>NC_090439.1:253172518-254422518 GCF_031143425.1 Pleurodeles waltl
TTTACTTAGTAACATTTGTGCTGTCCCTCTGTACCTCTGACATATCTTTTAAAAGTTCTTCAACAAAGGCATCTGAGGATGGGGAGATGGTGTCAACGGTTGTGGGGGCTGTTGATCCTGAGGCGCTACGTGGGCTGGCAGTGGCGGTTCAGAGTCAGAGGTATATAAAGTCAGCTTGTTTGTTTCAGACTACCACTGCTTGTAACATTGTAAAACATTTTGAAGAGCTCTGGAGTAAAGATCAGCTTTGTTGTGAGGTAGTAAATCAGTACTGTTCAGAATGTTTTTAATCTCAGCATCTAGACGTAGCATTTCATTTTGGCATATGTCCAAGGCATCGCCCGTAGATGGGCCCAACTGTTCGAGCTGCTGGCATGGCACTAAGTTCATCTTCTGGGCATAGTCCATCAATTCTATGTTAGGAGGTTTGCAATTAAAGGCATCGCTATGCCCAGGAGCGACCCTATAAAACCATCTGACTGCTTTCCCTGTTTCTTCTTAGAAATGAGGAAAGTCCTTTATTACTAATCTGTTTCATAAGGTGAGGCTTGTACTTCAGCACACGGAACTGGCTCTTTGATATAGGGACATTGTCTTTTAGGGTGTTCAGGGTGATTTACGAAATGGCAGCCACTAAGTCGTCCGACGCCATGCAGAGGATGGCCTTTCTTTGTTGGGGGCTAGCGGTGACTAGCATTTTAAGGCGAGCTAAATTATGGCATACACATGCAGACATAGTCAATACCTTATATTATAAGCTTTACAATGTAAATGTTACAAAATTCTTTTTTTAGGCCCAGGGTCTGGTTTTAGGTGTGTAAGCTATGGGGAGATCTGGTGGGAAAATATTTGCATGTAGTCTGTAGTCTTCTAGAGTGTTGAGTTTTAGGTCTACCAGCAGGTACCCATGAAGGTTAGTGGTAGCATCATTAAAGGCTTCCAAGAAAAACAGAGAGTTTCCGGGGTACATCTGCTTAGCGATGATAGATATTTGTTGTTTGTCCCAAGGGTTTTTTAAATAAATCACGGTATGAGGCATTCAGAGTTATAGAACGGCTGCTCTTATCTGTGTAAAACAAGTTCTGCATGATGTAGCATATACTTAGATTATGATGGTGTGAATATTAGGTAAAAGCTTTTTCTATCATGGGTGATCCCCGCCCTTGCGCATAAGATCATCTACAATCACTATGTTTACGAGGTGTGTAGGTAACAGTGCATCGTCATTGAGATTACTAGGTATGCCTTCTATGCATTTGATGTGGGGGAACCTTAGGGATAGTTCTGTAAAAAGATCTTGCCATCATGAATAAAGCCACACAATATTGTCAGGGGTTTGGGTTAAAACAGTGGGAGCATTTTCTAAAAGCTTCTTTATAAAATAACTTCTACTGCAATTTGAGGGACCTGCTAAAACACAGGAGATCGGATGTTGCAAGCAAGTGTCCATAGTTGTGGGGTTTCGAGAATCTAATGCACCTTTAATAACCGTACGACATTGTTTTGTAGTCATCAGTCAGGACCCTTTTATCAAACTCTACATGTAAGGTTTTATGCAATTTCTGGGTTTTGATTTCCCACCACTTTTTGGACCACACTATACTAGACTGGTGTACAACAATTGTTTTATTATTTTCATGATTGTTCAATATAGCGTATTCATTCACCAGATCTTTTAGATTGTCAAAATTGATTTTGACTGTATTGCTAACAATTAAGGTGATCCCTTTGACCTTTATACACACTGCTTTGTTTGATGTTTTATGATAACAGGTTGTGGGTCCGGATGAGTTGAACTTCACAATGTACTCGTCCTTTTCTAGCTCACTGGTTAAATGTCCTAGATAATCATCTAATGATCCGCTACTTTACTCACAAAATAACAGAGTCGGTATCATGATACAAGCTCCTGTCCTGCATGTTTATACAGCACTCTGTAAAGCTCTAAACGAGCGTGAGCGATTGTGAAACAGGCTATGAAGATGCTTATATTGTTACACATTGTGGGGTACTCTTTTGTCTACTTCCAACACAGAGCTTCAGTCCATCATTGAGAAACTCAGAACTGGACACCTCATAACACAGAGAAAAAGGATACTTGAACAACTCGTCGGGATCTGTTATCATGGTCGTTTGGCAAGTTTGTACCCTGCTCTAATTTTCCCCATAAGGAGTTTAGGCAGATTTCGGCTAATTGTCAATGGACACAGTAGGCCTCGATGAACTCAGGTCTCAATCATATACTCTTGTGAGCGTAGTAATCATCAATGTACTTTTGCTTAGAGGTCTCTTTAACACACAATTCTGGAAACCATAAAGTCTTCGGTTTGTCTCTTAGAAATAGGTTAGAAAAGAGTTGGGTTATTGTCCTTTCGAAGTGCCATATTTCCACTATTTAACCACGTCCGTATCTTTTCTTTATGGCCTTTTGTACCTCAATGCTACACCGCGTACCGGTCAGCATCCTTTGCTCTTCACTGTGTTTGCACTCAGTAGTCTCTTTACTTTCAGCACATGTACGGCATAGTGGGAAAATTAGCTTATCATTGACTCTTTGTGGAAGCACAGGGAAGTAAAGCCATTGGGTGGGTAGATTTGGCACTTAATGAGCCCAAAGTATTCACCAACGGGTTCAAAGTCCCTATATTTGATGGTGGGGTGGTCTATGGGGTATAGCTTTTGTTTGTTCATAAACAGATACAGACATGTGAAGTCATATTAGTGTTTATTCTCACCCTCACCCATAGCCCTGTACAACTGGATACCATTTGTACGCCCCCCTATATTGTGTCACGGGGATCCATAGGCTTCGGTAACTGGTGACTCATTGAAAGGCACGAGTTCGGTATCCAATGTTAGCATATCTAACTATTAGGCTCCCAAAGGGTTCTCATGACAAGGCCACAGTTTTCAACATATTCCGCCTTCATCAGAGTACGATGGTGTAAGTGCTCAAACTTGGTGTCCAATTGTCTGTTAATCTCATGGGGTTTGTAACAACGAGGACAATCATTGTAAAAACACCTTTTGTATTCATAGGCCGTTGGGACACTGTTAATTACAGCCTAACCGGCAAGATAATAAGGCCCCAAATGTTATTCACCACCCTGTAAGGCTTGTTGAATGAAGATATATTCCTTGTCTGAGATGTACATGAGCCCTTAAATAGAGAGTATTGAATAATGCTTCTGTTTGCCATTATAGAGGCTGGGCACTACTAGAACTATGCTGTAGGGTTTCAAAAACATGTGATTGTAAATAGACATACACATGGAAACTAGCGTAATATTTTGGAAAGGGTCTATGTATTCTATTGTCTTTGTCATCTGGGGTGTGTTGGGCTTCAAAACCTTCACCTGTTTAGTCATCTCCACCACTATGTCTCTGAAAAGGTTGCTGGCTTGTTGTACGATCATTACATCAGCCTGACTGTACGCTTTCAACTCGGTTTGAAAATGAAAGTTATTTTCACGGTTTTTACCGTATCGCTATCGAAAGCTCTCTTCCTCAGAAGGCATCATAACTCGAAACTATAACTGTCTGGCTGAGGCATGGGTCCCTCCTAATTCTGATTAGGTCATGTGTTGAGAAAGTGAGGGAAATAACCTTTACACTTCGGGGAATCAAAGGATTTTGGTAATTTGCTCAATTTCATGGGTAGAACATTCACTGTGTTGATTAACCTTGTTTGTAAATGCACAGCCGTTAACAACATTAGTTTGGAGCCCTGGGTGATAAGTTCTACAGGCATCTTTTCATGAATCATGTTCTGCAACATAAATAAGGAGTCATACACTTTTGAGTTCTGAGCTATCATAATATACACTTTGATTTTTGGCTGCATTATAGTGGTGAGGAAATCGTTCACACACGTGCAACCTTCAAACTCCCAGTTGTCATCAGAAGTTAGATGATCAGCATAAATATAATTAGGCTGGTGTACACCTGTCTCTTGTGTACACTCTATAGCAAACACAATGTAGTCCGGTTTTGGTCTGAGGCCATCCTTTAACCATGTTCTGTCCTGGCCTGAAAAGATACCTTAGAGCTGGTACATTTAAAGCCTTTCCATATATGCTCATAGGTGACGTAATGGCCGCAGCCCCTACAGCCTGTTTTAAAGAGGCAACAAACAAACCTGTTGAGTGTGCTCAAGCAGGTTTGCGTGCAGAAAAACAGATCACATGGGCGACACTGTACCTTCTGCTCCGCGACTACAATGCACCCGTCCCTCTGATACATTTTACAGTGCATTTCACATTGGTGAGTTGCCTATATGTTGTACATATGGTAACAGTGGGGGCACACATACTTGGCTCCTAGAAAACCCTTCAGGTTCAAAATGCCATAAAAGTGATTTTCATGAAGGAGAACATAAACTGTCTTGTTTTTTTGTACCCTCCCTGGTTGTGAAGTACTTCCAGGAGCCGTTCTGCTAAAGAACTTTTAGGGTGACCGCAAAATAGTTCTCAAAACGCCCTAGGTCCCCAATCCTGACCATTCTGTCTTGCGGTATTTCAAGCGCCCTATTGGCTTCAGCCGTGCTAGACATAATATGAGCATCAAGTGTAGTGTGATCCTTTAGTAACCCCACTATGCTAGCCTCCAGACACATGTTGGATGCCCCTGTGTTAAAGTTGAGCAACCAACGTTGTTTCTTACCAATCATTTTACTATACAAGATATTTTTTAATGATCTGGAAACACCACCCTCATGGCCCGAACAATGAGGGCAATGAATCTGAAGGTACCATATGCTACTATTTCTGCCTTACTCTTAACAGGTTACAGAGGTTTTCTGTAAATTCCACAGCATCAAACACATGATGGGGTGTACAACGGGTGAACAAGGGACTGTCAATACACTGCCCCTGGAAGCACAGTTGGAAGAAATCATCAGGATTCACATCGTGTAACAACCCTTCTATGAGTGTTTATACAGCTTGGTGGATAGCTAAAACACCATGATCAGAGGAATTTATACGTTGTAGGTTAACAAACCTGAATTCCTCGTAGTGCTCTATAGCGCTAAACCATTCTACAGTATGACTGTACCTTCTAACACTCTCTAAAAACACAGCTTCTGAATCCTCAGCTTGAGGATTGCTATTAAATTACATGCTCCCTGGGCTATCATTTTGGGGTAGCTGTCTAAGGGTCTGTGGGGGGTGTTTTTAAGCATCCTTTTAGCACATAGGACTTCATTTTGATATTGGCTTTAAAAAACTATCTACTGCCGCAGTGAAGGCCGCCAAAATGCCGTCACTGCAGCTACCATCCGTCTGCCATATTATGATCACTGCCAGACTTCTGCCACAAGAAGGGAGGAAATGCGACAGTGATCATGCTGGCAGGTGGTGGTAAGCTGGCGCTCTACCACCAGCACCACCACGTGAGTTGTACGCCGCCAGATGTATCATGACCTGTGGTACGGCCCGGCGGTGTTCTGCTGGTGGGGTGCTGCCAGCGGTAGCAGCGCACCTTCCCTTTCCTTGCCGGAAGACCTCCTTGACTAAGGTAAGTCTGGCTTTTGACAGAGAAGGGGATGGGAGGGTGGGGAGTGCTGTGTGTGCATGTCTAAGTGTGTGCATGAATGTGTAAGTGAGTGTGTGAATGCGCCTGTGTGTGTTGTGTTGTGTGCGTGGTTCTATGTGTGTGAGGGAATGCATGTAAGATTGGTGAAGTGAGTGCATGTCTGCATGCCAGTGTGATCGTTGTAAGAATGTGTGTGAGCATGTCTGATGTATGCATGTATGAATGCGTGTATGCCAGTGGGAGTGATTGGGTGCATGTGTGGTGCGTGTCTGTGGGTGTGTGCATGTATGGGGGTGGGAGGGGCGAGTGAGGATCGGAGGGGGTTGAGGTGTTTGGATGGAGGGGGTACCAGGTGAGTGTTGGGGGTGGGAAAGCTGCTTACCAGTGACAGAGAAGGAATTCCCTGTTACCGGTAGGGCTTACCTCCATGGTTTTCGTAGCATTGCTAACGCCACGAAAACCATGGTGGTAGGCAGGCTCATAATGCCACCGGCGGTACTATGCCGGTCGCTGGGCTTGAGATTCACATCTCTGGCCCGGCGGCTCATACTGCCATGGTGGTATGAGTGGAGAAGTGGTGGGTTGGCTGCAGCCAACCCGCTAATCTCATAATGTGGCGGTATGTACTGCTAGCCACATTAACACTCACCGCCGGGGTCATAATGACCTCCATAGTCTGACTTTCTTTAATTTCCTTATTAAGTACCTATGCTTTCTAGCGCTAATAGCCTACTTCTGGTTCTTATTAACCCAACCATTTTTAGGTAACCTCCCACAGCCTTTTTGAACAGTCGCTGTTGTACTTACAGGCTGTGTCCTTGCAACATCACCTTCTACAAAAGAGGCAGAGGGCCCTTCACGGTGTTCAGGCCATTCCAGTCTCTGAACTGTACCACTTGAGGGTCTAAAACACCCAATGTTTGTGATGTTTTCTCCTAAATTTACGTTTTGAGGCCTAGCAGGGGTCGTTTTATATGTCACTGTAGTGGTATTTTTGAGGTTTTAAGCTGTTGTTGAGGGGTTCTAGCGGCTTTTTGTTTTTGAGCGTGCTTAAGAACTGAAGAGCTATAGTGAGTATATCACAGGTCTTCTTTTTATATTTAGACCTCTGGAAACCCATATTAATAAATGCGAATCCGGCACTCTACAGGGCACGCAACAGGCCTAGTCATGCTGGTAGAATACCTATGTCTACAGCAACTGATTCACAAGATTGCACCACCTCCCTTCTACACCTTTCCAACCCCTGAAATATCTCCCTCTGGGCGGCACTGAAGGACATGGTTTTGTGCCCTGCCTTACCCAGTTTTGAGGCTTTAGAGTTCAGTTTTGATTTTAGCTTTCTAACAGCCTGCTGTATTTCTTTAATATATGTCTCTAGTGCTGGATTGTGGTCCAAAACACCATGTTTTGGGGCATTGCTTGGGGCACTAGAGGAGGGGTGCATATTACCCTGAGGCACCCCTACTGCAGTTCCCTGTTAACATCAATAACCACTTTCTGAAGGGGTGGGCCAGGATGGGTAAAAAAAACAGTGTCCAAATGCGAACACCCAGGTGCATCGGAAGACTGTTCCTTGCTAGGTAGGGGCTAGCATGTATACACTTGATGGTGGGCTGGTGGTATCGTACGCTCCCGATGGTGTAATTAGGGACAGGGAATAAGGGGAAGTTAAATGGTGATGGTAATAGCTAATTGAAGCGAAGGTGTGGAAAGAGCTAGGCCTGGGAACAGATGATGGCTGCACAGGTGACTGCAACCCTTCGGTGTCTACACTAGACGGCCCACTGTGCACGGTGGCTGCTGTTATTTCAGAACTCTATAACACAACCGCCAGTGCCTTGAGTAGCCCTATACATCCAGAATAAGGGTCCTCTATTGGGTGATCATTTACAAAACTCATGTCCAGAAGACTATGCGGAGTAGTATAGCTGTTTTTGGGACCTGTCCTCTGGGAAGCACATCTAAATTAGGCTCCTCAAATGTTAAACATTTAGACCTTTGCAGATTATGGGGACCTGCCTGCGGCGTAACTGTGTTTTTAAAAGATAGGTCTAAAGGAACTGTTTGTAGCTCAGAGGGCGTCTGCTTCTTCTTGCGGTTCTTTTAGGAAAGATTATTTATTTTAGGTTTGTTGCACTGCTTGGGATCCTCTTCAATGGTTTTACAAGGTTCCTGCTGATGTGTATCTATGGGTGTATGTGTTTCACTGCCTGTGTGAACTTGCACAAGTGTAGTTCCTCTAGAAGTGTTCAGTGTACTGGGCACAGCCTTTATTGGTAAAGGAGTGCAGTGAGTAAGGTCTGTACCTGGTCTATGACTGTTATTTGCAGAACCAGCGCATGGTTTGTCCTGATGCACAGCGTTGATCTCGACTGATGCTGATCTCTTTGTGTTTTGAAGGGTCCCAGTGCTGTCCTTTAAAGGCGTTGTTGCCCGCTTAGCTTTATGGATGACTCCTCCAGAGATCTTTTGTGATGGCTCTATGATGTAAAGTTAAAAAGAAAACATATTAAGTATTGCTTTAATGGCAATAGCCTAGAGGAAAAGCGTCTGGAGAGACAAAGAGGTTATGATTCAGTTGGCTCTATTGTTTGTAAAACACACCTGATGTGTTCCTTTGTGAGGTTCCTTTCTTTATAGGAGGTCCGTCATTAGGTGTTGTACACTTCCTTTATTTACCATCTTTTTAGCACACCCTACCACCTACCTTTTGTGGTGCAGGCATGCCAGGGGGTCTGGGAAAAAAAGAATAAATGTAACAATTATAATATAATACACTGACTATGCAGACTCTCTGAGAGGCCCATTTATAAGGCCTTTATGGGGCTTTTTGGGCCGTCAAGGCTGATGTTTACATAGCATTTACACGAGGGCTCAATTTATTTACCTGCAAAAGCTATATCCTTCTGCACTATTAGCGTTACGTTTTCAGCCTTTAGGATTTGCTGTAGATCATCAACTGCCAATTGTGGTTTGTCATTATAGCCTGTAAAAAATGCACACAATCTCAGGAAAACATTATCAGAATTTCTTTAAAAAAAATAGCAAATAAGACAATTGTGTTGAGGGTGCAGGTTGACACCTTTCTCTGAACTATATATCTCTAGATAACTGTATCTTGTTCAAAGGCAGACATTTCCTCTGGGGACAACACTAGCTCTTAGGGATCCTGGGTACAGATGGGAAAAAATTGACTTTTAGACATAACGCATTTTATGCCGCCTTTTAAAATCATCTTTTAAAATTATGTATTAGTCATCCAAAGTACACTGCTAAAACCATTACGCAACAAACTGAAAAAAGCAACCATTCATGGAGACACTGCTGCTAAGTAAAACAAATAAAATATAAACGTAAATGCCTGTAATTGCTGGTGTGTATTTACACTATTTGTTCAGAACTACAATCATATAGTTTCCATAAATGTTCCACATATAAACCTATGACCCTCAAAAAGTCTCTTTTAAAAACTGTTTCTAATTAAGGCCATGTCTAGGCCCATGTGCCATACTAACTTTTTCTGCTTAACAGCTTCTCTGTACACATTACAGACATATTAATAAAGACAATAAAAATATACAAAAGACTGTAAACATGCTTACTCAAATAATTAAGTGTTGAAACATCACCCCTCTTAACAACTGTAATCTTTATTGAATAGCAGGGTGCACATACTTTCAAAGGTATGTGCGAAGACATCTTTCGAACTTCGCCATAAAGTTTTACATACAAAACAAAAAAAAATATTATTTTAAGCATTCCCTCTCAGGATGGTATCTGTTAAGTACCCTATCAACCCACACGCATCTACGCCACTACAATGCCCTGAAAGTACAGTAAACAAAGCCTGTTGTCCACTTTTCTCAAACGCCAAGCACTGTTTATCAGAAGTCCATATGGAGGTGCTGCTGCACAACATAAGGTCTAGGAACCTCTCAATATGGCATTATTTACATAGTTTCATAGGCTTTACAGCATTATTTTACTCACATCACAGTGTCACTTATAGACCTTCTAATGTCACATAATTACAGTAATTCTAAAAATAAAACACATAGCACAAAACAATTTGAAACATTACAGCTAATTGCATATATGTTGCACCATCCAGATCCTGGTACCCATTCCATGTTTTTTCTCTCCCCAAGCTCTCAATCCCTGTGTTGAGGAGTGGGGCTATGGGGCTGCCATGTCTGGAAGGAGGGGCGCAAACTAAGGCCGAGCCTTGCGCTTCTCGCTGTGGCCTGTAAACCTTGGGGCCCCCTTTGAAAAACCAGTCCAGGTATGGAGCAGGCTGTGGTGGGCATGAGCAATGCGCAACTCTGGTTCCCCTAGCTGTCACAGTTGAAGAGGTGTTGCAGGGTGTGGGGTAAAGGGCTATGGACAGTTTGGGTCTGCAGCCAATTCACCCTGGACCCAAAGAAGCACATTGCTAGGGTTCGCAGGCCCACACTGTAAGTGCTGTGGGTGGATTAGGGCAGGATCCTGAGCTGTGTGCGACTCGGGACCCTGCTTGCCATTGCATACATGCTGGTAGGATTGGGCAGATTCCCATCTGGTCCTAACAGCATGTATGTAATGGCAGCGGAGTCAGACACCACCTGCCATTGCAGACATGCAAATAAGAGCAGGTGGGGATCCGATCTGAGCACAACTCAGACCCCCACTCCCCTGCTGCTGAGGCTATGACTGTGGTTGTGGGTCCCCACCCACCATTGGTCACATGTGGCTGAACAGTGTGGGGACCCCTTCCCCCATTGTTGTGGCATTGTCTCTGGTTACGGTGGGGCAGGGACCTTAGCTCCGTGCAGCTTGGGGCCCTGTCTCTACTGCTGAAGCCATGCTGGGAGGTTAGGATACGGGCTGAGGATATGGGCAGTGTTCTGAGCCGCGTGTGGCTCAGGGCTCCTGCCCCCAGCGGAGAAAGACCTGCTGGGGTGCGGACAGGTGCAGGGATCCAGGCTGTACGTGGCTCAGAACCCTGTCCCTCTGCTTAAAGACATATGGATGAGGATTGGGGCATTGGACTGAGCAGCGTGCTGCTTGTGGCCCTGCCCCCCCAGCTGATAAAGACCTGCTAGGGTGCAGACAGGGGTCATGGACCACAGCCTTGTGTTCCTCAGGTCCTGAACAGCATTAAAGAGCTAAGGGATGAGGCTCGGGCAGAAGGTTCAATTCACCCTCGTACGCCCATGAACACCTGTGTGCCCTAGAGCTGGGCATGAGACAACTGTTAAAAAGGCTGTTATATTATGAACTGGTTTTAAAGGCACTACCTAGTGTAAATATGAATTGGCCATTAGTGTGGGTCATGGTGTGGCGGCCGTCCATGTTCCAACGGTCTATGTACCCCTGGTGTGTGTATTCCCTACAGCTGGCATAGAGTAAAATGCTCACCCCATTTTTATTAAACAATAGGTCATGGTGCTAGCAGTCTCCAGAGCCTCTCACTTACTGCCCCACTACCCCTCAAAGAACCCTACACCTCTGGAGGAATTGTCTCACCATCTGGACCCCCCACAATCTACACATACCCAACCTACATCCCAGCACCAACTCAACTCTACTATATTAGGTAGGTGAATGGGTGTTGGATTGAGTGTGGGTTATTGGGGGTGCCCCCTGCATGGTTAGATAACTCTGTTTAGAAGAAATCAGCATAGTAATACAATTGTGATTATCTAAACAGAATAGCTAGGGCTTAAAATATTATGAACATTTAATTACCATGCATATTGCACCATAATTTTAGGTCTTCTATTTTTTACCACACACCTGTGTTTTTTACCTTTTAAAACTGTCTGCAAATTAAACATAGGCTTCAACAAAACATAAATGCATGTCTCAGATAACCCTGTGCAAAACATAGGCATTACGCTCTGAGATGCATAGGTAAATGACTCTTAAGACTGTAGTAGGGAGACAGAGTATTGTAAATACAAAAACAAGCCTTAGGTATTTACCTTAAGGAGTCATTTTATACTTTGACCTCTGATAATCATCTTAAAGCCCTTTTCCGGGAATTTTGGAGCAGACATCTGTTTTAGGTTTTTATTTCATGACCTCCGCCTGTTTTACCATTAATTGGTAGGCACTTTAAACTTTGAAATCTAGTAATCAGATTTAAACACACTTCTGGAAAGTCCTGGGGGGCATGCATACGTGATTCAGGTTTTTCATTTCACAGTCTCTATTTCAAACTTGTTATTTCATGGTCATTTTATACTTTGACATCTGCTGATCACCTTTGAACCCTTGCCTAGGAATTGTGGAGCAAACATCCTTTTTATGTTTTCATTTCTAAATTTACTAGTTGGCTCTAACAAAATACTTTTTTTTTAAAAAGACACATTTGACCAGCTCCTTTTTTGGAGGTATGGATGTATATTTCCACTGCTCCTCCCTATGAGGAGACACCCAAAAGCCACAAGGTCCTGACTGTCTGAACATGTCCAGACCTATCCTCTTAGGTGCAGAAACATGCCGCACACCTGTAAAACCACCTTTTTACATAGCCCATAGGTCTAGACACTATGGCCAGGACCCGGCACATGACTAACACATGATGTTACAACCGACGTAACCTACCTATACCTACGTCAGTTCCGTGGCGGGCTCTCAGGGGGCTCTGGAAGTTCCGGTAACGGATGTGATGTCATTTTCGGGGGCAGGGCAACTGTCGTTTTCCAGTTTGATGAGGAAAGGTATCTCTTCGTTCTACTGTTTAAACTCAAAAGGATCACATTTTTAAAACTAGTTTAAGAACGCATCAATTTAGAATGAAATTTATCAGGCAGACTTGCAAATTGTCATATTAAAGGGCAAAGTTATCATTCTCTTCAAACACCTTTCCCATAATCCCAAAATACTGAAAAGTGCTCTTAAAAAAAATATATATATATATGGGCGCCTCCCCTTTCAGCTTTTATAAGCACCCTCAGGATTCACAAAGCATCCTCTTTCATCTGTCCTACTGGAGGTGAATCTTGCATGCTCCTTTTCCACATATATATTCCTGAGAGTTTCATCTGAGTTTCCATGCTCTGCTCTTTTAGTCTAAGATGACTGGTTTCATGCTACTCTTCTACCAAGTCTGAGGTTTTATGGCATCTGTGCTTAGACAAAACAACTCCCTTGTATAGCCCACTGGCCATGGGTCTTAGCAGATGAAAGGGATGAGTGTGCTTTATCCAGTTTTAGTCCTTTCTGAAATCTCCCTACATTTATTTAAATCTGGTGGGGCAGGGGTTTTTTGTCTACTGCTTTCCCAATGACCACTTAATGGAGATGTGGGAAGGGATGAATTAGCACATATCTTGAACTGTTGTATTCTTATGTGGTTCATCCTGAATGGTCTCTCATTTTGCCATTTGTTTCTAAGGCAATGTGTTCTACCCACTGGGACCTGGCAACCACAATCTTGTCATGTCCATTCCTCTCCTAGACTGAAGGAGACACTCATGTTTCAAAGGTTGCAAAAGACGCGATTGGCCAAACTGTCTATAAGACTGGATTCCATGAGCAAAAGCAAGTCAGTGAGCTCTAACAAGTGAGAATTAATTGGCAGACTGATTTCAGTAATGCACGGATATGCCAATACTGACACAAGTACTGAGCTAACAGTGACAATAAAGCCAACCAATGGTAAGCATTTGGTTGGATTTAAACTCCTTGACTTTGGATAAGTCATAATAGATATTTTGCACTCATGAAGCTTGTGCTGATTGTTTTGCAATATATGAAAAAGGCAAGTAGCTGTTCGTTTGCACTGTTTGTAGGCTACTTTCTGGCATTTATGTTCAAAACAGATCACAAACACAGCTGAACTCCGAAGACAATACTATCAGGTGTCACTTATCAACTTGATGATATTTAAAAAAAACAATATCGAAGCTTAATTCATTCTCCAATCTTATGCAATCTCCTGTCTAGCTACAAATATGGTAATTTACTGGTACTGTGCTATATACTTGCTTAACAAACAAAGAAACATTCTATTCCATTCCATAGTTTCTAAAAGCAAGAAGGTATTTATCTTTAGTATTAATATAATGATTAATTTGATTTTATTTGTATTTATTTGAGTTTTATATAACATTGGCAAGACCAGAGGGTATCAGAGTGCTTTGCATTAGATCATGTTCAACAAATCCTGAATATAATTCAAACAGTTTAATAAAATCATTAGATGTTAATGGTTGAGCACCCTGGAGGGGGGGATAGGTACAAGCAGGTCCAGGGGTTAAAGTAATGTCTTGAAGGGTGATTGATGTTCTGCTAGTTGAGATGTTGGTTGAAAAGCAGATCCTTTAGCTATCTTTTGAAGCTCATATAGGAGAGGTTTGTCCTGATATGTAATGGAATGGAGATTTTTTGGGCATTGCTCGAGAAGTAGCATGCTTTATCGTCCTGGTAATGGCAGTCCATGCTTTATTATCTAAGATGCAATTGATTCATTAAACCCTTATTGAAACACATACTGCCTCTGCTTGTCCTTGTATATGTGAGACTAACGTAACTGAGAGAAACGGATGCGAACTGAGTGACCCCGATTTCCCTGAGGAGTCAATTGTGTCATGCGCTCGGCTGCCCAATCATCCCTGCTCTATGGTGGAGACAAGGCACTGCTAGTTATCGAGAGCAAAAACCCAGATTAGTCCGATAGGTGTCACCTGTAGTGGGTTAGACCTAGTCTCCCACACTGCAGACGATTCTGCCGCTCAAATACAGCAGTCTCATTCGAATAATAAGAGCCTTCATGACATAGCACCGCCAACGTTTGGTCAGGCTCTAATTTTTGAGTCCTCCTGAGTATGTCTGTCTCACTACATACAAAGACACCTCAGTACTATATATGGAGACGTCCGTGGTATTGAGATTTTCCTCCTCAGCTAAGTAGGGAGTACCTAACTATCACTGTGGTTTGATCAAGCTTAAAACATTAAAAGGATAATCCCCATTTGGTGTGCTCATCTCTGAACAAATGTACCATTCATTATGACGAATCCACAACAGGTAGCAATTGCAGTCAATATGAGACCACTCCTTACTGCACATTTACTGGCACATGGCCTAACGGCCCAGGGGGGTCCAGTCACATTTGTTGTTGACGCACACCCAGCCTATAGAACAGAACGTTTTTATGCTTGTGTAACATTTCCAGCAGTTGATGGGAACAGAAATACATTTCATCATTATACACCTGCAAACGTACCTGCACAATTCAGAGCATAAATACCTCTATCTTATCAAGAACATAATAATTGGCCTGATGGTGCCCTACCCCACACAATTTTAAACATTAGGTTAGGACCTCTAAGTAATGATGGTCTTACCTGGCCTTTATTGGCCACTTATACACCTCACCCTACTGCAGCGAACCCAACGGTAGCTGACGTTCGTGCTTATATGCTGATCTGATGGCAATATACAGACGATTAGTACAGTTTGTAATGCAAACATTAAACAAAAACCCAGCTCATGCTGCTCCGGCGCAACCACATGCAGTAATGCCAGGCATTAACTCTGTGACTGTACATTTGATCATGGGTAAAGTGCCTGCCAAACGAGAAGAAATTCCGTTTTGGTTAGCTCAAAAAATAAATGCGCTGGAAGCAGTATTTCCCCATACAGGACCTCAGGATAAACACTGAATATTGACAATGTACTTCCCATTGGAATGGTTCCGACAGTAGATAATTGAAATACATGGAGCACAGTATTTGCCACGCTCTATACTACCGCACACAGTACGCCGACACTTGCCAACTTACCAGAAGTGCTGAAACAAATTCAAGATAAATACGGGGCTGCCCCGGCCCTGGACTTGGGGATGCAACTAATGGGCAACTTTGCCACAGTATCCTCAATTATATTAAATAACTTTAAAGGGGAAGCAGTCACACTAGCGGTGTGTATGCGGTTCTGGGACGTGCCTCCACAGGATCAAGGCATGAGCTGCCAAAGATTATTGCACAGACCTACTCTGCATTGGTTGAGATAGTCTGGGGGTCAGACCAACGAAAACACAATTTCATGGTAAATCTAATAAAGATTCTACCAAGCAAGCTCCTGAGGGTACTAAGAAACGCTGGGATAAAAAACAAGAAACACCTCAAAAAGAAAGGGGAGGGGAGAATCACATACGGAGACCCTGCAGAATAGATATAATCTCAGGAATAGAGATAATATAAAAATGCCTGACAGATATCAATATACTGATGCATACCAATCTTTTTCCTTTGAGGACTCACTGGAAAAAAGCAGTGAGAGAGGTGGGCGGTCAGAGACTGAGTACGTGAAACCGAGATAGGAATCACAACGCTCAACAGAAGTTTCTGTTAAAAAAGAAGAGAAACTTCCCCAACAAAAAACACAATTCAAAAACATACAAGTAGCAGCAGTTGCAGTTCGACATGCCACTCAAGAAGAGGGCTCTCTTGAAGAACAAGAAGTGGGCACTAGCACTATTAGACAGCGTAGCAGAGGTCACAATAGTTTGCTGTAATCTTCTAGAGCTTCTGGAGGTGAAAGCAATTGATGACTTCCTACAAGTAGAGACTGCAGACATGCGGGTCTCCACGCCTGATAGGGTGTACAAAGTAACGCTACAGTTAGCAGACATAGAGCACACAATAGACGCAATTTTTTGGGACAGCGTCGCAAACATATATGATATTCTGCTGGACGAAAAGGATTGGCGACCTGAATTCGTCCGTGCTTGCCCATTCATTTGCCCATACATTCTTTCTTGCCTCTTGCTCCAGAGGAACTCCCAGAATCCTACGCCATTGATTGGGCATTAACGCAGGTACCCGCGTTATATCACAACCACATAGGATGGGATAAAGATTCCCCCTACCATGTAATTCCTATTAAAATTCAACCCCAACCTCAACCCCAGTATCCAATAAAACATGCTGCAAAAGCACCCGTGAGGGAAATTCTCATACAATTGGAGTACCAGGGCGTAATTGAACCCTGTGTCTCACCTATGAACAATCCCTTCTTCCCAGTAGCTAAACTGGACCATTCATACAGAATAGTCTTAGACTACAAACACTTAAGCAGTCATACATGCACATATGCTATACAAAACTCACATAGCACAGCACTCATGAATAACATAGTGTGCAAAAAATACAAAAAAACTGTGGACATTTCCAATGGTTTCTTCTGCCAAAATATAGCGCCTGACAGTAGGGACTTAACAAGTTTCAGTGCACTAGGCTCCCAGAAAAAATGCTGTTGTTTACCCCAGGGGTACAAGAACAGTCCAGGGCTGTTTGCGGCTGGTGTGACATCAATATTGCACAATATTGACCCTGAAGCATTGTCCTGTGTAGATGATATATGTCTCACTGATAATGAATTACTGCCACATTTAAGGGGGGCCCGCATAGTTGTAGGATTTGCCTTTTTTCGGCTACAAATTCAATTAAAAAAACAAAAATAGACATCCTTAGCATCCTGTTTCTGGGATGTGAGCTATCAAGTGAAGGAAAGAGCCTAGCGCCACAATTCTTGGAAAAATATGCACAGTTACAACCTCCAAATACCATTAATAAACTCCAATCTCCATTGGGTTTCCTAAATTTTGGCAGAACTTACATTCCTGATTATGCATCATACATCAAACCTTTATATGACTTAATACGTCCTGATCTTTCAGGTACATTTTGGACAGTCGAACACACACGCATACTCAGAGCTTTGCAAACAGACATGCTTGCAGCACAACATTTACATATGAGGGACAAAAAAACACATTTGGTCATCAGAGTAATTGCTGGTGTCTTTGGTTTCACCTATGTAACTTTCAAAGAGGGTGAGATAGTCAGATGGCTGTCATTAAAGAAAGACTACTAGCTCAAGGAAAACGCATTATTGTTGTTTCTGTAATCCCAGCCCTTGAGGCTGTTACTAAAGCCAGCAATCCTATTGCTAAAACATTATATTCACTTTGGATTCAATGGGCAACGTCTTTGACAGCCACCGATGTAGGCTTCATTTTTTACCCAAAATTACAAACACAAGAATTTCTGCAATATGAACTAGAATACCCAGTTCCAGCAAACGCACTGCCTATAGATCAATATCAAAGAGTCATGTACATCGATGGCTCAGCGCAACCTGCAATTGGCACAAAACATCAATACTCCGCTGCTTGCGCAGTCGTAAGAGACTACATGGAGGATAATACATTTTGTCCCCAACATACGTTTACGCAAACCCTAGGGGATTGCACAGCACAACTACCAGAGCTAAAGGCTCTGGTGATGGCACTGGAACACACAGATCCTGCACAGCTAACACTGATTGTCTGTGATTTGTACTACTGTGTCCAGTCCTTCATTGAATACCTGATTTACTGGTCCCAGAATCGGTTCAGAGATTCTAAAGGCAACACCATTAAACACAGACTCCAGTGGGAAAGTAGCGGATCTGAAGGAAATGCTACCAAATGTCCATATTGTACTTACACTTGGACTCCAGCACGTTGGAATACACGTTGCTGGAAATACACTGGCTGATGAAGCCGCAAAATCAGCAGTAGCTACGGCCACTGACATATGGGCTGTCGTGAAAGCCACGGCTGATGGCACACTCTACCCAAAAGCATTTCCTGCTAAATATTCCTACCGAATGGGAGGCTGTTTAGACACTGAAGTAATGATAACAGGTGTAGGGGTTTGAGTAATTCCCCAAAAAGATATAAGATCAGAGTTGATTAGAGCAGAGCATGAGGGGGTTGCATCTGCTCATGCTGGTGTGGCAGTTACAACATAATTGTTGCATGTACGTTACTTGTGTACAGGTCTATACAAACAGGCCAAGCAGGCCAAGCAGTATTTCCTTTGCTGTGACATCTACCAACAAATTAAGGTTTCCACTGTTAAGCGTCTGCCACAAACACCCCTTCTAATTTCCAACAAACAATTACAATATGTGTACTTCGACAGTTGTGGTCCCCTAAAACAGGATAGTACATACAAATACATTTTAGTCACTGTTGACTCCTGCTCCAGATTTCTATGGGTGTTGCCACAACGCTCGGCTGAGGCTCGGACTGCTATTAAAGATTTGCAAGTCTTTATGGGTACATATGCAGTTGCGGCTTTCCACTTGGACCAGGGCCCTGCTTTCACATCAAGGGCATTCAGGGACGTCATGGCTTCGTTAGGGGCCAACTCCATTACTCGTCTCCATTTCATCCCAAGGGAAATAGTGTTGTGGAGCGACTAAACCATGATTTAAAGCAGTCCTTAACAGCCAGAGTCTTAGGTACGGGACGTAATTGGCTTAACCACCTGTATCGAGTCCAGAGAGCACTTAACAATCTGCCTAGAAGGTCCCTGGGGGATCATACTTCATATGAGTGCCTGTTCGGAAATCAAATGTATGTTCCAGATCTTGATGGCCTGGCGTGGAGGCGGCAGAAACACCCTTTGACATAAATGAATGTGTCACTGTCTTACAGGAAGTTCAGTGACAACAACGCTTCTGCCAGTGCTGCCTCCACTGGAATTAAGGATGTACCAGTAACAACTACCAGCTGGATTCCTAAAGTTGGGGATCTAGTCTGTGAAAAGGTCGTTGTGAAAAATGAGTTCAGTCCTACTTATCATGCACTGCTTCCAGTCTTGGGAACACACGGTACCAGAACTGTCATTCTACCACAGTTGGCTGGTGCTAAAGAAAAACGCTTTGTATCCATCGACAATGTCAAGTTACACCATGTGGCCGATCCTGCACAGCAGACCAAGAGGAACAGCCAGTAGTTCCCAAATCCCTCTCACTACTGGTCAAGAAATCTGTCTGCAGGTTGTGAGCAGCAACACTGACACCTCTCCGAGCTTGGGGAGGGTAGAATATGATCTTGCATTAGTTCCACTGACATCTGTTTCAACAAACAACACAGAAATAATTGATCGATTTGACACAACTTCAACACAGACAGATGGCGTAATTTATTCTGGAACCACCACGAGAAACACACACTGGTTCTCAACCTACAAACACAGCTCCAGCTTTTGCACAAACTTCTTCTGGAAACTTTGCCGACGTCAACAACACCGTTTCACACTCATTCACCTCATCTACATGTAAACTGTCAAAAACACGTAAGGTGATAAACTGGCTTAAAGCAACCTACTTTATTCTCCCATGGAGTTATCTGTGGCTTTCATTGACTTTACTGGCTTTTCTACTTTGGATTGTTTTTTGTTAGAAATGGCCTCTTTTGTTGACAGTCAGATTACCTCCTGTCCAAGCAAGGACCCTCACTCTAATCAGGGTAAGTCACACACAATCCAAATTATCCTGTGCCCACCCTCTGGTAGCTTGGCACTGAGCAGTTAGGCTTAACTTACAAGGCAATCTGTAAAGTATTTGTGTATTAATTCATGTTTAAAGGGAGAGCATATTCACTTAAGTACTGGTTAGCAGTGGCAAAGTGTGCAGAGTCCTAAAACCAGCAAAAACAGTATCTGAAAAGTGGAGGGAGGCAGGCAAAAAGTTAGGGGTGACCACCCTAAGGCTGTTAGGTTTAACAGTTTTGTTATAACATTCATTTTATTAATACATGGTAATTTTCCTCTTGAAAGATCAACAGTTGAACTGGTGGATGAGGTCCTAAAACCACATTTTTCTTCTCATAAGGTCCGCAGAGACTTGTCTTTTGTGAACATTTCCACTATACCAATTCCTGATGGGATTGTTTGGGATAAAGTAACATTTGATATATACGGTCCAACAAAGGTCATTCAAATACCATATGTGTTTAAACGTTCAATGACCAATGTAATAATACACAGAGTTGTTTCTGATGACTGTGATGTGAAAACAGTTCATTCTATGATGAATGAATTGCAGTATTATTCTGTATTTGAAAGTGAAGATGTTTATCAATCTAAAGAGAATTATGGTGATATGTTTTGCTATAATTATTATGGACACCAGTTAATTCACAGAGTAAGTACTCCAAAGACTGTTTTTAATTACACACAATGGGATCATTGTCTGACTCCACCAAAAGGGAGTTCTAAAACATACTCTGCAAAGTCTGCATATTTTTCTGGGCACAATATTAAGAATGCTGAGTTGTGTTATTTTCCCAGGTGACTATAGAAGGCTATGAATATTGGCTGAAGTCGATTGACTGAAAAAGTTAGTGGGGAAACTAAATTTGCAAATAAGGGGGAAGGAAGCTTCATTTAGAGTATGCTTAATACCTATTCAAATTATATTTTTAAATGAAACTGTACAACAAATAAGTTGTTTAGGCTTAGCAAACATTAAGGAATTGAAAGCGCCCAGTATTCCTGCCCCTGCAAAACTTCATAAATGGCAAAAATATATAAATGCAACTGAAGATCAGCTCGATGAATGGGTCCAGAATGGCACGGTTAATGCTTCACTGTCACGTTCTGGTGGGTGGTTATTGTGGCCAATAGAAACCAATGGGTGTCATGAATAATTTATAAACTCCACTGGGGTTTTAAAACCAGTAGGCTGGACCGTCGCCATGTATCATCCGAACATGCAGGGAGATTAACAACATACAGTGTAGGGAAACTATGCCAACAATGGTTGAAGAGTTCCTCACTAGACTCTGTTAGAGAACACCTCAGTCTCCTGTCTAATAACATTACAGGGTTTCCTGTTAGGCCCCAGAAACAGCGCAGAAAGAGATTTTTATACGAAGTATATAATGAAATTTGGAAGCTTTCCCAATAGGAATCTGCTGCCCGGTTAAGGAAAATAGACCAGGAAAATTTGCAGAAGGCATTGGCTGCTGTAGATGATGGGATTAATACCCTGTCCGACCAGATATACACATTAAACATTATTTCTTCTGGTATAGACATAATAAAAACTGACATGTCTTCTTTACACCATGGACAGAGTCAACTAAGATCCATAATGCAGTTGGGTTGGACACTTCAAACATTGAAAGCGGGTTGTGTTCCCTGGCAACAAGTTAGCACAAGGGTCCTATTTTCTACATTTAACTAAACGTGACAACAACAACTAATTGCTAAGAAAGAAGTGAATTATGTCATGCAAAACATCGAAAAGTTAGAAAAGTTGCCTTTTACTGTGGCTGAAATACCATCTGCTGCATGGTTAATAGATGGGGTCATTAATCTGCCTATAGTTACAGGGAGATAGTTACATTCATGAGGTGTGGGAGCTGCCGTTCTCATACAAATGTCTCAGTGGCATGAAAGAGGTCTTTCTTAGCGGTAGTGATTGCAAGACTTCTGTCAGCCATTCAATGCTTTGTAAACAGCTGTGCTTGCATGGGATGTGTAATGCTTCGACAGGGAACTTGGCTTGTTATCTGAAGGGAATTGCTGTTCCCTTGATTAGACCTGCGTTCCAGATGATTACCAATGGCAACTATGTTCTCCTCAATAGTGAAGACTGTTGTGGGATGCGAGCCGGAATATTTTATGTTGTTTCAATCTCTAAGATAGTTACATTCTGCGGGAATTTACTTTTTCCTCCCACTAGACAAAAAGAGGTAGCTGACATCTGGTCCCATATTGCTACTTCAAATGTGAATTTTGACAAGTTGAGCAGACTCAAGGCTTTATTGTTCCAAAAACATGTGACACTTACATCTGCATGCAAGACCTACGCACTTCAGGTGGCAAGGTCATCAGCTGAGATACAGTCCCTTTTAACTTTCCGAGACACTTTGGTGAACTCATGGGACGAATATTTAATGCGTCCAGTACTACTGGAATCACATTTTTTTTTAAGGCTGTTGGTTCTGGTTTTGGTCACACCTTCCCCTCCATATTCAGTTTAATACCATCAGCCATCCACTCAATATTCTCCATTATTTTCGAGGGATTTCCAATAACTTTGGCTATGATAAGTGGCATTTTGCTATCAATCAATCAATCAATTTGTAAAGCGCGCTACATACCCGTGAGGGTTTCAAGGCACTGGGGGCGTGGGGGAGGGTGCTGCTACTGCTCGAAGGGCCAAGTCTTGAGTAGTTTTCTGAAGGAAAGAAGGTCCTGGGTCTGTCATAGATCCGGCGGGAGGGAGTTCCAGGTCTTGGCGGCGAGGTACGAGAATCATCTGCCGCTGGAAGATTTGCGTTGGATGCGGGGGATGGAGGCGAGGGCGAGGTTCGCGGAGCAGAGATGCCGGGTAGGGGTGTAGAAGCCGAGTCTCTTGTTCAGGTATGATGGTCCGGTGTTGTGGAGTGCCTTGTTTGCGTGGGTGAGGAGCTTGAAGGTGATCCTCTTGTTGACAGGGAGCCAGTGAAGGTCTCTTTGGTGGGGGGTGATGTGGCAGTGGCGAGGGATGTTGAGGATGAGCCGGGCGTAGGCGTTTTGGATGTGTTGGAGGCATTGGAGGAGTTTGGATGAGATACCGGTGTAGAGGGCATTGCCGTAGTCGGGTCTGCTGCTGACGAGGGCCTGCGTTACTGTTTTTCTTGTTTCTGTGGGATCCATTTGTAAATTCTGCGAAACATGCGGAGGGTGTTGTAGCAGGAGGAGGAGATGGCGCTGACCTGCTTTGACATGGAGAGTGAGGAGTCGAGGGTAAAGCTGAGGTTTCGTGCGCGGTCGGTGGGTGTCAGTGGGGGACCCAGCGTGGACGGCCACCATGAGTTGTCCCAGGCGGAGGGGGTGCGCCCAAGAATGATTAACTATTGCTACTCTTTCTGCGTAATGGCTGTTCAACCGCAACAAGAAGGAATGAAAGCGCTCCCACTAGACCAGCTGTGTTGTGAACACGTGATGCAGTACTTCGGAGTAACACTAGAGGAATTGGAAGGTGACTGGTCTCTGTCATTCAGACCAGTTTTGCATTGTGTGCAGCGCGTGTTTCGGTGCCTTTGGTGCTCATTCAAACATGCACTTAGAGTTTGTCTTTCTACGCAGTGCTTGCTTTCATTGGACGCTGATATGTTGATGTTCTCGCTGAGGGTTCATTACCGGACATGCGCGTGGAGGGTGCATTTGCTATGGGAAGCTGCTTCTGAGTTGCCCTTCCTGGAGATGCAGCTCTGAACTCATTATTGGGCACACTACGGGATGCTGCTGCCTTAGGTGAAGCTCAGGCTATGGAACACAAATGCTCCTTGGTCCTTCTTGACGATTCATTTTCAACTTTAACACCTGCCAAAGCGAAATATTTCCTGTCTTCAGTTGTCCCAGATTCTATTGGTAACTTCCAAAATGACTCTGATGCTTGAAACACTGCCTTTTATGCCACAAGTTAATGTTTTTAAATTGTCCTTTTATATTTGCGCAAGTGTGCTTTTTAACTTGTCATTATTGAAATTTTTTTTATAGATACATCTTAGGTGGAGTTTTGGTAACTTTGATACATAATTAGGCTTTGAACCAAATTCAACCGGCAAGGGGAGAGTGTTGTGTAGCCATTTTAGTTATAGCTCCATGCAAGTTATTTTAGCACACTAGGCCTCCCGCTGTGCACTTTAACCTAGATATATTTTATTCAGCTTCGTTATTATTTTATCAATAGCCACATTTGCGGTCTTGTTTTTTTTCTCTCTATCTAGCTGTTCTTTGCTCAGGCCAGCACTGTGTTCTTTAACAAGCACTCTGTGCTTCTCTCAAGGCTACTGTAAGATAGGTTGCCAGTGAACGTGGTAACGTTTTGTTTCTGGTATTCATAGAAACACACATATCCTTACGTAGGGACATTTTCTCAGAACATCAGCTGTTTTATTATAAAAATACTTCCCTGTCCCATACACGTTTCCAGCCAGATGACCAGGACTGTATGCTGATTGCTGAATGTTTTGCTACAGCTGCTTATGTAGACTTCAGGCCTTGCTCGGGTATGGGGGATGATATCTTCCCAGGGGAACCTAAAGGGCAGAACTAGAGCTTAACATGCTGTGCTCTAATATAGCCTAGGTAGGAATTAGTCTATTGACTCTAGTGACAATATGGTAGTGTTATTGCTATGCTTTACTCTCCTTGTCACAATTTTAATATTGTTGTGCTTTATCGTCCTGGTTATTGCAGTACATGCTTTATTAGCTAAGATGCAGTTGCTTCATTAAAACCTTATTGAAACATATACTGCCTCTGCTTGTCCTTGTATTTGTCAGACCAAAGTAACTGAGAGAAATGGATGCGATCTGAGTGGCCATGATTTCCCTTAGGAGTCAATTGTGTTAGCGCTCAGCTGCCCAATCATCCCTGCTCTTGCGTGGAGATGAGGCACTGCTAGTTAGCCGGAGCAAAAACCCAGATTAGGCCGACAGGTGTCACCTGTAGTGGGTTAGACTCAGTCTCCCACACCACAGGCGATTTTGCCGCTCAAATCCCATAGTCTCATTACAATAATGAGAGCCTACGCAACAGTTTTGCACAACAAATCTGTTCCCAGAAGGGATACCGGACTTGAATCGCAGACTACGAATTAGTGCAATCCCTGAAAGTTGCCAATTTTAACCTGAACCGGTTCTGTGATCAGGTTGGTCAAATACTGATTTGCAACCCCTACAATCTGAACTGTTTTACCTGAAAGGGGCAAGTTTGGAACGTCTGCACTTCTCACTGTTGAGCGTGTATTTCCTGTGTCAACCAAGAATGAAACTCTGTGACCCATAACCTTTCCCTTCACATAGAGACCTCTTTGATCTACATCTAAGGAAGTTGCAAGCACACATGGCTCCTCATATGAACTGTCGCTCATCCAATCATCATTTTTTTCACTCTCACTGTGTAACGGGAATTGGTGCACTGTGTTATTACTTTGGTTAAGCTTCTGACTCGTGACCTATTGAGAAAACATCATCTGTTGCTATTCCATTGGGGCTTGAGGTATTTGAGTTTGCTGTCTAGGTACCATGGGAACCTTTGGTAGCGTTGGCTGCAACTATATCATCTGTACACATGGCATTTGCACCTGCTGGATAGGTTAAAAATTCTTCACCTGATTCACATTATTCTGAAGATTTGGATTAGGACCGTTCGCTCTCAGCCCTCTCATATTCTGGAATGAATTGAGTTCATTACTTTACCGAACAACACCTTATTTCACCATCATCGGAGACTCCCGTTTCCAATGTCCAACGGTTCCGCAAACGTGACATTGCAATCATTCCCTGCACATCATTCTGAACCCCTACAGTACTCAAGTCTGGATCACAATTCACATTACCTCTGCAACCTCTACCTCTCATCTAAGGCTGAAATATCATCTTTCTCAGCTGCTGCTGCGGTAACTGTTGCAGAAAATTCATTTGCATTCCTGCTTATGCTGCTTTAATCTGCATCACCTTCGCCTTCTCTTTCAACTTTTTCTGCTTCATATCAATGTCATTTTCAAACGGCAACACCTCATCAATTTGGCTTTGCTTGCCAGTAAATCAAATGACTCTTAATCATGTGGCTAATTTCAGGTCTCAACCCTTCCACAAATCTGAACACAAAATTAATCATGTCTCTCGCCTCAGTTGTCTCTGTACCGCTGTAATACTTGAACGTCTGCAACGATCTCTAATAATACCATGTATCGACTCCTTTGCTTCCTGAACTGTCCTGTCAATCCCCTGCCAATCAACATTCTTAGGCAGAGTTCTCATTGTCACAAATTCCGTCACCTTATAGTAATATTTCATTACCTCAGGAGATGGTGCACCTCTATACTTGTCTCTCTCTGGTTCACTTGTTGGCCAAACTACACTCCTCTCACATTCGATCCACAGATCAGCTAGAACCACTATCTCTAGTAATGTGTTCAAATCCTCCCACAGGCACTTCACAAGTGTCATAAACCTGTCTGTTTGCTGATACGACTCTACTGGCTTCTCTCTCAATCTTGGATAATCATTTGTAAATGATAGGGTGTTACTTCTACTCCAAGGGACATGAACAAAATTCCCTTCTGGAATCTCTCTCAATGGTCACATTTTCCACTGATCTTTATCCTGCTGCACATTTGCAGTCAGCTTTACAGAACCCCTTTTTATTTTGTCTCTTTTCTTTACCCATCTGCCTTCCCACGTGTCTAATGCTCCCCAAGACTGGGCACTTTGAAGCAATTCCTTAAGGTGTGCTTTCATTCCGGCAGATCTCATGTGTACAAAATCTTTAGTCTAAAATTCGAATCTGTCACTCCTTTTCAAATGCCTTGTTTTCTCTATTTCTCTGCAGTACTTTTCTGCCTCGTTTGCTAGTGTCTGATGCACATTGCTCACTTCCCTTGTAATCTCCGGGCACAAAAATCTCAACTCTGCCTCTGTGTAGGATTCTAACCTATTGACACCCTTGGTTCCCTCAATGAGTTCACTCACTTCCATGCTTAGCCTAGCATAGTTCAAACACTCCTCTCCCTTAGGAGCACTCTGCGGGGTATTCAACTTGTCTAACCATTCAGTCAACTGCTGAGCTGTCAAACTTTGCAATTACATTTTACTGGCTTGGACTGGTGGCACCTGCTGTGCAACTGCATTCGGGATCTGTGGTGTCAATAATTTCAAACTCTGGTCAACATTTGACCCTACCACTGTACCTGGAAGTGCTACAAATGGACTAAGGTCTAACAATGATCTTGATCCATCAAAAGTCTGTCCCCCAGGAGAGACTACCCGAGCATCTCCTTTATGTCCTCCCCTCATTATATTCTGGGACATGGTTCCCTGTTCACCTACAGTAGGTTTCTTATGTGTAAATAAAGGTACAACTGGACCAACAGTAACAGGTAGTGATATAGCATCTGGGATTGGTCTGGCATTTACGTTCTGTGGGAGAGTAACTCCTATGTTCTGATTCATCATTGGAGATATATCTGACTGTGTCCCTTTTACTGGAGTAAATCTTGGCATTACCTACAGCTGCACTTGGGTCAGTAAAGGTGGAGCGAGTTCAGTCTGAACCAACATCAGTCTCGGGTAAATCTGTTCCATAGGCACCATTAAGTTCGAAGTCGTTGCCATAATAGGCACATCAGGGTAAATTCTCTGAACCTGTGGCGGTTGCACCTGATTTTGCACTACAGGAGTAATAGGCACATTAAGACTAATCTGCATCGCATTCTGTGTCAGGCTAGCATTAACCTGCATTGGACTCATTGTCCCATTAACCTGTGTCGGAGCTGTAGGATCAGCAGTGGTACTTGGACCACTCTCATGTGCTGTGTATGGTGGGTGGGTGATTTCTCAATAACTGTGTAATAAACTCATTATCGTCCGATTTTTCCTCCAATGCTGAGGACTTTCTAGCCTCCCTGCTTGCGGACAGACGTCTGTTAGTCTTCCTAGTAGCTTTCCTTCCTTCCTTCTCATTGTCCTGCGTAATTTCCAGAAACAACTTAATTCCGTGCAAAGTCTCCATCCTCCAAACTCTATGAGCACTGTCCCAACTAGCCTCTGCTAAAGTTTTTTCTGCCTTTCTCATCCTTCTCTTGAATTTCTGTTGCTGTTGCTGTCTGACTACTCGCTCCCAAATCGCTAATGCCTCAAACTGTGCTGGTCTCAGAAGGGGCTTTGAATCATATAGCACCATCCTTAAATGCTCCAAAACCCTCAAATTGAACGTCCCATTTGTAGGAAATGCTAAGTTCCCATCCTTCTCTGTCACTTTGCACCACTGCTTTAACCAAAGACAAGGCGCAACACCCTTCTCTTCCATTACAATGTGAGCTGGTGTACCTTCTGGCGGTGTAGCCTTGCCTATACTTGTTGTAATATGCTTATCTCCCCTTAAGGCACTCTTTCAAGCTTTGAAAAATGTCATATTTTCGACCTTTTTGTTATTTAGATTGAAATCAGGAAGTGACTTTTAATCCCAGAATTCCTTTAACCTACTTGCTCAACAAATTGCCTCTCACTGATGGCTGCCAAAACGTGTGTGACCCTTCTCACTAACTGACCCATCCGAACGCGGCTCCAATGACGTCACACTCACACGTATTGCGGCTGACAAAGTCTTGCGGCTTGTCCTCCCAAACTTCAATTCACACAAAACTAATGCAAAAATTGTAAGCACTAATCAAAAAACCAAATCTGCTGGTTTACTACAGGAAAGGTAACACAATCACTTCAGAAACCTTACGGATTTTTCACTGACGGCTGTTCCTGCACTTACAGCTATTCCTTCTTTCTTTCAACCAGAAAATGTTACTCTCAACTGCTCAGTTGGTCTGTCCTGGTGCACATAGGACTCACCAAATCTCAGGCAAAATTGTCTTTCACTCACTTTAACTCACTCTCTGACTTGTTGACCACGCCCGA
Source organism: Pleurodeles waltl (assembly GCF_031143425.1). Lineage (NCBI taxonomy): Eukaryota > Metazoa > Chordata > Amphibia > Caudata > Salamandridae > Pleurodeles > Pleurodeles waltl. The sequence continues at coordinate 253,201,299 of NC_090439.1, forward strand.
TCAACCTACTAAACCAAACAGATTACAACATAAAACCATACCTGATACACTTTTCAATACACTCCGGAGTCTTAGGCCACACATGGTCCGTACATCAACAACAACGTGGACAATTTTTTAACACAAAGCGCCACACACATGTGAAGGTTGACAACTTCCCTACTCTCACACTGCAGAGTACGCACACTCCTTCTACAACTTCATTTGGAGTACGCAAACTCCCTAAGCCCACACAAACCGCACCACTCACCTCTGATTTGCATAAGCTGTGCAAGTGCAACCTACTTCATTCACTCTATCACTAGAACGCTGAGAACATCCTCAAACAACCATTAGCAGGATCCGAGATTCTGGGAAAGTCATTTCTGGACCTAAGGGAGCATTTTCTCTCCAATTAGCATCATTGAAAAACAAAATCCAAATCTCAGTAATAATGAACCTTCACCTCTGTCACTATCTCTGGACTTTTATGATGAGCTCTCAAGGAGACAAACCATCACCTCTCTCACCAACACTATTAACACCTGTTACTCTGTATCAGGCGTCTATGATAAGCTCTTAAGGAGACAAACCATTACCTCTGCTACCATCTCTTTTAGAGCGTCTGTCTTTAATAAGTAAACTTACAAGGGGACACAAATAGGTTGATGAACCTTTTGACTTGCAATTAAGATGTCCCTACCATAACTCCAGTACATGCAGATCAATAATCAATAACATTTACAACCAATAGAGCCAGTAATTGTCACGCACCATGACATTTCAGCCATGAATAACCACACCTTTTTGCAAAAGTTAGAATATTTATTTCCCTATATTAACAATGGTAAAGTCATGTAGAATAATCTCAAAATCAAATGAAACACATACAAAAACAATACTGGATGTTGTCCAAAGCCACAGAAGAAATGTAATCTAATCAAAGCTTAAACTACGACACATTATAAGGTTAAAGTGCAAATTAATAACAAAGTCAACTGCGTCCAAATGATTACATACATTTGAGTTCAGCAGAGAAATTCATCAAGCATTATTCAATATAACTGACATTTCATTAGTGAAGATACTTAATTAACACCAGATTAGCATCAGCATGTTGGGCTTCATGCAAAATAATCTAGGAGCACGAATTTGGAAAACATCTCACTATGGCTCTATCAAAACAGTGTGGTTGGTACCTAGAAAGAAAAAGCAAATAGACATAATAATCAACTGTCTAATTCATAATACCTATCTTCAGTGTGGATCAGTAAGCAGAGTCAGTCTTCGTCCTCAGGACATCAGCCGATCAGCAAGATATCTGGATTCAGCATCAAAGTTCAGAAAATGCTGAGTCTTTAAGCAATAAAATTAAGCACGTCTCTTGTAAAAACACAAAATGGGCAAGAATGAACTCTCCCCTCCCTGTGCAGTCTTGTTAAATCAAAACTACTAAAACTGTTTCCCAAATCCCTATTTGTCAAGGGATCACATGTTCACACTTTGTCCAATAAAACTAAAACTCCAAATCTATGAATTCTACCATTAATCCGTTCACATGTCGGTGATTGGTTGTCCTGCAATGTACTAATCATCCTGCTCATCAGGTAACAATATTGTTGCAGCTTCTACTTCAGTCAGTGTCTCTATTGTTCTCCTCCTGAGAAAGTCAGTCTCACACAGATTACACACAAAATGTTAAATTAGCAAGAACAGCATCTTCTAGCAGTCATTTCTCATGAGAAAACTTCTCATCTGTGAGCACATTTTTAAACAATACAATGGAAATTCACAGTTTAACTCTCTAGGACAGCCATTTATTAAACATTAAGAAATACAGCTTTGACATGAGGCCTGGCAAATAGGCCAAGACCTTCGCTAAGTAAAGGCCTACAATTAATAAAGCTAATACATAATGCTTAACCCTTAATATGACATTTTACTACATTAGTCAAGCATATATTCAACATTTCACAGCATAAGATTATTAATAGGTACACTTTGTGAACATTGGCGGCCACTCATCGTAATCACATTTTCAAATGTGCGCATTATTTTTCTACGTTATTATATTTTCTACACAAACCCATAATTCAGAATACATGAACACTCGTTAATAGTTTCCATTAAAACAACTGCACTAACAGTGGCAGAATGCATGCATTGCACTACTTTGTAAATTTGTCGCAGTGATTTTGGCCTCCTTGGGTCACATTAGTGTTACAAAAATTACGCTAATGTGGTACAAGGAGGCGCAAGGGGCTCTTAAATCAGCCCCTTAATTATATGGCAGGACAGGGGGCTCTAATTATACTTTTTCTTCATTACTTGAAATTCACAGCGCCAAAAACAAAACTACAACTCCCAAGAACATCATCAATATATCATCAACAAATGTCACCCATGTAGCCCAATCACAATGTCCCTCATGGTATAACAGCACATAGCATTCCATTCTTGTGTCTTCTTTACTCCTCATTACAGCTTCAGATAAGTGCTCTTTACTTTACCCCTTAAATGTAAACTGGGGTGTTTTATTTTGTGTCCCTTTTAAACATTGGTTTACTGTTCAGGCGTGATATCTTTTATAATTCCAGCCTTCCCTTGTGGACACGGCCGTGGTGAACTGCAGGTATGTTCTCAATCCTCATACTGGGCCGCCTTAGAGGCATCAGATGAACACATGTGCAAGCACCAGGCCTAACTTTCTCTGTTTTTTCTACTACTGCGGGGTATGTGAATAGTATGCTGTTGCTTGATTGTGGTGTTTAGGAAGAGTGGTCTTTGGGAACTGATCAGTCGCTAACTACTTGACTGCCATGGTCTGGAGAGGAGCAACGGCCATTTTGTGGTCTTGTCAAGCGCTCTCTTCAAATCTTGTCACTCTGCATCCCAAGAGAATTGTGCCTTTGCCTACTACCTGTAACATACTTTTGCTAGGTAGTTTGTGCAGCTTAGTTCAGGGACTTTTATGCTGCTATTGATGGTGTGTAGCCAGATAGATTTTCCATATAAACCTTTGAAATACATATTTTTTCCTCTTGGGTCTCAATACTTCCCTGAAATAGGTGACGATCATGTATAAATAAGGAAGGAGGAGGTGCAGGATACCCATAATATTGATCCAGGGTTGGCTTCTATAATTGAATTTGCTGTATCAAAATCAGTGGGGACCGCATTGTCTTTGGCATTGCAGGAGTGGCAGAGTTCCACCATCAAGGCCCCAAAAGGTTCTACTGGAGCGTACTACTTGAAGCAACGGCTAGGTCAGCCATTTGATAGGGAGATATTCAATAAACGTAGTGCAGGATGCCCAAGATCCTCCATTGAGGATAAAGTGGCAGCGACACTCGAACTGGACACCACCATGGTGGCATTTATGGGGAGATTGATTAAAGACTCCAAAAGGGGCATTGATTGCTCCTGGTGATCATGCAAAGACAAATTATTGGATATTACAGGGCCCCTAACTAAAATTCTGGAGATGGCCGAGGATGCCGAAAAGTCAGGTGCTGCTATACACCCAGAGGTTTTTTCGAGGTGTCCCCAACATGCCATCTGTCTGCTTGGTAACTCCAATTATGCAATATCAGCTGAACGGAGACGTTACTTACTGTTGCACCTGGATTCAATATGGGGGGAATTAACTGCTATAGAGGCAGGCCTAGAGGTTAATGGTAATTTGTATGGCGATGCCTTTGTGAAAGATTTAGCAAAATTTGTTCAGCCCTTCGTGGCTTTGGATAAGGCCCAAACATCTTTGAAGAAGGTTGTTAATCTTCAGGTTTTTGCCAGGCAAGGTAGGGACCACTCGTCCAACTGTTTTTTATCACAAGGCGTCAGAGGCTTTCAAGGTCCGAAACATGCATACTGATTTTATCAACGAGGAGCCTCCCCACTCTTCCCCTCCAAGAACAAGTTTCGAAGAGGCCATGGCAACAAATCTTCGAGTGGTAACCCGTCTATTACAAGTGAGGTTTCAGTCTTCTTCTGTACTAAGAATGGGGGACAGAACAGCAAGGTGCCTGAACAAAACTAATATCTTCAGATGCATCGGTGTTGCAAATGGTGCAGGGCTTCCTCGTCGAGTTTTGGGGTTCTCCCGTTCAGACCACAAGAATGTTGCCTCTCATTTTTTCAGAACATTTATGCAACATTATAGATCAGGAAATCACAGATTTGGAATGAAAGGGAGCCATAGAAAGATCTTCTCTTAAGTTTCTTAAGCAATGTCTTTGTTGTAAAGAATAAAGACAAACGAGTGAGACCGTCATCAACTTAAATGATTCAATGGTTGATTGGTTTACCATCACTTCAAGATGCAGAAAATCCATCTTTTGATCGATTTACTGTGACAGGGGGACGGTATGATCAGATTAGATCTTAAAAACGCCTAACTATCTATCCTATTTTTTTCCTTTTCATCATTGTTTTCTTCAGTTCCTTTGGCAGGATCGGGTGTGGGAATTCAGAGTATGCCCACCTGGCCTTTCTTCCACCATGTGGTGCTTCACAAAGTTTCTCAAGCTGGTTGTGGCTTGGCTGAGGATGCAGGGTCACCATCTCATTATTCACCTATATGACATCATCCTCAGGGCACAGGACAAAGGTACTCTTCTGCAGCAAGCACAAGTCCTTGTTGAAGGACCTGTGGTTTGTGATCAATCAATCCAGGTCAGATTTTATTCCCAAACAGAGATTGGAATTTCTTGGCTTCATGATGGACTCGGTTGGGGTGACTCTGAAGCTTCCAATTCCTAAATTGAAGACGATCAAGGAGGAATTGAGGAGCTCGATCTGGGTGGATCTTGTTTAGCTGAGATTGCTGGCCTGCATTGTAGGTCTTCTGTCCTCTTCGATTCAGGGAATCTTTCCAGGCCCTTTCCACTAAAGGGTTTTTCAATGCCTGAAGATTGGACACCTCCAGAAAGGACTCTCCTACGAGGAGGAGATAGCATTAACGGACGAGGCTCAGAATTGAATTGGCGGTTGACCCCCTGGAGGCGTGGATTTGACAGGCAAAATTTGGCTTGTTTCCAGAGATCAGCACTGAGTCAGATAACATCTGTTGGGGCTGGGGAGCCAGGTGTGGGGAGATATCCAGCAGAGGGGGATGGTTGCAGAAGGAGCTGAACCTATACATCAATTGTCTTGAGTTACTGTCATGGTCTTTCACCATTCACAGCCTAGCAAAGTACAGGATAGAATGTTCCAGCTTGCTGAAGATGGAATATGTGTCAGCCGTGCAGTCTGTCAATAAGCCTGGGGAAATTAGGTCCAGAACGCTGGCAGAGATAGTCAAGGACTTTTGGCATTACTGTCTGGAGAAAAAACTCTTGGTGACGGCAGTTCATCTGCAGGGAACATCTAACAGCAAAGAGGACCGGAGACTTGATTTGTGGGTGTTCCACCTTCTTTGTCAGTGGTGGAGGGAACCACATATGGATCTCTGGTTGCCTTGAGGTTGAATGCACAGATGCTGCATTTTTACTGCTTGAGACCAGACCCGCAAGCGGCTCAAATGGATGCCTTTCTACAAGATCCCGAGACAGTTCTCAACTACGCATTTCTCCTGTTCATTATGTTATCCAGAGTGACATATCAGGTCAGGAGACAAGAAGTGTAACTGATCCTGGTGACTACTCTTTGGAGGTTGTAATCCTGGTTTCGGTGCTTCTGGTGATGTTTTGCGACTATCCAGTGCAACTTCCAATTTTCTGACCATAGTACAGGGTCCGCAAGAGAGCTCCACCAAATAATTCAGGACACCACTCTGCACCTCATGGCTTGGAATATATGAGGGTCCAGGAATTTCAAAGTCAGCTTCAGACTACATGGAACTGGCATCAGTGTCAGAAACCCATAAGCGTTACAGATCCGCATGGACAGTTTGGAGCCATTGGTGTCTGGAACGGGTTGTTGATCCTATAGGGGTTGATGTTACTTTCATTTTACATTTTCTGGCTCATATAGCAGAGACAGGTAAAGCTATTCCACAGTTAATTATTTCAGGTCAGCTTTTTCAGCAAGACATTTGTCTGTCACAGGGAAACTAGTGGGTTCCCATCATTTTGTATGCTCTCTTATGAAAGGTATTATGTTTTTTAACTCTTCCAAACCCTAAATACCCATTCAGGTAGGATGTGAATAAAATATTAAATATCTTTTATAGATGGTCGGACAATGCTGATCCTTCCAGAAAACAACTCTTTGCCAAACTGACCATGATACTTTGTCTTGGATTGTATAAGAGGGTTTCAGATGGGAGATCTCTGAATTTAAATGGGTGCACTTTTTCCCCAGAGAGTATGCAATCTGTTATTTCTTGCAGAACTAAGTCTAATACCAGATCAGTTTTTTATCCAGCCATTCCTGACAAACCCAGACTGTGTCTGGTGAATTGCTTCAGAGAGTCCAAGAGAGAGTCTTAGACTGGCAGGGGCATCCCAATTGTTGATTTCAATTACTAAACCACACAAACAAGGTTTGTCACCCACCATGACTAGGTGAGTTTGTTGGGTCATACCGGAGGCTGGTATTGAAACTCAAAGTTTTGGAGCTCATTTGACCAGAGGTGCTATTTCCTCAAAAGCTTTCAAGCTAGGGGCACGTTTAGAAAACATATTGAGAATAGCCGATTGGGCATCTGATTCTGTTTTAAAAGGTTTTATTTTAAACCAGCTCCACAGTTGGCTTCCATTGTCGTAAGTAAGCTTTGAACCAGTGTAATCAGAGCCTCGGGTCTTGCCATAGAATAAAACATTTCCTAGCATACGTAAAGGAAACCTTCAATTCTATTTAGACACAGAGGTGAAGATTATCCCACCCTTCATTCTTCAGAGGAATATCCATCCCTGCTGGACTTCAATATTTGGACCTCCATCTGGTACAAGTATTCTGCACATGTTTTATACATTGTCTTTCATGTATTAAAATGTTGACCCAGTGGAAATGAACGTTTGGTATGCAAATGTGGTATACTCTACAAGATAGGATTGGAACAACACAGTAACACCTTGTCCTTATAATTCTAGCAACAGAACAGAAATGAAGCAGTCCAAATGATTTATGGGAAAAGTTGCAGACTGGATAGCCTTCACACAAAGAAAGAAGACAAGATTGGAATGTTATGTGCTGATATACCACGAAGGACATTGTGATTGGACTATATGGGTCACCTGCTTGATGACATATTGGTGGTGTTCTTAGGAGTTATCGTTTTTTTTTTTTTTTTTGCTGCTGTGGGTTTCAAATAAAGAAGAAAAAGTATAATTTTCACATCTGTGTGATTTTTTTGTGTGCAGTTTTATGTAGTGCAGACTTGACCTGAAGGTATTGGAATCCTTTACATAGGCATCAGTTACATTACACAAGGACACATTAATTGTGGTTTTAGCATGGGGATATTAGGAGGCATATTTATACTTTTTGATGCAAAACTGCACTAACACAGTTTGCATCAAAAAGATTAGCGCCGGCTTGTGCCATTCTAGAGTGCCAGCCAGGCGCCATATTTAAGGAATGGCACAAGCTGGCACTAAGCTTGGGCTCTAGTCAAAATAAAAGACGCTAACCACGTGGGGTGGCTGTAAAGGAGATGGAGGTTGAACGTCAAACAATGCAGCTGGGCCGCTTAGAGGCAAAAAAAATGCCGTTAACCAGCCTAGCTTCATTTCCTGAAGCACAACCATCCATAACACATGACTCCTGTGTTATAAAAGACAAGAGTTATGCCCACCACCCCAATGGCCAGCTCAGGGGACCAGGTCCCCTGGGCATGGCCATTGCACCCAGTGCCATGCAGGGGCCCCATGTCAGGTCCCCCAATTGCACTTAAAAATGTCATTACGATTATTTACCAATACTTACCCTACTTACCTGGGATGAGGTCCCCATCCTCTGCTGTCCCTCTGATGTGCATGGGGTTGAGTATAAATATGCCTCTAAGTGATTTGACTAGAATCACATAATGTCAAGCTGACGCAGAAACTCAAACCTTGTTCCCCAGTTGCAAAGTCTTCAGGTCTGGCCTTAACGCCACATCCGCTCCCCTAACTGTAAAATATAATCAAGTGATCAACGTGATAAAAAAATATAGATAGCAAATAATTTAAAAGTGTTTTGTCACTATTTGATAATTCAGAAATGATATCATCATTTTAGTTTTTAACCATAATTTCTATGGGAGTTAGACCCTTTAATTTTTTTAAATCTCTAAGGAAAATGCTTTAGATATTACAGATTTGATTAAATCAACATGACTTCATGCGTGCCACATTTGCAATGAATGTAGAATCTTAGCAATCTAGTTGTTCATTAGAATACTGTTGGGAGGCAAATGTCGGGGGCAGACTTAGATAATTGAGGGCAGGGAGGAGGGTGCAGAGGCAACAAGTTGAACAGGTTGGGCAGGCAGGAAGGGTACTGGTAGCACAACGGACCATGGAGGGCAGGGGAAAGACTGGCAGGAGCAACAAACCAACCATGCAAGACAGACAGGACAGGCTGTTGTAATATAACAGACCTTTGAAAGCAGAAGGAAGAGGCAGTGGCAGTACAACCATAGATGCCAACAGTCCTGATTCAGGCAGATACTCACGATATTTTTAAGCCCAAAAGGGCTTTATTTTATCGATCTCATGCCTAAAATAGCCTTTTTTTATGTAAGTCAATGGAGTAAATCAATTCCCCAGATTTGTTATTTCAAAATCTGCCGCCTACTAATTTAAAAATGTTGGCATGTAAGGTACATTGGATTGTGGAGGGCAGGACAAAGGGGGTAGGGACACGGAACATGGACATGATTATCATGAGATGGACAGGAACACCAAACTGCCCTCAAAGGGCAGTCATCAGGGGTTGCAGCAGTGCAATACACAACACCACACAGTGCATCCGGGGCATCAGTGCAGCACTACTGCCCATAAAAGCAATAGAGAGGGGACAGGGCCACTTACATTGACAAAGGGGAGCAGAAGGGAAAGAAGCAAGGGCTGCAAGCTGACCATACGGACAGATTGGAGGGAAAGTTGAAGCATAACAGACCATGAAGAGCCAGAGGGAGGGGCAGGGGCATGACAATGGACTAGACAAGGTAGGAGGGAGGGGATAGGGGCCTGCACATATAAAACGGTGGGCAGAGGGAAAGGGAGCAGAGCGGGAGCAGCAAGCTGACCATGGAAAACAGGTCGAATGGGTACTGGAAGCACTACACACCATGAAAGGCAACAGTGAGACTATAATAGCATACACACAGACAACGGAGGGAAGGTGGAAGGGGGTCAGAAGCAGCAAGCTGACTACACAGGGCAAGTGGGAGGGGCTGTAACAGCATAGAAGACCATGCATGGCAAGATGGAGGGTTAGTGGGGCAGCACAAAAGCCATGGTGGGCAAGACAGGGGGCAGGGACATGCACAAAAGAACATGAAGGACAGAAAGGAGGGGCTGGACACAGACAACCTAGAGCAGTGGAGCAGATGCAGCACAAAAGAGCATGGTAGGCAGAAGGAAGTGGCAGCAGAATGGACTTTGAAGTACAGGAGGTGGGGGATTAGGGCACGGAACTTGGACAGGCAGGGTAGAGGTGGCAGGAACAGGCAGCAGCCATCTGACAATGCTAGGCAGGTGGGAGGGCCAGTGGCAGCACAACTGAACACTCAGAGTGGATAGGAGGGGCAGTGACAGGTCCATGAAACATGATGGAACAAAAGGAGGGAGCAGAAGCATGCACACAGACATTGGAGGGCAGGAAGGAGAGTAGAGGCAGAAAGCTAAACATATATTTATATATATATATATATATATATATATATATATATATATATGTATTCCCTGTTTCCTGCAGTGCAGGGGCCCTGAAATTGACTTCGTCCTCCAGCCTCCTTTGCCACAAAAGTGAGCCCAGCACTTATAGGCACCTTTCATTGCCCATGGTGCAGGGGCCCTGAAATTGACTTGGCTGGGGTGGGACTTCATCTCCCAGCCTTCTTTGCTGCCACAACATTGAACATATCACTTTTAAGCTCCTTTCATTCCTTCCTGTGCATGAGTGCATAAAGTTTACTTAGCTGCCGTGGGACTTCATCCCCCAGCCTTCTTTGCTGCCACAACATTGAGCCAAGCACTTGAAAGTGTCTTTCATTCCCTGTGGCAGCCAAAAGCAGGCTTGTTTGTGCCCATCAGAGCCTGGATGGGGTTGGCTGGGCCACCCCCTTAGTCTCCCGTTCAGGTTTTACTCCATGAGTTACTTGTTATTTTCTGTATTTGCATGATTTACTTCTGGGAGGACCTTGCTGAGTGTCTCTCGCCCCAAAAACTACTTGTACTTGCATCTAAAGTGTATTTTTCTTACCAAGAGGGAATACACACCTGCCGTGCTTTTTCTCTTTCTTCTCACATTAGCAAGAAATTGGTTATGGCTAACCCACTAAGTGCAAAGGCCCCGCAAGCATGCCCATTACTCAAGCCATTGTAAATTTGCTGTCTATTGTCATTGTGTTGATATATTGTTTGTGATTTGTGGAAGGTACAATGTGGGATATTGCACTGCACTTTATGCCCACCTATAACTTAATGAAGGACCTAGGGAAATCATTAACATCATGAGGGCAGCAATATTGAATTTAAGAGCTAGGATGTGCTTGTTGGAGCACTACCATAGAATCACCCCTCCCAAAATGCCTTTGAGCTAATGACCAACTAGGGCTGAGACAAACGACCACAGGGTAGATTCCACCTCTCCAGAACCTTTTGAGGGTTCTATCCTTCAGCCCCACCTATTGCTGAAAATGATGCCCCCTGCCACACACCTGCATTTAGCCCCAGTCCCCCTGTATTCCTACAGGAAAGTTGGTACCCGGTGTCCCCAGCACTACAAAGCATAGTGTGGACCTTACCACCTAGCATGAAAAAGGGCTGCCCCATAATGCCCATTTATAACTTTTCCAGGAGATGTGGTCAAGGGACACAAATTAATTTTTCCATCTGGTAGTTATTCCTCACTCTCCAAGATTCTCTGTGGCTAATAATTCTTTGATTCCTATGCCCAGCATGAATGCACACCCACTTCCAATATCCTCCTCAGTTTAAACACACAGTAACCTGTCCCAGAAGCTGTTTAGGGAAGAGCATAAGCAGCACAAGACCTCTTTCTATCAAGTTACTCTATATGATAGGTGTTCCCAAACTCCAACCACACCTTAGAGAGAATGAGGCCTCTCTAATCAATAAGGTTACTAATTCAATTAGAGATGTCTGAAAGAACTACTGCATAATCCATTCAGACATCCTCGGGTCCTCACGAATATCTTCTGCAGGTGACAACTTAGATTCCATCAAGTTGACACTTAAGTTTTCCTCCATTGTGAGCAGACTTTTATCACTCAAAGCCCATACATTTGCACTAACTATAAGATCCATTTTAAAAGCCACCCATCTGTACTGTGAAAAATTTAGAAATCTCAAGTTCCATCATATACGTCCATCATTGACTAACTGGAGCCACCTGGGAACATTACCTCTAGTAAATCAGCAGGGGTAAAACTACAATCCAGTCAGGGGAACCCCTCAGATAATGACAGCTAGAATATAAATCTTTCATTGGCTCTCCCAGAGTTGATCTGAACCAAATGCCTCGTATTAGAAGAGACACCTATCCCAACTTTGTCATGCATGTCCTTTAAGGCAGCAACAATATCCCCTCAGGGAGTTAAGACCACCGACACTCCTGAATCTAACACTCTATCAATAGTGCCATGGAATATAGCAGGACTAAGGAGTAAAATGCCATAGGAAGATCGAGGAGATGTTATTGATAAAGCCAATGCCATCATGCTCCAGGAAACTTGGGAACTAGCTCCATCACATAAGCAAGGCTTAAAAAACCTTTTATATACTAGCCATAGGATCCCAGGATGGTAGGCCATCTAGGGGTCTCATCATATGGGTCAGGAGCTCCCTAGGATGCCGGTAAAACAACTAACTATTGAGCAAGGAGAATTTCAAAATATGATACTAGTGAATATGTTGTTTATGCTATCTGAAGTTATTTTGTTTGTGCATGGAAGATTAAAAAAAAAGATGGCAGGTTAAGGAGAAAAAGGCAATGGTAAAATCAGAACTATTTAAACACAATTATTTTTTAAGTGACACGTCTTTTATTAGGATAATATTATCATTAACATTGCGTATTTTTTTCTTTTATTTGTTGAATGTTTTTATTGGTTATATAAATATTGCTTTTATGGTTTTCGAAAACTGAAATAAAATATTACATACATAACTAACTATTGATTCCTTTGACATACTAGGATAAGAATTTTCATCCTGAAATGGGAAAATAACTCTCTCTATTCAATGTGTACAATAGTAGCACATCAAAGTTGACTGAGCCACAGAATATACTACTATTGAGAGAGTGCATATCAAGTGCAGACAAGACCACTGCTGTAATTGTTTGGGGATATTTTAATGAATGTTTCGAGCCTTCAGACCTCTTAAGGGACAGTGTGTGTGATGACGATCAATTATGAGGCATTCCACAATTATGAGGTCCCTGTACCATGTCAATGTCTAAGGTTGCTTTTCAGATGGTAGATTTTTCATTATGTTGCCATTTGAGAGCCTGCAATGGTTGAACAGCCTCAGATCAAACAAGGAAGCCAACTTTTAAAAGGAACACATACTTGAGTTACATCTAATATATAATTATAGAACTATATTCCTGGCCAAACCTCATCGATATGGAAGTTCTACTGCAATTTGAAAGTGACCTCTTCCCCTTGTTCCTTCCCTTCCAGGGCAGCCCTGATCCCTCTGGTTCTCAATCCGGGTTGCCTAGTGGGGACTTAACTGTTACCAATGATCGAAGGAATATTAGGTGGAACACTATAGTTAATAACAAGGCTAATCTCAGCCAATTATACCACAGTTTAAGTCCAATATGTCTGTGTTTGACAATCCTAGCCTCTTCCTTTACACTGGTATGGACCCCCATAACAAATGTTTTGAGAAGCTAAAGACCTAATTCTTCACTTAACCCCATACCACACAACGACCTACACCAAATGTCAACCAAACATGGTGTGACAAGGCTTGCAGAATAGCAAAGTCCCACTTAATTAAAACCATCAAAAGTGACCCTCTATCAGACATGCGGGGCCACTAGAGCCAAGTACAAAGAGGTCCAAAATCAGGCTAAAGCAACCTGGAATACATCTGTCCAGGGCGGCATGCTATCTGGCAAATGATCAGCCAAGGTGGCAAAACCAAGATAATGAGACCAGAGATTAGCAATTTACCCCAGCAATGGGTTAGTAATTTGCAAGCTCTCTATAGTAAGGATACCACAGGTTCTGCTATTCATTGTACCCAGATTTAGAAGAACCATCTATAGAATTAGACAATTCTATCAGTTGCAAGTACCACGCTGCTGAGGAAGCTAGTTAATTACATAGTTTTTTTTTTCTGACCAAAACAAACCAAGCAATCTGTGTGCAGATGTAGACAAGGCCCCATGACTGGATACAATCACTGCAGATCTATTTAAATCAGAGCCAAATTTGGGCTCTCTATTTAAAATGAATTGCCACTGCAATTGTGGCTGGTTCTCAAATACCTGAGACCAGGAGAGGAGCAGAGCTACTTCCTACATTCAAGAAGGGCTCCAAATCTGACTGGGCTAATTATCGACCACTACGTTTGATTTATATATCTCAAAAAATATTCTGCAAACAAATTCTGGACCACTTGTTGTCATGGATGGAGATATTTTCCCAGTTTCAAGCTGGGTTTCACTCTAAAACTATCGCAGTAGACTAAGTCTTACGATTCCAGCTCCTATGATGGAAAGCAATGGACATAAACTGAGGTGGTTTTTATGTAGCATTTGTTGACCTGAAGGCTGCCTTTGATATGGTCCCTAGCGATACACTTTGGTGTATCCTAAGAGAAGCTGGGTTACCACTTCCTCTACTAGATGTTATTGTGCTACTTCATACTGATAATTATGCACAAATTGTATGGGTAGCCACCGGGGAATAAACTGTCTTGCTAAAGGTCAGATTGTGTCCTTGCCTCCACCCTTTTCTTCTTAATTATATATACATATTATTTATAAATGGCTGTTTTATCTTCTTTTGGATGGCAAAAACAATTCCCCAGTCCTGAGAGAGCAAAGACTGCTGCCCTACATTTCGCTGACAATATTAGTGTCAAAAATTCCTAAAAGAATTAAGACCTTCCTCAAAGGGTTTAACCTCTTCTGTACAAATAATGGCTAAGCCGTTAATACAAAAAAAACGATTAAGTTAATAGCAATTCATTTGGATACTAGATTTTGACAACCAGGGCATCTACCTATCTAGCGGCAAATCCTGGGCTAGACAGAATACTAAAAGTACTCTCTTTCTCAATCACAGTGCGACAGCAATCTGAGCTTTGCAAAATATGCCTCCATTCATCCACTTTCACTTCTATTAAAAAACATGAGAGCACAAGCAGTAGCTGCCGCAGAACTTTGGGGTCACAGCAACATTGACATACTAGGGGATGAAGAAAACACATTTTTGAGGGTGGCATTCAAACTTCCTCAAAGCACCCCTCTAATTTTTCAAATGGATCTGGACATGCAATCTATTTGAGACAAAGTCAGACTCAAACCAATTCTGTACTGGCTGAGAATTTGAGAATGTGGACAACCATCAAGAAAGAACCCTATGGAGAAGGTCCTAAACAGAAGTGGCGACATTACCCTTGTTGAAACATATAAAACAGTCACTATACAACCTGGATCTGTCTGATCTTTGGAATCATCCAACATCCACTAGCCCTCTTCTGTCAAACTGGTAAAGACGGCCTTCTCAAATAGTGAATGGAGGAAAAGAACCCAATTATTGACCATTCCACACTGACCGACAGGTTTTTAGAGAGAAAAGTGATTCCAAATTTCATGTTGTTTCTTGACAAGACTGATTCCCCATTCACCAAATCTCTCTCTATAAGATTTAGTCAAGGAACATTATGACTTGCAACTGTCACTAGCAAATGGAGGATTGCAAACTTTGCCTGACATGTAGGGAAATAGAAGAAATTGATGAACACCTATTGGTCTTCTGTCCAACGTACATTAGGCAACATAGGCATTGGATCATGCCTCTTTGCTGCTCCCGAGGTGTCCAACAACCCAGAGTGGCCCTGAGACTTTGTAGACGAGACACCACAGATACATTGGGGCATATTTATACTCTATTTCCACTAAATTAGCGTAATTTTACGCAAATCCATTGCAAACTTAAGTCCATATTTATATTTTGACGCTAGTCCCGTCTAGCGTCAAAATATTGGAGTTAACATCATTTTGTTACTGTGAAAACCTACCTTGCGTCAATGAGATGCAAGGTAGGTGTTCCCGGGCAAAAATTTACTCTAAGGCCTTAGCGCCTTATTTATCCTCCCATGCAAAAATCATGCACGGGAGGAGGAGGGCCTTTACCAATAGCGCTAAGCTTGCTTTGCGCTATTATTTAACACCTGGGTCAGGGTAGGCGTTAGGGGACCTGTGGGCTCATTAGCAGCACACAGGTGCCCTTCCCTGCCCCCAGGGACACCCCCACCCACCCCTACCCACACCTGGAGGACACCTAAGGATGGGGGACTCCTCCCAGGTAAGTCCAGGTAAGTTTTTTGTTTTATTTTTAAAAGTGCCATTGGAGGGCCTAACTTGGGCCCCCCTACATGGCACTGTGCCGAATGGCCATGCCAAGGGGACATAAGTCCCCTGGGCATGACCATTGGGCAGGGGGGCATGACTCCTGTCTTTACTAAGACAGGAGTCATGTACATGCCAGTTGTGAGTCCAAAAAATGACGCTAGTCAGGTTATTGTCATTTTTCGGACTCTAACCTGACTAGTGCCATTCTTCGATGCACAACCACCTCTTTCCCCCACACCTCTCCCACCCTGTTAGCGTCATTTATTTTGATGCTAACCGGGCCTTACAGCCGCTAGCTTCATTCCTTAAATATGACGCATGGCTGGCGTCCAGCAATGGCGCTAGCCGGCGGTAAACTTTTTGATGCAAACCTGCGATAACGCAGATTTGTGTCAAAAAGTATAAATCAGGGCCATTGTTTTTTCCATTTCAAAATATCTTGAATCCAGCTGGCCTATTTGCTCTAAGATCTTGTCTCAGTTGGTTCCATCCTTGCAACCATGATTGAAACACACCTAGGCCAAAGGATTTTGGACACTTAGGAAATAATTTGAACATATGTGTAAATAATCTTGGCCATAACAACAACTTTTTTTAAATGAAAATTGACCACTCTCATAGGTTCTCTCAACAATGACATCACACTTTAATGTTCTGGACATGAGGAGATTAAATCATTGACTTCTATTGAGATAGTTTTACTAGTTTTTCTATTCTAAAAATAATTAATTGTTTTAATGACTTTTACATTTTTTAATCTTTAAAAGCACGGTGGTACCTTTGTACTATGTGCAATTTTTTTTATGAAAATCTCTGTAAATGCAGTTTTTTTATATGTCAATTCAGTCTTGAATTCTGTTTATTGGATATGTTTTATATGAATGAATGAAGATTGTAATAAAGTGTTGTGAATGAATGAATGAGTATAGTATTCATGTGGGGAAATGTGGGAAAGAGCCAATCTACTAAAGCTACGATTGTTTTCAGTGAATATTATGTATATAGGTAGGGAGTACCATAGTTTGGCTGCTTGAACAGAGAAAGCTGTTCCAGCTATGGTTCTTTTCTTGTATGTTGGAATGTTGAGGCATGGAGCCTTTCTCGAGCATAGGTTCCTTTAGTGTACATATTTCTAGATTTTCTTCCTGATGAAGAGTACTGTTGTGCCATGTATTGCTTTATGTGTAATACAAAAGGTTTGGATAAACATTTTGATTTGCTGTGACACTACTAGCAAAATCTATGCTACGCTACAACCCCCACATTGAGACCTAAAGATGTATAGCAACCCCTGCAAGATTACTATTTAACTCACCCACCAATTCACAGACCGCACCACAGACCTCCTTGGCTCTTTCACAAAAACCTACCAATGGGTCTGCTCCCTACCATTACAAACATGTTTTATGTACCTTCCCTAATCCTTCATTGGCAAATATGAGGACTCATGTACCTCCTAATGCACTATCGCTGATGGACATTGCTGGACATTGCTGTGATGCCTCTATGCACTATTGTTGTCAGAATACTTAATGATATGGATTGTGTGAGTGTTAAATGTCACTGTTGTTTAAATTTTTGGTTTTGAAAATCAATAAAACAATAAAGAAAATAAGCTTGAAGGTAGATCTTCTTGCAACTGGTATCCAGTGTAAGGCCCTCAAGGAATGGGAGATGTGTACTTGTGGCTTTACATGTAGGAGTACTCTAGCAGCAGTTCTCTGAATTCTCTATAATATTCTCATGGTTGACAGAGGCTATCTGTGATACAGACCATTATTGTAATCTAGTTTAGATTGTCTATATGACAAATGAGATGGTTGCTTGAACCTTGTGAGGGATTCCTAGGAGCGGAAAGATGCGTCATAGTGTTTTCAATGTGAGAAGGCTTGATTTAGTTACCTTGTCCACTTGTTCAATCATTGATAGGTTTGTGACCATGGTAATTCCAAGGTTTCATACCTCCTTGGATATTTTGGTGGTGGTCCTAGATCATCAGGCCAGGCACAGAAAGGTTTATAGGTTTTTCAGTCAACAAAGGTGAGTATTTCAGTTTTTGAGGCATTGAATATGAGATAGCTCAATGTCACAATTGCTCATACGCCTGGAGGTAATTGAAGAATTTTCATGGTCCAATGTCCTTTGGGTTTTCCCATTTCGGAAGTATCTGCATGTCACCTGTGTAGTTAATGCAGGTGAAGTCAAACCCATGCATTAGATCATGTAATGGTTTTATATAGATGTTGAGAAACATAGGCGAGGTGGTTGAGCTTTGAAGGATTACTGCTTTAATGCTGTATGCTTTAGAAGACAAAGAATGAGTATATATAACGTATGTATAACATTTCCTATTGTGAAACCCTCCTTTTATCATGCAAGCATGTTTTTTACTCACGTATACAAGCATTATTAGTGCCTCTATTTCATATTTTTTCTTGGACATGGTTATCTCAGTGAAAAAGCCTCAATATGTCACTATGATTTATTACAAATCTAATAAAACTTCTAAAACAATTTAAAACCAAGACAAATGCACAATTTAACAGTCTTAATGCTTCATAATTGATTCAACTAATTACTTTTGCAAGCCAGCCTTGGTCAGAGAACTGACTGCACCTAACTGGTTCAAAACGGTTGCAGTGGAAATGTTTCAAGAAACAAGGCATGATTCTGTGTTACCCAATTTGCTAGAATGGCACTTGTATAGTTGGTGTTGGCTCTAAACGTCTCCACTTAGGTCACACCTCAACAGTATTAGTTCTTCTAAGCAGATCAGACACACTCCCAGGGACCCTTCAGTTATCTGAACACTATTACTTTGCTGCTTGCCGGCATTAAACCAGGTAAAGATCGAAAACCCTACATGTCCCATAGACTTCGAGGTTTGTACTTGGAGGTAACATAGTCTATGGCCCAAATTTACTAATAATTAACACAAAGAAGCACAGCAACCAAAGTTGTTACACTGCCTTATATCAAGGGAACAGAGAAAAATGTAGGATATTTAATAATATATTCCTCATTTTTATCTCCACCAGCGCTGGTTCCATTTTGGCTGCCTTGCACCAGCGCACACACCATTTCCCTATAGCGCAAAGGCGTGTGCTTTCTCTAGAGCATAGCTTTTGCACTGGAACGGGATCCTTGCATTACAAAAACTATCTAATAGGCTACCACTGAATGCAGTTGTGATTTAAGGGTTTTATTTCACCAACAGCTAGCACACCCTATAACTTCTTGATCCAGCAATTGTCTCACTAGTCTCTTTCCCATTCTCCTTGTTACCATGACATTGGGACATCACTAATAGAACATTATGTCTATGATATTCTCAAAACAAACGATTGCACCTGTTCCCCCCGATTAAATTAAAGAACATATTCCCAAAACATAAAAGGAAACAATTAGGAAAATAAAGACTTTAACAACTAAGTTCATACTGCAGTAACTGAGTGAAAAAATTAAATAACTATGTACATGCTTAAAATAGGTTCTGCCCCACATACCATACTATAAAGCAAGATATGCAACATTATTTCTTTTATAAATAGAATGGTCAACAATAACTTACTCTTTGCTCTAGCATAATTGAACCCATGAAGTTTGTTGAAATGAGCTATTACTATCTGCATGCTCTGTAAATACACACTACACATATTTGCTCATCCTTCCTACCACAGATGGTGCGAAAAATGTGCAGGCACTCCCCCTTTCGAGAGTGATTGGAAATAGTCCCCTCTCCAGAAATATTTAAATTGTCATGACCAGATTGCTTTGGATCGCATCTTGCTAGCCTAGACATACTCCACACACTACCATCATGTACTACCACCATGTTCCTCTTCACTCAGATAATACGCTTTAGACCCCAATATTTTGGCTTCCCTTTTGGGTGATCCTCACGGTTTTTTAATGAACACATAATCAACTACTCACAAATTTTGTTTGCAAACGTAGTGCTTGTTATCATAGCATTGTTTGTACTGATGACTTTTCATTACCTCAGAATCCACCACTTTCATGCAATTGTTACTTTTCGACCAGGCCAGATTGAGTTTTGATCCAGCAAGTCTTCCTCTCAAACACTGATAAGGAGAAATATTTGTTACTACATTGGGTGTGTTGGGGTGTATCCACAATGTTTTTCTGATCACTGTTTTCAGTAGTACTTTTCTCTCATTAGCTGTCTCAGCAGATGTCCTAACCGTTCTGTTCATAGACTTAACTAACACATTAGCTTGTGGTGAGTATACTGCAGTGTGTAGATGTTCAATGCTGAGATCACGTAAGAACCCCTTATTTTCAATGGATGTAAATGGAACTCAATTGTTGCAGGCAATGGATTTGTGTATGTCTTCCGACACAAATAACATCCTTAAGGAATTCCAACACACTTTTAGTTGTCACAGAGTTCACACAGCATGCTGAAACCTACTTTGATGTGTAATCTTCTAGTACTAGTACAAATCTCTCACCCTGCGACAACTGATCAAAAGGGTCAACAATACCCAGTCCCAACTTGGTCTACAGCTCCTCTGGAACAGCCACAGGTGCCAAAGGTACTGTTCTGGTTATCTTAGATTTGTTGTGAGCAGCACATGAAAAGCAATCCCTGATCACTCTCTCAGCTTGACTATCCAACCTGGGCCACCATTACCTTGCCTGATCCTTGCTTCAGTCAAATCCTTCTCTAAATGTCCCTCATGCACAAGATTTACAATCTTGTCCCATAAACTTGATGGGGGAATCATATGATGTCCACGGAAAAGATTACCTTCCTCAATACACAGCTCACCACAAACATTCCAAAATGCTCTTGCCTCTACCTCCAGATATTTGAGATTCAGCTATCCTGACACCACTAAACCTTTGATGAGTTCCTTCACCTCACCTTTGGCAGATTTAGCATTCCACTCACTAATAGCTGACTTTTTGACCCACATTACATGGTCCACTACTGCATCACTTTGCTCAATTTGTTGGAAGGCAACCTCAATAAACAATTTGCATGAATGTTTTTGGCCCCAAGAAGGTACTTGACCTGAAAATTAAATTATATGAGACCTTCTACCAATGTTTTTATTTGTGGAGAAATATTATCTTCACTCCTGCATCCCACTAGCAGCACCAAATGTCTATGATCTGTCCTTGGTACAAATGGTAGCCCCGGTAAATACAATTTGAAATGATGTATTGCCCAAGTACTTGCCAAAGGCTCACACTCAATCACTGGATATCTTTCTTCAGTTCCCTTGAGTGAGCATGAGGCAAAAGCCACAACTCTTTCTTCTCCATTTGTCACCTTAGAAAGTACAGCACCTAGTCCTTTCAAACTTGCATCTGTAGTGAGAAACTTTTTTTAGTCACATCAAAATGACCCTCTGTTGACATTTTGGCAATCTTCCCCTTTATGATCTGAATGCCTTCTCAGCTTCATTAGTCCACTTAAATGGCACACTTTTCTTATGTTGAATTCTGAAGAGCTGCACCACACTAGAAAGATTCTTGACTAAATTTTGAGGAAAATTCTGCCATCCCTGGGACCAACCTAATCTGATGTTTGTTACTGGGAGATTGTGTATCTTTAATGGAATCCACCAATTGTACTTTAGAACTAATTCCTTTCCCCCAAAATGGTGTGTCCCAGGTACCTAACAGACCTCGCTCCAAATGTACATTTCTCTTTTTACAAGGTGAGACTTCTGTCTTTAAATATGGTTAACACCTGTCTCAAAACTTTGTCCTGCTGGTGTCTGTCCTTCCCTTACACTAGAATATCATCCTGGAAATGCATTACAGACTCAATGCCTGCTAGCACCAATGTCATAGATCTTTTGAAACATGCAGCCTCCGAAGCTAAACCAAATGGTAGTCTCTTAAATCTGTATGCCCCCAAAAGTGTGACGAAAGAGGTGAGTGCTCTAGAATCCTCATGTAACATGACTTGGTGGTAGGCAGCAGATAGGTCCATCACACTAAACACTGTTGCTCCTTTAAGCGTAGCCAGAGCTTTTGTGATGTTCAGTAATGGTTGGCAGTCTACCCAGGTGCATTGATTAGGATCCCCTAATTGTACACACGTAGGTCTTTGTCCCATTGACCTTCTGGGCAATCACTACTTGAGCCATCCCCTCTGAGGAATATATTTCTTCTATCACCCCCAACTGTAGCAACTTGTTTAATTCCTCCTGCGAAGGTTTCATCATGAAAATGGGCACTCTTCTTGCCTTGTGCACTACAGGCTTAGCCTCTAAAAAAATATATATATACGTTTGAATCCCTTAAGTAGGCCTAATTGATTCATGAACACTTCAGGAAATTCATTCACTAATCCAATTTCTTCATCAACGGAAACTACCATTATTTCTTGATTAACGACATTCGGGTTCAATATAATCCCTAATTCTCTCTGATGTCTCCACCCCAACAAATTGTCTCCTCTCTTAGCCACATAGATTTTCCCAACAGTATCTCTTCCCTTGAAGTTTGTTGTATTGATCGTGTAATCCACAAGGTCTATTTTTACTCCACCATATCCTTCTGGACTAATGCCAGTTGGACGTAATGTAATATCACTTTTCCCATACACATCTTCCCAAATTTTGTCCCTCCACCATAGTGAATGGAGAGCCAGAATGCACTAAAACAGTGAGAGTTTTTCCTCTCCTTTACACATCACAGTCTGGCATTACCACACGACCACTGTCTACAGTGTCATTAACTTGTGTGACTTGATCATAGGAAAGAACTAATGGTAGAGAAACATACAGACTTCCTTCAGACATAACAATTACTCCATGCACTTTTAAACCTTTTCACACACGCACAAAATGTCCCTTCTTCCCACAGTTGTGACACCCCACATTTTTGTATTTTAGATTGTTAAACAAATTATCTGAACTCTCACTTTCATAACATTTAAATTTAGTGTCTTTCTTTTCTCCACTTGTGTTGCTGGATCACTGGCTTTCTCCGCCCATGGTTTTCCAAGGAACATTATTTTGAAAGCTGCTAAAGCTTTTCTTAGATGTTACCCTGCCTGCGGTCACTTTATCAACTGTGATCCCTTTGACAACAGCACAACAAGTATTACAACGCATTTCTTTAATCCAGCAAGAAGCACTTTCCCTGCCTTCTACTATTTCAATTGCTTGCTTGAGAGAAGGATTCCTAGCCAACAATTTCTCCTGAACTGTTTGATCATTTGTGCATCATACTAATTGATCTCTGAAAAGAGAATCTGATAGATCACCAAAATCATAAGTGTGTGCAAGGTTTTTTTAAGGACGCTACATAGTTGGCCACTCGTTCATCTTTCATTTGAACCCTTAAAAAGAACTTGTCTTTCCATAACCACATTAATTTGTGACCAAAAACGTCTTTCCAACATACAAAATGATATTTCATAAATATCTATTGGTTTACTATTAGCAGTTTCAATTTCATCGAAACTCTCATTAATATTGTGCCCTTCTATACACAAAATGTGTAGAAGTAAAGCTTGTTTCCTTGCTGCCGATTTCAATTGCTACTACATATTAGTCAAAAAGCTGTTTCCATCTTTTCCACAGCAAAATCGGTTCTCTTGACCCAGATACAAATTGAGGGGGTTAAGACATGTTCCTCACTAACATGTTGAAGCACTTGCAAATGCAATTTAACATAATAAGCAAAAATATTTAATTAACACAATAATCTAAAAAAAGACCAAAAGAATAATCTTATATAATGAATTAAAATAATACAATTACTGTTTTGAGGTACTGTGTGTCTCTCACTCACTACACTTGCAGGGAATTACTAGATCCTTAGCTTCAGCAATCATAAAAATATTTGATAGTGAAATACTTATTTTACTAATACTTTTACAGTAGAGACCACATAAGCCAGATTCCAAGTATTTCACCTTAACTTACTGAATACTCAACAGTGTGCTGTAACAATTAGCAGAAACCACCCTTTTTTGTCACTCCATGCGCTTTCCTCCAACTGCCTTTGCCCCTCTCAATGGTAGCATTCACGCTCCAACTGTGATTTACAATAACCAACGTACACAGTGTTTCACAAGTGTGTTGTCTTCCTGTAGATGCAAACTCGTTCCAACTACCAGTTTCCCAGTATCCTGCACACATTACAACTGTCCGCATGGTTTAGTACAGTTCATCTTCTGTAGAGCCTCACAAGGATGCTGGACTCGTGCTGAAGGTTCGAGTTCCAATTTGGTGAAAGTGAGTATCACTCACAGCCAGTGAGTGGCGCGCAGGAGTTAGTCAGTGGTGCCATCTAAGTAATCCACAGCGCTGACGAAACAATGCGGCCATGTTCAATTTAAAGTACTCATGCTCAGGCGATTACTTTTTACAATTTCAACAACAGTCCAATACGCTGGAGGGGTTTCCTCACAGTTCAATAATCATTGCACACCCGAGTGCGGCCCATAAACAAATATGCTGTCCTTCAGTTCTTTGACTGATCGACTCACAAATCATTAGAGACAATGCTTTTAACATTACTGTTCTTGATGCTGAGGTTTCCTCGCACTATTAAATTGCAAGCTGAACCTCAAACAGGTCACTTTTGTGCAATTGACGTTCTTGCTACATATACCAAATTCCTAGATTCAAATCTTCTTATGGTGACTGAAAAGGGGTGTTGGTGGAAAGTCTCTTGACCCTCTCAGGCTCACTCGTCACCAATGTTAAGTTACCGCAAGTGAGTAGTTGTGGTTTAAGAGTTTTATTCCACCACCAGCTGATATACCCTCCAACTTCTTCATCCAGCAACTGTCTCACTGGTATCTTACCCATTCTCCTTGTTACTATGACATTGGAACATCACTAATGGAACATCATGTCTGTGATGTTCTGAAAGCAAGCCACAGCACTATCCTTTAATAATGTTCCCAGTTTACATGTGTGCAGCACCTTCTTTATTTCTGCTCTTAAAAAGAGTCCACTGATGAGTGAGTGTTTTGTCTTCACTCTATTGTGTAAACTTGATCCTGCATGAATAGAGGTGCTGGGCAGCAGCTAGTGGAACTACCACCACCATTAGATCATTGAAACAAAAGAAAACCCCAAGGAGTTTCAGTTATTGCAACAAGGAAAATGGCTACGAGGGCCTGAATTTTAATATTACAACAAGCTTCAGAGCAGTTTAGGAGAGTAAGTTTTTCAAGCAGTGTTAGTTGAAGTTAACATTCCAAACATCTGGAAAGTTGTGTTTTCCAGAGGAAATAGGAAAACACGCTGCTATTTCAATCACCTGCTCTGTTCAGCTCATAAATAGGGAGGCAACCTTTTTTCCAAATTTCTTTCATGCACTTGAATACAGTAACTGGGTTTGTTGTGCATTCATATCAACAAGGCGTAATTAACTTTTGCACATCAAGCAAACAAATCAATGACCTATTTGCAGCAAATCAAATAATTTCTTAGGCGCACTACTCACACGGTAGGGTCTCAAGGCGCTGAGAGGAGGGTGGGGGGTGCCCGTTACTGCTCAAAAAGCCATGTTTTAAGGTGCTTTCTGAAGGTTAGGAGGTCCTGGGTCTTGCATAGGTTGGTGGGGAGGGAGTTCCAGGTCTTGGTGGCGAAGAGAGAGAAGGATCTTCTGCCGGAGTTGGCGCATTAGATGCGAGGGGCAGTAGCGAGGGCGAGGTTGGCGGAGCGAAGCTGTCGAGTTGGTATGTGGAAGTTTACTCATTCGTTGAGGTAGGCCGGTCCAGTGTCATGGAGGGCTTTGTGAGCATGGACGAGGACTTTGAAAATTAGCCTTTTGTTGATGGGCAACCAGTGTAGGGATCTGGGGTGGGTGGATATGTGTTTGAGGCGAGGGAGGTTGAGGATGAGACGTGCGGCTGCGTTCTGGATTAGCTGGAGTTTTCTTTGAAGCTTGGCTGTAGTCCCTGAATAGAGGGCGTTTGTGTAGTCCAGTCTGCTGCTAATGAGGGCATAGGTGACTGTTCTTCTTGTTTCTAAAGGAATCCATTTGAAAGTCTTGCATAGCATGCGAAGGGTGTTGAAGCAGGAGGATGATATGGCATTGATTTGCTGGGTCATGGAGAGAGATGAGTCCAGAACGATGCCAAGGGTGCGTGCGTGGGTGGTGGGTGTTGGGGGTGATCTGAGGGTGGTGGGCCACCATGCTGTCTTGTTGGGGCCGCAGATGATCTCTGTTTTGTTTGAGTTTAATTTGAGGTGGCTTGCTGTCATCCATTTGGCGATGTCGAGGAGTCCGGCATGCAGGTTAATCTTGGTGGTGGCTGGGTTCCTGGTGAGGGAGATGATGAGCTGGGTGTTGTCCGCGTATGAAATGATGGTGATGCCGTGGGGGCGGAGAATGTTGGCGAGAGGAGCCATGTAGATGTTGAAGAGGGTGGGGCTGAGGGAGGATCCTTGGGGGACCCCACAGATGATCTTAGTGGCTGTAGACTGGAAAGGAGGGAGGAGAACTCTTTGGGTTCTTTCAGAGAGGAAGAAGGTAAGCCAGTCCAGGGCCATGTGGCAAATTCCGGCTTCAAAAAGGCGTGCGCTGAGGGTTTGGTGGCATACAGTGTCAAAAGCTGCAGAGAGGTCTAGGAGGATGAGGGTGACGGTCTCGCCCTTGTCCACTCTGGTTCTGATGTCATCTGTGCAGGCGATGAGGGCGGATTCAGTGCTGTGGTTCTTGCGGAATCCAGGCTGGGAGGCATCAAGTATTTTGTCTTCTTCTAAGAAGCGAGACAGTTGTGCGTTTACTATCTTCTCAGGAACCTTTGCGGAGAAGGGGAGAAGAGAAATGGGTCGGTAGTTTGTGAGATCTTCCTGGTCTGCTTTGGGTTTTTTGAGAAGAGCATTGGCTTTGGCGTGCTTCCAAACATCTGGGAAGGTTGCGGTGTTGAAGGAACTGTTGATGATGGCACGGAGCTGGGGAGCGATGATTTGGCTGGCCTTGTTGAAAATGTGGTGGCGGCAAGGGTCTGTTGGGGAGCCTGAGTGGATGGAGTTCATGGTTTTGCCGATTTCTTCGTCATTGGTGGGGGTCAAGGTGTTTGGTTGGTTGGTGCTGCAGGGTGTTGTGGTGTTGGTTGTGTCGGTGGTGGTGATGGTGGGTGCTGATGATGCAAAGCTGTTGTGTATGTCTGCTGTTTTGCAGTGGAAGTAGTTGGAGAGGGAGTTGCAGAGGTCTTGGGAGTGTGGAGGGTCGATGTGCTGGATTTGGGTTTGGTGAGTTCTTTGATGATGTGAGAGAGCGTAGCTTATATAATCGATATTAATATGCAAATGCTTATGAACTAAAGTATAATAATGCAGCACAGAAATTGTATTAGTGTATTTTACTAAAACGTGCACTTGAAATGTGACCACGGGGAGTGTCCGCCAATGTATACGTGGATTAATGAAAATGACTAATGTTTATTAATTCTTGTATTAGACTTAGGGCCTGATTATGACCGCGGCGGGCGGCGGTCGCCGCCCGCCATGCGGTTCCCGCCAAATTACCGCTCCGCGGTCACAAGACCGCGGCGGCCATTCTGGCTTTCCCCCTGTGCTGGCGGGCGACCGCCAAAAGGCCGCCCGCCAGCACAGCGGGAAAGACCCAGCAACGATGAAGCCGGCTCCGAATGGAGCCGGCGGAGTTGCTGGAGTGCGACGGGTGCAGTAGCACCCGTCGCGAATTTCAGTGTCTGCTAGGCAGACACTGAAATTCTTTTTGGGGCCCTCTTACGGGGGCCCCTGCAGTGCCCATGCCATTGGCATGGGCACTGCAGGGGCCCCCAGGGGCCCGCGGCACCCCCTACCGCCATCCTGTTCCTGGCGGGAGACCCGCCAGGAACAGGAAGGCGGTAGGGGGTGTGAGAATCCCCATGGCGGCGGAGCGCGCTCCGCCGCCATGGAGGATTCTCACGGGCAGCGGAAAGTCGGCGGTACACCGCCGACTTTCCGTTTCTGGCCGCGGCAGAACCGCCGCGGTCAGAATGCCCAGCGGTGCACCGCCAGCCTGTTGGCGGTGCTACCGCGGTCATTCGCCCTGGCGGTTTTTACCGCCAGGATTAGAATGACCCCCTTAGTTTTGTACTAATTATTAATGACTGTGATATTAAAGTTTTGCTAAATAGATCTTGTAGGCCTTAGTTTGCATGAGTCAAGGCCTCGCTGCCTGGCTCTCATATTGAATGTATTTTTCTAATGTGCAGTGTGCTGACTCGCAAAAGGACACAAACTCTTGTTTTCTTCAAACTAGAAGCTGAATGTAATTATAGTAGATCCGTTCCCATGAAATTCATATTGCTTATAGAAAATGTATTAGTCAAAGTGCAAATCAGTACAGACAATGGAGCTACTGACCAAAAGAAGTGCAAAGAATTACAGAAGGATGAAATCATACCGGACGTGCTACCTCTGAAGGCATCAATCATATAGACCAATAAGAAGTCTGAGAATTAATGTGGGGTGAAAGATTAATGACATAACCCGTTTTCTAATTGGCTGAAGATAGTGGGGTGCAACTTCTGTCCAATCAAATTTTAGGGGAATGTACAACGAAAAAGGGATAAAACCCCTTGTCACACGGAAGTGACTATATTGGTTAGGGAGATGCTGCAGATTTTCATCCAGAAACTTTGTCACTCTGTTTGGTGACTTATTTTGGTTTTGCTTAAACCATCCTTTTCTTAGATTGCCCTTTTACACTTTGCCTCCTTATGAGAGAAGTGCCCTTTTTGCCCCAGAGCTGAGTTTTGACTGATGGCGAATCAACTGATGTCCTGAAGACGAAGTCCGATCCTGAGTGCTGACCCAAACCTTGGAGGGTAACTATGACAATGAAAATGTGATTTGTCTGTTTGCTTTTCCTTTCTAGGTACCAACTGCTTACTTTTGAAAGAGACCATAGCTAGATGTTTTCCAAATTGGTGTTCGAAATTATTTTGCATGAAGCCCAACATGCTAATGCTAATCAGTGGGTAGGACAGGGGTTCACTGAACTGACGCAAATAGACAAACAACGGAATCAATGCTTTGTTGAACTGACGCGTTAATGACACTCTGCTAAAGTTGATCTATGTTCACGCTGTGTTATGTTCTGATGTTTGTGATTCTTGCCTTAATGAAATCTTATCAGAGTTGCCATATTCTGACTATGCTATTGTGTTTCTTGGTTTTGAGATTAACACATCTGTTTTTAGAATTGTAAATCAATAGGGAATAAACATCACTAAAATTCTACTAAACTGGTGTGGTTATTCATGACTGCAAGGTCATGGTGGTGTCTTAAGTTGATTAATGTCTTTGACTAAAGTAAAATGCATTATTGTGATAAATATTGATGACATTGTTGACGTATTGATTGACATATTGATTGGTTATCTCGTCCTAAGGTGTCTCTCAACTGGGTCAAAAGATTAATTGGCCTAAAACGAGTCCTGATGTGTAATAAATTATCATAAAGGGACGCGTTATCAGTTCTGGTAGCAGAGCGACGGTTTGGCCCTTTGGGGCCCTACGACGGAGAATTACTGTTTAGATTGTTTTTCTGAGATAATGCAAATTGGAGATATGATGAGTTTCTAAATTCCCCATGACTTTCCCGGGATCTCTGAGCCTGCCTAAGTGAGTTGGGAATGTTCTTGGCGTTTTAATATGTGTGGTGTAGAAATTGTGCTTGCTCAGCTTATGCATTTTGTGAGAATTGTGTGTTTAGGCCAGGTAATGTTGTTTTAGTAGGAGTGGGCGTACTCCACAGTATGAGAGTAGGGAAGTCGGCATACTTCATATGAGTGTGGCGCTTTGTGCTTGAAAATGTATCCACGTGGTTGGTTGGTGATGTACGGACCCGTCGCGGTCTAAGACTCCGGAGTATATTGACGAGTGTAGGAGACACTTGGGTTTATGTTGTAATTTGTGTGGTTTAATAGGTCAATCGGGCATGGTTGACAAGTCGAGTTTGAGTCAAATTGTATGTGTGAAACCTTCGATGTAGATTTGGCAAGTTCTATAGTGCACTAGGACGAACCATTGGCAAGTCGAGAGTAGGATTTGCAGGTCGAATTCTGCTTGCGTATGCGGGAACTGAGAAGGAGTGAGTAGCGGCTGAGGCTTCAAGTGAAATCTCTGTAAAGTTCTGAAGCGGTTGGGTACCCTTCCTGTAGTAAACCGGCACATTTGAGTTGTTGTTGTTAAAGGTGCTCACATTATATTGCATTAGTTTGGTGTGGATCCAGTGAGGGGCGGACAAGCCGCAAGACTTTGTCAGCTGTAGTGTTTGTGAGTGTGACGTCAGTGGTACCGCGCTGCGATAGGTCAGTTGCCAAGAGGGGTCGCGCACGGATTGGCAGCCGTCCGTGAGAAGCAATAGGTTGAGAAAGGTGGGTGAAGAGTGTCCTGGGAATTAAAGTCACTTCCTGATTAAATACAAACAAAAAGAATAGACGCAAAGATGAATATCTTCAAAGCTTTAAAGAGCGCTCTGAAAGGAGACGCATACATCATGGCGAGTGAAGGGGAGCCGACACCGCCTGAGGGTACTCCAGCTTATATAGTAATGGAGGAGAAGGGAGTCACGCCTTGCTTATGGATGAAACAATGGTGAAAATTGACAGAGAAAGAGGGATGTTTGGCGTTTCCGGAACACGAACGTTCAATACGAGAATTCTAGAGAATTTGAGGTGGATGTTAAGTGTGCAGAAACCACCTCCAAGGCCAGCTCAGTATGAGGCATTAGCAGACTGGGACTTAATGGCCATACGACAAAGACAGCAAAAACTTGAAAGGAGAATAAAACGAGCAGAGAAGACTCTAGCGGAGGCTAGATGGGACAATGAGAGTAGAATGTGGAGAAGGGGAATAGTCGATGGACTCAAATTGTTCCCAGCAATAACACAGGAGGACGAGACACAGGGTAAGAAAGCTACTTGTAAGACAGATAAAGGATCTAGTAAGCCAAAAGAGACTAAGAGGTCATGGATAGATGAAGATGATTCAGACGACGAAGAGTTTCTTAATCAGTTGTTGCATGATCGCCCTCCGCCTTATGCAATAAGTGACACTGCCCCGAGCACTAGTGCGGGTCCTGGGAACCAGACGCAGGACAAGGGAGTTACAGATACAGTACAGACTAGTGATACGGTTTTGACACAAAATGGTGTCAGTGTACCCACTGCGCCAGACATACAGATACAGTTGCAACCTCCGCCACAGATACCGAGAATTTATCCAGACGTCCCAGTACTAGAGACTACTACGATTCTGATGGTGCCGCCTGATCCGATTTATACAAAATCGAGGTTAGTGCAAATTGAGCCAACTCCGCAATTACTGCCATAGCCGCAGCAACAGCTGATTCCGGGTTATAGTCCAGCAGCAGGACCTCCATTTGTACCTGCACCAGCTAAAATGATCCAAGCTTCAGGAGTTACTGCTCCACAGGGTTTGGGACCAGGTCAGACACCAGATGCCATATCATTACCAATCACTGTTGGTCCACCTGTACCACTGTATGCGCAGGGTAAGCCTGGTGTGTGTGACCAGGGAGTAATGACCCAAGATGCAATAAGAGGAGGGTCCAAAGGAACTCCCCAGTTAATGGCTCCGGGAGAGCAATCAGTTGAAGGACCCAGGTCTTTGCTAGACCTTAGTCCGTTTGAAGCACCTTTGGAGGCAATGAGACAAGCAGGGCTAGGTGTGCTAACCCCACAGTCAATAAGTAAAAGTGCCTCACAGTCGCCAATGATGCATGCAGGGAATATTTCACTGCAAGGTTTTTTTGTGCAACAATTGAAAGAGTGGTTAGAAAAGACTCAGGCTTCACAAACTACTGCAGTGACCGCAGTGAAATCAGAAAGAGATGACTACTTGAACTTTGTGAGACTGGGTGTGGAAGCAGCTGAACTAGTGGAAGGAACAATAGGGGTAAACAGATTATAATCATATACTGAAGCAGAGTTAAGGTATCTGTGCCCCAAAATCACTAAGGAAGTGTGCAAGGTGCATCAGAGGTTGGCGAACCTTGCAGACAAATACAACATTGATGATGAGAACACTAAACATTTGAAAAGAAGCTACAGATTAGACTTTGATTCTAAAGATTTTTATCACATGAGGTCGGCTGGAATAAAAGCGCATCTTAAAGAAATACTGCAAAGTGCACAGATTTGGGGAGCTTTAGAGAAGTGGGAAGGCAGATGGGCAAAGAAGAGAGAAAAGGAAAAGAGTGACAGTTCTGAATCAAATCAGAGTAAAGCTTTACCAGACAGTGGGACAGTAAAGATGTTACCGATGAGAGAAACGGCTGGAGGGGTTCTAGTTCATGTGCCATGGTCCAGGGGAGACATCCTGTCATTTACAAATGATTATCCCAGGTTGAGGGAGAAGCCGATAGAATGGTATCAGCAGACAGACAGGTTTGTGAAACTTGCAAAGTGTCTCTGGGAGGACTTGAATACCTTGTTTGAGATCATTGTTCTACCTGACTTATGGCTTGAGTGTAAGAGAGGTGTAGATTGGCCGACGCAAGAACCAGCAAGGGATAAGGTGACTGGAGCACTATCCGAGGAGGTGATGAAGTACTATCATAAAGTGATTGAGTCTTTGAAGCAAAAAGTGTCGCCGAAAGAGACTGATTGGCAGAAAATCGACCGGACCTCACAGGAGGTCAAAGAATCGATCCATGCTTATTATGAGAGGTTGTTAAAAGCGTTTAAGCATTACAGTGGCACTGAGACTATTGAGCCGAAAGATATGAACCATCTTGTGTTTAGATTCATTGAAGGACTGAGACCAGAGGTTAGCCAGATTAAGAATCATTTGATCTGTTGACAAGCAAAGCCGATTGATGAGGTGTTACAGTATGCGAAGTACTGCAGTGACGAGATTGAGCTAAAGCAGAGGAAGTTGAAGGAGAAAGTGATGGTAATGCAGATTAAGGCAGCGCAGGCAGGTGTGCAGGGAAACGGAATCCAGCAGATGGTACAGCAGCAACCGGAAGGGAATGGTGTGTTTCAGGCGCGACCGAGAGGCCGAGGTCGAGGTTTTGTGAATCGTGGTCCAGACTTAAATACTGTTGTGGTTCAAAATGATGCGCAGGGGATGAAAAAGATGTCACCATGTCACACGTGCAGGGCGTGGGGCATTGGAAGCGGGAATGCCCGAATATGGTGCATGATGGTGTTGTTCAACAAAGCACTGATGTCGGTACATTTCAAAATGTGAGGGGTCCAAAGTTGAGAGGTCAAAATCAGAACCTCCAGAGTAACATGGTTCAGATGCAGGGGTTACAGCCCATGCAGCAAATGCAAATGCTGCGTGTTCAACCAGCACAAATGCAGCAAGTACAACAGCAGATTCCCTTGGTACCTAGACAGCAAATGCAATTACCATTAGCTCCAATGGGACAGCAACAGGTGATGCTTCCTCAGCAGGTCACAGGTCAAGTGATGAGTCAAAATAATACAGTGCAGCAGTTCCCATTGCGTGGTGAGGATGGATTGAATGATGTAGGAGAAAGTGATGGTGATGCAGATTAAGGCAGCGCAGGCAGGTGTGCAGGGAAACGGAATCCAGCAGATGGTACAGCAGCAACTGCAAGGGAATGGTGTGTTTCAGGCGCAACCGAGAGGCCGAGGTCGAGGTTTTGTGAATCATGGTCCAGACTTAAATACTGTTGTGGTTCAAAATGATGCTCAGGGGATGAAAAAGATGTCACCATATCCCGCGTGCGGGGGCGTGGGGCATTGGAAGCGGGAATGCCCGAATATGGTGCATGATGGTGTTGTTCAACAAAGCACTGATGTCGGTACATTTCAAAATGTGAGGGGTCCAAAGTTGAGAGGTCAAAATCAGAACCTCCAAAGTAACATGGTTCAGATGCAGGGGTTACAGCCCATGCAGCAAATGCAAATGCTGCGTGTTCAACCAGCACAAATGCAGCAAGTACAACAGCAGATTCCCTTGGTACCTATACAGCAAATGCAATTACCATTAGCTCCAATGGGTCAGCAACAGTTGATGCTTCCTCAGCAGGTCACAGGTCAAGTGATGAGTCAAAATAATACAGTGCAGCAGTTCCCATTGCGTGGTGAGGATGGATTGAATAATGAATGGTCAGATGACAGTTCAGACATTGAGGAGTGAAGGCTTGCAGCGTCCCTAGAAGTAGATCAGAGGGGACCCTATGTAGAGGGAAAGGTGATGGGTCACAAGGTTTCCTTCTTGGTTGACACGGGAGCTACACGCTCTACAGTCAGAAGTGCAGAGGTTAAAAAATTACCACTTTCAGGGCGTACCATAAGAGTGGTAGGAGTAGCAAACCAGTACTTGACAAATCCGATCACAGACCCGGTTCAAGGTGAGATTGGCAACTTTCAGGGACTGCATAAGTTTGTAGTCTGCAATTCTAGTCCTGTATCCTTACTGGGAAAAGACTTATTGTGTAAGACGAAATGTTCGATTACTTGTTCTAATGAAGGGATTGAGGTTCAAACAAACAGTGATGATGAGGGGGATGATGTGCCGTTTTCAGAACTAGAGTCAGAGACAGAAATTAGGATTACCCTTTGATAACCTTATTCCCGATGCTTACAGTGACTGACTTGCCAGCTGAATTGCAAGGGACAGAGACAGAGAAAGTGTGGGACCTGACAGGAAAGGAAGTGGGACTGATAAAGGGAGTAGAACAGGTTAAAGTGCAAGTAAAGCCAAATGCAGTGTTTCCTCAGGTGCCGCAGTATCACATGGCACAAGATGTTCTTATTCAGGTGTCACAGATAATTGCGGACTTTGTAAAGCAAGGAGTCCTGAAGGAGGTATTGAGCAGCCCATGTAATTCACCAATAATGGGTTTGAAAAAGGCCTGTGGGAAAGTTCGGATTGTACAGGATTTGAGAAAGATAAACGAGATTGTGGTAAAATGTTGTCCCATAGTGCCGAACCCAGCAGTGATCATGTTCCAGGTTCCATGTGATGCAGAGTTGTTCACAGTTGTGGACTTGTCTCAAGCGTTCTTTTCGGTGCCTCTTCATGAGGAAAGCAAATTTTTATTCAGTTTCAAATTCCTGGACAAGGTGTACAGTTGGTGCAGAATTCCTCAAGGGTTTTCAGAGTCACCATCCATTTTCAATCAGATATTGAAAAAGGACTTGGAGTCACTAGAATTGCCTTTTAGTTCGACTTTGGTGCAGTACATTGATGACTTGCTGATTGCGTCCAGAACAAAAGACGACTGTAGGTATGACACAATTGCCTTATTGAATCATTTGGGAAAGAAAGTGTCCCCAAAGAAGCTGCAGTACTGTCAGAAAGAGGTGAAGTACTTAGGACACTTGATTGAAAAAGGGTCTAGGTGAATATCAAAGGAGAGTGTGACGGCCATACTACAGATGAATCCCCCGACAACAAAGAGAGATGTCAGAATGTTTTGGGGAATGGTGGGCTACTGTCGTCAGTGGATTCCCAACTTTTCGATTATCTCTAAACCATTGATAAAGCTGACAGGCAAGGAAATTAAGGACGAACCGTATACCATAATCTTGTCCGAGGAAGAGCTTGAGTCATTCATGGAATTGAGAGAGTGCATGTGTAGGGCACCAGCCTTAGGTATGCCTGATTGCACGAAGCCTTTTCTACTGTTTTGTCATGAACTTGATGCTTGTTCTTTGTCTGTCTTAACACAGATCCATGGAGGTGCAAACCACCCCATAGCATATTTTTCAGCTACCTTGGACCCAGTCGCAGCAGCCTTTCCGTGTTATCTGCGTGTAGTTGCAGCAGTTGGTCAGAGCCTCACACAGTGTGAAGGTATAGTGAAGGGACATGCCTTAACAGTAATGGTTCCACATTCAGTTGAAATTCTGTTGACCCGAACAAAAACTCAGCACATGACAAATGCCTGACTTACCCGATATGAGACAATCATTCTGGGGTCGCCTAATGTCTCCTTGAAGAGATGTACTGTATTAAACCCGGCAACTCTACTTCCTATTGAAAATACTGAGATTAATAATTCGGAGGAAGTGGAGCACAACCGTCTTGAGGTAACAGAACTGTGCACCAAACCCAGACCTGACATTAAAGATACACAGTTGAAGGAAAATAATTACATCATGTTTGTTGATGGATCATGCTTAAGAGACTCAGTCGGAACACTAAGAGCTGGATATGCTGTGTGCACAATCACAGGTATCATAGAAGCCTCCTGGCTCGAAAGAGTGTATTCCGCACAAGTGGCTGAATTAATTGCCCTTACTAAGGCATGCCACGCAGCTGAAAATCTTAAAGTTACTATCTATACTGACAGCAGGTACGGATTTGGCACTGTACATGATTTTGGCCAATTGTGGTCACAGAGGGGTTTCATTACCTCTTCTGGTTCACCAGTGAAAAATGGCAAAAAGATTAGGGACTTATTGCATGCGATTCAGTTACCTCTTGAAATTTCTGTGGTGAAATGCAATGCTCATGTTAAGTCACAAGATTTTGGGGGTTATTCTAACTTTGGAGGAGTGTTAATCCGTCCCAAAAGTGACGGTAAAGTGACGGATATACCACCAGCCGTATTACGAGTTCCATAGGATATAATGGACTCATAATACGGCTGGTGGTAAATCCGTCACTTTTCCGTCACTTTTGGGACGGATTAACACCTCCTCCAAAGTTAGAATAACCCCCTTTGTGTTAATGGGAAACGGCTATGCAGGTCAAGTCGCAAGGTTTTGTGCATTGAACTGTATATCGTTCAAGGATCAGTGGGAATTGTTACCGCAAACTGAAAATGAGACATGTTTGAACATTGCATTAAGAGTTGTTGACACATTAGATGAGCTCAAATCACTGCAGAGTTGTGCAAGCAGAGAGGAAAAAAGTTCCTGGCAGAGAATGCAATGTGTACAGAGAGCAGACGACTTGTGGGTCTCAGAGGAGGGAAAACTGGTTTTGCCAAACAGTCTTTTGTCACAATTTGCAAGGTTGTACCATGGGCAGGCACACCTTGGGAGAGACGCAATGATCAGACTATTCAAAATTGATTGGTT
Organism: Pleurodeles waltl; assembly: GCF_031143425.1. NCBI lineage: Eukaryota > Metazoa > Chordata > Amphibia > Caudata > Salamandridae > Pleurodeles > Pleurodeles waltl. The sequence goes on from NC_090439.1 coordinate 253,237,993, forward strand.
CAATCCAAAATTCAGACAAGCCGCAGAGGTTACCTGTCACAGGTGTATCATCTGTCAACAGATGAATGCAAGAAAAGGGACTGTGGTGACTTTGAGCCACATAGGGAGAGATGGAGATCCGTTTAGCAATATGCAGATGGATTTCATTGAGATGCCTGTGTGTGGAGGCTTGAGGTATGTGTTGGTGATTGTGTGTGTTTTCAGTCACTGGATTGAAGCCCATCCCACACGTAGAAATTACAGTCTCACAGCTGCAAAGCTGTTGCTCAGAGAATTAATACCAAGGTTCGGGTTTCCGGTCTCTTTAGAATCAGATAGGGGCAGACACTTCGACAATGAGGTGATAAAACTCTTGTGTGCTGCATTAGACATTGAACAGAAGCTGCATTGTAGCTCCTGCCCCGAGGCATCGGGATTAGTGGAACAGATGAATGGTACCTTGAAATCAAGAATGGCAAAGATGTGTGCAGCTACCAATATGAAATGGCCAGATGCATTGCCTTTAGTGCTGATGTCGATGAGAAACACCCCTGATAAGAAGACAGGGCTATCTCCCCATGAGATCTTGAAGGGCAGAGCTATGAGGTTACCCGCAGTACCTGCAAACGCTCTTGTGTTGGACTACTGCAAGGGTCTGGTTGATGTGGTCCGCTCTTTTTACCACCAGGTGGAGGCTAATACATTGCCACCGATCAGTGATCCAGGACACACCCTGCAAGCCAGAGACTGGGTGGTTGTCAAGAAGCACGTGAGGAAGTTGTGTTTGGAGCCGCGTTGGAAGGGGCCATATCAAGTCAAACTGACGACAACCACTGCTGTGAAATGTGCAGGAGTTCCAAACTGGATACATGCCAGTCACACAAAGAAGGTGTCATGTCCAACTAATGAGGAGCTTGATGTGTTCGAAACGACAACTCCAGAGAAGGATGTCTCAGGGCCGGAGAGTATTTAAAGGGGAACTGAGACTACAGGAGAGCCCACTGAGGACGGCTATGTCCCTCAAACAGTAAACGAGTTCGAGAGAGGTGACGATGAGCCTATCTCAGTAGAGGCGGCAGGAGAACCACAACAAGGAGAGGTTCTCCCAGAAGTAGACGGATACGGGTTAGAACTTGAAGCCGTTACAGAACCAGAAGACGAGGGGGAAAGAGCAGAGGGAGGTCAAAGCACACCGACACCCCCTGAGCCACTTGCAGGTCTGTCAAGAGAAAACACCATAGCACAAGAGGAGGGTGCTGTTCAGCGTCCTGAAAGGCCAAGCAGGAAGAAAACGCATAGAGGTTATAACTGGCCAAAGAAACAAGCTGCAAGGGAAAAGGTCGTTCCAGGTGAAACAATAGAGGAAGAAATTGATACAACCAGAAGAGAGGACCTTAGTGAAGGAAAGGTGCAAAGCCAACGCAGATTAAAAAGGAAAAGCACCGCAAAGAGAAGGTACGCAGGTCCTGAATGGGCATATGCAACGACATCTGAATGGCAGCAAGAATTCTTAGCGTTCTGCTTTGATCGGAAAGTACCAGGCCAATACTACGGTACCTGAATTCCACCTGAGAAAGAGACTGTGTTAAGTATTGCAAATTGAAATTTAGGGCTAAAAAGCTGAGAAAAAAGACTTATGAATTATTGGATGTGACATTTGAAACCTGATTTGACTTTGAAAAACCGATTATGACAAGCTGCTAACCTGATTTGACAAAAGGGTCCTTGGGTGAGTGAAACGCTGTAAATACATGCAGAAAGAAAGAGAGACTTTGCATCAAGAAAAAAAAAAGGGAGCTTTTAAATCATCCTCAAGTTGATTGTTTGTTTTGAATTATTCTGCTATCTGATTATTTACAGATCATGGCTTACACTAGAGGAAGTAGCAAAGAGGGTAAAGTGTGTGGTTGGTTAAGTGTTATATTAGGTATTGTGTGTGCAATAATAATTGTGGGTGTGATTGTGGGAATGCCATGGTTGGATAAGAAAGTGACTAAAAATGCTTCAAAACCTGAGACTGCTACACTAACACCGCCGGAAAAGTTTGAGCAAGATACAAAATATTTGCATGAGGGAACTAATTCAAAGTGGGAACTTTCTACTAATGTCTTCTGTCGCTTACTGAATGAGTATGTTGACATGATGGATGCGAGAAACTGTTATGTGTGTACAAAGATCCCTACCTCAGTACAAGAAGGGGTCACTTACCATAGTCTTCCACTAACATACGGGATAAGCTGTAGTTTACTACTAACAAGATTCTATGACCAGGAACATGTGCAATATTTTTATTCAAATCTAGATGTAGTGTTTTCCTTTGTGCCTGTGATTGAGTTTCTGTACAAGTTAGCTAAAGATCATAGTATAAAATTAGTTAGAGGTTTCTTTGAGCCGACATTAACATTTGGGACAGCTTATGCGCACCGCAACAATCTGACCTGCTTATTAACACCTATAGAGAAAAGCTTTTTAGATCACACTGATGATAGACACAAAGCACTGAAAGAAAAATTAGAAAAAGGATTAGAAAAACGCACACATGCAAATGATTATGCTTACACTGCAATAAAAACGCAGAGCAAATTAGCTATAGATGCATTACATGTAGGTAGGTTTTGTATAGATAGGCCAAAATCTGAGCACAACACTTTATTTGTGGGAACGAGTGAATGCAGGCTTGTGTTTTTGTTTCAGAGTAAATGGACATTCATGTTAAATGGACAGGATCGAGCGATCCCTGGGACCTATTATACCTGTGGACTTAATGCTTATTACTGTCTCCCTAAGGGATGGTATGGGACATGTTATTTGGGGATAGTTTTCCCAAAGATCTACTAGATTGATGACTTGAAGTAAATACCTAAAATGTCTGAATTACAACATGCTAGACAAAAAAGAGAGACAGCGGCTGCTGTCGTTGGTGACATATTTGGAGCCATAATTCCTTCTGTAGGGGTTATCTTAAACTCCATAAAGATTCTAAAGTTGTCTACTATTGTGGATAACATGCTGACAAACTTCACAGGGGCTATACTACTGATGGATACTGATCTTGCTGCGGAAAGAGGTATGACTCTTCAAAATCGGCTTGCTTTAGACATTCTTTTAGCAAAGAGCGGCGGAGTCTGTAAGATGCTTTACGAGCGCCATTGTTGCTCATTCATTCCGGATAATAGCAAAAAGATTAGAGGTATGCTTACTAACCTAACAAGAGATAGTACAGATTTGAAGTACTTGAAGGAGCCTGGAGTTTGGGAGAAAGTGGGAAAAGGAATTGCCAGAGCAGGGAGCTGGTTTAGCAATATTTGGAACAGGGTTCTTGCAAAAATATTAGGGGGTGTCTTAATTGTCTTGATTTGTTTATTGGGCTTATGGGGAGCATGCAAAATCAATGAAAGAATTAAAAGAAATTGGACAAAAAGGAATGGGAGAAACGAAGAAAATGAAAGGGAGAAAATGTTTAATGAAATTTGGGAGAGTTCACACAAAGGACAAGATGTTGAAATGCGCGTTATGCGCAAGGTGAAAAATTGAAAGTGAAAAGTTAAAAGGGAAAGGTTTGTGTGATGACGAACATCATCAGAGGAGGGACTGAGAGAGCGTAGCTTATATAATCTATATTAATATGCAAATGCTTATGAACTAATCTATAATAATGCCGCACAGAAATTGTATTAGTGTATTTTACTAAAACGTGCACTTGAAATGTGACCACGGGGAGTGGCCGTCAATGTATACGTGGATTAATGAAAATGACCCATGTTTATGAATTCTTGTATTAGACTTAGGCCCTCATTACAACATTGGCGGGTGGCACCCGCCGCCCGCCAAGTTGTAACTGCTGTGTTGCCGCACTCCCACAGTGGCCATTATGACATCCCCGCTGGGCCGTCGGGAGGAAACAGAGTTTACGCCTGCCGGCCCAGCGGGGATGTGGGCCGCAACATGGGAGCCGGCTCCAAATGGAGCCTGAGGTGTTGCGGCCGTGCGACGGGTGCAGTTGCACCCGTCGCGCTTTTCACTGTCTGCAGAGCAGACGGTGAAAAGCCGCATGGGGCCCTGTCAGGGGGCCCGCAACTCCCCGTACCACCAGCCTTTTCCTGGCAGTTCAAACCGCCAGGAAAAGCTGGCCGTAGGGGGACTCGTAATCCCCTGGGCAGCGCTGCTAGCAGCGCTGCCCTGGCGGATGAGTACCGCCAGGGCCATTGTGGCGGGAAACCGCCGGCTCCGGCGGTGCGACCGCGGCGCTTCCGCCGTGGTTGTAATGACATTGGAAGCACCGCCAGCCTGTTGGCGGTGCTCCGTCATTTCAACCCTGGCGGTCCTGTACCGCCAGGGTTGAAATTACCCTCTTAGTTTTGTACTAATTATTAATGACTGTGATATTAAAGTTTTGCTAAACAGATCTTGTAGGCCTTAGTTAGCATGAGTCAAGGCCTAGCTGCCTGGCTCTCATATTGAATGTATTTTTCTAATGTGCAGTGTGCTGACTCACAAAAGGACATGAACTCTTGTTTTCTTCAAACTAGAAGCTGAATGAAACTATAGTAGATCTGTTCCCATGAAATTCATATTGCTTGTAGAAAATGTATTAGTCAAAGTGCAACAGTGTAGATTAGTATAATGTACAAGGTCGCTCAAACCGTTACAGGCAATGAAGCTACTGACCAAAAGATGTGCAAAGAATTACAGAAGGATGAAATCATACCGGACGTGCTACCTCTGAAGGCGTCAATCATATGGACCAATAAAAAGTCTGAGAATTAATGTGGGGTGAAAGATTAATGACAACCCGTTTTCTAATTGGCTGAAGATAGTGGGGTGCAACTTCTGTCCAATCAAATTTTAGGGGAATGTACAACGAAAAAGGGATAAAACCCCTTGTCACACGGAAGTGACTAGATTGGTTATGGAGATGCTGCTGATTTGATCCAGAAACTTTGTCACTCTGTTTGGTGACTTATTTTGGTTTTGCTTAAACCATGCTTTTCTTAGATTGCCCTTTTGCACTTTGCCTCCTTATGAGGGAAGTGCCCTTTTTGCCCCAGAGCTGAGTTTTGACTGATGGTGAATTAACTGATGTCCTGAAGACGAAGACCAAACCTGAGTGCTGAACCAAACCTTGGAGGATAACTATGACAATGAAATTGTGATTTGTCTGTTTGCTTTTCCTTTCTAGGTACCAACTAATTACTTTTGACAGAGACCATAGCTAGATGTTTTCCAAATTGGTGTTCGAAATTATTTTGCATGACGCCCAACATGCTAATGCTAATCAGTGGGTAGGAAAGGGGTTCACTGAATTGACGCAAATAGACAAACAATGGAATCAATGCTTTGTTGAACTGACGCGTTAATGACACTCTGCTAAAGTTGATCTATGTTCACGCTGTGTTATGTTCTGATGTTTGTGATTCTTGCCTTAATGAAATCTTATCAGAGTTGCCATATTGTGACTATGCTATTGTGTTTCTTGGTTTTGAGATTAACACATCTGCTTTTAGAATTGTACATCAATAGGGAATAAACATCACTAAAATTCTACTAAACTGGTGTGGGTATTCATGACTGGTGGTGGTGTCTTAAGTTGATTAATGTCTTTGACTAAAGTAAAATGCATTATTGTTATAAATATTGATGACATTGTTGACGTATTGATTGACATATTGATTAGTTATCTCGTCCTAAGCTGGGTCAAAAGACTCATTGGCCAAAAACGAGTCCTGATGTGTAATAAATTACCATAAAGGGATGCGTTATCAATGGCAAAAAGTTCCTTGCTGTTGTGTGTGTTGTTGTCTATGCGTTATTTGTATGACTGTTTGGTGGTCCGGATGAGTTGGCCGGCAACTCTTGGATCAATTATGAATAATATCACAACTAAGGATTATAGCCAATTTATATAATCTTGCCTACTTCTTACAAGGTATGGGAGAGTGTCTCACCAGTAAGTCTCTGAAAGCCACTAAAGCTGTAGAAAGCTACTAAAACTATTTATAAACGACCAGTGGCCCAATTTTGGGTGAAACAGTTTTAAGATGAATGGAGTTTCATTACACAGGGCATCCATAAAGGAAGTCCATTTTTTCTTCTTTCCACATGGTGAACATGGATGGAAGGGGCAACATGGTTGAAAGGTTATGTCATAGTGATAGCGCACTAGATACAATTATTCTTACACATATTCACTTAAGTTTGTGGCATTACATTATGCTATTTACAATTTCAGTAGCACAGAGATGAAGTGATTTGCTCACAATCGACAATGTTTTGTCAAGCGTCGAAGTAACTTTGTCATTATCAGCTGAGCCCCTGCAGAGTGTTGTAGCTGAGTTTATCATTTGTTTGACTGCAATCCTGCATGTGCACTGAAGATGCTCTTTAGCATATTCTAGGATTCAGTTATCTGGAAACAAAAACAGGACAATACTGCAATTATGTGTTGGGACTGTGACGTAGATTGAGAGTAAAAGAAAATACTGGACATTATAAAAATGCCCCTGTCCATTAGTATTCGATCCAGCAACAATTTAAAATATTTTGGTCCGACAGTGACCTTTCTGATCAAGCATGGTTTGACATATTTTCTGCACAGATTCTTACAGCAAATGTAGGTTTGTTTGCAGAAATGTACCTAGCCGGCTCAAAAGGTTAGAAGGCACAAAAGTAATCAAGCATTGAAAAAGTCAACAGGTTTCACCTCTGAAACCTATTGCTTGGACAATTATTTTTATTTCTCCTGCATGGACACTGCAGATGTGTGCACATGCATGGTGGCCATCTTTGAAATGAAGAGCATCCGTTGTGCCAACTTTAAAATTCTTTCTATGTATTTAAAAAAAAAGCGTTCTAACATGGCTTCTATGTATGTGCATGCACCTGTGGCGAATATGTTTGATTGTATTTAGTTATTTTTCTTTTAGGAAACTCCATTTAAAGATGATCACCATGAATGCATGAACATGCTAGAATGTGATTACTTACAAAAAGATTATGAAAATACATTCAGAGATGCCCACTTCAAATGCGTGCAGAAGAGCCGTTATTGTGGTCTCATAAAAAAAAAAAACATGGCTACCTGCCATAGTGCAACAGACTGCATTGAAAGTTCAAGGACACTGGATTGGCAAGTGGCTATTTCAGAGGGTATAACAAAGAGAGGCTGGTGATATAAATGGGTAACAGAGAAGGAGGGAGAGAAAATAGTTCCTTGTATGAACTGCAGTGATTTAAGGTAAGAAATGGGAGGATACAGATCAACTGATCAAAGCATGGTGAGACCAAAATGCTCATGAGCAGGGCAAACAGAGACACTTTAAGGCACGGACAAAGAGGGCAATTGTCCAGGGCCCCCACCTTCCAAGGGAGGCCCTGGGAAAGTGTTTTTTGCTGTGACCTCTATTTCTTTACTTGAATCACTCTCACACTGCCAATTTCTATCTCTCAGCTCTTTCGCTCTCCACCCACTGTCATTCAAAGTATTTTTGGGATACCAGACAAGACATATTTCAGCTGTGTTTGTGTACCACAAGTACAAACCAGTATTGTCTAACATTATGTGGGCTGCTTGAATCAGCAGAAAAGTGCAACAAACTTCAATGTTGTCCGAACAGGGGCCCCTAAACTATGTCTGGCTCAAGGCCCCAAAAGTCCTTAAAACAACACTGGGAACAAGCACATGAAGAGGGAGAGAAGACATCAACTCAAGATCAAGGAAGCCAGATAGACAAGAAAGCAGTCTGACAGTGAGGAAAGGGCTGACCAAAAGCCTATTCTTTGTGCTACATTAGACAAACAGGTCTGCAACACCAGACTGCTAACCCCAAAACTATTACACCTCCTTCCTCTTTGTTGGTTTAACTCTACTATCAAACCCAGCCAAACCTACCAAAAACTCATCATCTCCCCTCTCTTCAATGGGTTCTTTGTCAAAGAAAGTCTGCATAAACATTATAGTATGTTCACCTCTATGTTCTTCAATATTTTTACCCTCCAAGGCACCTAATTTCACTGTTCCTACAGTGAAGTTGAAAGGTTATGTCAGAACAGCAAAGGGTGCAAAATATGAACACTTTGTTCTGGAATGATTAAGTATTCACATATCAGCATGACAGCATTGAAGCTCTACTTACCTCACCGTTAACCTCTTGGGTGCCCTGGACGAGCTGGTCTGGGCCATGGTTGCCGGGTGCCAAGGTCGAGACCAGCTCGTCCTGCTCCCGGCCCACGGGGGGAGTGCTAGCGTTCCCCCTGTGGGCCTCCCACCCCTTCCCCTGGGAAGAGATGGAAGGGGAATCGCTTCCGCTTCCACCCCCGCATCCCCCCATGACGTCTGCATGTTGACCCTTATCAGAGGCGGCCCCTTTCGCCCTGGAAGCTCGCTTTCCAGCGTGATCGGAAGAGAAATGCAAGCATTTCTCTTCTGATCGGGGGCGGCAGAGAGGCATCAAAGTAAAGGAAAGGCTTTTCCTTTCCTTTGATGTCTTTCTGAACATCTCTGCGATCAGGCTGTAGAAATGCCCATTAAACACCAGGGGTGTTTGTTTTCTTTGTAGTTGTGTATAAGGGGGTGACCCCTTGGACAAAGGTTGCCCCCCTGGGAGCCATTTTTTATTAGGCCTTTTCTGCCCCCCCCGGGTCTATTTTTTTTCCTACACATGGAGAGCAAGACACTGTAGGTAATGATCGTTCCCCTGGGGGACAAACTGTTTATAGGGCATTGCTGCCCCCCCATGGGGGCAGATCAGCCTATTTTTATTCTGCCAATCTGCCCCCAAGGGGGACAGAAACAACTAGACAGCAGGGATTTTTTTTCATGACAATTTCACAAAAGTGGATCGACCCCTTAGGCAAGGGTCGCCCTCCCTGGAGGACAAATTTATTTTAGGCCATTTAATGCCCACGTTGGGGGCAGATCAGCCTATTTTTCTTAGGCCAATCTGCCCCCACGTGGGGCAGAAACCACTAGACACCAGGAACTTTTTTTTTGCGTTAATTTTGCACAAGGGGATCGTCCCCTTAGGCAAGGGTCGCTCCCCTGGGGGGAAAATGTATTTAAGGCCATTTCTGCCCCCTTGGAGGCAGATTGGCCTATTTCTCTAAGGCTGATCTGGCCCCAGGGGGAGTCAAAACCACTTATGCACCAGGGATTGGTGTGTGTGTGTTTTGTTTGGGGGGCAGCCCCTTGGGCAAGGGTCGCTCCCCATGGGGGCACATTACTGTTGGTCATTTCTGCTGCACTTGCGGGCAGATCAGCCTATTTTTTAAAGGCCCATCTGCCCCCAAGGGGGTCAGAAAGCAACCATACACAAGGGAATAATTTATTTCTAAAAAAGAGGGTGGGGATATAGCCATTCCCTTACCCCAAAAAATGGGAACAAAGTTGTTCTGCCCACCGGTGGGCAGATGGGGCAATTACCCCATCCACTCCCCAGGCGGGGCAGAAAGCCTACTAGATGCCAGAGAATAAAAAAAAAATAGTGGGGTGGTGGCTACCCACCGGTATGGGCATGGTTATGCTCACACCCCAAATGTAGGGGGTAACAGTCTTTTAGCTCTCCGCTGCACACTAAATAATCTCATCCCAACGGCAAGCAAGAGGACATTTGATTATTTTGGGTTTTGATTTTACATTTAAGCAATGAGAGCTTGTCCAACTCTATCATCCCACTTGGAATGGTGAGGGCTGCACTTTCTGGACTTTGAGACGCTGCCATGTAGAAAAATCTATGAGACCTGGACACATCTGAAAACTAAACATCTGGGTGAGCCCAAGGTGGTGTGCTTCACATGCACCCCGCACCATTGTCTTACACACAATGCCCTGCAAGCCTCCAACTTTGCTTGAAAACACACATTTTTTCCACATTTTTGCGATAGAACCTTACAGAATCTGCAGGAATTCATAAAATTCCTACCACCCAGCATTGTTGAATGTATACTGATAAAGATTCTGCCCCACTTGTCAATCTAAAAGCAATTTTTTTTCAAACTGCCCTTTTGGACACGCTTTGGTTCCCACTCAATTTCAACATGTTTTTGGCTCTTCCTTGTCACAGGCACTTGGACCACCTACACAAGTGAGGTATCATTTTTATCGGGAGCCTGAGGGGAACGTTTGGTGGTAGGAAGTTCATGCCGGTGTGGTGATCCCACTTAGACATGTGGTGGAAAATGTGATTTTTTTAGCTAAATTTGAGGTTTGCTGAGGATTCTGGGTAAGAAAACACTGGGGGATCCATGCAGGTCACACCTCCCTAGACTTTCTCGGGTGTCTAGTTTTCAGAAATGTCTGGGTTTTGTAGGTTTCCCTCAATGGCTGCTGATCCCAGGACCAAAAATGCAGGTCCCTCCTGCAAAAACAGATAGTTTTGTATTTGATAATTTTGATGTGTCCACGTAGTGTTTTGGGACATTTCTGGCACTAACTGGAAGGAGGCTGAAAGCACAAAAAATAGTAAAAAAGGGGTATGTCCCAGTAAAATGCCGAAATTGTGGTTTTCTGATTCAAGTCTGCCTGTTCCTGAATGCTGGGAAGATGGTGATTTTAGCACTGCAAACCCTTTGTTTTTTTGTTGTTTTTTTTAATCTTTTTTTTAACATCTTTGTATTTTTATTTATCGAACATTACACACAGGTATAAGCTAAATAGCGAAATTAGAAACAATCTCCATACGCAGTATTAGTACCTTTGGAATAATACACTTATGTATAGCACCAATATTACAGTCACACCTTTGCGGTCTGCTTTCTTATATTAATGACTAGTTTGGTGTTTGCTGCTAGTATTCACGGAGATCGTTTGAGTGAGAGAAGAGAGATAGGAACTAAAGAGAAAAGGTAAGTGTAATAGTGGTAAAGAGCGTGGGAAGGGGCAGATATAGGGAGCCAGGAGGATCAGCTTCATTGTTGTAGCGGTGTTATTCGGTTTCTTTCGGTTAGTGGGTGTTCGGGGTGTATTTAGTGTTGTTATTTAGGTTATGCAATGTTTACTATTGCTCCTATTGTTTGCTGTTCATTTGAGTGTTTGGTGTTTTTGTGGTCGGGGGGGCGCTCATCGTCCTTGCTTTCAAGTGTTGTGACAAAGGAGTTCCAGGTTGTAAGGCCTTTTACTTTGATCCCTCTATCCTGTAGCGATTGCAATGTGTATGTCTCTGCTTTTGCCCAGCGCAATAGTTCTGTGTGCCATAGTGTCAGCCCTGGTGCGTTGGGAGCTTTCCAGTGCATAGCTATTATTCGCCTGTACAAGACTAACGCTAAGTCTATACATTTGTGTATTTGCTTTTTGCCTTTAGGTCTTTCTCTTATTCCCAGTAAACATAGCGCTGGGCTGAGGGCCAATGGAACTTCGAGCCATGCAGTTATTTGAGTTATTATGTTGCTCCAAGCATTCAAGATCGGGGGACATTCCCATGTCATGTGAAAGAAAGTGGCTTCGATGGTGCCGGATCTTGGGCATTTCTGGGTTGATTGAGGAAACATTCGTGCGAGTCGGTGTGGTGATAAGTATGTCTGATGTAAGTAGTTAAACTGTGTGTATCTTAGCCTGGGGTTACGTGATACTGTGTGTGTATATGTTATGGCCTGGTTCCACTCGTGTTGTGATAGAGTGTAAGTGAGGGTCTGGTCCCATCTACTTTTAGCTTGTTCTTGGCCTTGTGTGAATTGTGTGGTCAGGGTTTTATATATTCCCGAGATATTCGGTAGGTTTAGCGGGTTATTTAACAATTCGTGTAGGATTGGGGCTACAGTAGGTTCTTTGTTCCCGCATTTCCATGTAGCGCGTATTAATTGCCGCACCGCTCCGAATGTGATGAAATCACCTCGTCCAAGGTTGTGATCGGCATCTAGTGCCTCATTTGTGCTTAGTTGCCCGTCGTTGAATAAGTCGCCCACTGTTTGTATGCCTTTCTCTGGCCAGGTTGATAAATCTAGTTTTGCAGCTATTATTTCGATTTTGGGTATGTCTAATGGGGGTATCTTGGGGGAGTATTGTGGTGTCCTGTCACCACACAGCACATATTTGTGTCATACTCGTCGTGCATTATGCAGTAGTATATTTTGCGTACGCCATGTGTCGTCCCTATCTGATAGGTGGCGTATTATGTTAGTATGTCCTAATTTGCTGTATACACTTTGTGCTTCTGTGTTTGCAGGGTCACGTATCCATTTGAGCACCCACTGCAGCTGAGCGGATGCATAGTTTAGTTCTAGTCGTGGTACCCCCATCCCAGTGGGTAGTGTATTTTGTTTTGGGCCACTCTACAATGGCCGTTACCCCAGATTAGGTCTGACAATATGCTGGATAGGGATTTAAAGAAGGAGGCAGGGAGAGTCAGTGGTAGCGCAGAAAAGAAGTACAGCAGGCGTGGTAGGACCACCATCTTTGCAATGGCCTCTCTGCCCAGAGGGGAGAGTGGGAGCGAGCACCAGAAGGGTAAGGATCCACGAAGGGCTCTGATCGCGCATCCTAGATTACCTTCCTTTAGATCCTGGGTGTCATGGTAAATATTTATGCCCAAGCACTTAAATGTAGTGTAGCACCATTGCAGCTCAGTCGGAGAGTGGACTATGCGGCATGAGTCTGGAATCGCACGCATTGGGAATAGACAGGATTTCGACCAGTTGACCTTAAGCCCAGATATAGTACCAAATTGATCTAGCAGCTCGAGCATACCAGGAAGGGAGGTGGCATAGTCACACAAAAATATTAATGCATCGTCTGCATACAGAGAAACTATACGGTGCTATGGGCCGTCTTGAATGCCCCAGTCGGCCGCATACGTGCGAAGTCAGGCGGTCAGGGGCTCAATGGCGAGAGCAAACAGCAGTGGAGATAATGGGCATCCCTGCCTTGTGCCTCTTTCCACTCTAAACCTCTCAGATATAGTTTTGCCTGTTTTAACTCTAGCTGACGGTTCAGAGTATAAAGTTTTAATCCACCCAATGAATGTCTTGCCAAGGCCCATGAGTTCAAGTGTTTCTAGCAGAAAAGGCCAACCCAGGGTGTCGAACGCTTTTTCAATGTCCATTGACACCGCTACTCGTCCGTATTAATTTTCAGGGGTGTTTGCCATTAATCGTAGTAAGTTCCTAATATTGACATGTGTGTTGCGGCCAGATATGAATACCGATTGGTTGTGGTGCACCAGAGTCGACAGCAGTGGGAGAAGGCGATTTGCTAGTATTTTGCCTAGTAATTTGCAATCTGTGTTTAATAGTGACAGAGGTCGGTATGAGCGGACATCCATTGGGTCTCGGCCTGGCTTGTGCAGCACCACTATTATTGCCTCAAGTTGTGATTCGGGTAGTTGACCTCGTTCTAGGGCTTCACCCAGCATTTCAAAGTATGGCGCTAGCGTTTGCGTTTGGAAGGTGTTATAATATTCTATGGGGAGGCCATCACCTCCCAGTGCTTTACCGTGTGTCAACTGAAGTAATGCCTGTTGCACTTCCGCGATGTCTATTGGTCTATCTAGTTCCTCTGCCTGTATTAGTGTGAGTTGCTTTATTTGTATTCCACTAAGGAACTTACGTAGTTGTTCTTGTGTGGGGGGGGTGCACTCTATATAATGTGCTATAATATTCTCTGAAGGTGTCATTTATTTCAGCCTGGGTGTTTATGATTGCTCCCGAGCTAAGCCGTATCGCCCCAATAGGAGCACTATGTCTCTCATTTTTCAGGAGCCATTCCAAGAAGTCTGCCCGGTCTATCGCCCTCTGAATGCCTACGGGCCATATGATATTTATAGTCGTATTGTCTCAGTCGGTGGTCTGCATCCTTCCACAATGTGCGCATAGCAGTGAGGCCCGCATTGTCTATTGCTCCCTCTGTGAATTTACATTCTGCGGTTCTCACATTTTGCTCGTGCATTCGGATTTCGTTTGTCAATGTTTGTCTTACCCCCTTGGACATTGACATGCATATGCCCCTGACCACCACTTTATGTGCGTCCCATTCATTTGCTCTGGACTTCGTGGTTCCTTTACTAAGTGCAAAAGATGTGGTAATTTGAGTGGCTATCTCTTTCCTGAAGGGGGGGTCCAGTAAAAGTTGTGGTTGCAAACGCCACGTTGGGATGCGTGTGCGTGGTCTGCCCCACTTGATTTGTGCTATGAGCGGACTGTGATCTGAAATCACTCTAGCGGAGTATTCAGCTTTGGTGAATTTGTATGTCAGTTCAAGTGAGCAGAGTATTAGGTCTATGCGGGTGTGTAGGAGGTGCACAGGTGAGTGGTAAGAGTATTCCCTGTCCAATGGGTGGAGGTATCTCCACACTTCAATCAATCGGCGCTCGGATATAGGATTGCAGTGTTTGTGAGTTTTTCCTTACAGGGGCAGCCACCAGCGGGGGGGTGATCTGTCCATATCTATTTGTGGCGCGCAGTTCATGTCGCCACCCCAAATATTGGGTATGTTTAAGGTGTTTGATAGGTGAGAAATGGTGGTTTGTAGAAATTCGCTCTGCTTAACGTTAGGAGTGTATAACCCAGTAATCGCTAATGGCTCTCCATCTAGTGTGCTGATCAACTGGATATACCTGCCTTCTTTATCTGTTGTATTATGTTTTGTAGAGTATGGCACCCCGGGCGCTATCCAAATCATAACCCCCCTCGCGAAAGATGATGTGCCTGCTGTGTATAGTTGTCCCGCCCAGCTTTTTTCCAATGATTTGGCATCTGCTGGAGTGATGTGTGTTTCCTGTAATATAGCAATGTGTATATGATGGCGTTTTAGGTGTGCCGGTACCCTGTTGCGTTTAACTGCACCGGCCATGCCTTTTACATTCCATGTTATTATGTTGTATGTTGTGTCCTTATGTGTCATTTTACGTTGTGTTGGCTATCGCCCTGAGGGTCCGCCTCAGGGGATAATGTTGTCTCTTTGCATCGCCGGGCATGGTATCGTCGCACGCTTTGGCCCCCCGTCCGATTACCGTCCCGCATGTGTAGGATATTATTGGCCCCGAGAAATTGGTGTAAGCACCTACTAAGAAAAGTAGAATAGAGGAAAGCAACAGAAACCAATAAAAAGGATATACTGGGCGAAGCCCAACTTTAAGTGTTTTGGCACAACCGGTGCCTAAATCGTGTCCGAAGGGGTACTGTTCCATTCAGGTACCGTTTAGGTAGTGGGGGGCGCGCGTAGATGAAGGCTAGTCTCTCGCCCCTGGTCCGATTTAGTACAGGTTGTTCCCAGCGCCAGCATGCGAGTTTCCTTATAATTAGGTGTTGTTAATTCAGCTTCAGCATGCGGCCGCACCGGACCAGCATGCAACCAGTGTACTTTTGAAGTGAGCTTTCCCTCGTATTATGTCCGTAGACATTTTAGGGCAGGTGTCGTTAGTTTCGGCCCTTTGGGGATACCAGAGAGTTGTTCTCATATTTCGTCGGCCGCACGTGGGGTGAGGCTCGGCCCCCTTGCCAACGGAGAGAGGGAGGGGCTGGTATCACTGTGTTGCGAGCTGCTGTCGATACACTCTGCTTCACTGTTAGTGCTCAGTTGCGAATGTGCTAATGTGCTGATCTCTTTTAAGGCTTGCGCCTGGTCATCTGCCATTTGTGTTTTGGTTGGTCTCACCAAGTTGTTTTTCTTTTTTTTCCATCTATGAGGGTATGGGGTTATCCATTCTTCCTTTGGCTTGTCTTCTTTAGTTGGGTCGACTATGCCTTTCGCGTGTGCCCAGGTCCAGACGTCCTCCGACGTTGGAAATATGAGTGTTTTTTCATCTGAAATTATCCGGAGGTGAGCTGGGAACATGAGTGAATAAGTAATTTTATTCTCTCTTAAGACTTGCTTGATTTTGAAGAACGAGGCCCTTTTGTTTTGAACTTCAGTCGTATAGTCCGGGTAGGCAGTGATAATGCAATTCTCCATGCTGGCCGTGCCAGAGGTTCTGAAATGCTGTAAGACAAGGTCCCTGTCTCTACAATTTAGAAATCTTGCTATCAGTGGGCGGGGTGGGACTTTAAGCCAGTTCTCCAGAAAAACTTCAGCCTGTGATGTTTCTGCTCTTTCTGGGATTCCCAAGAATCTGATGTTATTGCGACTGGACCGGCCCTCTGCCTCCTCAGTTCTTCGCTGTAGCTGTGTGATTTCCGCCTCTAGTTGCTGTATTTTGTTTTTCATGACAGTTACCTCCGGCTGAACATTTTCTAATGCTGTTTCTGTGTCCGCAACCCTATCTGTAAGTTTGTGGTGATCCGCTCGAAGAATGGTGATTTCCAAGATTACAAAGTCAATTTTGCTCTCGAGGGAGGTCTTAGTGTCCATGACTGCAAGCTTTTCGAATTGTAACGAGTGCGTGCGAAGTGTCTCATTCACTTGTGATATTGTTGTCCTTTGTGAGTCTGGTGGGGTGCCGCTGTCCGAGCTAAGTCCCAATTTGGGTAGCTTTGGTTTGACCATTATGCCTTCTGTAGTATGCTTGTGGATCAGCTGAGGGTATCGTGCTTTACCCACACGGGGTCGTTGAGTGCTGCGGTGAAGCGGTGTTGTCTTCCAGCTGGCGGCTTTTAAGTGGTAGGCTTTGTGAGAGGGCCCACGTTGTTTATCTGCTAGAACGGGTTGTCATTGCTTATTTTGCACACTTGAGCCATGGCATTGTGTTTGTTTTCGGGCGTCCGCGGCTCCGCGGGCACCCGGCCCCATGATACTGTCCTTCCAATCGTTGGCCCCTCTCTCGGCTTCGGGGCCGACACCCTGTGTCCACTGCCCAAGGCGAGCCACGAACGGCAGCAGGGAGCGCCCCTCAGGTCCGCTTAAATACTTTTATTCTTCTTGTCTCGGGCCAAGCTCATTCGGGGCCGCCGGCACCGCCTCGCCCCGAATCCGCCACTTCCGCCATTTCCAGGCCTACGGGCCGCCAAGCAAAGGGGAGCACCCAGCGGGGGATCAGGCCGCCCCACCGTTCATAGCCCCGATCGAGCCGCGATCAGCCTGCGGAAAGCGCTTCCCCAGGATCGCAGTGTATCCTCTGTGCTTCTTACCTCGGGCCGCTGCTCCGAGTTCTGCGTCGGTCCGATCCCGCCCGTCCTGAGCTACGTGCTCTGCCTTGCCCCGCCGACACCTCTACTGGTTCCCCGAGCCTCGAGAGTGTGGCCGCGGGGAGCTCCAATCTACATAGCCGCACTCTGCCGGAGATCCGTTACTTTCGTCCGAAGGGCTGGGCCGCGATCCCAGCCTCGTGAGGTCTTATCGGCCGGGACGCCGATTGATATCCTCTTCGGCTCTGGCCCCATGGGACCGCGCGTCGCTCGTTTCTAGTTGTTGCATGTGTTACGGAGCCTGGCAATCCTATGGGAGGACTCAGAGGAGGCTCCGGTGTACAACTTTAGTATTATTTTGGTGCTGGGGTCAGGATCGGTGAAGGATTCTAGTGGGCCGAGAGCGGAGCTCCTCGTTCAAGCGTCTGCTCCGGCCGCCATCTGGGAACCTCTAGAATCCCTAGGGTGTTAAAAAAAAGATGTAAATTTGGCATGAGTAGCTTATGTAGACAAAGGGTTATGAGGTCCTAAGCGTAAACTACCCCAAATAGCCAAAAAATGCTTGGCACCTGAGGGGGAAGAGGCCTGGCAGCAAAGGGATTAAAGGGCAATATTAACAAGAAAATTACAGAGTGCGACGTTGCCCCAAATTTGCCAGCACCACGCTCTGTCATTTAAAAAAATGCAAGGATGCACCTGAGAGAGCATAGCTTACATACTTAGAAATTAACATGAAATGTTTATGAACAAATGCGTAATAATGCCACATAGAAAATGTATTAATGTGTTTCTGCTAAACGTGCACTTGAAATGTGCCCACAGGGAGTGGCTGCCAATGTATACAATGATTAATGAAACAGACTAATGATGAAGAATTAATATGCTAATGTATGGTTTTACACTAAATATTAAGGGATATATGCAAAAGTTTTGCTAATAAAACATTAGGCCTTAGTTAGCATGAGTTGAGGCCTAGCTGCCTGGTTTCATATTAAATGTGTTTTTCTAATGTACAGTGTGCTGACTTGCTGAAGGACATGAACTCGTACTTTTCCAAAAAGCTAGAAGCTGAGTGTAACTGTAGTAGATCTGTTCTCATGAGATTCGACTTGCTCAAGGAAACATTCTTGCTGAATGCAACAGTGTACACTAGTCGCGGGTACAAGGTCGCCTGAACCAATACAGACTATTGAACCACTGACTGATGATGCGAAAAGGACCACAAGAGTATGAAATCATACCTGACATTCTACCCGCTGGAGACGTCAATCATAAGGACCAATAAACTACGTGAGAACTATTATGGGGTGATAATTTTGATGAACTCACTGGAAACCCATTGGATGAAGATAGTCGGGTGCCAACCCTATCCAATTAAGAATTAGGGGACTGTACAACAGAAAAGGGATAAAAACCCTAGACACTCAAGGAAATGAGTTAGTTAAAGAAATGCTATTGCGCACTTTTCTATGACCCAGACACTTTGTCACTCTACCTAGAGACTTTGCTGTTTGGTTCTTCAACCCATCTTTGCCCTTACCTTGCCCGTTTTATACTTTACCTCCTTATGAGGGAAGTGTCCCTTCTTACCCGACTTGCTGAATTCCTGGCTGATGGCGAATCAACTGATGTCCTGAGGACGAAGACTGAATCTGTATGCTGACCCAATACGGAGGGTAACTATATGACAATGAAATTGTGATTGTCTGTTTGCTTTTCCTTTCTAGGTACCAAATGCTTCTTTTGACAGTGACCTTAGTTAAAGGTTTTCCAAATTGATGTTATTAAATTGTTTTGCATAAAGCCCAACATGCCAATGCTAATTCGAGGTTAGTTAAGGGGTTCATTAAACGGATGCAAATAGACAAATGACTGAATCTATGCTTTGTTGAATGATGCGCTAATGTTACTCTACTAAGGATAATCTATGTTGACGTCGTGCTATGTTCTAATATTCGTGATCCTTGCTTTGATTAAATCTTTTCAGAGCTGCCATATTGTGACGATGCTAATGTGTATCATGGTTTTGAGACTCATAAACTTGCTAGTAGAATTGTAATCAATAGGGAATAAACATCACAAACTCGTACTAAACTGGTGTGGTTATTCATGACTGAAAGGTCATGGTGGTTTTCTGAGTTTAATTAAAGTCATTGATTAATCTGAATTGTTTGGTTATGGTAAACATTGATGATGTTATTGACATATTGAATGACATGTTGATCAGTTATCTCGTCCTAAGGTGTCTTCAATCAGGGTCAAAAGATTCATTGTCCTAAAATGAGTCCCAGAGTGAATAAATTAGCAGTTCTGGTAGCAGAGCGACGGCTTGGCCCTTTGGGGGCCCTAGGACAAAGGACCATTGTTTAGAATTGTTTTTCGAGATAATGCAAATTGGAGGTATGATGTGTCTCTAAATTCCCCATGACTTTCCCGGAATCTCTGAGCTTGCCTAAGTAAGTTGGGTTTGTTCTCGGCGTTTTAGCATGTGTGGTGTAGAATTTGCGCTTGCTCAGCTTATGCATATTGCAGGTGATTTGTGAAGTTGCGTGTGTTTAGGCCAGGTTATGTTATTTTATTAGGAGTGGGCGTACTCCACAGTATGAGAGTAGGGAAGTCGGCGAACTTCATGTAAGTGTCGCGATTTGTGCTAAAAAATTGTCCACGTGGTTGTTGGTGATTGTTAGAAATGGGGTTTTTGGTTGGCGGTTAGGTTGCCCTCTGTCCAAGCAAGAACCCTCACTCTAGTCAGGGTAAGTCACACACAATCCAAAATCAGCCTGTGCTCACCCTCCGGTAGCTTGGCACGAGCAGTCAGGCTTAACTTAGAAGGCAATGTGTAAAGCATTTGTGCAATAAATCATACAACACCATAGCATAACACCACAAAAATACACCACACAGTATTTAGAAAAATATATAATATTTATCGGGGTATCTTCAGGTCAAAACGATCAAAGTTGCAATATGAATTTGTAAAGATATCACTGAAAAGTGATATAAAGTGTCTTAAGTCTTTAGAAAGTAAACAGAGTCTCTTTCAAACACAAAGTACCTGGTTTCTGGTGGAAAATCTCCTCAGAGGGCCACAAAGGAAGAGGTGCGTGGAAAAAAGGGTGTGTGCATCGATTTCTCCCCAGCACACACGGACTTGCGTTGTTATTTTCCACGCGGGGAAGTCGGGCGTCGTTTTCCGGCGCGCGGACAGTCTCTTTCTGTGGGTCGCGGGGATTACCAGATGTCCCTGGTCTGTGCGTGGATTTTCCTGCTTGTTTTCCGGCTGCGTGTCGTTCTGCGGGGCTGCGCGTCGAAGTTTCGATCTCACGGCAGGCGTCGCGTCGATTTCTCCTGCGGAGTCGGGCGGCGTTGTCCTTGCGAGGCCGTGCGTCAAAGTTTTGATCTCACGGCAGGCGTCGCGTCGATTTCTCCTGCGGAGTCGGGCGGCGTTGTCCTTGCGAGGCCGTGCGTCAAAGTTTTGATCTCACGGCAGGCGTCGCGTCGATTTCTCCCGGGAAGTCGGGCGGCGTTGTCCTTGCGAGGCCGTGCGTCAAAGTTTCGGTCGTCCCGAAGGCGTCGCGTTGATCAGCGTCGGTGTGCGGCGTTTTTCTTGCCGCGGAACAAGCTGTGCGTCGAAAAGTTCGGCGCACGGAGCGTCCAAGAGGAAGAGTGAAGTCTTTTTGGTCCTGAGACTTCAGGGAACAGGAGGCAAGCTCTATCCAAGCCCTTGGAGAGCACTTTTACAGCCAGGCAAGAGTTCAGCAAGGCAGCAGGCCAACAGCAAGGCAGCAGTCCTTTGTAGAAAAGCAGACAGGTGAGTCCTTTGAGCAGCCAGGCAGTTCTTCTTGGCAGGATGTAGTTTCTGGTTCAGGTTTCTTCTCCAGCAAGTGTCTGATGAGGTAGGGCAGACGCCCTGTTTTATACTAAGTTGTGCCTTTGAAGTGGGGGTGACTTCAAAGAGTCTCTAAGAAATGCACCAAGTTCCCTTTCAGCTCAATCCTGTCTGCCAGAGTCCCAGTAGGGGGTGTGGCTGTCCTTTGTGTGAGGGCAGGCCCTCCACCCTCCCAGCCCAGGAAGACCCATTCAAAATGCAGATGTATGCAAGTGAGGCTGAGTACCCTGTGTTTGGGGTGTGTCTGAGTGAATGCACAAGGAGCTGTCAACTAAACCTAGCCAGACGTGGATTGAAGGGCACAACAAGATTTTAGTGCAAAGAAATGCTCACTTTCTAAAAGTGGCATTTCTAGAATAGTAATATTAAATCCGACTTCACCAGTCAGCAAGATTTTGTATTACCATTCTGGCCATACTAAATATGACCTTCCTGCTCCTTTCAGATCAGCAGCTGCCACTTCAACAGTGTATGAGGGCAGCCCCAATGTTAGCCTATGAAAGGAGCAGGCCTCACAGCAGTGTAAAAACGAATTTAGGAGTTTCACACTACCAGGACATATAACTACACAGGTACATGTCCTGCCTTTTACCTACACCGCACCCTGCTCTAGGGGTTACCTAGGGCACACATTAGGGATGACTTATATGTAGTAAAAGGGGAGTTCTAGGCTTGGCAAGTACTTTTAAATGCCAAGTCGAAGTGGCAGTGAAACTGCACACACAGGCCTTGCAATGGCAGGCCTGAGACAGGGTTAAGGGGCTACTGAGGTGGGTGGCACAACCAGTGCTGCAGGCCCACTAGTAGCATTTAATCTACCTGCCCTAGGCACATGTAGTGCACTCTACCAGGGACTTACAAGTAAATTAAATAGTCAATCATGGATAAACCAATCAGTAGTACAATTTACCCAGAGAGCATATGCACTTTAGCACTGGTTAGCAGTGGTAAAGTGCCCAGAGGTCAAAAGCCAACAACAACAGGTCAGAAAAAATAGGAGGAAGGAGGCAAAAAGTTTGGGGATGTCCCTGTCAAAAAGCCAGGTCCAACATGACCCCCTAACAGCCTAAAGCCAGGGGAGAACAATCACTATCCTGATGTACTTCCCTGTTTGAGGCGACAGAACAAGGACCCAGGCCCACAACAGCAGGGGCATGCTCCAGTTCTTCGCCTTCCTGACTCCAATTGGATCACTCTGTCCATACTCTCAGGGCCCACTAAGCCAACCCATGGGGAACCTTTCTCCTTACCTGCGGATCCCATCTGTGCAGCACCTAATCTGACTTTGCTCACAGATGTATCCCAGGAGCAGGATAGTACCACCATGACCAACACAGTGGTGTTGCCCACTCTACCCCTGGGGTGTGACACTTGTCCCCTCCCCAGGGATAACTCTGTCCACCCGGACAGCAAGCCACAGTGATTACTGACAGCTGCCAGGGATGAGAGCCGGGCCCCAGGCCTCTCAAAGCTCTCCAACCACTGTGGCTGTGGAGAGTGGGGGGCGGTAGCCCCAGGTGCTGGGCACCCTTTAACCACTCTCCCTTCCACCAGGTCAGGGATGACAGCCTGAACCTGGTCCTCCCCTCTGGGGCATTGTACCCTCCCTCCTGGAGCGGTACCCCCAGAGTCCAACATGGTCAGGGTGCTTACAGAAGTCACCCTGTACCATTCCTCCACCAGTGCAGGGCTGTTAACCTGCAACTGGCCCTCCAACCTGGGGCCTGTACCTTCAGGTTGGACTAGGGCCCGGGGTGAGGCTTCCCTCCCCCTGCCCTCCCTTCTGGGGTCCAGCACCCTCCAACTATGAGTGGCCTCCTCAGAAGACAACATGGTAGGGGCACTGTTATAGGTAGCCCCTCCCTCCAGGTCCGGGGGGACACCCTGAACCTGGTCTTCCAGCCCAGGGTCTGTACCCTCAGACTGGATCACTGCCTGGCAAACCAGGACTTCCTGGGAGGCACACCTACCCCCCACCAGGTCAGAGTTTAACCTCTGCACCTGCCCATTCAAGTCAGAGTCACCACCCTGAAGTTGAACAATTGCCTGGCACGCCAGGACTTCCTGGAGGGCACACTGACCCTCCACCAGGTCAGAGTTTAACCTCTGCACCTGACCATTGAACTCAGAGTCACCACCCTGAAGTTGAACAATTGCCTGGCACGCCAGGACTTCCTGGAGGGCACACTGACCCTCCACCAGGTCAGAGTTTAACCTCTGAACTTGGCCATTCAACTCAGAGTCATCACCCTGAAGTTGAACAATTGCCTGGCACACCAGGACTTCCTGGAGGGCACACTGACCCTCCACCAGGTCAGAGTTTAACCTCTGAACTGGGCCATTCAACTCAGAGTCACCACCCTGAAGTTGAACAATTGCCTGGCGCACCAGGACTTTCTGGGAGGCACACCTACCTCCCACCAGGTCAGAGTTTAACCTCTGAGCCTGGTTCCCCAACCCAGGGTCACCACCCTGAGGTTGGGCAATTGCCTGGCACGCCAGGACTTTCTGGGGGGCACACCTACCCCCCACCAGGTCAGAGTTTAACCTCTGAACCTGGTCATCCAACCCAGAGTCAACACCCTGAGGTTGGACAATTGCCTGGCACAGCAGGGCTTCTTGGGAGGCACACCTACCTCCCACCAGGTCAGAGTTTAACCTCTGAACCTGGGTATCCAACCCAGAGTCACCACCCTGAGGTTGAACAATTGCCTGGCACGCCAGGACTTTCTGGGGGGCACACCTACCCCCCACCAGGTCAGAGTTTAACCTCTGAACCCGGTTATCCAACCCAGAGTCAGCACTCTGAGGTTGAACAATTGCCTGGCACGCCAGGAATTTCTGGGGGGCACACCTACCCCCCACCAGGTCAGAGTTTAACCTCTGAACGCGGTTATCCAACCCAGAGTCAGCACTCTGAGGTTGGACCACTGCCTGGTACACGAGGACTTTCTGGGGGGCACGCCTACCCCCCAACAGGTCAGAGCTTATCCCCTGAACCTGGTTAGCCAACCCAGAGTCACCACCCTGAGGTTGAACCATTGCCTGGCAGGCCAGGACTTCCAGGGAGGCACACCTACCTCCCACCAGGTCAGAGTTTAACCTCTGAGCCTGGTTCCCCAACCCAGGGTCACCACCCTGAGGTTGGGCAATTGCCTGGCACGCCAGGACTTTCTGGGGGGCACACCTACCCCCCACCAGGTCAGAGTTTAACCTCTGAACCTGGTCATCCAATCCAGAGTCAACACCCTGAGGTTGGACAATTGCCTGGCACAGCAGGACTTCTTGGGAGGCACATCTACCTCCCACCAGGTCAGAGTTTAACCTCTGAACCTGGGTATCCAACCCAGAGTCACCACCCTGAGGTTGAATCTTTGCCTGGCATGCCAGGACTTCCTGGGGGGCACTCTCACCCCCCACAAGGGACACACCGTCCCCAAGAGCCACACAAGAGTCTGGTTGGCGCAGGTCTCCCGACCTCTGCCCATCCGGCAGAATCTGGGTTTCCCCCAAACCAGAAACGGTTTCACCTGGGTCATTCCTGGGGGGCTCTGCTCTCAGAGCTGTCCCCTGACTCTCAAGGTCCTCCACTGGGGTCTGCAACCCCCTCTCAACCCTATGTTTGGACTTCTGCACCCCCTCACTAGGAAGGGTACTGCCAGACACCAGAACTGTTGGGATGCTGGCTACAGTCACCCCCCCAAGTTCTTCTGACACTGCGGGGCTTCCCTCAAAAGGTGGCCCTACGGTACAGGCTAGGCTTCCCTCCTGGTGTTCCCTCATGGAACCCTCTAGGACCTGGGACCTACCTGGGACACTACAATCCTCTCCCACCACACTCGGTTGGGAACCACCTAGACCACTCCCTTCAGGAGCACCCCCAAATGCCTCTTCAGACTCTCTGGTACTCACCCAGAAGTCTGCCTCCATTGTAAGTTCCCTGGGGTCAGAGAACTCACACTCCACCTGGTGTTGGCGTAGCTCTGGAAAATAAGCACCAGACATATGCTCTCCAGCAATTACATCACTCTGCCCTTCACATGTATTAACCACAGTACCCTTCACCCAACCACCCAGTAACTCAACCTTGGAAAAGCACTCTACTTCACCCTCCTGAGACTGGTGAGACAGTATCTGTCTGTCCCTGACACTCAACCCAAACTCTTCTGGGATGTCTCTACACTCTATATCCAGGACGTCCACCAGGGGGGAACCCTTTTCTCTGTCACTCTCTGCTAGAGTCAGTAAAGTGTCCCTCCCCCCAGTAGGAATATGACTCCCTGTGCCAGTTCCCCAATCTTTCTCAGGGACCCTGTGCATAACGGGAACTACCTCATACCCTTGAACTGCCTGGGGTGTGTCAACTCCCTTCTTCCAGTTGGGCACCACATCTCTGGGCTTGTGCCCTTCTTCAGCAGTACTAGATGCAAGATTTTTGCTGCCACCATCTGACCTGGACTCAGCCCTTCCGGCCTCCAGTTTCAGCTCTTTACAGCTCAGCTCTTGAGCTGCAATCTTTTCTTCTTCCAGGGCTAAGAGTCTTTTTGCCTCAACCTCTGCAAGATACTCCTCTAATTGTTGCTCCTGTCGCCTTTGACTTCGGAGCCATTCATCTATTTCTGGGTCACTGTCCAACTCTGAGTAGTCTTCCTCCTCATGTGCGTAGTCCTCCTCCTCATCTGAGGGGTACTTAGTCATTTGGTTTCTTGCTGCCTCTCTCTCTGCCCATCTTTCCTCCCCCCAGACTATGTAGTGATGGAGCATCTCCGCTTTAGTAGATCTCCTTGCTACAGGAAGGCCCCATTGTCTGCAAAGCTTCCTTAGGTCAGCCTTAGTGAGGTGGTCAGTACGAACAAAGAATGAGTAGGTACACAATCCCATTTTGATAAGATCTTATCAGCAAAAAACAAAATCCAAAGTCCAAAATATCAATAGTATATCCAGGAGGACATCAGAGAACCAAGAGCCAAAAAAGATGAAAAATCAAGTTGACCTTCAACTGTGGGTAGGTAGTGAAATACTTAGCTACTGTATGTCACTGCACAAACACAAGTCCTATCCCACCGCTGCCACCAATGTTAGAAATGGGGTTTTTGGTTGGCAGTTAGGTTGCCCTCTGTCCAAGCAAGAACCCTCACTCTAGTCAGGGTAAGTCACACACAATCCAAAATCAGCCTGTGCTCACCCTCCGGTAGCTTGGCACGAGCAGTCAGGCTTAATT
This sequence comes from Pleurodeles waltl, assembly GCF_031143425.1. Classification (NCBI taxonomy): domain Eukaryota; kingdom Metazoa; phylum Chordata; class Amphibia; order Caudata; family Salamandridae; genus Pleurodeles; species Pleurodeles waltl. Next base: position 253,264,068 of record NC_090439.1, read on the forward strand.
TAGAAGGCAATGTGTAAAGCATTTGTGCAATAAATCATACAACACCATAGCATAACACCACAAAAATACACCACACAGTATTTAGAAAAATATATAATATTTATCGGGGTATCTTCAGGTCAAAACGATCAAAGTTGCAATATGAATTTGTAAAGATATCACTGAAAAGTGATATAAAGTGTCTTAAGTCTTTAGAAAGTAAACAGAGTGTCTTTCAAACACAAAGTACCTGGTTTCTGGTGGAAAATCTCCTCAGAGGGCCACAAAGGAAGAGGTGCGTGGAAAAAAGGGTGTGTGTGTCGATTTCTCCCCAGCACACACGGACTTGCGTCGTTATTTTCCACGCGGGGAAGTCGGGCGTCGTTTTCCGGCGCGCGGACAGTCTCTTTCTGTGGGTCGCGGGGATTACCAGATGTCCCTGGTCTGTGCGTGGATTTTCCTGCTTGTTTTCCGGCTGCGCGTCGTTCTGCGGGGCTGCGCGTCGAAGTTTCGATCTCACGGCAGGCGTCGCGTCGATTTCTCCTGCGGAGTCGGGCGGCGTTGTCCTTGCGAGGCCGTGCGTCAAAGTTTTGATCTCACGGCAGGCGTCGCGTCGATTTCTCCTGCGGAGTCGGGCGGCGTTGTCCTTGCGAGGCCGTGCGTCAAAGTTTTGATCTCACGGCAGGCGTCGCGTCGATTTCTCCCGGGAAGTCGGGCGGCGTTGTCCTTGCGAGGCCGTGCGTCAAAGTTTCGGTCGTCCCGAAGGCGTCGCGTTGATCAGCGTCGGTGTGCGGCGTTTTTCTTGCCGCGGAACAAGCTGTGCGTCGAAAAGTTCGGCGCACGGAGCGTCCAAGAGGAAGAGTGAAGTCTTTTTGGTCCTGAGACTTCAGGGAACAGGAGGCAAGCTCTATCCAAGCCCTTGGAGAGCACTTTTACAGCCAGGCAAGAGTTCAGCAAGGCAGCAGGCCAACAGCAAGGCAGCAGTCCTTTGTAGAAAAGCAGTCAGGTGAGTCCTTTGAGCAGCCAGGCAGTTCTTCTTGGCAAGATGTAGTTTCTGGTTCAGGTTTCTTCTCCAGCAAGTGTCTGATGAGGTAGGGCAGAGGCCCTGTTTTATACTAAGTTGTGCCTTTGAAGTGGGGGTGACTTCAAAGAGTCTCTAAGAAATGCACCAAGTTCCCTTTTAGCTCAATCCTGTCTGCCAGAGTCCCAGTAGGGGGTGTGGCAGTCCTTTGTGTGAGGGCAGGCCCTCCACCCTCCCAGCCCAGGAAGACCCATTCAAAATGCAGATGTATGCAAGTGAGGCTGAGTACCCTGTGTTTGGGGTGTGTCTGAGTGAATGCACAAGGAGCTGTCAACTAAACCTAGCCAGACGTGGATTGAAGGGCACAACAAGATTTTAGTGCAAAGAAATGCTCACTTTCTAAAAGTGGCATTTCTAGAATAGTAATATTAAATCCGACTTCACCAGTCAGCAGGATTTTGTATTACCATTCTGGCCATACTAAATATGACCTTCCTGCTCCTTTCAGATCAGCAGCTGCCACTTCAACAGTGTATGAGGGCAGCCCCAATGTTAGCCTATGAAAGGAGCAGGCCTCACAGCAGTGTAAAAACGAATTTAGGAGTTTCACACTACCAGGACATATAACTACACAGGTACATGTCCTGCCTTTTACCTACACCGCACCCTGCTCTAGGGGTTACCTAGGGCACACATTAGGGATGACTTATATGTAGTAAAAGGGGAGTTCTAGGCTTGGCAAGTACTTTTAAATGCCAAGTCGAAGTGGCAGTGAAACTGCACACACAGGCCTTGCAATGGCAGGCCTGAGACAGGGTTAAGGGGCTACTGAGGTGGGTGGCACAACCAGTGCTGCAGGCCCACTAGTAGCATTTAATCTACCTGCCCTAGGCACATGTAGTGCACTCTACCAGGGACTTACAAGTAAATTAAATAGTCAATCATGGATAAACCAATCAGTAGTACAATTTACCCAGAGAGCATATGCACTTTAGCACTGGTTAGCAGTAGTAAAGTGCCCAGAGGTCAAAAGCCAACAACAACAGGTCAGAAAAAATAGGAGGAAGGAGGCAAAAAGTTTGGGGATGTCCCTGTCAAAAAGCCAGGTCCAACAGTGATGAACGGACCCGTCGTGGTCTAAGACTCCGGAGTATATTGATAAGTGTAGGAGACACTTGTTTATGTTGTAATTTGTGCGGTTTAATAGATCAATCGGGCGTGGTTGACAAGTCAAGCTTGAGTCAAATTGTGTGAGTGAAACCTTCGATGGAAATTTGGCAAGTTCTAAAGTGCACTAGAACGAACCATTTACAAGTCAAGAGTAGGATTTGCGGGTTGAATTCTGCTTGCAAGTGCGGGAGCTGAGAAGGAGAGAGTAGCGGCCGAGGCTTCAAGTGAAATCTCTGTAAAGTTCTGAAGCAATTGTGTTACCCTTCCTGTAGTAAACCGGCAAATTTGGGTTTTGTTGTTAAAGGTGCTCGCAATATATTGCATCAGTTTCTGTGTGAGGAGGACAAGCCGCAAGACTTTGTCAGCTGCAGTGTGTGAGTGTGATGTCATTTGAGCCATGCTGGGATAGGTCAGTTGCCGAGAGGGGTCGCGCACGGATTGGCAGCCGTCCGTGAGAGGCAATTGGTTGAGAAGGTAGGCGAAGAGTGTTCTGGGAATTAAAGTCACTTCCTGATTGGATTCTAAACAAATTAAAAGATGCAAAAATTAAGTTTTTCAAGGCTCTAAAGTGTGCTTTGAGGGGAGATACATTAATTACAGCGAGTGTGGGGGAGCCTGCACCACCTGAGGGTACTCCAGCTTATATCGTAATGGAGGAGAAGGGAGTCGCGCCATGTCTTTGGTTAAAGCAGTGGTGCAAACTGACAGAGAAGGAGGGATGTTTGGCGTTTCCGGAACACAGAACGTTTAATATAAGAATTTTGGAAAATTTACGATTGATGTTAAGTGTGCAAAAACCGCCCCCGAGACCAGCTCAGTATGAGGCATTATCAGTCTGGGATTTAATGGCCATACAAAAAAGGCAACAGAAATTTATGAGGAGAATGAAAAGAGCAGAAAAGACTTTGCTGGAAGCTAAATGGGATAATGGGACCAGGATGTGGAGAAGGGGAATAGTTGACGGAATTGAGATGTTTCCGGCAATAACTCAAGAAGATGAGACACAGGGAAAGAAAGCCACTTGTAAGACAGACAAAGGTTCTAGTAAGAGAAAGGAGACTCAGAGGTCTTGGGTAGATGAAGATGATTCAGACGATGAAGAGTTTGTTAATCAGTTGTTACATGATCGCCCGCCACCATATGCTATAAATGATAATGTACAGAGCACTAGTGTGGGTTCAGAAGACCCGCACAACATAAGGGAATCATGAATACAGTGCAGACAAGTGATACAGTTTTGATACAGAATGGTGTCAGTGTACCCACTGCGCCAGACATGCAGATACAGTTGCAGCCACCACAGATTCAGAGGCTCTATCCTGATGTCCCAGTATTGGAGACAACTACGAGTTTGATGGTGCCACCTGATCCAGTATACATGAGATCAAAGTTAGTGCAGATTGAGCCAACTCCACAATTGCTGCCCCTGCTGCAGCAACAGGTGGTTCCGAGTTACACTTCTGTTGCAGGACCGCAGTCAGTAGCTACAGCACCCATGAGGAATCAAGCTATGGGAGTTAATGCTCCACAGGGTTTGGGAATTGGACAGTCACTAGCTGCTATATCATTGCCAATTACTGTTTGTCCACCAGTACCGCTGTATGCACAAGGTAAGCCTGGGGTATGTGATCAGGGAGTAATGACCCAAGAGGCAATAAGAGGAGGGTCTACCGGAAACTTGCAGGGAATAACACAGGGAGGACAGTCAGCCGAAAGGTCTAGATCCTTGTTAGACTTTAGTCTGGTTGGGGTTCCTTTGGAGACAATGAGGCAAGCAGGGTTAGGTACACTAACCCCACAGGTAATGAGTACAAATACGACACAGACACCAATAATGCAGTCTGGAAATGTCTCATTGCAAGGCTTGACAGCGCAACAATTGAACGAGTGGTTAGACAAGCTCAACACTCCACAGACTACTACAGTGACCGCGGAGAGGTCAGAAAGGGAAGAATACCTGAATTTTGTGAGACTGGGTGTAGAAGCCACAGAACTAGTAGAAGGGACAATGAGGGTGAACAGATTAGAGTCATATACAGAGGCAGAATTGAGGTACCTGTGCCCCAAAATAACCAAGGAAGTGAGCAAGGTGCATCAGAGGTTGGCAAACCTGGCGGACCAATACGGCATAGACATAGAAAACACTAAACATTTGAAGAGGAGCTATAGGTAGACTTTGAGCCTAAAGATTTTGATCACATGAGATCTACCGGAATGAAGGCACATCTTAAAGAGATACTGCAGAGTGCTCAAACTTGGGGAGCATTAGAGAAGTGGGAAGGCAGATGGGCAAGAAAAGAGATAAAGAGAAAGGTGACGGCTCAGAACCAAAGCAGGCTGAAACCGCACCGGACACGGGGACAATAAAAATGTTACCAATGAGAGAAACAGCTGGAGGGGTTCTGGTCGATGTACCATGGTCTAGAGGTGACATCCTGTCAATTACAAATGATTATCCCAGGTTGAGGGAGAAGCCGATAGAGTGGTACCAGCAGACGGACAGGTTTGTGAAGCTTGCAAAATGTCTCTGGGAAGACTTGCATACCCTGTTTGAGATTATAGTCCCAGCTGACTTATGGCTTGAGTGTAAGAGAGGTGTGGACTGGCCGACAGAGGAGCCAGCAAGGGACAAGGTTACAGGAGCACCGTCTTCTGAAGTGATGAGGTATTATCATAAAGTGATTGAGTTTCTGAAGCAGAAGGTGTCGCCAAAGGTTACTGATTGGCAGAAAATTGATTGAACATCGCAGGAGGCCAAAGAGTCGATACATGCTTACTATGAGAGGTTGTTGAAAGCATTTAAACACTATAGCGGCACTGAGGTCAGAGAGAAAAAAGACATGAATCATCTTGTGTTCAGGTTTGTTGAAGGGTTGAGACCAGAGATTAGTCAGATGATTAAGAATAATTTGATCTGTTGGCAAGCGAAGCTGATTGATGAGGTGTTGCAGTATGTGAAATACTGTAGTGTTGAGATTGAACTGAAACAGCGAAAGTTGAAGGAGAAAGTGATGGTGATGCAAATTAAGGCAGCGCAAGCAGGGATGCAGGGAAATGGAATACAGCAGATGGTACAGCAGCAACCACAGAGAAATAGAATGTTTCAGGCACAACCAAGAGGACGAGGTCGAGGAGGTTTTGTGAACCGTGGTCCACATATAAATACTGTTGTGGTTCAAAATGATGTGCAAGGGATGAAAAAGATGTCACCATGTCACGTGTGCGGGGGCGTGGGGCACTGGAAACGGGAGTGCCCAATGGTGGTGCAGGATGGTCTTGTTCAACAAAGCAATGATGTTGGTACATTTCAAAATGTGAGGGGGTCAAAATCAGAACTTCCAGAAGAACATGGTTCAGATGCAGGGTCTACAGCCCATGCAACAGATGCAAATGCCGCGTGTTCAACCAGCACAAGTGCAACAAGTACAACAGCAGATTCCCATGGTACCTAGACAGCAAATGCAGATACCATTAGCTCCAATGGGACAGCAACAGGTGATGCTTCCTCAACAGGTCACAGGTCAAACAATGAGTCAAAATAATACAGTACAACAGTTTCCATTGCGTGGTGAGGATGGGATAAATGATGAATGGTCGGATGATTGTTCAGATAGTGAGGAGTGCAGGCTTGCAGCATCACTAGAAGTAGATCAGAGGGGTCCCTATGTAGAAGGAAAGGTGATGGGTCATAAGGTTTTGTTCCTAGTTGATACAGGAGCTACACGCTCTACAGTCAGAAGCGCAGAGGTTCCGAAATTGCCACTTTCAGGGCGTACTATAAGGGTGGTAGGAGTAGCAAATCAGTTCCTGACAAACCCAATTACAGATCCGGCCCAAGCTGAGATTGGTAACTTCCAGGGATTACATAAATTTGTAGTCTGTGACTCGAGTCCCGTATCCCTACTTGGAAGATATTTAGGGGGTCATTACAACCCTGGCGGACGGTGTTAAAGGTGCGGTAATACCGCAAACAGGCCGGCGGACAAAAAAAGGGAATTATGTCCGTGGCGGAAACCGCCAACAGAGACAGCCACTTTAACACTCCGACCGCCACGGCGGTACAGACAAGCAGCGCGGAGGTCACCACCAACAGACAGGCGGGAGACAATGTACCACCCACAGTATCACAACCCGCCAATCCGCCACCTTTTCCGGGGCGGATTCACCGCGGATAAAAACACGGCGGAAATAGCTTTTGCAATGGGAAAACGCTCACCTTCTCCACATCCCACGAGGAAGGAGTACACCATGGAGCCGGAATTACAAATCCTACCTGCCCTTGTCTTCCTGCTCATTTACGAACACCAGCAACGGCGGCGCCGAAGACAACGGTGAGTACTGCACCTATGACATAGGGGAGGGGGGAGGCAAAAGTCAGGAGGACACACACGCAACACCCCCACCCCCACCCTCACCCTCGCACATTACAACACACACACCAATGCATTTCCAAACATCACAGGAACAATCCACAACCCCCCGGAAGAATGCAAAGACCAAAGGAAATCAGTTCAAATATTGTAATGTATCAAAATACAGTTAACAAATATATACAGATATACATACACATTCCAGATTTCATACATTACGAGAAGTAGTGTAGGTATGCACATATCAAAGTCCGTGCACCACTGGGCCAAAAATGCATGGGTGAGGCCCACATTAGATACCTGTCCACAAACGGAGAGAACACTGCTGGGGCATCAGATAGAAATACAACAGACACCTCAGGGGGAAAGGAAGGGGGGGGCACCTCAGCCAGATGACAGCACCATGCCAGATCCACGACGGGGCTCCATGCCCACTGTTCCATCCTGGGGAGTGCAAAGCCACAGTCTCTCAAGTCTCTACAGTGGGTGGGTTGCCCACTGCCATATCCTGGGGAGTGCAAAGCCACAGTCTCTCAAGTCTCTACAGTGGGTGGGTTGCCCACTGCCATATCCTGGGGAGTGCAAAGCCACTGTCTCTCAAGTCTCTACAGTGGGTGGTTTGCCCACTGCCATATCCTGGGGAGTGCAAAGCCACAGTCTCTCAAGTCTCTACAGTGGGTGGGTTGCCCACTGCCATATGCTGGGGAGTGCAAAGCCACAGTCTCTCAAGTGGATAACAGTCTCCACTGGTTCTGGAGGGGGACTGGTGCCCAGAGTGCTTCATCCTGTTAAGGACAGACGGAGTGGATGCATGTCTCCACTGGTTCTGGAGGGGGAATGGTGCTCACACTGCATCAGGCTCCCCATGACGCTTCCTGTCCCGTCACTGTCCCAGCTGTACATGTGATAACGATGCTTGATGTGGTGGTGTTTTCATTCTTCAGCGGTGCTCTGCCTTGTTCAGCGGTCTTCACCATGGCAGTGAGTTCCTTGTTCAGCGGTGCTTTGCCATGGCGGTGTCTGACCTGTTCAGCGGTTCTCTGCCCTGTTCAGCTGTGCTTTGCCATGTGCAGCAGTCTTCACCATGGCGGTGAGTTCCTTGTTCAGCGGTGCTTTGCCATGGCGGTCTCTGATCTGTTCAGCGGTTCTCTGACCAGTGACGATACTGCTGCCCACCTGGGCACTGACTCCGGCGGTGGTCTCCTGACCAGTGACGATACTCCTGCCCACCTGGGCACTGACTCCAGCGGTGGTCTCCTGACCAGTGACGACGGTGCTGGCGGTGGCGTCCCGGCCGCCGGGGAGGATGGCACCCTTCTCCGCCGTGCTGCTCTTACCAGACTGAGCAGACTTCTTCTGGCACTTCACCTCGTTTGGAGGAGTCACAGCTGACTCTGCAATACCCTTGGGACCCTTGTGAGCAGTCTTTCCGCCAGGAGTCTTCACCCTGTCCCGTCGTCCACTTTCCAACTTGAGATGCTTTACAGGGGGTGGACTGGCAGTACTTTGGCTCCGTGTCACACTGCCTGCCCTGGTGGCCGGTGCACTCCACACACCTTGAACACGTACCACTGGTACTGGAGTCTCTTTGGCTGAGGCGCTACTACGTGACTTATGAATTGGAGGGGTGGGGGTGGGGGCAAAGAGGTCAACGTTGCTGAGGGAGAGTTTCTGACGAACAGTGGGATGGGTAGCTGGAGGGGGTCTGGGAGTGGAGGAAGAGGAGGTGGTTGTAGGAGGTGTCACTTTAGGTGTTTTGGGTGCAGGTGCAGGTACTGGAGGCTGTTGTGAGGTGGATGGATGTTGGGTGTGTGGGTGCCCGCGTTTGTGTACTTTGGGAGAAGGCATCACAGACACACTGGGAGAAGACACAGGGGATGTGCAAATGGTAGTGGGGGTGGTGGGTGCAGGTGAGCGGGGTGTGGTGCTAGGTGTTCTGGTGCGAGTCCTAGTGCCTGTAGATGTACTGCATGCAGGTGAGAGTGCAGACGACACTGGGAGGGAGGAGAGAGACGACGAGGAGGGGGACACAGTGGAGGCAGTGGATGTTGCTGTGTCTGTATATGTGTGATGCTTGTGTGAGTGCCTGTGGGATGTGTGGTGCCTATGTTTGCCTGAGCTACTTTTGTGTGTTGAGGTGTATGCATGCTTGTCAGATGGTGTGCTTAGGATAGGCTGGGGTACAGGGGATTGGGTCTGGGTGGAGGAAGTTGGAGGGGGGAGGCTAGACACAGGGACAATGGCTGCCATCAGTGCTGAGGCCAGAGATTGCAGGGTTCGATGAAGGGCAGCCTGACCAGAATGAGTGCCCTCCAGGAATGCATTACTGTGTTGCAACTCCCTTTCTATACCCTGGATGGCATTCACAATGGTAGACTGCGCAACAGTGAGTGACCTGAGGAGGTCAATGGCCTCCTCACTGAGGGCAGCAGGGGTAACAGGGGTAGGGGCTGAGGTGCCTGGGGCGAAGGTGATGCCCACCCTCCTGGGTGAGCGGGCACGGGGCGAACACTGAGGGGCTGCTGGGAGGGCGGTGCTTGTAGGGGAGGTGGCGGCTGTACCTGTAGAAGTGGTGGGCACAGATGGTGCCGCCACCACAAGGGAGCTCCCATAGGCGGACGAGTCTGTGTCGCTGTTTGGTGATCCGGTGACCGACGTGAAGCTCCCCTCGCCCTCGTCCCACTGGTGCATTCTGAGTCCGTGGTGTGGCCCTCCATGGCCATGTGGGATGCAGCTCCACCGTGCTCCGGTGCCACTGTACCTCCGCCTGATGATGCTGATGCACAAAAGAACAGGGAGAGCACAAAAAGGGGGGGGGCGACAGAAGAAAAAGAGGTTGAGTGCATGGCTTACTGCTACCGTTGGCGGACAATACAGACACAGCAGCCCCCTGCACTACGCCGCGCTCTAGGCCTCTACAGATGCAAATCCTGGGATCTGGCCTACATCGCTATGGTGGACATCTGCACACATGGATGCCACAGGGGCATGTATACCTGTACTTGGCACTCTACTGAGGTGGGGTGGAGTGGCACATGGCATGCATTACGGAGGGGCCTAGCCTACAGAAGTCGGCCTGGACTAGGGAAACCCACAGCCCTCCTCCCACACCCAGACCCCTCAACTGCGTGCAAAGTCCCCAGAATGAGGGTGTACTCACCCCCTTGTGTCTGCTGTGATGCCCTCAAGCGCCCATCCAGCCGCAGGTAGGCCACCGCCAGGATCCGGAACATCAGGGGGGTCATGGTGCGACAGGCACCCCTCCCACGTTGGGAGGCCATCCCCAGCTGAGCCTCCGCCATCTTCTTGCTCCAGCGGCAAATGTCCTCCCATCTTTTCTGGCAGTGGGTGCCCCATCTCTGGTGGACCCCCAGGGTCCGTACGTCCTTGGCGATGGCACGCCAAATGTCCTTCTTCTGGTGGGCCCTGACCTACATGACCTGCACAGGGGAAGAAGAGAAGTCATTACCAACTGCACCGTCGAAGTGAGTGGCCCACATCCCTGCCCTTGCCATGTGGCACATGCATTCATACTCAATCATGTTCCCTGAACTCTGCCCCCTTCCCTCTTACAACCAGCCCTCTCCACACAGGCATAGCCCATACAACGTGGCTCCCTGTGTACTTACCTGTTGGTCTGGAGAGTAGCGTGTACTGGGGGAGGACCCCGTCTACTAGCTTCTCCAACTCCTGAGCAGTGAAGGCAAGGGCCCTTTCCCCAGACGCAGCAGCCATTGTCTCTTCCAGACCGAGGTTACAGCAGCACTTGCAGTGTAGGTCCTCTCCTGTCGAAGATCAGATATCGAGTGATTGAACAGATAGAAAATGGCGGTCATGTCCGCGGCGGTGACGTCCGCGGCGGTGCGTATCATCACCGCCGGCGCAAGTCATCATTGGCTCCTGGGACCCATAGGGTCCAATGTTAACCAATGCAGCATTGCGCCGCGGTCTACGACCGCCTACCGCGACGGTGTACAATGCCAGCGCAGTTAACTCACACCCCATTGTCCCAGTTTAGAGGTCAGGCAGCCGCCATTTCAGGGGCCCACATGGCTTCATTTACTAATGCGTCACACATACCTTGGCCTACACTCAACACACATACAGGAAGATTTTTGTCTTTGGTGTCGTGTTCTGTGTATCTGTGGGTACATACCTGGGATTTTGTTGAGTCTGTGGTCGCTGTTGTCCTTCCTAGGAACCGTCAGCTGGGACATTTGAGAAGATGGCAGAATCCTCCTGTGTACCGACCGCTGGTGGACCTGTTGACAATGGAGGAGCGACATTTGATCATCACCTACAGGTTTGACCGTGCCACTATCCAGGAACTATGTACCCAGTTGGAGCCAGACCTGATGTCACCAATCCGCCATCCCACAGGAATCCCCCCTGACGTGCAGGTGCTGTCAGTGCTCAATTTCCTTGCAAGTGGGTCTTTTCAGACAACAGTGGCCATGGCATCAGGGATGTCCCAGCCTATGTTTTCCAACGTGTTGTCCCGAGTGTTGTCTGCCCTGCTGAAACACGAAGGAGCTACATCGTTTTCCCTCAGGTGGAGGATTTGGCTACTGTTAAAGGTGACTTCTATGCCCTTGGACATATCCCCAACATCATAGGTGCTATTGATGGGACCCATGTAGCTTTGGTCCCCCCCCACAGGAGTAAACAGGTGTACAGGAACAGGAAGAGTTATCATTCGATGAATGTACAGATGGTATGTTTGGCAGACCAGTACATCTCGCAGGTAAATGCTATGTTCCCTGGCTCAGTGCATGACGCCTACATCCTGCGGAATAGCAGCATCCCTTATATGATGGGTCAACTCCAGAGGCACTGTGTGTGGCTATTAGGGGACTCTGGTTACCCCAACCTGTCCTGACTATTGACCCCAGTGAGGTATCCCAGGACCAGGGCAGAGGAACGCTACAATCAGGCCCATGGGCGGACTAGGAGGGTGATCGAGTGGACCTTCGGCCTCCTGAAGGCCAGGTTCAGGTTCCTCCATATGACAGGTGGTTCCCTATTCTACTCACCGAAGAAGGTGTGCCAGATCATCATCGCCTGCTCGATGCTTCACAATCTTGCTTTGCGACACCGGGTGCCTTTTCTGCAGGAGGATGGTCCAGATGACGGTGTTGTGGCAGCTGTGGAGCCTGTGGACAGTGATGAGGAGGACGCTGAGGAAGAAGACATGGACAACAGGGAGTCAGTCATACAGCAATATTTCCAGTGACATACAGGTGAGAACAGTTTTCTTTTTACCATTATATTCACTTTCACACTTCCGCCTCTATCCTGTCTGTCATTTCATAGCAGTATTTGGTCACTGAGTTGTACCTTTCCATTACCCTTTCACAGGTGTGGTTAGCAACATGTGTCATCTGCTTGCATCCTTCAAGGACTTGTGATGTGTGACATAGGTATGTTGGCTTTACAATTGGAAACGCATTTTGACACTGTCATTGATTATACATATTTACCAAATCTCAGACTGACTCCAGATTGTTTTGTGGTTCGAGGGTGTTTATTTAAGTGCTCAAAAATGGAGGGGGGTAGTAATATGGTGATGGGGGATGGTGGAGGAATGTCCATGGCAGAGTCCAGTCTATTAGTCACACAGGTGCACTGCCCATATGGGCATAGGAAGTGGAGCTGGGGCAGTTTCAGTATGGACAGGGTAACAAAGTGGGACAGTGGGAGGACAATCAGGGTGGTCTCATTTCCTGGCGGGTCTTGCCATCTTGCTCTGTCCTGTTCCTGGATCTCAGGGACCGCTTGCGTGGTGGTTGTCGGTCTGCAGGGGGTGGGGTGCTGGTGTGGTGGTCCTGTGGCGGTGCCTCCTGTCCACTAGCGCCGGGGGAGGTGGTGGGCAGTTCATCGTCCATGCTAGTGTCAGGGGCCCCTTGGAGTGCCACGGTGTCCCTTATGGTCTTTTGTATGTCCTTCAGCACCCCTACGATGGTGCCCAGGGCGGAGCTGATGGTTCTGAGTTCCTCCCTGAACCCCAAATACTGCTCCTCCTGCAGGCCCTGGGTCTCCTGAAACTTGTCCAGGACCATCGCCATCGGGTTCTGGAAGTGGTGGTATGCTCCCATGATGGAGGAGAGGGTCTCGTGGAGAGTGGGTTCCCTTGGCCTGTCTGACCCCTGTCCCACAGCAGCCCTCCCAGTTCCCCTGTGTTACTGTGCCTCCGTCCCCTGGACTGTGTGCCCACTACCATTGCCCCCAGGTCCCTGTTGTTGTTGGGGTGGTGGGTTATCCTGTGTTCCCTGTTGTGGTGGACACCCCGCTGATTGACGTGTCCTCGGTAGGGAGGTATGGGCCCGCTGGGTGGGTGCTGTGCTGGTGTTTCCAGAGGGTGGAAATTTAGTGTTGGGCTGTGCCTGTGCAAGGGGAACTGACTGTCCCGAGGCCCACGATCGTCCGGGCTGGTCATCAGGATCCAGTAGGGCAGAGCTGCTGTCATCACTGTGGGCCTCTTCTGTGGGTGGAGTGGAGTTGTCTGGACCCTCCGGTGTGGTGACGTTCCTTAGTGGTCCTGCAGGGATATAAGAGCATGATTATTGCATGTGTGTGTGTAATGGTGTGCAATGGGTGGGTGTTTGTGTACCCCAGTGCAAGCATTCCTGTGTGTGGGTTTGTGTGATGATGGTTAGGGGGTTGTTCTGGGTATGTGCAGTGAGCATGCTTTGGTGAGGGGTGACCATGCTTAGTTGTGTCATGCAGGGCTTAGTGTTGGGATGAGTGGTTTGTGTTATTAGTACACTGCCGAGGAGTTGGGGTGATAGAGGAGGGGGGGAGGGTGGGGGGGTGTGATAGCATGCAGTTAGGGTAGGGGATATGATAGTTGAGATTTGACTTACCAGTGTCCATTCCTCCACCGACTCCTCCGAGGCCCTCTGGATGCATGATGGTCAAGACTTGCTCCTCCCATGTTGTTAGTTGTGGGGGAGGAGTTGGGGGCCCGCCGCCAGTCCGCTGTACCGCGATGTTGTGCCTGGAGACCACTGAACGCACCTTCCCCCGTAGGTCATTCCACCTCTTCCTGATGTCCTCCCGATTTCTTGGATGCTGTCCCACAGCGTTGACCCTGTCCACGATTCTTTGCCATAGCTCCTTCTTGCTGGCTATGGATGTGTGCTGCACCTGTGAGCCAAATAGCTGTGGCTCTACCAGTAGGATTTCCTCCACCATGACCCTGAGCTCCTCCTCGGAAAAGCGGGGATGTCTTTGGCGTGACATGGGGTGGTGTGGGTGATGTGTGGGGTGGTGTAAGTGTTGATGTGTGTGTTGATGTGTAGTGGTGTGTGGTGTTTTGTGCGTGGAATGTTGTATGGGTGATGGTGTTGTGTGCCTCTGTGTGGTGGGGTTCTCAGTTGCTGTGCTCTCTGTCTATCTGGCCTTCGTCCGTGAATTGTTGTCGTAGGGGTTTGTGGGTGATGTGGGTGTGTGTTTTATATTGTGTTGGGTGTGTGGGAGTGGTGTTTGTATGTGTATCAGGTGTGTGTATTTTGAATTGTCCAATGTGGCGGTGTTTTGGAGATGTGTGTGTATTTTGAGCACGGCGGTGTGTACCGACAATGGAATACCGCGGTTGAAAGACCGCCGCGTGGATTTGTGTGTCGTGATAGTGTGGGCGTATTTCTGTTGGTGTGACGGTGGAGGTTTTGTTTTCGCCAGTTTACCACTGACCTTTGGTGTGGCGGACTTGTGTGGGTGTCTGAATTTCGGCGGTTTCCGAGATGTGGGTCATAATAGCTGTGGCGGAATTCCGCGAGCGCAGCGGTGTTCTGGCGGTCTTCTGCACGACGGTAAGTGCCTTTTACCACCAGGGTTGTAATGAGGGCCTTACTGTGTAAAACGAGGTGTTCGATTACCTGTTCCAATGAAGGGATTGAGGTGCAGACAAACAGTTATGATGAAGGAGATGATGGTCAGATCGCTGAGCTAGAGACGGAGATGGCAAATGAGGAATACCCTTTGATAACCTTATTCCCGATGTTCACAGTGACTGACTTACCAGCTGAATTACAGGGAACATTGACAGAAAAGGTTTGGGACCTGACAGGAAAGGAAGTGGGACTAATAAAAGGAGTAGAACCAGTCAAAGTAGAAGTAAAGCCAAATGCAGTGTTTCCCAAGGTACCACAGTACCACATGGTACAAGATGTTCTTATACAGGTGACGAAGATAATTGCGGATTTTGTGAAGCAAGGGGTTCTGAAAGAAGTGCTGGGTAGCCCGTGTAATTCACCAATAATGGGTCTGAAAAAGCCTTGTGGGAAGGTTCGAATTGTTCAAGACTTGAGGAAAATAAATGAGATTGTGGTAAAATGTTGCCCCTATAGTGCCAAATCCAGCAGTGATTACGTTTCAGGTTCCGTGTGATGCAGAGTGGTTCACAGTCGTAGACCTGTCACAAGCATTCTTTTCGGTGCCTCTTCATGAGGATAGCTAATTTCTTTTCAGTTTCAAATCCCTGGACAAGGTTTACAGTTGGTGTAGAATTCCTCAGGGGTTTTCTGAATCACCTTCCATCTTCAATCAGATATTAAAGAAGGATTTGGAATCATTAGAATTGCCTTTCAGTTTGACCCTAGTGCAGTACAGTGATGATTTGCTGATTGCTTCCAGAACAAAAGATGACTGCAGGTATGACACAATTGCCTTGTTAAATCATTTGGGAAAGAATGGACATAAAGTGTCCCCAAAGAAGCTGCAATACTGTCAGAAAGAGGTGAAGTACTTAGGTCATCTGATTGAAAAAGGGTCAAGGAAAATATCCAAAGAGAGCGTGACAGCAATATTGCAGATGAATCCCCTGACAACAAAGAGAGATGTTAGGATGTTTCTGGGAATGGTGGGCTACTGTCGTCAGTGGATCCCCAACTTCTCGATTATCTCTAAACCTTTGGTGAGATTAACTGTTAAGGAAATTCAGGATGGCCCAGGTGCCATAACCATGTCCGAGAAAGAGATGAAGGCATTCATGGAACTGAGGGAAAGTATGTGCAGGGCACCAGCTTTAGGTATGCTTGATTACACAAAGCCTTTTGTACTGTTTTGTCATGAACGTGATGCTTGTTCTTTGTCTGTCCTGACACAGATCCATGGAGGTGCAAACCGCCCAGTAGCATATTTTTTAGCTACTTTGGACCCAGTCGCAGCAGCCTTATCGGGTTGTTTGCGCGCAGTTGCAGCAGTTGGTTAAAGCCTTACTCAGTGTGAAGGTATAGTGATGGGACATCCCTTAACAGTAATGGTCCCACATTCAGTTGAAATCCTGTTGACCCAAACAAAGACTCAGTATATGACAAATGCATGTTTGATTAAATATGAAACAATTATACTAGGGTCACAAATGTTTCCCTGAAAAGATGTACTGTATTGAACCCGGCAACTTTGCTTCCTATTGAAAATGTGAACATTGATGTTGCAGAGGAAGTAGAACATGATTGTCTTGAGGTAACAGATCTGTGCACCAAACCAAGACCTGACATTAAAGATACCCAACTGAAGGAAAATGATTACATTATCTTTGTTGATGGTTCATGCCTGAGAGACGCTGTCGGAGTACTGAGGGCTGGATATGCCGTGTGTACAATCACTGGTATCTTAGAAGCTTCCTGCCTCGAAAGAGTATACTCTGCTCAAGTGGCTGAATTAATTGCTCTTACTAGGGCATGCCACGCAGCTGAGAACCTGAAAGTCACTATCTATACTGACAGCAGATACGGATTTGGAAGTGTACATGATTGTGGCCAACTATGGTCCCAGAGGGGTTTCATGACCTCTTCCGGTTCACCAGTGAAAAATGGCGAGAAAATTAAGGATTTGTTGCACGCGATTCAGTTACCTCTTGAAATTGCCGTGGTGAAATGCAATGCTCATGTTAAGTCACAAGACTTTGCGTCAATGGGAAATGGATATGCAGATCAAGTCGCAAGGTTTTGTGTATTGAACTGTATATCGTTTCAAGACCAGTGGGAATTGTTACCTGAAACTGAAAATGAAACATGCACAGGGTATGCATTAAGGGTGGTTGACACATTAGATGAGTTGAAATCCTTGCAGGGACGTGCCAGCAAAGAGGAGAAACGCTCCTGGCTGAAAATGCAATGCGTACAGAGATCTGATGATCTGTGGGTTTCAGAGGAGGGGAAAATGGTTTTGCCAAACAGTCTTTTGTCACAGTTTGCGATGTTTTACCATGGTCAAGCACATGTTGGGAGAGACGCAATGATCAGGTTGTTCAAAATTGATTGGTTCAACCCGAAAGTCAGACAAGCTGCAGAGGTTATCTGTCACAGGTGCATCATCTGTCAGCAGATGAATGCAGGAAAGGGACTGTGGTGAATTTGAGCCACATTGGGAGAGCAGGAGGTCCATTTAGCAGAATGCAGATGGATTTTATTGAGATGCCGTGTGTGGAGGTCTGAGGTACGTGTTGGTGATTGTGTGTGTTTTCAGTCACTGGATTGAAGCTTACCCTACACTTAGGAATGACAGTCTCACAGTAGTGAAGCTGCTGCTTAGGGAACTGATACCACGTTTCAGGTTTCCGATCTCTTTAGAATCAGATAGGGGCAGACACTTCGACAATGAGGTGATTAGGCTCTTATGTGCTGCATTGAACATTGAACAGAAGTTGCACTGTAGCTATCGCCCTGAAGCATCAGGACTAGTGGAACAGATGAATGGTACCTTGAAGTCGAGAATGGCAAAGATGTGCGCAGCTACCAATTTGAAATGGCCAGATGCATTGCCCTTACTGCTGATGTCAATGAGAAACACACCTACAAGAAAACAGGACTGTCTCCTCATGAGAATCTTATGGGTCGAGCTATGAGATGGCCCGCAGTGCCTGCAAATGCTCTTGTGAATATCACGGATGATATGGTGTTGGACTACTGCAAGGGTTTGGCTGACGTGGTCCGCTCTTTCTCTCACCAGGTGGAGGCCACCACATTGCCACCCATAAGTGATCCAGGTCACACCCTAAAAGCCGGTGACTGGGTTGTTGTCAAGAAACACGTGAGGAAGTCGTGTTTGGAGCCACGTTGGAAGGGGCCATATCAAGTAATACTTACAACTACTACTGCTGTGAAATGTGCAGGTCTTCCAAATTGGATACATGCCAGTCACACAAAGAACATGACATGTCGAACTGATGAGGAACTTGAATTGTCCAAAACAACAGCTGCAGAGAAGGAAGTCTCAGGGCCGGAGAGTAATCAAAGGGGAACTGAGACTGAAGGAGAGCCTGCTGAGGACGGCTTAGTCACTCAAACAGCAAACGAGTTCCAGAGGGGTGACAGTGAGCCTATCTCAGCCGAGGCAACAGGGGTACCAACACCAAGAGAGGTTCTCCCAGAAGCAGACGGATAGAGGTTTGAAATCGAGCCCATAACTGTCCCTGAAGGTGAAGGAGGTGAGACAGAAGGAGGTCAAGGTGTTCTGACTCCTCCTGAGCCGTTTGCAGGTCCATCAAGAGAAAACACCATAGCACAAGAGGAGGGCGCTGTTCAAATCCTGAAAGGCCAAGCAGAAAGAAAACACTTAAAGGAGATAACTGGCCGGAGCCACAAGCTGCAGGGGAGAAAGTGATCTCTAACGACACAATAGAGGAAGAAGAAGTTGATACAACCAGGAAAGAAGATCTCAGTGAAGGAGAGTTACAGGGTGATCGCAAACTGAAAAGAAAGAGAGTCACAGGTCCTGAATGGGCATATGCAACATCAGCTGAATGGCAACAAGAATTCTTGGCGTTCTGTTTTGATCGAGAAATTCCAGGTCAATACTACGGCACCTGAATTCAACCTTAGAAAGAGACTGTGTTAAATTGAAATTGAAATTGAATAAAGCTGAAAAGCTGAGAAAAGAGACGGATAAATTACCGGGTGTGACACTGTTAACCTGAATTGACTCTGAAAAACAGATTATGACAAGCTGCTAACTTGATTTGACAAAAAGGTCCTGGGAGTGAGTGAAACGCTGTAAATACTTGCTAAGAAAGAGAGACTTTGCACAGAGAAGAAAAAAAAAAGAGCTTTTACATCATCCTCAAGTTGATTGTTTGCTTTGTATTATTCTGCTTTCTGATTCTTTACAGATCATGAGTTTCACTAGGGATAATAGTAATAAGGGTAGGACTCGTGCTTGTTTGGCTGTTGGTGTGGGAATTATGTGTGCAGTAGTGATAATAGCTGTGATTGTGGGAATGCCATTGGTGGATAAGAAAGTGACTAACAATGCTTCGACTCCTGAGACTGCTACACTAACACCATGGGAGAAGTTTGAGCAGGATACTAAGGGGCATATTTATAATCCGTCTGCGCCGATTGTGCGTCAAAAATGTTGACGCACAATCAGTGCAAACGTTGCCCCGTATTTAAACTTTGACGCCCGAGCCCGCGGATGTGAAAATTTCGCCGTGTGCGTCATTTTTGGATGCGGCAACCCGCCATGCGTTAATTATATGCAAGGTAGGCGTTCCTGTCCAAAAAATGGCTTAAAGGGGCGTGCGTCGTATTTATGCTATCAGGCAAAAATGACGCACGGCCGGGAGGCGGAGCCAGAAAATGAAGCACAGCCCGATTTGCGATTTGCCTGGGTCAGAGCAGGCGTTAAAATGGGGCAAACACACCTGTATTTAATCTGAACACACAGAACAAACAGCAGAGCAGCAACAGGGAGCCATGGAGGTGATACTAATCCAGCGTGCACGCAGACGCAGACGCAGAGCCCAGCATTAACAACAGCAGCTACAACAACACCAGCAGGGACCCCAAAGGCAGCGCAGAAGGCAGGAGAGGATATTCCGCCCAAGAACCACCCTTCAGGGCCTCAGGGAACACGACATCATCCAGAGGTACCGGTTGAACTGGCAGGCCATTCAGCAGCTGCTGCGAAACATTGAACAGCAGTTGGCCCCCACTTTGGTGATACCCTGCACCATCCCAACAGAAACAAAGCTGGTTGCCATACTTCATATGCTGGCAAGTGGCTCTTTCCAAACAACTGGTGCCCTGGTTGGCGGAATATCACAACCATCATTCTCCGCCTTTTTGCCCAAAGTACTGGATGCCATCATTGGACTTACACCCCACCACACCTGCTTCCCTAACACACTGCAGAAGCAGCAGGAAACAAAACAGGGGTTCTACCTCATCAGTGGCTTCCCACACGTCCTTGGTGCAATCGACTGCACACATGTACGCCTTGTGCCACCTGCTGCAACTGAACACCTCTACCGCAACAGGAAGCACACACATTCCATCAACGTGCAGGCCATAGTCGATCACCAGGGATTGATCACCAATATTGTGGCGAAATATCCTGGGAGTGTCCATGACTCATACATCTTCCGTCACTGCACCATCAATGAACACTTCCAGGATGGACGTTATGGCAATGGACTACTTGTTGGTAAGTACAAAAACCTACTTAGATACACACTGCACAGCAACCCTCTAGGACACACAACACATATACCACAACAGCAACATGTGAACAAGAACACACTGAGGTCGTGACATCACTAGCCATGTTTCATAAGTCACCATTGAACCTGTCACACATCGGAAATTACTGTACAGCCTAATGTTAAGACATCAAAGATCACAAAGTGTGGAGTGGGTTGCCTAAATGTCACCTTGCAAATTGTAGGTGTCCCAATGACCTTTACATTAATCCATTGCATAAGTTTAAAGGTATGGGGTGTCCAGGGTACATTGATATGAACGTGTTATCAACACTGTCAATTTTAACTGTGCATGGAACTATCATCTCACCCCCAGTGAAGACACACGGACACCTGTATCACAAGTCACAATGCTAGGGAGGGCACACTGTACTGCAAATCCCAAAACATACTGCTGACAAACGGTTAGCAGACAAACACTCGTTCAGCCAAGGAAACAACACAATGTAGATGGTACAGCCTACAAGCATAGGATGCCACATTAGTACACAAAATAGTCACAGACAACACAAGACAACTACTGCCATGAAAGGTCTTTTCAATAGTGCCAGCTACATCAACATGATCCCATTCATTTTCTCTTGCAGCTGATCAGGGGTATTGCATCCAGCCATGGATTATGACACCATTTGGCAACCCAAGTACTGCTGCAGAGCATGCATACAACGACGCCCATAGGAGGACACGCAGCATTGTCGAGCGGACCTTCGGCATCCTTAAGTCAAGGTTCCGCTGCCTCGACATCACTGGTGGTAGCCTCCTATATTCCCCTGAGATGGTCTGCAGGATCATCCTCACATGTGCAATATTGCACAACATTTGTATCAAAAGAAACATTCCCCTCCTGGAACCAGAGCCACACATGCCTGAAAAGGAGGAAGAGGAGGATGCTGGCCTGCAACAGGAGGGGGAACTACAGAACACAGCCGCTGGTATACGCAGGCGGCAACAGATTGTAAATAATTTCTTCTGAATATGATCACCTTCACCACTTTAGTTAACAAATTGAAATAAACACTTATTGTAATCACCATATCATGGTCTGGCTATTCCTTTTTGTACACCTTCATCTCTACTTATCAGAATAAGAGTGTTGCCTCATGGAGCATTGCTGAGATACTGAATAGGACACGGAACATCCCAGAGCTAATGTGATGCCTAACATACAATGGTCACATACACACACACTCTTAATGACATATATCATGTACATATCTCCCTTGAAGGCCAATAGCAGAGGACCACAACTATTTCACACATACATGTTGAAAGCAAGGTCCAACGCAGCATATGGCACACAACTAAGACACCATCACTCAATAAGGGGAAAACAAGCCTCATACATGAGGCAGTCAATGTGCTTTGGCATCAGTAACAGGAATGCCTGACCAGACCCTTGACAGCAGTAAGTCCAACTGCATCCATTATTTGCAAGGACTATCTGTGACTAGAGTTCCCTAGAAGCAGAACATAGACAGCACAAGTGCCACACATATGACATGCATTGCGAAACATGACATTGCATGTACATGTCAGCCCATTTCCTAACTCCTGACACACCCATGCACCTGGTCACAACACACCTGTCGGAAGAGGTCACTGGAATACTAAGATGTGTACCCTGATATTACCTCCTCTACAGACCAACATTAGCAAACCAGTGTGCTACACCCTTTCCTATGGTATGCCATTGTCATAGAACATCTGACTGCAAGGACGTCAGGTCAATTTATACACTGTCTTCTAGATTCAAAGCCCTGTTAGCACATGTAGATTGCTTCCCCTTGTGAAAATGTCTGATGGCCCTTAGAATGCAAGTCTCACCTACAGGACTGGTGAGAAACAGATGCAGCCCACACCTGTGATCGCCTCCATGCACAACAACCATTTCAAAAAGCACTGCCCCTGATGATGCCTGGAACAGCATAGGAGTTGCCATTATGTCAAATACACCATCAAGCATTGATACTAATTAAGCCGTGTAACACAGCCACTGGGTTCATTTGTCACCTTCAAAAACACAGGACGTATACGGTTTGACATGTCAGCTCTCTTGTTTGTCCTCAAAACAGACTCAGTCAGACCACTGATTACGTAACTTGTCAAGTAACTGGATCCTGAATCACCTTGCATTCTGTCAGCCTGACTGGCAACTGTCTGTGCTTCACACTAAAGTATCCCTGTGTCTACATATGTACCACATTTGCGTTAGCAAACCTCTCATTCATCAGGGGGCATTGTGCATGGGCTTCTTCCATGCATACACTGATACATTGTATAGCATTGTCTGCCTTTTAATTGTACCATTTGAGTTACATCCTCTTGGAAAAGCAAAATTCATGGCCCATCCCTTGTCTGGGTTGCATTTATGCATGAATGACAAAGTGTGACAGTGTCCCAGGGCAGTAGGCAGGGATTGGGTACGGGGCTTTCAGCACAACGAGCAACCTCTGATAATGTCCATGAAAAATACACAAATGTCAGGACCATGGCAGTTCACACACATCATCACAGTGCGCACAACATAGTGATGGGCCGTGTGTGGTGAATAGCTGCGAGAATAAACAGCACAGAGGCTATGATGTTCCCAGATGCAGTGGGAAGTGCAGAGGCCAACCTGTGTACAAATGTTGTAATGACACCTGCCGGAATATGACACCTGAGACATTATCTCACTCAGCACACCAAGGTTGGCCTGTTGACTGTCTCATTATACGTCTTAAGTGACAGGATGGGATCATCCACATGTTGGTTCACATGTCCACATCTACTGCAACTGACTCATGATGAGTCCTGGATCGAACCGTGACAAATGACACCCCAAACAATATACAGGATCATCATTGGACCACACACATGAACAAGACACCTATGTGCAATTGATCACTGGAAATAAGTGGACACGTGCTGTCTTGTATGCTGGTCCACCACAGCCACTTGATAGTTGGGGCTCACTTCTATGGCCTCAACTGTGGTGTCATCATACATATGAGATTCACCCTTGTCTGTCTGTGCAAACAACATGGTACCCACTTCCTCAATGCATGTGTATGACTCACTGTGGGATTCTCCAAGTAGTGCCTAGGAAGCTCTTACCAATACTCTAGGACATAGGATGTAGAAAATGTGGACCATTGACATGAACAAGCGTCTGCCATCCATCTGGTGCATGCTATGTCACATGTGGTGTCTACGTGACCCTAAAACTTGGAAGTACACTTTATGGGTGTTGTTACATGTATGACTAACACATGCCCTCGCTCATTTTCAATTTGACTTGCATCTAAGGATTGGACACATGGACGTCACATTCATACAACCATATGTACAATTATGCTTCATGTGATACACACACACTTGGTCAACCAACATATTAGTTGTCAAAGCACACACTTTGATCCAAAGGCATTTAGGTATTGTACATATGTGCGTCACATTGCTATCCTCTCCTAATGCCAAACATGCACAATTTGTGCAACACATACAGTATATGTAGGCCACACTTATGACCATCTATTGCGTCAGCCAACTGTAAAAATACTGTGAAGAGTGTAGTGGATCATGTTCCGCTGCAGTATGATGTCACACATGTGAACATACACCATCAACACCATACTGTCTTCAATTAGCCAATCTCTGATGTGTTCCAAATGTAAAATAACCAAAAAACAAGTAAAAATGCCCCAAACCAGTTAATGCACTGTAATTTTGATGTCCCTAGCGGCGTGCGTCATTTTTTGACAACCAAAACTGTATTTGCGTCATTTTTTTTTACGCACAGGAGTGAAATTTTGCCCGCAGCCAGATATTGGTACAGTCCATGTATCATTTTGTGGATGCAGGTTAATATTCACGTCTGTGTGAAAAAAAAATGCCGCAAATACAGTTTGGGTAAACAAAAAATGACGCATAACGCGAAAAAGGCGGGACTTTTCATACAGGAAGAGATGTAATAGGATATCCTTTTTACAGATCATGTACAGTGGGTATACTTTCACTTTCACTTTGCAGTCTATGATCCTTCTAGACTGTGTGGCTGTGTACAGAGTGTTGTCCTGAGATTTTGTGCTTTTTTGTCCTGTGTGCTATCTGTAAAGTCCATTTGTGAAATAAATATTGTTTGTGTATACTGTACTACTGTGTTTTGTCTACATTTGTCCATTTATCTTGTGTTTTTCTTGTTTGTGGGAGTCTGTTGTGGGTAGTGTTAGTTTGGGGATAGTTGGGCTCTTTTAGTGTTTAGGTTTACTATTTTTCCATCTTTGTACCCCTACTTTCCCCCTTTTTCCCTTTCTATTTCTTTTACCCCTATTCCATATCATCACTTATAAGTATGTCTGGTAGGCCACGTCTAGGCAGGATGGGGGAAGAGGAGTTGGGGGGCTTCATCTGGCTGGTGACGCATTTCTTGCCTCTCAAGATCCAGGCAAGTGGCAGGGTGATACAGGGGTATCCGACAGAGGTGCGCAGAATCCGGTGGGGAAAGGTGCTGCATCACCTGCAGCGTGTGTATGCCAGCCAGATGAGTGACCACCAGCTGAAGCACCGGTGGGCTGACCTCATCACCAGGGAGCAGGATCTCTTGGACCAACTGGGAATCATGATTGTTGGCACTGTTGGTGAGTACGAATTATGTTAATGTGCACGATTAAATGCTCTGTAGTGACATGTGGGGATTAGTGCAATGTCTGCCAGCTAACTTGCTGACTGTGTGTAATGCTGGGGAAATATAAGGGGATCATTGATGCACTATGGCAAGGATCACAATTGCTAGCTGTCAGGTAGCACGTGCTCAGCAAACTTACAGGTTACTTTTCCATGAAGGAAATTGGTGCGGCCTTTTTGTCAGAACAGCTAACAAAATATGAGCCAATCATGTCTGTATAGGGTACTATTGACAGAGAAGTACAGATGTACCAACATTTAGGCCAAATATGTTGATGCAATTGCTAGACTGACTTTAGAATCACTACATGATGCTGAAAATGAGTGCTGCCTTCACGTCAATTGATAATAGCAAAGTGGCTCAGACATATGTCTCATGTGATTCTGGTGAGTGTGGAAGGAAAGCGTTCACAGAAGTACTATGAATGTGTGGGATTATTGTGTTCCTTGATCTTTTTGGATACATGTCAGTTCTGGATTTGAAAACATTGTGAAAAGGTGTAAGGTGCCCTAAGCTAACATCTTAAGATGTTTGTTGGAATTAGTTGAACCACAATCCAAATATGGATGGCAGTCCAAGTGTATGCACATGGCCTCACATCTCCATGGTTGGTGTAAATCACCATAGCTGGGCCACATCAATTGACTATACTGAAACAACAAGATGGCTTACAAAAGTCCCTGCCCCTCCCTCTGTACATTGGGCCTATGTGCAATAAATGTGTCATGGCCACAAGGCATGTTTGACTGGTAATGCAGTCCTCAAGAAACCAGGCTTTGGATGTCTCTCTTGGATGCACATGATGAGACGATTACACTCCATATTTTTTAGTGCTCACCAATTATGGGGCATGTTTGCAACCACATGATAGTTAGGACCAATGTATGTGTGCAGATATGTGTGTAACTTTCACAGGGGACCCATGCTATGTACAAGTTGGCCGTGATATATCAGATCCAGTACCATCATGTCTGAATGGCTGCCATTTCATTATTAAGCCTACACATTGTTAATGTTTATGAAATTGTTGCACTGTGCACAGATTTTGAGCACATTTCTTCCTTCCATACCTTACAGGTGGACCAGCACCCTACACTGTGGGAGAGGTGGCGACATTTGAGGACCCCGACCACTACAGTAAGTGTTGATATGTCTGTTATGAGTTGTGTTTGCTGGTTATGGACTCGTGTGAGTTGGACGCATAGCAAGGTGTGATGCGTTGGGCAAGCTTTTCTCTTGTTCCATGAGTGGGAATGCAGTTCTCACATGTTTTGAGTTTGCCAATGCGTATCCAATGGTATCATGTAAGGATTGTAGGACATCCCTGTAGGCCCCACTGTGAGTACAGGAGATAGTCATGTGTATGACACTTGTACCACCAAGAGTTGCAATGGAAGTCAGCCCCAATTTAGTCAGTCTGTCAGACCCACATTCTCTAAGATTGGTAGAGCTAATAGCTTTCCAATAGACATCTGCTTCCCTATTTGCCTACGTTATTTTGAAACAGTAGGTAGAACCTCCTAGCAGCATGTACTTCCACATGTAGTGCAACAAGTCTGTGGAACCTGAGTGCAATAGCCTAGGTGTGCATGCAATTCATGATCATGGGTGTTCTAGCAACTCTGTGTCTGATGTAAGTCAGGCCTCCCTGGAAGTTTTTGTTGTGTACTAAGTTCTGCATTTCCTGACATGTCTGACCCTATGAGTGGTCTAGGGTTTGCTGACTCCTAATTGTAGATAGACCTTACCTGTGGTGTGTCTGTAGAGACAAACATGTGTGGAGTTCCTATACACTCCTCGGTGTACATGTTGTTGGCAAATTATAGTTGTGTATCCACCGACCCCCCTCAAACACGGCCATGGGTTTGTGAATGGGATACCTAGTACTGATGCTACCAGTATGTTACACATACATGTGAATAAGTGACGGTTTGGTTGCGTACTAGTATACACACTCAGGTTTGGCACTTGGTACTATACTGGCAAGTCCAGTTACAACTTGCAGAACATGTGACTTTAGTTTTGCTTTCCGTACACTGACATTTGTAGACCAGCTCTTGGCAGAGGATATGCAGCATGATTCTTAGATGATAACTGTTAGAACTCAGATTGCAAGTCAAGGCCAGTTATTACCCATCTTGTAGGTTATGGATGTGCTTTGTGTGATGTGACCTTTGTAGTCTGGCCTGCCATATACTTCCTCAGGGACATTCAATGCTCTGTATTGTGATATGAGCTGTTACAAGTACAGTAGATGTAATGTCTGATTAACTTGCTGTGCCATTTCACACAATGCAGTTGCTAATGTAGAATATCTGCATTTGTCTTCACAGCTGCTAACATGACTCCAGGCCAGGACCGTGAATTTCAGTGCCGGGCCATGCGATATCAGCACATCCTGCTGGTGGAGTCGGGGTTCCGGAGGATGGCCCGGCGATATCGCCATGAACGGGCCTTCAGGGCATGGTGAGCCTTCCCACAGGGTGGGCCTACTTTGCCCACCACAGCCACCACCAGCACAACCACCAATCAGAGCCAGGTGGCCCCACCCACAGCTGCCACTGTTGGTCCAACATCTGCTGGACTTCCTGGCCCCAGCATTGCCACCGGTGCAGGACAGCCCACTAGGTCTGGCACCACACCCACACAGACCTCCTCCACCGGTACCCAGACTGCGACTGCTCCATCTGTTGACCCTGCAGCCTTCAACAGAATGGAACATAAGATGGACAAAGTGCTGCGCAAGTTGAGCCACCTGAGCCGGGACGTGCAGCACATTAACCGGTGGGTCAAGGACATTAAGAGGACCCTCCGGAGGGCCAACCTCTAGACACTTTTTTTGATGGACATGATTCCCTCCCCTCCTTCCTCTTTCCTTGTTCTTATAGTTAGTGGGCTTAGGGGGCTTACTGTTAGGTTAGTATAGGCTCATTAGTATAGTATAGTATAGTTCAGTTAGTGTTGGTGTGTGGGGGTCCTCATTCTTTATATTTTTACTTATTAAGTGTGTGGGTTTCTATGTTGGGGTTCTTGTGTGTTAAAAAAAAAAATACAAAAAAATATATATTTGTTTAGGATAGTATAGTATGTATTTAGGTTAGTATGTGTTGTCCTCCATGTGTCCCATCTCATAAGGGGGGGGGTAGATGTTTAGAACGTTTCGTTACATGTGATAAGTAAGTGTAGCTTAGGTTAGTTAGGGACAGTTGTGGGTAATGAGTAGTCAGGGTAGATTAGGGTAGGTAAGATTTTTCCCTCAGTTTCCTCATCTGTGGTTATCATTTAATAGATATTTGGTTACCCCTTAATAGTATGTGTTGAATGGTTATTGATCGTGGGTTTGGATTCAGTGTACATCAATTTGGTACTATAACATCTGTGTCCTATGCTACAAACAAATCCCAACTGAGCTGTACGATTGGCAGCTAGCCCAGAGCTACTTTGCAAAGTGTCGACCCTTTGTTGCAACCATCAATCACAGTTAATATGGATCCCAATGTGTTTCTGTTGATAAGTGTGTTTTCAAAGTCACTAACAGTGCTTCCAGACTTGATATTGGGGAAACGGTTTTAGGTCTGACTGCAGTGTGATGATCATGCACACCCTTTTAAGATGAGTTCTCATTGGCAATCTTGTATTCTTGTCTTCATGCCCCTCATATATCATTTGTGCCATAGTTCAGCATGATTACCTATTTGTATGTTAACTCAGACACCTTCATTTGTGCAGTTTTTGTAGTGTTTACTTAGATTAGTGTGGCATGTTTATTGTGTTATTTTTGCATGTTTACAACATTTTGCGACCACTATTTGATGACTTAGTTATCCCCTGAGGAAGCATTCTTCTGTCCAACACAGCATGGTGGTATATGGTTTCTCACTTCATCCGATTTGTCCCTCAGGAAGGGCAGAGTATGATGCAATCATGGGCACTGTGCAGAATTCTCTGACTACATATTATCAGGACAGTTGTATTGACAAGCTACGTAATTTGACAGTAGGCATTTCAGTTATCTACTTCACAGTTAATATGTCATATTACCCAGAGACAGATTTGTTGTGTAAGTGCTATTTATTGAAACATGCTGTAGTGCTATCTGTACATTGTCCATGATTGTGAGTCCATCATAGTGATATCTTCCATTGTGATCCAACACAAGGGTTTACCAAAATGCTTTTGTCATGCTGGGGTTGTTGTTTGAGACAGTGCAGAGGGACAGACTTAGCCAATGAGTAGGAGAGAGACAATCACTGGGCTGGGTGACAAGATATACAGTGGTTTGCAGAACAGTGCTTGAGTACAGTTGTTGCAAGACTGGCAAGTTACAAATCGCAGGACCTTGGTAATAGTGGGCCATGTGGCAGGGACTAGTGCTTCCGGGTCATTTTCCTTGTGAATGTGATCTGTTCCATGTCTTCTTCTTCTGATGTGTGTGTTGCCTGCTTTGTCCTTGTTGTTGTTGGTTGTGAAGGGGCAACACACACCTCAGTGTTTGAAGACGTGGAGTCAGACATCCCTGTTGCTGCTCCCTGTGAAGGTCTTAAGGGCAGTACTGCAGCAACGAGGGTCTGCTGGTTCTTGAGAATAGCAGCCACATAACGATGGTAGGCAGCCAGGTCGGCCCTGAGGGAGTCATGATTGCATTTGTGCATGCAGTGGAAGGTTTGGGGTGCGAGGTGTTGTGGCAACTCCCTTACTGCAGTGGTGAATTCCTTAACTGTTTCTTGTAGTCCTTGCAGTATGGATGTTAGGGCTTGCATAGCTGGTGCCTGATCTACAGATGACATCATGCACGAACGCACCCCCTCAAGGCTGGCTGCCATAGTTTGCATCCCCACCTGCACCTCCTTGGCCAGCTCCCACTGTACTCCAACTTCAGTTCTCTCAAAGCTGGTGCCAGTGTCGTCAGAGTCCTCAGCTGTATTGGAGCTGGCAGGACTTACAATTGGGGTGGTGGGTGGATCCTCTGCAATGGCTGCTTGTTCTGTGCTCCTCCTTGTGGCTGAAGGTGGGGTCTAGAGGGTTTCAAGGACCTTTTGGATAGTCTCCTGGGGAATGTTTATCGGCTCGTCATCCATGTCATCAGGGAAATCTGGGACAGGCATATCCGCAGGAGATCCATCTTCCTCTGCAGTGAAACAGGGTACAATTGGTGTGTCTGTGTTGTGGCAATTTTGATGTGACGTGCCTGCCTTATGATGAATTCACTTTGTGATCTTGTTTTGTGTTAATTTCTCCAGTCCTTCAGATGGGCATTCTTCCAGGCCTATGGCCCACCTGTGTGTCATATGTATGTTATTGTGTTATCAGACTTGTCAGCCTCATCGCCTCTAGGTGTTGATTTATGCCAAATAGAGAATTGCCACCTTCTTTTCCTACTTG
This sequence comes from Pleurodeles waltl, assembly GCF_031143425.1. Lineage (NCBI taxonomy): Eukaryota > Metazoa > Chordata > Amphibia > Caudata > Salamandridae > Pleurodeles > Pleurodeles waltl. The sequence continues at coordinate 253,294,139 of NC_090439.1, forward strand.
ACCCTCTGTGTACATCCATTCTCATGGTGAGAACTTTCACTGGCTGTGGGTGAACTGATGGCCCTGGCAGCACACTTAACAATCTGGACCTGCCCCAATCTCTGATCGTTCACATCCACTTAAATATAATTGACATGTGGCATATCCTATGCATGGCAATGTTATGATCCGATATGGATGTTGACATTGTTAATGTGTCCTGCTGATGTTGGGGAATGTGTGCTACATTGGATTGCCCTGATAGTCGTACCAGTGTCCTATTTCATCCTCTGACTGTGCAGGTGTATTTCAGTAACCAGTTACATGTGTCCCCTCCTCAATGCTGTTGTCTGAGCAGTATGACATTTGGGATGTTGCCTTGTTACCCAGGCACAGGATGCACCCTGACATATGCAGCATGGGTGTGTCCTTAGTGCTGTGTATTGTTGTTTACATTGGCTGATGTTTGCGACAACTATGGGCATTGACATTTGAGAGTACTGGGGCCTTTGTCTTGTTTCTGGGGATTGTTGCAGTTGTCATCCTCAACCCATAATTTAGGTGTGTATGATCCATGGGGAGGTTACTGCCATTGGCTACTTGAGCTGCACACAGAGCAGAGTTGGTAGTGGCAACTGTTGTCGCAGTTACATTCCAGTTGTCAGTATGGCTAGAGGATTGATAATAGGGCCCTAGTTAATGTAGGGGGTATGTTGGCTGACATGTGCCAGGATGTCAGTTTGACGTAGTGGCCTTCCCTCCTTGCATGGCTTTCCCTTTGCTCCATCGTTGGCATGCCAGCATGCCCCCATGGGACTGTTGTTGGTGTTGTGTAATGGTGTGCCCCAGGTCTTCTCAGAACGGGCCATGCCCCCCTGCCGTGCCCCTTGACCCATGCCAATCCATGTATTAGATGACTTCCATGCATTTATTGGTCGGTATCCCCCCGGTAGTAGATGACATTATTGCATTATAATTCCCCATGCGATTTACCCTGCATGTGCGTTGTCTCCTGGTAGTCTGCGCTGTCCTGTCCTTGAATCCCGGTGACGATCTCCTAGAGATGACGGCTGTGACCATCTCCTCCATGTGGTCCAGGGCCTCCTGGTATGCTGGACTCCCCCCTCCAGTCTGCAGTGCTGCCTTCCTGTTCCTGGCCATCTTTTCCTTGGTCCTGCGCTTGCAGTCATGCCAGCGTTTCTTGCTCTCGATGACTGTTCTGCGTACTTCAGCCATACTGTTAATCTTGTCGACAATTTGTTCCCATATTGCCTCTCTCCTACTAATTGGCAACTTTGATGTGACAAACAGTTGGTGCTGGTGTTCCGTCACCTCTTTAACCAGAATTTCCTACTCCCTGCACTATAGCGACACTTTCTTTATTTCTTAAAAGTGTCCTGGTTCTTGTGTGGGTCCTCCTGGCTGGTTCCTGGTCTGCTGTCATCTTCCTGGGGTCTGTAGTGGCATCTGGGATCCATTTTGGCTCTCCTCTGGTGAAATGGCTGTGTTCGCTGTTTTTTTTTACTCTATTGCATAAAAAAAAAACGGCGCATATCCGGTTTGCGGTGTCGTAAATCGACCCACAGTCATTTCCGCCGCGTTAACGTCGTTTTCCTTTACGACTTGACGCGCCGGTGTGTGTCAAAAATAATGACTCCCACCTGTTGTTTGCGCCGCCGTGCGTCAAAGTATAAATATGACGCCCGCACTGCGCACCAAAATGGCGTTAGCCGGCGGTAATATTTTTTACGCAAAACGGCGCCGGCGCAGTTTTGCGTCAAAAAGTATAAATATGGGCCTAAGTACTTGCACCACACTAATCTAACTTGCTTACTAACGCCTGTAGAGAAAAGCTTCTTAGATCACACTGATGATAGACGAAAAGCACTAAAGGAAAGGCTAGAAAAAGGATTAGAAAAGCGCACGTTTGCAAATGATTATGCTTACACTGCAATAAAGACACAGGGTAAATTAGCTATAGATGCACTGCATGTAGGAAGGCTTTGTATATATAGGCCAAAATCTGATCTTGATACTTTATTTGTGGGAACGAGTGAATGCAGACATGTGTTTTTGTTTCAGAGTAAATGGACATCCATGTTAAATGGACAGGATCCAGCGATCCCTGGGATCTATTATATATGTAGACTTAGGGGGTCATTCTGACCTTGGCGGTCCATGACCGCCATGGCGGAGGGCGGCGGAAGCAGCGCCAACAGGCTGGCGGTGCTTCCTGGCCGATTCTGACTGCGGCGGTAAAGCCGCGGTCAGAAAAGGGGAGCCGGCGGTTTCCCGCCGGTTTCCCGCTGGCCCAGGGAATCCGCCATGGCAGCGCTGCTTGCAGCACCGCCATGGGGATTCCAAGGACCTTCCCGCCAGCCTGTTTCTGGCGGTGTCCACCGCCAGAACCAGGATGGTGGGAACGGGTGCCATGGGGCCCCTGGGGGCCCCTGCACTGCCCATGCCACTGGCATGGGCAGTGCAGGGGCCCCCTAACAGGTCCCCCCTAACAGGTCCCCACAAAGATTTTCACTGTCTGCTGAGCAGACAGTGAAAATCGCAACGGGTGCCACTGCACCCGTCGCACCCCTTCAACTCCGCCGGCTCCAACCCTATCCAATTAAGTATTGGGGGACTGTACAACAGAAAAAGGATAAAAACCCTTGACACAAGGAAATGAGTTAGTTAGGGAGATGCTATTGTGCACTTTGCTATGACCCAGACACTTTGGCTGTCATTCTGACCGCGGCGGTTGGCGGTCGCCGCCCGCTAAGCGGTTCCCGCCGAAAGACCGCTCCGCGGTCAAAAGACCACGGCGGCCATTCCGGCTTTCCCGCTGGGCCGGCGGGCGACCGCCAGAAGACCGCCGGCCGGCCCAGCGGGAAAGCCCCTTCAACAATGAAGCCGGCTCCGAATGGAGCCGGCGGAGTTGCAAGGGTGCGACGGGTGCAGTGGCACCCGTCGCGATTTTCACTGTCTCAAAAGCAGACAGTGAAAATCTTTGTGGGGCCCTGTTAGGGGGCCCCTGCACTGCCCATGCCAGTGGCCATGGGCAGTGCAGGGGCCCCCAGGGGCCCCACGGCACCCGTTCCCGCCATCCTGGTTCTGGCAGTGGACACCGCCAGAAACAGGCTGCCGGGAAGGGGGTCGGAATCCCCATGGCGGTGCTGCAAGCAGCGCCGCCATGGCGGATTCCCTGGGCCAGCGGAAAACCGGCGGGAAACCGCCGGCTCCCCTTTTCTGACCGCGGATTTACTGCCGCGGTCAGAATCGCCCAGGAAGCACCGCCAGCCTGTTGGCGGTGCTTCCGCTGCCCTCCGCCATGGCGGTCATGGACCGCCAGGGTCAGAATGACCCCCTTTGTCACTCTACCTAGAGACTTTGCTGTTTGGTTCTTCAACCCATCTTTGCCCTTACCTTACCCGTTTTATACTTTACCTCCTTATGAGGGAAGTGTCCCTTCTTACCCGACTTTCTGAATTCCTGGCTGATGACGAATCAACTGATGTCCTGAGGACGAAGTCTGAATCTGTATGCTGACCCAATACGGAGGGTAACTATATGACAATGAAATTGTGATTGTCTGTTTGCTTTTCCTTTCTAGGTACCAACTGCTTCTTTTGACAGAGACCTTAGTTAGAAGTTTTCCAAATTGATGTTACTAAATTGTTTTGCATGAAGCCCAACATGGCAATACTAATTCGAGGTTAGTTAAGGGGTTCATTAAACGGATGCAAATAGACAAATGACTGAATCTATGCTTTATTGAACGATGAGCTAATGTTACTCTGCTAAGGATAATCTATGTTGACGTTGTGCAATGTTCTAATATTCGTGATCCTGGCTTTGAGGGAATCTTTTCAGAGCTGCCATATTGTGACGATGCAAATGTGTTTCATGGTTTTGAGACTAATAAACTTGCTAGTAGAATTGTAATCAATAGGGAATAAACATCACAAACTCGTACTAAACTGGTGTGGTTATTCATGACTGAAAGGTCATGGTGGTTTTCTGAGTTTTATTAATGTCGTTGATTAATCTGAATTGTTTGGTTATGGTAAACATTGATGACGTTATTGACATATTGATTGAGATGTTGATCAGTTATCTCGTCCTAAGGTGTCTTCAATCAGGGTCGAAAGATTTATTGGCCTAAAACGAGTCCCAGAGTGAATAAATTACTCATAAAGGGACGCTTTAGCACACCAGCGCTTCCCTGTGTTTCCCCCTGTGCCAGGACACAATCTGATGACGAGCGCCAACGCAGCCACCCTTACGCCATAGTACAAGGATGGCTGCGTTGAGAGGGATATTGTTTTTGCGCAGGAAGGGATACCTTCCTGCACAAAATCAATCTTCAATGGTGATTTGCTCTTTCTATGTGTGCTGAAGAATGCAGCACACATAGAAAAAGTAAAAAACCAGGAGAAATGAAAACATTTCTCCTCGTTGCTCCATGCCAATGCCACCCCTTCACCTAATGGGGCCTGAGGGTTGGTAGTCGCTGATGATGCCGGAGGGACTGTGTCCTCTGCCACTGTTGACTGGTCCACACCTCTAGGCTCAGAGCCCTCACCCACTGACCACTCCAGGGAGCAGTCATTCTCATGCAGTTCTTCTGGGGGCTCCTCAAACGTGGCTCTTCAAAACCACGAGATGTTTCACGTTGCTCTCTCTCCTCGCCTTTCAGCTGTCACCATGGTACCATTTGTCTTGACGACAGTCCATATTCCTGGTTTGTAGGGCGTGCGGAATGTCCACCCCGGCCTCCTGTCCTTCCAAACCACACGATCATCAACCCTGAGATCCCGAGAGGAAGCATGCCGGGACCGACTCGCTCGGTCATTGACCCTCTTTCGTCTGTCCTGCACTTTCTCCGGGTGGTAGGCTTTTCATTGCCATTCTGAGTGGGTTGGGATGGTGTCTCGTCGCTGCCCTGCGAGCATTAATGACCAAGGGGCTCGGCCAGTGGTGCAGTGGGGTGTGCCTCTGTATTGACACAGGAAATTATGAAGACTGATCTCTGGGTCAATACCCCCTAAGGTGGCAATCTGAAGAACCTTATTTAACGTACACATAAAGCGTTGGACCTGACCATTTGACTGCGGCCATTGTGGTGTGATTCTCCGATGGCGGCTACTCAGACTCTGTAAGAGTTCCTGAAATTGAGCTCCTTGGAACAGTGGCCCATTGTCAGTTTTGACCTCGTCAGGGAGTCGGAAAATAGCAAATAGTCTCTCAAGGACTGGGCTGAAATTGACAAAGGCTATTGAGTCAATCACCTCACCAATTGGGTATTTTGAGTATCCATCAACAGCGACTAGTGTGATGCGGCCATCCAGGAAGCTCCTGAAATCGAGTCTTATCTTTGACCACAGGCGCTACATGGTTCTTCAGTGATGACAGGAGCAGGTACTTCTGGGACAGCGGTCAGTTGACAGGCTGGGCATTTCCTCAAGCAGTCATCTACCCCGGCTTCCAAACCAGAAATCCATACTTTCTTGCTCATGCGTGCTTTCCTCTTTGCCATCCCTTTGTGGCCTCCATGCAGCAGTAGGATCACTTGCCGCTACAATTGGAGTGGTATCACCAGCTGGTACCCACACAGTATCAGACCATCAGGAGTTAGACTCAGTTCGTTTCTTACTCTCCACTCTCTCAAATGGTCCTTTTATGCTACATCCCAGTCATCTGCGCTGTGAAGAAAATCCTGCCAGGAGCCACGCTCTAGGGCTTTCTTTACTCGTGTCAGAGCTCTGTCTTCTCGGGTGGCATCAGAAATCTCTTTCAGGCTTAGGGCCTGATTCTAACTCTGGAGGACGGTGTTAAACCGTCCCAAAAGTGGCGGATATACCACCTACCGTATTACGAGTTCCATAGGATATAATGGACTCGTAATACGGTAGGTGGTATATCCGCCACTTTTGGGACGGTTTAACACCATCCTCCAAAGTTAGAATCAGGCCCTTAGTGTCTTGAGGCAACTGCTGACAGCCAAAGCTCACACATGTTCCTCTGTGGCCTCCTCATCTGGGCTGTGGACTTGAGCTGGCTCCCCTGGGTGACGTGAGAGGAAATCAGCAGGATTCTTAGCACCAGGGCGGTACATCACCTCCATGCAGTACAGTTGAAGTTGAATAGCCCACCGTTCGATCCTTGGTGGTGGGTGTGGCGCTGTCCCCTTAAACAATGGGACTAGAGGCTGGTGGTCCGTGACCACCCAAGATGTTCTTCCCTGCAGATATAGATGGAAGTGCCCACATGCCCACTTGATGGCCAGGGCCTCCCTTTTGATTTGAGAGTAGAGCTGTTCAGTGGGGTTAGGGCCTTGCTGGCGTAGCCCCATGGGAGCCCACTCTTCAGGCTCAGTTTCCTGTATCAGGACCGTGCCAAGCCATACTAGGCTTGCGTTAACTACCAGTTCAGTTTGCTTGGAAGGGTCCTTCCAAAGAAGTGCTTCTTTCAGTCCTTTAAACGCCGGTTCTTCTTATTTTTCACACCTATGGTGCATCAGAATTCATCAATGTTCAGAGGGGATCGGAGAGTGTTGCCAGCTGCAGGATGAAACATTCATGACACCTTGCAGCCCAGACAGGGTCTGATGGATCACATTCTGGAACACCTCTGCAGCTGACGATATGCCAAAACTTAATCGCTTGAACCTCCTCAGTCCTAAGTGTGTTGAAAAAGTCATAATGTATCTGCTGTTTTCCGCAAGGCTCAACTGGTGGCACCCAGCATTTAGATCAAATTTAGAGAACCACTTGGATCCGTTGAGGTCCGCAATGATGTTGTCTGTTGTGTGAGTGATATGACTCTCTTAATCGCCTTGTTGGGAAGCCTCATATCAAGGCAAAGTCTGATTGTGTCTGGTTGTTTTGGTTTTTTGGGCTATCGCCATCGGCGAGACACAGGGGGTGGGTCCAAAAACTTTTTCTAGCACTCCATGATCCTCTAGGCTGTTAAGTTCCTGCTCTAACAGTGGTCAGAGGTAAAATGGAACCTTCCTTGTTGATGTGAAGTCGTACGGGGGTGCCTTCAGACAAACCAGTCCCAGGTACAACTCTGGGAATTGGTTTAGCAGCTCTTCTAGGTGACATGTCCTTATGCTTCTTGCAAATAACACTAGACATATTTCCTCGGCCCACTGGCTACTGAGGAGAATGTCAGCCTCTCTGTCAATGACATGAAATGTGGTGTCGATTGCTTTCCCTTCAGTTTTGACAGTCACGGCCATGCATCCTTTTAAGGGTAGGGGCGTGCTCCTCCCATAAGTGAATATTTTAGTCTTTGACGGTGTCAGTTGCGGACGAGGTCGGATATTTGTCAATACTGTTGGATGCCCATGACATTCACGGACGCTCCTGTGTCAATCAGTGCTTTGACTCTGACCCTGCAATCTCAATCAGGCACATCGGTTGTGGTTGCCTGTGCCTCTTAAAGTCGCTTGCCAACGATAGCAGGAATGCCTCTGCCCCTTCTTCTTCCAGAGAGGAGTCCTCCAGCACCTGATGGGACAGTGGATGTTTGGCGTTTGTGTCCATCTGGACACTCAATGACACTTACCTGATCGCCTGGACAGGTGCTTCCTCTTCCTTCCCCCTCAGGCACTTCCTTTGCAGACAGCGGCAAAATGGTTTGGTTTCCCGCATTTCGAACAGAAATCTTTCCTAGAGCTGGACAGTCTTTTGCACTGTGCACCTCTCTCCCACAGTGATCGCAGCGTGCTTCTTGCCTGACTGATGGGTACAATCTTGGCTTCCACGTTACTTGTTGTGGCTGTACTGCATCAACACGTTCTGGCTTGATCACAGGGGCCTTCTCCGGCATTGGCGATATGGGCAGGTCCATTTCTGCTGTCCTGGCCACCAACAGGTCATGAGACTGTGCCATCCCTAGTATTTCATCAAGGCTGATAAGGGGTTGTCTCAATATCAGGCCTCTGAGCATTTTGTCTCTGCAGCCTTGTATAATTTGTGCATGTATCTTCTTCTGTTGGTTGTCTTCCATGGACATGCTTGCCAGTCCATGCAGACTCGCATAGAATTGATCAATCGATTCCCCCATACGTTGGCGTGCCTGACGGAGTTTAAAACGTTCGAAATACGGATTTAAATGGGGTCGAAGTGCGCAATCAGAGCTTTTACCGCTGCGTCATAGTCATTATAATTGCCAGTGTTTGGGAGATGTTCGAAAAGTTTGTACATCTCATCCCCCACAAAGTGGAGGAGAAGGGACCTTTTGAATGCACCATCCCATTCATGGGTGGCAACAAAATAGTTCTCTGATCGCCCAATCCAGACTTTCCACCTTGGGCGATGCTGTGGCCGGGTCTTGGAACTCACTGGAAGGTGAAAGCATGCCGACCATGGCGTGCTGTGGGGGTGGATGGACAGCTGGAGTTGGTTCGTCTGCCATTATTATCACACACATTGTAGCAAGAGTCTGTGGGGTTTGCGCCAGACACGCAAGTGGCGAGTTGCCATTGAAACCCTGCGGTTCTACGTGCTGTGCAGGGTCATGCACGTGACCATGGGCTCCAACCACTATGCTGATGAGATATCAGTGCTGCAGCTGACAATATCTCAAAGGCGGGGACAGGGGGCACGTGCGCCTACCTCGCAATGCAGCAAGTCAGTATGAGTCGCCACTCCTCAACCCAGTTGTTGGGCCCGTCCGGCCATGCATGTGTCGACGTCAGCTCAAGCCTGGAAGAAAATAGGCCTCGACACCACGCAGCTTTCTCACTCTTCGCCAGATGCTGCTGTGGGGCGTTACTCGTGGCTGCTGAGTCACATTGATGCAAGGTGCATCTGGACTGTTGCAGGTGGCAGTGGCCAGTGTTCACGTGAGTAGGACCCACTTGTCGCCGGTGTAATGCTGCACCATCCCGGGTGCGCGCACAGTGCGATGTCGAGGAGCGCTCAAAATAACAGTCTGACACCTGTGACTCAGTGGCGGGAAGGTAAAGACCCTGTGTGCCCTTACTCCCATTTATTTTTCATCTCCCTATACCCTGGAAACAGTAACCCAACCTTCTTGGTCTACTGCGAACACGCAGCCACCCAAGAACTAGACCAAATACCTCTTTATTACAGTGTATAGTGCCTTCTTTCCACTAATAAGGCATTAAATCGCTTTAATTTAGAGTGATGCTGATAAATGCTTGTCTCGTTTACATTGACCACCCACCTCTCGCAGCTGAATACAGTATATCAACTAGCATGAAGTAACCAAACTATAGGACACGACAACAAGTTAAAACATCAATGTGGTTTTCATGTTCCTGTGGTAAGAAAAGGGAAGCAGACTTTTTAAAATGTCTTTAGTTAAAAGTACACTACAGGATTTCACCGTTGTCTAAAGCAACTGAGCACTCGGCCTAGCAAATGCTTGTGTATATTGGAACGTGAAGCCCTGTGGCTAGAAGACAACAAACCTCTTCCTGAAAGGGGCACAGTCCCCCATTACTGATTTACAGATTGTTCATTCCATTTTGATTTGCCGTAAATGGAATGCAGGCCATAATCTGACTAAAACCAAACAAAAATTAAAAGGCATTTTACGACGATCTCTTGTCTACCTTGGTATTGTTATAATTAGTAAGACTTTTCTAAGTAACAGCAAGACATTTAAATCCATTGACTAAATTAAAATGAGATTGCATCTTATTTTTAAGCAAGATTTCAGGAACTGTCTGTTAGTGAGGCAATGTGAACTCCTTGCACAAGTACTTGTAAAATACTACCTTATCTGTAAGGACCCTCTGCCATGGCAGAGGAGCTTGCCCTCCTGCTGAAAGAAAGCAGAGAATGAGAAAAATAAAATGATAATAAAAGCATTTTATAATAATTTTAATTTCCCCCTGGTAGGGCTGGGCAAGACCAGCGTCCTCGGCGTCAGATGTGGAGGAGAAGTACTAGGTGCACTCTAAGGGCCAGATGTAGCAAAGTTTTGCGAGTTGCAAATGGCCCGAATCGCTATTTGCGACCCCGCAAAATCCCAAAATCCCATTTAGGAATAGCAAATAGCAGTGCGACCCAGGACCGACTCGCAAAAATTGCGACCTGATTTTGCGAACCGCAATCAGGAAGTCTCAAATTGCGAGTTGCAAACCATATGCAAAAGCCAGTCGCAATTTGCGACTGGTTGCAAAATGCCCGTTTTGCACATCCATATTACCACTGATTCAGAGCAGGTGGTAACCAGAACCAAAATATAAAAGGAGACCCAGAAGACATCTGTGTGACTCAAAATGGCTAAACTGTACATGACAGCATGGAGGAGGAGAGTCCTGGCTGCCCAGCAGAGGAGGAGGCAGAGACAGGAGAGGATATACCGAACCACGCAGACACTATTCCAACAAACTGAGGAGGAGATGTATGACAAATATGGATTGAGCAGTGCTGTTATCTTAGAAATAACTGAACTGCTGAATCCTCAGCTTGAACGACAGACAATGCACGGCAGGGCCATCCCTACACATGTGCTAGTGCTATCCTTACTGCACCTCTTGCCCTCGGGTAGCTATCAGGGGGTAATTGCTGTGGCAGGTGGGGTATCCCAAAGTGCACTCTCACGATTCTTCAGACATACTCGCACACATATCCAGATATATATACCTACCCAGGAATGAGAAAAAAGAAATTAACAGCACCAAGCTGGACTTCTCCAGAATTGCCAACTTCCCCCATGTAATTGGGTGTGTGGACGGGACACATTTACAAATTTGCCCATATGCATATCTGGAATATGTGTTCCACAATAGGAAATGTACCCACTCACTAAACATCTAGGTTGTATGTGACGCCCATAATGTCATTACTGACATTGTAGCTAAATATCCTGGGGGTACACATGACTCATACATATTCAGGCACAGTGGGATATACCAACGCCTAGAACGTGGGGAGTTTGGAGACGAATATTTATTAGGTATTGGTGACTACACTCTGAAATCATACATACAGGTCTCTGTGTAAACCTGTGATGCCCTGCTAAATTCACCTTTTTTGTCAAACAGGCGACAGTGCATATGCCCTGAGACCAAGGATACTCACCCCATACCTAACACCTGGCAATCAGAACGAGAGGCGATATAACATTGCACATCGGCGGACCAGAACTGTAGTTGAGAGGACCTTTGGCTTCTTAAAGGCAAGATTCAGATGCCTCCACAAAAGTGGAGGTGCACTCCAGTATCCCCCAGAAACAGCATGGTGCCTCCTGTGCCATCCTACACAACATTGCCGCCAGACGTGGGCTACATCTCACCCCTGAAGACACAGACACAGAGGGTGAGGAGCAAGAGCTACCACACCAACAGCCTGGGGATAGAAGCATCGCAAATTAGGGCAGATAGGGATGGAACTACATTGCAACCTAATACTTTGGCAGGTACGTGGCAACCGTGACCACACTCACTAATGTCAGACACACATAGCCCAGTTATGCAGTGAAACAAACAAAACCTTTTAATAGCTAAACTATGATATCATTAGAAATGTGCAGTATGCCACAGACTGGAATTGTAAAAAATCAAATCAGACACATTAATTGCATGTGCCTCAGTAATAGTACATTTCGGTGGCTCGGAGCCTCCTCCTACTGCGGCCACTGTGGCTCAATCCTGGTGGGTCCCCTGAGTCCTGCTGTGCACTGCTACTCTGTAGCACACGCGCATCAGTGGCAGACACACTGCTTATTGTAGAGCCCTCCTCACTGTCCTGCGGGGTATCCCCTGTGCCCCTTGCAGCCTGCCTGGTCTCCATTATGTCAACTGCATGGCTGATGCGGCCAAGTCCCCATGCCACATCCCCAACGAAATGACCCAGTTCGACCTGCAGGCTGACAGTGCGCCTTGACAGGCTGGTGGTGTTTGTAGCCAGGTGCCCAATGGATGCTGCAAGTCTGTCAAACCGGGCTGCAGTGTTGCGCTCCCTGCGCCGTGCCTGTGCCCTGTCAGCCACCAGTTCCCTGACCAAAAGTTCGATGGCCTGTGTCAGGTTCCCCAGATGTGTGTTCATATGTTGGAACTGATTGTCCACATTAGCCAACCCATGGGTCATAGTGGTCTGCAGTCTTGTAAGGTTCCTGTTTATTCACCGCAACTGTCTGTTTTGCAGGCACTGACCCTGTACCAGTGATGCCTCAAGTCCAGCAAACTCAACATCTGAGACATCATCCCTGTGCACAGACTGCACTCTGCGCCGGCGTCTGCACACTGCTCCTGCTGCTGGCTGTGTGTGCCTCTCTGCAGGGCTGGGCCCTGGTGCTACCACTGCTGCCTCCATGTCCTGTGCAGGATCTTCCATGGACTCTGGTGGCATTTCCATGGGTGGTGGTGTCCTGCTGTGCCCTGCTGTGTCACTGGCAGCCTCCTCCTGTGGGTCTGGCCCATGTTCTTCGCCCTGCACATGTTCGCTGATGGGGGTGCCTTGTGGGAGACCTGTGGGACATAGGGGATACGCTGTCAGTCTCGCACATCTGTTTTTTTGCCTCATAATAATCATTTGCCTATATTTGGACCACTGTACTACATTGCCCATAATGCACTATTGTAGAGGTTGCTACACTGGAATGGAGCTGGTCTGGTGGTGCCTGCTGCTGTGTACTGGGATTGTGTGTATACTGCATTTGTGGGTGTCAAAGCATATATCATGGTACTCACTTTTTGATGTTCCAGGCGCTGAACTGTCCACATCTCCTATGCCCAGTACAGCCTCCGGCACCAGTGTTGTCTCCACCATGGTTTCAAGGGCTGTAGGTGGTGGAACGGTGGATGGGCCTCCTCCAGTGCCCTTCATCTCCCTCATGCGCTCCACAACCCTCTCCTTGGTCTTGGAGCAAAGGTCACACCACCTTTTCCTGATTTCATCTAGGGTGCGGTGGGTTACCCCAATGGCATACATTTTTTCTTGGATGTCTTGCCAAATTCTTTTCTTCTGAGTGTCAGGGACACTCATTGCTGCCTTGCCGAATAGATGGTCATGGTGCAGGCAGCACTCCTCCGTTAGAACCTCCAACTCCTTGTCTGTGAACTTTAGTTTTCTCTTCCTGTCAGCACTGCCTGTCTCCTTCTCCATTGTTGCTGCAGTTCCTCTCACCTGGGTGTGGCTCTGCAGTTTGGGCTGGGTGTGCTCCTCCCAGGTCTATTTGGTGACTTCCTGTTTCTGATGTCATCACGAGAGCGAGGAAGTGGGTTTCCCAACTGTTATGTTGCACCTACAGGTAATTTGCGAGGCAGTCGCAATTTGCGACACTGGACCACACCCTTCGCGCAAATTGCGACCTCGCTAAAAACAGAGGTCGCAAAATGCGGTGCGACACTTCTGCGACTCGCAATTTGGTATGGCAAGTCTTCATAGCATTCTGTTTTGCGAGTCAGAAATAGCAATTCGCATGGAGTCGCTATTTCCGATTCGCACATTTTTACCTACCTACATCAGGCCCTAAGTACCCATATCTGTTTGGCTGGCTGTCTGGGGCCCGCCAAACCAACATGCACACTTAGAACACTCCACTCAGCTGTGTTGCACATCAGGGTGGGGACCAAGCCCAGGTCCCACTTCCTCACTGAGCAGCATTTCAGCCCACACAGACCAATCCCAGTGCTTTAGAGTCTGGATTGGGTGGGTAGAGGAGCAAGGCGGAAGCACTGAGGTGTCTAGAACGGAGGAGGCGAGGTGACACGGCATGCAAGTTTTATTTTTATTATTTTATATTTTTTACCCCTCCACTCCACATGCTACCCCACCAGCACTTCCTGTCAGCAGCTTCCCTTGGGGATGGATCATTATTGCTCACAAAGGCCTATATGTATATTTTTTTTGCGCCGCATTTGTGCCACTTTTTGATGCAAAAGCGGCGCAAACCTACAAAATACAATTGTATTTTGTGAGTTTGCGCCGCTTTTGCGTAAAAAAATGACGCAAATGCGGTGCTAAAAAAGTATAAATATGGGCCTATATCCTCGCTATCCAGTATCTATTGTTATGGCACTGCATTATTGAAGTTTCTTTTTAATTTACATACGTATTTTATTCCTCTAATAGTTCTGAAGAACGTCTTTGTTCACATAGCATCTTAAGACCGATAAGTAACTTTGCACTTTGCTCCATTTGTGAAATGTTTTTTTCATTTTTTAGTGTTTTATATTTATTGAATGTAAAAAATGAAATGGTTTTAATTAACTTGTTAGGCCTGAAAGCCTTTAGGGTGGGTTTTACCCAGACTTTGTGCCTACTCAACTCCTGCTGGGTTAATTCGATGTTGTTGCGTTTAGGGACTCTGAGTACTTTTACACTGCTAATCAGTGTCAAAGTGCTTGTGCTCACTCCTTAAACCATGGTAAAAGTGGCCTAAACCTGACTGGCACATTTAATTTACTTATAAGATCTTAGTGAAGTGGTACAAATGTACCCAGGGTCTGTAACATTAATGCTACTAGTGGGTCTGCAGCACTTATTGTGACACCAACTTAAGTAGTCCTTTAAAACACGACTAAGGTCTGCCAAAGCAATCCGTGTACAGTTTTAAACTGCCAATTAGGCCTAGCAAAATAAACATATTTTGCCAGGCCTAAGCCTCAGTTTTTAATGCATATACGTTATTACTAGGTTAGGCCTTCAAGAGCTCAAAAGGCAAGGTACTTTGTATTTAAAAGATAAAACGTGATTTTAAGTTTTACATATCCTGATAGTAAAATTAAATCTCCTAAGTTAGTTTTTCAGTACTGTCAGGCCTACCTCTCCCATACAATAACATTTGTTACCTTATTACATTTAATAAGTACTACTTGTTGATTGGGACAGGTAGAAATGTCATGTATAGTCGCAACAGAACTGTAATTTAAAATCCTCTTTGATTGCAAAGTTGGATTTTCAGTCACATTTCTGAAAATTGCACTTATAGAAAGTAGTCATTGTCTTGCCCTAATCCTTTTGGTACCTGCAGCCTGTGTCCTAGGTCTCATGACTGGGTGTAGTTGGTCTTTGTGTATCCCTCCACTGCCTTGTACTTCACAGGACTGTCCTGCTGCTTGAGGATTATCTTGTTTCTCAGAAGACTGCCCTGCTGCTAACAGAGGACTACCATGCTGCATGGGCACTGCAGGGGCCCCCGTAAGAGGGCCCCACGTAGTATTTCAGTGTCTGCAAAGCAGACACTGAAATACGCGACGGGTGCAACAGCACCCGTCGCACCTTCCCACTACGCCGGCTCAATTCTGAGCCGGCGTCCTCGTGGGAAGGTAGATTTGTCCTGGGCTGGCGGGCGGTCTTTTGGAGGCCGCCCGCCAGCCCAGGGCAAATCTCAAAATACCCTCAGCGGTCTTGTGACCGCGGAGCGGTATTTTGTCGGGGGAAAACTGGTGGGCGGCCTCCGCCGCCCGCCAGTCTCAGAATCAGGCCCTAAGACTTTACATTTCAGTATCTCCATATCTACTCATTGGACTTTTGTTGTTTTGGTCTCATGTTATTTGCTAAAACATAACCTATTTCTTCTTATGTTGTGTTTGCACTTTTTTACTGGTTGTGTTCTTTAATATTTAACACATTGGCTATAAGTTAACCCTGGACTGTTTTTGTGCCAAGCCACCACAGGGTTAAGTACAAGTTAATTTAGTGACTTTTGTCTACATCCCCTCAACCAATAACCCAATTTCTCACATAACTGAAATAAAGTTTACTACTGATATGGTGATGATTCTGCATTCTGAC
This sequence comes from Pleurodeles waltl, assembly GCF_031143425.1. Classification (NCBI taxonomy): domain Eukaryota; kingdom Metazoa; phylum Chordata; class Amphibia; order Caudata; family Salamandridae; genus Pleurodeles; species Pleurodeles waltl. Next base: position 253,309,837 of record NC_090439.1, read on the forward strand.
TTTCATTCGCTCTGTAAATGTATACAGTGACCCGGAAACACAAAACCTCTTGTGTGGTCTAGGTCCCTGAAATCATGCCTCCAAAAATAGGTAACCTGTCAGTGCTGAAACCTTCAGCACTGCCTGTGGTATGATGATGTTCAAGAGGAGTGTGTTCTTTCACAGGCTCCTTGATCAATGCCCTTGTAAAAATATTATTCAGAACCTTTATCTGAAATCACAGCAGAATATGAATGGCTATAAACATTTAAAAATCTGTGTGCATTCATTCTGGGACTGGGTGACACATTGAACTAATTATTTTGAACAGCAAAGGCAGTTTTGTTTTCTATTAATGCGTGTGTACTACAAATAGGTTTCATTCGCAATGGTTATATGACGGAACCATGCATGCATTTACAATGCATGCCTTTACTACGCACCCATTACCATCATGCAATGCCTTTGCCATGCACACCATAGCAACGAACAAGTAAGTATATCGAAGGAAATTGAAAACCCTTCATTCTTATATATACACACATACAGTATGTATATATCCATACATACATATACATCAACCTGCCAGTCACAAGTAGGCAGTTGTTGTTCAGACCTAGTTTCCATAGAAAAATCATTTTATGACTTGCATAAATCTTTGGCAGCATTTGACGAATCTTCCCGAAATTTGCCAAAATAAGTGACCTCTAGGTTCTTGTTGTGTATGGAAAGTTTAAGAATGATCCGTCAGGGAAGGGACCAGGAAAAATGGGGGGAGCTAAAAAGTGTGTTTCCTATGTTGATTCCCATGGACTCTTTTGAGACGCCTGCAGCCCAAACCGCTGGACGGAATTACACCAAATTTGGCAAAAAGATAGCTTTTAGTCTGTAGATCAGGCTTGTTTTTGGTGTAAATCCAAGCAGTAATTCTCGAGATTTTAAGGGGAAAAGAATTTTGTATAACTAGGGCTGCAGATCCAGGGAGATCTCCTGCTGAGATCTGATTAGCTGCCAACACTTCAAACAAAAAGTGTTGGCAGCCATTTTGGGGCTCGGCTTTAGCTAAGTCCAAAAAAAAGTTTAAAAAAAAGAAAAGGGGCCAGGGTAGGAGTTCTCTGAACCCCAAATACTTGTCCAGGGGTCCGCCTGGAGCCCCTCTCGGCCTAAAAAGCATTTTCTTTTTAAATCTAGGCAAAATCGCCTGCTGAATCCACGGATTTTGCAGAGATTTTTTTAAAAGTACAGTCTCCAACGCTTATAAGTGATTTTTCCACTGAGTGGGCCAGGCCCAAGGGGCATTGCCATATAAAGGAAGGGGATGCACAAGCCCCCCCATAGGGCTTTTAGATGCCCAAGAGGCCACCACCTCTCCAGGGCAAAATGTGTTTAATATGTGGGGGTGGTGCATGGACATCCCCGGGCCCCAGGAAACACCATTTCTCCAGGGCTGTAAATTAATTAATAGGGGGCCCTGCAGAATCTCCTGGGCCCTGGGGACCACCACCTTTCTGGGGCTACATTATGAAAATAAAGGTAACTATAACTCTCGTCCTAGCCAAGCATTGCTAATTGCCCCATATATTATAGCACTCACTGGATCATTGAGAACAACATTGATAATATCAATGTAATTTTCTGTAAAATGATTGAGGAAAAAACTGTTCATGGCAGGGGTGTGAGTTATCGTTACCTTAGGGCACGGGTTATAGTTACTTGCAATAATGTTAACTGTAATCGCTGAATTTCTATGGTTCTGTACGTTCAACATTTGAGGCTAACTATAATGTCCCTGTAACCTTTGGTTTCTTATATATATACATGAGACACACACATACACATATATGTTTAAGTGCACATATTTATCCATATACATATATATGTTCACACATATATTTACAAATATATATTACCATAACAACTGACAATCCCCAACTTCATCCACATTAAACCATGCCCACCAAATACCCTTGCCCACCCTAAAGTTCTATAAATATCATTGCACACCCAACAAATCTTACCCACCCTAAACCCTAAAAATATCTGTAGCACCCACATACCCTGACCCACGCTATAGCCTAAAAGTTCCCTTGCCACCTAAATATCCTTACCACCATAAACACTAAAAAAACCTTTGTCACCCAAATACCCTTCCCCACCGAATCCCTAAAAAAAAACATTGCTACCCGAATACAATTACCCACCCTAAATCCTAAAAATACCCTTGCCATCCAAATACCCTTATCCACCCTAAAACCTAAAAATACCCTTCCCATCCAAATATTCTTACCCACCCTAAACCCTAAAAATTACCTTTGCCACACTAACAACATAACTTACCCTAAACCCTAATAAAAACCAATACCCTCACCCACACCTTAACCCTTAAAATGCTCTTACCCTGTAGAAGGCTACTGCAGAAACGCTCTGGTCTAGTTCGCACTGCTGCAATCATTCCAGGTTGGCTTGGATGATATTTTACTAGTCTAGAGCTGTAATACCGTGCCTGGAGTGGGGAATGGCTTTTAGTCATTTTACAGCTCGGCGAGGATGATACTGTGTCACTCCTAAGCTTAAAGATTTTGCTGTGCAAATGGCAAAAGACTTTGATACATATTTGAGAAAAGTGGTGCTGCACTGTGTGCAGTGCCACTTTTCTTGTGCCCCTTACTGTCACCATGTATTTAAAACATGGCACACCATGGCGCAGGGTAGGGGGTAATAGCGTAATTTTCCATGATGCTAGTGATGTACTCTGCAGGAGTAGCACCAAAATATTGGTGCTACTCTGGCAGAGTACATAGGGGCCCATTATAAATAATGGATGCCCGCTTTTAATAGCTGTTCAAAGTGCCTTAAAAAATGATGCAAGGAAATCTGTTAGATTTCCTTGTGCCATTTCTTCTGGCCCCCTAATGCAGGAATGCCTCCTTTGTATACACTACGCCTGGCGCAGGCACATTGTAGCGCAAAGGGTTAAAAAGTAATGCAATGCATGCATTGCACCACTTTGTAAATATGGTGCAGGGATTTTGGCATCGTTGGGCAACATTAGTGTAAAAACAATATATGCTAATGTGGCACAAAGTAGCCCTGGGGGCTTATAAATATGCCCCTTTGTCCCTGTCTAGCTCGGTGTGGATAGCACTGTGCTGATCCTGTGCTTAAAAACTTTGCTGGATAAACAGACATTTGAGGTGAGTAAATATAATGTGTTGCTGGTGTCGCAGGGTGTACCTTATTGGAGCTGCTCTCCACCTAAACTTGGGAACTACGCAGAGTTCTCTCTTCTTCTTTTTCTATAATTTATGCATCACTCTAACCCGGAAAGGGCTTTGTTTGGACTTCTACTGGGAGCTCCCTTGTGTCTGGACAAAGTGAAACCCCTCAGAAGAGCTCTAATGAGAGTGAAACACATGTCAGGGGTGGCTTTCACTCATTTCAGGTTGGCTTGGATAGTATTTTACCAGTCCAAAGCTGTAATACTGTGCCTGGAGCAGTGAATGGCTTTTGTCATTTTACAGCTTGGTGAGGATGACACTGTGTCAATCCTATGCTTAAGGAATTTTCTGTACAAATGGCAAAAGACTTTTTGGTGGTCATTACAACATTGGCGGTAAAAGCCGCTTACCGCCGTGCAGAAGACCGCCAACACACCACTGCGGCTGCGGAATTCCGCCACAGCTATTATGACCCACATCTCAGAATCCGACGAAATTCAGACACCACACAAGTCTGCCACACCAAAGGTCAGTGATAAACTGGCAAAAACAAAACCTCGACCGTCACGCCAACAGAAATACGCCCACACTATCACAAGACACGAATCCACGCGGCGGTCTTTTAACCGCAGTATTCCATTGGCGGTACACACCGCCACGCTCAAAATACACACACTCTTACGAAACACTGCCACATTGGACAATTCAAAATACACACACCTGATACACATACACACACCACTCCCACACACCCAATACAATATAAAACACACACCCACAAACCCCTACGATCACTATTACAGAGAGAAGGCCAGAGAGAGACACCACCATCAACAAACTAGCATCCACAGGCACACCACACCATCACCCACACAACTTCCACGCACAAAACACCACACACCACTACATATCACCACACTTATCACCACACACACCACCCCACACATCACCTACACCACCCCATGGCACGGCAAAGACACCCCAAGTTCTCGGAGGAGGAGCTCAGGGTCATGGTGGAGGAAATCGTCCGGGTAGAGCCACAGCTATTTGGAGCACAGGTGCAGCACACCTCAATTGCAAGGAAGATGGAGCTATGGAGAAGAATAGTGGACAGGGTCAACACAGTGGGACAACACCCAAGAAATCGGGAGGACATCAGGAAGAGGTGGAACGACCTACGGGGGAAGGCGCGTTCCGTGGTCTCAAGACACCACCAGGCAGTTCAGTGGACTGGCGGCGGACCCTCACCTCCTCCCCCACAACTAACAACATGGGAGGAGCAGGTCTTGGCGATTCTGCATCCTGAGGGGCTCGCAGGAGTTGGTGGAGGAATGGACTCTGGTAAGTCAAACCTTTAACTACCATTTCCCCCACCCTACCTGCATGCTATCACATACCCCCACCCTCGCCTTCACCCCTATCACTCCAGCTCCTCACAAATGTACCAATATCACAAACCACCCATCCCAACACCAAGCCCTGCATGCAACCCCAACGCATGGACACCCATCACTAAAGCATGCCCACTGCACATACCCATACAACCCCCTAAACCATCATCACACAAGCCCGCACACAGGAATGCCAGCACTGGGGTACACGCTTACCCACCCATTGCACACCATGACACACACAGATGCAATAATCATGCCTTTTCACCCCTGCAGGACCACTACCCAACGTCACCAGACAGGAGGGTCCAGACATCTCCACTCCACCCACAGAAGAGGCCCACAGTGATGACAGCACCTCTGTCCACCTGGATCAAGATGACCAGCCCGGACCATCGTGAGCCTCGGGACAGTCGGTTCCCCTCACACAGGCCCAGGCCACCACAGACCTTCCCCCCTCTAGAAACACCAGCACAGCCCCCACCCAGCTGGCCCAGACCTCCGTCCCCAGGACACGTCAATCAGCGGTGTGTCCACCACTACAGGGAACCCAGGATAATCCACCACACCAACAACAACAGGGACCTGGGGGCAGTGGCAGTGGGCACATGGTCCAGGGAACGGAGGCACAGGAACACAGGGGAACTGGGAGGGCTGCTGTGCGACAGGGGGCGGACAGGCCAAGGGAACCCACTCTCCATGAGGCCCTCTCCTCCATCATGGGAGCATACCACCACTCCCAGGAGACAATGGCAATGGTACTGGACAAGTTTCAGGAGACCCAACGCATGCAGGAGCAACAGTATTTGGGGTTCAGGAAGGAACTCAGAACCATCAGCTCCACCCTGGGCACCATCGTAGGGGTGCTGAAGGAACTACTCAACACCAGGATGGACACTGTGGCACTCCAAGGGGCCCCTGACACTGGCATGGACAATGAACTGCCCACCACCTCCGCCGGCGCTAGTGGACAGGACGCTCCGCCACAGGACCACCACACCAGCACCCCACCCCCTGCAAACGGAGAACCCCCCGCAAACGGTCCCTGAGATCCAGGAACAAGACAGAGAACGATGCCAAGACCCCCGCCAAGAAATGAGACCACCCTGATTGTCATCCCACTGTCCCACTTCGTCACCCTGTCCATATTGACACAGCCCCAGCTCCACTTCCTATGCCCATATGGGCAAGGCACCTGTGAGACTAATAGACTGGACTCTGCCATGGACATTCCTCCGCCATCACCCCTCACCATTTCACTTCCCCCTCCAATTATTTTGCATTTAAATAAACACACCTAAAGTACCAAAAGTTCAGGAGTCTGTCTGTGATTTCGAAATAGTGTATTTGCAATTACAGTGACAAAATGTTCTGGAAATTGTAATGTTAACATACCTATGTCACACATCTCTAGTCCCTGAGGAATCTAAGCAGATGACACACGTTGGGACCTCCACCTGTGAAACTGTAAGGGAAAATGACAACTCAGTGACCATAACTGGGTGAAATTGACAGACGGGATAGAGGTAGAAGTGTAAAAGTACATGTAGTAGGCAGGAATGTATTCTCACCTGCGTTTCACTGGAAATATTGCTGGATGATTGAGTCCCTGTTCTGCATGTCTTCTTCTTCTGCTTCCTCGTCTTCACTGTCCACAGGCTCCACAGCTGCAACAACACCGCCATCTGGACCATCCTCCTGCAGAAAAGGCACCTGTCGTCGCAAAGCCAAGTTATGAAGCATACAGCAGGCCATGATGATCTGGCACACCTTCTTTGGTGAGTAGAATAGGGATCCACCTGTCATATGGAGGCACCTGACCCTGGCCTTCAGGAGGCCGAAGGTCCACTCGATCACCCTCCTAGTTCGCCCATGGGCATCATTGCAGCGTTCCTCTGCCCTTGTCCTGGGATTCCTCACCGGGGTCAGTAGCCATGATAGGTTGGGGTAACCAGAGTCACCTAATAGCCACAAACGGTGCCTCTGGAGTTGACCCATCACATAAGGAATGCTGCTATTCCGCATGATGTAGGCGTCATGCACTGAGCCAGGGAACATGGCATTCACATGGGAGATGTACTGGTCTGCCAAACATACCATCTGTACATTCATGGAATGATAACTCTTCCGGCTCCTGTACACCTGTTCACTCCTGTGGGGGGGGACCAAAGCCACATGGGTCCCATCAATGGCACCTATGATGTTGGGGATATGTCCAAGGGCATAGAAGTCACCTTTCACTGTAGGCAAATCCTCCACCTGAGGGAACACGATGTAGCTCTGCATTTGTTTCAGCAGGGCAGACAACACTCTGGACAATACGTTGGAAAACATAGGCTGGGACATCCCTGATGCCATGGCAACAGTTGTTTGAAAAGACCCACTAGCAAGGAAATGGAGCACTGATAGCACCTGCACTTGAGGGGGGATTCCTGTGGGATGGCGGATTGCTGACTTCAGGTCAGGCTCCAACTGTGTTCACAGTTCCTGGATTGTGGCACGGTCAAACCTGTAGGTGATTATCAAATTTCTTTCCTCCATTGTCGACAGATCCACCAGCGGTCGGTACACCAGAGGATTCTGCCATCTCCTCACATGTCCCAGTGGACGGTGCCTAGGAAGGACAACAGCGACCACAGAGTCAATCAACTCAGAGGTACGTATCCACAGTTTACCCAGAACACCAATCATACACAAAAAGTGGCCTGTATGTGTGTTGAGAGTAGGCATAGGTATGTGTGACGCACTTGGTAATTAGGCCATGTGGGCCCCTGAAATGGCGGCTGCCTGACCTCTAAAGTGGGGCAATGGGATGTGAGGTAACTGCGCTGGCGTTGTACACCGTCGCGGTAGGCGGTCGAAGACCGCAGCGCAATGCTGCATTGGTTAACATTAGACCCTATGGGTCCCAGGAGCCAATGACGATGTACGCCGGCGGTGACAGTACGCACCGCCGCGGACGTAACCTCTGCGGACGTGACCGCCATTTTCTATCTCTTGAATCACTCGATACCTGATCTTCGACAGGAGAGGACCTATACTGCAAGTGCTGCTGTGACCTCGGTCTGGAAGAGACAATGGCTTGTGCACCTGGGGAAAGGGTCCCTGCCTTCACATAGGAGGAGTTGGAGAAGCTCGTGGATGGGGTCCTCCCCCAGTACACGCTACTCTACGGTCCTCCAGACCAACAGGTAAGTACACAGGGAGCATGTTGTACGGGCTATGCCTGTGTGGAGAGAGCTGGTTGTAAGAAGGAGGCAGAGTTCTGAGTGAATGAAAGACAGTGGGTGCATGTGCCACATGGCAAGGGTAGGGATGGGGACCACTCACTTTGATGGTGCAGTTGGTAATGACTTCTCTTCTTCCCCTGTACATTTCATGTAGGTCAGCGCCCACCAGAAGAAGGATATTTGGCGTGCCATTGCCAAGGACATCCGGACCCTGGGTGTCCACCACAGACGGAGCATCCACTGCCGGAAAAGATGGGAGGACATTCGCCGCTGGAGCACGAAGACAGCGGAGGGTCAGTTGTGGATGGCCTCCCAACGTGGGACGGGTGTCCGTCGAACCATGACCCCCCTGATGTTCAGGATCCTGGCGGTGGCATACCCGGAGTTGGATGGGCGCTTGAGGGCATCACAGCAGACACAGGGGGGTGAGTACACTCTCATCCAGCTGACTTTGCGCGCAGTGGAGGTCTCTGGGTGGGGGGGTAGGGCTGTGGATTTCCCTAGGCCAGGGCAAGTTCCGTAGGCTAGGCCCCTTCATAAGGCATGGCCCTGTGGCCCCCAACCCCACCTCTGTAGAGTGCCAACTACAGCTATTAATGCACCTGTGTCATCTATGTGTGCATATGTCGTCCATAGCCTTGTAGACCATTCCCCAGGAATTGCACCTTAGAGCCCAAGAGCGCAACGTAGTGCAGGGGGTTTCTGTGTCTGTCTTGTCCGCTAACGGTAGCGATAAGCCATGCACTCAACATGTCTTTCTTCTGTTTCCCCCCCCTTTTTTTGTGGTCTCCCTGTTCTTGCGTGCACTAGCATCATCAGGCGGAGGAGCAGTGGCACCGGAGCACGAGGGAGCTGCATCCCACATGGCCATGGAGGGCCACACTACGGACTCTGAGTACACCAGTGGGACGGAGGGCGAGGAGAGCACCACGGCGGTGACAGGAGCTGAAACCAGCGACACGGACTCGTCCTCTGATAGGAGCTCCCTTGTGGTGGCGGCAACATCTGTGCCCCCCACTTCTACAGGTACAGCCGCCACCCCGCCTACCAGCGCCGCCCTCCCAGCAGCCCCTCAACCTTCGCCCGTGCCCGCTCACCCAGGAGGGTGGGCATCACCTTCGCCCCAGGCACCTCAGCCCCTGCCCCTGTCCCCTCTGCTGCCCTCAGTGAGGAGGCCATTGACCTCCTCAGGTCCCTCACTGTTGGGCAGTCTACCATTTTGAATGACATCCAGGGTGTAGAAAGGGAGTTGCAACAAACCAATGCATTCCTGGAGGGCATTAATTCTGGTCAGGCTGCCCTACACCGAACATTTCAAACTCTGGCCTCAGCACTGATGGCAGCCATTGTCCATGTGTCTAGCTTCCCCCCTCCAACTTCCTCCACTCAGACCCAATCCCCCTGTACCTCTGCCTATCCCAAGCACACCATCAGACCAGCCTGCACACACCTCAACACACAAGGGAAGCTCAGGCAAACATAAGCACCACACAGCCCACAGGCACTCACGCAAGCATCACATACATACAGACACACCAACATCCACTGCCTCCACTGTGTCCCCCTCCTCGTCGTCTCCCTCCTCCCTCCCAGTCTCATCTACGCTCACACCTGCATGCACTACCTCTACAGCCACTACGTCCCGCACCTGCACACCCACCAGCACACCCCGCTCACGTGCAGTCACCACCCCCTCTACCATTCACACGTCCCCTGTTTCCTCTCCCAGTGTGTCTGTGACGCCCCCTCCCAAGATACACAAACGCAGGCACACACCCACCCAACATACATCCACCTCACAACAGCCTACAGCGCATGTTCCTGCACCCAAAACCACAGAACTTACACCTCCTACAACCACCACCTCTTCCTTCACTCCCAAACCCCCTCCAGCCACCCTAGCCGCACCCACGGGTCCTGGGGGGAAGTGTGGACTCAGCTGTGACTCCTCCCAAGGTGGAGAAGGACCAGAAGAAAGCCGGCAAGTCTGGGATGAGCAGCGCAGCGGAGAAGACCGCCATCATCCCGCTGCCCAGGAGGGCCCCGCGAGCCACAGCCCAGCTGCCCAGGAGGGCCCCGCCAGCCCCATCCCAGCTGTCCAGGAGTGCCCCGCCAGCCACAGCCCAGCTGCCCAGGTGGGCCCTGCCAGCTGCAGCCCAGCTGCCCAGGAGGGCCCCGACAGCCCCAGCCCAGCTGCCCAGGAGGGCTCCACCATCCACAGCCCTGCTGCCCAGGAGGGCCCCGCCAGCCACAGCCCAGCTGCCCAGGAGGGCCCCGCCAGCCCCAGTCCAACTGCCCAATGAGGGACGGCCACATCAAGCACTGCTGTACAGGGCAAGGACCGCTAAGGCAAGCACTGCTGAACAGGGCAAGCACCGCTGAACAGGGCAAGGACCGCCAAGGCAAGCACCGCTGAACAGGGCTAGGACCGCTGAACAGGGCAAGGACCGCTGAACAGGGCTAGGACCGCCAAGGCAAGCACTGCTGAAAAGCCAACGACCGCTGAACAGGGCAAGGACCGCCAAGGCAAGCACCACTGAACAGGGCAAGGACCGCTGAACAGGGCAAGGACCGCCAAGGCAAGCACCGCTGAACAGGGCAAGGACCGCCAAGGCAAGCACTGCTGAACAGGGCAAGCACACGCCAAGTCAAGCGCCGCTAGCCCATGAGCGGCACGGGCACTGACGCAACAGGGACCGTCACGGGGTGAGTGATGCACTCTGGGCACAAAGCCCCCTCCAGAACCAGTGGAGTATCATATCCACTACCTCAGTCCTTGGCAGGATGAAGCACTCTGGGCACAAAGCCCCCTCCAGAACCAGTGGAGACATGCATCCACTACCTCAGTCCTTGGCAGGATGAAGCACTCTGGGCACAAAGCCCCCTCCAGAACCAGTGGAGTATCACATCCACTACCTCAGTCCTTGGCAGGATGACGCACTCTGGGCACAAAGCCCCCTCCAGAACCAGTGGAGACATGCATCGACTACCTCAGTCCTTGGCAGGATGAAGCACTCTGGGCACAAAGCCCCCTCCAGAACCAGTGGAGTATCACATCCACTACCTTAGTCCTTGGCAGGATGAAGCACTCTGGGCACAAAGCCCCCTCCAGAACCAGTGGAGACATGCATCCACTACCTCAGTCCTTGGCAGGATGAAACACTCTGGGCACAAAGCCCCCTCCAGAACCAGTGGAGTATCACATCCACTGCCTTAGTCCTTGACAGGATGAAGCACTGTGGGCACAAAGCCCAAAGCCCCCTCCAGAACCAGTGGAGACATGCACGCACTATCTCAGTCCTTGGCAGGATGAAGCACTCTGGGCACAAAGATCCCTACAGAACCAGTGGAGTATCACATCCACTACCTCAGTCCTTGGCAGGATGACGCACTCTGGGCACAAAGCCCCCTCCAGAACCAGTGGAGACATGCATCGACTACCTCAGTCCTTGGCAGGATGAAGCACTCTGGGCACAAAGCCCCCTCCAGAACCAGTGGAGTATCACATCCACTACCTCAGTCCTTGGCAGTATGAAGCACTCTGGGCACAAAGCCCCCTCCAGAACCAGTGGAGACATGCATCCACTACCTCAGTCCTTGGCAGGATGAAGCACTCTGGGCACAAAGCCCCCTCCAGAACCAGTGGCGTATCACATCCACTACCTCAGTCCTTGACAGGATGAAGCACTTTGGGCACAAAGCCCCCTCCAGAACCAGTGGAGACATGCATCGACTACCTCAGTCCTTGGCAGGATGAAGCACTCTGGGCACAAAGCCCCCTCCAGAACCAGTGGAGTATCACATCCACTACCTCAGTCCTTGACAGGATGAAGCACTCTGGGCACAAAGCCCCCTCCAGAACCAGTGGAGACATGCATCCACTACCTCAGTCCTTGGCAGGATGAAGCACTCTGGGCACAAAGCCCCCCTCCAGAACCAGTGGAGTATCACATCCACTACCTCAGTCCTTGGCAGGATGAAGCACTCTGGACACAAAGCCCCCTCCAGAAACAGTGGAGAGAGGCATACACTTGAGAGACTGTGGCTTTGAACTCCCCAGGATTGAACAGTGGGCAAACCACCCACTGTAGAGACTTGAGAGACTGTGGCTTTGCACTCCCCAGGATTGACCAGACAGTGCGCAAACCACCCACTGTAGAGACTTGAGAGACTGTGGCTTTGCACTCCCCAGGATTGAACAGTGGGCAAACCACCCACTGTAGAGACTTGAGAGACTGTGGCTTTGCACTCCCCAGGATTGAACAGTGGGCAACCCACCCACTGTAGAGACTTGAGAGACTGTGGCTTTGCACTCCCCAGGATGCAGCAGTGGGCAAACCACCCACTGTAGAGACTTGAGAGACTGTGGCTTTGCACTCCCCAGGATGCAGCAGTGGGCAAACCACCCACTGTAGAGACTTGAGAGACTGTGGCTTTGCACTCCCCAGGATTGAACAGTGGGCAACCCACCCACTGTAGAGACGTGAGAGACTGTGGCTTTGCACTCCCCAGGATGCAGCAGTGGGCAAACCACCCACTGTAGAGACTTGAGAGACTGTGGCTTTGCACTCCCCAGGATTGAACAGTGGGCAACCCACCCACTGTAGAGACTTGAGAGACTGTGGCTTTGCACTCCCCAGGATTGAACAGTGGGCAACCCACCCACTGTAGAGACTTGAGAGACTGTGGTTTTGCACTCCCCAGGATTGAACAGTGTGCAACCCACCCACTGTAGAGACTTGAGAGACTGTGGCTTTGCACTCCACAGGATTGAACAGTGGGCAACCCACCCACTGTAGAGACTTGAGAGACTGTGGCTTTGCACTCCTCAGGATGCAGCAGTGGGCAAACCACCCACTGTAGAGACTTGAGAGACTGTGGCTTTGCACTCCCCAGGATTGAACAGTGGGCAAACCACCCACTGTAGAGACTTGAGAGACTGTGGCTTTGTACTCCCCAGGATTGAACAGTGGGCAAACCACCCACTGTAGAGACTTGAGAGACTGTGGCTTTGCACTCCCCAGGATGGAACAGTGGGCAACCCACCCACTGTAGAGACTTGAGAGACTGTGGCTTTGCACTCCCCAGGATACATCAATGGGCATGGAGCCCCCTCGTGGATCTGGTGCCGTGCACTCATCCGGCTGAGGTGCCCCCCTTCCCTTCCCCCTGAGGTGCCTGTTGTTTTTCTATCTGATGCCCCTGCAGTGTTCTCTCTGTTTTGATCTGGTGTTGTGTGTGGGCCTCGCCTATGCATTTTGGACCCAATGGTCCACGGACTATGAATGGTGCAATACCTGGACTACTGATCTTGGTTTATATTTTGTTAATAGTGTATATATGTATATATTTGCTTACTGAATTTTGATATATTACAATGGTTCCACTCATTTCCTTTTGTCTTTGCATTCTTCCAGGGGGTTATGGGGGGTGTAACTGTAATGTATAGATATGCATTGGTGTGTGTGTTGTAGTGGGTGAGGGTGGGGGTGGGGGTGTTGCATGTGTGTGTCCTTGTTTTTTGCTTCCCCCCTCACCTATGTCATAGGTGCAGTACTCACCGTGGTCTTCACCGCCGGCGTTGATGCTGTTGGTACAGGAGCAGGAAGACAATCACAGGAAGAATATGGAGTTCCGGACCCATGGTGTCCTGTTTCCTCGTGGAGTCTGATGAGGTGAGCGTTTTCCCTTCGAAATTCCTGTTTCCGCTGTGTTTTTATCCGCGGTGAATCCGCCCCGGAAAAGGTGGCGGATTGGCCTGTCATATTATTGTGGGCGGTACATTGTCTCCCGCCTGTCTGTTGGCGGTGACCGCCGCACTGTTTGTTTGTACAGCTGTGGCGGTCGAAGTGTTAAAGTGGCTGTCTTTGTTGGTGGTTTCCGCCACGTCGTAATTGCAAATTTTTTACCGACGGCCTGTTGGCGGACTTACCGCCGCTTTAACACCGTCCGCCAGGTTTGTAATGACCCCCTTTGTTCCAGTGTAGCTCGGCATGGATAGCACGTGCAGATCCTATGCTTAAAAACTTTGTTAGATAAACAGACATTTGAGGTGAGCAAATATAGAGTTTGGCTGGTGTTGCAGGGCGCTCCTTACTGGAGCTGCTCTCCACCTAAACTTAGGAACTACCAGAGTTCTCTCTTCATTTTTGAATACTTTATGCATCACTCTAACCCTGAAAGGGCTTTAATTTTATATATATGTATCTGAATATATATTCTCTGCAAAATATCAAAGGTCACAGGGATGTTATAGTCATGAAAAAGAATTTTAAAAAAACTAGTAATTCACTTAAAAAAACAACGGTTACAGGGACAGTATAGTTAGGCTCACATTTTAAACGTACCACACTATATAAATGTACCTGTTACAGTTAGAGTTATCTCAAGTAACTATAAGCCATGCCCTAAGATAACTATCACTTGCACCCCCACCATGCACATTTGTTTTGTCAAAAATGTTATTGCAAATATTACATTGATATCATCAATTATGTTATCAAAGATATCCTGTGGGCCGTGTGGCCCCCTCACTAGGCCGATCACAGCCCCGGGGACCCGATCCCATGGGATCCAACCTAAATATTTCACTTTTTTTCAGGGGAGGGGTCCCCCATCCCCAGGCTGACCTTGGCCCCAGGTACTCCATCCCCAGGGGCGCTGCCCAATTTTTTTGTTTTTTTTGGGAGGAAGGGCCATCTGACTCCCCCCTTCCTAGGGCCAATCTCAGCCATTGGGACCCCATTCCATGAGGCCCAGCCATGTGACCTGGGTGCCCCCAGGGCACCGAGTCACAATGTTGGGGACCTTCCGTGGGAGCCAGCACGCTGCTATGCATCTATCAGGTTCGCTATGCTTGTCAATCATGCTCTGAGATGAAGCGCAAAGTTTGATGTAGATGTTTGGATTGAGAATTAAGTAAGAAAAGATAACGAACAGAGCTGGAAATGGCCACCCGAGGAAAATAGTTGCCTATGCAGAATGCTCCTGAAAACAAGTATGGCCTGATTTACCTAAATATTGTCTCTGCTGACCCACGAAACGTCCTGAGTGCATAAGATGCGGTGCTGCTAGTGACCCAATTCCAGCACCACCACACCGGAAGAAGCACCTTTCGCTGAAAGGAACACCAAAGACCAGCCTCGCACCTTCTGTCCTTAAAATGGCCAACATGGAGACATTGCAAGGCTGAGTTTCAATTCAGTGTTGCTACTAATGTCTCAACAGCCAAGATTTGGCACGTATAAATACTACTTCACATCATCTGAGTGGTACGTGCCTTGTACTGCACTAACTCCTATACTCTCTACAAGCCAGGTCTCAAAGACCCCCCAGCCCAAGTCTGACCCCATAGTGGCGGCCACCACTTTCTAAAACATGCTCCAGAATCTTCCTCTGTAGGTAGTAGCTTCCACTCTGTGGCAATAGCTCTACAGTCCACATTGGGGGTCAGTGGGAGTCCACATCTACTGCTGAATATGTAAACCAAAATATCGCGCAGGAGGAGGAATGAGTGCAAAGCCTTGTGCTTTAAGTGCTGTACCTGCTATAATTGAATGCGCATTTGTGAAAATTACATAAGTGTAGCCCAAAATCCAAGAGTGGTGTGGTTCTGAATACTTTATCCCGCTGCATCCGACTGCAACTTCCTACAAACACCTTAATCATGCAGAAATCGAACACGCTGCATGTGCTCGCATGTTCAGCAAAGTCTACTACAGAAACCATGCTCCACTACTTAGCATCCTTAAAAAAAAAGAAATTATCTCACAGGGTGGCAGAGTTTCTGAAACAGAATCATGTAAACCTCTGAGAAGACAACAAATATAACACTTCTAAACCTTTATCAACCCCCACCGTGAGCATGACTTGGTTGGAAAGGAACATCACTGAGTTGGAGGACAAAAACAGAAGGGATAACCTGAACATCTTTGGTCTTCCAGAGGGCATTGAAAACCAGGCCCCTTCCTGTGCCGCATTCATTGAAAAATGGATCCCGCGAGTGCTCAACATAAACTTCTCCAAAGACTTTGAGATAGCACACGTGCACAGAGTTCCCATACATAAACCCAAAAACAAGAAAGCCTCAGGAGCTCTCATCTTCAGACTCCTTTGTTACTCACACACCAAAGTTATCCTCACACAGATGAAAAAAATACAGAGATTGATTTGGGTGCATTAGTTTGTTCTTCATTATTAACAATTGCATGTCTAAATATATATGTGGACCCATACCCTCAAATTGGGTCACAGGCCTTCATTCCAGCATACTGCAGCAACACACAGGTAATGACATACACAACTTAATACCCAACACCCTACTAACTATTACCCAAGTACAATCTATTAATAACCTGTTACAGTTGATCCTCATCTCTTATACTGACTTAAAATCTGATCCGTTTTAATCCAAATTCGAGCTTATAGTTTTTGTATAGTTTAGTAATAACATTTTATTATGCAACAGGTTGTTAAGGGTCATCCCCCAGTTGAACTTTTAGGGGAAAGGATCTCTATTCTCAGTTCACAAGAATTCATATTTTGTTAGTGCTAACTGGTACCATTAAATATTGGGGGCACTAGACCAATTCACCCCATTATATATCGATCCTAAACAGCCTTACTCTTATCTCACTACTTTGTTCTTACTACGAGTTATTGCACGCTGTTCTATATGTTCATAAGATGATGATATGCATAATGTTACTGAGACACACATCACATCACATATCACTCTAGACACTGTCATTCAACGGTAAAAAACATAAGAAATCATCAGGCACATTACCAACCTATACACTGCTTATTATCAAGGTTGATAATGCTTAACCTCAGTTAACCTGTTCAGCAATGAACTTTACACACCAGCTCTCATAAGGCTACATATTACAACATTCAAACCACTTCATTTATTACACCTTGATACTTGATCTGCTAGGCCTTGTATGAGTCGATGCTGTGCACACCAATAACCAAGCAGTAAATATACACATACCCATCTAACCACAGCCATTCTTTTCAAAATCATGTCTTATACTAACTAGCTTAAGGTGCAGCATTACAGAATTCTGGGTCTAGGCTTGACCGCTCATGGCCTCCATCGCCCTACCAAATGCCAAAAAATCCTAGACTACATACACAAGCTCAAGGGAGATTTTATACTCCTACAAGAAACTAAAATGGCTCTAAAAGAGATAACTCTCTTAAAAATAGCATGGGTTTGACACCTAACATGTGTCCCAGCCATTAACAAAAATAATGGATAGATCACCCTTATCTTCAGAAGCAGATCCTGAAGGCAAATGGCTTCTTACCAAAGTACAGAAAGACAGAATTGAATTTATAGTTGTGAACATTTATACAACCAATAACGACAACCCACATTTGGGATGAACCTCAACAAAAAATCCAAACTCTGCACCCTCATTGCAGAATCCTCTTGGGAAGGGATTTTAACTCACCTTGGGATTTCACCCTAGATAGGAACTGCCTGCCAATTCAAACCCAACAAATCACATAAACAAATGTTAAATGTGTGCAACTCTCTTAAACTAAAAGACATATGAGGACTATATAATCCCCAAGGGGAAAGACTACTCATTCTTCTCCCACCCACACAATACCTTCTTTCGAATTGACCATGTCTTAGTTGGCGAAATGCACGTCCCAGCCACATCTTCCCTCTACCACTGAATTTAACCCTAGTCCCAGATCATGCTTGCATTTTCCTACTATACGACATCTGCTGCAAAACAACTAGAACAAAAACACAGAGAATGAACAACCTCCTTCCGTTAAAGAAACAATCAGAAAGGAAATTGAACCATACATGGAACTCAAGAGATCCTTTGGACCTAACCCTCAAATAGTCTTGGACGCTCTTTAATGCACCATCCAGTGACATATGATTAAACTCATGACACAGAAAAACAAGCTAGACAACAAAATCCTCAACCAACTAGAACTAAAATTGTTAATCAATCCAAAGAAAAAACACGGTTAAATACTCTGGGGAAGCGTAAATATGAATATATCAAGATCTTAACTAACAAAGGCCACTTAATAGGACAAAGTTTAAATGCATTAACTTCTGCGGACAAAACAAAGCCAGCAAAATACTGGCATCTTACTTAAAACAGAGCCGTCATAAAACGAAAATTGCTGCAGTAACTAATAAACAAGATACAAGAAAAGTATTCTAAAGACCTTTCAAACCTTATACAACACCCTTTACTCCAAAAGCAATAATGCCCCCTATGAAACATGTTGGATTACCTCAATAAAATAACATCACTAAACAAGATGAAACAACAAAACATTCATTAGAGCATCCGATTTCTCGCTTGGAAATCATAAGACAGAAAGGCTCCAGGTCCAGATGCCTTCCCAGCCTCCTTCTACTAAACCTGGGGCACTTCCCTAAACACTCCCCTTGAACAGTGGTTACAAACATGTGGTCTGGGGACCCTTGGGGGTCCGCAAAGCCTCCTCAGCGGGTCTGGCACTGCTTACAAAATTAAATAATATTAACAGATTGACAAAGTACATATTAATAAAGTGGATAAATGTACAACTGACATTTTTTAAATGTTCTGAAAATGTCAAGGAATTTGAAATTGGGGACAAAAAATTAAATTAGTATCCTTAGATTGATCTGTGAGAGCAGTGCAGATGCATCAAACAAAATATAGTATGGAAGATGTGTGGCTTACATTGAACCTGGAAAAGCTATAACTTTCCAATTACAGTTAAAAGTTGTATTTTTTGTTTTATATTTGGTTGCAAATTTTAAAAAAGTGTTGTCATTAGTGTATGTGTTTGATGAAAGCCTCTGTATTTTATATACATTGTTTCAAATCACTGACAATGTTCAAGCCGAGGTCTCCACCTTCCAGTAATGACCCAGTGGGGGTTGCCAGGTTCCAAAAATGATTCAGTGGGGGTCCCTGGGTTCCAGCAAAGATAAAGTGAGGGTCCACAGAAGTCAAACAGTTAGGAACTACTGTCTTTTCTCCTCCTCAGGTACCATTGAGGGTTCTGCCACTGAGGCAACTATAATAGTTATTCTCAAAGAAGGAAAAGACCCATCCAACACCCAAAAATGATTGCCCCATATTCCTAACAAATGCAGATTGCAAAATATATGCAAAACTCATGGCTCTTAGCCTGGATACCATCCTCAAAAAAAAAATACACCCCTTCTAATCCGGTTTCATCAAAGGGAGATTCAGTGCAGATAACATCCGACTTTTTAGTCATGCTTTTGAAAAAGCCCACCCTCTTCATCAATCCACCTGCATGATAGCATTGGACGTGGAGACGGCCTTTGATAAGATATTGTGGGCTTTCTCAAGTCATGCTTACCACCTTCAATTTTAGTCCCACCCTATCTAGGATGATTCTCTCTTTGTAATAAGAACCTAAGGCCAGACTAAGCATCAATGCAAAACTAACTAATTTATTTAACCTTCTAACAAGGAACCAGACAAATATGCCCTCTCTCTCCCCTGCTGTTCCTATTAGCATTAGAACCCCTACTCATACTAATTAAAGAAAATCCCCTTATCCGTGGCATCCCCTTCTTAGCAGGCTCACAGAAATTGGCTGCTTATGCGGATGACATACTCTTCTTCACCACCCAAACAGACTAAGTCCAGCCTCACATCATCAGCGAGTAGTCTGAAGCGTCAGGCTAACGTCTCTATAAAGAAAAAAACAGAGGTACTTCCACTCAATGTGCACTGTAACAGTTAGCATATCAGCACTTACGGGCCTTAATAGGCCCCATATAAGATCAAATACCTAGGTATCTGGTTCACCCAAACCCTCCAGGAATTCATTGACTTTAACAAAAAAAACTAGAAAGCATTAAAGGCAGCTTAGACAAATGGTTTACCAGGTTCATCACTTGGCAGGGGAGAATAGAATCTATCAAAGTGATGATTACTCCCCTTAAAAACATTTTCATCAGCGTATCTCCTATATACCTTTCAGACACCTTCTTTGCAAAAATTGAGGCAATGCTCACTGAGTTCTTTTGGAATCCTGAAACACCCAGTATTGCTCTAAGGAAACTTAGGCTTCCTGAAAAACGTGGTGGCCTAATCCTACCAGACTACAGGAGGTCCCAACATGCCTTCCTAGTGAAACAAGTAAGACAATGACTTCTACTGACCGTCAATCCCCCCCACCATGGATCACTATTGAAAAAGATCTAGTTAAACCTTTGTCCCTCGTATCTCTTATAACTATCAAGAAAATAAAAACAAACCACTCTGCAGACATTCTGTCAAATACAGTACAGGTCACCGAGCAAAATCGACAACAAACTTTCCAACAAAATGCAATGCTCAGATCTAGCCTTCACCTGGCACAATGAAAACCTGAAACTAGAAGGAAGAATGATGTTCATAAAGACCACAGTTTGTACAGTCCATACCCTTCTGCCAAATCGAAGCTAAGTTCGACCTAAAAAAAACTATACTTCCTCCACTTTCTTAAAATTAAATCACGGTTAGTCAAACACAAGCCACCAACCCCTCCAGATCTACGTAATACTTTAAAATCACATGCTGCATGCCAAAGGCAGACACCTAGCATACAAATCATACTCTCTTGCCTCACTCACAAAATACTTTCTCACCAAGCCAATACAAGAAAAATGGGACGCATTAACCTCAAACTCAAACAACACCCAAGAGGACACGCCAGACTGGCTATCCATATGGGAAACCCTCACTTCCAATATTATAACTCCCTCACTAACACGATGTTGATACTGGATGGCTAACATGGCCCACTGAACTCTGGCCAACTTTAAAAACCAGGTCTTCGGCCCTCTGACACCTGCTGGAGTTGCAAGAAGTAAACAGAAGACTTGAAACACATGCTAGTGGAGAATTCCTCAGCTAAAATGTTTTGACATGCTATCAGCAATACCATTTAAAAAATCCTTCAGATACATTGGACTCCTACCCCAGTGTCCATTACACTGGGTATGCCCCCTCCACCATTAAATATGCACTGAACAAAGATAATCATCTTCTATGGGACATTCTGGTTGCAACCAGCCTCAAAAGTATCCTCAATGAATGAAAGGACTCATCCAAGTGTTCCTCCCATACATGGTGGAAATGGGTTCAATTCGCAAGAGATGCAAGTAACTCACTAAACTCATACCTAAAGACACCATCACTGAAAAGTGGTAAATGCTGGCTCAAACTAGACAAATTTATAATACACTCATCCCTCCAGCTATGCTGACTCCATTCCCATTATCCTCCTTCCCCAACCTCCACTTCCACCACTCCTCACTTATTCCCTCCTTTATTACTCCTATCGCTCTTTTCTGTCGTCTTATCTCCTCTATTTTTTCTGTCTTATCTCTTTCTCTTTCTTCTTTCTCACTCTCCACCCATCCAACTGCAAACAAGGTACCTTGCACACTCCCCCAGCAAACAACTCAATTCCCTAACCACACAAACACTATCTGAGTATCACAAAGAAACACACTCATATCTACCCTCTGTTCTCATATAAAGCTCAAATATTATATGTTATGCTGATGTGCTCATACGATCTGACACTATCACATAATGGATTGATTTTTCTGTTTTATTTTTCTGCTGTAACTTTTTGTTGGATAAACTCTCAGTACAACCCTCTTGAAATTAAAAAAGAGATAATGAAATTAGAATTTGTACCAATTATTATGTAAAAAATAATTCATGGTTCATCTTATTAATGGGGAATTCCAACAAAATAATCAGCTTTAGATCACTCGCTACCACCCTTGTTTACAGACCATGGAAATTTATCACAAAAATGTATGGAGATACAAAGTTGTTCTCAGGAAGTGCACACAGCAGCCATAGAGTACTTCTACTTATCAGCAAGGTAATGTAAGGATTGTAGTCCTAAATATCAAACAAAAAAATTATCGACCAACCAAACGAACAAGATCAAAATATTGACCACGCCCTCACAGGATTTGTGCGAATCCCTCGCCACTTTCTTCCATCGCAAGATCAGCGACCTCCACGACAGCTTCGGACACCAGACCCAACCATACACCACTGAACCCGCTTCCCCGGACATCACCCTCAACAACTGGACCCACATCAACACGGAAGAAACCAAATCCATCATGAACTCTATCCACTCCGGCACCCCTTCGGACCCCTGCCCGCACTTCATCTTTAACAAAGCCGACGACATCATCGCCCCGCACCTCCAGACCGTCATCAACTCTTCTTTTTCTTCTGCTACCTTCCCCGAATGCTGGAAGCACGCTGAAGTCAACGCCCTACTAAAGAAACCTACGGCTGACCCAAGCGACCTGAAAAACTTCCGCCCCATCTCTCTTCTACCTTTCCCAGCCAAGGTAATAGAAAAGACCGTCAACAAACAGCTGACCACCTTCCTGGAAGACAACAACCTGCTCGACCCTTCACAAACCGGATTCCGAACCAACCACAGCACGGAAACCGCCCTCATCTCAGTCACAGACGACATCAGAACCCTGATGGACAACGGTGAAACAGTCGCCCTCATTCTCCTCGACCTCTCGGCTGCCTTTGACACCGTCTGTCACCGCACCCTAATCACCCGCCTACGCTCCACCGGGATCCAAGGCCAGGCCCTGGACTGGATCGCCTCCTTCCTCGCTAACCGCTCCCAAAGAGTTTACCTCCCTCCGTTTCGCTCAGAACCCACCAAGATCATCTGCGGCGTACCTCAAGGCTCATCGCTCAGCCCGACACTCTTCAATGTCTACATGAGCCCCCTCGCCGACATCGTACGCAAGCACGACATCATCATCACCTCCTACGCCGACGACACCCAACTTGTACTCTCCCTCACCAAGGACCCCGCCAGCGCCAAGACCAACCTACAAGAGGGTATGAAGGACGTCGCAGATTGGATGAGGCTCAGCCGCCTAAAGCTGAACTCTGAAAAAACGGAAGTCCTCATCCTCGGCAACACCCCGTCCGCCTGGGACGACTCCTGGTGGCCCACGGCCCTCGGCACCGCACCGACCCCCGCAGACCACGCCCGCAACCTCGGCTTCATCTTGGACCCTCTTCTCACCATGACCAAGCAAGTCAACGCCGTGTCCTCCGCCTGCTTCCTCACTCTCCGCATGCTCCGCAAGATCTTCCGCTGGATCCCCGCCGACACCAGAAAAACCGTGACCCACGCCCTTGTCACGAGTCGCCTGGACTACGGCAACACCCTCTACGCCGGGACCACCGCCAAACTCCAAAACCGCCTGCAACGCATCCAAAACGCCTCGGCCCGCCTCATCCTCGACGTACCCCGCAACAGCCACATCTCCGCACACCTGAGACACCTGCATTGGCTCCCAGTCAGCAAAAGGATCACCTTCCGTCTTCTCACCCACGCACACAAAGCCCTCCACAACAAGGGACCGGAATACCTCAACAGACGCCTCAGCTTCTACGTCCCCACCCGCCCCCTCCGCTCCGCTGGCCTCGCACTTGCTGCCGTCCCTCGCACCCGCCGCTCCACGGCGGGTGGGAGATCTTTCTCCTTCCTGGCGGCCAAGACCTGGAACTCCCTCCCCACCAGCCTCAGGACCACCCAGGACCACTCCGCTTTCCGGAGACTCCTAAAGACTTGGCTGTTCGAGCAGCGATAACCCCCCCTTTCCCCCCTAGCACCTTGAGACCCGCACGGGTGAGTAGCGCGCTTTATAAATGTTAATGATTTGATTTGATTTGATTTGACTACAAAAATATCGCAAACCCTTTACGTTGAAGTGTATTAACAAATATATGTATTACAAAAAAATAAATTGCTATAATGTTGAATTTTAACATTAACCCTATAATTAACAATAAGATAGAAAAGATCATAAGAAGTAAAAAAAAAACTAGCCATATTATAATTACAAAATAATAACGTATTAACTTCATTATAATTCATTTTAAAAATGTTAATAATTTTTCCAAAGTATCTTATATAATTGAAACACTTTTATTTTCGAAACATCCTTTTAAATACATGCTTTAAATTACAAATATTCAAAAACGAATCCTTTGTTAAAACTTTTAATATGCAAAATATAGAGAAATTAAATGTTTTTTAAAAGATTGTAAAGATATAGTTACATGAATATAAGAATAACATGAATATTTCCACAACTAAATGTAGCCATATAATTTTTAAATTATAAATCCAATTGAACTAATTCTGAAAAATACATGTAGTTAGAAGGCCATATTTACTCTTTTACCTCCAGTCCAACTAACATTAGGAAAAATACACACATTTCAGGGAGTTTGATTTACTATTCCTACTCCAAACTTAGCAACATTGTGAAACATGTTGGATTTGGGTGCTGGAAGGGAGGTAAGAATTACTATTCTCACTCCAAACTAAGCAGCACTTGAGAAAACATCAAAATCTAGAGGGGGTCAGATTTAAGTTTCTCACTACAAAATAAGCAATACATTTAAAATATAGACATTCTGAACCACTACCGACACAAACTTTTATAAAACCTAACAACTCAAGAATATTTAACATAGAAATTAATTAAAATAAAAAATCCAAAAATATATCAAACTAAAGAAAGGAAATGAACCACAAAATTAAAACTAAATATAGTTAAAAAATCACAAATTGAATTCAACATTATTAAGCAATATTAGGTATTTAAATGTTGATAATACAATTAAAAGTATAAATCATATACTTTCTATAGATATGCAAAATGTTGTTATGATAATATTATGGCTTCAATATTAAGTACTTTTGATATTGTTTCATCAATATTAAAGATCCTCAACTATGCAATAGCAAATAGAAGGAGCTGCTCTGAGGGGTTTAGGTTTGTACGCTATTTACAGTTATGGAAGCGAAAAAAACTCCTTAAGCGTATATTTGCTAATAATTTTCCCTGTAGTACCCTTGGACACTCATGACTGGTCAAGTTATCCACACCAGGAGCACTCCTTCACACATTAGTGATTTCTAAAAATTTATAAATCTGAACCCATGACTGGGTATAAACCTTTGGGTAAAGATTTACATTTTTTTTATAACCACACTGTGAGAAAACAGGGCTGATTGCAGAGGCCCCATAACTTTTTGCCCCCATTTTCCACTTTTTGCTGGTGTTTTCCTGACTTTAAAGGTGCCCTGGGTACTGCTAACCAGTCCCAGGGCCTGTGCTCTGTGTAAAATGGATATGCAAATTAGGCTAATTATAATTGGCTAAGTTAACCTACCTATAAGTCCCCAGTATATGGTAGGGCATGTAGGTTTAGGGACCACAGCATAGGTGGTGCACACCTAGGTGCATTGCTGAGGTGCCCAGTGTCATTTTGAAAGCAAGTTATATGCAAATTCGACTTTGGAATTAAAGGTACTTCCAAAGTCTTAAACTACCTTATTTTTACATATAAGTCACCCCTAAGGTGTGCCCTATGTGCCCCTAGGGCTGGGTGCCATGTAACTATAAGCAGGGACTTTATAAAAATAGATTTATAAGCCCTGGTGAGGTAAAAACAGCCAAATTTGTTTTTCCCTCATTGAAGTAAATGGCCTTCATAGGCTAGAATGGGCAGACTTTATTTAAAATTTTAAAGTCTCCTTAAATGTTACATACCAAGAATTTGGTATCAAATTGATTGTTATAATAAATCCCACAACTTCCAGTTGTTGGATTTAATATAACTAGTTCAGGTAAAAAGTTTAGACTTTACCTAAAAAGTTGCCAATTTCAGCTCTGCATTGTTTTTGCTGCCGTGCTCTGATTGGCCAGCCTGCAGCAGCTTCTGCCAGGCTGCCTTGATGAGGTGTGAAGTGGCCTGACTTCACACAAAGGAATGTGCTTGGGGGAGAGAATCTCCCCTCAGCAGATGGTGAGGCAGGAAGGGGGTGGGCTGCCAAACTGGTCTTCAAAGGCAGAGAAGGACATTTGGAGCACCCAGCAACACCCCCACATCCTGCAACCCCAGACAATTAGGTGCCCCCTTGATTAGATTAGGAGAGGGCAGGAGAGGGGTGTGTTTATGACTTTTAGCCACACCAATGGGTGGGCTCAGCCAGATGTAACCTCCAAAAATCAGATTCATCCATGTTGGATTTTTAGAGACTGTTGCCTTCTGGGATGGATTTTTGCCACACTTCCCAGGAAGTGGTCATCACAGGGGGACGACCCTGTCCCTGATTGGAGAACCAGGGCCCCACTGCTTTTCACCCAGGAGCAAGGATAAAACTGGCAGACCTGACCCCACACCTCAGATCCCCTCCAGAATTCAACAAGAAAGGAACTAAAGAAGAAGAAGGACTGCCCTGCTGGACCCCTGGCCTGCACCTGGACCCTGCACTCAGAAGGACTGCACCAGCTGCACACTTGGGCTTCACCACAAGAAGGACTTTGCCTGGCTTCAACTGGTTCAAGGAGGGACTCCCTGTTTGCTACAGGTGAAAAATTGCTAAACCAGAGTCCCCTGCACCAACTCCTGAAGAAAGCGACCAGCTGACCACTGTCCAGTGGCCAAAAAGGAGTTTGCGCCAGGTGCATTCTGGGAGTTGAAGTCTGCACCCCCCAAGGACCATCACAGAACTTCTGGACCCTTGGGGTGAGCTGTGGACCCCAAAAGAACCTTAAAAGAACATCTGGGTGAAGCCCCAGAAGTTTGGAAAAGATTTGAGAATTTTTGGAAAAAAGCTCCAGAGAGGGACCGACCCGCCGCGGAAATTCTAGCCGGCTTGCCTCAACCGCGACCCGGCCTGACTTCGTGGTTCGTCCCGGTAAAGAAAAACATCCAAAAAAGAGACTAAGTCCGAACGTAAAATGTTGACCGGGACCTCCCAGCCATCGTATCCGAGAAGGGCTCCATGGACGTCGGATCAAGATCCAGGTTTACCCCGGTCGAAGGATTTTCATCTCGAAAAAACGACTAAGTCCGAAGGTAAAAGTCTCCACCGAGGAAACCCACATCGCGTATCCGGACAAGGGCTCCAGGAGGTCGGATTCAACTGGCAGGTTCGTCCCGGTGAAGAAAAACTTCAAAATAAAGACTAAGTCAGAAGGTAACTTTTTAACCGAGGCCTCCCGCGACCTGTAGCCGAGCAGGGCTCCATCGCGGTCGGCCTGAAAGTTTGACTTTGCCCCGGTCGAGGTGCAACCAGATGACCCGATTGGCGCTTTTTGTTTCTAAGCGCTAGAAAAGTAATAATTCTTTAAAAATTCATATCTCCGGTTCCCCTGAACCGATTTTAATCGTTTTTGTGTCATTTTAAAGATAAAAATATAAACTATTTTTATAAATTGGTTTTGGATTTTTAAACTGTTTCCTGTGTTTTATTTAATTACTGTTTTGTGATATTTGAATGCTTTACACTTTGTCTCCTAAGTTAAGCCTTGACGCTCGTTGCCAAGCTACCAAGGGTTGAGCTGGGATTAATTTACTGAGACCTAACTGTACCTATGTGGAGGTTAGTGGCTTGTTGCTAGGTGTAGGTACCTACCTGCCCTACCAATAACCCATTTTCCAACATAATTGGAAGCAGCGACGGGATCCTGTACTTGTGTTCAATATCACGTTACAGTTTTAGGTAAAACAAATTAAAAATCCTTTAAATTGTCCTAGTGCAAAAATTGTTTTTAATTTGTAATTTGGATTAATTTCAATTATTGAATTTTTGTAATTTTTCTAAATTCTTGTTTCCAATTTTTGCAAAAAGTTTTTGTTGACACAAAACTAGGGAACCATGGAGCTTGATCTGGCTAGCCTACCCACACTGACAGTAGTCCAGCTTAGGGGGTTGTGTATTGAAAGAGGGTTGCCTGCAACCACTGATCTCAGGAAGCAAATCCTGATCACATCCCTGACAGCATGGGCTGAGGCCCAAGAGGTAGTGTCAGAAGAAGCTCCAGAGGAGGGAGAAAGAAGGGAGGATGCTAGCTCTAACCACTCAGGGGAGGGAAGGCATCTGAGCCTAAGTGAGGATGAGGAAGAACGGTCCTCAGTAAATACAGTCAGTAGGGGCAGATCCAAAGCTAGTGGTGGGAAGGGGGTCCTTTCAGGAGGAGAGAACCCATCCATCAGAGAAAGAGAGCTGGTGGCCCAGCTAGCATACATAGCTTTGGAAGCAGAGAAGCTGGCCCTAGAAAAGAAAAAGTGGGCATACAAAGAGAAAAGAGATGGAGGCAGCGATAAAGAAGCTGAGGTGTCCATGGGTGGGGGAGTTTGCCCCAGATTACCCAAGGGGGTAGTTCCTGCTTATGTAGAGGGGGATGACATAGATAAGTGGCTAGGGGCCTTTGAGAGGGCACTCCAAATGAGAAGGGTTAGGCCTCAATACTGGGGTTCCCTTTTGTGGGAGTTGGTCCCCAACTCAGGGAGGGATAGGCTTCTGACCTTAAGGGGGGAGGAGGCAGATTCATACCCTAGTATGAAGAGGTGCTTAGCCAAGAAGTTTGGTCTGACCCCAGAGCAATATAGAATGAAGTTCAGGGACACCCAGAAGGTCAGTACCCAGTCTTGGGTTGACTTTGTGGACATTTCACTAAAGGCACTAGAGGGCTGGATTATTGGTAACAAAGTAGATACTTATGAGGGGTTATACAATCTGATCATGAGAGAGCACATCTTGACCAATTGTACCCAAGAAAGGTTACGCCAGCATCTAGTGGACTCTAAGCATACCAACCCTAGAGAGCTAGGGGAGGCAGCTGATGAGTGGTTGAGAACCAGGGTGGTTGTCAAGTCCCAGGGGGGAGACTCCAAGAAGGGGGGGACAGGTCCCCAAAAACCTAAGGAGGGAGGTGGTAAGCCCACCACAGAGACTCCCTCTGTACCCCAGAACCCTAAGAAGGAGGAGAGTAAATCCCACTCCCACTCTGACAAGCAGAGACAGGGAGACCCAGGGTTAAAAAAGCTCTTGGACAGTAGGTCTTGCTTTGACTGTCAGCAGACAGGTCACTTCAGAGGAGATGCAGCCTGTCCAAAGAAGGTGGTTAGGATTGGGCTGTCCAGTGTAGCCATAGAGGAGGATTCCTCAGAAGATGAAGTCCTCCTAGCATTGTTCTGGGAGACAGGACCAGATGGTAATCTGGTGATCCCTGAGGGTGGGAGTAGGCACTTCCACCACATTCAAGTGAATGGGATCCCTACCACTGGCCTGAGAGACACCTGTGCCAGTCACACTATAGTGAGTGACCGGTTAGTGACCCCAGACATGTATGTCCCAGGAAAGACAAAGAAAGTCAGGATAGCCACAGGGGAGGTCACTTCCAAACCTGTAGCCATAGTGCCCCTAGAGAGGGAGGGTATCCTTGACTGGATTAGGGTGGTAGTCAGTGCTGACCTTCCCCTAGATTGTATCCTGGGCAATGACCTCCCAGAGGTGAGTCTGGTCACGGATGGGGTGGTCGCCCAAGGTGCCCCCCCAACCCAAAGTCCTGGGGAGTCAGTCCCTACAGTTAGGAGACAGGGGTCCCCAAGAAAAGGAAAGAAGAAAAGGAAGGGTAGGCCACTCTTAAAGAGAGTTCCAGGGAGCCAAAGGCCTTCTGCCCCAGTAGGGGGGGAGCCCAGAGTTGGCACTGGTGAGGCCTCACCTGACCCCAAGGAAGTCCTGAGTAGTCAGGCAGCTGTCCAGATGCAAGGTGTTGCCCCTGCACTGACAGAAGGGAGAGTGGAAGGAGGGTGTCTGCCACAGGAGGTGGTAGCCCCCCACTCTAGACA
Source organism: Pleurodeles waltl (assembly GCF_031143425.1). Taxonomy (NCBI): domain Eukaryota; kingdom Metazoa; phylum Chordata; class Amphibia; order Caudata; family Salamandridae; genus Pleurodeles; species Pleurodeles waltl. The sequence continues at coordinate 253,339,380 of NC_090439.1, forward strand.
GCAAGAGGGGTGCCAGGACCCCAAAGTTGCCCTTAAAGCAGCTCAGCCACCTGTCAGTGGAGAGCTTAGGGTGTGGTTCTGGGTACTGACAGCTGTCAGTAGCCTCTGCTGGGTGCTAGCCTTCCTGGCAGCACTGTACTTGGCCTGGGAGGCAGACCCCAGGGCCAATAGCAAAGTAGGCCCCCTGACCCTATTGGTCATGGTGGGGTTGCTCAAGTGTTGGGTGAACTCTTTGGGTAAGCTAGGTTTTGCCCTAGCAAAGTATGGAGTAGGGGAGGTGGGCACCTCACTACCCAAGTTGGCAGAGAGAAAGGAGGAAGACCCCCCTAGAGGAAAGTTTCAGTTTGAGTTGGGTCCTTTTACTGTTGGGATGGCTTCACTACCCATAGGGAGTGACCCTGACAGGAGGATATAAGGCAGAGTAAGCCCTGCAAAGGGACAGCCAGTTTTCTTCACTGTCTTCCACGCCTAACAAGCCAGGAAGACTCTCCCAGGGTTGGGTTGAATCTCCTGGGCTTGTGGGCTGGGGGGGGGTTGTGTGAGAAAACAGGGCTGATTGCAGAGGCCCCATAACTTTTTGCCCCCATTTTCCACTTTTTGCTGGTGTTTTCCTGACTTTAAAGGTGCCCTGGGTACTGCTAACCAGTCCCAGGGCCTGTGCTCTGTGTAAAATGGATATGCAAATTAGGCTAATTATAATTGGCTAAGTTAACCTACCTATAAGTCCCTAGTATATGGTAGGGCATGTAGGTTTAGGGACCACAGCATAGGTGGTGCACCCCTAGGTGCATTGCTGAGGTGCCCAGTGTCATTTTAAAAGCAAGCCTGCCTTGCTGGCTGCTTTTAAATTAAAGTTATATGCAAATTCGACTTTGGAATTAAAGGTACTTCCAAAGTCTTAAACTACCTTATTTTTACATATAAGTCACCCCTATGGTGTGCCCTATGTGCCCCTAGGGCTGGGTGCCATGTAACTATAAGCAGGGACTTTATAAAAATAGATTTATAAGCCCTGGTGAGGTAAAAACAGCCAAATTTGTTTTTCCCTCATTGAAGTAAATGGCCTTCATAGGCTAGAATGGGCAGACTTTATTTTAAATTTTAAAGTCTCCTTAAATGTTACATACCAAGAATTTTGTATCAAATTGATTGTTATAATAAATCCCACAACTTCCAGTTGTTGGATTTAATATAACTAGTTCAGGTAAAAAGTTTAGACTTTACCTAAAAAGTTGCCAATTTCAGCTCTGCATTGTTTTTGCTGCTGTGCTCTGATTGGCCAGCCTGCAGCAGCTTCTGCCAGGCTGCCTTGATGAGGTGTGAAGTGGCCTGACTTCACACAAAGGAATGTGCTTGGGGGAGAGAATCTCCCCTCAGCAGATGGTGAGGCAGGAAGGGGGCGGGCTGCCAAACTGGTCTTCAAAGGCAGAGAAGGACATTTGGAGCACCCAGCAACACCCCCACATCCTGCAACCCCAGACAATTAGGTGCCCCCTTGATTAGATTAGGAGAGGGCAGGAGAGGGGTGTGTTTATGACTTTTAGCCACACCAGTGGGTGGGCTCAGCCAGATGTAACCTCCAAAAATCAGATTCATCCATGTTGGATTTTTAGAGACTGTTGCCTTCTGGGATGGATTTTTGCCACACTTCCCAGGAAGTGGTCATCACAGGGGGACGACCCTGTCCCTGATTGGAGAACCAGGGCCCCCCTGCTTTTCACCCAGGAGCAAGGATAAAACTGGCAGACCTGACCCCACACCTCAGATCCCCTCCAGAATTCAACAAGAAAGGAACTAAAGAAGAAGAAGGACTGCCCTGCTGGACCCCTGGCCTGCACCTGGACCCTGCACTCAGAAGGACTGCACCAGCTGCACACTTGGGCTTCACCACAAGAAGGACTTTGCCTGGCTTCAACTGGTTCAAGGAGGGACTCCCTGTTTGCTACAGGTGAAAAATTGCTAAACCAGAGTCCCCTGCACCAACTCCTGAAGAAAGCGACCAGCTGACCACTGTCCAGTGGCCAAAAAGGAGTTTGCGCCAGGTGCATTCTGGGAGTTGAAGTCCGCACCCCCCAAGGACCATCACAGAACTTCTGGACCCTTGGGGTGAGCTGTGGACCCCAAAAGAACCTTAAAAGAACATCTGGGTGAAGCCCCAGAAGTTTGGAAAAGATTTGAGAATTTTGGGAAAAAAGCTCCAGAGAGGGACCGACCCGCCGCTGAAATTCTAGCCGGCTTGCCTCAACCGCGACCCGGCCTTACTTCGTGGTTCGTCCCGGTAAAGAAAAACATCCAAAAAAGAGACTAAGTCCGAACGTAAAAAGTTGACCGGGACCTCCCAGCCATCGTATCCGAGAAGGGCTCCATGGACGTCGGATCAAGATCCAGGATTACCCCGGTCGAAGGATTTTCATCTCGAAAAAACGACTAATTCCGAAGGTAAAAGTCTCCACCGAGGAAACCCACATCGCGTATCCGGACAAGGGCTCCAGGAGGTCGGATTCAACTGGCAGGTTCATCCCGGTGAAGAAAAACTTCAAAATAAAGACTAAGTCAGAAGGTAACTTTTTAACCGAGGCCTCCCGCGACCTGTAGCCGAGCAGGGCTCCATCGAGGTGCAACCAGATGACCCGATTGGCGCTTTTTGTTTCTAAGCGCTAGAAAAGTAATAATTCTTTAAAAATTCATATCTCCGGTTCCCCAGAACCGATTTTAATCGTTTTTGTGTCATTTTAAAGATAAAAATATAAACTATTTTTATAAATTGGTTTTGGATTTTTAAACTGTTTCCTGTGTTTTATTTAATTACTGTTTTGTGATATTTGAATGCTTTACACTTTGTCTCCTAAGGTAAGCCTTGACGCTCGTTGCCAAGCTACCAAGGGTTGAGCTGGGATTAATTTACTGAGACCTAACTGTACCTATGTGGAGGTTAGTGGCTTGTTGCTAGATGTAGGTACCTACCTGCCCTACCAATAACCCATTTTCCAACACACACACACCAGATATATATTGATGGATACATAAAATGACGTATTAGCTGCCCAATACGTTAAAACTTGCCTCTTGCCTCTTCAAGGAAACAAAGATGAACAAGAGAAACTTGCATTAGAAAAATGGGGAATAGGGGAAGAAGGCAAAGAGAAAACAGAGTTTTTTATAGAAAAATAATAATTTCATCACTGTATTAAAATGGGTCATTAGTTGAGGAGTTTGTGAATTCTACCCAAGTTATAAGTAGGGGAGGGTGAAAAATTAAGTTCGGGGAGTGTGGAGTTCCAGCAAAACTTGTTCTCATGTATGGCTCGCCAAAATTAAGTTGGCAAGTGCCAGTGAAACTATGCATCCCCTAGCACAATCTTTAGGCATTAGAACTCTTCCTGGCAAGATTTCTCATTGTAGTTAGTTGCTGCAGGTCGCATCCATGTGTGCTGAGAAACCTGCTGCTTAAGTAGAAAATCTACTCAAGCAGCGGAAATAATCAGTGCCCTCTGATGCGCTGCATGGTGTTGTGTGAGCTGATTTTACAGCCAGGAAGAAGCTTTCAGTGCTAAAAGTCATCGTAAGCAGCTCCAGGTGTCAAATTCCTCCCACTTGCATGAATTCCTCAGAATCTTACAAGGTTTTTATGTACCTCCATGATATTCTATGGAGCGAAATGCCAGGTGTTCTGCCCAGGCCCAGTTATAATTCCCAAAATCCTGCAAGGTCAAATATACAGTTTCAATAATTAAAGCCTGGGCTCAGTTACTGGTAGCTCTGGCAGTGCAGACAGGTTGTACTAAGAAACATAGGGTAAGAATTTAGTAACAGTAAAACAGTTAAAAAGTAAGAAACACAATTCAATAAAAATCCCAGAACCAGCTTTTAAAAATTAAGAAATCATTTCATTAGAAAAAAGACACCAAAATGGCTAAAATCCCATAAAGTGGACTAGATATATGATTATTTTAACCTGTAAAGCAAAAATCACAAAGGAAAAGTAAAGCACCAACCAAAAATTAATTTCCAGGAATCCAGATTCAATTTGAGTCCACCTACTTTGGAGTAGATGTCAGGTAAACCAAGCATCCCAGTCTAAGCTTTTTCCTTCTGACTTATTGTGTTTTAATGGAAGTTGAAATTCTTCAGTGGGGAAAGGTTCAAGGTGTATCCAACAAAATAATGTCAAAGATGAAAGCAGCTTGTTGAGGTCCATCTGAAGCTATTGGTGATGGCCACAAGTGCTCGGAGGGATTATATTAAAAGTTCACGTCCACCAAAGTCCTCTTGTCAGGTGCATACTTTTCACGCCTTCACTCGGTCAAGATTTCTACCTTGGGACTTAGTCTACATTTCTGATGGGAAGTATTCCTGCTAGATAGAACCAAAGTCAGCAATATTGCCAAAATATGCTGTTCTGTAAATCTCCAACCCAGACAGGACCCTGTTAACCCACCCCTTAATTCTTAGCCCAAACTGTATCTCCATTGTTACTGACGTACGTGGCGACTTTTAATCTGCCTTTGAGCTCATCAGCTCTGGGGACAGGTGAGCATCAGTTTTTACGACAACATTTGCCCTCTGTAATTAACAGATAACTTAAATTCTGGGAGTGACCTTTGACAAGTGGCCTTAGGTCTGAGTACCACAAGACTGGACAAAGAAGTGCTGAAGGGCTAGTAACCCTGAGATACAACATCTTGCCATGTCCTCCTTGATGTTGGCCCTCACTTTATCTGCTAGCCTGTAGATTTTCTTTTACAGGTAAGTTGTCACCAGTTTAGATGTCACAGACACACCACTATGTCAACTACTGAAAATGATTTCTGAAACCTATACACGTATAGGATGGGCTAGTTTGGGTGTCAAGCCAAAGAAGCCTGAAATTCAGAGTACCAAGCACAGGAGGGTTCTAGAAAATGCTGAGATAAACAAAAACAAAATAAAGACAGAAGAGATCAGAGAGCAGACTCTCCAAATCTGGAGAGCTCCCAAATTAGATAAAATCTCAGAAATAGATAAACTTCAAAGGCTCCTGACAGATATACTGATACACGTCCCTTTTGTTCTTTTCAGGACATGCCAAAAAGATGAAGTGAGAGAGTGGGCTGGTCATAGCAATGTACTGACTACGTGAAACAGAAAAAAGTCTCACAGTGCTCTTCAGACAAAAAAAATAAGAAAAATCGCCTCAACAAAAGCCACAATTCAAAAACAAAAACGTGGCAGCGATTTCAATAAAACATGACAGAAAACTTCAAAACATTGCTGAGGAACAAGATGTGGGCAGTGACCCTGCTAGACAGCGTAACAGAAGTCACAATATGTGTCAGAGTCTGAAAGATCATCTGTATGTGAAGCAGCTAGTGACTTTCTTGTAGTTGAGACCGACACGGTTTATGATTTAGCCTTCCAAATTGAGGGAGACATAGAGTGAACTATTTGTATACATTTTTGGAAAGAACTTAAATGTGAAATCCTATTGGCAGAAAGAGACTGGCCACCGAGTACGTCCACAAGCTCCCACATGCTGAAGAAGTCATTTTGCCTTCTTTCTCAGATTTTGTTCCAGATGTTGTAAAATAAGCCTATACTGTTGATGGGGCTTTCACGCACATAACTGCGCTTTACCACAATCATGTAGGGTGGGATAAATAATCCCCCTACCATGTAATACTGATTAGGTCTACACCCCAGCCTCAACCTCAGAACCCTGCTAAACATGAGGCTAAAGCTCCAGTAAGAGAGATCCTTACTCAGCTTGAGTACCAGGCAGTAATAGAGCCCTGTGTCTCTACAATGAATAACTCGTTCTTCCCGTTGCAAAACCAGACCATTCATATAGAATAGTCTTAGATTACAGACACTTAAACAACCATATACACAAATGCAATACAAAATGCACACAGCAAAACAATAAGGAACAACATAATGCATTAAAACTACAAACCAACCTTGTAAATTTCCAATGTTTTTTTCCTGCCAAAATTTAGCGCATGAAAGTCGGGACCTGAGTGCATTCTCATTTGCCTCAGGAAAATGTTTTTGCCGTTTTCCCCAGGGTATAAGAACAGCCCAGGGTTGTTCTCAGCCCGTGTAACATCAATATTGCATGATATTGATCCTGAGGCAATGTACTATGTGGATGACATTTATCTCATAGATGATGACCTCAAACTTCATCTTGCCAGAGTCGATCGGATTGTTCTAGGATTTGCAGCCCTTGGATACCAATTCAATTTTAAGAAAACCAAACCAGCCTTTCTCAGTGTATTGTTCCTGGGATATGAAATATCAGATGAAGGCAAGAGCCCGGCCCCATACCTTTTAGAAAAATATGCACTACTTCAGCCACCAAATACCATCAAGAAACTACAGTCACTACGTGGTTTCTTTAACTTTGGCAGACCTTACATTCCAGATTATGCACATCGCATAAAACCACTCTATGATTTAATTTGTCGAGATTTCTCAAGCAGACACTGGACAGTTTAACACACATGCTTCCTCAGAGGATTGCAGCAAGACATGCTAGAAGCAAAATACTTATGCACATGTGAAAACAAAACACATTTGGTCATCAGAATTATTGCTGGTGCCATTGGGTTCTCCTATGTCACCTTTAATGAGGGTGACGCAGTGCCCATAACACACAAATCACATTTGTACTGAAATGTAGAACAACGCATTGCACCCACAGAAAAGATTCAGACTGCTGTACAGATGGCTGTCATTAAGAAGAGTCCACTTGCCCAAGAAAAACGCATTATTTTTGTTACCTCGGTGCCAGCCTTAGAGGCTGTCACCAAAGCAAACGTTCATAACGCTAAAGCATTACATCCATGTTGGATTCAATGGGCAACCTCCCTGACTACCACTGATATTGATTATATTTTTTACTCAAAACTTAAAACACAAGAGTTTCTCCAATATGAACAGGAGTATGCCACACCTACTAACCTCTTGCCAATTGACAGATACCAAACTGTCATTTATAATGATGGTGAAACACAGCCAGCTGTAGGTACAAAGCATCAACACTCAGCTGCTTGCGCAGCTGTGAGCGGAGTGATGAAGGATGGTGTATTCCACCCTCAACATACCGATACGCAGACCCTGGAGGACTGGATAGCAGAGTTGGCTCAGCTCAAAGCTCTCATCTTGGCACTGGAACATACGGATCTATAACAAATCACATTGATTGTGTGTGATTTGGTACTATTGCATCCAGTCTTCAATAAATATCTCAGTCATTGGTGGTTAAAGTGGTTCAGAGACTCAAAGGGGAACACCATAAAAAACAGAACTCTGTGGGCTAGGGTGGCAGACCTTAAGGATAAGCTACCAAATGCTCATGTAGGAAACACTTTGACGGATGAAGCGACCAAATCAGCAGTAACGATGGCTTCCCTTGTTGCAGTTACTCGTTCTCACACGAGATTGGATAATTAAATTCAGGCTGCCATGAAAGCTTTGGCTGAGGGCAAGCCTCTTCCAAAAGCATACCCTACAAAACATTCCCAACATATCAGTGTACAGAATGTTGCCTGTGCAACAGCTGCTGGAGTGGGAGATTGAGTGATCCCCAACCAAGACCAGAGATTAGATCTCATGAGAGCAGCGCTTGAGGGTTTGACATCTGCTCATGCTGCTGTTGTGGCTACAATATCACTCATACAGAAACACTTCTGGTAGCCCGGTCTATACAAACAGACAATGCAATGTTTCCTTTGCTGTGACATTTGCCAGCAAATAATGGGCTCAAACATCAAACGCACACACAGACATCCCTCTTAGTGTCCAATAGTCTACTACAATGTGTGTAACTGGACCATTGTGGTCCTTTACAACCTGATAGTGCATACAAATACATTGTAGTCACTGTTGATTCTTGTTCTAGATTCCTGTGGTTATGGCCATAGCGATCGGCTGATGCTCAAACTGTTATAAAAGACTTGCTGGTCTTAATAGGTACATATGTGGTTGCAGCATTCAACTTGGACCAGGGCCCTGCTCTTGCCTCTAGGGCATTCTGGGACACCATGAGGACAATGGGTGTTGAACTCCATTACTCATCCCCATATCATCCTGAGGGTTATTCTGTTGTGGAGAGGAAGAATCATGACCTAAAGCAGTCCTTAACAGCTAGAGTATTAGGTTTAGGCCGCAGTTGGCTTCATCACCTATATGGGGTCCAGAGAGCACTGAATAATCTGCAACGATGGCCCACAACGCACTCCTTATGAGATTCTCTTTGGGATACCTATGTATGTCCCAGATCTAGATAGCCCTGGTGTGGTGCTAGCAGACACACCTTTTGACAGAAATGAATGTCTCACTGTCTTACAGGAGCTTCAACATTTTCGTGATGATTATTCATCCATCAGTGCTACCAACTTAGGAATAAGGGACTTAGGGCCAGATGTCCGAAAGTTTTGCGAGTCGCAAGTGGGTCGCAGTGCTATTTGCGACCTCGCAAAAAGTGAAATGGTATGTTCCAATGCCATTTAGGAGTTCCAAATAGCGATGCGACCCATTACCGACTCGCAAAAATTGTGACTTGAAATTGCAACTCGCAATTAAGAAGTCGCAAATTGCGAGCCACAAACCGAATGCACAAGGCAGTCACAAATTGCAACTAGTCACAAAAAGCCCGTTTTGCACACCCAGATTAGCACTGATTCCAAACAGGTGTTAACGAGAACCAAAGTATAAAAGGAGACCCAGAAGGCATCTGGGTTTCTCAAAATGGCTGCACTATATGTGATTGCATGGAGGAAGAGAGTCCAGGCTGCCCAGCAGAGAAGGAGGAGGCAGAGACAGGAGAGGATATACCAAACCAGGCAGACACTATTTCAACAAACTGAGGATGAGATTTATGATAAATACAGACTGAGCAGCGCAGTTATCCTAGAGATCATTGAACTGCTCAAACCTCAGCTTGAATGCCAGGCAATGCGCGGCTGCTTCATCCCCACACATGTGCAAGTGCTCTGCTTACTGCACCTCTTGGCCTCGGGTAGCTATCAGGGGGTGATTGTTGCGGCAGGTGGGGTATCCCAAAGTGCCCTCTCACGATTCTTCTGATGTTTCCTAGATGCCATACTCGCACACATGTCCAGATATATATGCATTCCCAGGAATGAGGCGGAAATTAATAGCACCAAGTTGGACTTCTACAGAATTGCCAACTTCCCCCTTATAATAGGGTGTGTGGACGGGACAAATATACCAATGTGCCCACCAGCAAATCTGGAATATGTGTTCCGCAATACGAAATGTACCCACTGACTAAACATCCAGGTGGTCTGTGATGCCCATAATGTCATTACTGACATTGTGGCTAAATATCCAGGGAGTACACATGATGTATACATATTCAGGCACAGTGGGATACACAAACGCCTAGAACGTGGGGAGTTTGGCGAAGGATATTTATTAGGTACTGTCGAGGACACTCTGATGCCTTAAATACAGGTCACTGCGTAACCCTGTGATGCCTTATAATTTTGGCTCTTTTGTCACATGGGTGACAGTGCATATGCCTGAGACCATGGATACTCACCCCATACCTAACACCTGGCAATAAGAATGAGAGGCGATACAACATAGGACATTGGCGGACCAGAGCTGTCATTGAGAGGATGTTCGGCTTGTTGAAGTCACGTTTCTGATGCCTGCACAAAAGTGGAGGGACACTCCAGTATGCCCCTGAAACTGCATGCAAGTTCGTAGCAACTTGTGCCATCCTCCACAACATTGCCACCAGTGGCTACATCTCACCCTCAACAACACAGATTCGGAGGATGAGAAGCAAGAGCTACCACACTGACAGCCTGGGGATGGCAGCATCACAATGGAGGGCAGACAGAGATGGAACCACATTGCAACCCACTACTTTTGCAAGTAAGTGGCAACTGTGACAACACTCACAAATGTAAGACACACATAGCCCGGTTGTGTAGTACAACAAATTATTCCTTTAATTTCAGGAATATAATGCAGAAAATATTGTCAATGCAACTTCACGAAAAAAGTAAAATGTAATGTATGACACATTAAGTTCATGTGCCACAGTCAAAACACAGATTAGGTATCTCACAGCCTCCTGTGACTACGGCCACCATGGCCCAATCCAGGTTGGTCCCCTGATCCTTGCCGGGCACTGCTACTCTGCAGGATCTGTACATCAGAGGCAGATACACTGCTGACACTGGAGATCTCCTTGCTATCCTGAGGGGTATCGCCAATGCCCCTTTCTGCTTGGCTGGTCTCTATCAGGTCCACTGCATGGCTGATGCTCCCTAGTCCTCTTGCCACATCACCAGCAAAATGGCCAAGTTCTACCTGCAGCTTCACTGTGTGCCTTGACAGGCAGGCAGTTGTGGTTGCAAGGCACCCAATAGATAAACTCAGTTGGTCCAAACGGGCAGCAGTGTTGCGCTCTCTGCGCCTTGCAGGTGCCCTATCTGCAACCATTTCCCTGACCAAGTCGTTAATGGAGCTTGTGAGGTTTGCCAGGTTGGTGTTCATGGCAGTGAATTGGTTGCCCACATTGGCAAAACCCTGAGAGAGTGTCTGCTGCAGTCTGTGCAGGTTCCTATTCATAACCCGCATGTGTTTATTTTGCAGTTGGTGACTTTTCGGTAAGGATGCCTCCAGTCCTAGAAATTGTTCGCCGGTGACATCCTCCTCACTGGCTGACTGTATTGGGCGTTGCTGTCTCCGCACAGACCCAGCTGACCTATGTGGCCAACTCCCACTCATCAGTGGCCCCGGTGTCATGTTGCCTACCTCAAAATCCAGATCAGTCTCATTGGTGTTCTCTCGTGCATGTTGGACGGGTGGTTTAGTCATGCACTCCCCAGCAGTTACAGTGGCTGCCTGGTCTGCTGTGTTTGTGGCTGGTTCATCTCCCTGCACAGTAGGGCTGTAGGTGGGTCCTTGCGGGAGACCTGTGGGGCACAGGGAATACACTGTCAGTTCCTCACATATGTTTGATGTCTCAGAATAAATATTTCTCAAAAGTTGGACTACTGTACTACATTGCCCATAATGCATTGTTCTATAGGTTGCAATATAGGCATGTAGCAAATCTGGAGAGTGCATGCTTATGTGTACTGTGGTTGTGTGCATGGTGCATTGAGTGGTGTAAATGAGTGATATTTGGCACTTACTTTTGGATGTTCCCGATTCAGGACTGTCAAGGTCTCCAATTCCGAATACAGCCTCCAGCTCCAGAGTGGTCTCCACCATGGTCTCTATGGCTGTAGGGAATGGTACTGTTGATGGTCCTCCTCCAGTGCCATGCATCTCCCTCATCCGCTCGGCCTCCCTTTCCTTGGTTCTGGACCGGAGGTCGTACCACCTTTTGCGTACCTCATCAATTGTGCGATGGCTGACTCCAATAGCATTTATCTTGGTAAGGATGTCCTGCCAGATTTTCTTTTTTTGGGTGTCAGGGACACTCATTGCTGCCTTACCAAACAAGACATCATGGTGCAGGCAGCACTCCTATCTTAGGACTCCAGCTCCTTTTCAGTTTCCTTTTCCTCCCAGCAGTGGGTGTCTCCTTGTCCTGAGATTACATGGTTGGGTGTGCCTCTGCTGTTTGTGCTGGGTAGGCTCCTCCCTGTTCCATGGGGGTACTTCCTGGTTCTGATGTCATCACTCAGAACCAGGAAGTGTATTTTTTTGCACCTGCGTGCAATTTGCGACTCCGGACCACACCCTTGTGCAACTTGCGAGCTTGCAAATTGCGATCCCGCAAATAGCGATTTCACAAATAGCAATTTCGCAAATTGCAAGTTCGCAAATTGTGGTGCGACTCCGCACCGAATCGCAATTTGGTTTTGTGATATATTCATGCATCTCGTTTTGCAAGTCGGAAATAGCGATTCGCAAGCAGTCGCTATTTCTGACTCGCAATTATTTTTCTTCATACATCTGGCCCTTAATAACAACTTCTACAGGCTGAATTCCTAAAGTTGGGGATCTGGTTCATGAGAAGAATGCTGTGAAAAAAGATTTTGGCCTATCCTACAGAGTACTAATTCCAGTCTTGGTGGTCCAAGGCACCAGAACTTTTATTCAGCTACCACTTCCAGGTTCCAAAGGGAACAGAATTGACAATGTCAAAATGCATCATGTGGCCGATCCTGCACAGTGGGCCTGATGTCCCTTGGGTAGTCCCTGGTCCCCTCTCACTACCCAACAGGCTAAACCTCTTCAAAGAAGGAACAACAACACTTCTGAATTCACCAGCATGTACAAAAGCCTCCTCAAGCATAGGGAGGGTAGAGAATGAGGTTCTGCTGATTGCTTTTACTGCTTCATCGAAAAGAACTGACCACTATGGGGCTGTCTATTACTCCAAAGCAATGTAAACTGATTACATGTTCTACCATGAACTCCCACATGAAGTGGATCCATCTACCAACTTAGTACCAGCTCCTGTGTTTGCACAGACTGCTTCTGGGTACTTCATCGGCCAAGATTACTTTTCTACAACTTCATCTAAGTCTGCAAATGAAACTATTTCAAAGACATAAGCTGTACATATGGCTTGAAAATAACTATTTGGTTTACCCATGGCATTATCTGTGCTACTACTGACATTGCTTGCCTTGCTGTTATGGACTGGTTTTGTGACTGTTTTCTTACTCTTGATAAATGGTCATTATCGTCCTGAACGCTATTCCGTTGAGCCAGTGGATGACGTTCTAACACCATATCCTTCCTCACATAAGGTCCAAAGAGACATGTCCCTTGTGAACATTTCAGTAGTATCAATTCTGGATTGGATTGGGATAAAATTCCTTTTAATATATAAGGGCCTACTGAGGTTATCCAAATTCCATATGTATTCAAAATTTCAATGACTGATGTAATCACACCTGATGTTGCTTCTGATGACTGGGATGTTAAAACAGTTGAATCTATGCTGTCTGAATTGCAGGATTATACTGTATTTGAAAGTGAAGATAAGTATAGAAATACAACGAATTATAGGGAATTGTCCTATTATCATCATTGGGGACTTTCTGCACTGAGCAAGTATATATAGAAAGTGAAAGTGAAGATAAGTATACAAATAAAACAAATTATGGGGAATTGTCCTATTATAATCATTGGGGACTTTCTGCACTGAGCAAGTAGATGTAGAGCAATATTCAATTACACACGGTGGGGACATTGTTCAACTCCACCTGTGGGGAGTCCCAAAACATATGTAGACAATTTACATATTTTTCAGGGCATGGCACAACAAATACAGAGTCATATTGCATCAAAATACCACCTTCTAGAATGCCAAAGATTTTGCTAACTGACACCAAATTAATCTATTCTGATTCCTTTGTTTCCTGGCTTGCTGTTGAAGGTTATGAATACTGGAAGAGCACTACAGATGTGAAAAGCGTAGGAGAAACACAAGATTGGCAAATTCAGGGTAGGGAAGCTTTATTTAGAGCATGCTTTATTCCTGTCCAAATTATATTTTTAAATGAAACAGTTCAATAAACATCCTACCTAGGGTTAGCAAAAATAAAGGAAATGAGTGCGCCCATTATCCCCTCATCAGCCAAATTCACCAATTGGTAAACATTCCTAAATGTCACAAAGAAGAACTAAATGCTTGGGTCCAAAATGGTACCTATAATTCCACACTTTCAAGCCTGGGTGGGTGGTCATTGTAGCCTTTGGACACAAATGGGTGTCCGGCATGATTTGTTAATTCCTCAGGGGGTTTCAAGATTAGCCAGCCAGATTCTCGCTATGTTTCGGGTCAACACTCTGGTATAGTTATTACATACAGTGTGGGTAAACTGTGCCTCCAATGGTTATGCAGTAACACCTTGGCAGCAGTTAAATAACATCTTTGGGGAACATTTATACTCTGTTTGTGCTGAATTTGCATAATTTTGTTTTCATGCAAATTCAGCGCAGAACTAACTACATATTTATATTTTGACGTTAGACACGCCTAACGTCAAAATATAGGAGTTTGCAGCATTGTTTGGAGCATAGCCCCATTTTTATTCCCTGTGCTAAAATGACAGATGGATGGGAGGAGGAAATAGATAATGGTGCAAAACTTGCTTGTCAGACCAGGTGTTAGGGGACCTGTGGACACAAGTTAAACACCATGGAATGCCCTCCTCAAGCCCTCCTCAAGCCCCAGGAGCACCCCCACCCCCACCCCCACCAGAGGGATGCCAGAGGATGGGGGACCCCATCCCAGGTAAGTCTGGGTAAGTATTATAATTTTTTTAGCCATCAGGGCCCTAACTGGGGGCCCCCTGCATGGCACTGGGTGCAATGGCCATGCCCATGGGGCACTTGTCCCCTGCGCTAGTCATTGGGGTGGAGGGCATGACTCCTGTCTTTCATAAGACAGGAGTCATGTTTTTGATGGTTGTGTGCCAGGAAATGGCACTAGTCTGGTTAGAGGCAATTTTTACCTTTAAGCAGGCTAGTATCATTTTCTGATGCACAACCCCCTCCTTCCGTACCGCCACTCCCACACGGCTAGCATCTTCTTCTAAGACGCTAGTCCAAGTTTAGCATCGGCTTGCATTATTGAAAAAATATGGCACCCAGCTGGTGTTTTACAGCAAAAAGCATAAATATGGGCCTTAGTCTCCTATCGAAGGAAGTAGACTTGCAGGATTTCTTGCTAGGTCCAATACCCCCCTCTAAATGATTCCCATATGTCATATACAACGAGATCTGGAAGCTTTCACAAATGGAAGCAGCTGCATGTTTGAGGCAGGTAAATAAGGAAAATGTGGAAAAGGCTTTAGCTGTTGTCGATAATGGCATGAATACTCAGTCCAAAAGAATATACAAACTTAGTAATATTGTGTCTTCTGCAATGACATCCCTTTTGCAACATGGACAAAGTCAGCTGCGTTCCATCATGCAGTTGGGTTGGACTAGTTCTGAAAAATGGCTGCCTCCTGTGGAAACACATAAACATTAGTGACTTGTTTGCTGCTTTTAATTTGTCCAGGTAGCAACAGATAATGGCTAAAGAGGAAGCAAGTTACACCATGTTTAACATAGAAAAGTTAGAAAATCTGCCTTTTACTGTAGCGGAGACACCTCCAACCCTATGGTTAGTACATGGGCTTATAAATCTGTCAATTTCTACTTTTGGTTACACAAAATGTTTGAAACATTTTGCTGTGGGCAAATATGAGTGGCTAGCAGATAACTGTATAAAAGAAGAGTTTGAGTGAACGACGAAACAGAGGTCCTTCTGAGCAAAAGTGAATGTGAGAAAACTGTTAGTCATACAATGATTTGCAAGCAGGTGTCACTTCATAGTTTCTGGAATACAGAGGTCACAAACTTGGCATGCTTTCTGAAGAGATAAGAATAGAAGAAATGTGGCCTCACATTGATACTACTAATGCTGAACACACTATGGGCCAGATGTAGCAAACGTTTGCGAGTCGCAAATGGCCCGAATCGCTATTTGCGACTCCGCAAAATCGGAAATGGGATGCAAAAATCCAATTTCCGACTCGCGAAATGCGATGGGAGCCGTTACCGACTCGCAAAATGTGTGACCCCATTTTGCGACCCGCAAATAGGAAGTCGCAATTTGCGAGTCGCAAACGATATGCAATTGCAAGTCACAAATTGCGACTAGTCGCAAAAAGCCCATTTTGCATGTCCCATTTACCACTAACTCAGAGCAGGTGGTAATCATTACCAAAGTATAAAAGGAGACCCAGAAGGCATCTGGGTTACTCAAGATGGCGGAGATATACCTAATAGCAGTGAGGAGGAGAGCCCACGCAGCCCAGCAGAGGAGGAGGAGGAGCCACAGACAGGAGAAGATTTACAGAACAAGGCAGACTCTTTTCCAGCAAACTGAGGAAGAAATCTATGATAAATACAGATTTAGCAGCGCAGCTATACTAGAATTAATTGAATTACTCAAACCACAGCTAGAACGCCAGATGCTGCGCGGCTGCGCCATCCCTACGCATGTGCAAGTGCTATGCTCACTGCACCTCTTGGCCTCGGGGAGCTATCAGGGGGTCATTGCTGTGGCATGTGGGGTATCCCAAAGTGCACTATCAAGGTTCCTCCGGGCATCCCTAGATGCCTTACTCACACACATGTCCCACTACATATACCTACCCAGGAATGAGGCAGAAATTAACAGTACCAAGCTGAACTTTTACCGGATTGCCAACTTTCCCCATGTCATAGGGTGTGTAGATGGGACACATATTCAAATATGCCCTCCTGCAAACCTGGAATATCTGTTCCGCAACAGAAAGTGTACCCACTCACTCAATATTCAGGTTGTGTGTGACGCCCACTATGTCATCACTGACATTGTAGCGAAATTTCCAGGCAGTACTCATGACTCCTACATTTTTAGGCACAGTGGGATACACCAATGCCGGGAACGTGGGGAGTTTGGAGACGGATACCTCCTAGGTAGAGCTGCATACACCTTGTAGACATGCACACAGATCAATGTGCACACCAACCGTGACTTTCTAACAGTGTACTGTTTGTGCCAAACAGGTGACAGTGCATATGCACTACGGCCATGGATAATGACTCTGTACTTAACACCCAGCAATGAATGTGAGAGGCGATACAACAGTGCACATAAGAGGACCAGGAACCTGATTGAACGCACCTTTGGATTGCTGAAAGCATGGTTCAGATGCCTCCACCGAGGTGGAGGTGCCCTCCAGTATACCCCCATAACGGCATTCAAAATTGTTGTCGCATGCGCTATCCTGCCCAACATTGCCACCCGACGTGGGCTACCTCTCACCCCTGCAGACCCGGATTCGGAGGATGAAGAGCAAGAGCAACCACATCGCCATCATGGGGATAGGAGCATTGCAAATCAAGGCAGACTGAGACAGGAACACATCGCAACACAATACTTTGGAAGGTACGTTCCAACTTCTACCATACTCACCTATTGACCAAACACTCCATTTGTTAAGTGGAACAAAAAAATTATTTAATATGTGCAGAAATTGAACTATTTACAATTAAAAACTGTTCAGGGACTTCAGAAAGCCAACCTGGCATGGGGCACATTGCCATCATGTGCCCCAACATCAGGGACAGTGTTTAGTTTATTGCCTACGGCGGCCTCTGCCAGCCTGGCTGGTTCCAGGTTGCTCAGCAATGCTCTGCCTCGTACTCCTACTCCGGAGCACCCTGGTGTCACCAGCAGAGACACTGCTCACAGTGGAGCCCTCCTCGCTGTCTTGTGGGTGTCCCCTGTACCCCTGGACACATGCCGTGCCTCCATGAGGTCGATCACATGGGTGATCCGGCCCAGGCCCCTTGCCACATCACCTGCAAAGTGGCCCATTTCTACCTGGAGGCCGACTGTTCTTCTTGACAGCCCAGTAGAGTTCACTGCCAGTCTGCAAATTGAGGAGGCTATCCTGTCCAGCCTTTGGAGCAGCTGGCGGTCCCTGCGCCGCGCACCCTCGCTCTGTGTAAGCAGTCCAGCCACCAGTTCACGCATGGACAGGGCTAGGTCACCAGTGTTGTTGCCTATTACGTCCAGTTGTGCATGGAGCTGCTGCATGCTGTTTTCATTGCTCCTTACAAAGCGGTGCAGAACCCCACTAATCCGCCCTAACATTTGATTTTGCAGGCGTGACCACGTGGCAGTTGTGCCTCTGTCAGTGTGGTGGACGGACGCCCTGACTCTGCCTGCAGCCCTGCTCTCCTCATCCTGCGTTGCCTGCTCAGCGGTGGATGCCCTGTGAGATGTGCTGTGGCACTCCTGGCTGTTGCTGGTGCAGCCTCCAAAACTACTGTTGCAGCGGGTGTTGTCATAGAGGGGATGGTGTTGGTGGTGCAGATGGGAGTAGTGGCTGCTCCTGTAGTTTCCTCATGGGGCTGGCTGACCATTGGCACCTGGCTGCTGTGGCTGGTGGTGGGGTCTTGTGGGAGACCTGTGGGACATGGGGAAAAGACTGTCAGTGTCTACTATCTGTTGCACACTTCCTAATAAAAATTTGCCTATTAACTGCCTACTTGACTACATTGCCCATAATGCATCATGCTGGTATCTGCTACTCTGAAATGGAGCAATCTTGGTTGTGCATGCCCCTGTGTACATGGTGGGTGGGGGTATGGCATTGATGGGGGTACAGGCAAATCACATGGTACTCACCGGTTGATGTTCTGGGCTCAGAGGTGTCCAGATCTCCGAATCCTGTTACAGCCTCCTGCTCCAGGGTCTCCTCCACCCTTTCCTCCAGGGGTGTGGGTGGTGGTATGGAAGATGGTCCCCCTCCTGTGCCTCTCATCTCCCGGAGCCTTTCTGCCACCCTCTCCTTGGTCCGGGAGCGGAGGTCATACCACCTCTTCTTTATCTCATCGACACTCCTGTGGCTGACCCCCAGGGAGTTCACCTTTTCCTGTATTTCCTGCCAAATTCTTTTTTTGGTAGAGTCTGGCACATTGAGGGCTGCCTTCCCAAATAGCTCATCATGGTGCTGACAGCATTCCTCTGTGAGCACCTCCAGCTCCTTCTCAGCAAATTTCAATTTCCTCTTTCTGGGAGTGTCAGCCATGGTTGCTGTTGCTCTGTTAGCTGTGCAGCAGTTAAAAAGGGTGTGGTCCTCCCTCCTCCCAGGTGTATCTGTAAACTTCCTGGCTGTGATGTCATCATCATGTGCCAGGAAGTGTTTCCAGAGTGTTCTGGAGTGGTTTCTGGAGTGTTCTGCAGCACCTGCAATCAATTTTCATGAAAATCGCAATTTGTGACACCCACTCGCAAATTGCGAGTCCGTTTTTTGCGCGGTCGCAAAAAGTGACCTTGCACACTGCGGACTTGCTATCTGCGGTGCGACTCCGGGTGCGAGTCACAATTTGTCCCCGCAAATTGTACCTGCATTCCTGTTAGCGACACGCAAATTGCGAGTCGCACATGCTCGCAAATTGCGAGTCGCTAATTTCTTTTGTACCTACATCTGGCCCTTAAGGTGCTACTATTCCTAAAGCAGGTGGCATTGACATCGGCCAGGCAGATGTACACTAAAAAAGATAGCGAGACCATCAACTAAGATACAATCCTTACTCAATACCAACTTCCCCAAGCACTTTGGAGAGCTGATCTGCAGACTTTTAAACTCCTCGAGCACTGCAGGGATTGTGCATTTCTTTAAGGCTGTTGGGTCTGGATTTGTTGCCACCTTCCAGACTGCCTTCGGAGTCATTCCTTCAGCTATACATTCACTCTTTTTGAGTGTGTTTGGCATATTTCCTGTAATTTTTGTGCTGATTGGCGGAATTCTGCTACTGTTATTCCAAATACACAGTGGTTGTGCTTTATCAGCTAAGCAAAGTGATGGAGCTACCACCAGCCCAGCTGTGTCATGATCACATGATGCAGTTCTTTGGTGCTGGAAGAATTGGAGCATGATTAATCATTGTCATTTAGGCCAGTCCTGTGGTGCATGCAACCTGTCTTTCATTGCACCTGATGACTCTTCGAGTGTCTACCTTCGGTGTGTCTTGATGTTCAGCCAGTGCCTCCTGTGGACAAGGAAGTTCCCGATGAGGGTTCATTCACGGTTGTGTCCCATGAGACAGAGGTTGATCACAGGGCCACTCACGAGCCACCGCTTGTGAACTTCTTGGCTCTGACGACATCTGGCACTAAGTATGGTGCTCCCTACACCGGTGACCCAGGACACTTCAAAAAATGCTCTTTGATTCAGTGAGAGGTCACAAGAAAGAGTCCTGGGCACAACTCAAGAAAGAGATGGAACTGATCAGAGAATCATAAAAAAGTAGGCTTGGGAGAGCTGGGCTTACCTTTTGATACACACATCACTGCGGCTGACATCCAGGTGTGAGCTCTAGTCACTGACACGGCCTCTGTTATGGGACTCTCAGACTTGTAGGCATCTCTGCTGTGATAGACTGTTTTTCAAGAGGAAAAGGGAGCAGAAAAGTGTGCACTTCAAAAGCAGCAGAGCCTCAAGATAAAACTTCAAAGACTCAGATCCTAAACTACATTTGGAGTCTGAAAATAAACTATAAGGGGAAGTTGAGAAGCCCAAAATTATTCTCAAACAAGCAGCAAGATGTGCTGTATGAAGAGGGGAAGCTCTACAAGATTTCTGCTTGTGGCCAGGATTGGGGGCCAAGTTAATATCACACAGGGAATCCAAGACCACTTGCCCTGGTTCATCAGTGCCTGCAAGCTTGCCAATATCAGTGTGCCCTGTGAGGAAGAGGAGAGTGCTGGAGTGAGCAAGATCCAGTGAGGAGCCCTGTCTAGTGGACTTCATGTGTGAGGTGTAAAGAGACAGCTGCTGCATCATTTGGGTTATTGCCCATGTGCAGGACTGAGTCGGCGAACCCCTGAATGCCAGGATAAGGCCACCCTGATGGTAGTAGTGAAAAAAACTACCATGCTGTAAGGGCTAAAGCATTGCGTAGTAGCAGTGTGGTGACCCTGAATGCCCAGAGGGGCCATCATGGCAAAGACGGCTGTGTAATAAGGGCCAAAACCTTGTGCCAGAGCAGTGCAGCAACAACGTATGTCAGGAGGGGCCAATGTCATGAAAGACTGCACTCCAGTAAGGGCCAAAGACTTGTGTGGTAGCGGTATGGCGATGGCATATATCAGGAGGAGCAGTCATGGATAATTTTGCATGGTTGACCAAGGCAGAGCCCATGGCCTGGGAGTGGTGGTGACCCCATGTATGTGAGGGGGTCATCAGAAGAATAAAGCACTGCCACTTGTCCTACCCCTTTGGATAAGTGAGGAGGTCACTTAAATGAAAATTGGATCATCGCAATCACTACCCTCATCAGGAGTGAGTGAACACATGCCCTATAGGGGAAGCGGAGAGAAACCTCCAATCACTGCATGAGTGCAACCATGAAAAAGACAGCCTGTGCCTGCTAAGTGCTGCCACTGAGCACATGTGCATTCAACTCTTCTGACTTGGACCTGAGCCGCTGCTACTAGTGGGGCATATCCTGGATGTTACCAGTAGTAAATGGGGAATAACCATGATTGTTAACACAAAGAGTGATTGGGACAGTGAATCACTTGAGACACTCTGGAGCTCTGACCTCAGGGGAGGACTATATAACTGTGAATGTCATAGCTATGTCTTCTTCATTTGTGTCCTGTCTGTGGTTAGTGATAGTGTCATATTTGTACTCTTGCTCTAGGCAAGACTGCTGGTTTAGGTATGACAGCACTTTTGTTAGGAAATGCTTAGGCCAATCCTACAACAAATCGCAACTGTCGGCCCAACCCTACCGGCTAACAAGCAGTACCTCACCAAAACCTTAACAGTTAAAGGTGATTTCTGGCAGCCTTTACGCATGGACTTAAGAGTGCAACATCTCAGGGAAGTCGTGGTTAAACGGAGATTACGCTTTACTCACATGAGCAACAAGTCTCAGTCACACATAGGCAATGAAGGAGATGCAGTAAAGTTTTCAATAGGTTTTATTAACAAGACTGCAATCTACTGTAAAATGCACAAGCTGCAATGATTAAGATAATGAACAATGCAAGAAGCAGAATGGTAAAGATGACAGTCGTGAATACAAAGAACCCCACCATCTTGCTATAAACATGAGATGTGAAATAAGAACTACTACCATACCATGGAGAACCTAATCTCCAACCTAAAGAGAGCAAGGTGTGATAAACCTAATCTTCCAGTACCATGTACATGAGAAGTACCCCCCAACCCTCGTTATCTTGGAATGAGGTCTCTAGATCAGAGTCCTTTGGGACACGAAAGCTGGGTATGCATCAAGCAACGTGTAGCATAGATGGGATTGATGGCATCTGGTAGGAATCCCTTTGATAACCTTGTCTGCGTGAGATGTATGTATACAGATCTTGTAGGACCCTAGACACAGGTGTGTTCCCAAATAAAAGATAAGAAGGCTTGCTTGGGGTGGCAATTATTTAAACAATTCCCTCAAAAGGTACATTATGTTCCTGTCACATGTAAGAGGGAAAGGGACATGATGTGAAAACCTACGTATATCACTTTGACGCTGATAGTGACACCTTCACAAAGTGGCACTGATAACATGAAATCAAAACATCTTCCTAACGGGTCTACTGTCAAAATATAAATATGGAATTACCTTTGCGCAGCATTTGCATTAAAAAAATGACACAAATGCGGCTCAAAGTATAGTAGTCATTTCAAACTTCTTTACGATCTGGTGGCTGGAACACAGCCACTCTCAGGATGAGGGCAGGAACTGCCAGTCTCTCAACAGGTCGTGATTGAGTACTGGAACTTTGAATCCTATTGTTGGAAGGAGGAGAGGGACCAGTTGCTCCAGTGAAACATTTAATAAGGAATGCCCATCAACACAACCTGTGCTTGTTATAAACAAAGGAAGAGAGAGGACAGGGTGCTGGTGTTGGCTGTGGAAGGCACTTCGGGGCACGGTTCAATGCACAGCTTCATCTCATCGGCTCTGTAATGTCTACAAGGTGAAAAGCTTTTGCATGACAATTTCAGGCATTGCTGTAATGCAGGGACAGTGGTGGTATGTCTGCTGCATCAGTCGTGGATGTTGCACTCAGCGGGGACCACGGCTCTGGTGCAGGCAGCAGGCGGGGTCAGAGAGAGGCACGTGTTCTAATGTTATCCTGGAAGTCAATGCACTTGTTTCTTCTTTGTTACACTACAACCCTTCCAAGTGCCCAGGGACTGAATTTGATACCACTTGGCAAGTCAGGATTCTCAGCAAGAGAACCCAGTTGTTGGTAGGTGAAGTCTTTGTTGTCCCTGAGACTTCTTAACAGAATGCAAGCTCTTTCATAGCCCTTGGAGGACCTTCAAAAGCAGGATGTTGAAAACAAAGTCCATTCCTTTCACTCCCAGGACAGAAGCAGCAAGCAGCAGGCCAGCACAGCAAAGCAAGAAGAAGAGTGGCATCCCTCCTACAGCACTCAGCTCTTCTTCCTGGTAGAATGTGCTCAGTCCATAAGGATTCTAACTATGTGGTGTCAGAGATCCAGTACTTATACCCATTTCTGTCTTTGAAGTAAGACCCTGCCTCATCCTGCCCAGGTTCTAGGCACACTCCAGGGGATTGGTGACCGCTTTGTGTGAAGACAAGCACAGCCCTATTCAGGTGCAAGTGGCAGCTCCTCCCACCACTTTAGCTTAGGAAGGCGCATAAGCCTGGTTATGGGCCATCAAGATATGCAGGGCACAACTCAGCTTCCTTTGTGTGACTGTCTAAAGTGAATGCACAAACAGCTCAACTGTCATCTATAGGAGGCTGGCCTGGTTTGTAGTGGGTACCTTGGGTACTTACACCTTATACGAGGACCAGTTATCCCTTATTAGTGAAATGTAGTAATGCTCTAGCAGCTTAGGCTGATAGAGGTAGCTATAGCAGAGCAGCTTAGCCTGAACCAGGAGACATGCAAAGCTCATGCAATACCACTTATAGTTACACAGTACTTGTACACAATTAAAGACAATACTCAGTGTTACCAAAAATAAAGGCATTTATTTGGGTGACACAGTACCAAAAATATCTTAAAGACAATACTCCTTCTGGTGGTAAGTCTTATACACACTATATACACTAGACACCAAAACTAGACAAGTAAATAGTCATAGAACAATGCAAACAATAGGAAATGCTATAGAATCCAATGGGAGAAAATAGGTCTAGGGGCAACACAAACCATATACTAAGAAGGTGGAATGTGAATCATGAATTCCTCCCTAGAGAAGTGCAGTGTGTGCAGAATCGCTGGGAGAGTAAGAATACAGTAAAGGTAAGTAAATTACACCACCCAGAGCCCAAAAAAGCAGGAGGAAAGTACTACAAGTTTCCTTTGGACACACTACACCTCGTGATTGGGATTTTGCAGCAACCAACCAAGTCTGCAAAGAACAACTGCTGGATTCCTGGACCTGAAGACCTGCAAAGGAAGGGGACCAAGACCAGAAGTCGAAAGAAGTTCCAGGAAGGACAGGAGCCCCTGCCAACCCAGAAGAGGGTGCAAAAGAATAGTCCCCGGTTAGTTGAAGTCTGCAGGAATGCACCCTAGGAAGATGCCAGAGAGTTCCTGGATGATGGAACGATGTCCTATGACGTGAAGATCATTGCAGATGTGATTTCGTGTTGGGAGTTGCCAACAAGCCTTGGCTATGACAAAAGTGCATTTTGCATCAAAATCGCGCTGGATGGATGGACCCAGGAGAGACCTGGGGCCTCAACTCTGAGTGAGGAGGAAGAGGGGGCTCTCAGCACTTTAGAGAGTCCTCAGGATGCCAGAAAGCACCCCTAGAGGTCCCAGGACACGTGGACAAAGGAGGTGCAAAATGCGGTTGATGCAGCACAACAAAGAAAGGTCCCACGCAGCCCGGAGAACAACTCAGTGAGTTGAGCATCGCAGAATGGAGTGCTGGGGACCTGGACCAGGCTGTGGACAAAGGAATTTTGCAAATAGTGCACAGAGGCATCAGGAGGTGAAGAAAACACAGTACACAGGGGCACTGTCGCTCTCAGGGAAGGCAAGGTCATACCTCCTCCAAATTGCATCAGCAGGACAGTCTATGTTGATGATGTCCCTCTGTGCCCTTAGGAGCACGCTCATCACTGTGAGAGGAGTTGAGTCCAAGGGCACCGGTTGTTGTCTTGGAAGGTGCCTGCAGGCGCAAGGGAGTGACTCTGTCACTCCATGGGAGATTTTTTTGGCCCTTCTGGTGCAGGATGAAGACAGGGAGTCCCCAGAGCGTGCACACCGTGGAAACTGTTGCAGTTGCTGGGTTGGAGTTGAGGTTGCAGAAGAAAAGTATCTCTTGTGGATACTTTGTTGCAGTTACAGCATTTCTTGGAGCAGGCTACGTTGATCTGAGGTCAGAGGATGCTGAAGTAGTTGCAGAGGATTGCTGAAGAAAACCTGCAAGCAGAATCACAAGAGAACCCAGAGGAGAGACCTGAAAGAGCCCTGAGAGGGGGATCGGCTATCTTATCCGGTATGAACCTATCAGGAGGGGTCTCTGATGTCACTTGCTGTCACTGGCCACTCAGAGGCCTCCAGAGTGCCTCCACACCTTGCAAAGCAAAATGGCTGAAGTCTGGGACACACTGGAGGAGCTGTGGGCACCACCCATGGGTTGATGATGGAAAGGGGAGTGGTCACTCCCCTTTGCTTTGTCCAGTTTTACGCCAGAGCAGGGGACAAGTGGTCCCTGAAACGGTGTAGACTGGCTTATGCAAGGGGGTACATCTGTGCCCTCGGCTACCCCTCCCCAGCCTTTAACACCTATTTCCAAAGGGAGAGGGTGTAAACCCTGCTCTCAGAGGAAATGCTTTGTTCTGCCTTCCTGGGACTGGGCTGCCCAGACCCCAGGAGGGCAGAACCATCTCTGAGAGGGGGCAGCAGCTGTAGCTGCAGTTCAAGCCTCAGAGAGCTGATTTGGCAGTACTGGGGGTCCATGGTGGAGCCCCAGGATGCATGGAATTGGCCTCCCAATACCAGATTTTGAATGGGGGGACAATTCCATGATCTTAGACATGTTACATGGCCATATTCGGAGTTACCATTGTGAAGCTACATATAGGTATTGACCTATAGGTAGTGCACACGTGTAATGGTGTTCCCGCACTCACAAAGTCCCGGGAAATGGACCTGAACTATGTGGGGGCACCTTTGCTAGTGCAAGGGTTCCCTCACACTTAGTAACTTTGCACCTAACCTTCAGCAAGTGAAGGTTAGACATATAGATGACTTATAAGTTACTTAAGTGCAGTGAAAATGGCTGTGAAATAACATGTGTGTTAGTTCACTCAGGCTGCAATAGCAGGCCTGTGCAAGGGTTTATTTGAGCTCCCTATGGATGGCAAAAGAAATGCTGCAGCCCATATGGATCTCCTGGAACCCCAATGCCCTGGGTACCTAGGTACACATAGTAGGGACTTATAAGAGGGGTCCAGTGTGCCAATTGAAATTATTAAATGAAGTCATTAGCCTACAGTGACAAATTTAGAAGCATAAAGAGCATAAGCACTGAGGTTCTGGTTAGCAGAGCCTCAGTGACACAGTTAAGCACTATACAGACACACACATTAGGCCATAAACTATAAGCACTGGGGTCCTGACCAGCAGGATCCTAGTGAGACAGGCAAAAACATAGTGATATACAGGTTAAAATGGGGTTAACATGCCAAGAAAGTTGGTACTTTCCTACACAACCCCCCCAAACCGAGGGACAATAAGACTAACCTTGCCTAGGTGAGTCTTCATTGTCTAAGTGGAAATATCTGGCGAGTCCATTTGCATTGGAGTGGGTACTCCCAGGTCTATGTTCCACTGTATAGTCCATCCCCTGTAGGGAAATGGACCACCTCAAAAATTTAGGGTTTTCACCTTTCATTTGTTTAAGCCATAATAGAGGTTTGTGGTCTTTCTGAACAATGAAGTAATGAAGTGAGTCCCAAACAAGTAGGGTCTCAGCATCTTCAGTCACCAGACCACAGCAAAGGCCTCCCTCTCTGGGGCAGACCAACGCTTTTCTCTAGGGGTCACCTTTCTGCTAATAAAAGCAACAGGTTGATCCTGGCCGTCTGAGTTCAGTTGTGATAGACAGACCCTACCAATAATTCAGAAGCATCTGTTTGAACAATGAATGTTTTGGAGTAGTTTGGGCTCTTTAAGACAGGAGCAAAGCAAATTGCCTACTTAAGCTCCTCAAAAGCTTTCTGACAGCTAGCTGTCCACCGTACCTTTTCAGGCATTTACATACTAGTAAGGTCATTAAGAGGTGTTGCAATGGAGCCATAGTTCTCAATGAACCTCCTGTAATATCCAGTGTGGCCTAAGTTGGCTCTGGCCGGGGTCTGAGTTGTAGGGGGAGCCCAGTCCATAAGGTTCTGAATCTTCCCCCGAAGTGGTGCAATCTGTTCCCCACCTATCAGGAGGCCCAGATAAACCACTTTTCCCTGCCCTATCTGGCACTTTGAAGCCTTGATAGTTAGGCCTGCCTTTTTCAGGGCCTCCAAAACTTTCCAGAGGTAGACCAGGTGATCATCCAAGGTGGAGCTAAAGATAGCAACATTGTTAAAATATGCTGCACTAAAAGCTTCCAAACCTTGGAGGACTGTATTCACCACCCTCTGAAAAGTGGCAGGTGCATTTTTCAGCCCGAAGGGCATCACTGTGAAGTGATAGTACCCTCCTATGGTATAAAATGCAGTTTTTGCTTTAGCATCTTCTGACATTTTGATCTGCCAATACCCTGCAGTCAAGTCAAAAGTGCTTAGATACTTGGCAGATGCCAGTGTCTGGGACCCACTGGAGGAGCTCTGTGCACCACCCCAAGGGTGGTGATGGACAGAGGAGCGGTCACTCCCCTTTCCTTTGTCCAGTTTCGCGCCAGAGCAGGGGACAAGGGGTTCCTGAACCGGTGTGCCCTCCAAAGCATTTCCAGAGGCTGGGGGAGGCTACCCCTCCCCAGCCTGTAACACCTATTTCCAAAGGGAAAGGGTGTAACAACCTGCTCTCAAAGGAAATGCTTTGTTCTGCCTTCCTGGGACTGGGCTGCCCAGACCCCAGGAGGACAGAACCCTATCTGTGAGGTGGCAGCAGCTGTAGCTGCATTGCAAGCCTCAGAGAGCTGGTATGGCAGTACTGGGGGTTCATGGTGGAGCCCCCAGAATGCATGAAATTGGCTCTCCAATACCAGATTTAGAATGGGGGGACAATTTCATGATCTTAGACATTTTACATGGCCATATTTGGAGTTACCATTCTGAAGCTACAAATAGGTATTGACCTATACGTAGTGCATACGTGTAATGGTGTCCTCGCACTCACAAAGTCCCGGGAAATGGCCCTGAAGTATGTGGGGGCACCTTTGCTAGTGCAAGGGTGCCCTCACACTTAGTAACTTTGCACCTAACCTTCAGCAAGTGAAGGTTAGACATATAGGTGACTTATTAGTTACTTAAGTGCAGTGAGCATGGCTGTGAAATAACGTGTGCGTTATTTCACTCAGGCTGCAATGGCAGGCCTGTGCAAGGGTTTGTCTGAGCCCCCTATGGATGGCAAAAGAAATGCCGCAGCCCATATGGATCTCCTGGAACCCCAGTGCTCTGTGTCCCTCGGTACACATAGTAGGGACTTCTAAGAGGGGTCCAGTGTGCCAATTGAAATTGGTAAATGAAGTCACTAGCCTACAGTGACAAATGTAGAAGCAGAGAGAGCATAAGCACTGAGGTTCTGGTTAGCAGAGCTTCAGTGACACAGTTAAGCACTATACAGACACACACATTAGGCCATAAACCATGAGCACTGGGGTCCTGACCAGCAGGATCCCAGTGAGACAGGCAAAAACATGCTGACAAAAATGGGGTAACATGCCAAGGAATATGGCACTTTCCTACACCATCCTGACCCAGAAGTGTGTTCAGCAGACAGGCAGAGGCACAGAATGGTTAAGCAAGAAAATGCCAACTTTCTAAAAGTGACATTTTCAAACTTACAACTCAAAAAAGAACATCACCAAAAGTTGTATTTTTAGATTGTTAGTTCAGAGATCCCAAACTTCACATCCCTGTCTGCTCCAAATGGGAAAATACACTATATATTTCAAGGCCATTCCCATGTTATCATTTAAGAGAGAAAGGCCCTGCAATAGTGAAAAACAAAATGAGCAGTATTTCATTATCGTTCTATGTAAACCACTCAAGTACATGTCCTACCTTTTAAACCATGTTTTTGTCCATTTGACTGCCTTGGGCCTACTTAAGGGTGACTTGCATGTAGTAAGAGGGAAGGGTTGAGTCTGGAAAGTGAGTGCACGTGCCAGGGTGGAAATGGCACTTTCAAACTGCACACACAGACACTGCAATGGGAGGTCTGAGACATGTGTACATGGCTACTCATGTGGGTGGCACAATTAGTGCTACAGGCCCACTGGTAGAGTTTGATTTACAGGCCCTGGGCACTCTTAGTACAGTTACTAGGGACTTACTAGCAAATCAAATATGCCAATCATAGAGATACAAGTTACACAGTGAGCACGTGCAGTATATGTGCCCGGAGCCTGTAAATTATATACTACCAGTGGCCCTGCAGCATAGTGCTACCCATATAAGTGACTCCTTAACCATATGTGAGGCCTGCCGTTGCAAGGCCTATGGGTTCAGCTTTACTGCCACTTCAACTTGGCATTTAAAACCTTTTGCCAAGCCCAGAGCTCCCCTTTTTATATATTGCACCACTTAGGTAGATCCTATGTGACCCATGGGCCAGGGTGCAATGTATCTAAAAGGCAGGACATGTTCTTGTTTTACATGTCCTGGTATTGAAAAACTCCCAAAGTATTTTTTTTATTATTGTGAAGCCTGCTTCTCTCATGGGCCAGCATTGGAAATTCTCTTATAAACTGTTAGGTGGTAATTCCTTATCTGAAAGGAGTGGCATTGTCATGTGTGGTATGGCTGGAATAGTAGCGTGAAATCCTCCTAACGGGTAAAGCTGGATTTAACATTATTGTTTCAGGAATGCCACTTTTAGAGAGTACTCTAATGTAACAAATATTCAAGGAAGGCTCATTTTGATAATTACCTGAATATAGATGAACATCAACATTTAGGTGGTCATTACAACCCTGGCAGTCAGTGTTAAAGCGGCGGTAAAACCGCCAACATGCCAGCAGTAAAAAAAATGGAAATACGACCGTGGCGGAAACCGCCAACATAGACAGCCACTTTAACACTCCGACCGCCAAGGCGGTACAAACAAACACTGCATCGGTAACCGCAAACAGACAGGCAGAGGACAATGTACCGCCCACAGAATTACGACAGTCCAATCCGCCACCTTTTCCGGGGCGGATTCACCGCAAACAAAAACACGGCGGAAACAGGAATTGTAAGGGAAAACGCTCATCTCTACACACCCCACAAGGAACCAGGACGCCATGGAGCCTGAGCTCCAGATTCTTCCAGCCTTTATCTTCCTGCTCCTCTACCAGGAGCACGAACGTGGGCGGCGAAGACCACGGTGAGTACTGCATCTACGACACAGGGGAGGGAAAAAACATTGACACACACACGCAACTCGCAAAACCCCCACCCCCACCCTCACCCACGACAACATACACACTAATACATCATGACACATTACAGTTACACCCCCCAACCACCTCTGGAATAATGCAAGGACAAAAGGAAATGATTCGAATGATTGTAATATTTTCAAATACAGTAATCAAAAATATAGCGATATATAATGATATATACACTATAAACAAATATATACACCAAGAATACAAGTCCAAGGTATTCCACCATCATAGTCCGTGGACCACTGGGCCCAAAAGGCATGGGCGAGGCCCACACAAGATACCCGAACAAGACGGAGAAAACAATGCTGGGGCATCAGATAGGAAAAAAAACAGGCACCTCAGGGGGAAGTGAAGGGGGGCATCTCAGCCGGATGAGTGCACAACACCAGATCCACGAGGGGGCTCCGTACCCACTGTTCAATCCTGGGAGTGCAAAGCCACAGTCTCTCAAGTCTTTACAGTGGGTGGTTTGCCCACTGTTCAATCTTGGGGAGTGCAAAGCCACAGTCTCTCAAGTCTTTACAGTGGGTGGTTTGTCCACTGTTCAATCCTGGGGAGTGCAAAGCCACACTCTCTCAAGTCTATACAGTTGATAGTTTGCCCACTGTTTAGTCCTGGGGAGTGCAAAGCCACAGTCTCTCAAGTGGATAACTGTCTCCACTGGTTCTGGAGGGGGCTTTGTGCCCAGAGTGCTTCATCCTGCCAAGGAGTGAGGTTGTGGATATCTTCCTCCACTGGTTCTGGAGGGGGCTTTGTGCCCAGAGTGCTTCATCCTGCCAAGGACAGAGATAGTGGATGCCTTTCTCCACTGGTTCTGGAGGGGGCTTTGCACCCAGAGTGCTTCATCCTGCCAAGGACAGAGGTGCAGGATATCTTCCTCCACTGGTTCTGGAAGGGGGTTTGTGCCCAGAGTGCTTCATCCTGCCAAGGACAGAGGTAGTGGATGTGAATCTCCACTGGTTCTGGAGGGGGCTCTGTGCCCAGAGAGCTTCATCCTGCCCGTGGTGGATTCAGTAGTGTCGGAATCATTGGCGCTCACTGGCCTGCGCTACTCCTGGCGGCGGTGTCCTGGGCAGCGGTGCTGCTGGCAACGGTGTCCTGGACAGCGGTGCTGCTGGCGGTGGTGTCCTGGGCAGCGGTTCTGCTGGCGGCGGTGTCACAGCAGTCCTACTGGCGGCAGTGTCCGGGGCATCGGTTCTGTTGGCGGCGGTGTCCTGGGCAGCGGGGCTGGTGGCGGTGGTGTCCTGGGCAGTGGGGCTGGTGGCGGTCTTGTCCGCCGTGCAGATTTTCCCAGACTTGCCGGTTTTACTGTGCCCCTTCCCCACCTTGGATGTTGGCGCAGCTGTCTCCACACTCCCAACTGTACCACTGGGAGCGGCTTTGGTGGCTGATTTCTTTCCCCTCTCCCGCCGGGCACTGGCCAACTTTTTATGCTTTACAGGTGGGGGACTGTCCGTGCTCTGGCTCCTTGCCACACTGGCTGCCCTGCTGCCTGGTGCACTCCAGAAGCCGGTTACTACTGGCACCACTGGTCCCGCCGATGTTGTGGCTGAGGTGGTGGGTTGGGACCTGGAGAGGTGGGCCCTAGTAGACTGAAGGGGTGGCGGAGGTGAGGGAACGAGGTCAAGGTTGGACAGGAAAAGTTTCTTAGGAACCCTGGGACGGGTAGCTAGAGGGGGTTTGGGAGTGGAGGAAGAGGTAGTGGTTGTAGGAAGTGTACGTCTGGTGACTTTGGGTGAAAGTGCATGGGCTGGAGGTTGTCGTGAGGTGGATGGCTGTTGTGTGGGTGTGTGGCTGCATTTGTGTACCTTGGGAGGTGGCCTCACAGACACACTGGGAGAGGACACAGGGGCTTGTGAATGGTAAAACCCTAAAAGAGGGGGTGATGCAGAGTAAATGGCGCTCTATATCCCACCAATTATGTCTGATGCTATGTAACGTTGCTGCTAAAGGAGAGCTACCCCCACTAAAGCCCTACACGATAACTAAAATTATCCACACCAATCAGTCTTAGCAGCCTACGTTAGAAATCTCAAACCTTAATATCCAACTTAGTGTTAAAGTTAAATATGGAAATCTCTTCCAAGTTGTTCAAATGACAAAATATTTTAATTTCTCTTATCACAACCCTCCAAATCGTCACACATTTATGTAAAGTTCCAATTCGCATCAGAAAAACATCCCAATATCTTGTTTACTACTCCTTAGTCTAGTCCATAATCCAGCATCCTGTCAGTATATCATCGATCCATCAGAAATTTAAGTGATGTTACAATTCACATCAAACAATCATCATGATATCTTTTTCAAACTTCCATTGGTCAGGTCCATTGTCTGATATTCAATCAGTTAAATCATCCTTTATACCAAGCCAACAAGTGTTTCGTCTTAGGAGTACAGTTAGACTTCCTCAGGACTTCCTAAATGGCATTTATATAAAATATACATTAATATTCATTCATATTGCAGATTCTTATTATCACATTGCAAATTTATGCTCTCCATGTGGAAACCGTAAAATTTACCCAATTATTGGAACACCATTACTCAGTGAATGTGCCCAAAAAGGTTTTCATTATCACATTATAATTTTGCAAAGTCTTTGTGCAATCACTCCATTCATTGATATTTTATTGTTTGCCCTTTGTGCATAGTGCCCAGATTGTGATATTATAAACAACTGTGTTAAGCCTACATTATGTTAATACCTCCATCCAGTTGGCTATAAACCTGTGTTCAAGTTGTCAAATCCGATAACATACCTGAACGGTATCTTCAAATATGAAATGCTGCCCCTTTGTTTGCCAAGTCAATGATTTTATATTTCCTATAGAGATATGTTACCAAATCTAAAGTAATTGAAAATACTTATTAATAGTAAATTTAGCCATTGCAATTCTGAAATAAGCATTGAAATGTGGCCCGTTAGTGTCCTTCTCACCTTAAGATTAGGGGTTGTGTGACTGACTAAACACCATCACGAGTACGCTGGAACTGCCAAAGAAATCCGCCATAATTCTGATTGGCATTAAAATAGTCTGAGGCATGAAAATGGGTAACGGACTATCCGACCCATTAACACAAAAGACAGACTTACGCGCGTATGCTACCTACAGTGTAAACACGCTGTAGCTTCTTACACCGTGTTCCATGCTTTCAACCTGAAAAATCAAAAACGGACTAATCGGTTCCTTATCCCTGTTAAGGGACTATTCCCTCGGATTTTGCCCAAACATTGTATGATTAGCTACAGCTGCAAGCTAATAGTCAAAAATTAAATAGGCTCATTAATTAGGCTGTTATACATTAAAATAACACTCATTATTTTACTAACTCCGAACAAACTTAATTAAATCCCCAAACCAGAAAGCACTTGGGCTGTTAATTTTCCTAAAACATGCTCTTAGTTTGCACTACTATTGTGATTATATGCTACATACTTGCATTGTAAATGCTACAATCTTAATCTGCTTCATATTACTGCTCTTATAAATTAAGTGATGGACCTCCCAAGAGAGAATCCCTATCACAAATTACTCCAAACTACACTACTCTAAATTCTCATCTAATCAGTGATTATGTCACTTTATATATTCAAAAAATCACGAGTGTTAATCCCAAATAGGGCACATTCCATTACATCTGTTACGATATTTATCTCAAATTGTGATGAAATGTTATATACTGCTTTTCACAATGTCCCTGAATATGGTATATCTGTAATAAATTATACATCACCAAGAAAGTACTCCATTTCATAATCTGAGTTCAGACCTAATTCCACTGCCCCTAGTCGCATTATCCAAATCGATTCCTTCCTACGTAAAGCCAATTCTCTGTTCCCACCTCGGGGATTCTGTACACATAAGTCAAAACCAAAAAACTTAAATTCTTTATGGGTGCCTTGTTTTTCACATGTTTTCATATGGAGGGCAATTGGATATCATTCATCCTCCTGTTTTATTGCTCTCCAGTGTTCCGAAATTCTCACTTTCTGGGGACGAATACTACTGCCCACGTATATCCTTCCACATTTGCAGGACAAAATATATACTGCAAATTTAGTGTTACAATTCAGGTATGATCTAATGTTATACTCCTTGCCATTAGCATCCTGAAAGGTCTTTGTCGCGTGCCAAGCCCATTTACACATGGCACAGCAAGCACATTTGTAAAAACCTGAGTTATGAAGATCCAGCCAACTAAGTTTGATTGTGTCTGACAAATAGCTTGGGCTAAGAATATTGCTAAGAGTACAATTCTTTCTATACACTACCTCTGGCTTATTCCCAATATATTTTCGAAGGATACGATCTTGTGTAAGTATGGTCCAATGTCTCTTCATGATCCTCAATAGGTTACGTGAGTTATCAGTGTAATCTAAAATTATCCTAACTTTCCGAGAATCCATATTTGTGTTTTCCTCATCTGTAAAACTATGATGCAATAATGTCCTAGATTGCGATATTTTAGATGCTTTACGTTGTGATCTTCTTACTACATCCTCCGAGTGACCTCTATTGATAAATCTCCCTCCCATATCCTTGATACACTCTTGGAAGTCACTATTCAAGCTGCAAATAAGCCTGGGTCGTACGATCTCCCCAAAAGGGATGGCTTCTATTTGGTGTTTCGGATGTGCACTTTTCGCATGTAATATGGTGTTACAAGATGTCGGTTTCCGGTATAATCTACTTTCGATCTTATCATCTACCACAAACAATTCTACATCCAAAAAGTCTATACAGGTCTTGCTATATTTATATGTGAATTTGATGTTGACATCATTCTGATTAAGGTGTTCACAAAATCTCAATAGTTCTCCTTCTTCACCTGTCCATACCATGAAACAGTCTTCAATGTACCATCCCCAATAAAGAATATCCGACTGCCACTCCATTGCCTCTGGGCCCCATACCCATTTTTCTTCAAACCATCCCATGAAGAGGTTCGCATATGAGGGAGAAAATCTCGACCCCATTGCTACCTCTTGTTTTTGTTTGTCCCATTCTTTCTTAAAAAGAAAGTAATTGTGATTCAAAATGAGATCAATCATTTCTATTAACATGTGTGTGTGTGCCATTAAATTCGCTGATCTTTTATTCAGTATGTGTTCAACAGCATGCATACCACAATCATGCTCGATGCTAGTGTATAATGCCAAGTGTGAATGGTAGTGGGGTGGTGACTGCACGTGAGCGGGGTGTGGT
This sequence comes from Pleurodeles waltl, assembly GCF_031143425.1. NCBI lineage: Eukaryota > Metazoa > Chordata > Amphibia > Caudata > Salamandridae > Pleurodeles > Pleurodeles waltl. The sequence continues at coordinate 253,374,682 of NC_090439.1, forward strand.
GGTGGGTGTGCTGGTGATGGATATAGTGGCTGAGGATGTAGTACATGCAGGTGTGAGTGGAGACGAGACAGGGAAGTAGGAGGGAGACGAGGAGGAGGGGGACACAGTGGACGCAGTGGATGTTGGTGTGTCTGCATGTGTCTGATGCTTGCGTGAGTGCCTGTGGGATGTGTGGTGCTTATGTTTGCCAGCGCTTCCCTTGTGTGTTGAGGTGTGTGCATGCTGGTCTGATGGTGTGCTTGGGATAGACTGAGGTACAGGGGTTTGGGTCTGGGTGGAGGAAGTTGGAGGGGGGAGGCTAGAGACAGGGGCAATGGCTGCCATCAGTGCTGAGGCCAGAGTCTGAAAAGCTCACTGATGGGCTGCCTGACCAGAGTGAATGCCCTCCAGGTATGCATTGGTTTGTTGCAGCTGCCTCTCTACACCCTGGATGGAATTCAAAATGGTACACTGCCCAACAGTGAGGGACCTGAGGAGGTCAATGGCCTCCTCACTGAGGGCAGCAGAGGTGACTGGGGCAGGGGCTGAGGTGCCTGGTGGCGAAGGAGATGCCCACCCTCGTGGGTGAGCGGGCACAGGACACACGCTGAGGGTCTGCTGGGAGGGCGGTGCTGGTGGGGGGGCGGCGGCTGTACCTGTAGATGCGGGGGGCACAGATGGGCCCGCCACCGCAAGGGAGCTCGCATCAGAGGAGGAGTCTGTATTGCTGGTGTCAGCTCCTGTCCCTGCCGTGGAGCTCCCCTCGCCCTCCGTCCCACTGGTGAATTCAGACTCCGTAGTGTCGCCCTCCACGGCCATGTGGGATACCGCTCCCTCCTGCTCCGGTGCCACTGCTCCTCCGCCTGATGATGCTAATGCACACAGGAACAGGGAGACCACAAAAAGGGGGGGGACACTGAAGAAAGACATGTTGAGGGCATGCAATACCCCTACAGTTGGTGGACACTACAAAAACAGAAGCCCCCTGCACTACGCCGCGCACTTGGAGTTCCCTATTCAATCCCAGGGACATGGGTTACAAGGCTGTGCCGGATTGCTGCACACATGGATGTCACAGGAGCCTGACTAGGTGTAGTTGGCACTGTACACAGGTGGTGCGGGGTGCCACAGGGCCTGCCTTAAGAAGGGTCCTTGCCTACTAAACTCGCCCTGGCCTAGGGGAACCCACAGCCCACCTCCCCCACCCAGACACCTACAATGCGCGCTGAATCAGCAGAATGCGAGTGTACTCACCCCCTCGTGGCTTCTGTGATGCCCTCAAGCGCCCATCCAACTCCAGGTACGCCACCGCCAGGATCCTGAACATCAGGGTGGTCATGGTGCGATGGGCACCCCTCCCATATTGGGAGGCCATCCCCAGCTGGGCCTCCGCCATCTTCTTGCTCCAGTGGCGAATGTCCTCCCATCTTTTCCGGCAGTGGGTGCTCCGTCTGTGGTAGACCCCCAGGGTCCAAGCTTCCTTGGCGATGGCACACCAAATGTCCTTCTTCTGGTGGGCGCTGACCTACAGGAATAGTACAGGGGAAAAAGAGAAGTTATTACCGTCCGCACCGTCACAGTCATTGGCCCGCATCCCTACCCTTGCCATGACGCACATGCACTCACCGTCGTTTCATGCACGCCTCATTCTCAGCCCCCCCTATCTTTCATCCACACCACTCCACACAGGCATTGCCCATACAGCATGCTCACAGAGTACTTACCTGTTTGTCTGGAGGATCGTAGAGTAGCGTGTACTGGAGAAGGACCCCATCCACGAGTTTCTCCAACTCCCCCGTGCTGAAGGCAGGGGCCCTTTCCCCAGACACACGAGCCATTGTCTCTTCCAGACTGAGGTCACAGCAGCACTTGCAGTGTAGGTCCTCTCCTGTTGAAGATCAGGTATCAAGTGATTGAACAGAGAGAAAATGGCAGTCACGTCCACGGCGGTGGGTACCGTCTCCGCCGGCGTACATCGTCATTGGCTCCTGGGACCCATAGGGTCCAATGTTAACCAATGCAGGATTGCGCTGCGGTCTTCGACCACCTACCTCGACGGTGTACAACGCCAGCACAGTTACCTCATATCCCCTTGTCCCACTTTACAGGTCAGGCAGCCGCCATTTCAGGGGCCCACATGACATTATTTTGGACTGCGTCACACATATCTAGGCCTTGCCTAAACCCTCATACAGGCATATGTTGAATTGCTAATATCTCCAGAGTAAGCTGTGTTTACTCACCTCAGAGTTGGTTGACTCTCTGCTCACTGTTCTCCTCCATAGGCACCGTCCGCTGGGGCATGTGAGGATATGGCGGCATCCTCCGGTGTACAGACCGCTGGTGGACCTGTCGACAATGGAGGAGCGACATGTGATCATCACCTACAGATATGATCGTGCCACAATCCAGGAACTGTGTTCCCCGTTGGAGCCAGACCTGATGTCAACTATCTGCCATCCCACAGGAATCCCCCCTCAAGTGCAGGTGCTGTCAGTACTCCATTTCCTAGCAAGTGTGTCATTTCAAACTACAGTGGCCATGGCATCAGGGATGTCCCAGCCTATGTTTTCCAACGTGTTGTCCAGAGTGTTGTCTGCCCTGCTGAAACACATGCGGAGCTACATCGTTTTCCCTCAGGTGGAGGATTTGCCTACAGTGAAAGGTGACTTCTATGCCCTTGGACATATCCCCAACATCATAGGTGCCATTGATGGGACACATGTGGCCTTGGTCCCCCCCGCAGGAGTGAACAGGTGTACAGAAACCGGAAAAGTTACCATTCGATGAATGTGCAGATGGTGTGTTTGGGAGACCAGTATATCTCCCATGTGAATGCCAAATTCCCTGGCTCAGTGCATGATGCTTACATTCTGAGGAATAGCAGCATCCCTTATGTGATGGGGCAACTCCAGAGGCACTGTGTCTGGCTATTAGGTGAGGACATGGACCCAATACAGTGTGGATAGTTGTCTGGGTCTGTGGATGTCCCTATGAGTTAGTGTGTGTCTAACAGTTGTCCCTCGACATTTGCAGGTGACTCTGGTTACCCCAACCTGTCATGGCTACTGACCCCAGTGAGGAATCCCAGGACAAGGGCAGAGGAACGCTACAATGAGGCCCATGGGTGAACTAGGGGGATTATAGAGCGGACCTTCGGCCTCCTGAAGGCCAGGTTCCGGTGCCTCCATAGGACAGGTGGTTCCCTATTCTACTCACCAAATAAGGTATTCCAGATCATCGTGGCCTGCTGTATGCTTCACAACTTGGCTTTGCGGCGACAGGTGCCTTTTCTGCAGGAGGATGGTCCAGATGGAGGTGTTGCGGCAGCTTTGGAGCCTGTGGACAGTGAAGACGAGGAAGCAGAAGAAGAGGACATAGACAACAGGAACACGGTGATCCTGCAATGCTTCCAGTGAGACACAGGTAAGAAGACAACACTGCCTGTTACATCTGATTTAATTATACTACCTCTCTACTGTCTGTCATTTTCCTCAGTGTATGGTCACTGACTTGTCACTTTCCCTTACGATTTCACAGATGTGGGTCCCACTGTGTGACATCTGCTTTGTTTCCGCATGGACTAGAGCTGTGTGACATAGGTATGTTGACATTACATTTGATAAAGCATTTTGCCACTGTAATTGCTAATACACAATTTCAAAATCACAGACAGACTCCTGATTGTTTTGTGATTTAAGGGTGTTTATTTAAGTGCTCAATATTGGAGGGTGTTGGAAAATGGTCAGGGGTGATGGTGGAGGAATGTCCATGGCAGAGTCCAGTCTATTAGTCTCACAGGTGCATTGTCCAAAGGGGCATAGGAAGTGGAGCTGGGGCAGTTTAAGGATGGACAGGGTGACAAAGTGGGACAGAAGGATAACATTCAGGGTGGTCTAATTTCTTGGTGGGGACTTGGCATTGTTCTCTGTCTTTGTCCTGGATCTCAGGGACCATTTGTGGGGTGGTTCTCCATCTGCAGGGGGTGGGGTGCTGGTGTGGTGGTCCTGTGGCGGTGACTCCTGTCCACTAGCGCCGGCGGAGGTGGTGGGCAGTTCATCGTCCAGGCTAGTGTCAGAGGCCCCTTGATGTGCCACAGTGTCCCTCCTGGTGTTGACAAGTTCCTTCAGCACCCCTACAATGGTGCCCAGGGTGTAATTGATGGATTTGAGTTCCTCCCTGAACCCCAAATACTGTTCCTCCTGCAGCCGCTGGGTCTCCTGAAACTTGGCCAGTACCATTGCCATCGTCTCCTGGGAATGGTGGTAGGCTCCCATGATGTTGGAGAGTGCCTCGTGGAGAGTGGGCTCCCTGGGCCTGTCCCCCCCCATCGCACAGCAGCCCTCCCAGTTCCCCTGTGTTCCTGTGCCTCTGTCCCCTGAACCGTGTGCCCACTACCACTGCCCACAGGTCCCTGGTGTTGTTGGGATGGTGGGTTAGCCTGGGTTCCCTGTAGTGGTGGACACACTGCTGATTGACGTGTCCTGGGGACAGAGGTATTCGCCCGCTGGGTGGGTGCTGTGCTGGTGTTTCCAGAGGGGGGAAGCTCTGTAATGGCCTGTGCCAGTGTGAGGGGAACCGACTGTCCCGAGGTCCCAGATGGGCCGGGCTTGTTATCTTGATCCAGTTGGACAGAGCTGCTGTCATCACTGTGGGCCTCTTCTGTGGGTGGAGTGGACATATCTGGTCTTTCCTGTCCGGTGACGTTGGGTAGGGGTCCTAAAGGGATGTAAAGGCATGATTATTGCATCTGTGTGTGCCATGGTGTGCAATAGGTGGGTAACCGTGTACCCCAGTGCTTGCATTCCAGTGTAGGAACTTGTGAGATGATGGTTTAGGGGGGTGTATGGGTATGTGCAGTGGCAATGCTTTGGTGATGGGTGTCCATGCTTTGGTGTTTCGTGTTTCATGCAGGGCTTGGGTTTGGGATGTGTGGTTTGTGATATTGGGACATCTGTGAGGAGTTGGAGTGATGGGGGTGAGGGTGGGGTATGTGATAGCATGCAGGTAGGGTGGGGGATGTAATAGTTAAGATTTGACTTACCAGAGTCCATTCCTCCTGCTACTCCTGCGAGGTCCTCAAGATGCAGTATAGCCAAGACCTGCTCCTCCCATGTTGTTAGTTGTGGGGGAGGAGGTGGGGGTCCGCCGCCAGTCCTCTGAACCGCAATGTGGTGTCTTGAGACCACGAAACTCACCTTTCCCCGTAGGTCGTTCCTTCTCTTCCTGATGTCATCCCTAGTTCTTGGGTGCTGTCCCACTGCGTTGACCCTGTCCACAATTCTTCGCCATAGCTCCATCTTCCTAGCTATGGTGGTGTGCTGCACCTGTGATCTGAATAGCTGTGGCTCTACCCGGATGATTTCTTCCACCGTGGCCCTGAGCTCCGCCTCAGAGAACCTGGGCTGTCTTTGCGGGCCATGGGGTGGTATGGGTGATGTGTGGGGTGGTGCGTGTTGTGATGTGTGGAGTGATATTTAGAGGTGTGTTGTGTGAGGTGCTTGGATGTTGTGTGCGTGCTGCTGTTGAGTGCCTGTGAATGCTAGTGTTGTTTCTGGTGGTGAATCTCTCTGGCCTTCAGTCACAATTGTGGTTGTAAGGGTTTGTGGGTGATGTGGGTGTGTGTTTTATATTATATTGGATGTGTGGGAGTGGTGTGTGTATGTGTATCAGGTGTGTGTATTGCGGTTTGTCCAATGTGGATGTGTTTTGTAAATGTGTGTGTATTTTGAGCGCAGCAGTGTGTACCGCCAATGGAATACGGCGGTTGAAAGACCGCCACGTGGATTCATGGGTCATGGTAGTGTGGGTGTATTCCTGTTGGCGTGACGGTGGAGGTTTTGTTATCGCCAGTTTATCACTGACCTTTGGTGTGGCGGACTTGTGTGGGTGTCTGGATTTTGGCAGATTCCGGGCTGTGGGTCATAATGACCTTGGTGGAATTCCGCGGCCGTGGCGGTGTGTTGGCGGTCTTCTGCACGGCTGCAAGTGGCTTTTACCATCAATGTTGTAATGACCCCCTTAATGTTCTAGTCCAAACATGGACCAACTCTATATTTGAATAAATCCAAATACGGGGTGTCATAAAACATATGTCAATTTTTCATGATCATCAAGTTTATATAAGAAATTAGAGCAGCAACAACAAAATTGATTAATCATGTATACAAGCACATGTATCCTGTCCAGTCCTACTTACCCTACATCTATGGGACACAAGGAGGGCACCAAGCCCCTGCCTATCTAACATAAACATTTGTTAATAATTAATTAGTTCTTTCTAATGCCACAGGGCAATCAAAATCCTTCTGAAATATTCCAGCAGAAATGCAATATTTCATCATGAGCATCTATGGTCAACATTTCAGTTTCCCACAGCTCAAACAGTCCCTCCAACCATCCTCAGGACGTGTCATGAAGGAATAAATTACAACAATTGTTGCTACCTGTTTTTGAGACACTGTATCAGGACACTATTAATTCATTCAACTTTCCATTGCGGTCCAATGATCTGCTCAGTTCAACATAATATGCCTTATAATTCCAACCACAGTGAGGAATGCATGGGGAATCCTTAGTACTGCTTCTATAAAAAGGTATCTGGACTCTGATAATTCATCCTGGTTACAAGTGTGGTACACAGATCCGCTCTGTTCAACAAGTCCTGATGGCTAGTTCATGAAGGATTTATTCAAATATAGAACTGGTCCATGCTTGGACAAGAACATTACATTTTGATATTCATCTATAGTGAGTTGATTATCAAAATGAGTCCTCTTGAACATTTCTTACTTTAGAATTCCAAGTACCTACTTATTAGGGAAATATTGGATTAGCCTGTCTATTAAGATACTTTTACTAAGAAGGCATTTCTCTGCTCTTACTGCTCTCTGTGCCTTAAAGCCTAGTTCCTATCTTTGTCTGGTCTGTGCTGAGTGATATATTCCTTTATGCATTCTATCCAGCCATAAACACAGGACATTCAGGTGCATCTGCAGTCATCTCCATACTGATAGGTCTTCCTGGGCAGGAAGGAAGGAGGAGCTCTCACACTTCATAGGGTAATAGCTTCACCCCACACAAAGGACTGATAGCCCTGCGCAGATCTCCTAGCAGAGAGGACTAGGCTGAAAGGGGGACTGGTATACTTCAAGACCACTCTTTGAAGTCTCATTCACTTCAAGGGCACATTTGGGTATAAGCACTGGGCCTGTGATCCACTAAAATTAGACACTTCTGGACATACACCTGGACTCTGTCAGAAGGACTGTGGTGCTGCACAAAGGACTCGAATGGACTGCTTTTCTGAAAGGAATGATTTTCTGCTTGTTGCAATGCTCCTCCCTCACTCTTCTGGAAGGAATTTGTCTTCCCACCACAAGTGATCTCCAAGAGCTTGTTAGCTTGTTTTCTGTTCCCAAGTCTTAGGGACATCAAAAACATGAACTATTTGCACCTTGACTCTGCAAGCTGTGAGTCTCTCCTGCCTTCGAAGAGGGGCTAAGGTGTTCTACCCTCTGTGGTGTTCATTGGAACTGCCGCAAAGCAACACAAAGCCTCGCAGCTGCCAGCCTCATCAGACTCAATGGTAGGTGGCGCAAAGCTCTGCAAAGCATCACTGCCCAGCAGCCAGCCAATCGGAACCAATGCATAGCGACATCAAGCACCACAAAGCCTCACCACACATCTTCCCAGGGTCAAGGGAAAGTGATGGTAAGCTCCCGCAAAACATCCCCACATATATTCTTGGAATGGATGCCTGACGCTGCCAAGCCTCGCAAAGCAACGCCGCACCTCAGGAGTTAAGATGTGTGTTCAGTGGGCCCAAGTGGGTCCCTGTAGTTGGCCCGTGCTCCATCGTGGTCAGGCTGAACTTGTGACTTTCTCCCAGTCCAGCATGACCAGATGACTACAGTTGGTGCTTTCCACTTCTACGAGCTATTTTTACCTAAATCTTTAAAATTACATTTCTCAGGATCTACATATTTGATTTTTGTCATCTTGGTCTTGTTTCAATCATAAAATCATAATCTATTTTTCTAAGTTGGTGTTTAGTCTTTTTCTAGTGTTTTCACTGTGGTACTGTATGTATTAGTTCACAAATACTTTACACAGTGCCTTCTAAATCAAGCCTGCATGCTCTGTGCCAAGCTACCGGAGGGTGAGTGTAACAGTGTTATTATGCTATCGGATACCACTACGCGAGTGGGGCCGACAGACGAGTGCCCTGGGGGCACTCCAAAAAGCCACATCCGTTTACATCAGCACACTAACCCGGAAGAGGATGCGGACGAAGCAGCACAGCACGCACGAAGGAGAGAGAGGTAAGCCAGGAAGACGCGGGAGAAGGCAAGGTGTACAGGAGAGACGAAAGGAAGGAAGGCACGGGACCAGGAGCCCCAGGACAAAAGGAGGACACGGAGGAAAGAAATCAGGATGCCGAGAGAAGAGAGGAACGCGCAGGAGATCCTAGTGAGCGAGAGCGAGCTGGGGAAACAAGATCCCAAGCCAAAGAGGTGCAGACACTAGAGGACACCGAAAATACCCACGACGTCCCAGGAGGGTCATGGCTAATGCAGTTACATGCCTTTATACTAAGCCCTAGTGCCTATTTTGGAAGGAGAAAGGAGGAGGGGGGAAAGAGGAATGAGAAGAGAGAGATACAAGAGGAAGGCTTGATTTTCTAAAAGAAACTACCAGAAAGAACCATAAAATAACAGAAAGTAAATGATAAACAGAACTCATTTGCTTTTCCCATTTAAAAAAATGTTTTTCCTTTCCCCTTTTTGGTTGCACATTAGCACTAGAACACCCTACACTCTACTGAACCTAAAATAATGTACACTAATTGTACATCCTTAGGCACAGTCCCTCACTGATCCTAGGGTCTTTCTCATCCCTTTCCCCTCCAACCAGGCTTTATTAGCCAATATTAAACTTTAAAAAAACTTACCTTTTCTCTCTATTCCTTCTTTTCTCACTCGCGTCCATCCTTCTTGGGGAACGTCAGAACCTGAAACTGAGAAATACATGTAAGGAGTCGTCTGTTCAATTATTTATTAGTTTAAACCCGGGTCAAGATATGCACTAACATACCCATGACAGTGAGCAAGGGATAATTTAGGTTGTGTTGTGACTTACCTTCCCAAGGATTGTGGTCACTAGTTGCACCGGGGGCATATCTCTGTGAACTAGAGACCCAAGTTCTAACATTGGTGTTCAGCAGTGAGGGTAGGACTTGTGTTTGTGCAGTGCCATACAATAGCTACGTGTACACTACCCATTCACATTAAAGACCGTTTTATTTTGTATTCTTCTTCTGCAATTATCCCTGGTTTGCATTTTTAATACATACTATACATCATGGCTGCTTCTGCAAGTGGAGTGATGGAGTTTGTGCTGGCTAAGCTGGAGAGGTATACAGTTAAGCGGTTGAAAAGCTTTTGCAACGGGATGTGGCTACCTGACCGAGGAGCCACCAAGAAGGTGGAGTTTCAAATGGCAGTGAGGGCCTGGGCAGAGTCCCGCTCCCAAGAGGATAATGAGTTTGGGTAGTCTGTGAATGGCTCTTCCGAGGAGCTACATGAAACAGATGAGTGAGACACCCCTGGATTTGTGCTAAGTGGGAGGGCAGGAAGCAGTGTCTCTAGTCATGTCCTGACCCCTGAGGAAAGGAGAGAGGAGAGATAATTCCAGCTGTAGTTGTCAAAATCAAAAATGAAGGAGATGAAGTCTGAAAGAGCTGAAAGGGAAACTGAACCTTAGTGGAAAAGAAACTACTTCTGGCTCATGGATAGTCTAAAAGAGCTGGAACTCAAGACCAGGCAGGTAGATTCCAGCAGTGATGGTGGCAGCATACATACAGTATCTGAGACAAGAATTATTGTATACCTAAGGAATCGGTGACCAGTTATGTGGTGGGAAATGACATTGGTAAGTGGTTTTCTGCTAATGAAGTTGCAGTGGAGGTACAAGGTGTCCCTGAAGAGCACTGGAGGGGTAGGTCTGTGGAAACACATGCCAACACTCAGGAGGACACACTTGTAACATTACAGGTTGGAGACCATAGCAGGTACACTCCCATTAAAGCCAGTTTGATTGTAAAATTTGAACTGGCCCCTGAGAACTCAGGCCCAGTCAAAAGCTCCCCAACCAATCCTAAGTAGATGTCATTGATCACTCCAGTAAGGCATTGATTGGCTGGTGCGGGGCAGCAAAGTCAATGATTATGTTGGGTTTTACAATGTAATCTTGAGAGAGCAGATGATCAGTACCTGTTTTACAGAGTTGTGCCCGCACCTAGTTGACAGTAAGCAGACTGATCCCAGGAAGCTTGCTGGGGAGGTGGACCTCTGGGATAGCACCAAAGTGTTCAAAAAGGTGTGGGGGACATCCACAAAGGTGGCAAGGGTTCCCAACGGATGAAAGAAAGGAGAGAAAAATCTAAACATAAGGAGTTCTCAAAGGGCCCTTAAAATAATTGCCAAGAGGGTAGTGGTAACCAGTCACAGTCTGATTATAAAAAGAAAGGGTTGTTTGACCATAAAATAGGGAGGTTTGTACCCCAATGTACTGAGTGACCCAAATATGGTCACTCTAAAGGTGACTCCAAATGTCCCAGGAGGGCTTTTCATCCCACTGGTGGATAGACTTCTGGGTTGGCCAGTGTAGTGTTCAGTGAGGAGGCAGTCCCAGCTAGTTTTGGGGAACAGAGAAAGGTTCCATAGTGTCCCTGGAGGCAAAGATATGGTGCCAAAGGCCCACATGCCTGCCAATACTTCCAAGTATAGGCAATGCGTCACCTTAAATGGGCAAAGGGTGGAGGCTCAGTATGACACAGGAGCCAGCATGAAAACTGTTAAATGGCAACTGGTGTCAATAGAACAGGTCTTATTAAACACATTCCACCAAGTCATCGTCACCGACAATCGTGAGAGCCATCTAATGGTGGCTCTGGTTCCCTTTGAATTGGGGGAGGGATCAGGTACTCTGAAAGGTGCAGTGAGCCTTGCCATACCTGTAGGTTGTCTGCTAGGCAATGACCTATATCACACATCCTGGGGGAGGTAGGGCTCAGTTCTCACTTTGAGATGATGGTATTGACTGAGTGGCTCTGTATGACCACATGGTCCATGGTTGCCTAGGGACAAAGTTAAGGGTGTCTGGAGCCTGAAATATTGGTCCAGACAGCTGCCAGGGAGAGTGGCATGGGGGATATGATACTGGTCCCTGAAGTTCCTGAAGTGAAAGTTGATGGTGTTCCTGAGGAGGAGGCCTCTAAACCAACCGGGGAAGACATTGGTGTTCCAGGTGACCTACCTGAGCTTGCTGACTGGCAAGTTAAAGATGGGCCTACCAAAGTGGAATTCTGCAAAGTTCAGAGAGAGTGTCCTACTTTTGAGGCCTTAAGGCAACAGGTCTCTGCCCATGCAGCAAGTGAAGCCTCTGAGGATCACCTAATCTACTGGGAGAATGATCTCCTACTGGCTTTGGCTCATGGCATTCCCCTGGCAGGACATTTAGAGCAAGACAAGACCTTCACCAGGCTTGCTGTCCACTTTTATTGTCGCAGAATGAAGATAGCCTCAGATAAATTCTGCAGGTCCTGTCCCAACTGCCAGGCCAGTGGGAAGTCAGGGAAAAAGCTGAAAGCTCCCCTGACCCCACTTATTGCCATGGCACCCCTTTGAAAGTGTGGGCATCAACAGCTTTGGTCTATTGGACCCCAATACAGCCCTAGGCAACAGGTTCATCCTGGTCTTAGTGGACCATGACTCACGCTACCAAGAGGCAAACCCTATGAGGATAGTGACTGTACCTGTGGTGACCAGAACACTGATGGGGATCTTTATCCCTTTGGGTTCCCCATAGAGATAGTGTCTGACTGAGGCACTAACCTCACACCTGCATACATGAAAGCCATGTGGGATGGTTGTGGTGTAACTTACAGGTTCACCATACCCTATCACCCACAAATCAATAATGTAGTTCAGAGGTTCAACAAGACCTTGAAGGGCATGATTGTAGGCCTACCTGGGGGCATGAAGTGTAAGAGGGACGTCCTCTTGCCAAAAAGCTCCCAGGAACTCCCCCCTCCCATGATGTGGTCAGCTACATGTTAGCCCACTTCTGGAAAAAGGCCAAGAGGAGCCTCAAGGCCAGCCAGGGGGTTATGAAACGCTGATATGAGCAGAAGACCACTCCGGTAGAGTTTCAGCCTCACCAGAAAGTATGGATCATGGAACCAGTGGAGCCCATGACTCTCCAGGACTGCTGGACTGGCCCATACGAAATCAAGGCGCATATGGGGAGGCCACTTACTTTGGCTACCCCTAAGGGTGCTCCATGTCAACAGACTCAAGCCTCACTTTGAGAAGTCTGAAGTGATCTTGCTTCTTGTGACAGATGAGGGTGTGGAGGAGGAGGAGAGTGACCCTCTCCCTGACCTCCTCTCTGCATAGGAACACAATAGGTCAGTGGAGGTTATCAATCTCTCTGCCACTCTGACCCGAGAGCAGCAAGGTGACTGTTACCAGTTGCTGGAACTGTTCACCTTACTGTTTTCATTCACCCCTGGACTCACACATCTATCTGTCCATGATATTGACACTGTAGACAGTCCCCCTGTAAAAAACAAAATTTACAGTTACAGATGAGAGTCAGCATTCAGGAGGAGGTCTCAAAGATGTCAGCTTTAGGGGTGATTGAGCCCTCTAACAGCCCTGTGGTGTTTGTAGCAAAGGCCGCCCTGCTGGGCACCAAATCAGAACACCAGTTCTGTGTGAACCAAAAAGACCTCAATTCTATCACAAAGGGTGATGCACAGCCCATATCCCCAGCTTATGAACTTTTGATTTAACATCAGGGTACTGGCAGATCGTCTTGATAGAGGGAGCAAAATAGAGGTCAGCATTCTCAACCCTTGACTGCCATTACCAATTCTGGGTGTTGCCCTTTGGTATAAGAATGCCCCTGCCACCTTCCAAAGGTTGAGAACCTTTCTAGGCATCACTAGCTACCGCAGAAGATTTGGTAAGGGCTATGGCACCATTGTTGCCCCTTATCTGAGCTGGCTTCTCAGAAGCAAACCAGATTTGCGATCTGGACAGATGCTTGTCAGAAAGCCTTTCATTCTCTCAAGGAAGCCATGTGCACAGCACCAATGCTCAGGGGGTCCTCATTACTCCAAGGAATTCATTGTGCAGATGGACACTTCAGAGCATGGCATAGCACGGTTAAATGAGGAGGGTCTAGATCAACCGTTAGTCTTTATTAGCTGGAGTTTACTTCCACAGGAACAAAGGTAGAGTGCCATTGAAAGAGAAGCATTGGATGTGGCCTGGGCACTAAAGAAGCTGAGACCACACCTGTTTGGGACTCCCTTCTGGATTCAGACAGATTACAGGCCCCTCAGATGGCTTCTGGAAATGAAGGGTGAAAATCCTAATTCTAACTCTTGAAGTGGTCCATCTTCCTACAGGGAACTGGCGTTATAGTTGAGTATCCCCTGGAGACTGACCACACCAATGCTGATAGGCTCTCCATATTCGTCCATCTTTGTGAGAGAGCTCCCAGTGGGTTGGGTAGCTGTCCCCACTTTCAGCTGGGATGACACACGTTAGTCCTTACAGCCTTAGGGTGGCCTTCCCCTAGCTTCTTGTCTACTTCCCTCCATTTTTAGATTTCGTTTTTGCTGGTCTCAGGACTCTGCACACTTTACCACTGCTGACCAGGGCTAAAGTGCTTGTGCTTTCTCCCCTAAACATGATAACATTGGCTCCTACCCAATTGGCATATTTAATTTAGCTATAAGTCCCTAGTAAAGTGCACTATATTGTAATTGTATTCATATAGCGCTTACTACCCCTGGTGAGCCGTCAAATAACTTTTTGTGAAAGAAGCACGCCACTCCAGAATCCAACAGGGTTAGTGGTGGACTAATATAGGGAAATACGAGTACGGAATTAGTATTGGTATATGCAGGTATGAGGTAATGTCAGTGGAGAACATGTGAGTCTGTTGGTTTGACTAGAATAATGTAGGGATGGAGGAGGGAAGAATCCGGAAGTGGTAATTGGGAGATCATAGTAGTAAGATGAGATTTGGGAAGGGTAAAGGAGATGTGGAGGATGGAAGAGTCTGTACTAAGGGATTAGGGAGATCATAGATGTTAAATTAGGGTTATAAGGAGCCAAAAGAGAGCTAAATGAGAGAGAATTTAGTAGGGTTGTTTGGGAGATCATAGTAGTAAACTAATGTTTGGGGTGAGCCAGGAGGGGTAGAAGAGGGAAGAGTCTGGGAAGGGCTATTTAGGAGATCATAGTAGTTGAATGGATTTGGGATGAGTCAGAGAGTGGAGATAGAGGATAGACTGATAAAGGTATAGGGTGATGGTCAAAAGAGTAAGGCCCTCATTACGAGCCTGGCGGTCTGTGACCGCCAGGCTCGCGGTTGGCGGGAGCACCGCCGACAGCCCGGCGGTGCCCCGCAGGGCATTCTGACCGCGGCGCTTTGGCTGCGGTCAGTGCAGGAAAACCGGCGGTCTCCCGCCGGTTTTCCGCTGCCCGTTGGAATCCTCCAAGGGGATTCCGACCCCCCCTACCGCCATCCAGTTCCCGGCGATCCGCCCGCCGGGAACCGGATGGTGGTAGGGGGGGTCGCGGGGCCCCTGGGGGCCCCTGCAGTGCCATTGCCACTGGCATGGGCACTGCAGGGGCCCCTGTAAGAGGGCCCCTAAATGTATTTCACTGTCTGCTGCGCAGACAGTGAAATACGCGACTGGTGCAACTGCACCCGTCGCACAGCTTCCACTCCGCCGGCTCAATTCTGAGCCGGCTTCATTGTGGAAGCCTCTTTCCCGCTGGGCTGGCGGGCAGCCTGAAGGCGGCCGCCCGCCAGCCCAGCGGGAATGTCAGAATTACCGCCGCGGTCTTTCGACCGCGGAACGGTAACCTGACGGCGGGACTTTGGCGGGCGGCCTCCGCCGCCCGCCAAGGTCAGAATGAGGGCCTAAAGCTTTCGAGAGAGTATTTTTTGTCTTTTCTTTTTCTTTAGTACAGTAAGATCAGAGAAGTAGATATATAGATACATGATTACATACTAAGGGAATATAGTCCTTATTTAACCCTGGTGACCTTTTGATCGCCAGGGTTAATGTGGCGGTCTCACCACCAACAGGCTGGTGGTGTATACTGCCACATTATGAGTGTGGCAGGTTGGCTGCAGCCAACTCACCACATCACCACTCATACCACCATGGCGGTATGAACTGCCGGGCCAGAGATGTGCATCTCCGACCCTGCGTTCCACACATGACCACCTGCGGTATTCTGAACCGGCTTACCACCATGGTTTTCGCTATGGTACCTCCTCCACGAAAACCATGTTGGTAGGGCTACCGTTGACAAGGAATTCCTTCCCTGTCACTGGTAGAAGGCTCCCCCACCCCACAGCAATCACCTAACTCCCCGCCCACCTAGAATCACAGTGCCACTCTAACCCTGGCCCACCCTCCCCGCAATCATGCACACACACACCCACATGCACAACGCATCAACACATGCTCCACCACTTCCATACACGCATTCACTCACAATCATCGATACACACATTCACTCACACATGCTCACACACATACCCACTGACATGCAGACAAGCACTCACTGTAAGATTCATACACGCATTTACTCACATGCATACAACCATGCATACACAAAACTCACAGACGCATACACACACGCACACACACATTCGGTTCCCTCCCCTGATAGACGCCTGACTTATCTTGTCTGGCGATGAGGTCGTCTGGCAGGGAAGGGGTGCTGCTACAGCCAGCAGCGCCCTGCCAGCAGGACACTGCCAGGCCATATGAATGGCAATAATACAACTGGCGGAGTCCTTCTGATTGGGCGGTGCTGGTGGGAGCACCACCCGGGCGCCTCACCCTCCAGCATGGCTACGGACGGATTTACGCCCCAATAGTGGCAGAAATCCGGCAGTGTCCATATTACAGCGGGCAGAAGACCGCTGACACCTGCGGTCTTCTGGCACCCGTGGCATCGGTGGTCTTGGGAAAAGACCGCCAATGTCATAATGAGGGCTTATGTATGTAAGGTATATAGCCCCTCATTTTAACCCTGGCATATCACCACCAACAGGCTGACGGTGTGTACCACCACATTATGAGTGTCAACCTGCCACATCACCACTCATCCCGCACTGGCGGTCCACACATGACCGCCAGCGATATAATGAGCCGGCATACCGCCATGGATTTCGAGGTGGTACCAGAGCCATGAAAACCATGGCAGTAGGTCTGCCAGTGACAGGGAATTCCTTCCCTTTCACCAGTAGAAGGCTCCCCCACCCCAGCAATCACCTAACCCCCGCCCCCCTGGAATGACAACTCTCACCTAAACCCCTGCTCTAGAATGTGAATTACAGGGCATTTCTCAAATAGACGTCTTTTTTTAAAACACTGTTTTACATTTGGAAGGAAAAAATGTAGAGAAAGACAAGTTGCAATAACACATGTTTTGCTATTCTGTGTTCCCCCAAGTCTCCTCATAAAAATGGTATTTCACTTGTGTGGGTAGGCCTAGTGCCTGTGACAGGAAATGCCCCAAAGCACAAAGTAGACACATCACATTTTCCCAAAGAAATCAGAGCTGTTTTTTACAAAGTGCCTAGCTGTGGATTGTGGCCTCTAGCTCAGCCTCCACCTAGGGAAACCTACCAAACCAGTGCATTTTCTAAAAATAGACACTTAGGGCAATCTAAGATGGGGTGACTTGTGGGGCTCTCACCAGGTTCTGTTACCCAGAATCCTTTGCAAACCTCAAAAGTTGGCAAAAGAAACACTTTTTCCTCACATTTCGGTGACAGAAAGTTCTGGAATCTGAGAGGAGCCACAAATGTCCTCCTACCCAGCATCCCCCCAAAGTCTCTCGATAAAAATGGTACCTCACTTGTGTGGGTAGGCCTAGTGCCCGCAACAGGAAATGCCCCAAAACCCAACGTGGACACATCACATTTTCCAAAAGAAATCACATCTGTTTTTCACAAAGTGCCTAGCTGTGGATTTTGGCTTCTAGCTCCACCGCCACCTAGGGAAACCTACCAAACCTGTGCATTTTTTAAATCTAGACACCTATGGGAATCCAAAATAGGGTGACTTGTGGGGCTCTCACCAGGTTCTGTTACCCAGAATCCCTTGCAAACCTCACAATTTGGCAAAAAACACTTTTTCCTCACAGTGACAGAATGTTCTAGAATCTGAGAAGAGCCACAAATTACCTCCTACCCAGCGTTCCCCCAAGTCTACTGATAAAAATGGTACCTCACTTGTGTGGGTAGGCCTAGTGCATGAGGGCTACTGTTAACCCCGGAGTGATCCATTCCTGATGCAGGCACCGGGAGCAGGCACACAAGTGGGGTTGTGTTTTTATCAGGATAAGTGGAGAAACACTGGGTGGTAGAAATGTTGAGGTTCCCTGCACTTTCCTGTAGTTTCTTTAATGAAAAAGCAAGGAAAATTGTGTTTTTATTCAAGGTTTCACTTTTGCTGGGTATTCTGGGTAAGAAAACACTGTGAAATCCAAACACGCCACACTTCCGTAGATTGCCTTGGGTGTCTCGTTTTCAGAAATGTTTGGGTTTGGTAGGTTTCCCTATATGGCTGCCAAGCCAAGGACCAAATACTCAGGTGACTGTCTAACAAAACGAGGCTGTTTGGTGGTAGGTAATTTTGATGTCTCCACAATTCGTTTGGGTGCTTCTCTGTTGTGGTCACTTGCCCACTCACTAAAGTGAGGCAGTTTTTCACTGGAGACTTAGTGGAACGCTGAGTGGTAGACAATTTGTGGCAGCCTGCAGATCCCTTGACTTCTGCTCACTGAAATGCAAGGCAAAAGTGTTTTTTAAGCACATTTTGTGATTTCAAGGGGATTCTGGGTGAAGGAAAACTGGTGAGGGCCACGTAAGTGATGCACCCTTGGACTCCCCTGGTACTAGTATGTTAAAGTTAACCCACACCACTCAAACTGGTTGGTTTTAGCACCTCCAGAAATTATGGTTTCAAAGCATGAATATTTATCAAAGTATCTGAAAATTGAAACCATGCCTTCTGAAGGTGGGCCATAAAGCCACGTCGAGGAACCATCCTCTTTATGGTCCATTCACACGCCATTCACGCACAACAAACATCCCGTTCATACCGCCGGCCACGGGCCCAGTCCAACCAATCACTGCACTCACATTAACTTACTGCTGCCAGACAAGGGCCCATCACATTCACACGCCACAGAAAGGAATAAGTTTGACTACATTTTACCACCTGTCAAGTAACCGCCTCCTTCTTCCTGAACATTACAGAATGCATGTGTAACAAACCTTTACTAATGACTCCCATGACAGCCACCCGAGGCTCAGGAAGACATGTTTTTCATGCGCCTTTAATACACTCACTGTACTAAATCCAACTCCTTCCAGTTTGTGGATGCATGTTGGGGGTGCCCGAGAATGGCACGTATTCACTCAGACTTTCAAGAGTTACAATATTTAAAGTTCATTTATTTGTGTACTTTTATGACATTATTTTAGCTTTATTCAATATTTCAATAGTGAAATGCTTGTAGATAAATAGTTGAGATAATATTTACATATTGCAATAGATAAAATAAAAACTGAGACTCATAAGCATCTAATCAAACAACTTATATAGAAACTATGCAATGACCTATGAACATATGAAGTGTAGAATTAAATACACACATGTATATGTACATACACACATACACTTATACATAATATATACATACGTATTTACACCTACAAATTCATACATATGTACACTTAACAGAAGTAAAATATACATTTGTTAAACAGACCTAAAAAGTATGTACATATTTTAAGATAAAATGGTTAATATACATGTTTGTACAAAGAAATATACATATCTAGATGTATACGTATAATCAAATTATAAAATGTTTACATACACAGGGAGATGCAGTCCATTGCTGTTTGAGCATGGTGGTTAGGTAGGAAAGAGCCAACTCTGGAGTAGTCTTCTGAAGATAAGATAATTATCCAATGATCTTATATTTGGGGGAAATAAATTCTATAGTTATAGTTTGGCTGATTGAGTAGAGAAGGATGACCACATATTATCTTTTTCTTGCATGGTGGTGTTTTGAGGCGGGGTGTCAATCTTAAGCTGAGTTTTCTTTGTTGAATGCATTTGGTGATTTTATTCCTGATGAAAAGCGGCCCTGTTCCATGCATAGATTTGTAGATAATACAAATTAGCTTGAAGGTGGATCTTCTGGTAATTGGTAACCAATGTAGGGCTCTCAATGCAGGGGAGATGTGGGCTTTTCATGTAGGAGTAGTCTGGCAGCCAAGGTCTGAATGCTTTGCAGTTTTTTCATAGTAGATGAAGATGATCCATGGGAGAGGCCATTTGTGTAATCCAGTTTAGATAGTACTAGAATGATAGTTACCTGCAACTTGTGTGGAAATCCAAGGTGAGGGAAAATGCATTGCAGAGTTTTCACGGTGATGAAGCTTGATCTTTCTAATTTGTCCTCTTGAGCATTCATTGTTAACTTGGAGTCTATGACAATTCCAAGGTTTCTCACTTTCTTAGATAGATTAAGAGGTGGTCCCAGATTGTCAAGCCAGGCGCAGACACCACATATGATTATTTCCGTTTTGAAAGAATTCAGTTTGAGATGGCTCCATGTCATCCACTGATCCACGGCTCTGAGGATACGGAAAATTTGTGAGTTTCCAATGCCTTTTGGGCATTCTAGTTTAAGGAGTATTTGTGTGTCATCTCCATAGTTTCAGCATGTGAGTTTAAATTCATAGATCATTGCTGGTAATGACATCAGTAGATGTTGAAAAAAATGGGTGAGATGGTCGAGCCTTGGGGGACCCTCGCTTTTGTGAAGTAGGGTTTGAATGAGAAAGAGAGAGCATGGATGACATTTGTTCTGTTTTGAAGGTAGGATGTGATCCAGTCAACAGCAGTCCCCTCTATGCCGGCTTTGTAGATTCTCTGTACTAGGGTGTCATGGTCAACTCTGTCAAAGGCATCTGAGACGTCCAGGAGAAGTAGTGCAGCAACTCCATTGTGGTCTAGTTTGTGTTTGAGATCTTTCCAGATGGCGATAAGGGCAGATTCAGTGCCTCTTTCTGGGCGGAATCCAGTTTGGTAGTCTGAAAGTATTGAGTTATCTTCAATGAATTATGACATCTGGGTGAAAGCTGTTCTTTCTATTAGTTTTTCCCGGAAAGGTCCATTTGTAATTTGTTTGTAGTTGTTGGGATCATGAGGGTCCAGGATTGTTTTCTTTGATAATTGGCTTAGGAATGCCTGTTTAAGATCTTCAGGACCGATTCCCTTAGTCAAAGAATTATTGATGATTCTTCTTACTGGTGTGGCAGCAGAGGAAGATAAAAGAATATACTTGAAGATTTGTGGTGGACAAGGGTCCATAGGGCAGGCGGAAGGCCTGCTTGCTTTGACCTGATTTATAAATTCATTCTGTGATATTTGTTTGAAGGAGTGCAGAGGCTGGGTTGGCTTACTCTTGGATGGGAGTTTTAGAAATGGGTTGGTGCTGGTGCATTTTGTTTGTTTTAAAAAGGAGTCCAATGTGTCTGCCCTGGTTGTGGAATGATTTGCCAGTTTGCCTGTGAAATCTTGAGTAATGGGATAAGTTCCTTCCATGCATTTAGGTTTTAAAAATGAGTTGAGAATTTTATAAAATTCTTTATTTGCAGATATTGCAGAGTTTTAAAGAGGAGTCCAATGTGTCTACCCTGGTTGTGTAACAATTTGCCAGTTTGTCTGTGAAATCTTGAGTAATGGCATGAGTTCCTTCCATGCATTTCGGTTTTCAAAATTAGTTGAGAATTTTATAAACTTCTTTATTTGCAGATATTACAGAATTTTGAATTCTGCCTGAGTAGTACTTTTTGTCGCTTTTTTATTGTTTATTTTTTTAGATCCTGTTAAATTTGCATAGCTGAAGTTTGTCTTGAATGTTGTTTGATTTGCACCAGATTCATTGCTACCTTCTGATTTGTTGTTTTATCTTTTTTAGTTCTGTTTTTCTCCAAAGGTGCTTGTTTTCTTTTGTCCTGTTTTGTTTTTCTTAGTGGTGTTGGGATATTGAAAGCTTCCAGTAGCCACTTGTAAAGTTTGTGAACAAAATATTTTTTGTCTAGGTCTGTGTTGGCTGTTTGTTGTATTTCTAAGTTTCCAAAACTGAGTTTGCTCCATGGTCGATACATGGATGTATGTAAGGTGGTCTTGGGTGTGTTGATGTGTGGTGTTTTATGTTGGAAAGTTACCAAAGATTTGTCTGACCATTTGACAGGTGTGATGCTTTGAGTGGTAACTAGTTCTGGGTTTGCAAAAATTACATCTGGGATGTGTCCAGCAAAGAATGTGGGATTATGTACAATCGGATGTGGGTTCATGTGACTAGGTCAGTGATAATAGCTTTTGGATAGGGCATACTGGGTTTGTCAAACCAAGTGTTTAGGTACCCAGGAATGCTTAGGTTGGAGTTTAGTATTATAATGTTTGAAACTGTAACTAGAAACATGTCTTGGAATGTTGAATTGGTAGATGGTGGTCTGTAAAGGA
This sequence comes from Pleurodeles waltl, assembly GCF_031143425.1. Classification (NCBI taxonomy): domain Eukaryota; kingdom Metazoa; phylum Chordata; class Amphibia; order Caudata; family Salamandridae; genus Pleurodeles; species Pleurodeles waltl. The sequence continues at coordinate 253,396,322 of NC_090439.1, forward strand.
GGAGGAAGTTACAGGAGGATGTTGGTGTAGGGTTGCATCTGGTTATGAGGGCCTCACAACCTTGTATGGATATGTTGTCTGTTTTGATGAAATTTATTGCTTTTTTTAATATCTCAGCTAGTCCACCTCCTCTTTTGGCTATATGGTTTTGTGTGATGGTTTGATAGCCTGGGGGATGGCTTCATGCAACATTGGGCCATGTCATCGCCCAACCATCATTCAGTTGTGAAGAGTAAGTCACATTTTGTGTCAGTGGGCAGGTCATAGATATGATGCTTGTTTTTAGAGCGTGATCGAGCACTTATGAGTAGGCAGTTTAGAGATTGTTTTTTAATGGTAGTGTGATTTTCTTCTGTAGTGGAGTGATCTGTGTATTTGAACTTGTAGCAGATATATCATCAGTGCTGATTTTAACTGTATGAGGGTCACAATAGTGTTGTTTTCTATGTTGTGTTTCTCCTCCAACAGGCTTAAAAGGCATTTTGTTAGGTCTGTGTGTGTCATTGTTGGAGATGGTGGTTAAGAATGGGATGGTGAGCTGTGTTGTTTTTGTAGAGTAGCCTTGTTGTATAATAGACATGGGGATGCAAAATTGAGAAAAGTGAAATGTGGTTTATTTTGTTTGCGTCTGCTTATGGTGGAAGAAATATGAGTTGGGGTGGTGGTGGAGCATGTGGGTCATATTGTAAGGCTCTAAATTGTGCAATGGATGAGAGGTGGGTGAATTAATGTGGTGTTGAGGTGTGTGTGGTAGATGTTGGTGAAGAAAGAGAATTTTGGGGTAGAGTTGGTTTAGGATTTGTATTATTTGTGTAGTCATGAGGTTGGGAGTAGGTGTGACAGAAAGTATTATGAATGTGTTGTGATTTTGGTGTGCTGGAGTATGTGTTTTGTTTTGTTTTTGTGGAATAGTAAGAGGATATATAGATGTAGTGGTTTTCTGTGAAGGATTTCTATGTGAATTACTGCTGGTGAGTGGTATTTGAATAGGACAGGGGTGTTGATGTTTTGGAGAAGAGTATATATGATGAGTAAGAGGAGATAGACAAGAGTTATGATTGTTTGTGATTTGATCACTGGAAGAGATAATATTTGTAGTGGAGTAGAGCATAAGGCTTGTATAGTTGTGTATAATTGGTAAAAAAAGGAGGAGGGTGTTGGTGGATGGTGTGATGGAAGGCTGAGTGTGGATTTTGTCATGATAAAAAGGGGCCTGGAAGGAGCAAGCAGAGGATAGAGCTTGTGTTTTTTTATGAACATGGAGTGTGTGTCTGGATGCATTAAAGTTATGTATAAGGTGGCTTTGAGCTATGTTGATGATGTGTGCATGTGTTAGTGGTATTGGACAGAGTTGTGTTTTGTGGGAGGCTGAATGTGTTATAGTGTTGTAGTTGGGGTGGAATTGTGTATAAGTGTTGTTTGTGGGGTTTTGTAGTTGAGATATTGAAATTTGTATGAGGTTTGTGGTACATGAGAATGCCTATGCTGATATTGTGTTTGGATACTGGAGTACGCGGAGGGATTAAGGTGCTTGCTGGAAAATTGAAAATTGGGCAGCATCTCTGGACCTAGGCCTGACCTGGCCCAAACACACCCAAACAGGTGACTGCCCTTGCCTCTCCACCCTTAGCCCCGACACCCAGGCTGAGACACCCTGAGCCCTAGGCTTAAATAGCCCTATTGGCCATGGAACCCTAGCCCTACCCATAGCAAGTTAGAACCCTAACCCCAAACACCTGACCCTATTAACCAATCACAGCCCTACCCTAACAGCTAATTAAAACCAAAGCCATAAGCCCTAGATCCAATAGAAACCCTATCCCTAGTATCAATCAGGACCCAAACCCTGAGCTCTTAGTACAGTAGGAACCCCTAACCCCAGAAGCCAATCACAGCAACACATGCAACACCCAATAGAAACTTATGAAAAGGGCAACTGAATTTCCTTGGATAGAGACAGTCACAATCCACACTTCCTAGCTAGCAGATTCTACTTTTCAGGTAAGGGACAGTTTTTAAACCACTGAAATATCTTGAGCACTTAAATAAATTACTTTTTAAAGCCAAAAATGGGTGCTGCATACACTTTCCAAGAAAATTTTAATCCACAGAGCAGATTAAGCAGTCTCTTAAACACACTCTGGTTAGCCACTGAGGTGTATTTAGCCTTTTGAAAACCTTAGAGGGGTGGTTTAATGCAATCTTTGTGAAAAACTAGTAGGGGAATTAAAACAGTCACAGTAAGAACAAAAACACCAGTTTAAAGGTACTAAGTTTGCAAAAAACTGGGAGCCCAATATAAACAGACAAGGGTAGGAAAGAAACACTTTTAAAAAAATAACAAGAATACACAGAAAGTTTATGTTCTTATCACTTCGTTGTCTCTTGCCCACTGGGATGTTTAGAGCACAGGTAAGCTGGGATCACAAAATGGAGGTCGCTGTCATGGTTAACCCGCCAGAAACTTAAAGGGCCAGTGTAGATATGTTAGGAGGGCTCAGGGTTGGCTGGGAGCTAGAGGGTCAATCAACAAGCACAGGCTGCTGGGGCAGGGAGCAGGGAGGTACTCCTCTATTCAAAATCTCCTTGGATACAGACAGGCACACTTCATACTTTCTAGCTAGCAGATTCTATATGTGCCCAGGGCTTGTAAATTAAATGCTACTAGTGGGACTACAGCACTAATTGTGTCACCCACACAAGTAGCCCCTTAAGCGTGTCTCAGGCCTGCCATTGCAAGGCCAGTGTGTGCAGTTTTACTGCCATCTTGATGTGGAATTTAAAACCCTTTGCCAAGACCTCAACACCCCTTTTATTTCATATGAGTCACCCCTAAGGTAGGCCCTATGTGACCCACAGGGCAGTGTGCAATGTATCTAAAAGGAAAGACATGTACTTGTAAGTTTTACACGTCCTGGTAGTGAAAAACTACAAAAGTTGTTTTCACCATTGTGAAGCCTGCTCCTCTCATAGGCCAGCATTGTTAATTCCCTTATATACTATTACGTGGTAATTTCTGATCTGAAAGTAGTGGCATTGTCATGTTTGGTATTGTTGGAATGATAGCGAAAAATCCAGCTAACTGGTAAAGTTGGATTAAAGACTACTGTCTTAGAAATGCTACTTTTAGAAAGTAGGTATTTCTCTGCTCTTATTGCTCTCTGCGCCTTACAGCCTGTCTCCTATCCATGTCTGGTCTGTGCGGGGTGACAGATCCCTTTGTGAATTCTATCCAGACAGCCATAAACACAAGACTCTCAGCTGCATCTGCATTTATCTACATACTGATGGGTCTTCCTGGACAGGAAGGGTGGAGGGGCTCTCTCTTACACCTCAAAGGATAGTGGCCTGACCCCACTCAAAGACCAATGACCCCTCACAGATCTCCTGGCAGACAGGACTGGGCTGAAAGGGGAACTGGTGCGCTTCAAAACCACTCTTTGAAGTCTTCCCCACGTCAAAGTCACATTTGGGTATAAGTACTGGGTCTGTGACCCCCTAAAATTAGACACTTCCGGACCTACAACTGGACTCTGTCAGAAGGATTGTGGTCCTGCTCAAAAGGACTCAACTGGACTGCTTTTCTGGTAGGACTGCTTTTCTGCTTGTTGCCCTACTGACTGCTGCTCCCTGACCCTGCTGGAAAGATTCTGCCTTCCCACCACAAGTGATCTCCAAGGGCTTGTTAGCTTGCCTCCTGTTCCAAAGTCTCAGGGGCATCAAAGACTTGAACCAACTGCTCCTGGACCCTACAAGCTATAAGTCTACCCTGCCTTGGAAGTGGGCCTAAGACCGTCTACAATCTGTGGTGTTCATCGGAACTGCCGTGATGCAACCTGAAGCCTCCCAAAGCCTCGTCGCGCATCTGCCAGCTTCATCGGACTCAATGTCAGGGGGCACGAAGCCCAGCAAAGCATCACCATGCACCTGCAAGGCTATTGGAACCAACGTACAGTGATGCCAAGCCCAGCAAAGCCTTGCCACAAAGCTTCTCAAAACCTACGCTGGATGACGGCAAGTCTCACAAACCAATGTGGCGCAGACTGTGCAGCAGGATTCAAGGTACTGTGTTCAGTGGGCCCAGGTGGGTCTCTGTAGCTGTCCCATGCTCCATCAAGGTTGTCCTGAACTGATAACTTTGCCCCATCCAGTGTGACCAGATAACCACACTTAGGGGCATATTTATACTTTTTGATGCAAAACTGCGCTAAAGCAGTTTTGCATCAAAACGTTTAACACCGGCTTGCACCATTCCTGAGTGCCAGGCGGGCGCCATATTTATGGAATGGTGCAAGCCGATGCAAAGGGTGGGCTAGCATAAAATAAATAAATGACGTTAGCCGGGTGGGAGAAGGGGGTTAGAGGCAAAACAAATAGCCTCTAACCAGCTTAGCATAATTTCTTGATGCAAAACCATCCATACCACATGACTCATGTCTTAGAAAAGACAGGAGTCATGCCCACCACCCCAGTGGCCGGCATAGGGGACCAGCCTCCCCTGGGCATGGCCATTGCACCCTGTGCCATGCAGGGGGCCCCAAGTTGGGCCCCCAATGGCACTTACATTTTTTTTTTAACTTACCTACACTTACCCTACTTGGGATGGGGTCCCGCATCCTCCGTTGTCCTGCTGGTGTGGCTGGGGATGTTCCTAGGGCTTGAGGAATATCCAAGTCCAATATTTTGCAAACTCCTATATTTTGACGTTAGAGGTGTATATAAAATAGGTGTAAATATAAATCTGGAGTTAAGTTTCCACTGCATTAAAAAAATTATGCAAAGAAATGATGCAAATGGGCACAAAAAAGATATACATATGGGGCTTGGTTGAGCTTCCATGAGCTATTTTCACCTAAATCTTTAAAATTGCATATCTCGGGATCTACGTATTGTATTTTTTTCATCTTGGTCTTGTTTTATTTATGCAACCATAGTCTATTTTTCTAACCTAGTATGGAGTCTTTTTGTGGTGTTTTAATTTTATTACAGTATGAATTATTGAACAAATACTTTACACATTGCTTTCTAAGTTAAGCTTGCCTGCTCTGTGCCAACCTACCAGAGGGTGAGCACTGGATAATTGAGGTTGTGTGGTGATTTACCCTGACTAGGATTGTGGTCCCTACTTGGACATGGTGCATACCTCTGCCAACTAGGGACCCAATTTCTAACAATGGTGAAAAGTACAAAAAAAAATTTATTTTGTAATAAAATCAAGAGTTTTAAGTTCTGCAATAAAAAGGTATGAATCAGGGTACAGATTCCAGCTGATGGGAATGCAAAGCTTAAACCCCAAAGTCCTAGCCTTCTATCACGAGTTGATGTAGAAATGTTCTATTCAATAACTCATAGTCTGAAAATACAAACTGCACACCAACAGTTTTGATCAGGCTTGATAAGAGGAAGTGTCATGGACCTGTTCAAACCTTCAACTACGAAATCTAGTATATGAAAGAAAGAAACAGGTGCTGATGTTAAATACTAGCAAAATACGAGAATAGCCCTGGCAGATACATCCAGGAGACAGGAACCAATGGATGGAGTGTGGCTGAAAAACAAGCAAAATAAAACCACTTTCGACTTTGAGTTTGAGGTGGGAGTTGCAAATGCAAAAGAGCTGCATCTGCGTCGGCTGCCTGGTTTAGTAAGGATTGCTAAGAGTCCAAAGCTCTTTTGTTAACTGCCTTAAGCTCCTAGAGTCCTTCATGGATTCACAAGGCAATATGTTATTCTAAAGGGGTGATAGCATCAAGCTAAAAGAGTTGTGAGGATAAAAAATGGCAGGATCTGCTAGAGGCTTTCAAAGGAAAAGATAGATCCTCCTTTTGGCACATAATTGGCCACAGCAGTTTGGAAGATAGTACTCTGATTGTTCATTATATCGTCAGCAGGTATGGGTCCAGCATTTCTCTAATCTTTACTCTATACCTCCCTCGGACCAGTTACTTTGCAGTGTAGATCTGCATACTCTGGGTAGTAGTAGTTTTATAACGTCAGGCCAACATTTATTTTCCTTGGATGATAACGAAGAAGCAATAGCATCCTTGAAGCCTGGGAAAGCTCCAGGTCTTGATCTTATCCTCGGTGATGATCTTTATCATTCATAGATCGAGATCTGGGCTCTGTACATTACCATTCTGTGCAATGCTATTATGTCAGGTGCTTCTCTTCCTGATTCTTGGCAAGGAGCAATAATTAATTCAATTTTCAAAAAAGGATCAAGATCCAACCCTAGTAGCTATAGGTTCATCAGCCTAATTTACATTCTTCAATAGGTGATTTACCATCAGGTCTTAGCAAAATTACAGCAGTGAGTCTTTTATGAAAATGTTCTTTCTCCCTTCCAGGCCAGGTTTAGATCCAAGGTTAGAACAGTGGATCGAGTTTTTAGGTTTATGATTTGATTTGGTAGATCTGGATCCCAGGGATTGTCTCTGGCACTCTTTCAGGTTGATGGGGGCTCCTTCTCCTTTACTAGGGATTCTGATGTGGCTTCATGATAAAAACTGTGCCCAAATACGGTGGGGAAAGGATGGGGCTTTGGCAGAGAGGATTAGGGTTCTCATGGGATCCTTGTGCCAGCGCTCTTCTCCCTGTGTATAAAAAATGCATTTAATCATCTAGATGATTGTATTAATGATGCCCAAAAACCTGCTAGCATTTCTATCTCTGGGCTGCTGTTTGCTGATGACACCCTGATTATCGTAAGAACCCCTGTAATCTCTTAAATAAATTCCACAATTTTTTAAATGTAAGGGATCTAGCGTTTAATGGCAGGAAACAAAATTCATGACCCTAATACCGCATAGATAATTTTGTAAAAACTTAACACTTGGGGCCACGTTACTGGAGGAAGTTAAACACTTCGATGGCCTGGGAATAAGAACTACTACTTCTCTGTTGTAGTCTTCAAATCAGCTGCTCTAAGGAGAATGTACAGAGCCACATCCCAGAGGGCAGTTTCTACAGCTATAGAAGGGTACATAACTGCTTTTCTTTTGCCTGCATTGTATGGGGCAGAGGTTTGGGGCATGGCTTCACTAGTTTCTCTTCCAGCAAGGGAAAACCATTTTATAAGATTGTTACTCAGTTTATTTGAGTGTACCCCACTTGTCCCAGTACACTTTGAGATAACATTAAAACAGATTGGTGACCTAGCTTTTTTGAGAGCCTTATGTTATTGGGCTAGGATTTGGTCCACCCATGAACTGGAATCCTATACAAGAAATCTGTTTGCGATTTTTCTAATTGCAAATCTTTTCACAGGAATCAGGCTACAGTCCACGGTAGTCACTCTAACATCTCCCATCTGAGCTAAAACAAAAAACCAAATACTTCCTATCCATCATCAAGTGACCTTGCTAATCACATTTTGTGTTTTAAGGTGATAATGTAGGGTAAAGTAATGAAATTATTCTTCTGCAATCACAGAAGAATAATCAAACAGATTAATATCTTTCTGAAATACTGCAGGGTAAAAGTAATTAGGAGGAATCACCTTTCTATATAGTACATGTTAAAGAAGTTTGAAATTGTTCTAAGTTTGAAAATGTTTTTTTCTGTTATGCAGAGAAATGCAGAACAAAACAATTAAAGTAATCGTCAGTGATCCAGTAATGGGAAATTTAATTATTTTGTTGTTGTTCAGTAGTATAAAACACAGTAAAGTAATCACAGTAAGCATTTGTAAAATAAACTAGGTTGAAATAATCAAAATGATCTAATTTAACCAAATGATCATGAATATAATTGTGAGACATTTGGGCTTTTGGTTGAGGGGGTGTGAGCCCTTCTCTAGCAACAGCCACAAGTACAACAAGCATTTACAATGCAACGGGTCTCGTGTTTGCTCATGTTAGAGCTGATCGCGTTGTAAACTCCTAACCCGACTTTTCACCTATCGGGCAAAAGTGCATTTATGTACATAACCTGAAAAAGTGAAATTAACTATGTAAAGCGCTCGACTTCTGCCAAGCAAGATCACACTCGTAAATTAGAGAAAAAGAAGTCCACGAGCCCGATGGAAAACAGCGAGCCTCGTATGTTTTCTGTACTTGGTCGCTGCGCTCGAGGAGGGCTAGCTACCGGAAAAGGCATGACATACATGTGCCTTCAACTAGTGAAAGCAAGCAGATTTTATTAGGCAAGCCCACGAACCAATAAAAAACACTGACGTGAAGTTGACAGGGCTCCGAGCCCTTTTCTAAACACTAAAGCGTCTCGCTGCAATACGCATGCGCGAGCGCAAGCAACGCAGGCTCGACCCTAAAAAGTCAATACATTAACCTGTGCTTAACTTTCTGGTAGGCTGGCACAACAGCCATCAGACTTAACTTAAAGACAATGTATAAAGTATTTATGCAACACTTTAACAGTAATAAAGTAAAAACACAACACAAGAAAACACCCACACCAATTTAGAAATATTAAAGTAAAATGTAAAAAATAATTTGACAACAAAATGACAAAAATCCAATCAGTGGAACCGGATATATACTATTTTAAAGATTTAAGGTAAGTAAAGAGCCTAAAGGCACAGATCGCCAGTTATGGTTATCTGATTGTATGAGACAGGGTAAAGTCACAAGTTCAGGCTGACCATGTTGAGTGTGGGCCAGATACAGGGATGAGGTTAGTCCCACTGAAAAAGTTACCTTCTAAAGTTCAGCTTAAAGAGTTCACTTCGATGTGGTGGAGGAGGCTACGAGGAGCAGGGAGAGTGTTGTGGATTGTCGTAAATGTAGTGTGAAGAACAGGCTGGCTGTTGTGCATGGCTATGATTGTAGTGCTGTAGATGCTCATGGGTTTTGTGGAAGGTTGTTACTTGTGCTTTGTGTTTGCAGTCAGCATGTTTAGCGTGAAATGCAGGTCTTGCTGTGCACAGCTATGATTGTAGTGCTGCAGATCCTCATGGGTTGTGTTGACGGTTGTTACTTGTGCTATGTGTTGGTGGTCAGCACAGTTAGCATGAAATGCTGATCTTGCTATGCCGGTTGTCACTGATGGATTCTGTAGCACAAAGATCTGGGTTCTCCTGAGCTTCACATTAGAAGTGTATACAGGCGGCAAGGTCTTGGAGCGATCAAGCCCATTCACCATTGTGAAGAACACAAAACCTCAGGATTTCTCCTTTTCTTCTAGGAAGAACTCAACTGATGTCACACCAAGTGTCCTGGACCTGGGAGGCACCTCTTGGGTATCAAGAAATCACTCCAGCAGAGGGCAACAGAGCTCAAGCAGGTCTATGCAGGTCTAGTTGCAGCAGGTCAGCTAGGCAGTTGCAAAGAGACCTCTGGAGTTGGTTATGACCCTGTAGCTCAGAATAGTAGGTCCGCCAGCTGATCCATGGAGTCACTTCAGCCTGGGATAAAGGGTGCAGGTCCAGTCTTCCTTCTAATACGGCAGGGCAGGCATCAAGCAGTAGGGTAGTCCTCTTGCAACAGGTAGTCTTTCTGTTGTAGGATACATAGGTCCAGGAGTGTAATCAAGAGTGGGTCTGAAGTTCTTATTTTTATACCTGGTATCCCATCTGAAGTGAGAGAAATATTTTGAGTTTTTCCCCACAGATCGGTCTAGAGTTTCCTGCCTCCTGACTGTGGTCTAAGTCAGTCTGGGGGAGCAATAGGCTAATTAGAAGTCCTTTGTGTGGTAGGTGACAGCTCAGCCATCCATCAAAACAAGATGGCCCATCCAGCCAACACTCATACCCTCTAGCGTGGTACTATCTGGGAGGAATACACAAACAGCACCTGCCAACTACAGCTAGTCATGTGACCAGTAACAGGCTGCCAGCACTAAATGGTTGGGACAAGAAAATGCCAACTTCCCAAAAGCGTCTTCTTCAGAATTGTGACTTAAAATCCAACTTTATCATTGAAGAGGGTTTTACATTCAAATTCTTCAGACACCAAACATTAGATACCCACCTGCTCCCAACCAAAGGTTATCACTTATTAAAGGTAATAAGGTAACCCAATGTTATTTCATGGGAGTGGTAGGAATTGCAAGAGTGAAAAACGAATTACAGTGTTTTCTCTACCAGGACATGTTTAAAACTTAAAAGGAAATGTCAAACATTTCAAATGCAGCAGCCTCTAGGCTATTTAGGGCCTACCCTAGGGGTGACCTCTATGGATTAAAAAAGAAGGTATAGGCTTGACAAAAGGCATGCACAGGTTGCAATGGCACCTAAGACAGTTTTAAAAAGGCTACATAAGTGAGTGGCACAATAAGTGCTATAGGTCTTGGATACATGTAGTTCCACTTTACTAGGGACTTACTTATAAGTAAATTTAATGTGCCAATTGGATGTGAGACAATTTTACCATGTTTAAAGAAGAGAGGCCAACAAAACAGCTTCTGAAACCAGGATGGGTGAATGCAAAATGTTTGGGGGTGACCCTGTGGAGAGGGCCAGGTCAAATAATAATTTTCCATAATCCATTTAATGACAAAGTAATCAACATATTGCAATGCAAATTCACTAATTGCATTCCGTAATTGGCTGCAAACTAATAACTTCACAGTTGTTTATTGTGTAAGGAAGGGAGGAACAGAAATGAATGTGGCTATTCTCCTACAATCATTTGTAGGGTATTGTATTGTAACAAGAGAATTTTCCGATGAAGAAGTGTAGGAAAATATATAATCTGACTATTCTCCGTATTTATTGTGTTTGATAGTATAAAAGTAATCAGAGCAATTGTTTTCTGTGGTGGAATACAGAGTACTCCAACGCAAAGCTCCCAAAATAATTTATTTCTGTAATTTAGCAAAACTATTGGCATAGTCTGTATTGCAAATAAAATGCAGGTTTAAATATTAAAAGCAAACTGGTTCTGTAATCCAGCTATGAGCATAGTATTTAGATTGGTACTTTTCAGAAATCTAATGGCAGTAATGTGCAGTGCCTGGAAAAGTGTGCAATCTCTTTCTGTATGTAAAAGCATTGGAAACTGTTCACAGTAATCTATGGTGAAATCAAATGCAATGTTAACTAATTGGAGCAACCTCTTTCTGTAACTCAATCTGTTGTAAAGAAAGCAAATTGTCTGTAATGAGTGAATGGCATAGTATGAAGATTAATTGCAGAAATGTAAAGTAGGGTAACATCATGAGGATAATCATAATCTCATTTTGTAAACTAATTAAGGTTTAAGCAATCACACAAATCGTTAATATTCCGTCATGGATAAAGTAGTCAAAGTAACAGTCTTCTGAATTCTAAAGTAATATAAAAGTAATTGAAGCAATCTCTTCTAATCTACTGAAATCGTAATGGAATGTTACTGAAAACCAAATCAGAGTACCAATTGAAGTAATCTACTCTTATATTCTTCCTCTTGTTAATGGCATCTACTTCTTCGGTATGGGAGGACAGAGCATTTAGGGCCAGATGCATGTCCATTACATTTTGCGAGTCTCTAATTGTGACTTTTTGTGATCACAATTAGAGACTTGCAAAATGAAATGTACAAATGTGTCTCAGACACATTTTGTTGTTCCCAAGAAGGTTACAAAGACCTACCTCATCATGAGGTAGGTCGCAACTTGCAACCCCATTAGGACTGGCCGCACTCACAGGGATGGTGGCCTGCTGGAGACAGCAGACCACCATGTCTGTGACTGCTTTTAAATAAAGCAGTTTTTTTTTTTAAATGCATCCCATTTTCCTTAAAGGAAAACAGGAGGCATTTCAAACAAAAAAATTAAAAGTTTTCTTTTCATTTTTTCAGAGTAAGCAGTGGGACCACTACCTGCTCTGAAAAAATATCTACTCTTCCATTCACAAAGGGGAAGGGGTCCTTGGGGACCCCTTTCCGTTTGCAAATGGGTTACCACCAACTTGAAGATGGTGGAAACTGCGAATGTTTTGAGACAGCATTCATGGTCGCAAACCATTCCTACATGCTGTGCTATTCGGTATTAGGTGGGGACTCCCTAAACATGCCCCTTCCTAATACCAAATGGCAAAAGCAAAATTTGATTCAATAACCAGTTACCAAATCGAATTTCGCCTTTTGAACATGGCAAAATGCATTTTACCCTTTGCAAACGGGACTGGTAAAATGGTTTGTACATCTGGCCCTGAGACTATTGAACATACTTTTAAGGTAATCATTAGGTGCAGAAACTGCCTGGCTTCCTCTTTTAACAGCCTCCTCTGCCAGCACTTCAGTGCACTGGCTATTTGAATGGATGATCAGCTGGATATTTGGGGCCTGATGTATCATGCATTTTTGCAGTCGTTTGGTATGTATGAATTCCAATTTGCGACTATGTACCGATACGGTATTAGGAAGGGGCTTTTCAAGGCCGTTGCTACTTAATACCAAATCACAGAGGTATGCAGGAATGTTTTGTGACCGAAATGCGGTTGCAAAACATTTGCATTTTACCACCTACTGCAAGTAGGTGGGAACTCAATCGCAAATGGGAAGGGACCCCCCTCCCCTTTGTGAATGCATGCAAAAACTTCTTTAGGAGCAGGCAGGGATCCCACGACCCACTACCTATTCTAAAAAATGAAAAGAAAACTTTCCTATGTTTTTTTTAAATGCATCCCGTTTTCCTTTAAGGAAAACGGGCTGCATTTTTAAAAATAATTATTGCTTTATTTAAAAGCAGTCACAGATGTGGAGGTCTGCTGAACCCAGTAGGCCACCATACCTCTGATATTAGCTTTTCCTAATGGGTCTCAAATTGTGGCCAAACTCATGAATATTACTAAGGTAGGTCGCTTTGCGACTCATTAGGAAACGCAATTCCTAATGGGTCACAGGGAATCACAATTAGGTAATCGCAATTTAATAAATGATACATCTGGCCAAGGCTGGCTTTAGGGCAGTGCGAGCAGTGTGACCGCACTGGGTGCTGACCTAGATTGGGGGTGCTGACCTCAGGAGGGGTGCTTAGTTTAGCAGTACTTAGAAACTTGCCATTTACAAGCACATACTGAGAAGTTTATTGTGCGTCCAGCCTACAGGAAGGAATTAAAATGTTAAGATAGCTCTTGCGATCAATGTTCCTGGTAGGGAGAGAGATGGGAGATTTGTCCAGCTGCAGCTCTGACTTGCCATAAAGGATTAATATGCCTTCTGCAAAGAACAAAACTAAGGTCCAGATTTATGGAAAGTGGTGCTGCACTGAGTGCAGCACCACTTTCCCTGCGTCCCTTAGCAGCCCCCCTCCTGCAACCATGTGTGCGCCATATTTAAAATACAGCGCACCACGGCACAGGGTAGGAGGCAATGGAGTTATTTTTCATGATGTTATTGATGTACAATGCAGGAGTAGTGCCAAAATATTGGCGCTACCCCTGCAGCGTACTTAGGGGCCCATTCTAAAGAATGGAAGCCCCGTTTTAACGCCTGCTCTTGAGCAGACATTAAAATTGCTGTAAAACATGGCGCAAGGAAATCTCTTAGATTTCCTTGTGCCATTTTCCGGCTCCCCTAAAGAGGGAACGCCCCCTTTACATACATTATGCCTGGCACAGGCATAATTTAGCACAAAGGGTTACAGGGTGGAGCAATGCATGCATTGCGCCACCCTGTAAATACGGCGCAGGGATTTTGGCCTCATTGGGCCACACTAACATCACAATAACTTATGTTAATATGGCGCAAGGTGGCGCTAGTGGCCTATAAATAGACCCCTAAATCCCTTAGGCAGAATTAAAAAAATGGGCTTCGTGCCTACCAGACACCTGACTTCGTATTGTTCTATACCCCCACCACTAATTCCCCGACAGTCTTTTTTGTCCAGGTGGCCAGATTTGTGGCTGTACCCCAATATGCCCTCTTGGGAACGGGGAAGAGGCACAAACTATGAGAAAGTAGCCTCTTTCTAGCATGGTTACCCCCACTTTTGACCTGTTTGTGAGTGTGTGTCAGTGTGTTTTTACTGTGCCACTGGGATCCTGCTAGCCAGGACCCCATCGCTCATAGTGAAAACTCAATATGTCAGTGTGTTTTGCCTGTCTTACTGGGATCCTGCTAGCCAGGACCCCAGTGCTCATAGTTTGTGGCCTAATGTGTGTGTTGTCAGTAGTGCCTAACTGTGTCACTGAGTCTCTGCTACCCAGAACCTCAGTACTTATGCTCGCTCTGCTTTAAAATTTGTCACTATAGGCTAGTGACTTAATTTACCAATTTCAATTGGCACACTGGACCCCCCTTATAAGTCCCTAGTATGTGGTACCTAGGTACCCAGGGCATTGTGGTTCCAGGAGATCCCTATGGGCTGCAGCATTTCTTTTGCCACTCATAAGGAGCTCAGACAAATCCTTTCACAGGAGTGCCACTGCAGCCTGTGTGAAATAGTGCATACATTATTTCACAGCCATTTTCACTTCACTTAAGTAACTTACAAGTCACCTATATGTCTGACCTTCATTTCATGAAGGCTAGGTGCAAAGTTACTAAGTATGAGGGCATCCTTGCACTAGCAAAGGTGCCCCCACATAGTTCAGAGGTAATTCCCAGAACTTTGTGAGTGTGGGGATGCCATTATACAAGTGCACTACATATAGATCAATACTTATATGTAGCTTTACAGTGGTAACTCCAAATATGGCCATGTAAGGTGTCTACGATCATGGAATTGTCCCCATTTCCAAATCTGGTATTGGGGAGCCAATTCCATGGATCCTGGGGGCTCCACCATGGACCCCCAGTACTGCCAAACCAGCTCTCTGAGGCTTGCAATGCAGCTACAGCTGCTGCCGCTTCACAGACAGGGTTCTGCCCTCCTGGGTTCTGAGCAGCTCAGTCCCAGGAAGGCAGAACAAAGCATTTCCTTTGGGAGGAAGGTGTTATACCCTCTCCCTTTGAAAATAGGTGTTATAGGCTGGGGGTAGCCTCCCCCTGCCTCTGGAAATGCTTTGAAGGACACAGATGGTGCCCTCCTTGCATAAGCCAGTCTACACCAGTTCAGGGATCCCTTGTCCCTGCTCTGGCGCGAAACTGGACAAGGGAAAGAGGAGTGACCACTCCCCTGTCCATCACCACCCCAGAGCTCCTCCAGTGTGTCCCAGACTTCAGCCATCTTGCTTTGCAAGGTGTGGGGACACTCTGGAGGCCTCTGAGTGGCCAGTGCCAGCAGGTGACGTCAGAGACCCTTCCTGATAGGTCCATACCTGATAAGGTAGCCAATCCCCCTCTCAGGGCTATTTAGCGTCTCTCCTGTGGATTCTACTTGCAAGTTTCCAGCAGGAATCCTCTGCAAGTATTACTTCATCCTCTGACCTCGGATCAACCGCAGCATGCTCCAGGAACTGCTGTAACAGCAACAAAGTATCCACAAGGGATACTTTTATTCTGCAACTTCAGCTCCAGCCAGCAACTGCAACAGTTTCAACGGTGTGCACACTCTGACGACTTCCTGTCTTAACCCTGCACCAGAAGGACCAAAGAAATCTCCAATGGGGTGACAGAGTTACTCCCCTGCTCACCTTTTAAGTCGATGACTGTAGGAAAGTACCATCTTGCCTGTCATGTTACCCCCATATTTCACTGTATATATGTTGTTTTAGTGTATGTGTCACTGGGACCCTGCCAGCCAGGGCCCCAGTGCTCATAAGTGTGCCCTGTATATGTTCCCTGTGTGATGACTAACTGTTTCACTGAGGCTCTGCTAACCAGAACCTCAGTGGTTATGCTCTCTCTGCTTTCTAAATTGTCACTAACAGGCTAGTGACCAATTTCACCAATTCACATTGGCATACTGGAACACCCTTATAATTCCCTAGTATATGGTACTGAGGTACCCAGGGTATTGGGGTTCCAGGAGATCCCTATGGGCTGCAGCATTTCTTTTGCCACCCATAGGGAGATTTGACAATTCTTACACAGGCCTTGCCAGTGCAGCCTGAGTGAAATAACATCCACGTTATTTCACAGTCATTTACCACTGCACTTAAGTAACTTATAAGTCACCTATATGTCTAACCTTCACCTGGTGAAGGTTGGGTGCAAAGTTACTTAGTGTGTGGGCACCCTGGCACTAGCCAAGGTGCCCCCACATCGTTCAGGGCAAATTCCCCAGACTTTGTGAGTGTGGGGACACCATTACAGGCGTGCACTGTACATAGGTCACTACCTATGTACAGCGTCACAATGGTAACTCCGAACATGGCCATGTAACATGTCTAGGATCATGGAATTGTCACCCCAATGCCATTCTATAGCATTTCCTATTGTTTGCACTATTCTGTGTCTAATTACCTACCTTATTTTGGTGTCTAGTGTACATATTGTGTATAATACTCACCTCCAGAAGGAGTATTGCCTCTAGGATATTTTTGGTACTGTGTCACCAAAATAAACTACCTTTATTTTTGGTAACACTGAGTATTGTCTTCACTTGTGTATAAGTACTGTGTAACTATAAGTGGTATTGCATGAGCTTTGCATGTCTCCTAGTTCAACCTAAGCTGCTCTGCTATAGCTACCTCTATCAGCCTAAGATGCTAGAACACTACTACTTCACTAATAAGGGATAACTGGACCTGGTATAAGGTGTAAGTACCAAAGGTATCCACTACAAACCAGGCCTCCCTCCTACACAAACCAACTAGACACAGTGGATTTTTAAATCTATCAAAAGGAAATGTGCAGACAGTTGGCCTGCCCAGGAGTTGGTCTGTGACCTCATCCCAAAGAGCCAACATTTTTTCTGCCCTCCCAGCATTCAGATGGGGATTAACCCCACTTTCCCCTCTCTTGTGGGGCAGAAAGCTGAGTGGATTAGTAAAGCCAACTGTTACAACCTTCGAACCGAATGTATGTGAAAAGGGAGTTAGGAGGCATTAGGGGAACATTCGCCGGTGGTAGTGAGGAAATCCGAGGAGGTGGTCATGGGGCGGGGGCACCAAAAAAGACTGTCGCACAGGGCACCACCAGCGCCAAAGCTGGCCCTACATTTGGCCCTTGGAACCCAGGCTTAGAAGAAAGGCATAGACAGGGGATCCAACTGTGGGCCTATGCTGTGGAAACACACTAGCTTTACTGTTTTTAAAAGTATCCAGAGATTTATCAGGGTGCGTTACCTCCGGACGGGGCATGTTTCCACCCACTGCTACCGAACAATTTTCAGCAAAATTGTGAATCGATGATTTCTGGATCTTACATCCATGCATTGGATTTCCGCATGGGTTAATTGTGTGCAGTTTTCCACACAGTGATACAACCTCGCGTAGCGAATGTGTATATCTAGAGAGCAATGCAATTTCAACCTGTAATCTCAGGCTTTTAAAGCAGGTTTACGCGCAGCAGAAGTATTTTCACTAGTTCAAATTTCTCACGGTATTTCTTCGAGACTTGGAAAGAGAACATTAGAGTACAAGTTTAACTGTGGATTTGCCGCTTGAAATACAAAAGCAAAGTATAAAATGCATTGGTACTAGAATGGAAGAGTCATGTCCGTAGAAGAATTATGACGCGCTCGTCATGTCTCAATTCTACCTAATTCATTGGAGTCACAGATCAGTACCAGTTTCACAAAATGCTTGCAGTGGAACAGACGGAACGCGTTTGCTATAACATGCTACAGAGTCCCTGCAGGAGGTCGCGTACCAGATGCTAGAAATGGAGCCCGTTCATCTCAGATTTTATGACAATATTGTATTGGATGTGCAAGTATGGTTTTGGTGATGGGGTCTGCGACCATGGGGCACTAATGCACAGTTGCACAAGGAGCAGATGGGCAGTGACTGACTAGCTCCTCAGTCCTTAAAAATGTAAAATGTTAATGTTTCTCGGTTTTGCTGTTCACTGTATTATATTTTAGGTTAATACTGCAAGAACAGTTCGCATTCACACTTTTCTTTTCACCTTTGCATACTAGTGTCCTATCGCCCCAATTTTTCAGTATGAAAGGGGTTCGAGTGTCGAATTTACACTCCAGCCCCACAATTTATAGGTACTAGTTGTTACAGAACTTTAAGTCATAGATGTCGCTGTAGTGCAAAGTTTTTGCATTGTTGAGCAATAAGTAACACTGACTTAAATTTCGCTTCGTCTTTGGCGAAATCTTAGAGTTGTTGGGCATGTACACGCAATTTGGGTGTGGGTTGGGGGAGGTGGGCAGTGTGGCTTATTCTAAAAGCTGGAAAAGGGGTGCTGTGTGCGGGCATTTGGCTATCCTGAGGTGGGGTGCTGGTGGAGCATGAGGGAGGATATTCTTGTGGGAGGTGATCTTGGATCCTGCAGATTCTTTGAGGAATTCCGCCCATGTCTTCTTGCTTTCTATAAGGGTATACCAATACATTTCGGTATTAAAAACGCGTATTCCAACAAGGCAAACTATTTATGCATGGTTATGTATACCAGGTTGCTTATATACACGTGGGTATGTATATGGGTTAATGCTTCTGTTATATAGACATGAAAAAAAAAAAATGCTCACAATTCATGTGTATGTCTGGTCATGTAAATTATGTGTGTGTGTGTGTGTGTATGTGTCTGTGTGTGTGTGTGTGTGAGAGAGAGAGCCTTACTGTGGTTTCCCCCCAATCCTTTTGCCTTAGTCCTCCATTTTATTACTGATCTCATTTCTGTTGCCATTTATGCCCCTTGCACTTTACCACTGGTAACTAGTGCTAAAGTGCATTTGTTCACTCCCTAAACATGGTAACATTGGCTGACACCCAATTGACACAGTTATTTACTTCTAAGACCCTAGTAAAGGGGTGCTACATACACCCAGGGATGGAAATTAAATACTACTAGAGGGCCTGTAGCACTAATTGTGCCACCAACTTAAGCAGCTTGTCCAACATTTCTCAGATCTTCCATAGCAGTCTGTGAGAGCAATTTCAAACTGCAATCTCTGGCTAGATAAACTTTCCAAGCCTAAACCCCTTTTCAATACATATGTCCCCCTTAAAGTAGACCCTAAACAGCCCACAAGGCAGGATGCAGTGTATTTGAAAGTTTGACATGTACCTTTAAGTTTTTCATGTCACAGTAGTAAAACACCCCCAGATTTGTTTTCACTACTAAAAGCTTACCTTTCCTATAGGATAACAGTGGCATACCTTATTATATTTATTAGGAGCTAACTTTCAACTGGGAACAGGTCGGGTATTTTGTTTGTTGTCTAAAGAATTTTAATTTAAAACCCTTTTCAATGGTAAAGTTAGGTTTGAAGTCAAAATTCTGAAAATGCCATTTTTGAAAGTTGCCATTTTCTTTTCCTAACCATTTGGTTATGCAACCAGTATCCTGGGTCACATGACTAGGTGTAGATGGCACTTGATCTTTGTGTATTGGTCCCAGACAGTGAGACAAAGAGGAACAGGTGTTGGCAGGATGGGCCATCTCTGACTTGATGAGGAGAAGGAGCTGTCACCTACCACACTTGCACATCAAAAAAACTTTGCCTGAACACATTCACCCAGGGTTTGACATGGATCTTTTGTGCCCCGAAGAAAGCTGTTGCCAAAGCAGACAGGCAGGACATTCCAAATACCTCTGGGTGTGGAAACCCCAGAACCTTACCCTACTTCAGAGCTGGCATCAAATATAAATATTGGACCCTCAGACCCAACTACTTAGGACATCTCTGGACCTGTGGAAGATGCAAAAGGACCACTGTGCTGCTCTGCTGGAATAAGGAATGCTATTCTACTGCCTTTCCTTTTTTGTTGCCGTGCTGCCTGAGTGAAAAGGACTGGATGTGCATCTTGAACCCAGGACCACCAGAGTGACTCAAAGGGCTAGTTGACTGGCCTCCTGTTCAGAAATTCAGGGAGTGAAGAGGCTCCAACCACTTGGAATCCAGCATCTGGACACTGTCTGCTGTGAACCTCCCCCTTTAGGTGGTGCCAGCCAGTTCTGTACCCTTGGAAGAGGGTCTGTAAGTGATCTGCAGCCCAGCTGAGGTCCACGCTGAACCACTGCAGTGTGATGCACCACCTCGGAGCCCCACATCAGAACCTCAACTGCATGATGCATCTCCGATGCAGGACCTTGCGGAGCTACATAACTGTTGCTGCCTGATGCCTTCCTGATGTATGACCTCTCATGACAGCCCTCAGTTCCTTCGACCCGCCAATGTGTGAGGTATCCTTGACACAAGACCTTTCATTGCAGCCCTGCTGCTCCCCTGAATCACCACTTCACTATGTATCCGCCACGCTGGGGTTCACATTGCAGCCTGCAGTCAATCTGAACTGCTGCAGTGCAATGCATCCTCCACACACAATCTTGCAATGCTCCACAACCCGGATTTAAGGTACTTTGTTCGGCAGCCCTAACTTGTTTCCTGTATCAGGACTGTGCTCCATCACAGTCAGCCTGAGCCAGTGACTTTGTCCAGGTCTGGTGTGACCAGATAACTATAGTTAGGGCTTTGTGTTTTTAGGCACTATTTTCACTTACATTTTTAAAAATACACATCTCTGGTTCTAATGGTTATACCGGTTGGTCTCAAATAATTCATTACATTTTACTGCATTTTTGTAAACTGGTGAGGGATTTTTCTTGTGTTGTTTTTTACTTTATTACTGTTTGAAATGCTGCAGAAATACTTTAAACATTGCCTCTAAGTTATGCCTGACCACTTTGTGCCAAGCTCACGAGGGTTGAGCATAGGATAAAATAGGTTGGCTTGTGCCTCACTCTGACAAGGATGTGCTTCCGTGATATGGCAAGGCTGCAAGGGCCTGATTTATTGAGGATCTCATTGAAGGGACTTGTGATGAAAAGTCTGACTTCAAAGATGCGGTGCACAGTCAGGGTGATGCATGGGTTCCAAGGAGCAGTGAGGCTGAGATGCGAAGTTTGGCATCATTGCCAAGGATGACATCAACGAGAGATGAGAGGGCCTATGCTGAGGGTGCATCACACATAGGTAGTTCCGAAGGTGATATGGCAGCATCGCAGGGTTTATCGATGGGTCCAATACACGCAGTAGCAGAGATGCATTGGTTCTGCTCAGGGTCTTGCCACACAGCACAGGAGATGTGTCAGTTCTGCTGGATCCACAGAGGCTAGCAGAGCACCTTAAGCCCATTTCCAAGGTCCAGACTGCATAGGCACCACTTGGCAGGGTAGACTCAGAGATGGTGGAGTCCAGGGGCAGATGTAAGGTTGTTCTAAGCCTATAATGTCCCTGAGGCTTTAGATCAGAATCATCCAACTAGTCCTTGGAGTCTCTCTCGGATCTGAATTCAAGTGATGCAGGTCCAGCCCTTCTCACCAAGGCAAGAGGGCAGCAGACAGCAGGTGAGCACAGAAGGGCAGCAGGTCCTTCAGAGCAGCAGTGCAGCAGAGTGACAGTCATTGTAGCAGCGCAACAGTCCTTTATTCTGGCAGAGTATCCACTGGTTAGAAGTGCACGGAAGTAGCAGTGTCTGAGGTCCATTATATATATACCCAGTTGTGGATTTGAAGTGGGAGAAGCTTCTAGATGGATATCTATGAAGTGCACAGGTGGCCTGCCTTCCAAGCCCTGGATCCAGCCTAACTACAGGGGGTGTGCAGCCCTTTCTTTGAAGATAGGACACATCCCATTCAAGTGTAAGTGGGACTTTACCCAACTCTTCCCTCCCATTTTGACAGTGATGGTCTATCCAGTCACTCCTATGCTCCCTATTGTGTGTGGCTGTCTAGGAGGATTACATAAAGACCAACTACCAACTATACCAACTATACCCAGGCATATGAGTCAGAGACAGCCAACATTCTAAAAGTGGCATTTTCTGAATTGTAATTTAAAATTAAACTTTACCATAAGTTAAGATTTTAAATTGTGATCCCAGAAACACTGTTCCCTTTAGAAATTTACACTTATAAACTATAATAATGTAATTCCAACGTTATCCTATATGAGAGGTAGGACTTGCAGTAGTGAAAAGGGATTTCTAGCATTACATGTAAATCTAAAAAGTACATGTCCAATATTCTAAATACACTGCATCCTCCCCTTGGGTTGTCCACATCCTTCTTTAGGCGTGACTTATATGTATTAAAAAGGAAGGTTTTGGCCTGGCAAAGTTTTTTTTTGTCAGGTCAAAATGACGGTTTAAAAATGCACACTCAGGCTGCAATGGCAGGCAGTAGACATGTTTAAAGTGCTGTTTAGGTGTATTGCACAATCAGTGCTGCAGGCTCACTAGTAGCATTTAATATATAGGCCGTGGGAATAGATAGTGCCACCTTACTAGGGACTTACAAGTAAATTAAATATGTCAATTGGGTATAAGCCAATTCCATCATGTTTCTAAGGAGAGAGCACAAGCACTTTAGCACTGGTTAGCAGTGGTAAAGTATGCAGAGTCTTACGACCAGCAAAAATGGAGACGCAATGACAAAAAATTTGAGGATGACCCTGCAGAAAGAGCCAAGTCCAAAACACTATGGGGGTGATAAAGCGGCGGCCAACCCGCCAACAGGCAGGCGGTCAAAAAAAAGGTATTCTGACCCTGGCGGGAACCGCCAACACAGCCCGCCACTTTAACACTCCGACCGCCACGGTGGGAGAGACAAACAGCTCGGAGGTCACCGCCAACAGCCCGGCGGCAGACAATGTACCGCCCACCCTATCACTACCCACCAATCCTCCACCTTTTCCGGGGCGGGAGCCCCGCCGATAAAAACACGGCGGAAACAGACTACGAATGGGAAAACGCTCACCTATACACACTCCACGAGGAAGGAGGACAGCATGGAGCCCGAATTACACATCCTACCGGCTATTGTCTACCTGCTCATCTACCACGAGTACGAACGCCGGCGCAGACGACAACGGTGAGAACTGCACCTACGACACAGGGGAGGGGGGAGGAGGAAAGCTTACGGGCACACACATATGCGACCCCCCCCAACTATCTACACACCAATGCAGAGCACCAAGTCACAGTGACACCACCCAAACCCCCCGGAATAATGCAAAGACATAATTAAAGTGAGAAACAACATTTATGTATATAAGAGGTTCTTTGAAGTCATGGTAAAATAGCAATATGAATAGTAAAAAAACAAGTAAGAAAATAACGAAACCGATAAACATAGGCAATAAGTCCTGCACAGTCACCTAAATTTTCACTGTCCGTGGGCCAAAGTGGATCAACACATGGGCAAAGCCCACACAGGAGACCTGAGTCCGTTGGAGAGAACACTGCTGGGGCATCAGATGACAAAACTACAGGCACCTCAGGGGGAAGGGAAGGGGGGGCACCTCAGCCACATGAGTCCACGACGCCAGATCCACGAAGGGTCCACCATGCCCCCTGTGCCATCCTGGGGAGTGCAAAGCCACAGTCTCACAAGTCTCTACAGTGGATGGGTTGCCCACCGTGCCATCCTGGGGAGTGCAAAGCCACAGTCTCACAAGTCTCTACAGTGGGTGGGTTGCCCACCGTGCCATCCTGGGGAGTGCAAAGCCACAGT
This sequence comes from Pleurodeles waltl, assembly GCF_031143425.1. Classification (NCBI taxonomy): domain Eukaryota; kingdom Metazoa; phylum Chordata; class Amphibia; order Caudata; family Salamandridae; genus Pleurodeles; species Pleurodeles waltl. Next base: position 253,419,718 of record NC_090439.1, read on the forward strand.
CTCACAAGTCTCTACAGTGGGTGGGTTGCCCACTGTGCCATCCTGCGGAGTGCAAAGCCACAGTCTCACAACTCTCTACAGTGGGTGGATTGCCCACTGTTACATCCTGAGGAGTGCAAAGCCACAGTCCATCAGGTGGATTACAGAGACCACTGGTCATGGAGGAGCCATGGTGGGCAGAGTGCGGTGTGAAGGCCTGCCCGACACAGAACCAGGACTGCCAATGGGCCAGCGGTGCTTGAGACGGCGGGGCCCAGCGGAGCGGTGCTTGACAGGAAGGGCCCAGCGGAGCGGTGCTTGACAGGAACGGCCCAGCGGAGCGGTGCTTGACAGGAAGGGCCCAGCGGAGCGGTGCTTGAGACGGCGGGGCCCAGCGGAGCGGTGCTTGACAGGAAGGGCCCAGCGGAGCGGTGCTTGACAGGAAGGGCCCAGCGGAGCGGTGCTTGAAAGGAAGGGCCCAGCGGAGCGGTGCTTGACAGGAAGGGCCCAGCGGAGCGGTGCTTGAGACGGCGGGGCCCAGCGGAGCGGTGCTTGACAGGAAGGGCCCAGCAGAGCGGTGCTTGACAGGAAGGGCCCAGCGGAGCGGTGCTTGACAGGAAGGGCCCAGCGGAGCGGTGCTTGAGACGGCGGGGCCCAGCGGAGCGGTGCTTGACAGGAAGGGCCCAGCGGAGCGGTGCTTGAAAGGAAGGGCCCAGCGGAGCGGTGCTTGACAGGAAGGGCCCAGCGGAGCGGTGCTTGAGACGGCGGGGCCCAGCGGAGCGGTGCTTGACAGGAAGGGCCCAGCGGAGCGGTGCTTGACAGGAAGGGCCCAGCGGAGCAGTGCTTGAAAGGAAGGGCCCAGCGGAGCGGTGCTTGACAGGAAGGGCCCAGCGGAGCGGTGCTTGAGACGGCGGGGCCCAGCGGAGCGGTGCTTGACAGGAAGGGCCCAGCGGAGCGGTGCTTGAGACGGCGGGGCCCAGCGGAGCGGTGCTTGACAGGAAGGGCCCAGCGGAGCGGTGCAGAGACGGCGGGGCCCAGCGGAGCGGTGCTTGACAGGAAGGGCCCAGCGGAGCGGTGCTTGAGACGGCGGGGCCCAGCGGAGCAGTGCTTGACAGGAAGGGCCCAGCGGAGCTGTGCTTGAGACGGCGGGGCCCAGCGGAGCGGTGCTTGACAGGAAGGGCCCAGCGGAGCGGTGCTTGACAGGAAGGGCCCAGCGGAGCGGTGCTTGAAAGGAAGGGCCCAGCAGAGCGGTGCTTGACAGGAAGGGCCCAGCGGAGCAGTGTTTGAAAGGAAGGGCCCAGCGGAGCGGTGCTTGACAGGAAGGGCCCAGCGGAGCGGTGCTTGAGACGGCGGGGCCCAGCGGAGCGGTGCTTGACAGGAAGGGCCCAGCGGAGCGGTGCTTGACAGGAAGGGCCCAGCGGAGCGGTGCTTGAAAGGAAGGGCCCAGCTGAGCGGTGCTTGACAGGAAGGGCCCAGCGGAGCGGTGCTTGAGATGGCGGGGCCCAGCGGAGCGGTGCTTGACAGGAAGGGCCCAGCGGAGCGGTGCTTGACAGGAAGGGCCCAGCGGAGCGGTGCTTGAGACGGCAGGGCCCTCTTCAGCAGTGCCTCTCTGCACAGCGGGGCCCTCTTCAGCGGTGCCTCTCTGCACGGCGGGGCCCTCTTCAGCGGTGTCTTTCTGCACGGCGGGGCCCTCTTCAGCGGTGCTTGTCCAGTCATCCTAGGGAGCCAGACCTGGCCAGGACTCCCTGCTTAGTCGCCCTCCGACTGTACAGTTGCTGGACCCTTCTGAGACGGAGTCCTGGGTCCGTGGGTGTCCTCCCTCACACCCGGGATGGGGCTTGTGGGCGCCTCCTGGTCCGCGCCCCTGCTGGCTGACTTCTCCTCCCTGCTGCCCTTGCCCTCCTTCGATGAGGCTCTCTGGCCCTTGCCTCCCCTGGATGTTGTGGCAGGTGAGGGCCCAGGACTTCGCTCCTTGGGGGCAGCCGTGTCAGTCTTCTCGCGGCAGCCCCTGATTTTAAGGGTCCTCTTCCCGGGGGGGGGGCTGGCTGTTCCCTTGCTGCTGGCCGATGTATCTGTGCTGGGGAAGGGTGGACTCCAAAACCCCTGCACAATGGTGACACTTGAAGCAGGGCTGGTGGTGGCTGAGGTGCTCTTGGGACTCTTAGCAGATGGAGGGGTGGGGTCAGGTGGGGCAAAGAGGTTAAGTTTGGAGAGGTAAAGTTTTTTAGGACCAATGTAAAGGGTAGGTGTAGTGGGTATGGGAGTGGAGGAAGAGGATGTGCTTGTAGGAGAGTCAGGTGTGCTGTCTTTGGGTCCAGGTGCTTGTGACGTAGGCTGTCGTGAGGTGGTTGGCTGTTGGGTGGGTGGCTGCCTGCGTTTGTGTGTCTTGGAAGGGGGGTGACAGACACAGTGGGAGGGGGCACAGGGGACGTGTAAATGGCAGTGGGGGTGGTGACTGCACGTGGGCGGACTGTACTGGAGGGTGTGCTGGTGATGGAAGTACTGGCTGATGGTAGTGTGCATGCAGGTGTGAGTGGAGACGTCACAGGGAGGGAGGAGGGAGACGACGAGGTAGGGGACACAGGGGTGGTAGTGACTGTTGGCATGTCTGCATCTGGGTGTTGCTTGGGTGAATGCTTGTGTGATCTGTGGTGCTTATGTCTGGATGAGCTGCCCTTGGGTGTTGAGGTGTGTGCAGGCTGGTCTGATGGTGTGGATGGGATAGGCTGAGGAACAGGAGACAGAGACAGGGTGGAGGCAGATAGAAGAGGGAGGCTGGAAACAGGGACAATGGCTGCCGTCAGTGCTGAGGCCAGAGCATTGAACGATCGTTGATGGGCAGCCTGACCCGAATGAATGCCCTCCAGGTATGCATTGCTCCGATGCACCTCCCTCTCTACCCCCTGGATGGCATTCAAAAGGGTAGACTGCCCAACAATGATGGTCTGTAGGAGGTCAATGACCTCCTCACTGAGGGCAGCAGGGGTAACGGGGGCAGGGCCTGAGGTGCCTGGGGCGAAGGAGATGCCCGCCTTCTTGGGCGAGCGGGCACGGAGCGAAGGCTGAGGGGCTGCTGGGAGGGCGGAGCTGGTGCGCTGGGTGGCGGCTGTACCTGTAGAGGCGGGGGGCCCGGATGTTGCCGTCACCGCTAGGGAGCTCCCTTCCGAGGATGTGTCGGTGTCGCTGGTGTCACCACGGGTCCCCGTTGTGGTGCTCCCCTCGCCCTCCGTATCACTGGTGACCTCGGTGTCTGTACCATGGCCCACCGGGGCCTTGTGAGTTGCAGCTCCCTCGTGCTCCGGTGCCAATTCTCCTCCGCCTGATGATGCTAATGCACACATGCACAAGAAGACAAAGAAAAAGGGTGGGGGGAGAAATAAAAACAGGTTGAGTGCATGCATTGTCAACACCGTTGGCGGAGAGGACAGACACAGGAGCCTCATGCACTACGCCGCACAATCGGGGTACACTACTCAGTACTTGTGACTAGGCCAACAGGTCTCTGGACAACATATGCGCACATGGGTGATGCAGGACCATGGATTGCTGTACTTGGCACCCTACAGAGGTGGGGGGCGGGGGCACAGGGCCATGCCTAAAGGAGGGGACTACACTACAGAAAGCACCCTGGCCTAATGTCACCCACAGCCCTCCTCCCCCACCCAGGCACCTCCACTGCGCGTAAAGATAGCAGTATGTGCTGGAACTCACCCCCTTGTGTCTGCTGTGATGTCCTCACGCGCCCATCCAATTCGGGGTAGGCCACCGCCAGGATCCGGGACATCAGGGGGGTCAAGGTACGACTGGCACCCCTCCTACGTTGGGAGGCCATCCCCAGCAGTGACTCGGCGGTCTTCCTGGTCCCGCGGCGGATGTCCTCCCACCTCTTTCGGCAGTGGGTGCCCCATCTTGTGTGGACCCCCAGGGCCCGGACTTCCTTGGCGATGGCACGCCAAATGTCGACTTTCTGATGGGCGCTGACCTATTTGACATGTACAGGGTGGGAAAGGAAATTTCAACATTTTTCTGCATGTTAGATGTGATTGCCCCCCCCCCCCAACCCTGCCATGTGGCACATGCTCTCATCTGTTGTGCCTTGCACTCCTCATTCGTTCCCCACCCCACCATCTTACATCCACCATAGACGACCCAGGCATAGCCCATTCAACGTGCACCCAGTGTACTTACCAGTTGGTCTGGAGGACCAGTTGGCTGATGTCTCAGCCTATGTTTTCTAAGGTTTTGTCCAGAGTGTTGTCTGCCCTGATGAAATACATGCGGAGATACATTGTTTTCCCTGAGGAGGGTGATTTGGCCACTGTGAAGGGTGATTTCTATGCCCTTGGACATATACCCAACATCATTGGTGCCATTGATGGGACCCATGTGGCTTTAGTACCCCCAAAAGACAATGAGCAGGTGTACAGAAATAGAAAAAGTTACCATTCGATGAATGTCCAGGTGGTCTGTTTGGCTGACCAGTACATCTCCCATCTAAATGCCAAGTTCCCTGGGTCAGTGCATGACACGTATGTCATGCGAAATAGCAGCATCCCTTATGTGATGGAACAGCTACAGAGACACCGTGTGTGGCTAATAGGTGACTCTGGTTACCCCAACCTGCCTTGGCTATTGACCCCAGTGAGGAATCCCCGGACCAGGGCAGAAGAACGGTACAATGAGGCCCATGGGCGAACTAGGAGGATCATAGAAAGGACCTTCGGGGTCCTGAAGGCCAGGTTTAGGTGCCTGCATATGACAGGGGGATCCCTCATGTACTCACCAAAGAAGGTGTGTCATATCATCGTGGCCTGCTGTATGCTTCACAACCTGGCTTTGCGACGCCAGGTGCCTTTCCTGCAGGAGGATGGTCCAGATGGTGGTGTTGTAGCAGCTGTGGAGCCTGTGGAGAGTGAAGAGGAGGAAGACGACGGGGACGAAACGGACAACAGGGACACAGTTATACAACAGTATTTTCAGTAGCACCCAGGTAAGAATCATCCACGCCATTTTACATTTACTTCTGGCCTCCTGCATCTCTACTTTCTGTGTTTCCCCCCAGTTCCTTTTCACTGAATTTTGACTTTCCCTCCCCTTTTCAGAGCTGTATGACCCACAGAGTGACTTCTGCTTTGTTTGCCCATGGACTAATGCTTCTTGACACTGGTATGTTGTCATCACAATGTAAAAGAACATTATTGCACCGTTATGTGTAATACATTTGTAAAGAATACAAGCAGACTCCTGACATTTGAAGTGCAATTGGTGATTTATTTTAAGTGCTGCGTATAGGTCCATGATAGTAAAACGGTGATGGGTGGGGGTGGAGTCATGTCATGGCAGAGTCCAGTTCTCAGTAGCACAGGTGCGATGTCCATATGCCTGTGGAATGATGGAGCAGGGGCAGTTCAAGGTTGGACAGGGTGCCAATGTGGGACAGTGGGATGACATCAGGGGGTATCGTTTGCTGGCGGGGGTCTTGGCATCCTACTCTGTCTTCTTGTGTGATCTCAGGTTCCGCTTGCGGGGTGGTTGATCTTCAGCAGGAGGTGGGGTTCTGGTGGCCTGTCGGGGTGTGGGGGCCTCCTGTCCACTTGCGCCGGCGGAGGTGGTAGGCTGTTCGTCGTCCGGGCTGGTGACAGGGGCCCTTTGGGGTGCCACATGGTCCCGCAATGTGGTGACTATCTGGTTGAGGGCCAGGACGATGGTTCCCATTGCGGTCCCGATGTGCCGGAGTTCGTCTCTGAACCCCATGTACCGTTCCTCCTGCTGTGCCTGGATCTCCTGGAACCTGGCCAGTACCGTCCCCATCGTCTCCTGGGAGCGGTGGTATGCTCCCATGATGGTGGTGAGGGCTTCTTGGAGAGTGGGTTCCCTGGGCCGGTCAACCCCCTCTGGCACAGCAGCCCTCCCAGTTGCCCTGTTTCCCCAGGCCTCTGTCCCCTGGACGGTGTGCTCACTACCACTGCCCCCAGGTCCCTGTTGTTGTTGGGGTGGTGGGTCAGCCTGGGTGCCCTGTAGTGGCGGACACACCGCTGATTGACGCATCCTGGAGACAGTGGCATGGGCCCGCTGGGTGGGAGCTGTGCTGGTATTCCCAGAGGGGGTTGGGTCTGCTGCGGCCTGTGTCTGTGTGTGGGGAACCGACTATCCAGAGGTCCCCGATGGTCCGGGCTGGTCATCAGGTTCCAGGTCGACAGAGCTGCTGTCATCACTGGGGGCCTGTTCTGGGGGCGGGATGGACAAATCTGGACCCTCCTGGCCGGTGTGTTGGCGTTCGGGCCCTGCAGGGGTAAAAGAGTATGGTTATTGCTTCTGTGTGTGCCATGGCGTGCGATTTGTGGGTGCCCTTGTCCCCCAGTGCTTGCATTCCCTTGTGGGAGGAGTTGTGAGGGTGGTTTGGGGGGGGGGGTTGGGTATGTGCAGTGGTCATGCTTGGGTGATGGGTGTCAATGGTTTGTGTTGGCATTCAGGGATTGGTGTTGTGTTGGGTGGGTTGTGCCGGTGAGACATTGGCAGGGTGGAAGTGTGCTGGGGGGTTGGGGGTGAGGGTGGGGGTGCGGGTTGGCATGCTGGTGGTTGGGGGGGGTGAAGTATTTGGGATTAGACTTACCAGAGTCCATTCCTCCGCCTACTCCAGCGAGGCCCGCAGGATGCAGGATGTTCAAGACCTCTTGCTCCCATGATGTGAATTCGGGTGGAGTGGGTGGGGGTCCGCCGCCAGTCTTCTGCACAGCGATGTTGTGTCTTGACACCATCGACCGCACCTTCCCCCGTAGGTCGTTCCACCGCTTTCGGATGTCTTCCCGGTTTCTGGGATGCTGTCCCATAGCGTTGACCCTGTCGACGATCCTTTGCCATAGCTCCGCCTTCCTGGCTATTGTGGTGTGCTGCACCTGTGTGCCGAATAGCTGGGGCTCTACCCTGATTATTTCCTCCACCATTACCCTGAGTTCTTGGTCCGAGAACCTGGGGTGTCTTTGGGGTGCCATGGGGTGGTGTGGGGTGGTGTTTGTGGTGATGAGTGTGGTGTGTGTGGTGGTGTGTGGTGTTTTGTGCGTGGATGTGGTGTGGGTGATGATGTTGTGTTCCTCTGTGTGTTGGGGTTTGCGTTAGCTGTGCTCTCTCTCTCTCTCTCTCTCTCTCTCGCCTTCTCTCCGAATTTCTAGTAGTGGGGGTTTGTGGGTGATGTGGGTGTGTGTTTTATAGTTGATTGGATGTGTGGGTGTGGTGTGTGTATGTGTATCAGGTATGTGTATTTCGAATTGTCCAATGTGGCTGTGTTTTGTAAAGGTGTGTGTATTTTGACCGCGGCGGTGTGTACCGCCAATGGAATACCGCGGTTGAAAGACCGCAGCGTGGATTCGTGGGTCGTAATGGCATGGGCGTGTTCGTGTTGGCGTGACGGTGGAGGTTTGGTTATCTCCAGTTTATTGCTGACCGCTGATGAGGCGGCCTTCCGTGGATGTCGGGTTTTTGGCGGTTTGGAAGTTGTGGGTCAGAATGACCGTGGCGGTTTGCCACGGCCGCGGCCGCGGCGGTAGAATGGCGGACTTCTGACCGGCGGTAAGAGTCTTTTACCGCCAGGGTCAGAATGACCCCCTATATGCCACTCCACTCTACGTCACTCCACTATGCACCACTCTACTCTCTCTAACCCCCTCTACACCACTCTAATCTATGCCACTCCACTCTTGCCCACTCTAATCTGTGCTGCTCCAGTCAACACCACTGCACTGTCCTCCGCTTCGCTATGTGCTACTCTACTCTGTGACAATGCATTATGCTCTATGACACTGGACATCACTCCATTCTGTGCCACTCCACTCGACCCGCCTTCACTCTATGCTATTCTAAGGTATGCTACTTCAGTATACATCACTGCACTCTACCCTACTCCACTCTATGCAATTGCAATGTATGCCCCTACACTGTACTTAACTCCACATTCCACCATTCCACTCTACAATACTCCACTGTATGCCACTCTTCTCTATGCCACTCCAATGGTCACTACCCCACTCTATGGTATTCCACTGTATACCACCCTCCTCTAACACACAGTAATGTATGCCACTGCACTGTACACTACTCCACTGAATGCAATTCCACTTTATGCTGCTCAACTGTATGACACTGCAGTCTATGTCACACCACTGTACGCTTTCACACCATGGGCCTCATTATGACCCTGGCAGTGATCAGACCACAAGGGTCATAGTCGCGGTCGGACTGTCGCCTTAGTGGTGGTCTAACTGCGACATATTGACCGTGGCAGAGCCGCCATGGTCTAACTGCCGACACCGCCAGGCTGCCATCAGCCTGCAGCCTGGCGGTTCCGGCGGTTGTAATCCGCCAGGGCAGTGCTGCAAGCAGCGCTGCCCTGGGGATTACGAGTCCCCATCCACCACCCTGTCCATGGTGGTGTCCATGGAGGTTTTGCCATGGACAGGCTGGCGGAATGGGGGTGGTGGGGGCCCCCATGCACAGCCCCGTCGCGCATTCCACTACCCGAATTACAGGCAGTGGAATGCTCGGTGGGTGCTGCTGCCCCCCGCCGCACCGCCACATTGCAGCTGGCTCCATTTGGAGCCGGCTGCCATGTTAAGGCCTTGTTCGCCACAGGGCCGGCAGCAAAAACTCTGTTTCCGCTCACTGCCCCTGCGGTGAACTCCTAATAGGGCCGGCAGGGTTCAGGGGAAACTTATAATGAGGCCCAAAATGCCAATACACTCGACACTGTCCCACTGTAGTCCACTCACTGTACAACATTCCACTCTACGCTATTCCTCTCAATACTACTCCATTCTATGGCACTCTATTGTACATCACTGTAATATATGCTATTCCACTGTTCGCCACTCCAATGTATGCCACTCTACGCCACTCTGCTCTATCCCACTCAACACTACACCAGTCCACTCTATGCCACTTCACTGTGTACCACCCCACTTTATGCCACTGCACTGTATGCCACTCCACAAAACTCCCTTCTGCGCTATGACTAACCACTGTATGCTATTACACAGTACACCACTTCATTCTACGCAACTCCACAGTATGCCACTCCACTCTATGCCAATGTACTCTACCCTACTAGGCTCTACCCTATTCCACTGAATGACACTCCATTCTACGCTACTCTACTGAATACTATTCCACTATGTTCCTCTCCACTTTATGTCACTACAATGTATTCCAGTAACACTCAAGTTTATTCCACTCTACACCACTCCACTGTACACTACTTCACTCTATGCCACTCTACTCTGTGCCAGCACACTCAATGCTGTTCAATTGTAGTCCACTCCAACTCTAGAACACTCCATTCTACCCCACTACACTCTATCTGATTCCACTCTATGCTGTTCCACTCTACAACACTCCAATGTACATCACCCTACTGTACACTACTTCACTCTATGCTATTCCAGTCTATGCTAATCCACTGTATGCCACTCCACTGCACCTTAGTCTATCACTCTACTGTATGCTACTCTACTGTACACAACTCCACTCCACACTATTCCACTCTATGCTATTCCCTTCTACCCCACTCCAGTGTACACTATTCCAGTGTATATCACTCCAGTGTATGCCACTCCACTCTACAGTTCTCCACTCTATGCTTTTCCACTGTACACCTCTACACTGTACCTCACTCCACTCTGCGCCAGTCAATTCTAGAACACGCCACTGCATGCCACTCCACTATATGCTATTCCACTGTACACCATTCTACTTCACGCTATTCCACTGCACTGTATACCACTACATTCTACTCCAATCCACTCTACACTGTTCTAGTGAATTGCACTCCACTCTCTGTTATTCCAGTCTATGCCATTCAACCGAACGCCACTCCACCGTATACCACTCTAATACATGGTATTTCACTGCATACTACTCTGCTGTGTGCCACTGCACTTTATAGCACTTGACTCTGCCCCATTCTACTCTGCACCACTCCACTGGATGCCACTCCACTCTCTGCCAGTCCATTCTATGCCACTGCACTCTATGCTAGTCACCTCTATGCTACTCCAGTCCACGCTTTTCCACTGCACACAACTCCTCTTGCCACTACACTCTACTCTATTCCCACTTACGCAACTCTACTCCACTCTATGCCACTCCATTGTATGACACTCCACTATATGCTATTTCACTCTACGCCACTACACTCTACGAAACACCACTGTATGACACTCCACTATATGCTATTTAACTCTATGCCACTCTACTTAACAACACTCCACTCTACGCTATTGTACTGATGCCACTCCACTGTTACCTCACTCCACTGTACACCGCTGAACTCTACACCACTGCATTCTACATTACTCCACGCTATTATACTCTACCATGCTATACTCTATGCCACTCCACTATCTGCTACTCCACTGCAACCTTTACTGCTGTACGCCACTCCACTCTTTGCCCTTCCACTCTACAACTCTCTACTCTTTACTATTCCACTGTACACTACTCCAGTAAATGCCACTCTACTCTACCACACTTCACTGTACAACACACCAGTCTACGCCACTCCACTGGACATGTTTCTGCTGTATGCCACTTCATCCTTTGCCACTCTGCTTTATAACACTCCATTCTATGATAGTCCACTGTATGCTACTCCAGTATATGCCACTCCACTCTACAACACTTCACTGAACAACACTCCACTCTTTGCCACTCCACTGTACTCATTTTGGCTGTATGACACGCCACTCTACAACACTCCATTCTATGCTACTGTACTGTAAGCCACTTTACCGTACAACATTTCTTTCTAATCCACTCCACTACACTCTACAACACTATACCTTATTAAAGTACACTTTACTACACTCTCCTCCACTCTAATGTACCACACTCCACCTAATGATACTCCACTTGATGACAGTAAACTCTATGATTTCACAAAATTTTATTAAAAAAAGATAGAAATTCATTGAAAAAAAAAAGGTTAAACCTTTGTTGTAGTTAGAAAAACTTTATTTATTCTTTCTGCACAAACCAAACTTAAAATACGCGAACATTAGTAATTCTTTATTTATAGTTATACCTTAAATTTATACTGTACACACAAACCTTTACATTAATATAACTTTGATTATTCTTTACCTACAAACACAAGTTAAGGTGCACACATTTTTGTCTTTCTAAACTTATAATTATACCTTTCATTTACAATTTATGCAACATTTCAAATGATTATAACTCATGCACCTCCATAAACTGAGTATTGAATTCGGTAGCCAGGCTACAGTAACTTTAACTCGCCACTCTAACATGCAGTGTGTTCTCACAAAAGATTTGATTTGCAATATCTAACTGTTCTTGTAAATGGTATTATTTTACATGGTATATGTAAAATAATGTGATGTTATCAGTTGTGTAATAAATGATGTCATAGATCACGGCATGAGTGATATAATATGTCAGGTCATATATAACTTCAATTTAGTAAGTGAATGAAGTCGAAAGAGCACAAATTTAATAATCTTAACTCACCTAATCCTACTAAGAAAAGGAAGCACAAGTTACCTAATTAACTCTAACCTTGGGTTCTGGTGTAGTGTAGTAGGTTTTCCTTTTTCCTGTGCTTGCTTGGAATATCATCACACTGTAATTCTGTGTGGTTTTACTCAATTACAGAAGATTTTTTTTAGTTTTCTTCATTTGCATAACCTCAAAGACTGGCATGTTTTGTTGTTGTATAGGGTTGTTGCACGGTATGGTAAATTTCTACTAACATGGAAGAGGGCTTGGTGTTTATAAAATGCAAAAAAGTATTGGAGACTAAAAAGGGCAAATAAGTCAGTTGTTCATATCAACTCTCCACAGTGGGTCTTTTCTAATAATGTATTCAAGTGCTGAAATCATTTAAAGAAGTCTTTGGGGAAATTAGTGCCAGAGCATCCACCCTTACATAGGAAATTGATTTCATTAAAATATTCCTGTACAAATTAGCATTACTTGGAGATAGTCACATGCATGAAGACATTCTTTACCTAGGGAACCCTCCTTCATCTTTTGCCCTATGACGACCAGCACAAAGTGTTTGTCAAGCAAAAATATAATTATACTTCTTGTATGATGGGAGCAGTGGAGTTAGGCATTGCGTAAAGTCATAAAAATATCACTTTTGCATCATGGAAGGATTTTACACTGAGGGACATTACTTGCCATCACCTTTTATGTAATATATGCACATGTGCATGGATGTATTTTTATTTTTTTTATTTTTGAATATTGCCTTTTTAGAAGCACAAGTGTTACGCCATCTACTTTTTTGTGTAAAACTTTTTATTGAAGTAGCAATTAACAAAAGGTAAAGTTGTCTCAATTTTAACATGCAGTCTAAGTGACTGAACCTCATTAAGACAATATTGTCAAAGCATCTTAGGTGATGGTACAGATTACGTAAACAGAGAAGCATATAAGAGAAAAGTAAATTGGATTTCAACCAGGGCCCCTTTGCCACCCAATTACCTTAATTCCCCTCCATTCCTGCACCCACCCCTCAAAAGGAGAGACTACTCAGCCACAACAACTCCACAATTAATGGGTAGAAATCCATCTAAGAGCCTAATTATGACACTGGACGTCCGCGGACCGCCTTTGCTGCGGTGACAATCAGACAGCCACACTCCAGGGGGTCTGGCCATCACATTACAACCCTGGTGGTCAGCCTGCCAGGGGACCGCCGTCCCTGCCAGTAACATAGTTCGCGACAGGCTGCTGGTAGTTGGAGCCAGGGTTAGTCATGGCGGCACTGAGTTCAGTGCCATTGCACTGATCACGAGTCCAGTTTCTGCCAGCATTTTCGTGGCGGGGAGCCTGCCATGAAAAGGCTGGCAGAAACACAGTGCAGGGGGCCACAGGGGTTCCTGCAATGCCGATGACCATGTTGTGGGCAGTGCAGGGGCCCCCCTGACCAGCACCCTCACAATGTGCATTATCTGCTAGAGCAGACAGTGAGCATTTTTAGAGTGCGGGGGCCCCATCTGTGCCACGACCTTGGCCTCAGCTCCTCATGGAGCAGAGGCCAATGCCGCTGCACGGTTTCCAGTAGGCTGGATTTCAGAGGTTTCTGCCAGTCAGCCCAGAGGAAACTTTATAATGGGCCCGGGTGGGGGGGAGACCACCAGTTCTTCAGCGGTCTCCTCTCCACTGGGCTGAGGGACTGATGGTCAGCCCACCAGCCTCGTCATGAGGCCCTAAGTTACAGACCTTCTCTAGCCAAGGTAACTTCATTCAACAGGTTAATTTCACCTCCCAGTGGAATACTTTCTCCCTCCCTCCCCCTAGATTGTATAGGCCGCAAGACCTCGAATAAAGTGGGAGTCCTTGTTCAAAAGACCTTCACTCATAACTTTATATGAGGTTCTTGATTACACTTCAAAGTGTAAGTGGTCATCATCCAAGTCAGCTGTCCCTTGGCAAAGTAAGACCAAAGACTATGAAACCAATCAGCGACCAGCAGAGGGTCTTTTTTCTTCCATATATACACAGTCATCACTTTAGCAGCCACAAGACACTGCAGCACCATGTACCAATCAGCTTTTATAATTTCTGTATATGTTACAGGCTTCAGTCCAATGTGCATCATTTCCAGGGTAAATGGTATGGGATGACCCAGGATCCCCCTTAATTTGCCATCAACACTCTCCAGAAGGGTGAAATTTTCAGGCAGTGCCACCATATTTGAAGGGCTTGGCAGACCTCCCTACATCCCTTCAAACATTTGGGGTTTGCATTAGGATATATATGTCACAAACAAACTGGGGTATAGGGCCAGCCATATCACGTTTTGTAGTGTATTTCCATACCTAATCCTGACATAGACAATGAGTTATTATCTCTAACTAATCACCCCCACCGTTTTTGTATCATTTGTCCTCTCAACAAATGTTCTCAAGTTGCATTATGTTTCCATGTGGGTGAAAATCCTGTGTTAGGAAGACACAATAAAGATTTCAGATAGTTCCCCTGGAACCCAGAAATTTGGGGAAGAGTAACTTAAATGGGGTTGTATCACTCAAGGCTTCACAGTAAACTATTGGAATAGTGACCCAGAGACAGATTTATCAAAGGATTCTGTTGCCCCTGTGTCACTCATGGTGACATAAGGATAACACGATCCTCAAGTCAGATGTATCATGCCACGCAAGACCACCTTGCGTGGCCCTTTATTGCTTGGTAAATCTAGAGTAATGCAACTTTGCACAGGGAAAGTGTGAAGGAAAGTACCATCTTGCCTGGCATGTTACCCCCATATTTCACTGTATATATGTTGTTTTAGTTGTATGTGTCACTGGGACCCTGCCAGCCAGGGCCCCAGTGCTCATAAGTGTGCCCTGTATGTGTTACCTGTGTTATGACTAACTGTCTCACTGAGGCTCTGCTAATCAGAACCTCAGTGGTTATGCTCTCTCATTTCTTTCCAAATTGTCACTAACAGGCTAGTGACCAATTTCACCAATTTACATTGGCATACTGGAACACCCTTATAATTCCCTAGTATATGGTACTGAGGTACCCAGGGTATTGGGGTTCCAGGAGATCCCTATGGGCTGCAACATTTCTTTTGCCACCCATAGGGAGCTCTGACAATTCTTACACAGGCCTGCCACTGCAGCCTGAGTGAAATAACATCCACGTTATTTCACAGCCATTTACCACTGCACTTAAGTAACTTATAAGTCACCTATATGTCTAACCTTTACCTGGTAAAGGTTAGGTGCAAAGTTACTTAGTGTGTGGGCACCCTGGCACTAGCCAAGGTGCCCCCACATTGTTTGGGGCAAATTCCCCGGACTTTGTGAGTGCGGGGACACCATTACACGCGTGCACTACACATAGGTCAATACCTATGTGTAGCTTCACAATGGTAACTCCGAATATGGCCATGTAACATGTCTATGATCATGGAATTGCCCCCTCTATGCCATCCTGGCATTGTTGGCACAATCCCATGATCCCACGGGTCTGTAGCACAGACCCGGGTACTGCCAAACTGCCTTTTCAGGGGTTTCACTGCAGCTGCTGCCAACCCCTCAGACAGGTTTCTGCCCTCCTGGGGTCCAGCCAGGCTTGGCCCAGGATGGCAGAACAAAGGACTTCCTCAGAGAGAGGGTGTTACACCCTCTCCCTTTGGAAAAAGGTGTTAAGGCAGGGGAGGAGTAGCCTCCCCCAGCCTCTGGAAATGCTTTCATGGGCACAGATGGTGCCCATTTCTGCATAAGCCAGTCTACACCGGTTCAGGGACCCCTCAGCCCTGCTCTGGCGTGAAACTGGACAAAGGAAAGGGGAGTTACCACTCCCCTGACCCGCACCTCCCCTGGGAGGTGCCCAGAGCTCCTCCAGTGTGCTCCAGACGTCTGCCATCTTGGAAACAGAGGTGCTGCTGGCACACTGGACTGCTCTGAGTGGCCAGGGCCAGCAGGTGACGTCAGAGACTCCTTCTGATAGGCTCCTTCAGGTGTTGCTAGCCTATCTTCTCTCCTAAGTAGCCAAACCCTCTTTTCTGGCTATTTAGGGTCTCTGCTTTGGGGATTTCCTTAGATAACGAATGCAAGAGCTCATCCAAGTTCCTCTGCATCTCTCTCTTCACCTTCTGCCAAGGAATCGACTGCTGACCGCGCTGGAAGCCTGCAAAACTGCAACAAAGTAGCGAAGACGACTACTGCAACTCTGTAACGCTGATCCTGCCGCCTTCTCGACTGTTTTCCTGGTGGTGCATGCTGTGGGGGTAGTCTGCCTCCTCTCTGCACTAGAAGCTCTGAAGAAATCTCCCGTGGGTCAACGGAATCGTCCCCCGGCAACTGCAGGCACCAAAGAACTGCATCACCGGTCCTCTGGGTCTCCTCTCAGCACAACGAGCGAGGTCCCTTGAATCCAGCAACTCTGTCCAAGTGACTCCCACAGTCCAGTGACTCTTCAGTCCAAGTTTGGTGGAGGTAAGTCCTTGCCTCCCCACACCAGACTGCATTGCTGAGAACCGCGTGTTTTGCAGCTACTCCGGCTCCTGTGCACTTTCCGAGGGAATCCTTTGTGCACAGCCAAGCCTGGGTCCACGGCACTCTAACCTGCATTGCACGACCTCCTGAGTTGTCCTCCGGCGGCGTGGGACTCCTTTGTGCAACTTCGGGTGAGCACCATTTCACTCCACTTTGTAGTGCCTTTTCCGGCACTTCTGCAGGTGTTGCCTGCTTTTGAGAGGGCTCTTTGTCTTGCTGGGCGCCCCTTCTTTCCTCTGACGCAATTGGCGACATCCTGATCCCTCCTGGGCTACAGCAGCACCCAAAAACCCAAACTGCATGACTTGCAGCTATCAAGGCTTGTTTGCGGTCTTTCTTCAGGAAAACCCTTCTGCACGACTCTCCACGGCGTGGGACATTTATCCTCCAAAGGGGAAGTTTCTAGCCCTTGTCGTTCTTGCAGAATCCTCAGCTTCTACTGTCCAGTAGCAGCTTCTTTGCACCCACAGCTGGCATTTCCTGGGCATCTGCCCACTCTCGACTTGATCGTGACTTTTGGACTTGGTCCCCTTGTTCCACAGATACCTTCGTCTGGAAATCCATCGTTGTTGCATTGCTGGTGTTGGTCTTTCCTGCAGAATTCCCCTATCACGACTTCTGTGCTCTTTGGGGAACTTTAGTGCACTTTGCACTCACTTTTCAGGGTCTTGGGGTGGGCTATTTTTCTAACCCTCACTGTTTTCTTACAGTCCCAGCGACCCTCTACAAGGTCACATAGGTTTGGGGTCCATTCGTCGTTCGCATTCCACTTTTGGAGTATATGGTTTGTGTTGCCCCTATCCCTATGTGTCCCCATTGCATCCTATTGTAACTATACATTGTTTGCACTGTTTTCTAATACTATACTGCATATTTTTTGTATTGTGTACATATATCTTGTGTATATTTGCTATCCTCATACTGAGGGTACTCACTGAGATACTTTTGGCATATTGTCATAAAAATAAAGTACCTTTATTTTTAGTATATCTGTGTATTGTGTTTTCTTATGATATTGTGCATATGACACTAGTGGTACTGAAGGAGCTTCACACGTCTCCTAGTTCAGCCTAAGCTGCTCTGCTAAGCTACCATTATCTATCAGCCTAAGCTGCTAGACACCCTATACACTAATAAGGGATACCTGGGCCTGGTGCAAGGTGTAAGTACCCCTTGGTACTCACTACAAGCCAGTCCAGCCTCCTACAAAGTGTTACAAGGGTGGAGTGTGGCTGTTCCCGCAAATCCACTTCTGCTTTTTGGTGCATTCCCAGATTTACCAAAACTGGTAAACCTGGGAGTGGATCAAAATGTTAAGCCTTAGCAGGGGAGGTGCAACAAGGAGAACTAACGATCAGATTTATACATAGCAAATAGTGGGAAAAATAAACAGTGTGACAGAGGTGAAGCGAACTGTCACTGAGTGCAAGAAATGCTGGCATGATTGTAAGCGAAGAACTTAGGAGAAATTGGCCAGGAACAGAAAGGCAGCACTTCAAACTGGAGCTGGAAGTCCAGCACCACAGGAGTACCTGGATGAGATGGATGAGATGGTTTCATCAGTCATCCCGGAAGAGCTGGTCAAGGGAATACAAGGTCAGGACAGCGCAGACTTCCAACAACCACCACAAATGCAGGGCAAGTTGCATAGGGGGAATACCTGCCAATTTGTTAAAATGCTAGAAGGAGGAGGCACATAGGACACATCATTTAATGCATGTGAAAGGAGTGCAGCGAGACACATTGTACACGAATCACGTTGCACCATTCAAACAATAGCAACACATGTACACAAGCCTTGGTCGGGTCATGCACCACAACACTTACACAACCTGGACATACGTCAATCACCAGGGATATATACCAAAATGTACATATGCAGCAAGTAGGAAGGAAGGCATGTCTAATTACTGTGCCTGTTATCACAACACCTCTTGCAGACAGTCAAACCTACCCTACTCAAACAACTGAGACATCAGAGACTAGGAACTCAGTCAATACCATTCCTTGGGTAACATCATGGTATTGTCTCTTGCAGACACACTTCTCAACTGTCATGTCCCATTGCATCTTACAGCATACATTAAAATTACATCTTAGATAACTATACACAGACATGCGCAGGAACCAACACCACCCTGCACATAAACAACACATCCTTATAAGGCAGCCACTTCTCCATCATGCTGCAACAGTGCCTGTCTGGGTGCAGAGAAAACTAATCTGTGTAGCTGCTGTGTGGATGGCAGGGTGGTCCTGTATCACAGGAAACATGGCACTACCTGTGTAACTAAACTGGTGCAGTGTGGAGCCACACATATTGACACTGATCAGAACTGTGCTACTAGAGAACATATGCACTACAGATTTCAATCTGTAGAACACAACACATATGCTGAACCCACATCAACTCTGACACAACTATGTGAGCCACATAGGAATGGGGAAACAATCACACAAACACAACATATGTCTCTGGACATCACGGTGCACAATATCACATTGACGGGTGGAAGATGGTGCATGGGTAAGTCTGGTGTTGTTAAGACTGCTAATTCAGTTTACCCTCTGTGGTTGGCAGGATGAGTTACATGCTGGGATGGTGGGTGGAAATCTGACTTTCTCATGTCAGCTCCGTGGGGCAGTTACCACAACATTGTTGCAGTATCAAATACAGCCAGCACCAATCTTGGGGTGCATTGGGTGTGACAATGTAGGAGGCTGGACTGGCTTGTAGTGAGTACCAAGGGGTACTTGCACCTTGCACCAGGCCCAGTTATCCCTTATTAGTGTATAGGGTGTCTAGCAGCTTAGGCTGATAGATAATGGTAGCTTAGCAGAGCAGCTTAGGCTGAACTAGGAGACGTGTGAAGCTACTACAGTACCACTTAGTGTCATATGCACAATATCATAAGAAAACACAATACACAGTTATACTAAAAATAAAGGTACTTTATTTTTATGACAATATGCCAAAGTATCTTAGAGTGTACCCTCAGTGAGAGGATAGGAAATATACACAAGATATATATACACAATAGCAAAAATATGCAGTATAGTCTTAGAAAACAGTGCAAACAATGTATAGTTACAATAGGATGCAATGGGGAAACATAGGGATGGGGCAACACAAACCATATACTCCAAAAGTGGAATGCGAACCACAAATGGACTCCAAACCTATGTGACCTTGTAGAGGGTCGCTGGGACTATTAGAAAATAGTGAGAGTTAGAAAAATAACCCTCCCCAAGACCCTGAAAAGTGAGTGCAAAGTGCACTAAAGTTCCTCTAAGGGCAAAGAAGTCGTGTTAGAGGAATAATGCAGGAAAGACACAAACGAGCAATGCAACAACTGTGGATTTACAATCTAGGGTACCTGTGGAACAAGGGGACCAAGTCCAAAAGTCACAAGCAAGTCGGAGATGGGCAGATGCCCAGGAAATGCCAGCTGCGGGTGCAAAGAAGCTTCTACTGGACAGAAGAAGCTGAGGTTTCTGCAGGAACAAAAAGGGCTAGAGACTTCCCCTTTGGTGGACTGATCCCTCTCGCCATGGAGAGTCGAGCAGAAGTGTTTTCCTGCCGAAAGAACGCCAACAAGCCTTGCTAGCTTCAAATCGTGCAGTTAGCGTTTTTGGACGCTGCTGAGGCCCAGGAGGGACCAGGAGGTCGCAAATTGGACCAGCAGAGAGAGGGGACGTCGAGCAAGATAAGGAGCTCTCTCTGAAGCAGGTAGCACCCAGAGAAGTGCCAGAAACAGGCACTACAAAGATGTGTGAAACAGTGCTCGCCAAAGTTGCACAAAGGAGTCCCACGTCGCCGGAGACCAACTTAGAAAGTCGTGCAATGCAGGTTAGAGTGCTGTGGACCCAGGCTTGGCTGTGCACAAAGGATTTCCGCCGGAAGTGCACAGGGGCCGGAGTAGCTGCAAAGTCGCGGTTCCCAGCAATGCAGCCCAGCGAGGTGAGGCAAGGACTTACCTCCACCAAACTTGGACTGAAGAGTCACTGGACTGTGGGGGTCACTTGGACAGAGTTGCTGGATTCGAGGGACCTCGCTCGTCGTGCTGAGAGGAGACCCAAGGGACCGGTAATGCAGCTTTTTGGTGCCTGCGGTTGCAGGGGGAAGATTCCGTCGACCCACGGGAGATTTCTTCGGAGCTTCTGGTGCAGAGAGGAGGCAGACTACCCCCACAGCATGCACAAGCAGGAAAACAGTCGAGAAGGCGGCAGGATCAGCGTTACAGAGTTGCAGTAGTCGTCTTTGCTACTATGTTGCAGGTTTGCAGGCTTCCAGCGCGGTCAGCAGTCGATTCCTTATCAGAAGGTGAAGAGAGAGATGCAGAGGAACCCGGATGAGCTCTTGCATTCGTTATCTGAAGTTTCCCCAGAGACAGAGACCCTAAATAGCCAGAAAAGAGGGTTTGGCTACCTAGGAGAGAGGATAGGCTAGCAACACCTGAAGGAGCCTATCACAAGGAGTCTCTGACGTCACCTGGTGGCACTGGCCACTCAGAGCAGTCCAGTGTGCCAGCAGCACCTCTGTTTCCAAGATGGCAGAGGTCTGGAGCACACTGGAGGAGCTCTGGACACCTCCCAGGGGAGGTGCAGGTCAGGGGAGTGGTCACTCCCCTTTCCTTTGTCCAGTTTCGCGCCAGAGCAGGGCTAAGGGGTCCCCTGAACCGGTGTAGACTGGCTTATGCAGAATTGGGCACATCTGTGCCCAACAAAGCATTTCCAGAGGCTGGGGGAGGCTACTCCTCCCCTGCCTTCACACCATTTTCCAAAGGGAGAGGGTGTAACACCCTCTCTCAGAGGAAGTTCTTTGTTCTGCCATCCTGGGCCAGGCCTGGCTGGACCCCAGGAGGGCAGATGCCTGTCTGAGGGGTTGGCAGCAGCAGCAGCTGCAGTGAAACCCCAGGAAGGGCAGTTTGGCAGTACCAGGGTCTGTGCTACAGACCACTGGGATCATGGGATTGTGCCAACTATGCCAGGATGGCATAGAGGGGGCAATTCCATGATCATAGACATGTTACATGGCCATATTCGGAGTTACCATTGTGAAGCTACATATAGGTAGTGACCTATATGTAGTGCACGCGTGTAATGGTGTCCCCGCACTCACAAAGTTCAGGGAATTGGCTCTGAACAATGTGGGGGCACCTTGGCTAGTGTCAGGGTGCCCTCACACTAAGTAACTTTGCACCTAACCTTTACCAGGTACAGGTTAGACATATAGGTGATTTATAAGTTACTTAAGTGCAGTGTAAAATGGCTGTGAAATAACGTGGACGTTATTTCACTCAGGCTGCAGTGGCAGGCCTGTGTAAGAATTGTCAGAGCTCCCTATGGGTGGCAAAAGAAATGCTGCAGCCCATAGGGATCTCCTGGAACCCCAATACCCTGGGTACCTCAGTACCATATACTAGGGAATTATAAGGGTGTTCCAGTAAGCCAATGTAAATTGGTAAAAATGGTCACTAGCCTGTTAGTGACAATTTGGAAAGAAATGAGAGAGCATAACCACTGAGGTTCTGATTAGCAGAGCCTCAGTGAGACAGTTAGTCACTACACAGGTAACACATTCAGGCACACTTATGAGCACTGGGGCCCTGGGTTACCAGGGTCCCAGTGACACATACAACTAAAACAACATATATACAGTGAAAAATGGGGGTAACATGCCAGGCAAGATGGTACTTTCCTACAGACAGCATAAGCTGCAGTTGTCACTGCAAATCAAGCAGTGGAAACTGCAAATGGTTTGGCCATGGAGCCCCCTGCACTGCCCATGCCAGGTGCATGGGATGTGCAGGGGCACCCAGGGGCAAGACACACAACATTACCACCAACCTTTGCATGGGGATTGGACCATCATGCAAAGGTTAACGGTAAAGTAGTAAAATACCTGAAGGGTAGCGCTGATTGTATTGCTGGGCTGGTGTCACAAGACAGGTGGCATTGCCAGTCTGTAAGCTGCCGGCAACCTGCCAGTGCCAGGCCATTGGCCCATGGAGCATTCCCCATGGTCTACATGTGCCACTTACACCTGCACTATTGGTGGTGGTCGTATTGCCAATGGTAGTCTGGTGGTCATAGGACTGCCAGGCTTGTAATGAGAGTCCATGTATGCACCAGTACAACTAGCTGGAAAATCTACATCAAACTAGCTTGAGGCACTGCTCAAAGTTGAAAATGAGTTAACTGGCTTCGTCCATAATTTGGTGGCATCAGGCACTGTCATGTAGATAAAGATGTACAGATCAACAAATTATACCCATGCTCACCATCCCTGGGTCCACCCCTGTGCCAGTATTAAATTAGTTGCACTGCCACAATGCTGCATCCCTTGAACCATAGAGCAAGTTTGGGTGCATTGAGGGCAGACATTAGTAATGTAGGAGGAGCACCTTCCAGCACAACCAGAAACTGAAATGGCAATCTGCCAGGTCCATGTGTGCTGTGGAATGCAGCACACATACACATACATCAAAATGAGGAGCAATCAAAGGAAACTACAATATTGCACCTTTGAAATGCCATCTCTGGGGTGGTGTGAGGTTTTGGTTCCACTCTGGTGTATGAAAAACACGTAAAACTGGGACAGAGGCAAATAGCAATGTGTGTTGGTGTGGCTTGACCACAGCAACACCCATTGCAAGTTCCTACCATGCAAATTGAAGCATAGGATGGGGCCACAATAACAAGATGGTGTCAAGCCACTAAAAGGAAATACATCAAACCTTGTAAATATGACACAGCCTATTGCACCACCCGAGCTTCCCTTTACGTGACACTCAGGTGGGGAAAAGGGATGATAAATTGCACCTATGATGTACAAGAATAATGTCTAGGGTGTAAGTTGTCACTCAGCCTCCAATAGCAAATGAATGACGTGACATGTCAACTGCCACAACATAGAAAGACTGATTTTACACCATCTCATTACAGAGGATGTTGGCTTACCTGCTGATCTGCCTCTTCTGGAGTTCTCCGATGTCCTGGATGACCAGATGACAACCATCAGCCAATAGATCCTCCAGGATGTCATGGTATCCCTCCAGACACCACCTCCAGTAGTGAGGAGGACACCCAATGTAGCAGACATCCCAGATGACCCACCCAACACCCACAGTTTTACAACCTGCCAGCACAGACACAGCTCAGGACTCCGAGGACCCAGGGACAAGCTTCCAGACGACAGTGTTAGGAGTCCACCGGGGGCTGGCCAAGCAGGTGTGGATGGGGATGGAGACCGTGGCAGCCAGCTTGGATGGAATGCGCACATGCCTTGTGACAGCTCATAAACACACAGCTACCAACCAAGGCACACACTACCCATGGTGTGGAGTCCACCAGTGTCTGAAGAATATAGCTGCTGCCATGAGGGAGATGCTACAACAACTGCCTTCCTAAACTTGCAGCAGCATGATAGAGAACAAGCTGGACTCCATTCAGCGTGAAGTGGCCTCCCTCATGGCAGGCACGTCTGCCTACCACGGGATGTTTCTGCTATCCTGAAAAATCAGCAAGTACCCCTTGCTGCAGTGATGCCAAATGTAATGCCTCAAATGGCAGCTGCCGGGAATTAGGACTCCACATCTTCACCCACTGAAGTGTGTGTGGCCCCCTCTACGTCCCTACCACCACCACTAATGGCACAGGAGACACCACACAAATCGGAGGATGAAGCTGTGGAGCAGATCATCTTTACTCTGAAGAGTACCCAGTAGCACCAGCCTATGCCACTTGGGCAGTGTTCTCCTTAGTTCTGTGCTAAAGATCATGTCAGTGTTTTTACAGTAGGGTATGTGCACTCTGCACCCACACCCTGTTGGCCTGTCTGTTATGGATTGTCATTGTCTCTCACTTACCAATTGCAATTTTTGTCTTCCACAATGATCAACACTACTCTGAAGCATGTCTCAGGACATGTCCCTAAACCCTGGACTCTGACTGTCAGAAAGCTCTTATTCACAAATGAGGTTTCACACATGGACATTGTTGATATATCACATAGCCATTTTCATCTGTAATTAAACACTTTGTACACATTTTCCATGTAAGCGTTTTCTGTGATCCACCTACTCAGCAAAATAGTAGTATTGTGTGAAACCATGTCAATGACTTTAGGCGATCAGAACATGAATGCTGAACTGTGGGGCCACAAAGCTACACATAAGGATCCAAACATGACAATGGTGTATGATGTAGACTTTTCATAAACTAATGGACACTTATAGAATTTGGTCAAGCTATACGGCAGGTCAGGCTGAATAACAAGTAAAAGTCAATGTAGCCAGCTGGGAGTACCAGTGTAACTCATTGGTATGGTACAGAGGTAGCTAACCTCATCATTGATGGGCACTGGTCTATGTTCAAGGATAGAGTACCATTTGGGTCTGATGTCAGATCTGTCACAATTCCCAACATTGTCCAAACAGGACCCCAACAATGATAGCTGAAGGACCAGACTTACCTGTCCAAGAGAAAGCAGGCATAGACATAATGAATGGTGGCTAGAGTGCATGGCAGATGAATGGACTAATACATTTGATGTTGCAGCCAATGTGACAGCTCTTTTGTCAATAGGTGACACACATGTTAAGAGCAGGATTTGAAGGCAGGATGGATTTCCTAGGCCAACCCTCAATTTGCCCTGTGCATTTATGGGAAGACCCTGAGACTCAAGCACAGTACACAAATCGTGCTGCCTAATGCATCAGCCTTTGGAAGACCCCAAACGGAGAATACATAAGAGTTTTCATCCTTATTGTGCATTTCTAAGGACCTCCCTTGGGGCGTGTGCTGAATTTGGCACTGTTTCTAGTGTGAGCAAATCTGTACAACTGGGACTGCATCTAAATACAATGGGTGTTGTTGTGCCACAACAACACCCATTGCAGTTTATCACGCTGCCCCAGATATTTGAGTCTATTTACACCTGAGTCAGAGCAATCTTGGCTAACCCCATGGCAGGGGTGGCCTTAGTAGGGTGCAATGAGGAGAAATGTTGCAACATCCCATTGTTTGTTGCTCTTTCTATGCATGCTGCACTCTGGAACACGCAGAGTAAGAGCAAATCGCACATGGAGATAGTTCTTGTGCAGGAGGGTGTCTCTCCTGCACAACAACTATCCCCCTCTCAAAGCAGCCATCCGTGCACCATGGCACAAAGTTGGCTGCGTTGGGGCTTTGCTGCAAATTTAGCAAGAATGCAGGGGACAACACAGGGGTGCACTGCATACGATTAACTATGGTGCATCCCTGTGTTGTGAAAATGACAGTGTGTTCTGCCAATTTTCCCACAGCGTTGCACTCCACCATTATTAGTTACATATGGCCCTAAATGTGGCTTGTCACCACCTTCTTTACACAATGCCAGCCATTGCGCACCACAAGTCTCACAAGACGTGACCTTCTGGTGGGTCTTGGGGCTCTTAAAAATGGGCCATAATATCACCATCCAGCATACAATGATATCTGATCATTGGACAGTTTAAAACATCTGGCATTGTATTCCACACACATGACTCACTCACGCCAAACCCTAGATTACTTCACAGGACACACATTCTCACACTTACTGGATGCATCGGGGTCTTCAAACCGCTCCACTTCACCAATTGTGTAGGAGGCTGTACGACATGAAAGACATGAATAGTAAACCATGTTTAGGCCCTCATTATGACATTGGCGGTAAATCCCACTTACCGCCATGCTGACTGTTGCCAACATACTGCCGCTGCGGCAGATATCCGTTCACCATATTATGACACACACACACCAATCCGTCACTTTTCAGCCACAGACACAAGTCCGCCGCACCAAAGGTCAGTGATGAACTGGCGGTATAAAAAAAACACACCTTTACGCCAACAGAACAACGCCCACCCTATTATGACCCATGAATCACCGCAGTGGACATTCAATGGCGGTAAATCATTGGCGGTACATACCGCCGCGCTCAAATACACACAGACATACAAAACAACATTACATTGAACAATACCAAATACAAACACCTGACACACACCACACCCACACTACTATAAAACACACAACCACGTTACCCAAAATCCCTTACGAACACAAACCATTGGCATGAGACAGACACTACGACTACAGATAAATCCAGAGCCACACACCACCTACACCTATACACCACCCACACACACCACATCACACACCCCAACACATCACCCTACACATCTTCACCTACACAACTCACACAACACCCATGGCACCACAAAGAGACCCCAGATTCTCAGAGGAGGAGCTAAGAGTCATGGTGGAGGAAATCATGCAGGTAGAGCCTCAGCTATTTGGAGCACAGGCGCAGGGGATATCCATTGCTAGGAAGATGGAGCTATGGTGGAGAATCGTGGCCAGGGTCAATGCTGTGGGACAGCACACCAGAACAAGGGATGACATCAGGAAGAGGTGGAACGACCTACGGGGTAAGGTACGTTCCATTGCAGCAAAACACCAACTCGCTGTACAGAGGATTGGCTGTAGACCCCCACCTCCTCCCCCACAACTAACAACATGAGAGGAGCAAGTCTTGGCAATCATGCATCCTGAGGGCCTGGCCGGAGTAGCAGGAGGACTGGACTCTGGTAAGTCAACTCTATACTATTATCACCCCTACCTGCATGCCAACACCTACCCCCACCCTCATCCTCACTCCCATCATCCCAAAACCTCCCACACCCCCCCATCACATCTCACTCATCCCAATGCCAGGCCCTGCATGGCATACCAAGGCATGGACACCACTCACAGCCCAGCATGGACACCTATCAGTAAATCATGCATACTAGAAAGAACCAATCATCCCACCATACACCAATGTACACAAGTAAAAGCTGCCAGGGCAAATACAAAAAAGAGGGCAACTCACTGATAAACAGTATGTTATACTCAGAAACAATAACACTGCACTTACATCCACACAGGTATCCCAGCCAATGTCAGCGGCAAAGAGTTGCCAGCAATATTCAGTCCCCCAACTGAGGAGGCCCACAGTGATACAAAAGGATGATGGATGGAGTGCTTAACAATGCAAACACTCACCCCAGTCACAGATCTGGGTTTAATCCATCATTCTTTTGCTCACCATGCCACCCCAGTTTGGACCCAACCATATGCAAATCAGTCTTGACTCTGTTCCTCATGGTAACAGTCCAGCCCGAACTGCCAAACCAGGTCCTCCCTGGACCGAAAACAAGCATCCTAAAACCGGTTTTAGGGTATCACCCTTCATCAGCCCGGCTAGCTTGAATCCAGTGGCACAGTGGGCAAGAGACCCACGTCTGGGCATACCCTTCCCACTTTTAGGGCAACTTTAGCAACACAAAAGGATGATGGACAGAGTGCTGAACAATTTAAACACTCACCCCAGTCACGGATCTGGGTTTAAACCATCGTTCTTTTGCTCACCATGCCACCCCAGTTTGGACCCTGCCGTATGCAAATCAGTCTTGACCCTGTTCCTCATGGGAACAGTCCAGCCCAAACTGCCAAGCCAAGTCCTCCCTGGACCGGAAACAAGCATCCTAGGACCGGGTTCAGGGTATCACCCTTCATCAGCCAGGCTAGCTTGAATCCAGGGGCACAGTGAGCAAGGGACCCACGTCTGGGCTTACCCTTCCCACTTAGGGCAACTTTAGCAACACAAAAGGATGTTGGACTGAGTGCTGAACAATGCAAAACTCACCCCAGTCACAGATCTGGGTTTAATCTATCATTATTTTGCTCACCATGCCCACAGTGATGACAGCAGCTCTGGTCACCTGGATCTGGATGACCAACCTGGCCCATCAGGAACCTCTGGACAGTCGATTACCCAGGTACAGTCACAGACAACCACATAGCCTCCCCCATCTGGAAACACTGCCACAGCACCCACCCAGCGTACCCACACCTCTTTCCTCAGGACACGTCAATCAACAGTGTGTCCACCACTACAGGGACCCCAGTACACCACCCATACCTAAGACAATCAGGGACCTGGGGGCAGTGGGCACATGGTTCAGGGGACAGAAGCACAGGATAACAGGGAAACTCAGAGCAGTGCCGTACGCCAGGAGGAGGACAGGCCCAGGGAATGGACTCTCCAGGAGGCACTTGCAGAGATCCTGGGAGCCTACCAACATTCCCAGGATACGCTGAGCCAGATCTTGGACAACGTGCAAGAGAACAGGCAGCTGCAGGAGGGACAGTACCAGGGCATCAGGGAGGACTTTCAGGTCATCAACAACACTCAGGTCTCCATAGCAGGGGTACTGGCAGACATGACCAACATTATGAGAAAGGCACCCTCACAACTACGGTCCACTGCCACTAGCCAGATATCTGAACTGCCGTCCACCTCCGCTGCTGGACAGGAGGCCCCGCCACAGTACCAACAGGCCACCAGCAACCCTCCCCCTGCAGAAGGAGAACCACCCCACAAACATTCCCTGCAGTCCAGGCAGAAGCCAGAGACTATTGCCAAGACCCCCTCCAGGAAATGAGACTCTCCTGATTGTCACCCTTGTGTCCCACCCTGTCACCCTGTCCACCTTGAACTGCCATTGCTCCCCTTCCTATATCTCCTTGGACAATGCACCCGTACTATAAATAGACTGGAACAATATCCTTGACTTTTCTCCTTCATCACCCCATCCCAATGTACTTCCCCCTCAACTTCTTAGCACTTAAATAAACACCCTTTGAAAAAATACAACTATGGAGTATGTTACATTTTTTAAGTATGAATTTGTTTAACCAGGTTCAAACATTGCAATTCAAATGTACAGTAATGTTCAAATAGGAACGACCTGTAGATTCTGCAGTGATCACACCAGGAGCGATAGTGGGGCACCAACATCTGCAAAATGAGTTGCCAAAGGGTACAGTGGGTGGGCATAGAAGTGGAAAATAACAGCATGCCAGTGCCAAAGATAATCTAAATAATGACAATGAAATTTGAAGTAACACTGTCTTGCCTGTGTGTCGTTGGAAGTATTGACGAATCAATGCAGTTCTGTTGTCCTCATCCTCTGCCTCCTCATCCTCACTGTCCACAGGGTCCACTGCTGCCACATGGCCATCTCCAGCCTCCTCCTCCTGCAGAAAAGGCAAATGGCGTCTCAAGGCAAGGTTGTGCAACATGCAGCATGCCACAATTGTCTGGTAGACTGTCTTGGGTGAGTAGCACAGGGATCCCCCAGTTAGATGAGGCACCTGAACCTGGCCTTCAGGAAGCCAAAGGTCTGTTCGATTATCCTTCTTTTTTGCCCATGTGCCTCATTGTAACGTTCTTCTGCCCTTGTCCTGACATTCCTCACAGGGGTCAGTAGCCATGATAGGTTGGGGTAACATGAGTCACCTTCAAATATTCAGGGACAACATTTAGGCACACACTATCCTATATGGCCCACACCATACCCATACTCCAACATCTACTGTGTGGGAACCAGGGCTCACCTATTAGCCACACACGGTGCCTCTGCAGTTGGGCCATCACATTTGGGATACTAGTATTCCTCAGCATAAAGGTATGATACACTGACCAGGGACACTTTGCATTGACATGGGAGATGTACTGGTCCGCCAAGCACACCACCTGAACATTCATGGAGTGGAAACTGTTTTAATTTCTGAACACCTGTTCATTTTGCCGTGGGGGACAAATGCAATATGTGTTCCATTAATTGCCCTAATTATGTTGGGGATATGTCCCATTGCATAGAAGTCAGCCTTCACTGTTGCCAAATCCTCCACCTAGGGGATTCAATGTAGCTGCACATGTGTTTAATCAGGGCAGACAACACTCTTGTCATCACTATTGAGAACATTGGCTGTGACATTCCTGCTGCCAAGCCCACTGTCACTTGAAAAGAACCAGTTGCCAAGAAACGGAGCACAGATAGGACTTGCACAAGAGGGGGAATACCAGTGGGGTGATGGATGGCAGATTTCAGATCAGGCTCCAGTTGGGCACACAGCTCTGTGATTGTGGCCCTGTCAAGTCTATAGGTGAGGATAATGTGCCTGTCCTCCATTGTTGCCAAGTCCACCAGGGGTCTGTACACAGGGGTATGTCTCCATCTCCTATTCATCCGTAGTGGTTGCAGTCTAAGGGACAAAAGAGTGAGGAGTCGGTCACAAACTGAACATCAGAGCTACAACAGTACAATGCATGATGTTAATTTGTGATTGGTAAGTGGTATTTGTCCGGTTTGTCCAATTTTTAACTGTGATGCATTTATTATCCGGGGCCAACCACTCCCCCCTCCGAAATTGCGTCCCCATGTCCTATGTGGAGGGAGAGGTGGAAGTGAGGTAATTCTGCTGACGTTGTGTGCCGTTGCAGTAGGCGGTCGGAAACCGCCGTGCAAATCCTCATTGGTTAACATTTGGCCCTATGGGTTACAGTGGCCAATGGTGATGTACGCCAGCAGTGATGGTATGCACCGCCGCGGACATCACTGCCATTTTCAATGGGATCACTCACTTGCTACCTAACCTTCCACAGGAAAGGACCTACACTGCATGTGCTGCTGTGACCTGTGTCTGTAACCTACCATGGCTCGTAGGACTGGGGAAAGGGCCCCTGCCTTCACCTTGGTGGAGCTGGAGCGACTGGTGGATGGGGTCCTACCCCAGTACGGACTGCTGTATGGGGCTCCAGACCAACAGGTGAGTACACTGTGAGCACGATGAATGTGGCATGAATGCATGGAGTGGTGTGAGTGAAGGCCTTGTGTAGGAGGGGTGGGTGGATGTCCCCTGGGCAGCGTACAGCTTGTGTGCTGGGCCGTGTGTGTAAATGGTGACGTGAAGGGGTATGGTGGGCCATAAGTGTAACAGGCAGGACAGTCTGACTGATACCATTTCCTGTGTGTATTTCCTCTGCAGGTCAGCGCCCATCAAAAGAAGGGTATATGGTATACCATCGGCAAGGACATGTGGACCCTGGGGGTCTACGGCAGGGGGAGCACCCACTGTCGGAAATGGTGGGGGGATCTGAGACATTGGGCATGGAAGATGGTGGAGGTCCAGCTGGGGATGGCCTCCCAATGAGGAAGGGGTGCCCATCAAACCCTGACCCCCCTGATGGCCTGCATACTACCGTAGCTGGATGGGCGCTTGGGGGCATCACAGCAGCCACAAGGGGGTGAGTACAGTGCCCATCATTATAACTTACGCATGGTAGGGGGATATCCGGGTGGGGGATGTGTGTCAGTGGGTACCCCTAGGCCAGGCCTGACATTGCATTGTAGGTCCACTGTTGGCCAGGGTTCTGAAGTGATAATCCTGCTACCTAGCTCGTAGACATCCACAACTGGTCAGGGCTGTTTGTGTCCCAGGTATGCTGCATTTGACGGAATGTGCCCCTCCCCATGTCTGGTGGCTAGCATTAAAACTGGTAGTGCAATGCATAGTGCGTAGGACTATTCCCTGTGTGTGACTGTTGTGTGTATGCCAACGGTGGTGTTGGTGCAGCCATTGACCTAGTGTATCCTTTGTCTCTCCCCCTTTTTGTTTTGTCACCCTGTCCTTATGTGCATTAGCATCATCTGGCAGAAGAGCAGAGCCACCGGTGACGGAGGGAGCTGTACCTCACAGGACCCAGAGTCCACCGATGCTGAGGGTACCATTGGACGGAGAGCGAGGGGAGCACCACGGTGGAGACAGGAGGGGACAGTTCAGACACAGATACCTCCTCCAATGGAAGCTCCCTGGTGGTGGTGGACACCTCTGTGACCACCCTAGCTACAGGTACAGCCACCATCCCATACCAGCACCACCCTCCTAGCAGCCCCTCACCCAGGAGGGTGGGCATCTCCTTTGCCCCGGGCACCTCAGGCCCTGCCCCAGTTAGCCCTGCTGCCCTGAGTGAGGAGGCTATTGACCTTCTGAGATCCATCTCTGTAGGCAGCCAATCATTGTTAATTCCATCCAGGGGCTGGCAGCCCAGATGCAACAGACTAATGCACTCATGGAGGGCATTCACACTGGCTTGGCGGCCCAACAGAGATCAATCCAGGCTCTGGCCCCCTCTATGATGGTAGCCATTGTCCCTGATTCCCCCTCCCCCTCCAACTTCCTCTCCCCAATCCCATTCCCCTCAACCCTAACCTATCCCAAGCACACAGGCAGCTGAGCATGCACACAAGACAACACACAAGAGTGGCACAGGCAAACACAAGCACCACACTTCATCCCACAGGCACTCACACAAACACCATCCAGATGCAGACATACCAATATCCACAATTTCCACTGTCTCCCCCTCCTCCTCCTCCACCTCCCTCCCAGTAGCGTCTACAATCACACCTGCATGCACTACATCCTCATCCACTACCAGCATCACCACCACACCAAGCAGAACACACACCTCACTGGCAGACACCTCCACAACAGCCATGCAAACGTCCCCTCTGTCCTCTCCCACTTTATCTGTCACCCCCCCTCCCAAGGTACACAAACGTAAGCACTCAGACACCCAACAGCCATCCAACTCACAAAATCATCCAGCCCATGCAGCTGCACCCAAACACAGCAGTCAGACAACCCCCTACAACCACTCCCTCTTCTCCTCCACTCCCAAACCTTCTCCCCCTTCCCTCCCCAATGTCCCTAAGTAGTTTTTCCTCTCCACCATTAACCTTTTCCCTACCCCTCCTCCCCGTCGTTCACGTCTGGCCAGGGTGGCAAAAACCCAGGCAAGCACCTCAGCCACCCAATCCACGGGCCCAGTACTCTCAACACCCACTCATGGGAAAGGATCCAGGGCACCAGGCAGCCTCAAGGAAAGGGTGTCTGCCCCAGCTGCTGCCCGGAAGGGCAAGGAGCCATCCCCAGCTGCTGCCAGGAAGGGCAAGGTGCCTGCCTCAGTTGCTGCCAGGAACGGCAAGGAGCCAGCACCAGCAGGCAGGAAGGACAAGAGGCCTGGTGCAGGGACTCAGACAGAGCCCTCGCCACCAACCATGGTTGTACAGCCATCCGAGGCTGCAGAGGATGGGCTGGAGCTTCCCCCACCACCACCAGCAGCAACAGCAGCACCACCACCACCAGTGGGCAGCCATCTGAGGCTGCAGGGGACAAGTTGGAGCCTCCCCCCACTACCAGCAGCAGCAGCCCCACCACTACCAGTGAGCAGCCATCCAAGGCTGCAGGGGATGGGCTGGAGCCTCCCCCCACCAGCGGCTGCAGCAGTACCACCACCACCACTGAGCAGCCATCAACACCGGCAGACGGTATGTAGTCCTGCCACCATAGGCTCCAGCCCATCCCCTGCAGCTTCCCCAACCACCAGCAGCAGCAGCACCGCCACCACCAGTGGGCAGCCGTCTGAGGCTGCAGGGGATGGCCTGGAGCCTCTGCCCCACCAGCAGCACCACCACCACCAGTGGGCAGCCATTCAAGGCTTCAGGGGATGGGCTGGAGCCTCCTTCTACCAGTGGCTGCAGCAGCACCACCACCACTACTGAGCAGCCGTCACCGCCGGAAGATGGTATGTAGTCCTGCCTCCATGGGCTGCCGTGCGGCCTGCCCCCTGCAAATCCAGTGGGTTTGACACCCAGCTGAGAGACTGTAACCTTGCACTCCCCAGGATCAAGAGCACAGTGCAAGATGCCCCCTCCAGAAGCAGTGGGGAAGACACCCACCAACCCCAGCCTCCCAGGATCAAGAGCACAGGGCACAATGCCTCCTACAGAACCAGTGGGGAAGACACCCACCAACCCCGGCCTCCCCAGGATCAAGAGCACAGGGCACAATGCTCCCTCCAGAACCAGTGGGTAATACATCCACCAAAACCAACCTCCCAGGACCAAGAGCACAGGGCACGATGCCGCCTCCCGAGCCAGTGGGTAAGACACCCACCTGAGAGATTGTGGCCTTGCACTCCCCAGGACCAAGCATAGGGCATGTTGCCCCCTCCAGAGCATGTGGGCAATCACCCACTTGAGAGACTGTGGCCTTGCAATCTCCAGGACCAAGCACAGGGCATGTTACCCCATCCAGAGCATGTGGGCAAGTCACCCACTTGAGAGACTGTGGCTTTGTACTCCCAAAGACCAAGCACAGGGCATGTTGTTCTCTCCAGAACCAGTGGTGTTGTTCCATCTGTTGGCTGAGGTGCCCCCCGTTCACATCCCGATGAGGTGCCTGGCTATTTTCCAGCTGATGTCCCTGCAGTGTTCTCTCTGTGTTGGTGCAGGTGACAAGTGGGGCCTAGGACTTTGGCCCGTGGCCCACGCTTATGGACTGGGCAGCATCCCTTGAACTGTACATATGTTTATTAATTACATTGCATTTTTGTTTTTCTACTGTGTTCTTATTATTACACTCACTTTTGCACAATCCTGTTGTCCTTGCATTATTCCTCAGGGGTACGGGGTAAACATTTTTTATTACTGCAGCTATATGTGTGCATGGTGATGAGAGTGTGGGGGTGTTGTGCGTGTGTGTGTCACTCTCTTTTTCCTTCCTCCCTCCCCTGTGTGCTAGGTGGCTGTAATCACTGTGGTCGTCTTCGCCATCGTTGGTGTTCGTGGTGGAGCAGGACGTAGAAAATCATTGGAAATATTTGAAGTTCGGGCTCCTTGGCGGCGTGGTTCTTCCCTGTGTCTCCAAAGTTGATTCCCTTCCCTTGTGTGCAGCGTTTCAGCCAGGCTTTTGATGCGTTGGTACTGCCCCAGAAAAGGTGGCGGTTTCCAGAGTCTTAATATGGTGGGCGGAACATTGACTCCCGTCTGGCTGTAGACGGCTACCGCCATGGTGGTTGTTGTATCTGCACTGGCGGTCCGTGTGGTAAGTGGCTGTCTATCTGAGTTCTCACTGCCATGGTCATAATTCGGTGGTAGTTACCGCCAGCCTATTGGCAGTTTTACCGCAACTTTATCACCGACCGCCAGGGTTGTAATGAGGGCCATAGTGTCAATTCAAAGTCACTGCAAATGGATAACAAATTTCAGTGTAAAAAAGTTAAGAGGAGTGAGCTATTCATCCTAGTGGAAGATCAGTGCAACAGACAAACCACTACTATCACTCAATGACACATACACTCAGGTGACATAGAGTCACACATCTGAACACTACCACTGGGCCAGACTCCTGTGGTCCTGCAACATTTATATGGGGCATTGCCATGCAGCTGTCTGTGGGCACATCACCTCCATTACCAAATTGGACTGTTTGATCATGTATTTTCCATCTGAGGGCCATGCTATGGTTGCTGCAGTGGCAGGACCATAGTCACACCCACAGCATTTCTGCCTGCAACAGATGTGGGAAACATCTACGTCATCATCATAGCTCAAAGACACGCTACCACCCTGGGATTGTGTGGGTATTGCACGGTGTTGGGGATTTGCATTATACACCCTGCAATGAACAAAGTTAAATGTGCATGCCATCACAAGGCAAACACACTGAAGGAATTGCTATGGCTGTGGACTCATGTGCAGTTGGTTTACCTATCTGCACATTGACTGAAATATGACATGTATGTATTGCAAATAGTGGATGGCCTGCCATTGTTGCCTATGTATACTATTGTCAATCCAGTGAGGGAGAAGTACATGGGCATAGAAATAACGCTCAACACAGACACAATTGCTCTGTGGTCAGAGGATGCATCTGGTGTTGCAGGTTAGTGAGTGATGTGCCAGAGATGGAGCTGATGCAGTGCAACCTCATACTGTCAATGAGGAGTTATAGGTCACTGGAACAGTCTATGCACATGTGTGTGGTATGGGGGCGTAAAGGCTGTCTGTGATAGATCATGAACTGGAACATGGAACTGCCAGTAGTCTCCCCCTAATTCTTGTTCAATCTCTCTTACATGGCTTTCCCTAATGACACAAAGGGGCCAATCAGTGGTGCAGCACCTTGGACTTGACTAATGAAAAGTGAGCCCCACCTTTGCGTCATTTTCGGAAGCAAAAACAATGCAAAATTACAAATCATAAGTTTGATGTTAACTTTGTGCTGCTTATGCATCGCACAATGATGCAAGGGTGGCGCTAACCTTTCATGAATCCGGCCCCTAGTGCTGCCCCACATGAAGTGTGCCCCTTAGCACACGCCTGACAACACCGTGTGTGGGCTGTCCATATGAAACGGCATAACATGGTGTAAGGGGGTGTTGTGGTGAAAATACCCTACACCACCTTGGCGCTTTGCAAGACTTACATCTCAAGTATTTAAGCTAGTCCTCCATGGCACCCAGAAGCGCTTTGAAGTTGAAGTGCAGCTCTTTCTAATGTATGCAATGATCATGCATTGAATATTTCATGACTGATGTGGCAAAGTTGTCTCATTGACTCAAATGTACCATATTCATTGCCCCCTTAAGGCGGGTAAAACCCCCTTGCAAACATAATGGCTGGGGCAGGGCTCATGTGCGTGAACTGTTGAGAAAGTTGCGCTATCAATGAATTGCGTCACTTTGTTGACACAAAAACTTGGGAGAAATAGTAGAGTGGCAGTGCCTTAGCATTTCATAAATGAATACCGGTGCACAGGTGGCACTCTGGGCTCTGAAATTTAAGCCTTCATGATGGTTGTAAAGGACTCATCAAACATCTGACCTGCATTGGTTTCATTGTTGGATATGTGAACGCCAGGCCTGAACTGGCGCAGTGACTCTTCATACCAGTTGCATTCAACCTGTCCACAAGCATTGCATGCAGCACTCCAACTTATCTTCTACTGTCATTCAAAAGCAATTAACAGTCAACAGTATTCAAATGAGAGACTTACCAACAGTTCTGCCGATTTTGATCCACAGGTGATCTAGCAGATCCTGCTCCCTGGCCACCAGATCTGCACAGCGATGCTTGAGCTGCTATTCATTCCAGCCTGTATTGTAGATGCGCCTCAGGTTGCCCCACCGCATCTGCCAGAGCACTGTCCAGTAGCCGAGGATCACCTGGCCACCCATTTGCAGCATCATTGGAAGGTAGTGTGCAACAAGCCATATAAAACCTCCCATGTCATCTGCACACATTCTGCTCATCCTCTCTTTGCCAGACATGTTGATAGGTGAATGGAGTTCACTCAAAGTAATTATGATAACAAATCAAAGGAAACTCAACCCCACTAACTTAACCCAACTATTCCAAATAATTAACTACCCTGGACAGACACCCCACAATACAATTACAAAACCCGATAATAAATACAAAAAACTACATCTTCTATGACTTAATCCACACAAAATACACAGGACACAGCACAAGGGACACCACAAACTAGCAAACACACTCAACAATCGACCACCAGCTCCAATACACAACCACACACAGTCACAAAGGAACAGGCTGTAAAGAGAAAGTGAAACCACAACCTCTGTACCATGCTTGTAGACAGGATTTCCTGTTACATCACTTCCTGGTGTTTGCGTCACGTTTTTCAGTTATGCGTGTTCTTATTTGACGCACGATACATGTGCGCCGTTTTTATTGACGCATGATGGTAATGAGGTGATTCCATCTGGTCCAGGCGCCAAAAAGACAGTGGACGTTTCTGTGGCTAGATGTCATTCTGGTGATGAGACATATGTGGTACATGCATATGCATGAAATGTAACAATGCATGATGGCTATGCATCAATTTCACACAAGGCTGCATTATGAGGAATGTGAACGTTGAATTCCTGCTAAGGGCTCACATGTCATTTTCATCACAGTGGTAGATGTTTTTGACCCGTTTGAGTCATATTTTTTGCCTTATTTCTTGTTTGAGTAGTTTTTTTGCATTATCCTGGTGCGCACCTTGATTCTCCAAACATATGACATGGGCTGTGCTGCAATGTGGCATTTTGAGTAAGGCCACATGGAAATCCATGCAGCAATGTGGCAAGGGTGAGATTGGTCGGTTCCACCAATAAGAGTATTTCAGAGTCAACAGCATGCAATCACTCTCACATCGTGCATATATATGCATGCGTACCTACAGTGTGTCCACATATATTTGGCACATGTGTGCTCTATGTGTAGATATGTATAAGTATCTGAATGTGTGGGTGTACAACATAATAAACTCTGTGACAACAGTGTTTAGACATACCCTTAACTGATGATATGAGATGGCCTGACTCCAACACATGCTCAGGCATGTGTTATCCATTACAATTTGGACTCAGAGGTTGCAGTGTACTTGAACTGCTTTAACATCACATTTCCACTGATAAGTTGCATGGCATTGTGTGTTGACTTTGTGGTCTGTAGTTCCGTCTTGTTGCTCAGGTACACGTGTGCCTTGTGGTTACCCAGGCATCTCAGTTGCTGGTGATGTCATGTACACCTATTATCGTGAAATATGTTATATGTCATGTGTGTATAGAAACAAGTATAAAGTGCATTTTGGTAACACATTACGAGAGTTGTGTCTGAAGGGAATGTTTAATGTCACATCACAATCTTACAGCGTTGGCAGATATTGGAATTTGACTACTGCATATGCAGTCATATCACTGGCACCTATACAATTTGTATATGAGAACACATGTGGAGATAACATATGAATGTCACAGGTGTTTTGCTACCTTTATCATTATTGTACTGCTAGGTTGTCTTCTGTCCTGCATCCTGACATGTTACTATGCGAGTGCCATTTTGGTTGAAAGTGTGCTGAGATATGTTGTATTTGTGTGTTAGCCTCCAAATGGACTCTCACATTTGTCTTGTTCAAGTTTGTCATTGCTGTCACATACTCCGCTGTACCACGGGATATCAGTGTTGCAGTGTGGCATAGATTGCAGGGCTACTCTCCATCAACACTGTGTGGGAATGAATGATAACATAAACCCATGTTTGTTTTGGAATCTGCAGGTTTCTGGTGCTCCACTTTGTTCTTGCCCCTGTGCAGATACATAAGGCACCTGACTATGTCATATGTTGATGTAGGCAGGACAGTGGTCTGTGAATTAACACATCTGGGATCTTTGTCATTATTGATTGGAACTCAGCAGCCTATGCTGAACCCTCAGTGGTTCTACACATGCACAGATGTGTTCATACAGACCACGATGTGCTGCTCTATTGTGCCGCACTTGATGTCAGGCCTTCCCCTCTCAGGTTCAGTGCTCAGATGCTTGCACATGTAGGACATTATGAGGCTGAACTAGGAGACATGTAAAGCTCTGCAATACCACTTATAGTTACACAGTACTTATACACAAGTACAGACAATACTCAGTGTTACCAAAAATAAAGGTATTTAATTGAGTGACACAGTACCAAAAATATCTTAGAGACAATACTCCTTCTGGAGGCAAGTATTATACACAATATATACACTAGACACCAAAATTAGACAAGTAAATAATCATAGAACAATGTAAACAATAGGAAAAGCTTTATAATGCAATAGGAGAAAATAGGTAGAGGGGCAACACAAACCATATACCAAGAAAGTGGATTACGAATCACAAATTTCCCCCTAGACAAATGTAGTGTGTGCAGAATGGCTGGGAGAGTAAGAATACAGTAAATGTAGGCAAATTACCCCACCCCAGAGCCCAGAAAAGCAGGAGTAAAGGACTGCAAGTTTCCTTAGGACACACTACACCTCGTGATTGGGATTTTGCAGCAGCCAACCACGTCTGCAAAAAGCAACTGCTGGATTCCAGGACCTGAATATATGCAAAGGAAGGGGACCAAGTCCAGAAGTCAAAAGAAGTTCCAGGAAGGACAGGAGACCCTGCCAACCCAGAACAGGGTGCAAAAGAAGAGTCCCCAGTTAGTCGAAGACTGCAGGAATGCACCCTAGGAAGGTACTGGTGGTTTCCTGCATGATGCAAAAGATGTCCCACGGCGTGAAGATCGTTGCAGATGAGATTCAGTGTTGGAAGTCACCAACAAGCCTTCGCTACGAAAAAATGTGTTTTGCATCAAAATGGCATTGGATGGACCCGGAGGGACCCGGGGGCCTCAACTCTGTGTGAGGAGGAAGAGGGGCCACTCAGCACTTTAGAGAGCCCTCAGGATGCCAGCCAGCACCCCCAGGAGCCGTAGGATCAGGGGACAAAGGAGGTGCAAAACACAGTTGATGCAGCAAAATCAAAAGAAGGTACCATGTCACTGGAGAATGACTCAGCAATTGCACATCGCAGGATGGAGTGCTGGGGACCTGGGCCAGACTGCACATGAAGGAATTTT
Organism: Pleurodeles waltl; assembly: GCF_031143425.1. NCBI lineage: Eukaryota > Metazoa > Chordata > Amphibia > Caudata > Salamandridae > Pleurodeles > Pleurodeles waltl. Next base: position 253,459,889 of record NC_090439.1, read on the forward strand.
GCACAGAGGCCTCAGCAGGTGAAGAAGACACACTACAGAGGGGTACCGTCGCTCTCGGGGAAGGCAAGGTCTTACCTCCTCCAAGTTGCGTCAGCAGGACCTCAGGACAGTCTATGTTGATGATGTCCACCATCTCTGTCCTTAGGAGCATGCTCATCGTTGTGAGAGGAATCCAAAGGTACCGGTCATCGTCTTGGAAGATGCCTGCTTGGAGCAGGGGAGTGGCTCTGTCACTCCACAGGAGATTTCTTCGGTCCTTCTGGTGCTGGATGACGACAGGGAGTCCCCAGAGCGTGCACATCGTGGAAACTGTTGCAGTTGCTGACTTGGAGCTGAGGTTGTCGAAGAAAAGTGTCTCTTGTAGACACTTTGTTGCAGTTACAGCATTTCTTGGAGCAGGCTGCTGTTGATCCAAGGTCGGAAGTCTAAAGTTGTTGCAGAGGATTCCTGAAGGAAACTTGCAAGCAGAATCTGAAGAGGACCCACAGGAGAGACCCTAAATAATCCTGATAGGGAGATTGGCTAATGTAACAGGTATGAACCTATCAGGAGCGGTATCTGATGTCACCTGCTGGCAGTGGCCACTCAGAGCCGTCCAGAGTGCCCCACACCTTGCAAAGCAAGATGGCTGATGTCTGGGACACACTGGAGGACCTCTGGGTACCACCCCTGGGGTGGTGATGAACAGGGGAGTGGTCACTCCCCTTTCCTTTGTCCAGTTTCATGCCAGAGCAGGGGAGAAGGGGTCCCAGAACCGGTGTAGACTGGTTTATGCAAGAAGGGCACCATCTGTGCCCTTCAAAGCATTTCCAGAGGCTGGACGAGGCTACCTCTCCCCAGCCTGAAACACCTATTTCCAAAGGGAGAGGGTGTTACACCCTGCTCTCAGAGGAAATGCTTTGTTCTGTCTTCCTGGGACTGGGCTGCCCAGACCCCAGGAGGGCTGAACCCTGTCTGTGAGGTGGCAGCAGCTGTAGCTGCAGTGCAAGCCTCAGAGTGCTTGTTTGGCAGTACTGGGGGTCCATGGTGGAGCCCCCAGGATGCATGGAATTGGCTCCCCAATACCAGTTTTGCAATGGTGGGACAAATCAATGATCTTAGACATGTTACATGGCCATATTTGGAGTTACCATTGTGAAGTTACATATAGGTATTGACCTATATGTAGTGCACTTGTTTAATGGCATCCCCACACTCACAAAGTCCCGGGTAATGGCCCTGAATTATGTGGGGGCACCTTTGCTAGTGCAAGGGTGCCTTCACACTTAGTAACTTTGCAACTATCCTTCAGTAAGTGTAGGTTAGACATATAGGTGACTTATAAGTTACTTAAGTGCAGTGAAAATGACTGTGAAATAACATGTGCGTTATTTCACTCAGGCAGCAATGGTAGGCCTGTGCAAGGGTTTGTCTGAGCTCCCTATGGGTGGCAAAAGAAATGCTGCAGCCCATAAGGATCTCCTGGAACCCCAATGCCCTGGGTACCTAGGTTCCATATACTAGGGACTTATAAGGGGGGTCCAGTGTGCCAATTGAAATTGGTAAATGAAGTCACTAGCCTATGTTGACAAAATTAAAAGCAGAGAGAGCATAAGCACTGAGGTTCTGGTTAGTAGATCCTCAGTGACACAGTCAAGCACTACTGACAACACATACATTAGGCCACAAACTATGAACACTGGGGTCCTGGCTAGCAGGATCCCAGTGAGGCAGGTAAAACACACTGACATATAGGTTTTTAACTATAAGCGCTGGGGGCCTGGTTAGCAGGATCCCAGTGACACAGTAAAAACACATTGATACACACTCGCAAACAGACCAAAAGTGGGGGTAACCAGGCTAGCAAGAGGCTACTTTCTCACAATGACATGGTGCACTGTCTGTTTTGGAGCATCTTTGTCCATTTCCCTATTTTTCTGGCATTACTGTTAAGTTATGTATTATGTCCTGCATCAATCACAGATATTTGGCAGCTACTGCTTTGTACACATTTCTACAACTACATTGTGTGGTGATGTGGGGACAGAATCCTACATATAAGTTGTGTAATGTTGGGATCTTGCCTCCCCTTACTGCTGGCAACTTGTGAGTTCCCATACCATTAGTGGTATTTTTGAGATGTAATGAGTGCCACACACACATACCATAACTTATGGTCGCACTTGTGTAGTCTTCAGGTGACATGATGTGTACTATCTGGAACTATCAGAGGGCGTCTCTGAGCTGACCATCTATATCCTTCATGGAACATGGTTATGCAATTCTTCCAGCATCCCACAACCTAGCTGGCTCTAACCATGACTGAATGATATAACAGTTCGAAATCATCTCAGGTCTGTATTTATCTCTTGGAACAACCTACCTACATGGCTAGGTGTACTCCGACTCAATGTGATGTTGGATATCTGATCGTATTGGACATTGCAACACATAGTAGCACATCCACTCCAGAATGTGCTTTTGGAGTACCAAACATGTATGGAATACATTTTAACAGTTAGTACCATGCAATTGCTCTGTATTGTGAGTGGGATTTTGTATTGTGTTTTGATATGTGATGTTGTCATACAGAACATACTTTTTAAAGCTACATACACCGGTCAGTCATTGTTGATGATGGGCTAACTGTTGCTACCCAGGAAAAACAACCACACATCTGTCTCCGTATTTAGATGGGTATTTTCTGGAGACATATGTGAAAACAGCATATTTGTCTGACAAGGGTACATCTTTGGTACATAGTGTGTGTAACACACTCTACCTAAATTCCGCCCAGACCATGCTTTGATCACACAATTTTAAATTAACTCATTGCTTTTGCCAATAGTTGCTGTATTTTTATAGTAGAGCTGCATCCCCAACTGCATAGATTCTCATCCAACCCAATGTGCATATCACAGATGTGTGTGTGCAATAAGTACGGTCAAGTTTACCCTGTGTTAAGGTTGTGCCACATGGCAGTGGCAGGACATTATCCCATGGATAGAGTGTGCAGGCTCAACATCTTCCATTGGTTATCATCCCTGGGCAAAGCACTATGACCATAGTTACAGACGAAGTCCCTTCTCATCACACATGTTCCATGCAGCCATTGCAACTATCACAATGAGTTGTGACAGTGTTCAGTTCCAACATCCCCTACCTTATGTGTGGGCCCCTTGCATACATCCTATTAGGCCATGATGTAGTTGGGTGTGATGGGCTATTGAATAGCAAGTTGGCAACATGAATGTACAAAAGATGTAGTGGTCCATGGAATGTGTCTTTCAGTTGTCACATAGCAGTGATAAGGCTGTAAGTGACATGTGTGATGATGGCAGTGTGATTTATTACATCACATGATGTCTCTACAATACTTGTCGGTTTAGCGTTTGTTACATGCTCCCTGGGTTTAGAGTCACAATCCTACGGTATATGCAATGGAGATTGAATAGACCAAGACAGGGTTGGTGGAAAAATGAGAACTGTTTATTTACAAATTTTACATGGTGATTTCTGTGGTTATGTATAAAAGTTGTCAACAATATGTTGTCTCCGGCCTATCCCAGCAGTTGTGTTGTGCTGTTTCCCCTCCAAATCGCCAGCGCCATCCTCCTCCTCCTCAGGCAGGTCAGCAACCTGGTCAGACAATAGCACGTTCATTCACACATATATGTTGTGCAGGATGGCACATGTGAGGATTATTTTACACACAATGGGCGAGGCGTAAAGGAGGCTGCCTCCTGTCAGGTCCAGGCACCTGAATCTGGATTTGAAGATGGCAAAGGTCCTTTCCACCACATTGAATGTCTGACGGTGTCCCTCATTGTAGGCTTCTGTTTACAAATGGGCTCATCACCCACGGCTGTATGCCGTAACCCTGATCAACTGCAAAGGTAAAAGATGAAAGTTGTAATTAAAGTTTGCAACAGGTTTTGTAAGTAGCATGGCAGTTGGTAGTTGGAGCTGATTGTGACTCAGACATGTTTGTGATATGATGTGAGTTCCTGGTTTGTGCTAAGTTTTACTAGCACTGTGTTGTTGGACATGACAATCTTGGGTATTGACTCAAGAACATAAGACATATAGGTGGTTATTACAACCCTGGCGAACGGTGTTAAAGCGGCGGTAAGACCGCCAACAGGCCGGCGGTAAAAAAAATTGAATTACGACAAAGACAGCCACTTTAACACTCCGACCGCCACGGCGGTACAAACAAACAGCGCAGCGGTCACCGCCAACAGACAGGCGGAGGACAATGTACCGCCCACAGTATCACAACAGGCAAATCCACCACCTTTTCCGAGGCTGATTCACCGCGGACAAAAACACGGCGGAAACGGGACTTCAAAGGGAAAACGCTCACCTCTACACACCCCACGAGGAATCAGGACGCCATGGAACCAGAGCTGCAGATCCTGCCAGCCCTTATCTTCTTGCACCTCTACCAGGAGCACGAACGCCTGCGGCGAAGACCACAGTGAGTACTGCACCTACGACACAGGGAAGGGGGGAGGGAAAAAACAGGGACACACACACGCAACACGCAACACCCCCACCCCACCCACCACAACACACACACTAATACAGCATGATACATTACAGTTACACCCCCCAGCCCCCCCGGAAGAATGCAAAGACCAAAGGAAATGAGTGTAACCATTGTAACATATTAAAATCCAGTACGCAAAAATATATATACACTATTAACAAATATATACACCAGGAATAGGAGTCCAGGTTTTGCTCCATTTAAGTCAGTGGAACACTGGGCCCACACGGTATGGGCGATGCCCACACAAGATCCCCAACCACGACGCAGAGAACACTGCAGGGGCATCAGATAGCAATAAAACAGGCACCTCAGGGGGAGGGAAAGGGGGGGCACCTCAGGTGGTTGGGTGCACGACGCCAAATCCACGAGGGGGCCACATGCCCACTGTTTCATCCTGGGGGGTGCAAAGCCACAGTCTCTTGAGTATCTACAGTGGGTGGGTTGCCCACTGTTCCCTCCTGGGGAGTGTAAAGCCACAGTCTCTCAAGTCTCTACAGTGGGTGGGTTGCCCACTGTGCCATCCTGGGGAGTGCGAAACCACAGTCTCTCAAGTCCCTACAGTGGGTGGGTTGCTCACTGTGCCATCCTGGGGAGTGAAAAGCCACAGTCTCTCAACTGGATAACAGTCTCCACTGGTTCTGGAGGGGGCCTTGTGCCCAGAGTGCTTCATCCTGCCAAGGACAGAGGTAGTGGGTGTATTTTTCCACTGGTTCTGGAGGGGGCCTTGTGCCCAGAGTGCTTCATCCTGCCAAGGACTGAGGTAGTGGATGTATTTCTCCACTGGTTGTGGAGGGGGCCTTGTGCCCAGAGTGCTTCATCCTGCCAAGGACATAGGTAGTGGATAACAGTCTCCACTGGTTCTGGAGGGGGCGTTGTGCCCAGAGTGCTTCATCCTGCTCGTGGTGGCCTCAGTAGCGTCACAGCTTTTGGCGCTCATGGGCCTGTGGTGCTTGAGGCGGCGGTGCCCTGTTCAGTGGTGCTTGATGCGGCGGTGCCCTGTTCAGCGGTGCTTGAGGCGGTGGTGCCCTGTTCAGCGGTGCTTGAGGCGGCGGTGTCCTTGGCAGCAGTGCTTCAGGTGGCGGTGCCCTGTTCAGCGGTGCTTGTAGTGGCGGTGCCCTGTTCAGCGGTGCTTGTAGTGGCGGTGCCCTGTTCAGTGGTGCTTGAGGCGGCGGTCCCTGTTCAGCGGTGCTTGAGGCGGCGGTGTCCTTGGCAGTGGTGCTTGGGGTGGTGGTGCCCTGTTCAGCAGTGCTTGAGGCGGCGGTGCCCTGTTCAGAGGTGCTTGAGGCGACGGTGCCCTGTTCAGCAGTGCTTGAGGCGGCGGTGCCCTGTTCAGCGGTGCTTGAGGCGGCGGGCTCCTTTGCAGTGACTCAGCTGCTGGCGGTCGTGTCTAGCCCAGCGGGGCTTGTGCTGTCGGTCCTTTCTGGCCCAGCGGGGCTTGTGCTGGCGGTCCTCTCTGGCCCAGCGGGGCTTGTGCTGGCGGTCCTCTCTGGCCCACTGGGGCTTGTGCTGGAGGTCCTCTCCGGCCCAGCGGGGCTTGTGCTGGCAGTCCTTTCCACCGTGCTGCTCTTCCCAGACCTGCTGACTTTCTTGTGGCCCTTCCCCCCCTTGGAAGGTGTCGCAGCTGGTCCCCTGGGAGCGGCTTTGGTGGCTGGAATCTTCCCCCTCTCCCGCAGGGCACTGGAGAACTTTTGATGCTTGACAGGTGGGGGACTGTCCATCCTGTGGCTCCGTGCCACACTGGCTGCCCTGGTGGCCGGTGCACTCCATATTCCGGTGACTACAGGCACCACTGGTCCCGGAGATGTTGTGGCTGAGGTGCTAGGTTGGGACCTGGAGAGTCGGGCCCTAGGAGACGGACGGGGTGGGGGAGGTGTGGGAAAGAGGTCAAGGTTGGACAGGAAAAGTTATTTGGAGACACTGGGATGGGTAGCTGGAGGGGGTTTGGGAGTGGAGGAAGAGGTTGTTGTTGTAGGAGGTGTTCGTTTGCTGACTTTGGGTGAAGGTGCATGCGCTGGAGGCTGTTGTGTGGTGGATGGCTGTTGGGTGGGTGTGTGCCTAGGTTTGTGTATCTTGGTAGGGGGTGTCACAGACCCACTGGGAGAGGACACAGGGGACGTGTGAATGGTAGTGGGGGTGGTGACTGCACGTGAGCGGGGTGTGGTGGTGTGTGTGCTGGTGATGGCAGTAGCGGCTGTAGATGTTGTGTATGCAGTTGAGAGTGTAGACGAGACTTGGAGGGAGGAGGGAGATGAGGAGGAGGGGGACATAGTGGAGGCAGTGGATGTTGGTGTGTCTGCATGTGTGTGATGCTTGCGTGAGTGCCTGTGGGATGTGTGGTGCTTATGTTTGCCAGAGCTTCCCTTGTGTGTTGACGTGTGTACATGCTGGTCTGAAAGTGTGCTTGCGATAGGCTGAGGTAGAGGGGATTGGGTCTGGGTGGAGGAAGTTGGAGGGGGGAGGCTAGAGACAGGGACAATGGCTGCCATCAGTACTGAGGCCAGAGTCTGAAAAGCTTGCTGAAGGGCCGCCTGACCAGAATGAATGCCCTCCAGGAATGCATTTGTTTGTTGCAACTGCCTTTCTTCACCCTGGATGGCATTCAAAATGGTAGACTGCGCAACAGTGAGGGACCTGAGGAGGTCAATGGCCTCCTCACTGAGGGCAGCAGGGGTGACTGGAGCAGGGCCTGAGGTGCCTGGGGCGAAGGAGATGCCCACCCTCCTGTGTGAGCGGGCACGGGGCAAAGGCTGAGGGGCTGCTGGGAGGGCGATGCTGGTAGGGGGGTGGCGGCTGTACCTGTAGATGCAGGGGACACAGATTTTGCCGCCACCACAAGGGAGCTCCCATCAGAGGACGAGTCTGTGTCACTGGTGTCAGCTCCTGTCCCCGCCGTAGAGCTCCCCTCACCCTCCGTCCCACTGGTGAAATCAGACTCTGTAGTGTTGCCCTCCAGTGCCATGTGGGATGCAGCTCCTTCCTGCTCCGGTGCCACTGCTCCTCCGCCTGATGATGCTAATGCACATAAGAACAGGGAGACCACAAAATGGGGGGTAGACAGAAGAAGACATGTTGAGTGCATGCATTACCGCTACCGTTGGCGGACACGACAGACACAGAAGCCCCCTGCACTACGCCGCGCTCTTGGGCTCCACTGTTCAATCCCTGGGACATGGCCTACAAGGCTATGGACAACATCTGCACACATGGAAACCCACAGCCCACCTCCCCCACCCAGACACCTCCACTGCGAGCAAAATCAGCAGGATGAGAGTGTACTTACCCCCTTGTGGCTGCTGTGATGCCCCCAAGCGCCCATCCTACTCCGGGTACACCACTGCCAGGATCCGGTACATCAGGGCGGTCATGGTGCGACGGGCACCTCTCCCACGTTGGGAGGCCATCCCCAGCTGAGCCTCCGCCGTCTTCTTGCTCCAGCGGCGAATGTCCTCCCATCTCTTACAGCAGTGGGTGCTCCGTCTGTGGTAGACCCCCAGGGTCCGGACGTCCTTGGAGATGGCACGCCAAATATCTTTTTTCTGGTGGGCACTGACCTACATGATTTGTACAGGGGGAAGAGAAATGTTATTACCAACAGCATCGTCCCAGTCATTGGCCCCCATCCCTACCCTTGCCATGTGGCACATGCACTCATCGTTGTTTCATGCACGCCTCAATCTCCCCCCCATCTTTATTCGACCCCACTCCACACAGCCATAGCCCATACAACATGCTCCTAGTGTACTTACCTGTTTGTCTGGAGGAGCATAGAGAAGCGTGTACTGGGGGAGGACCCCATCCACGAGTTTCTCCAACTCCTCCGATGTGAAGGCAGGGGCCCTTTCCCCAGACACTCGAGCCATTGTCTCTTCTAGACCGAGGTCACAGCAGCGCTTGCAGTGTAGGTCCTCTCCTGTCGAAGATCAGGTATCGAGTGATTGAACAGATAGAAAATGGCGGTCACATCCGCGGCTGTGCGTACCGTCACCGCCGGCGTACATTATCATTGGCTCCTGGGACCCTAGGGTCCAATGTTAACCAAAGCAGCATTGCGTCGCGGTCTTTGACCGCCTACCGCGACGGTGTACAACACCAGCGCAGTTACCTCACATCCCACTGTCCCACTTTACAGGTCAGGCAGCCGCCATTTCAGGGGCCCACATGGCTTAATTTTTAACTGTGTCACACATACCTAGGCCTAGCCTCAACACATGTACAGGTCACTTTTCGGATTATGATTCGTGTTCTGTGTAAGCTGTGGGTATGTACCTCTGAGTTGGTTGACTCTGTTATCACTGTTGTCCTTCATAGGCACCGTCCGCTGGGACATGTGAGGAGATGGCGGCATCCTCCAGTGTACAGACCACTGGTGGACCTGTCGACAATGGAGGAAAGACATGTGATCATCACCTACAGGCTTGACCGTGCCACAATCCAGGAACTGTGTACCCAGCTGGAGCCAGACCTGATGTCAGCTATCCGCCATCCCACAAGAATCCCCCCTCAAGTGCAGGTGCTGTCAGTACTCCATTTCCTTGCAAGTGGGTCATTTCAAACAACAGTGGCCATAGCATCAGGGATGTCCCAGCCTATGTTTTCCAATGTGTAGTCCAGAGTGTTGTCTGCCCTGCTGAAAAACAGGCAGAGCTACATCGTTTTCCCTCAGGTGGAGGATTTGCCAACAGTGAAAGGTGATTTCTGTGTCCTGAGACATATCCCCAACATCATAGGTGCCATTGATGGGACCCATGTGGCTTTGGTACCCCCCTGCAGGAATGAACAGGTGTACAGAAACCGGAAGAGTTATCATTCCATGAATGTGCAGATGGTGTGTTTGGCAGACCAGTACATCTCCCATGTGAATGCCAGGTTCCCTTGATCAATGCATGACGCCTACATCCTGTGGAATAGCAGCATCCCTTATGTGATGGGTCAACTCCAGAGGCACCGTGTGTGGCTATTAGATGAGCACCTGGAAGCAAGACAGTGGGAATTGTTGTCTGGGTCTGGGGATATCCCTACAGGTTAGTGTGTGTCTAACAGTTGTCTCTCGCCATTTGCAGGTGACTCTGGTTACCCCAACCTGTCATGGCTACTGACCCCAGTGAGGAATCCTGAAGGCCGGGTTCAGGTGCCTCCATATGACAGGTGGATCCCTATTCTACTCACCAAAGAAGGTGTACCAGATCATCATGGCCTGCTGTATGCTTCACAACTTAGCTTTGTGACGACAGGTGCCTTTTCTGCAGGAGGATGGTCCAGATGGCGGTGTTGTTGCAGCTGTGGAGCCTGTGGACAGTGAAGACGAGGAAGCAGAAGAAGAGGATATGGACAACAGGAACTCAGTGATCCTGCAATATTTCCAGTGAGACACAGGTAAGAATACAGACCTGCCTACTTCATGTACTTTGACACTACTACCTCACTACTGTCTGTCGTTTTCACCCAGTGTATGGTCACTGAGTTGTAACTTTCCCTTACGATTTCACAGATGTGGCTCCCACTGTGTGACATCTGCTTTGTTTCCTCATGGACTAGAGCTGTGTGACATAGGTATGTTGACATTACAATTGAAAGAGCATTTTGTCACTGTAATTGCTAATACACAATTTCAAAATTACAGACTGACTCAAGATTGTTTTGTGCTTCAAGTGTGTTTATTTAAGTGCTCAATATTGGAGGGGGTTGTAAAATGGACAGGGGTGATGGTGGAGGAATGTCCATGGCAGAGTCCAGTCTATTAGTCTCACAGGTGCATTGCCCAAATGGGCATAGGAAGTGGAGCTGGGGCAGTTTGAGGATGGACAGGGTGACAAAGTGGGACAGAAAGATGACATTCAGGGTGGTCTCATTTCTTGGCGGGGGTCTTGGCATCGTTCTCTGTCTTTGTCCTGGATCTCAGGGACCGTTTGCGGGGTGGTTCTCCCTCTGCAGGGGGTGGGGTGCTGGTGTGGTGGTCCTGTGGCGGGCGTCCAGTCCACTAGCCCCGGCGGAGGTGGTGGGCAGTTCATCATCCATGCTAGTGTCAGGGGCCCTTTGTTGTGCCACAGTGTCCTTCCTGGTGTTGAGTACTTCCTTCAGCACCCCTATGATGGTGCCCAGGGTGGAATTGATGGTTCTGAGTTCCTCCCTGAAGCCCAAATACTGTTCCTCCTGCAGGCGCTGGGTCTCCTGAAACTTAGCCAGTACCGTTGCCATCGTCTCCTGGGAGTGGTGGTGGGCTCCCATGATGGAGGAGAGGGCCTCGTGGGGAGTGGGTTCCTTTGGCCTGTCCTCCCCCTGTCGCACAGCTGCCCTCCCAGTTCCCCTGTGTTCCTGGGCCTCCGTCCCCTGGACCGTGTGCCCACTACCACTGCTCCCAGGTCCCTGTTGTTGTTGGGTTGGTGGGATAGCTTGGGTTCCTTGTAGTGGTGGACACACTGCTGCTTGACATGTCCTGGGGACAGAGGTATGGGCCCGCTGGGTGGTTGCTGTGCTGGTGTTTCCAGAGGGAGGAAGCTCTGTAGTGGCCTGTGACTGTGTGAGGGGAGCCGACTGTCCGAGGTCCCCGATAGGCCGGGCTGGTCATCTAGATCCAGTTGGACAGAGGTGCTGTCATCACTGTGGGCCTCTTCTGTTGGTGGTGTGGACATGTGTGGACCCTCCTGGCCGGTGATGTTGGGTAGGGGTCCTACAGGGGTATAAAAGGATGTTTATTACATCTGTGTGTGGCATGGTGTGTAATAGGTGGGTGACCGTGTACCCCAGTGCTTGCATTCCTGTGTGGGACCTTGTGTGATGGTGGTTTAGGGGGCTGTATGGGTATCTGTAGTGGCCATGCTTTGGTGATGGGTGTCCATCCTTTGTTGTTGCATGCAGGGCTTGGTGTTGGGATGTGTGGTTTGTGATATTGGGGCATTTGTGAGGAGTTGGAGTGATGGGGGTGGGGGTGAGGGTGGGGGTATGTGATAGCATGCAGGTAGGGTGGAGGATGTAATAGTAAAGCTTTGACTTACCAGAGTCCATTCCTCCATCTACTCCTGCGAGGCCCTCCGGATGCAGAATCGCCAAGACATGTTGTTAGTTGTGGGGGAGGAGGTGGGGGTCCGCTGAACCGCAAGGTGGTGTCTTGAGACCACGGAACGCACCTTCCCCCGTAGGTCGTTCCACCTCTTCCTGATGTCATCCCTATTTCTTGGGTGCTGTCCCACTGCGTTGACCCTATCCATGATTCTTCGCCATAGCTCCATCTTCCTAGCTATGGATGTGTGCTGCACCTGTGATTCGAATAGCTGTGGCTCTACCCGTACGATTTCCTCCACCATGACCCTGAGCTCCTCCTCAGAGAACCTGGGGTGTCTTTGCCGTGCCATGGGGTGGTGTGGGTGATGTGTGGGGTGATGTGTGTGGTGATAAGTGTGCTGATATGTAGTGGTGTGTTGTGTGAGGTGCGTGGAAGTTCTGTGGGTGATGGTATTGTGTGCCTGTGGATGCTTGGTAGTAGTTTGTAGTGTCTCTCTCTGGCCTTCTCTCAGTGATTCTGGTCGTAGGGGTTTGTGGGTGATGTGGGTGTGTGTTTTATATTGTATTGGGTGAGTGGCAGTGGTGTGTGTATTTGTATCAGGCGTGTGTATTTGGAATTGTCCAATGTGGTTGTGTTTTGTATATGTGTGTGTATTTTGAGCGCGGCGGTGTGTACCGCCAATGGAATACTGCAGTCGAAAGACCGCCGCGTGGATTCGTGTGTCGTGATAGTGTGGGCGCATTTCTGTTGGCGTGACTGTGGAGGATTTGTTTTCAACAGTTTATCACTGACCTTGGTGTGGCGGAGTTGTGTGGGTGTCTGAATTTTGGCGGATCCCGTGCTGTGGGTCATAATAGCTGTGGTGGAATTCCACGGGCGCGGCGGTGTATTGGCGGTCTTCTGCACTGCGGTAAGCGTTTTTTACCCCCAATGTTGTAATGAGGGCCATAATGAGGATTACTAATTGATGCTCAGTATGTATGTACCATGTGTTGTGTATTGCATCTTTGTAGCAGTGTGCTGTTAGTAGAGGGGACATGACACATCCTTGCACCACAGTGGGATCAGATGTAGAGACAACATGGTAGCCCTACAAAGCCTGGATATCCCAGCAATTTTGACATGTGGTGGTACAGATGCAGTGCAACACTTAGGCCCATTATAAAGATTAAATGACAGACCACAACGCAGCTCCTAAACGCCAGCCGGGCACCATGTTTATGGAATGGCATTAGTCGGCACTAAAGCCCTGTTAGCATCCTTGTAAAGGACACTAACAGGGGCAGGGAAGCGTAGGGGGAACCGGGGGTTGTGCACCTAATTATGGCGCTACACTATTTGGAGGCAAAAAATTGCCTCTAGGCAGCGTAGTGCCATTTTCTAGTGCACAAGCCCCATGGACATGGCTCCTGTCTTAGTAAAGACAGGAGCCATGCCCACCACCCCAATGGCCATGCCCAGGGGACAAATATCCCCTGGGCATGGCCATTGGGTCCAGCCCCATGCAGGGTGCCCCAAGTCAGGGCCCCGAGCGGTGTATGGCACAAAAAATAAACATACTCACCCGGACTTACCTTGGATGGGTCCCCCATCCTTAGGTGACATCTTGGTGTGGGTAGGGGCTAGTGGGGGTGTCCCTGGAGACAGGGAAGGGCACCTGTGGGCAATTTCCATGGTCTCCGACCATGGAAATCTGCCTACAGGTCCCCTTGCGCCTGCCCAGACCCAGGTGTTAAATAATCGTGCTAAGCAAGCATTAGCACGGGGGATAAATATGGCGCAAAGGCCACATTGACCTTTTTTTGATGGGAACGCCTACCTTGCATCTCATTGACACAAGGTAGGTTCATACATCTAAAAAATGGTGCAAACTCCAATATTTTGACGTTAGAAGAGTCTAACGTTAAAATATAGAGATGGAGTTTGTTTTGCACCAAATTTGTGTTAAGAAAATGATGCAAATTGGGCGGAAATAGAGTATAAATATGCCCCTAAATTACCCTAGAGAAGGCATAATTGCAATATTATCAGTAACTCCACGTCCAAGACAAACCTAAAAAGGCAAACTCAACATGGCACACTCCCTGGGTGACCTGTCCATCCTACAATGCATATGATGCGGTATGTCACCCCTCTGGTAGGCCTTACAGACCTAAGGCAGGGTGCACCATCCTATATGTGAGGGCATAATTGCATGAGCAATATGCCCTTACTGTGTCCTTGCCAAACCTTGGATATAGTGAGTGAACAGAGCAGCCATTTTCAGTACATGTACTGGATACTGGTCAAACATGATTTCCCCAGCCACTCTGTAGCCTGGGGTGTTTGGTATCAAACAACTCAGAAAATTAAATCCATACTGGTACCAGTATTGGATTTAACCCAATGTACCCAAGGGTCACCTAAGAGGTGCCCCTGAAAAAGCTGACCTAACTGGCATAGTTTCTGACTAGTTCCATCCAACCTGCCACTTCCAGACAGCCAGTCTACAAACCTGGGCAGAACCATGGCTCTCTGGTTTGTAAAACAATCCCCTTCCTGGGTGGAGGAGTTAACACCCCCTCCCTTAGGAATGTGCAACACCTTGGCAGTGAGCTTCAAAGGGCTACTGCCCCTGAAACTCAAGTCTCCAGGCCTACTGCTAGCAGCAAATGGCTTCCCCCTTTGTAAACCCCCACTTTTGGCAGGGCAAAGGGGGGAAACAGACAAAGGGTAGTAGGAGTGGCCTCACTGAGCCTGCACCACCCCTAGGGGCTTGCAGGTGAAGTGGACCCTCCATTTTATTTTCCTCCATGTTGGATGGTAGGAAAATATCCAATGAGGTTTAGGGGGGTGACCCTTCCCACAGGAAGTGGTCACTGTATTGGGTGTAGCCACCCAAAGGTAAGTGTCCCATTGGACACAACCAGATTCTCCTTAAAACGCCTACTAAATTCAGTATTTAGTGGGCTCACCTAGACCTAGAAATTAGATTCATCTGAAAGAAAAGAAGACAGCACCAAAGAACCAGACAAGACGAGAACAGAGGACCTGCTGCAGCAGAAGAGGCTCCAAGTTGCCTGCTTGCTGCACCAGATTCTCAACAATTGCTACTGCGGAGGAGCTGACCACTGGACTGACCTCAAAAGACCCCGAGGACCTCCAGGCTTCACATATAGCTGGAGATCTCCCTCTGAAGTGGAGGCACCACTTAAGAAACCAAAGGAACCTGCAAGGAACCTGCAAACCAGTGAGGGAAACTTCACTGACCGGACAATATTTCCGCAACCAGAAGGTGCAGCTGGACCTGATGACACACCAACGACAGCCCAGATGAGACCTCTAAGTGTGTCGAGTTTGTTGGCACAGCACCCTCCCATGGCCGAGTTGTGCCAGTACTGCAAGTACTGGTTAGTGCACATGGAACAATCCCAAAAACAGCTCACCCAGAGCTGCAACTGGACCAGGAGGAAACCCCAGTTGAGGGACTTCATTGACACCCCAGACCTCCCGCCAGAGTGCTTGCGACATTCTCCAAATCCCAATGAGAAGACTTACCTCAAGCTCCAGAGGGTCCCTTTGTGCACAGCATCCAAGACCTACAAAACACCCTGCACCGCACTAAGCCTTGCATCGCAGGAATTGCTGTATGCCCCAGGTCCTCAACCCCTTGTGACCTCAACAGCAGGTGGCTCTGTGCCTGTGCCAAGAGGATTTCCAACGCTGCTCCTGCAAGAACCGGGAGCCGCCTGAGGCTCTCCAGCTGTCACAGTGTGCCCACCGACCACACTGCAAAAGAAAAGACTGATAATTCAACTGTATGATTTTTTATGTATTTTTTAAAGTGACTGCCTATTGATTGCTATGGTGCGTAATTACGCACAGAAAGACTAACTTTATTAAAACTTTGAAAAGTCATATCTTAAAAAGTACTTAACATATCTTAAAGATCTTGGTCTTAAAATGTGTATAGAAGTCTGAAGTATTTTTAATAAATTCTGGTCTCGAGTTATTCATTGAGTGTGTGTGGTGCATGATTGGATTCGTGAGTATAGCAAATACTTAGCACATCTCATGGATTAGCCTAACTGCTCGACCAGCTACCTTAAAAGTTGGAGCATTAGGTGGTCTAATTTTTACTTCTGGAAACCAACGTGTGGTTGCCTGGACCCCGTGCACAGTGTGCCTAGTTTTTCACACTACATAGAGGACCAGCCTCCTCCAATCGATGCAGGTAATGACCGCAGCCTGAAAAGCAAGTATAACGTTGCTGCTACGCCTCTGATGCCCCGCAGTGTTATCGATACACTGTGAAATCAACACATCACATCTTGACCAACTGGATCTACCAACCCAGCTGGGTCACAAAGAACCAATGACTTGCCACCGATGGTGCACCAGCTCCCCTCCTGCAACCAAAGAGAACGGACGCCTTGCCTCCCCCTGCCTCACTGTGCAGAACCGTCGCCTCACCTCCCCGGATGCCAAAAAAGGGACTGATGCTGCACCGGCTCCAGCGATGCCTCACCTCCATGACTCTGTGCGATATCTTTGTTTTCAAAGGTACTGTAGCCGGGGGTCTGTGCGACTCCTTGACAGTGCTTCTGGTGTCAGACTGTTGGAAACAACTCTGTCAAAGACTCCGTGATAGCCCCAGACGGAGCGGTTGTGTTTCCAAGTGCTTAAGTGGGATTTACTCTTCAAAAATACATAACTTTGCTTGTGTACATTGGATTTTCATTGTTCCATCCTTACTGTATTCATATAAATATTATCTATTTTTCTAAACCTGAGTGGTGTATTTTTGTGGTATATTCACTGTGTTACAGTATGAGTTATTATCCAAATAAATTACGCATTGGCTTCTAAGTTAAGCCTGCCTGATCCGTGCCAAGCTACCAGAGGGTGCTCACAGGATAATTTGGATTGTGTTGTGACTACGATTGTGGTCCCTACTTGGGCAAGGATATATAGCTGTGCCAACTAGAGGCCCAATTTTCAACATTGGTGATCAGGGGTAAGGATAGGACTTGTGTTTGTGCAGTACCGTGCAATAGCTACTTGTACAGTACCTATCCATAGATACAGGTCAATTGGATTTGTTTTCTTTTTGCTGCAACTTTCCCTGCTTGACATTTTTTAATCAATCCTTTACATCATATATCTGGCTGGGCCAACAGTAGAGCTGGAGAGTTTGACCCTGCTAAGTTGGAGGATTACACAGTACTCCAGCTGAAGGCCTTTTGCAAAGCCATGACGGTACCTGCCCGGGGAGCTTCCAAGAAGGGAGAATTTCAAAAGGCGCTGAGGGCCTGGGCAGAGTCCCACCCACAAGAGAATGGCTTTCTGGAGGTGTGTTCCCAACAGTAGTATGGCATGAAACCCCTGGATTTGGGCCCCCTGCAAGACCAGGGAGCAGTGTCCCAAGACCCAGCTTGACCGCAGAGGAAAGGAGAGAGGACAGAGAATTCAAGCTGCAGTTGGCTAGATAAAAATGGAGGTAGAAGAGAGGAGGGTGGAGAGCGAGGCTGAGAGAGCCTTGGCAGAAAAGAAGAAATGACTTCTGGCTCATGAACTGAGTCTAAAAGAGCTGGACCTCAAGGCTAGGCAGTCTGGGTCAAGCAGTGAAGGTGGCAGCATACATGCAGGACCTACTGGAGACAAGAAGGTTCGTATACCCAAAGATTTTGTGCCCAGTTACGTGGTGGAAGATGACATTGACAAGTGGTTTTCTGCTTATGAAGTTGCAATGAGGGCCCATAAGGTTCCTGCAGAGCACTGGGGGGTGGGTTTGTGGAAACACATACCTACACTTGGGATGGACACACTTCTGACAATAGAGGTTGAGGACCAGAACATGTACACTCCATTTTGATTGACAAATTTGGACTGACTCTTGAGAACTATAGCCAAAGATTCAGGGACAGTAGCAAGCTCCCCAACCAATCCTGGGTAGACGTCATTGATTACTCCAGGACGGCACTAAATGGCTGAATACATGGTAGCAAAATTAGCAGTTATGATGGGTTGTACAATTTAATTATGAGACATCAAATGATCAGTATTTGTTTTACAAAGTTGGACCAGCACATAGGTGACAGTAAGCTGACTGATCCCAGGAAGGTTGCTGAGGAGGTGGTCCTATGGGCTAGCATCAGAGTGTCTAAAACGGTATCTGGGGGGGACACCCACAAAAGTGGTCAGGGTTCCCAACAGAAGAAAGAGAGGGTAGAAAAACGTAACACTAAGGAGTTCCCTAAATGCTCCCACAATAATTCCCAAGGGACTAGTGGCACCCAGTCCCAATCTGATCCTAAGAAAAAAGGGTTCTTTGCTCATAACACAGGGAGGTTTGTATCCAATGTGCAGAGTGCTCCAAGTATGGTCAACCTAAGAGCAACTCTAAGGGACATATTTATACTCTGTTTGCGCCGAATGTGCGTCAAAACGTTTGACGCCCAATCGGCGCAAACCCTGCCCCATATTTATACTTTGACGTCCGACCCTGCGGGTGTCAAAATTCCACCATTTGCGTCATTTTTTGGAAGGGGGAACCAGCCTTGCGTTAATTATATCCAAGGTAGGCGTTCCCTTCCAAAAAATGACTTTAAGGCTTGTGCCCCATATTTATACTCTGCCGTCATTTTGACGCACAGGAGGGGGTGGGCCTTAAAAAACGGCGCACAGCCTGATGGGCTCCGTTTTTTAACGCCTGGGTCAGGGCAGACGTTAAGGGACCTGTGGGCTCGGAAGGAGCCCAGAGGTGCCCTCCCCTGCCCCCAGGGACACAGCCTGCCACCCTTGCCCACCCCAGGAGGACACCCAAGGATGGAGGGACCCATCCCAGGGAGGTCAAGGTAAGTTCTGGTAAGTATTTTTTACTGATTTGTTTTGTGGTATAGGGGGGCCTGATTTGGGCCCCCCTACATGCCACTATGCCCAATGACCATGCCCAGGGGACATAAGTCCCCTGGGCATGGCCATTGGGCAAGGGGGCATGACTCCTGTCTTTGCTAAGACAGGAGTCATGTCAATGGAGGTTGGGCGTAAAAAAAAAATGGCGCAAATGCGGTTTAGGCCTGAATTTTGCCTCAGACCTGACTTGCACCATTTTTTGACGCACAACCCCCATTTTTCCATACGCCGGCGCTGCCTGGTGTGAGTCATTTTTTTTTACGCACACCAGTAAGCAGCACCGGCTAACGTCATTCCATTAATAAGGCGCCCGCATGGCACGTTGGAATGGCGTTAGCCGGCGGTAAAATTTTTGACGCACAACTGCGATGGCGCAGTTGTGCGTCAAAAAGTATAAATATGGGCCTAAATGTCTAAAGAGGGCACAGGCCCCCACTGGTGGGCAGACACCTGGGTTGGCTAGTGTAGCACTCGGGGAGGAGGTAGTCAGAGATAGCTTTCGGGAACAGACAGAGATAACCCTAGTGTCCCTGGGGGATGCAGATCTGGTGCCAAAAGCCCACATGTCTGCCAAGACTTTTAAGTATAGACAGTGGGTCACCATTAATGGGCAATGGGTGGAGGCTCTGCGTGACACAGAAGCCAGCATGACTGCTGTCAAGGGTCAGCTGGTGTCAGCAGAGCAGGTCCTACTAAACACATTCAGTAGTCATTGACAATCACAAGAGCAGTCGACCGGTGGCTCTGGTTGGTTTCCTTTGAGTGGGGGGGTCCAGCTAATCTGAAAGTAGTTGTGAGTCCTGCCACGCCTGCAGATTGTCTGCTAGGCAGTGACCTGGAGCACACTACCGGGAGGGAGGTAGAGCTCAGGTCTCACTTGGAGATGATGGGATTGCCTGAGTGGGTCTATATCACTACACTGTCCATGGCTGCTCGGAAAGGGAGTCAAGGGCATCTGAATCTTGGAAGAATGGCCCAGACAGCTGCTGAGGAATGAGGCACAGGGCACGGGAAACCGGTCTCAGAAGTTTCCACGATGGAGGTTGACAGGATCACTGAGGAGGAAGCCCCTGAGCCAACCGGGGAGGACATTGCCACCCTAGGTGACCTACATAAGCTTGCTGGCTGGCAAATTGAGGTGGGGCCACCAAGGAGGAATTCTGCAAAGAGCAGAAATAGTGTGCCACTCTTGAGGCCTCGAGGCAATAGGCTTCAGCTCATGCAGCAGGTGAAGCCTCTGGAGATCACCTGATTTACTGGGAAAATCATCTCCTACATCATGAGCCCAAGGCTCCCGGTAATGGGGCAGCACATGTTAGCAGGCCTTCCTACTGGGTTTGTCTCATGACATACCCCCGGCAGGACATTTAGGGCCAGGCAATACCTTTGCCAGGTTTGCCAACCACTTCTATTGGCCCCGACTGAGGCCAGTGTGAAGTCAGGGGAAAAGCTAAAGGCTCCCCCGATCCCACATCCCATTGTTTGCACCCCCTTTTAAAGGGTGGGCATCAATGTCATTGGCCCATTGGACCCCAAGACAGCCCTAGACAACAGGCTCCTCCTGCTCTTGGTGGACCATGGCACATGCTATTGAGAGGCAATTCCTCTGAGGACAGTAGGCCTGCACCTGTGGTGACCAGAAACTTTATGGGGATCTATACCCGTGTGGAGTTCCCCAAAGAGATAGTGTTTGACAGAGGCACTAACTTCAAGTCTGCATACATGAAGTCCATGTGGGATGCGTGTGGTGTAACCTACAGGTTCACCACACCTATCACCCTCAGTCCAATGGTCTAGTTGAGACATTCAAGAAGAGGATGACAGGCATGATTTCAGGCCTACCTGAGGCCATGAGGCGTAAGTGCGACGTCCTCTTACCATGCCTTTTCTTTACTTACAGAGAGGTGTCCCAGAAGAGGAAAGGGTTTAGTCCCTTTGAGCATTGTCAAGGAGGTGTGGGAGATAGCTCCCAGGAACCCCCCCAAGGATGTGGTCAGCTACATGTTGGCCATCCGCAACCAGGTGCACCGTTTCTGGAAAAAGGGCAAAGGCAACCTTGAGGCCAGTCAAGAGGTAATAAAATGCTGGTATGACCAGAAAGCCACTCTGATGGAGGTTTAACCTAGGGACAAAGTGTGGGTCATGGAACCAGTAGAGTCCAGAGCTCTCCAGGACTGCTGGACTGACCCATATGAAATAAAGGATTGTAAGGAGGAGGACACTTACTTAGTGGACCTCCAGACCCCTACCTCTGCCAACTAGAGTCCCAATTTCTAACAAAGGGAAAGTAAGCTTTCAGCTCAGTAAGGGTAACCTTCTCCTTCAGGAAGCTCAAGTCAAGGGCTTCAGTTTTATCATAATCAATTCTGTATTCAGAAATACAGACTACTCAGTCCGTTTGTCAGAACACACAGGCAAGCAGTTTAATAAATAAAACAAATAGGAAGGCGGAGCATGCAGCCACATCTAGAGCCTCTGTGCAAGTAGAAGTGTGGGACAAGTCTACCCATTGGAGAAGTATAATTTTAAAAAATCAAGCCCAGAAAATGGGGTCCAAGACTCATCTTCTCCAGTACAAGTCTCAGAAAGGACAGGTCCACCCAGTCAAAGACCCTCTCCACATCTAAAGATATAAGTGAGTTTGCATCTTTTATAAGATTATCCCTGGTGCTTCCCGAAATGCCCTCAATGTAGACTCTGTCCTGCCTACCTCATAGCACCCTGGCCAGATAAGTGCCCACTCTACCTCCTGCAACATAAGCCCATTGTCTTAGGCATAATAGGGCTAACTCACTTAATGGTGTTGTATATATGCCGTTGGCCTCTGACCACCACCAGCTCATGAGTAATTTGAAGTGTAGGCTTATTGGCTCTCTCTCAATCAAAGTCTCAAATTTCCTGCTCAAGCCATTGCTCCTCTAGCCCGTGCAGACAATCTCTATCTGCTGCCTTGGCAATAAATCAACCTCTTAATACCACTTTAAATACATCCCAGACCCAAAACATCAATACCCACCCCCTTCAATATAAGTAAAATATTCTTCTATATCTTTGCCTATTTTCTCTTTATTGGTTGAATCCTTCAGTAAAAGAGGTGTGGAGGAGGCAGAATTGGGGGTGGTTCAGTAGGCCCAGCTCTAATTGCATTCAGACTGGAGATTGGTGGGAAATTGCATAAATTTGCTGTAGATCTTATGGGCAAAATAGTGTTGCTTACCTAAATATACCCTGTGCCACAGTGAGTCAGGTGGACATGAGAAAAATGTGTGTATTTGCAGTCTACTGAGTGAAGTTCCCCCGTTCATATTGAAGGCTGAGGTCAGTGAGAGATCTGTTTAGTCTTTTAGAAAAAGTACCAGTCTGCGTCCTCTCAGCTCCTTTTCTCTCTTTCTGTTGGTCCCAGACACCATTACAGTCCTCAGTCAAGATACTCTCCCTGTGGGCCACCCCTGCCAAATCTTCGCGAATTACACAAGGTAAGCATCTTGTGGTGTATTCAGGGAATAAATCATGACTATTGTAATTAGGAAGTCTTTTAGTGAGCTGGTTAGGAGCCCTACAAGACCGGTTCTTTGTCTGCTTTAGTTTCATTTAAGTCAAGGGGGAAATAGCCCTTTAGAAGTATAGTTACCCCTCTCCTGTTACACAGTGCAAGCAGAAGAGTAACAGGCTGTGGGAAATAGTCTGTGACAAAGTTTACCTTGGGCTTTTTTCAGGAGGTGGGTTTCCTGGAGGCAAATTATGTCTGAATGAGGGGTTCTCAGATTTTCCAAATAGCTCTTCACTTCCTCAGGGCATTCAAACCATTAACATTCAGTGAGTAAATATTAATTATCTCAAATGATCATGGACAAGGCAGACATTATTTGTAACTGCAGTTGAGTATCAAAAGTAATGTGTTGTGGCACAGGTCTCCCCCAAACAAACCTTACATATATGCCAAAAAGAGTAACTAACCTGGCCCTCAGGAAATGTGGTGCAAAGGTACTCATTCATGCCCCTCCTCCACAGAGTGGGAAACAAAGGGAACAGTCCCATCCTCTGGGACATCTCCAAGGCAAAGGCTCCTCAAACCTTGTCTAACCGCCAGGGTCAAGGGAAACACCTTTGGTCCCTTCCCATCCCTGCCCAACCAGGGAGTTAGTATGTATGATGAATCCATCCTAGCTTCCTGAAAGTATGTGAGTCATGGACACCTCGGGGGTCATCCCGGTGATATCATCATGGACCCAAGGCAGTCAGCAAGTAAGGGTGAAGCGTGTCTTGAAGTATAGATGTCAGATAGAGAGACATCACTAAAGCCTCTCAGAGAGCATTCTGGTCACCAGCTTAGTTAATGGTAAGTATGACTGTTAAGGGCCAGGCAATTATTGATCTCTTCAGTCTTGCTGCGTTGAGGCATGGTTACTAGGGTGGCTCCAACCATTTCTGTTGGTTCTACAGTTGCACACTGCCACTTTGGACGAATGTGCTACAGCTTCTAGTGTGATATCCGATGTTGGTAGTGCCAGCAAGCTAGCTTCTGTGAAAAGTTTGTTGCCATTTAGTGCTTACCATTCAGTTCAAAGGAGAGACCAAAAGAGTATAATCATCTGTATTTGAACCCATTGTCACATATCAGTTAGGCTCTTTTCAAAGTTCTTTTATAACTCATTCTGCAGTCCTGTTTTGAAAAGTACAAAGACTGTCAAGCAGGTCTGATTAAGTTAGGGAAATGATGACGGGGTCATTTGACAGTAAGTGTGTTCTAGCAGTCCCATTGCTTGTAGCTATGCGCCTTTGCTTATTTAGGTAAGTCGGAAGGCCACATGTGTAAGCGTCTTCCTTGGGGGAATATGTAAGGCCCCCGCGGGTCCTCTTCAGTGTCTGAGGATGTCCTCTCCCAGGGCACAGCTCAAGACTTTCCCTCTGAGAATAAGCAAGGTAGCAGTCACTATCATATTGTCAAGAGCAAATGCATGACTGAGTGATTCTGAACCAAGTGTATCCCAGCCTCATCATTTGAGCACATCTTCATTTTCAAAGGTCTGCCAGATGTCTGTCAAATTGGTGTGCTCTTATGCAGATGCCACTGGCCTTTAGGGTTGCCTCTGCATGCCTATCACCAGGGCAAAAGTCAGGAGTACATGTGGGTAGACAGCGTCCATCCACTTTTTCAGAGGGTAGATACGATCCACACTGCCAGGAAGTTGACCCCCTACCATAAAATATGCTAAATGGCCCAGTGCAATTTTCAAACACGGGTACACATTCAGCAGCGCCTTCATGTTGTCTGCTTTTGATCTGCAACAACGTGCAGGTGGGATGCTTTCCTATTTCAGACCCCAGCTGGGCCCATAACAAAAGCTGAACTTGAGGGGTCATTAGGTCTTCTTTTGTTTGTGTCTTCTGGCTGCTAGCGGTCTGGAGAGTCACACTGAGATGCTAATGCAGTAAAGGGGAAACAAAGGTATATACTTTGTTAGGAATTCACACTTGCTTAAGAGAGGCATGCTTTTGACTTTGTTCAGTCCCTGTAAATAAGAGATATGCATGCCATGTAAGAATGTCAGATGTGTTGGGCTTTCCCAGTATTTCCACAACATAAATTACATTTTTATAGTGCTTTCTATCCCTAATGAGGCATTGAAATAATTTTAAAAACACTACTTGTTTCTTTTATAGCGTTAATCATCCCAATGCAGAGTGTCAGAGTACTTTACATCACACGGACACATTACATATACAATAAACCATGTAAGTTTGTAAATTAATGTACAAGACATCTTACATAAACAGTGGGGTGTATAAGGTGTAGAAGTCACATATCATCCTTTGTAGCTCACTGTGCTACATTAGAAGAATTACTATGCAACTGCATGTAACATAAGGATAAGGATCACTGTGTTCAAAGCAGTAACCCACTTACCTATCTACATAAAATTAAATCTACCATTTGCATGTACCATGATGTGCTTTGCAAGAGACACATTAACCCTACCTGGTTTTAGACAAAACACAGATCTTTCCAGCAAGTGCAGTAACCTCCAGAGTTATCTTATCATTAGTATTTACTCAGATTGATTGGGAACACACAGGTCTCTGCATTAGATGCCTTAACCCCATAAGATATTTTAAAATTCAGACTTTGTGACCAATTAAGCAGAACAGATTTACTGTCAGTTTCCTCCTGGTTGCCAATTTCTTTGCAGAAGAGTTTAAAAGAAATAAATGTATAAGTTGAGACCCATTTTTTGCGTTGGGTTGCGTCACTTTTCTAGCACAACCCTGATGCAAAATCTATTTAGGTATTTACAGTGCCACACAAATCCTGTTCAAGTGACTTTGTAAAAAAAAAAACACAAGGAAGCACATTGCCCTGCATTGCTTTACCTTACGTCAGGTAGGCATAGTATAGGTAGTACATGGGGGTTCCTGCGCATCCACCCATGTATTCTGACACAAACCCATATTTTCAATGACTTGTAAAGACGTTTGTACCAAACTGGTGACTCTACTTGAGGCTGGCTTAACAAAAAGATATTTTTTTATTTATCCTTGTTATATTCTCTTTGCATGTATGCTGCATTCTGCAGCAAACATACAAAGAGGAAATATCCTCACAGGATAATCTTTGATTGGCTTTGTAAAAAAAAAAATGAATATAAGCCAGCACATTGCGCTGCCTTGTGTTACCTTGCGTCAGGTAGGCATTACATGGGTGCTGCATTGGCATTCCCATACACCCACCATGTATTTTGTGTACAAATAATATACGCAGCCATTTTAAGCCAGGCACACTTACTTTCCTTGTATCAGCTCTCAAGTTCCACATCCCTGTAAAAGGATCAAGGTTATTCCCTATTTATATGAGGCAACATTCCAGATAGGCCCGGCTAATGAGTTCAAGTCTTAGAATTTCCATGATGGCTTTGAGAAAGTCAAATTGCCTCCAAGATGTAGCATGTCAGTCAGAGAATGCCCAGTATTGGAGGCCCAGTATTCAATCTTACCCACCGTCTGTAAGTGGGGCTTCAGAATGCCCTGGCATGCGTCTTTGGCTTTGCAGTGAGCAGAAGACTGAATGCTACAGTGGAGGTGGAAGGTTTCCACACTCTCCTCTACCTATGGGGTAAACCTCCTTGATTCCGGTGGCAGGTTTTGGGTCCTCCTGGGTTATTGGGCAGTTGAATCGTTGCTCTTCCTTCATAGGTAATGGTTTGTTTCTCCTTCACAGCTGCATGCTACTCCAGTATGATAGCCCTCTCACTTCACCATGTCCCCCTTCCTGGCATACAGGGTTTATGACTGCACACACAGGAAAACAACCCCTTCATGGTCACAGCATTGCACACGGCGATGGCCCTCTTCTTGATAGAGCAATGCATCAGTGCAACAGCCCTCAGTCATCACTGCAGCCCCACCTGGCATGCAGAGATCATGGGAAGCACACAGGTTTTTGTATTCACTTTGTACAATTCAGCCGATAAATGAACATCTCCTTATTTTTCCTATTTCACATCAAAGATAAATGTTTTGTCTTAAATTCTTGGCTCGTGAGGTTAGAGTGTGACTGACAGGAAGAAGACATATGAAAGTCAAGTGTCAAATGCATCTCATATGTGGCCTAGCTTCTTATTCCTATATTCCAAGAAGGAGGGAGTGAGAAGTGATAAGAGTTCACTCACCTTACCAAACACCTAACCATATAAATACACCAGGAGGGAACTCCTACAATGCTTAGACTATCTATCCATACCAGCCCAAGGGGATCACTAAATGGTATTAAAAAACTCTCACCCACTCGAACTCCAAGTAGCATGCTTCATCATAGAGTCCTTTTCCAGATGCCACAGAGAAGAATCAAGAGCCCCTTGCGCCACTTTACTGCTGCCTAAGTTTCATTTTTGATGCTAAGGTGGCCTTTTTCCCTGCCCCATATTTAGAAAGTGGTGCAATGCATGCATTGTTGCACTTAGTAAACCTTTGTGCTACATCAGGCATACGCCATGCATAATGTATGCAAAGGGGTCGTTCTGGCGCAAGGAGGCCAGCAAAAATGGCGCAATGAAATCTGCAAGATTTAATTTCGCAAATGCTGGTATCATTTTGAATGCCTGCTGAAAGCAGGTGTTAAAAGGACGCACACATTGCAATCAATGAGCCTCCATGCACTTTGCTCCACAAGTGTCAAAAGTTTGACGCCAGTAGAGCCAAGCACCACAATAGTGTTAAAAATGTTGATGCTATTTTTCCCAATACTGCTATGGTGTGCTGTATTGTAAATATGGCATACACATGGTGGTATTAGGGAGGCTCAGGTAGGCGCAAGGAAAGTGGCATTGCATTACATGCTGCACCACTTTTTTTTAAATTTGAGTCCTAGTGCGTCTGGGCGGCTCAAACTTAGTAGCTGAGGGAGCTATTTGGTTATTGGGTGGGATCATAGATTTAGAATAGTCTAGGGTGTCCAGATGATAAATTTTATTTTCAGTGGGCACCCTGATAGAGTTATTGGCAGGTGGGGATGCACTAAAAAAATTAGGGCCTGATTTAAGAAAAGTGGTGCTGCACCAGTGTAGCGCCACTTTTCTTGCACCCCTTAGCGACCCCCTAATGCCAACATGTGTGCACCGTAACTAAGATACAGAGCACCATGGTGGTAGTTAGGGAAACTAGCATCAACATTTTGGACTCTAGTTCAGAACTTCGCAGGATTAGTGTCAAAAGTTTTGACACTAATCCTGCAAAGTTTGTAAACAATGGTGTGCCTCCTTTTAACACCTGCTCCTAGCAGGCATTATAATTGCCAAAAGAAATGACTCAAAGAAATCTCTTGGATTTCTTTGTGTCATTTTTTCGGTCCCGCTAATGGGAGAATGCTACTTTGCATACATTATGCCTGGCACAGGAATAATGTAGCGCAAAGGGTTACAAAGTGGCGCATTGCAAGCATACACTACTTTGTAAATTTGGCGCAGGGATTTTGGCCTTGTTGGGTCACATTTGTGTAAAAAAAAGGACACTAATCTGGTGCAAGGAGGCCCTGGGGGCTCTTAAATCTGCCCCCTAGTATCCTCTGTATCCCTTGGTCAACATGTTTTAGCTATTACACCAATGCCTCATCAGGCTTTTGTCAGGACTTCACAAATAGTATATGATTTGTTTGCATTTAATTGTGAAACTTCCATTCACCATAATCATACATGCCATACCTAATCACCTTTTTGCTCCCTATGTTGGCATTTCTTTAGTAGTGTCTGGTTTAGAATTCCATGAGGGTACGGAGGCAGGTGGACCTTGTACTAAACTCCCATCAAAGATCTCTTCCCAGCTGTAAGCCTATTTGGGTCCACCTTCCCCTGCATCCCAGATTCTTATTATATATGGTGCAATATTACAGCCTATTAAATCAAACACATGAGAGAGATTTGTCTAGGATCACAGAATTTGGTCAAGCCAGGAAGCTGAGATTGCTCCCAGGTTTTCTGCCTTCACATTGTTCATTTCAGCCGTTAGATGGACATCTTTATTTCCCCTATTTCCCCTATTCCCCTATTTTACATCAAATGTGTTGTCCTCAATTCTTGGCACATGAGGTTGAAGCCTGGGTGGCAGGCAGATGCCACAACTGTGCATTTTTCACTATAAATAAGGACTACCATGCATAATCCTGCTTGCTCCCCAATGATCCAAATATTTCAGTGTTGTGCAGAAGTGTCCAAATCTGCCACACCACAACAAAAATACTTTTCAATCATTCGAAATTATGTACTTCATTCACCATTTCCAATCACTAAATGTTGAAGAGCTGTTTTCCTTGAAAGAAATGCAATTTGCTTTTTTGTAGCTCTGGACATGTTGCCAAGTTGTTAACCTTCAGAGATGGGGGTGGTTTTGTTTTTGTACCTCACACCTTCCCTACTGAAGCGATGTTGTGAAATTTGTAATGTACTGTATTATATCACAATAACAGTCGGTAGCTTTGTTGTTATGAGACTCTTAGGTCTGGGAGATTGATGTAATTCATAATTATGCTATGTATGAAATTAAAGATCATGTGTACTTACTTAGGGCTCGTTCCTTCGGGATGAGGTTACTGTTAATAGGCGAGCTCACAGGTCAGTGTTATTGTAAACAAGTAGGTCACATAGGCCATTTCCAGTGTACTCTGTTGACAGTGTAAAATGTGTAGGATATGCAAAGTTCTTATTAGCGAGTGTAGTCTAATGTAGATTCTGATTACTGGCCGAGGTTTGTGGTGTTTCTTGCTGTTCCTCCAACTCCCCACTTGGGTAGTTTTTCGTATGCAACACAGAATTATTTCTTTCTGAATGCCAGTATTTGCTTGAAAGTGATAGTTGGGACTGGAATTGCATGTGCCTTTTTCTCATGAGTTACCTTTGTCACCATATCCTACTCAACTTTGGATACTGTATAGCTTACACTTATTTTGATGTGGAGCTGATACCTCTTACCTCCAAATGTATGGGCCATTCTTTCTGTGAGTATGTTGGTGGTACTGATTATAGTGTGAGCTGTCAGTTTGCGCTGGTGAATATGAGGGTGGTTTAGATATAGGTGTGCTAACAAAAAAAACATGAGAGATGTCTATTGCTGAATTTGAAGGCAGCATTTCTGGGGGCAGTTTGTAATGTGTAAAAACATAAATACAGAGTCCCAAACCTTTTCTTAGGGTCCTATTGCTGAATGTCATGGCTGCTATTAACAATGGGGCTTGGATTTTACGACAGGTCAGCAGCTTCCAATTCCAAGGGCCCAAGGATTTGATTAGGCATCACTTGACAAATCAGGACTCTCAGCAGAAGAGCCCAGGCACTGGCAGATGAAATCTTTGATGTCCCTGAGACTTCATAACAGGAGGCAAACTCAGTTCAAGCCCTTGGAGAACCTTGGAAAGCAGTATTTATTAAGCCAAGTCCAGTCCTTTCACTCCCAGGAAAAGAAGCAGCAAGCAGTAGGTCAGCACAGCAAAGCAACAGGCAGAGTTGCGGTTCTTCCTACAGCATCCAGTTCTTCTTCCTGGCAGAATGTCCTCAGTCCAGAAGTGTTCTGAACTTCTGGGGTGAGCAGCCCACCACTTATACTCATTTCTGCCTTTGAAGTGGCTAACCTCAAAGGAAAGTCTTTGTAGTACACAAGAACCTGCCACTCCCTGTCTTGGCCCCAGACACACTCTAAGGGGGTTGAAGACTGCATTGTGTGAGGACAGGCACAGCCCTTTTCAAGTGCAGGTGTCAGCTCCTCCCACCACTCTAGCCCAGGAAGACCTATTAGAATATGCAGGACACACCTCAGCTCCCTTTGTGTTACTGTCTAGAGTGAATTCACAAACAGCCCAACTGTCAGTCTGACCCAGATGTGTATTCAGCAGCTAGACAGAGGCACAGAATAGTTAAGCAATAAAGTGTCCATTTCCTAAAAGACCAATTTTACCAAAATATGTACTTTTAAATTGTGAGTACAGAGATCCCAAATCCCACATCACTGTCTGCTCCCAATGGGAAACTGCACCTAAAATATATTTCAAGGCAATCCTCATGTTAACCTATGGGAGAGATAGGCCTTTTAATAGTGAAAAACAATTTTAGCAGTATTTCACTATCAGGACATGTAAAACACACAAGTACATGTCCTACCTTTAAAATACACTGAAGCCTGCCCATTGGCCTACCTTGGGCCTACCGTAGGGGTGACGTACATGTAGTAAAAGGGAAGGTTTGGGCTTGGCAGTGGGTACACTTGGCAGGCTGAACTGGCAGTTCCAAATTGCCCACACAGACACTGCAGTGGCAGTTCCGAGACATGTTTGCAGGCTAGTCATTTGGGAGGTACAATTAGTGCTGCAGGCCCACTAGTAGCACTTGATTTACAGGCCCTGGGCACACATGGTGCAATTTACTAGGGACTTACTAGTAAATCAAATACGCCAATCATGGAGAAACAATATCACCAATTCATTATAGACAGAGAGCACTTGTACTTTAGAACTAGTCAGTGGTGATAAAGTGCCCAGAGTCCTAAAGCCAGCAAAAACAAATCAGAAAAAATAGGAGGATGCAAAGCTCCTCCATGAAGACAAAATGTTTGGAGATGACCCTGCAAAAAGGGCCATTTTCAACAGTTGCCATAATATTTTTTCTTCACTACCCTACAATTGCTTATTCTTGCAGGTTCTTTTTTCATCCCCTTTTCTGTCTTCATCATCGTTCTTGTTCTCCTTTCATTCTTTTCTATCTTGCTTTGGGTCATGGTCCCCTGGTGACAAATGAGCCCCAATCTCCTAAAATGAGTGCAGATAGCTAAAGCTGATCATGAATATTTTGCATAGGAGAGTGGTCTCACCTCTCAAGAGCGAAAGCAATCACATCTACATGGAAATGTGCTGCATATTGAATATTATGCCTTGTTGACTAGGTTGACTGTTTGATCAATCCTGGGGTAAAGTAAAGGAAGCTTTACGCTGATAAAAGGAAACCTTGTTTTATGTGTAGCTTACAAAGAGTATGAGTCTCCTGCCTAAGTCAGGAGGGTTTGCATGTATACTCAGAATGCACTCAAATGTACTCATGATAGACCTGCTAAACATATGTGTGAGGTCCTAAGAACTGGTGTCACTTCATATAATGCCACTTACTGTAAAGTCATGGCTTGTGATGTATCTTCCTTTGATGTCAATTTCTGTAATGGTGCGGGGATGTCATGCGTCATGATGTCACACACCATGATGTGACTTGAATGCTGCTTAACTAGGTTAGTCCCCCACGTCTTCTTTTACAAGTTGTGCCCTGCTGATCACCCTGCTCTACCACACCCTTGGACACACAGGGATGTAGGCTGTGAGTATATCACTAAAGAGGAAATGCACAATAACGTATACTCTAATGTGCTAGCCACAGTACCCCGTCACACCCACAATTTCCAATCGCTGGCTGACTGTGGCCATCATCATGGGGAGAGCAATAAGTGAAAGCAGTAAAACCTCTGTTTATGTGTGTGGAGTGTGGACAGAGGTACGAAGTCTGGCAAGTCATATGTTGTTTTTTCTATTGTGACAGTCTGAAATGGTATGATACCAAATTATCATTGTGTAAATAACATCTAACAAAAATATGGTGTCCTAAATATTGTTTACAAACATATAAACCCACTGGAGTTAATAATACAAAAACTACACACAATTGAGGTGCAATGTTGTGGACGATATTGAAGTCATAATTTTTTTGTCAGAAGATACTAAGGCAATGACATTTCAGCACAAATCGACAGTAACTACCAAAAGCTAGACCTCAGGAATGTTGAGATCATACTTAAAAGCCACTGATGGGCAAGAGCAGATGGACAGCTCAGTCTTGTCACACTGTTGTTAGAGCATCAGACCTTGTTCAGTAAACTTACAAGGGAGACATGAATAGGCCGATGGACCTTTTGACTGCGCTTCAAGTTTTTTCCACCATATATCCCATACCAATACAGATCAATAATGTCAACAATTAATAACATTAATAATCAATAGGAGTCAGTAATTTTCACACACCAGGATCTCTCGGTCATGTATAACCACACCTTTATGTGAAAGTTAGAATGTTTTCTTTCCCTATATTAACAATGCTAATGTCACGTAACTTAGTCTCAAAATCAAATGATAAACATACAAAAACAAAGCTGGCTGACCAAAGCAGCGAACAAATTTCAATCTAAGCAAAGCTTGAGCTACCACAGATTCTAAAGTTACAGTACAAATTAATAGCAAGAATAACTGTGCAAATTATATTACATACATTTAGATACAGCAAAGAAAAGACATCAACTGTTATTACATGTAGTAAACTAACACCAGATAGCATTTTTGGGCTTCATGCAAAACAATTTAGTCACACAAATTTGGAAAAAAATCCAACCATGGCTCTATCAAAATTAGCAGTTGGTACCTAGAAACAAAGGCAAACAGTCATAACAATCTTTAACATTGTCAGTATACCTGTCCTCAATATGGTTCAGCAAGCTGTGACTGTTTTTGACAATAGGACATCAGTTTGGTCAGCACGACATCAGGATTCAGCATCAAAGTTCAGAATAAGCAAAGTCTCTCTAAGCAGTTCAAAAGAATATAGCTAATGGTCTAAACTCTCAAGAAGTATGGGGAGAATGGCTTGTCTTCTCTCAGTGCAGTCTGGCTAAGTTAGATTTCCTAAAACTACTTCCCACATCCTAATTGGTCATGGGATCACATGTTCACATTTTGTCCAATGAAACTAAAACCCCAAATCTACTTTTTTACTACTACATGGTTCACATGTCAATGACTGGCTCCTCTTCTCCCGCTCCCGTCATTCAGCTCATCAGGTATCAATATTGTTGCAGCTTATACTCCAGTCAGTGCATCCATTGTCTTCTCCTGAGAAGGTCAATCTTACACCTACTACATTAAACATTGTTTCACTAGCAAGTGCAGCGTCTTCTAGCAAGCAGTTTTTCATGACAACTAACTTCAGCTACAAGCACATGGTCAGTACAGTGGAAAATCACAATTTAATTCTCTAAGCATCCATTTTATTAAACGCCTAAGAAATGCAGCTTAACATGAAGCTGTGCAACTAGACCAAGACCTCTCCAAATTAAGGCCTAAAACTAATGAAGCTAATACATAATGCATAACCCTTAATATGACATATTACTACATTAATCAAACATAAGCTCAATATTTCATATTAATAAGCCATCAATAAGTTTACTTTGTGAACATTGACGTACAGTCTGCTGGGCGCACCTTCAAATGCATGCATTATTTTTCTCTAAGTTAATACATTTTCTACGCAAATCCAACACTCAAAATACATGAATATTCATTAATAAACACATTAATAATTTCATCATTAACAGTCCTTTCTCTGATGACTAAATATGTCATCCCACCAAATCGTCCCACACAAATTTTTGCATCAGCTAAAATTCTGTCACTTCAATTCCCTCAAATCTTCGTTCCCTTCTTGAATTTCCCCTAAACAATTTTTCTCTTTTCATTCCATATCTCCTGTGATCATTTTTCATTTTCTTCAATTTAATCATTCTAAACAATTTACATATTCTCCGTGCTCCAATTATGCAAATCACAATAATCAATACCCCTTGAATTATTTTCAATATTATCCCTTTCCCAATGTTGCTGGGCCAATTTCCCACTGAAGCAAACCCTTTTCCATCTTTCTCCCAAACACCTGGTTATTTCAACTCTTTCAAATCAGCACTCTCATTAGTCAGATTAGATAGTAAGCTTCTAGTTTCTTTACTATTATCAGCGATAAACGAACAGCCGTGCTTCGAATTAAGAACTTTGCAAACTCCACCATCCTTTGCTAAAAGAATGTTTAACGCAAGGCAGTTCAGAAGAGTCATAGCTCTTTCCACAGCTAATTCTGTATCTATCAGGATCATAGCTCCTGAAAAATTTGTCAGCATGTTATCCACAGTAGTAGACAACTTTTGATCTTTATTGAGTTCAGAATAGCTCCTACTGAAGGAATTATTGCTCCAAATATATCTCCCACTATAACAGAAGGAGACTCTCTCTTTTCTGTTATGTGATATAATTCAGTCAATATCGGTAATCTCTTCAAGTCATCCAGTTGGAAAACTATCCCCAAATAAGCCAACCCTACCATACCATCCTCTTGGAAGACATTAATAAACATTAAGTCCACAAATATAACATATGCCAGAAATCACTGAATTCTGACCATTCAACATAAATGTCCATTTACTCTAGAACAAAAACACATGTCTACATTCACTCGTTCCCACAAAGTATCAGAACTAGATTTAGTTCTATATATACAAAGCTTCTGTACGTGTTGCCTATCTACAGTTAATTTCCTTTGTGTTTTTATTACACTATAAGCATAAACATTTCTAAAAGTCCTTTTCTCTAAGCTCTTTTCTAAATTCCCCTTTAATATCTTTATCCTGTCATCTGTGTGATCTAAAAAGCTCTTCTCTAAAGATGCAATCAAGCATGTCAGGTTATTCCTGTGAGCGTAAGCCGTGCCAAAAGGTAATGTAGGCTCAAAGAAACCCCTCTCTAATACTATGTCATTGTCCTTAGCTGCTCTACTCAGATACCTAATCATGGGGACAAACGAAAACACCACATCATGGTTGGAATAGAAATATTGAATGTATTACTGGTTATGGAATCTTGTTAGTAACAGGCTAAAAGTTATCCCACAAGTAAGAGGCAAAGTATGATAGGTAACTCTTTCTTTGACTGATGAAGGAATCTGTGTACACACAAAACAATTCTTTGCATCCATCATCTCAATATACTCACTCAGTAAGCGATGGAAGACATTAGAAGAAAGTTCCCCTTGTACATTATCTACATACAGATACTTCTCATCTGGCCTAAACCTCTCTATTGCAGTAGTTGTCTCTGAAGCTGAAGTATGGCTGGCTTTACTCTTGTCAAGAACAGTCATGCCCACAATCAATATCACACTCAATATCACACATACAATAGCCAAACCAATACTCATGTATTTACAGCACCTGTTCTTCCTACCCTGATGGCTAATGTTACTCATGATCTCTAAAGATTTAGAAAGTAGAAGATAAAATGTAAAACTATGCAGCAAAAATAAAATAAAATCGTTCTTCTTTTAGCAGTTATTTACAGCTTTCAGTCTCACTTCCAGGATCCTTTATATCAAAATCAGTAAGCTTGTCAAAAATCGGTTTAGCAGCTTGTCAAATAAGGTTATTTTGTAAAATCAGGTTTCAAAAAGGTCAAATCAGGTTATCAAAGTCTTTTCCAGTTAATTTCAACAGTTTCTTTCTCTTCACACTTTTCTCAAATTTGTCACAACAGTTCAGTACATCAGCGTCCCTCAAGTGCCAAAATATTGACCTGGAGTGTCTCAATCAAAACAAAAAGACAAATATTCTCTTCTCATTCACTTACTGCATACGCCCATTCAGGACCTGAATACCTCCGACTTGCTATTCTCTTTTTTTTCAACTTTCGATCTCTATTTAATTCTCCTTCACTTAAGTATTCTCTCCTTGTTGTGTCTACTTTTTCCTCGATTGTTGTCACAACAACTGCTTCCTTTCTCTTTGCTTGTGACTCTGGCCACTTATCTCCTTCCAGTGGACCCTTGGTCAATGCTCTTTTCAGTGTTGAATTTGAAACCTCTTCTTGGTCTGCTGGATTTTCTCTTGATGGACCTGCAACTGGTTCAGGAGGAGTCAGATCATATAGGCTTTGATCTGCCTCAACACGGTCCCCTTTGGGGTCTGGTGTTTGCTCTGTTTGTCTCTCAAATTCATCTTCTTCTGGGAGAGCCTTCCTCTGACAAGACTCTCCTGCTGCCTCAATTGAGATTGGCTCACTGTCACCCTCCTGGAGGTCTTCTCCTTTGTCTCTCACAG
Organism: Pleurodeles waltl; assembly: GCF_031143425.1. NCBI lineage: Eukaryota > Metazoa > Chordata > Amphibia > Caudata > Salamandridae > Pleurodeles > Pleurodeles waltl. The sequence goes on from NC_090439.1 coordinate 253,495,744, forward strand.
GAGTGACTGAACCATCCTCAATGGGATCAGATCCTGCCTCAGTTCCTCTTTCTTCTTCTTCCGGCTCTGAGGCTTGTCTGCTCGTTGTTGGTACTCTCAACAACTCCTGTTCATTGTCCAAAAGACATGGCATTTTTCTCTTGTGGCTTGCGTGTATCCAGTCTGGAACTCCAGCACACTTCACAGCTGTGGTAGTGGTCAGAATCACCTGGAAAGGGCTTTTGGACTGAGGCTCAAAACACGTTATTCTCACGTGTTTTCAGACTATCACCCAGTCACCCACCCTCAGTGTGAGTCCTTGGTCTTGGATCAGTGGCAGTGTGAGGGCTTCCACCTGCTGAGAGAAACAGCGAACCACATGAGCCAGACCTTTGCAGTAGTCCAACACCATATCATCTGTTATGTTCACAGGAGCATTTGCAGGAACTGCTGGCAACCTCATTGCTCTGCCCATGAGGATTTCATTCGGTGACAATCCAGTCTTCCTGTTGGGTGTCTTTCTCATTGTCAACAGAACTAATAGCTGTGCATCAGGCCATTTCAGATTCATAGAAGCACACATTTTCACTATTCTTGATTTCAAGGTACCATTCTTCGGTTCCACTTGTCCTGATGCATCAGGATGGTATCTACAATGCAACTTCTGCGCAATGTTTAATACTGCACATACTAATTTCACTCCTTCATTTTTTAAGTGACTTCCCCTATCTGATTCTAGGAGATCGGAAACCCAAAACATGGTATCAGTTCCCAAAGCAGTAATTCCGCTACTATGAGGCTGTCATTCCTCCATGTAGGGTACGCTTTAATCCAGTGACTAAAGATGCAATCACCACCACATATCTCAAACCTCCACACACAGGCATCTAAAAAAAAACATTTGCATTCTGCTGAATGGACCTCCTACTCTTCCAATGTGGTTCAAATTAACCACTGTCCCTTTTCCTGCATTCATTTGCTGACAAATGACGCAACAATGGCAAATTGCTTCAGCAACTCGTCTAAACCTTGGATTGAACCAATTATGTTTGAACAGGCGAATCATGGGATCCATCCCAAAATGTGCTTGACCATGATAATAGCCATTTGAGACAACAGGCAGTTCAGCAAAACAAATTGACCCTCCTTTGAAACCCTCAATTCATCCTGTCACTGTACACATTTCATTTTGGTCCATGAATGTTTTTCCTCCCTGTCAACATTATTCTGCAATGTTTTCAATTCTTCTAATGTATCTATCACTTGCAATGCAAAACTTGGACATGTTTCATCTTCTTCAGGTAACAATTCCCATTTATCCTTGAACAATATAGAGTTCAATGCGCAAAACTTTGTGATTTGAACCGCATATCCATTTCCCATTGACAGAAAGTCCTGTGATTTCAGATGTGCACTACATTTCACCACAGCAATCTTTTCAGGCATTTGGATAGCATGCAACAGTTCTTTAATTCTCTCACCATTACTCAATGGTGAACCAGAAGAGGTGATGAAACCCCTCTGTGACCACAATTGCCCAAAGTTATGGACTATTCCAAATCCATACTGGCTATCTGTGCAGATGGTAACTTTTAGCTGAGCAGAAACATTGGATACTCTAGTAAGGGATACCAGTTCCGCTACTTATGCAGGATATACTCCTCAAAGCCAAGATTATTCCAGTATACGAGTAATTGTGCACACAGCATACCCTGCTCTCAATACTCCTGTATTGTCCCTTAAACAGGAACATCAACAAAGATTATTTGCTCATTTTCTTCCAATCGGGTGTCTCTAATATCAGGTCTTGTTGTTTGTGCACATATCAGTCACTTCAAGACAATCATGCTCAATATCTTCCAACTTTTCAATTTCAACATTTACATTTGGAAGTAAGGTTGCTGGGTTAAGCACTGTTCATCTTTTCAATGACACATTTAGTGACCCTAGAATACTCGTCTCCTAATGCGTCAATCTTGCACCTGTCAGGTATTGGGTCTTGGTGCGGGTAAGTAAAACTTCAACTGAGTGAGGGACCATTACTGTTAGGTGGTGTCCCATCACAACATCTTCACACTGTGCGAGGCTCTGTCCAACAGCTGCAACTGCACACAAACAGCATGGTAAAGCTACTGCAACTGGGTCCAAAGTAGCTGAAAAATATGCTACTGAATGGATTACACCTCCATGGACCTGTGTCAAGACAGACAAAGAACATGCATCAAGCTCATGACAAAGCAACCTAAAGGACTTTGTGTAGTCAGACATACCCAAAGCTGGAGCTTTGCACAGACTCTCTCAAATTCTGAAATGCTTTCATGCAAGCCTGGACTAGCACTAGGGGATCGGTAACCTCTTTTGTGGGTCAACTTCTGCAATGGCTTGGAAATGACTGAAAAACTGGGGATCCATTGGTGACAATAGCCTACCATCCCTAGGAACTTCCTGACATCTCTGTGTTTTTCCTGGGGAACTCATCTGCAATATGTCTGTGACCCTTTCTCTGGATATTTTCCTTATTCCCTTTTCTATCTGGTGACCCAAGTACTTCACGTATTTCTGACAGTATTTTAATTTAAATGGAGACTCTTTATGACCATTCTTTCCCAAATGGTTAAGCAATGCAATCCTGTCATACTTGCACTCGTCTCTTGTCTTGAAATGCAATAAGTAAGTTATCAATGTACTGTACCAATGTCGATTAGAAAGGCAATTCCAGTGACTCCAAAGTCTTTTTCAAGATCTAATTGAATATGGAAGTTGACTCTGAAAACCACTGAGGAATTCGACACCAATAGTAAACTTGGTCTAAACATTTGAAAAAAAGATAAATTGGCTGTCCTTGTGAAGAGGCACAGAAAAGAAGGCTTGTGACAAGTCTATGACAGTGAACCACTCAGCATCACATGGAATCTGAAATAAAATCACAACTGTATTTGGCACCATGGAGCAACATTTGATCACAATGTCATTTATTTTTCTCAAATCCTGAACAATTCGAACCTTTCCATAGGGCTTCTTCAAACCCATTATCAGTAAATTACATGGGCTGCTCAACACTTCTTTCAAGACCTCTTGTTTTACAAATTCTGCAATTATGTGAGCGACCTTCATAAGGTTGTCTTGTGGCATGTGATACTGAGGAATCTGAGGAAAAATTGCATTCGGTTTTACAGGAACTTTAACTGGCTCAACTCCATTTATCAGACCTGTTTCTTTCCTTGTCAGATCGCACACTTTCTCTTTAACCATTCCCTGTAAATCAGGAAGAAGCTCCTTCACTGTCAACACTGGAAAGAAATTAATCAGGGGGTATTCCTCATTTATCGCCTCACCATCGATCTCTGGAGCTGGGTCATCCTCATCATCACTATTCGTCTGTATCTTAAGTCCATCATTTGAGCATGTAATCGAGCACTTGGTTTCACACAGCAAGTCTCTTCCCAGTACAGGACTTGGATCACAGACTACAAATTTGTGCAATCCTTTAAAATTGCCAAATTTAACCTGAACTGGTTCTATAACTGGGTTGGTCAAATACTGATTTGCTACTCTGCCAATCTGGACCGTCTTTCCTGGAAAGGGCAAGTTGGAACTTCTGCAGTTCTCACTGTAGAGCATGTAGCTCCTGTGTCAGCCAGGAACAAAACCATGTGACCCATTACTTTTCCATTCACATGTGGGCCTTTCTGATTTATTTCTAGTGAAGCTGCAAGCACGCATTCCTCTTCATCCGAACTCTCGCTCACCCTATCATTGTTTATTCCATTCTCACTGTGTAACAGGAATTGGTGAACTGTGTTATTACTTTGGTTACACTTCTGACCTGTGACCTGTTGAGGAAGCATCACCTGCTGCTGTTGCATTGGGGCCTGAGGTATTTGAATTTGCTGATTAAGTACCAGTGGAACCTGCTGTTGCATTAGCTGAAACTGTGTCATTTGTACACGTGGCATTTGCACCTGTTGCATGGGTTGAAAATTTTGCATTTGATTCACATTATTATGAAGATTCAAATTAGGGCCTCTCATTTTCAGGCCTCTCATGTTTTGAAAGGAATTGATGTCACTTGTTTGTTGAACAACACCTTCCTGTACCATCATCGGACACTCTTGTCTCCAATGTCCAACCGCTTCGCAAGCGTGACAAAGCAACACTCTCTTCGTTCCCTGCACATCATTCTGGACCACTACAGCATTCAAATATGGACTACAGTTTCCATTACCAATTCCTCCGCTACCTCTACCTCTCATCTGGTTTTGAAAGAACTCATTTCCCTGTTGCTGCTGCTGTGGAAAATGTTCCCGCATCTCTGTTTGTGCCGCTTTAATCTGCTTCACCATTGCCTTTTCCTTCAACTTTCTCTGCTTCAACTCAATCTCATCACTACAGTACTTTGCATACTGCAACACCTCATCAATTGTTTTAGCTTGCCAGCAAATCAAATGACTCTTAGGGGGTCATTACAACCCTGGCGGACGGTGTTAAAGTGGCGGTAATACCGCAAACAGGCCGGCGAAAAAAAAAATGGAATTATGACTGTGGCAGAAACCGCCAACATAGACAGCCACTTTAACACTCCGACCGCCACGGCGGTACAGACAAGCAGGGCGGCGGTCACCACCAACATACAGGCGGAAGACAAAGTACCACCCACAGTATTACAACAGGCCAATCCGCCACCTTTTCCGGGGCGGATTCTCCGTGGATATAAACAAGGCAGAAACAGACATTTCAATGGGAAAAAGCTTACCTGAAAAAACTCCACGAGGAAGGAGGGCACCATGGAGCCAGAACTCCAAATACTCCCTGCGCTTATCTTCCTGCTCCTCTATGAACATCAACAACAGCGTCGCCGAAGACAACGGTGAGTACTGCACCTACGACATAGGGGAGGGGGGAGGCAAAAGTCATGGACACACACATGCAACACCCCCACCCCCAACCCGACCCTCACCCACTACAACACGCACACCAATGCATTTTCGAACATCACAGTAACAACCCCCAAGCCCCCCGAAAGAATGCTAAGACAAAAGGAAATGAGTTCAACCATTGTAATGCCTCAAAAAACATTTAGCTCATATATACATCAATATATACACATTCCAAATATATACATCACGATTAGTAGTACAGCTATGCACATTTCAATGTCCGTGGACCACTGGGCCCAAAATGCATGGGTGAGGCCCACACACGATACCTGTCCTGGAACGGAGAGAACACTGCAGGGGCATCAGATTGAAATACAACAGGCACCTCAGGGGGAAGGGAAGGGGGGGCACCTCAGCCGGATGACTGCACCACGCCAGATCCACGACGGGGCTCCATGACAACTGCTGTATCCTGGGGAGTGCAAAGCCACAGACTCACAAGTCTTTGCAGTGGGTGGTTTGCCCACTGTACCATCCTGGGGAGTGCAAAGCCACAGTCTCATAAGTCTCTACAGTGGGTGGGTTGCCCACTGCTGTATCCTGGGGAGTGCAAAGCCACAGTCTCACAAGTCTCTACAGTGGGTGGGTTGCCCACTGTACCATCCTGGGGAGTGCAAAGCCAAAGTGTCTCAAGTGGATAACAGTCTCCACTGGTTCCGGAGGGGGACTGGTGCCCAGAGTGCTTCATCCTGCCAAGGATAGATGGAGTGGATGCATGTCTCCACTGGTTCTGGAGGGGGACTGGTGCCCAGAGTGCATCACTCACCCTGTGACATTCCCTGTTGCGTCACTGCCCCTGCCGCTCATGGGCTAGCGGTGCTTGAGTTGGCTGTGCATGCCCTGTTCAGCGGTGCTTGCCATGGCGGTCTTTGCCCTGTTCAGCGGTGCTTGACTATGCTGTCTCTGACCTATTCAGCGGTGCTTGCCATGGCGGTCTTTGCCCTGTTCAGCGGTGCTTGCCATGGCGGTCTTTGCCCTGTTCAGAGGTGCTTGATTTTGCTGTCTCTGACCTGTTCAGTGGTGCTTGCCATGGCGGTCTTTGCCCTGTTCAGCGCTGCTTGCCATGGCGGTCTTTGCCCTGTTCAGCGGTGCTTGCCATGGCGGTCTTTGCCCTGTTCAGCAGTGCTTGACTTTGATGTCTCTGACCAGTGCTGCGGTGTGTGCCAGGCGGTCCCTCATTGCCCAGTGGGGCTGTGGCTGCCGGGGCCCTCCTGGCCACTGACTCCGGCGGTGGTCTCCTGACCAGTGACAATAGTGCTGCCCTCCTGGGCACTGTCTCCGGCGGTGGTCTCCTGACCAGTAATGATAGTGCTGCCCTCCTGGGCACTGACTCCGGCGGTGGTCTCCTGACCAGTGATGATGGGGCTGGCGGTGGCGACTTGGGCAGCGGGGAGGATGGCGGCCTTCTCCGCTGTGCTGCTCTTCCCAGACTTTGGAGACTTCTTCTGCCCCTTCACCACCGTGGGAGGAGTCACAGCTGACTCGACACTCCCCCCGGGACCCTTGTGGGCGGCTTTGCCGACAAGTGTCTTCCCCCTCTCCCGTCGGGCACTGTCCAACTTCTGGTGCTTCACAGGGGGTGGACTGGCAGTGCTTTGGCTCCGTGTCACACTGGCTGCCCTGGTGCCCGGTGCACTCCACATACCTTGAACAGGCACCACTGGTACCAGAATCTTTTTGGCTGAGGGGAGGGTGATGGGACAGAGGTCAAGGTTGCTCAGGAAAATTTTCTGACGAACACTGGGACGGGTAGCTGGAGGGGGATCTGGGAGTGGAGGAAGAGGAGGTGGTTGTAGGAGGTGTAACTTTGGGTGATTTGGGTGCAGGTGCATGTTCTGGAGGCTGTTGTGAGGTGGATGGATGTTGGGTGTGTGTGTGCCCGTGTTTGTGTACTTTGGGAGGGGGGTCACAGACACACTGGGAGAGGACACAGGGGACGTGTAAATGGTAGTGGGGGTGGTGAGTGCAGGTGAGCGGGGTGTGGTGCTGGGTGTTCTGGTGCGAGTCCTAGTGGTTGTTGTGGGAGTGCATGCAGGTGAGAGTGTAGATGACACTGGGAGGGAGGAGGGAGACGACGAAGAGGGGGACACAGTGGAGGCAGTGGATGTTGCTGTGTCTGTTTGGGGGTGATGCTTGTGTGAGTGCCTGTGGGATGTGTGGTGCCTATGTTTGCCTGAGCTGCCCTTGTGTGCTGAGGTGTGTGCAGGCTGTTCTGATGGTGTGCCTGTGATAGGCTGGGGTACAGGGGATTGGGTCTGGGTGGAGGAAGTTGGAGGGGGGAGGCTAGACACAGGGACAATGGCTGCCATCAGTGCTGAGGCCAGAGATTGCAGGGTTCGATGATGGGCAGCCTGACCAGAATGAATGCCCTCCAAGAATGCACTGGTGTGTTGCAACTCCCTTTCTACACCCTGGATGGCATTCACAATGGTAGACTGCCCAACAGTGAGTGACCTGAGGAGGTCAATGGCCTCCTCACTGAGGGCAGCAGGGGTGACAGGGGCAGGGGCTGAGGTGCCTGGGGCGAAGGTGATGCCCACCCTCCTGGATGAGCGGGCACGGGCCGAAGGCTGAGGGGCTGCTGGGAGGGCGGTGCTGGTAGGGGGGGTGGCGGCTGTACCTGTAGAAGTGGGGGACACAGATGGTGCCGCCAACACAAGGGAGCTCCCATTGGAGGATGAGTCCGTGTCGCTGGTTGCTGATCTGCTGACCGCCGTGAAGCTCCCCTCGCCCTCCGTCCCACTGGTGTATTCGGAGTCCGTGGTGTGGCCCCCATGGCCATGTAGGACGCAGCCCCCTCGTGCTCCAGTGCCCCTGTACCTCCGCCTGATGATGCTGATGCACAAAAGAACAGGGAGACCACAAAAAGGGGTGGGGAGACAGAAGAAAGACAGGTTGCGTGCATGGCTTACCGCTACCGTTGGTGGACAATACAGACACAGCAGCCCCATGCACTATGCCGTGCTCTTGGCCTCTACAGATGCAGTTCCTGGGATATGGCCTACTTGCCTATGAGTGTCACCTGCCCACATAAATGACACAGGGGCATGTATACCTGTTTTTGACACTCTACAGAGGTGGGGTGGAGTGGCACATTGCCTGCATTACGGAGGGGCCTAGCCTACGGAACTCGCCCTGGCCTGGGGAAACCCACAGCCCTTCTCCCCCACCCATACCCCTACACTGCGCGCAAAGTCATGAAATTGTGAGTGTACTCACCCCCTTGTGTCTGCTGTGATGCCCTCATGCGCCCATCCAACTCAGGGAAGGCCACCGCCAGGATCCGGAACATCAGGGGGGTCATGGTGCGACGGGCACCCCTCCCACGTTGGGAGGCCATCCCCAGCTGAGCCTCCCCCTGTCTTCTTGCTCCAGCGGCGAATGTCCTCCCATCTTTTACGGCAGTGTGTGCTCTGTCTCTGGTGGGCCCCCAGGGTCCGGACTTCCTTGGCGATGCATGCCATATATCCTTCTTCTGGTGGGTGCTGACCTACATGAAATGTACAGGGGAAGAAGAGAAGTCATTAACAACTGCACCGTCGAAGTGAGTGGCCCACATCCCTACCTTTGCCATGTGGCACATGCATTCACAGTCCTTCATGCTCGTAGAACTGTGCCCCCTTCCTTCTTACAACCAGCACTCCCCACCCAGGCATAGCCCATACAACTTGCTCCCTGTGTAATCACCTGTTGGTCTGGAGGACCGTAGAGTAGCGTGTACTGGGGGAGGACCCTGTCCACGAGCTTCTCCAACTCCTGTGCAGTGAAGGCAGGGGCCCTTTCCCCAAACGCACGAGCCATTGTTTCTTCCAGATTGAGGTCACAGCAGCACTTGCAGTGTAGGTCCTCTCCTGTCGAAGATCAGGTATCAATTGATTCAACAGATAGAAAATGGCAGTCACGTCCGCGGCGATGACGTCCGCGACGGTGCGTATCATCACCGCCGGGGCACTTCGTCATTGGGTCCTGGGACCCATAGGGTCCAATGTTAACCAATGCAGCATTGCGCCGCAGTCTTCGACCGCCTACCGCAACGGTGTACAACGCCAGCGCAGTTACCTCACATGCCTTTGTCCCACTTTAGAGGTCAGGCATCCGCCATTTCAGGGACCCACATGGCTTCTTTTACAACTGTGTCTCACATACCTAGGCCTGGACTCAACACACATAGAGAAAGATTTATGTACTTCGTGTCGTGTTCTGTGTAGCTGTGGGTACATACCTCCGAATTGGTTGACTCTGTGGTCGTTGTTGTCCTTCCTAGGCACTGTCAGTTGGGACATGTGAGGAGATGGCGGAATCCTCCGGTGTACCGACTGCTGGTGGACCTGTTGACAATGGAGGAGCGACATTTAATCATCACCTCCAGTTTTGACTGTGCCACAATCCAGGAACTGTGTACCCAGTTGGAGCCAGACCATATGTCACCAATCCGCCATCCCACAGGAATCCCCCCTCAAGTGCAGGTGCTATCAGTGCTCCATTTCCTAGCAAGTGGGTCATTTCAGACAACAGTGGCCATGGCATCAGGGATGTCCCAGCCTATGTTTGCTAACGTATTGTCCAGAGTGTTGTCTGCCCTGCTGAAACACGTGAGGAGCTACATCATTTTCCCTCAGGTGGAAAATTTGGCTACTGTGAAAGGTGACTTCTATGCCCTGGGACACATCCCCAACATCATAGGTGCCATTGATGGGACCCATGTGGCTTTGGTCCCCCCCCACAGGAGTGAACAGGTGTAGAGGAACCGTAAGAGTTATCATTCGATGAATGTACAGATAGTATGTTTGGCAGACCAGTACATCTCGCAGGTAAATGCTATGTTCCCTGGCTCAGTACATGACGCCTACATCCTGCGGAATAGCAGCGTCCCTTATGTGATGGGTCAACTCCAGAGGCACCGGGTGTGGCTATTAGGCGACTCTGGTTACCCCAACCTGTCATGGCTACTGACCCCAGTGAGGAATCCCAGGACCAGGGCAGAGGAACGCTACAATGAGGCCCATGGGCAGACAAGGAGGGTGATCGAACGGACCTTCGGCCTCCTGAAGCCAGGTTCAGGTGCCTCCATATGACAGGTGGTTCCCTATTCTACTCACCAATGAAGGTGTGCCAGATCATCATCGCCTGCTCTATGCTTCACAATCTTGCTTTGCGACGCCAGGTGCCTTTTCTGCAGGAGGATGGTCCAGATGACGGTGTTGTGCCAGCTGTGGAGCCTGTGGACAGTGATGGGGAGGAATCAGAGGAAGAAGACATTGATAACAGGGACTCTGTCATACAGCAATATTTCCAGTGACACACAGGTGAGATAAATTTCTTTACTATTACATTTACTTTCACACTTCTACCTCTATCGTGTCTGTCAATTTCAAGCAGTATTTGCTAACTGAGTTGTACATTTCCATTACGGTTTCACAGGTGTGATTACCAACGTGTGTCATCTGCTTGCATCCTTCATGGACTTGTGATGTGTGACATAGGTATGTTGACATTACATTTTCGAACGGATTTGGCCATTGTCATAGTTAATACACATTTTCATAATCACAGACTGACTCCAGATTGTTTTGTGGTTCAAGGGTGTTTATTGAAGTGCTAATTATTGGAGGGGGTGGCAAAATGGTGATGGGTGATGGTGGAGGAATGTCCATGGCAGAGTCCAGTCTATTAGTCTCACAGGTGCACTGCCCATATGGGCATAGGAAGTGGAGCTGGAACAGTTCCAATCTGGACAGGGTAACAAAGTGGGACAGTGGGATGACAATCAGGGTGGTCTCATTTCCTGGTGGGGGTCTTGCCATCTTGCTCTGTCCTGTTCCTGGCTCTCAGGGACCGCTTGCAGGGTGGTTCTCCGTCTGCAGGGGGTGGGGTGCTGGTGTGTTGGTCCTGTGGTGGGGCGTCCTGTCCACTAGCGCCGGCGGAGGTGGTGGGCAGTTCATCGTCCAAGCTAGTGTCAGGGGCCCCTTGGAGTGCCACGGTGTCCCTCATGGTCTTCTGTATGTCCTTCAGCACCCCTACGATGGTGCCCAGGGCGGAGCTGATGGTTCTGCGCTCCTCCCTGAAGCCCAAATACTGTTCGTCCTGCATGCGCTGGGTCTCCCGAAACTTGGCCAGGACCGTCGCCATCGTCTCCTGGGAGTGATGGTATGCTCCCATGATGGAGGAGAAGGCCTCGTGGAGAGTGGGTTCCCTAGGCCAGTCCACCCCCTGTCGCACAACAGCCCTCCCAGTTCCCCTGTGTTCCTGTGCCTCCATCCCCTGGACCGTGTGCCCACTACCACTGCCCCCAGGTCCCTGTTGTTGTTGGGGTGGTGGGTTATCCTGGGTTCCCTGTAGTGGTGGACACACAGCTGATTGACGTGTCCTGGGTACGGAGGTATGGGCCCACTGGGTGGGTGCTGTGCTGGTGTTACCAGAGGGTGGAAGGTCAGTGTTGGGCTGTGCCTGTGCTTGGGGAACCGACTGTCTGAGGCCCACGATGGTCCGGGCTGGTCATCTGGATCCAGTTGGCCAGAGCTGCTGTCATCACTGTGGGCCTCTTCTGTGGGTGGGGTAGAGATGTCTGGACCATCCTGTCTGGTGACGTTAGGTAGTGGTCCTGCAGGGGTATAAAAGCATGATTATTGCATGTGTGTGTCTCATGGTGTGCAATGGGTGGGTGAGCGTGTACCCCAGTGCTAGCATTCCTGTGTGTGGGCTTGTGTGATGATGGTTAGGGGGTGTTATTGGTATGAGCAATGGGCATGCTTTAGTGATGGGTGTCCATGCTTTGGTTTTGCATGCAGGGCTTGGTGTTGGGATGGGTGGTTTGTGTTATTGGTACATTAGTGAAGAGTTTGAGTGACAGGGGTGAGGGTGGGGGTGTGTGATAGCATGCAGGTAGGGTGGGGGACATGATAGTTAAGATTAGACTTACCAGTGTCCATTCCTCCACCAACTCCTCCGAGGACCTCTGGATGCATAATGGTCAAGACTTGCTCCTCCCATGTTGTTAGTTGTGAGGGAGGAGATGGGGGTCTGCCGCCAGTCCGCTGTACCGCGATGTTGTGCCTGGAGACCACGGAACGCACCTTCCCCCGTAGGTCGTTCCACCTCTTCCTGATGTCCTCCCGATTTCTTGGGTGCTGTCCCACTGCGTTGACCCTGTCAACTATTCTTCGCCATAGCTCCATCTTCCTAGCTATAGAGGTGTGCTGCACCTGTGAGCCAAATAGCTGTGGCTCTACCCATACGATTTCCTCCACCATGACCCTGAACTCCTCCTCAAAAAACCTGGGGTTCTTTGGCGTGCCATGGGGTGGTGTAGGTGATGTGTGGGGTGGTGATGAGTGTGGTGATGTGTAGTGGTGTGTGGTGTTTTGTGCGTGGATGTTGTGTGGGTGATGGTGTTGTGGGCCTCTGTGTGGTGGGGTTGTCTATTGCTGTGCTCTCTCTGTCGCCTTCGTCTCTAATTTTTGGTCGTAGGGGTTTGTGGGTGATGTTGTGTGTTTTATATTGTGTTGGGTGTGTGGGAGTGGTGTTTGTATGTGTATCAGGTGTGTATATTTGGAAATGTGGCGGTGTTTTGGAGATGTGTGTGTATTTTGAGCACGGCGGTGTGTAGCGCCAATGGAATACTGCGGTTAAAAGACCGCCACGTGGATTCGTGGGTCGTGACAGCATGGGCGTGTCCGAATTTCGGCGGATTCCGAGGTGAGGGTCATAATAGCTGTGGCAGATTTCCGCGGCCGCGGCGGTGTATTGGCGGTCTTCTGCACGGCGGTAAACGGCTTTACCGCCAATGTTGTAATGACCTCCTTAATCATGTGGCTAATTTCAGGTCTCAATCCTTCCTCAAATCTAAACAGAAAATGAATCATGTAGTTCAGTTCAATTGCCTCCATACCACTGTAAAGCTTAAACGCCTGCAACAATCTCTCATAGTATGCATGTATCCTTGGCTTCCTTTGCTGTCCTGTCTATTCCTTGCCAGTCAATATTTCTGGCGAGGTTCTCATCTTCAAAAACTCAATCACTTTGTAGTAATATTTCATTACTTCAGGAGATGGTGCACCTGTAGCCTGATCTCTCTCTAGTTGTTTGGTTGGCCAATCTATACTCCTTTTACACTCTATCCACAGATCAGCCGGAATTATTATTTATAATAGAGTGTTCAAGTCTTCCGACAGATACTTTGCAAGTTTCACAACCCTGTCTGTCTGCTGGTACCATTCCACTGGCTTCTCTTTCAACCTGGGATAATCACTTGTAAAGGAGAGAGGCCCTCATTATGACATTGGTGGTAAATACCACTTACCACCACGCTGACTACCGCCAACTTACCGCCGGCGCGGCAGATATCCGGTCACCATAATATGACAAACATACACCAATCCGTCAGTATTCAGCCACAGACACAAATCCACCAGACCAAAGGTCAGTGATAAACTGGCAGTATCAAAAGCCACACTGTTATGCCAACAGAACAATGCCTACCACATTATGAGCCGCGAACCACCACGGCCGACATTCAACAGTGGTAAACCTTTGGCAGTACATACCGTGGCGCTCAAAATGGACACACACAAACAAAACAACACACAATAGACAATTCAAACAACACACACCTCACACACATACACACATGTTAGACCTGACATGCTTTAGGGTGGTCACCCCTAACTTTTTGCCTGCCTCCCTCCACTTTTTGGACTCTGTTTTTGCTGGCTCTTAGACTCTGCACACTTTACCACTGCTAACCAGTGCTAAAGTGCATATGCTCTCTCCCTTGAAACATGGTAACTTTGGATCATACCCAATTGGACTATTTAATTTACTTATAAGTCCCTAGTAATGTGAACTGTATGTGCCTAGGGCCAGTAGATTAAACACTACTAGTGGGCCTGCAGCATGGTTGTGCCACCCACTCAAGCAGCCCCTTTACCTTGTCCCAGGCCTGCCATTGCAAGGCCTGTGTGTGCAGTTTCACTGCCACTTCGACTTGGCATTTAAAAGTAATTGCCAAGCCTCAAACCTCCCTTTTTCTTCACATAAGTCACCTCTAATGTGTGCCCTAGGTAACCCCTAGAGCAGGGTACTGTGTGGGTAAAAGGCAGGACATGTACCTGTGTAGTTACATGTCCTGTTAGTATAAAACTCCTAAATTTGTTTTTACACTACTGTGAGGCCTGCTCCCTTCATAGGCTAACATTGGGCCTGCCCTCACACATTGTTGAAGTTGCAGCTGCTGATCTGAAGGGAATAGGAAGGTCATATTTAGTATGGTCAGAATGGTAATACAAAATCCTGCTGACTGGTGAAGTTGGATTTAATATTACTATTTTAGAAATGCCACTTTTAGAAAGTGATCATTTCTTTGCACTTAAATCTTTCTGTGCCTTACAATCCACATCTGGCTAGGTTTAGTTGACAGCTCCTTATGCATTCACTCAGACACACCCCAAACACAGGGTACTCAGCCTCACTTGCATACATCTGCATTTTGAATGGGTCTTCCTGGGCTGGGAGGGTGGAGGGCCTGCTCTGACACAAAGGACTGCCACACCCCCTACTGGGACCCTGGCAGACAGGATTGAACTGAAAGGGGAACTGGTGCACTTCTAAGCCACTCTTTGAAGTCTCCCCCACTTCAAAGGCACATTTGGGTATAAAACAGGGCCTCTGCCCTACCACCTCAGACACTTGCTGGAGAAGAAACCTGAACCAGAACCTGCATCCTGCCAAGAAGAACTGCCTGGCTGCTCAAAGGACTCACCTGTCTGCTTTCTACAAAGGACTGCTTCCGTGCTGTTGGCCTGCTGCCTTGCTGAACTCTTCTCTGGCTGCAAAAGTGCTCTCCAAGGGCTTGGATAGAGCTTGCCTCCTGTCCCCTGAAGTCTCAGGACCAAAAATACTTCTCTTTTTCATTTGGACTCTTCGTGCGGCAAAAAGTTTGACGCACAGCTTACTCTGCGGCAAGAAAATCGCCGCACACCGACGCTGATTGACGCGACACCTTCGGGTCAACCAGAACTTCAATGCACGGCCTCGCAAGGCATCTCCGCCCGACTTCCAGAGGGGAAATCGACGCAACGGCTAACGTGAGAACGAAAATTCCACGCACAGCCTCTCGGAACGACGCGCAGCCGGAAAACAAGCCGAAAAATCCACGCACAGACCCCGGGACATCTGGTAATCACACGAACCACAGAAAGAGACTGTCCGCGCGCCAGGAAACAACGCACGACTTCCCCGCGTGAAAAATAACAACACAAGTCTGTGTGTGCAGGGGAGAAATCTACGCACACACCATTTTTCCACGTATCTCTTCTTCTGTGGCCCTCTGCGGAGATTTGGCACTGTAAACCAGGTACTTTGTGCTTGAAAGAGACTTTGTTTGCTTTTTAAAGACTTAAGACACTTATGGAGTCATTTTGACCTCAGCGGTCTTTTTCCAAGACCGCCGAGGGACCGCCGTGCGGAAGATCGCCAGTGGTGGTGGTTTGCCGCTCAGCCTATTATGACCATTGGCAGCTCTCTGTCCTTTTACGGACGGAGAGCCGCCAACAGCCATACTGGCGGGCGGCGGGGAAGTGGAGGTTGCTCCACCTCCACCGCCACGCCAACAGAACACCGCCCAGCGAAGCACGTCCAGTGATTCGGCGTGGCGGTGTTCTGTTGACGGTGTGGTGTCGGCAGAGCAGCCCCCATGGCTCCCGTCCCCTCCAGGAGGATCGTCGGACCAGGTAAGTCGATCGTCCGTGAGGGGAGGGGGTGGGGGTGTGTTGTGTGTTGTGTGCGTGCATGGGGGTGTGCGTGTGTGTATGTAGAGGGGGTGTGTGAGTGCGTGTATGCTTGCGTGGGTGTTGTGTGTTTGGGAATGAGTGCGTGTATGTCTGTAGGTATGTCTGTATGGATGTGTGCATGTAAGTTTGAATGTGGGTGTGCGTGTCTGACTGTGTGTGTGGATGTTGGCATGTATGTCAGTGTGTGTGTGTGTATGTGTGTTGGTGGTGCCTGCGTGCGTGTCGTGTGTGCATGAGTGCTGTGATGTTGGGGGTAGGGGTGGGGAGGGGGGTCCTGCCACCTTTGGGGGATGGCCGGGGTGGTGGGGGGTGTAGGGGAGGGAGTCGGGGTGGGGGTGGGGGAGATCCCTATCAGTGCCAGGGAAGCACCCCTCCCCCTGCAGAAGGAGAACCACCCCGCAAACGTTCCTTGCGATCCAGACAGAAGCCAGAGACACTTGCCAAGACACCCGCCAGGAAATGAGACTCTCCTGATTGTCACCCTTGTGTCCCACTCTGTCACCATGTCGACCTTGAACTGCCATTGCTTCCCTTCCTATGTCCCCTTGGACAATGCACCTGTGCTACAAACAGACTGGAACAATACCCTGGACTTTCCTCCATAATCATCCCAGCCCATTGCACTTGCCCTTCAATATTTTAGCATTTCAATAAACACCCTTGGAAAAAAAAAGAAGTTTAGAGTATGTCACATTTTTTAAGTATGTATTCATTTAAACAGGTGCAAACATTGCAATTCAACTGTACAGAAAATGAGCATAGATTAATACCCTGTAGCTGGATGCAGTGATCACACCAGGAGCATATGTGAGATCACCAGCATCTGGAAAATGAATTGCCAAAGGGTACAGTAAGTGGGCAAAGAAGTGGGAAAAAACAGCATGCCAGTGCCACAGAAATTCAAACAAATGTCATTGAAATGTGAAATAACACTGTCTTACCTGTGCGTCATTGGAAGTATTGTCTGATCACTGATGTTCTGTTGTCCTCATCCTCATCCTCTGCCTCCTCATCCTCCTTGTCCACAGGGTCCACTGCTGCCACACGGGCATCTCCAGCCTCCTCCTCCTGCAGAAAAGGCATATGGCGTCTCAGAGCAAGGTTGTGCAACATGCAGCATGCCACTACTATCTGGCAGACCTTCTTGGATGAGTAGCACAGGGATCCACCTGTTAGATGGAGGCATTCCTCACAGGGGTCAGCAGCCATGATAGGTTGGGGTAACCAGAGTCACCTGCAAATTTTGAGGTGCAACATTTAGCCACACACTATCCCATATGCCCAACATCATACCCATACACCAACATATACTGGGTGGAAACCAGGGCTCACATATTAGCCACACCCTTTGCCTCGGTAGTTGGGCTATCACATTAGGGATGCTGCTATTCCTCAGGACAAAGGCATCATGCACGACCCTGGATACTTAGCATTGACGTGGGAGATGTACTGGTCCGCCAAGCACACCATCTGAACATTCATAGAGTAGAAACTCGTCCGATTTCTGAACACCTGTTCATTCTGAGGGGGGGACAAATGCAATATGTGTTCCATCAATCACCCTAATTATGTTGGGGATATGTCCCATTGCATAGAACCTGGCCTTTGCTGTGGCCAAATCTTCAACCTGAGGAAATACAATGTAGCTGCACATGTGTTTAATCAGGGCAGACAACACTCTTGTTAGGACTATTGAGAACATTGGCTGTGACATTCCTGCTGCTAAGCCCACTGTCACTTGGAAAAAAACTGTTGCCAGGAAATGGAGCATTGATAGAACTTGCACAAGAGGGGGGATCCCAGTGGGGTGACAGATAGCAGATATCAGGTCAGGCTCCAATTGGGCACAGAGCTCTCTGATTGTGGCTATAGGTGAGGATAAAGTGTCTGTCCTCCATTGTCGCCAAGTCCACCAGGGGTATGTACAAGAGGGTATGTCTCCATCTCCTATTCATCCGCAGCGGTAGCAATCTATGGGGAAAAAGAGTGAGGATCTGGTCACAACCTGAACAACGGGGCTACAACAGTACTTTGCATGCTGTTCACTTGTAATGGGTAAGGGTGATTTGTACAGTCTGTCCTAATTCCACCAGTGATGCAGCAATTATCCAGGGATGCCCCCTCCCCAAAAAGGCATCCGCATGTCCTGTGTGGAGGGACAGGTGGAAGTGAGGTAATTCTGCTGATGTTGTGCGCCGTTGCGGGAGGTGGCCGGGAACCGCCGTGCAACTCCTCATTGGTTAAAGTTGGTCCCTATGGGTTACAGTGGCCAATGGTGATCTATGCCGGTGGTGACAGTATGCACCATGCAGACGTGAATGCCATTTTCTATCTCATCCCTCACTTGCTACCTGATCTTCAACAGGAAGGGACCTACACTGCATGTGCTGCTTTGACCTGTGTCTGGAACCTACCATGGCCCCAGTCTTCACTTTGGCAGAGTTCGAGAGACTGGTGGATGGGGTCCTACCCCAGTACGGACTGCTGTATGGGCCTCCAGACCAACAGGTGAGTACACTGTGGGCACTATGCATGTGGCATGAATGCATGGAGTGGTGTGTGTGAAGGCCTCATGTAAGGGGGTGGGTGGATGTCCTCTGGGCGGCATATTGGTTGTGTGCTGGGCCATGTGTGTGTAAATGGTGATGTGAAGTGGTATGGTGGGCCATAAGTGTAACAGGCAGGACTGTTTGACTAATTCCATTTTTCTGTGTGTATTTTCTCTGCAGGTCAGTGGGCATCAAAAGAAGGGCATATGGCGTGTCATCGCCAAGGATGTGCAGACCCTGGAGGTCTACTGCAGGTAGAGCACCCACTGACGGAAATGGTGGGAGGACCTGAGACACTGGGCAGGGAAGATGGCAGAGGCCCAGCTGGGGATTGCCTCCCAACGATGAAGGGGTGCCCGTCGATCTTTGACCCCCTTGATGGCCTGCATACTGGCGATGGCCTATCCTGAGCTGGTGGGGCGCTTGAGGGCATCAAAGCAGCCACAAGGGGGTGAGTACAGTGCCCATCATTACAACTTATGTATGGTAGGGTGGTATCCGGTTGGGGGATGTGTGTCAGTGGATGCCCCTATACCAGGCCTGATATTGCAGCCTAGGTCCCCTGGTGGCTAGGGTTCAGAATGAAAAATCTTGCTACCTAGCTCATAGGCATCCACAACTGGTCAGGGCTGGGTGGGTCCCAGGTTTGCTGCATTTGGTGGTGTGTACCCCTCCCCATGGCTTGGCTGCTAACTATTTCTCTGGTAGTGCAATGACATATTGCGTAGGGCTGTTCCCTGTGTGTGAGGGTGCTGTGTACCCTAACTTTGGTGTTGGTGCAGCCATTGACCAAGTGTATCCTTTGTCTCTTCCCCTCCTTTTTATTTTGTCACCCTGTCCTTATGTGCATTAGCATCATCTGGCGGAGGAGCAGAGGCACCAGCAATGGAGGGAGCTGCATCCCACAAGACCCAGGAGGCAGAGTCCACCGATGGTGAGGGCACGAGTGGGATGGAGGGTGAGGGGAGCACCACGGAGGAGACTGGAGGGGACAGTTCTGACACAGATACCTCTTCCGATGGAAGCTCCCTGGTGGTGACTGACACCTCTGTGACCACCCCAGCTCAGCGAGTTGCCCGTGCCCACTCATCCAGAAGGGTGAGCATCTCCTTGTCCCAGGTACCTCAGGCCCTGCCAGTTAGCCCTGCTGCCTGGAGTGAGGAGGCTATTGACATCCTGAGATCCATCTCTGTAGGGCAGTCAACCATTGTGAATGCCATTCAGGGGCTGGCAGCCCAAATGCAACAGACTAATGCATTCCTGAGGGCATTCACACTGGATTGGCGGCCTAACAGAGATCGATTCAGGCTCTGGCCTCCTCTCTGATGGCAGCCATTGTCCCTGTTTCTACCATCCCCCATCCAACTTCCTATTCCCAGTCCCATTCTCCTCAACCCCAGCCCGTCCCAGGCACACAGGCAGACGAGCATGCACATAGGACAACACACAAGAGTGGTACAGGTAAACACAAGCACCACACTTCATCCCACAGGCACTCACACAAACACCATCCAGGTGCAGACACACCCACATCCACTATTTCCATTGTCTCCCCCTCCTCCTCCTTCACCTCCCTCCCAGTTCTGTCTATACTCACACCTGCATGCACTACATCATCATCCATTACCAGCATCATCTCCGCACCAAGCAGAACACACACCTCACTGGCAGACACCTCCACAACAGCCATGCACACATTCTCTGTGCCCTCTCCCACTGTGTCACCCCACAAGGTACACAAACGCAAGCACTCAGACACCCAACAGCCATCCACCTCACAACAGCATCCAGCCCATGTACCTGCATCCAAAATCAGCAAACAACTCCACCAACCGCTCCCTTTTCCTCCACTCCCATTCCTTCTCTGTCTTCCCGCCCCAATGCCCCTTAAAAACGGTTGCTATCCACCATTGACCTCTTCCCTCCCCCTCCCCCAATCCTGCATGTATGGCCAGGGTGGGAAGAACCCAGCCAAGCACCTTACCCACCCAGTCAATGGGCCCAGTCGTCACCACACCCACTCATGGTGGAAAAGGATCCAAGCCAAATGTCCTGAAGGTGAAGGATCCTGCACCACGCAGCCTCAAGGTAAAGGAGCCTGCCCCAGCTGCCAGAAAGAGCAAGGAGCCTGCCCCAGCAGGCAAGAAGGGAAATAAGCCTGCCCCAATATGCCAGAAAGAGCAAGGAGCCTGTTCCAGCAGCTGTTAAGAAAGTAAAGGAGCCTGCCCCAGCTGCCAGAAAGAGCAAGGAGCCTATCCCAGCAGCTGCTAAGAATGTAAAGGAGCCTGACCCAGCTGCCAGAAAGAGCAAGGAACCTGCACCAGCAGGCAGGAAGAGCAAGGGGCCTGGGGCAGGAACTGTGCTGGAGCCCCCACCACCAACCATGGTTACACAGCCATCCAAGGGTGCAGGGGATGGGCAGGAGCCTCCCCCCCAGCAGCATCACCATCTCCAATAGGTAGCTGTCCGAGGTTTCAGGGTTGGGCATGAGCCTCCCCCCCCCAGCAGCACCACCACCTCCAGTAGGCAGCTGTCCAAGGTTGCAGGGGATGGGCGGGAGCTCCCCCCCGGCAGCGCCACCACTTCCAGTGGGCAGCTGTCCGAGGTTGCAGGTAATGGGCAGGAGCCTCCCCCACCACCATCACTACCACTTCCAATGGACAGCCGTCCGAGGTTGCAGGGGATGGGCAGGAGCCTCCTCCCCCAGCAGCACCATCACCTCCACTGAGCAGCCGTCTGAGGTTGCAGGGGATGGGCAGGAGCCTCCCCCCCAGCAGCATCACCACCTCCACTGGGTAGCTGTCTCAGGTTGCAGTGGATAGGCAGGAGCCTCCCCCCACCAGCACCACCACCACCGAGCAGCCGTCACCGCCGGTGGACGGTATGTAATCCTGCCTCCAAGGGCTGCTGTGGAGCCTGGCCGTGCAAATCCAGTGGGTATGACACCCACCTGAGAGACTGTGACCTTGCACTCCCCAGGATCAAGAGCACAGGGCATGAGGCCCCCTCCAGAACCAGTGGGTAAGACACCCACATAGCCAATACTCCCCAGGATAAAGAACACAGGGCACGAGGCCCCCTCCAGAACCAGTGGGTAAGACACCCACATAGCCAAGACTCCCCAGGATCAAGAGCACAGGGCACAAGGCCCCTTCCAGAGCAAGTGGGCAAGTCACCCACTCAAGAGACTGTGGCCTTGCACTCCCCAGGATCAAGCACAGGGCATGTTGACCCCTCCAGAGCAAGTGGGCAAGTTGCCCACTCAAGAGACTGTGGCCTTGCACTCCCCAGGATCAAGCACAGGGCATGTTGCCCCCTCCAGAACCAGTGGTCTTGTTCTATCTCCCGGCTGAGGTGCCCCCATCCCCTTCCCCCGGAGGTGCCTGCCTATTTACCAACTGATGCCCCTGCAGTGTTCTCTCCATGTTGATGAAGGTGACATGTGTAGCCTTGGACTTTGGCCTGTGGCCATTTGGCCTACGAACATTTTGGACTGGGCTGTGTCCCTTTTTGTGTACATATGTATACATCTATTATCTTGCCTAACTTATTTTTCTTGATGTGTTGCTCTCATTACATTAACTTTTTCAAAATCGTTTTGTCCTTGCATTATTCATCCGAGTTATGGGATAAAAAATGTTTTGTGATGCAGCTGATTGTGTGTATGGTGTTGGGGGGGATGTGTGGTACATGTGTGTGTCACTGTCGTTTTTCTCCCTCCCTCCCTTGTGTGCTAGGTGGTTGTACTCACCGCCGTCGTTTCCGCCGGTGCTGCTGTTCGTGGTTGAGCAGCACATAGAAGATCATGGGGAAGACATGCAGCTCGGGCTCCATGGCGGCGTGGTTGTTCCCTGTGTCTTCAATGGTGAGTCCTTTCCCTTCTGAACTCTGTTTCCGCCAGGCTTTTGATGTTGTTGGTACCACCCCAGAAAAGGTGGCGGTTTGCTGAGTCTTAATATGGTGGGTGGAACATTGACTTCCACCTGGCTGTGGCGGCTACTGCTGTGGTGCCTGTTGTTTCCGCCCTGGCGGTCGGTGTGGTACATTGGCTGTCTATCAGAGATCTATCCGCCATGGTCATAATTTGAGGGTAATTATCGCCGGTCTGATGGCTGTATTACCGCCACTTTAGCACCAACCACCATTGTTGTAATGAGGGCTAGAATATCACTCCTGCTCTAAGGGACATGGACAAAATTCCCTCCTGGAATCACTCTCATAGGCAACATTTTCACTGGATCCTTGCCCTCCTGCACATTTGCAGTTAGCTCCACAGAATCCCTTTTTCATTTACATCAACAATAAATAACATTAATAATCAATAGGAGTCAGTAATTTCCACTCAGCATGACCTCTTGGCCATAAATAACCACAAATGATAACATACAAAAACAACACTGGCTGACCAAAGTGGTGAAACAATCGCAACCTAATCAAAGCTTGAGCTACCACACATTCTAAGGTTACAGTACAAATTAATAGCAAAAATAACTGTGCAAATATTACATACATTTAGATTCAGCAAAGAAAAGACATCTACTGTTATTACCTGTAGCGAACTTCATTAGTGAGACCCTAACTAACACTAGATTAGAATAGCATGTTTGGACTTCATGAAAAACAATTTAGTCACATAAATTTGGCAAAACATCTAACTATGGCTGTATCAAAATTAATGGTTGGAACCTTGAAATAAAATAAAATAGTCATAACAATCAGTAACATTGTTAGTGTACTTTCCTCAATATGGTTGAGCAAGCTGTGACAGTCTTCGTCAATAAGACATCAGTTCAGTCAGCAAGACATCAGGATTCAACATCAAAGTTCAGATTAAGCAAAGTCTCTCTAAGCAGTTCGAAAGAATATAGCTAATGGCCTAAACTCTTAAGAAGAATGGCTTCTTTCCTCGCAGTACAGTCTGGCCAAGTTTGATTTCCTAAAACTACTTCCCACATCCTAATTGGTCAAGGGATCAAATGTTCACACTTTGTCCAATGAAACTAAAACACCAAATCTACATTTTTACTACTATGTGGTTCACATGTCGATGATTGGTTCCTCTTCTCCCGCTCCCATTATTCAGCTCGTCAGTTACCAATATTGTTACAGCTTGTACTCCAGTAAGTGCATCCATTGCCTTCTCCTGGGAAGGTCAGTCTTACACATACTACATTAAACATTGTTTCACTAGCAAGTACAGCATCTTCTAGGAAACAGTTTATCATGAGAACTAACTTCAGCTACAAGCACCTGGTCAGTACAGTGGAAAATCACAATTTAATTCTCTAAGCATCACTTTTATAAAACGCCCAAGAAAAGCAGTTTGACATGAGGCTGTGGAACTAGGCCAAGACATCGCTAAATTAAGGCCTACAGTTAATAAAGCTAATGAATAAGGCATCCCCATTAATATGACATATTACTAGATTAATCAAACAAAAGCTCTTTATTTCATATTAATGAGACATTAATAAGTACACTCCGCGAACACTGACGGACACTCTGGTGGGCTCACCTTCAAATGCGTGCATTACTTTTCTCTAAGTTAACACATTTTCGACGCAAATCCAACACTCAAAATACATGAATATTCATGAATAAACTCTTTAGTAACTTCAGCACTAACAATGTACAGTGATTTGACCTCTCTGATGAGTCAACATTTTTTATCTTTCTCCTTGCCCTGACTGGTTGAGAAGCGTGTGACTATTTAGTGAAAGTCACAACTAATAAACTAACTCCACGTGTCTGTTCCTCGTGATAGTCATTATTTGTAAGGTGAATCCCGCCTTGAGATAGGAAAATCTTCAATTTAGAAAGTTGAATATCCAAGACACAGCCACCTCTGCATTGTACATTCTATGGGCTGGCATCTGAGGGGCCACATGTACAAAAGTTCTGCGAGTCGCAAATCGGTCGCAGCGCTATTTGCGACCTCGCAAAAAGCAAAATGGTATGTTCCAATGTCATTTCAGAGTCCCAAATAGTGATGCGACCAATGACCGACTCGCAAAAATTGCGACTTGAAATTGCGACTCACAATTAAGAAATCGCAAATTGTGAGTCGCAAACCGAATGTACAAGGCAGTCGCAATTTTGTGAGTAGTCGCAAAAAGCCCGTTTTGCACACCCATATTAGCACTGATTCCAAACAGGTGGTAACCAGAACCAAAGTTGAAAAGCAGACCCGGAAGGCATCAGGGTTTCTCAAAATGACTGCTCTATATGTGATTGCATGGAGGAGGAGAGTCCAGCAGAGGAGGAAGAGGCAGAGACAGGACAGGATATACCGAACCAGGCAGACCCTATTTCAACAAACTGAGGATGAGATTTATGATAAATACAGACTGAGCAGCACAGTTATCTTCGAGATTATTGAACTGCTGAAACCTCCGCTAGAACGCCAGACAATGTGCGGCTGCTCTATCCCCACACATGTGCAAGTGCTCTGCTCAATGCACCTCTTGGCCTCGGGTAGCTACCAGGGAGTGATTGCTTTTGCTGGTGGGGTGTCCCAAAGTGCCCTGTCACGATTCTTTAGACAGTTCTTAAATGCCATACTCGCAGACATGTCCACATACATATACCTTCCCAGGAATGAGGCGGAAATTAACAGCACCAAGTTGGACTTCTACAGAATTGCCAACTTCCCCCATGTAATAGGGTGTGTGGACGGGACAGATATACCAATTTGCCTACCAGCAAATCTGGAATATGTGTTCCGCAATAGGAAATGTACCCACTCACTAAACATCCAGGTGGTATGTGATGCCTATAAAGTCATTACTGACATAGTGGCTAAATTTCCAGGGAGTACACATGATGCATACATATTCAGGCACAGTGGGATACACCTACACCTAGAACGTGGGAAGTTTGGTGAAGGATATTTATTAGGTACTGTGTAGTACACTCCGATGTCTTAAATACATGTCACTGCATAACCATGTGAAGCAATGCTCATATCTGCTCTTTTGTCACACAGGTGACAGTGCATATGCTCTGAGGCCATGGATACTCACCCCATACCTAACACCTGCCAATCTCAATGAGAGGCACTACAACATAGGACATGGGCGAACCAGAACTATCATTGAGAGGACCTTTGGCTTGTTGAAGTCACGTTTCCGATGCCTGCACAAAAGTGGAGGGGCACTTCAGTATGCCCCAGAGACTGCATGCAAGATCGTGGCAACATGTGCCATCCTCCACAACATCGCCACCAGACGTGGGCTACATCTCACCCTTGACAACACAGATTCTCAGGATGAGGAGCAAGAGCTACCACACCAACAGCCTGGGGATGGTAGCATTGCATTGGAGGGCAGACAGAGACGGGACCACATTGCAACTCACTACTTTGGCAGGTACGTGGCAACCGTGACAACACTCACAAATGTAAGACACACATAGCCAGATTGTGCAGTACAAAAAAATCCCTTTAATGTCAGGAGTGTAATAATGAACTGTTGACATCTAAACAGCAACAAAAAAAGTAAAATGTAATGTCTGACACATTTACATCATGTGCCTCAGGCAAATCCCAGATTAGCAAAATCACACCCTCCTGCGACTACGGCCACCGTGGCCCGATCCTGGTTGGTCCCCTGATCCTTGGCAGGCACTGCTACTCCGCAGGATGCGTGCATCTGAGGAAGAAAAGTTGCTGATGCTGGAGATGTCATCACTATCCTGAGGGGTATCGCCAATGCCCCTTGCTGCCTGTGTGGTCTCTATTAGGTCCACCGCATGACTGATGCGCCCTAGTTCCCTTGCTACATCACCGGCAAAATGCCCAAGTTCCACCTGTAGCTTTACGATGTGCCTTGACAGGCAGGTAGTAGTGGTTGCAAGGCGGCCAATCGACTGACTCAGCCGGTCCAAACGGGCAGCAGAGTTGCACTCTCTGCACCTTGCATGGGCCCTATCTGCCACCATTTCCCTGACGAGGTCATTGATGGAGGTGGTGAGGTTTGCCATGTTGTTGTTCACGGTAGTGAATTGTGTGTCAACATTAGCAAAACCCTGTGAGAGGGTCTGTTGCAGTCTGTGCAGGTTCCTGTTCATTACCCGCATATGTTTATTTTGCAGGCGGTGACTGCTCAGTAAGGATGCCTCCAGTCCTAGAAATTGTTCACCTGTGACATCCTCCTCACCTGCTGACTGTGTTTGACGTTGCTGTCTCTGCCCAGACCCAGCTGACCTATGTGGCCGACTCACATTCATCTGTGGCCCCGCTGTTAGGTTGCCTGTCTCAGTGTCGATATCTGTCTCCTCAGTGGTCTCACGTTTATGGTGGACAAGTGGTGTGGTTATGCACTCCCATGCTGTTACACTGGCTGCCTCGTCTGCTGTGATGGTGGCAGATTCGTCTCCCTGCACAGTAGGGCCATTGGTGGGTACTTGTGGGAGACCTGTGGGACACAGGGGATAGACTGTCAGTGATTCTCATATGTGCGGTGTATCACAATAAATATTCATCAAAAGTTGGACTGTTGTACTGCATTGCCCATAATGCTTTGTTCTGTAGGTTGCAATATAGGCATGGAGCAAATCTGGAGGATGCATGCTTTTGTGTACTGTGGGTGTGTGCATGGTGCATTGAGTGGTGTAAATAAGTGATTTTTGCTACTTACTTTTGGATGTTCCCGGTGCAGAACTGTCCAGTTCTCCAATTCCTACCACAGCGTCCGGCTCCAGAGTGGTGTCCACCATGCTCTCAATGGCTGTAGGAGGTGGTACTGTGGATGGTCCTCTTCCAGTTCCATGCACCTCCCTCTTCCGCTCTGCCACCATTTCTTTGGACCTCGACCTGAAGTCATACCACCTTTTACGGACCTCATCAATAGTGCGATGGCTGACTCCAATCGCATTGATTTTACTCAGGATGTCCTGCCAGATCTTCTTCTTTTGTGTGTCAGGGACACTCATTGATGCCTTGCCGAACAAGACATCATGGTGCAGGCAGCACTCCTCAGTCAGGACCTCCAGCTCCTTTTCTGAAAACTTTAGTTTCCTCTTCCTTCTTGCAGTGGATGTCTCCTTGTCCTGAGCTGACATAGCTGTAGTTGCTCCTCCCAGCTGGGTGTGCCTCTGCTGTCTGTGCTGGGTAGACTCCTCCCTGTTCCATGGGGGGTACTTCCTGGTTCTGATGTCATCACTCAGAACCAGGAAGTGTGTTTTCTCCTATTTCATTTGCACCCGCTCGCAATTTGCGAGCCAGACGCTATTTGCGTCTCCGGACAACACCCTTGTGCAATTTGCGATATCGCAATTTGTGATTTCGCAAATTACGGTGCGACTCCGCACCGAATCGCAAAATGGTATTGTGATTTTTACCTACATCCCGTTTTGCGTGTCGGAAATAGCGATTCGCAATGAGTCGCTATTTCCGACACGCAATT
The DNA here is from genome assembly GCF_031143425.1 of Pleurodeles waltl. Lineage (NCBI taxonomy): Eukaryota > Metazoa > Chordata > Amphibia > Caudata > Salamandridae > Pleurodeles > Pleurodeles waltl. Next base: position 253,523,400 of record NC_090439.1, read on the forward strand.
CTTTAGCTTCGTACATGTGGCCTTTAGCATCTTGTTTTTCTCCTGTTTTAACTGGGATAACGAACTTTCTTATGAGGACTTTGCCCTCCTTCTTTGCACTCTCTCTTGACATCCTGTTCACATAGAGAATAGTTTGGTTTGCTACATGGAACATCGGCCTAGGAAGTGTGTGAGTGGATTCCTGCTATAATAGGCTCTTCAGGATGTGTAACCGTTTATTCTGATTGAAGGTTTAACACGAAGGATATAACTATAACTCGCATTGCTTGCTGTTATACTTGCTGCCTTGGGAGTCCGCAAGCACAGACTTTCAGTTTCATGGTCAGCATGAAAAGGGAATCACTAAAAGCACATGTGAATGTGTTTCCTTTTCTTTGTGGAACAAGTGTTAAGACTTCTTATTCTACAATTAGGGTATTGCTTCAGTCTCGACAAATCATGCCCACAGGCCATAAACCAATAGTACACTGATGCCTGTCAAGCGCCCACAGTTCTAGGATGCGAATTATAAGGACCAAGTGTGTTTGAGGATAAGTTGTGAATAAAGTACACAATTTGCTTCCTTTTAAGATGACAGTATTTTGGCCCGTTAAGTCCACACCTGAGCAGTTATTGATATCCTTTGTAACTGTGACACTTGGGAGGAGAAACAGTTAGAAGTGAATTCAATTGGGACTCTGAGATTTCAATTGGGAAATATGAGGGGATCTGTAATTATTGGTTTGAATCCCCCTGTAATGCTGTATTTTCCCTCTACCACCCACACATTCTGACTGCTCTTCAAGTGAAAGCAGAGACATCTGGGCTCTTACCGCAGATGCCATAACTCTGGTGGTGCTGGTAATTATTGTTATGGGTCTGACTGGAATTAAATACTATTCATAACGAGGCCTAGGTGTTCAAGGGAAACTAAGCACTCATCTTATTTCAGGCAGCAGAAGCATCAGTCAGCAGCAACCCTTTCCTCCTCCAAGACTCTTTTCGTCAGTCCGCTCGGATGTAATAGCTTTTCTAGGCTGCCAGACTGAGACAGAAGGATTCAGTTTCAGTTCGTCTGCAAATGCAGAAATCATCACCCGTAAAAACTAGTCATTACTGACTATGGTGTATGAGGCTGCAGAGACTTGTTCGACAGAAAATGTACTTATGTACGCTAGCTTGGGAGCAATCTACCACTGGCACTTGGGATCTCAGTGTATCACCTCATCACTGTGCTTAATTTTCTCCACTGGAGTTGGAGCAGTCGTCATCAAGAACATGTTTTGAGGACTAGAAACCAGCCTCTATCAAGGGCATTCAGGAGTTCCTGGACTAGGGAGCTATTGGTCTCTCTAGGTTACCGCAGCGGCAACGGTCGATAATACTTTATTCCATATTTTCATTTCCAACATAGTAAAAGAAGTAATTTGGATCATTCTAAATCTGAAGAAGTTCAAGAAACTGATCCTCTCCTCCCCGTTCAAGTTGGAAACACAACGTCATCCCACTTAGTGGCGGCAGGGGATTCACGGTGGCTGTAGACCTCGATGTGCAATGTAACCTCCAGATGCACTTTTCAAGTCTTTCTCTTTAGCGTGAAGTTTCTTCCATGGATATTCACCAAGGTACTGGCCCTGGTTGTAGCACTTCTGCACATTCAAGGATGACCCATTTCGCCTTGCTTTGACAGATATATGCTAGATGCCCCTTCCCTTCAGAATACTTCGGATAGTTTAAAATCGGCTTTCTTTTGCCTGAAAGAGGGTTTTCACACTAACTTGCGGTAGTACCAAATGGGCTCCCACAGAAAAGTTTGCTCATTCAGTAGATGGGAGAGATCTGCAAAAGGAGTTCCTTGGGCAATACCATCAGAGACATTGCAACTAGAGTTGAGGCTTTTGACTCAACATGCGGCTTTAAAGGTGGAGTAGATTAAGGTCCCGAGCCACATGATAGTCAGCATGTTCACGGTTCCCTGGGCCAGCCAAACAGCGTCTCTGGTCTCTTTTCTTCACTGCTTCCAGACACCTGCCCTTGGTCTTGCATGATTAGTGCTTAGTGATGTTTTACCTTTTTCTAGTCTGCAATGCGCAAATGTGATTTTTGTGCAAACCCACCATTTTCATGTGATCAGCTTTCATCTACAGAATCGTAAAAAATGGGGGTGGAAAATAATCTGTCACTCACTCTGTGTTTCTGCCCCCACAACCATCCTCGCCCCGCGACTCCGCAGTATACTGCCAAGCTGTACTGCATTAGGACATTTCCACTATTACTCTTGTTATGTTCATTTTGAACTTTCTCTTGCTCGGATGTAACTGGCAATATGTTACCACATCTTTTGTTTCTTCACGGAAATCTATTCATTCACATAGTGAGAGACTGTACATTTATCTTGTCCAGTTGAAACATCTCTGGATTCTGTATGAGGTACATAGGCCCTCTTTACAACCCTGGTGGTCGGTGATAAAGCGGTGGTAATACCGCCAACAGCCCGGTGGTGACAAAAATGGAATTCTGACCACGGCGGAAACCGCTCTGACAACGGCCACTTTAACGCACCGACCGCCACGGCAAAACCAACAAGCACCACGGCGGTAACCGCCAACAGCCAGGCGGAAGACAATGTACTGCCCACTCTATTATGACCGGCCTATCCGCCACCTTTTCCGGGGTGGAACCAACAGCATTAAAAGCCTGGTGGAAACAGATCTCAGAAGTAAAAGGACTCACCTGTGGAGACTCAGGGAACAACCAGGACGCCATGCAGCCCAAGCTGCAAGTTTTCCCCATGCTTGTCTACCTTCTGCTGCATTATGAACATCAACACCGGCAAAGACCACTACGGTGATTACTGCCGCCTAGCACACAAGGGAGAGGGGAGGAAAAAGAGAGTGACACACACATGCAACACACAACACCCCCACCCCAAACACCATACACTTAACCAGATGCAATAACAATACATATTCATCCCGTACCCCTCAGGAATAATGCAAGGACAAAATGATTTGAAGAAAGTGAGTGTAATACAACAAAATACTATGAATAAGTGCATCAAAATCCAAACGTATATACATATTTACAAATGTTGGAACACTGCCCAGTCCTCAATGTCCGTGGGCCACAGGGCCACAACACATAGGCCAAGGCCCACCTCACTCCTGCATCAACACAGAGAGAACAGTGCAGGGGCATCAGGTCGAAAATATATAGGCACCTCAGGGGGATGGGGAATGGGGGGCACCTCAGTCGGAAGATGGTACAACACCACTGGTCCTGGTGGGGGCAACATGCCCTGTGCGCTGTCCTGGGGAGTGCAAGGCCACAGTCTCTCAAGTGGGTAGTTTGTCCACTGCTTGGTCCTGGGGAGTCCAAGGCCACAATCTCTCAAGTGGGTGGTTTGCCCACCGCTTGGTCCTGGGGAGTGCAAGGACACAGTCTCTCAAGTGGGTGGTGTTGGACCTGGCTTTTTGACGGGGACATCCCCAAACTTTTTGCCTCCTTCCTCCTATTTTTTCGGACCTGTTGTTGTTGGCTTTTGACCTCTGGGCACTTTACCACTGCTAACCAGTGCTAAAGTACATATGCTCTCCGGGTAAATTGTACTACTGATTGGTTTATCCATGATTGACTATTTAATTTACTTGTAAGTCCCTGGTAGAGTGCACTACATGTGCCTAGGGCAGGTAGATTAAATGCTACTAGTGGGCCTGCAGCACTGGTTGTGCCACCCACCTCAGTAGCCCCTTAAACCTGTCTCAGGCCTGCCATTGCAAGGCCTGTGTGTGCAGTTTCACTGCCACTTCGACTTGGCATTTAAACGTACTTGCCAAGCCTAGAACTCCCCTTTTACTACATATAAGTCATCCCTAATGTGTGCCCTAGGTAACCCCTAGAGCAGGGTGCTGTGTAGGTAAAAGGCAGGACATGTACTTGTGTAGTTATATGTCCTGGTAGTGTGAAACTCCTAAATTCGTTTTTACACTACTGTGAGGCCTGCTCCTTTCATAGGCTAACATTGGGGCTGCCCTCATACACTGTTGAAGTGGCAGCTGCTGATCTGAAAGGAGCAGGAAGGTCATATTTAGTATGGCCAGAATGGTAATACAAAATCCTGCTGACTGGTGAAGTCGGATTTAATATTACTATTCTAGAAATGCCACTTTTAGAAAGTGAGCATTTCTTTGCACTAAAAACTTGTTGTGCCCTTCAATCCACGTCTGGCTAGGTTTAGTTGACAGCTCCTTGTGCATTCACTCAGACACACCCCAAACACAGGGTACTCAGCCTCACTTGCATACATCTGCATTTTGAATGGGTCTTCCTGGGCTGGGAGGGTGGAGGGCCTGCCCTCACACAAAGGACTGCCACACCCCCTACTGGGACTCTGGCAGACAGGATTGAGCTGAAAGGGAACTTGGTGCATTTCTTAGAGACTCTTTGAAGTCACCCCCACTTCAAAGGCACAACTTAGTATAAAACAGGGCCTCTGCCCTACCTCATCAGACACTTGCTGGAGAAGAAACCTGAACCAGAAACTACATCCTGCCAAGAAGAACTGCCTGGCTGCTCAAAGGACTCACCTGTCTGCTTTCTACAAAGGACTGCTGTCTTGCTGTTGCCCTGCTGCCTTGCTGAACTCTTGTCTGGCTGTGAAAGTGCTCTCCAAGGGCTTGGATAGAGCTTGCCTCCTGTTCCCTGAAGTCTCAGGACCAAAAAGACTTCTTCCTTTCACTTGGACGCTCCGTGCGCCGAAAATTTCGACGCACAGCTTGTTTCGCGGCGAGAAAAACGCCGCACACCGACGCTGATCGACGCGACGCCCTCGGGACGATCGAGACTTCGACGCACAACCTCGCAAGGACAAAGCCGCCCGACTTTCCAGGAGAAATCGACGCGACGCCTACCGTGAGCGCGAAACTTTGACGCACGGCCTCGCAAGGACAACGCCGCCCGACTTCCAAGGAGAAATCGACGCGACGCCTGCCGTGAGACCAAAATTTCGACGCACGGCCTCGCAAGGACAACGCCGCCCGACTTCCAAGGAGAAATCGACACGACGCCTACCGTGAGATCGAAACTTCGACGCGCAGCCCCGCAGAACGACGCGCAGCCGGAACATAAGCAGGAGAATCCACGCACAGACCCGGGACATCTGGTAATCCCCGCGATCCACAAAAAGAGACTGTCTGCGCGCCGGAAAACGACGCCCGACTTCCCCGCGTGGAAAAGAACGACGCAAGTCTGTGTGTGCTGAGGAGAAATCGACGCACACACCCCTTTTTCCACGCATCTCTTCTCCTGTGGCCCTCTGAGGAGATTTCCCACCAGAAACAGGTACTCTGTGCTTGAAAGACACTTTATTGCTTTTTAAATACTTAAAGACACTTAATATCACTTTTCAGTGATATCTTTACAAATTCGTATTGCAACTTTGATCGTTTTGACCTACAATTACCCAGATAAATATTCTATATTTTTCTAAACACTGTGTGGTGTATTTTTGTGGTGTTATACTATGGTGTTGTATGATTTATTGCACAAATGCTTTACACATTGCCTTCTAAGTTAAGCCTGACTGCTCGTGCCAAGCTACCAGAGGGTGAGCACAGGCTGATTTTGGATTGTGTGTGACTTACCCTGACTAGAGTGAGGGTTCTTGCTTGGACAGAGGGCAACCTGACTGCCAACCAAAAACCCCATTTCTAACATTGGTGATCAGCGGTGAGGATAGGACTTGTGTTTGTGCAGTGACATACAGTAGCTAAGTATTTCACTACCTACCCACAGTTGAAGGTCAACTTGATTTTTCATCTTTTTTGGCTCTTGGTTCTCTGATGTCCTCCTGGATATACTATTGATATTTTGGACTTTGGATTTTGGTTTTTGCTGATAAGATCTTATCAAAATGGGATTGTGTACCTACTCATTCTTTGTTCGTACGGACCACCTCACTAAGGCTGACCTAAGGAAGCTTTGCAGAAAATGGAGCCTTCCTGTAGCAAGGAGATCTACTAAGGCGGAGATGCTCCATCACTACATAGTCTGGGGGGAGGAAAGATGGGCAGAGAGAGAGGCAGCAAGAAACCAAATGACTAAGTACCCCTCAGATGAGGAGGAGGACTACTCACATGAGGAGGAAGACTGCTCACATGAGGAGGAAGACTACTCAGATGAGGAAAGAGAACCAGTGGGAGATGAATGGCTCCTAGCTCTAGAGCGGTGTCTAGAAGAGCTAGATGAGCAGCTTGAAAGGGCTGAGGCAGCAAGTCTCTTAGCCCTGGAAGAAGAAAAGATTGCAGCTCAAGAGCTGAGCTGTAAAGAGCTGAAACTGGAGGCCGGAAGGGCTGAGTCCAGTTCAGATGGTGGCAGCAAAAATCTTGCATCCAGTACTGCTGAAGAAGGGCACAAGCCCAGAGATGTGGTGCCCAACTTGAAGAAGGGAGTTGACACACCTCAGGCGGTTCAAGGGTATGAGGTAGTTCCCGTTATGCACAGGGTCCCTGAGAAGGATTGGGGAACTGGCACAGGGAGTCATATTCCTACTGGGGGGAGGGACACTTTACTGACTCTAGCAGAGAGTGACAGAGAAAAGGGTTCCCCCCTGGTGGACGTCCTGGATATAGAGTGTAGAGACATCCCAGAAGAGTTTGGGTTGAGTGTCAGGGACAGACAGATACTGTCTCACCAGTCTCAGGAGGGCGAAGTAGAGTGCTTTTCCAAGGTTGAGTTACTGGGTGGTTGGGTGAAGGGTACTGTGGTTAATACATGTGAAGGGCAGAGTGATGTAATTGCTGGAGAGCATATGTCTGGTCCTTATTTTCCAGAGCTACGCCAACACCAGGTGGAGTGTGAGTTCTCTGACCCCAGGGAGTTTACAATGGAGGCAGACTTCTGGGTGAGTACCAGAGAGTCTGAAGAGGCATTTGGGGGTGCTCCTGAAGGGAGTGGTCTAGGTGGTTCCCAACCGAGTGTGGTGGGAAAGGATTGTAGTGTCCCAGGTAGGTCCCAGGTCCTAGAGGGTTCCATGAGGGAACACCAGGAGGGAAGCCTAGCCTGTACCGTAGGGCCACCTTTTGAGGGAAGCCCCGCAGTGTCAGAAGAACTTGGGGGGGTGACTGTAGCCAGCATCCCAACAGTTCTGGTGTCTGGCAGTACCCCTCATAGTGAGGGGGTGCAGAAGTCCAGACATAGGGTTGAGAGGGGGTTGCAGACCCCAGTGGAGGACCTTGAGAGTCAGGGGACAGCTCTGAGAGCAGAGCCCCCCAGGAATGACCCAGGTGAAACCGTTTCTGGTTTGGGGGAAACCCAGACTCTGCCGGATGGGCAGAGGTCGGGAGACCTGCGCCAACCAGACTCTTGTGTGGCCCTTGGGGACGGTGTGTCCCTTGTGGGGGGTGAGAGTGCCCCCCAGGAAGTCCTGGCATGCCAGGCAAAGATTCAACCTCAGGGTGGTGACTCTGGGTTGGATACCCAGGTTCAGAGGTTAAACTCTGACCTGGTGGGAGGTAGATGTGCCTCCCAAGAAGTCCTGCTGTGCCAGGCAATTGTCCAACCTCAGGGTGTTGACTCTGGGTTGGATGACCAGGTTCAGAGGTTAAACTCTGACCTGGCGGGGGGTAGGTGTGCCCCCCAGAAAGTCCTGGCGTGCCAGGCAATTGCCCAACCTCAGGGTGGTGACCCTGGGTTGGGGAACCAGGCTCAGAGGTTAAACTCTGACCTGGTGGGAGGTAGGTGTGCCTCCCTGGAAGTCCTGGCCTGCCAGGCAATGGTTCAACCTCAGGGTGGTGACTCTGGGTTGGCTAACCAGGTTCAGGGAATAAGCTCTGACCTGTTGGGGGGTAGGCGTGCCCCCCAGGAAGTCCTGGTGTACCAGGCAGTGGTCCAACCTCAGAGTGCTGACTCTGGGTTGGATAACCGGGTTCAGAGGTTAAACTCTGACCTGGTGGGGGGTAGGTGTGCCCCCCAGAAAGTCCTGGCATGCCAGGCAAAGATTCAACCTCAGGGTGGTGACTCTGGGTTGGATACCCAGGTTCAGAGGTTAAACTCTGACCTGGTGGGAGGTAGGTGTGCCTCCCAAGAAGCCCTGCTGTGCCAGGCAATTGTCCAACCTCAGGGTGTTGACTCTGGGTTGGATGACCAGGTTCAGAGGTTAAACTCTGACCTGGTGGGGGGTAGGTGCGCCCCCCAGAAAGTCCTGGCGTGCCAGGCAATTGCCCAACCTCAGGGTGGTGACCCTGGGTTGGGGAAGCAGGCTCAGAGGTTAAACTCTGACCTGGTGGGAGGTAGGTGTGCCTCCCAGAAAGTCCTGGTGCGCCAGGCAATTGTTCAACTTCAGGGTGGTGACTCTGAGTTGAATGGCCCAGTGCAGAGGTTAAACTCTGACCTGGTGGAGGGTCAGTGTGCCCTCCAGGAAGTCCTGGCGTGCCAGGCAATTGTTCAACTTCAGGGTGGTGACTCTGAGTTGAATGGCCAAGTTCAGAGGTTAAACTCTGACCTGGTGGAGGGTCAGTGTGCCCTCCAGGAAGTCCTGGCGAGCCAGGCAATTGTTCAACTTCAGGGTGGTGACTCTGAGTTGAATGGTCAGGTGCAGAGGTTAAACTCTGACCTGGTGGGGGGTAGGTGTGCCTCCCAGGAAGTCCTGGTTTGCCAGGCAGTGATCCAGTCTGAGGGTACAGACCCTGGGCTGGAAGACCAGGTTCAGGGTGTCCCCCCGGACCTGGAGGGAGGGGCTACTGATAACAGTGCCCCTACCATGTTGTCTTCTGAGGAGGCCACTCCTAGTTCGAGGGTGCTGGACCCCAGAAGGGAGGGCAGGGGGAGGGAAGCCTCACCCCGGGCCCTAGTCCAACCTGAAGGTACAGGCCCCAGGTTGGAGGGCCAGTTGCAGGTTGACAGCCCTGCACTGGTGGAGGAATGGTACAGGGTGACTTCTGTAAGCACCCTGACCATGTTGGACTCTGGGGGTACCGCTCCAGGAGGGAGGGTACAAAGCCCCAGAGGGGAGGACCAGGTTCAGGCTGTCATCCCTGACCTGGTGGAAGGGAGAGTGGTTAAAGGGTGCCCAGCACCTGGGGCTACCGCCCCCCACTCTCCACAGCCACAGTGGTTGGAGAGCTTTGAGAGGCCTGGGGCCTGGCTCTCATCCCTGGCAGCTGTCAGTAATCACTGTGGCTTGCTGTCCGGGTGGACAGAGTTATCCCTGGGGAGGGGACAAGTGTCACACCCCAGGGGTAGAGTGGGCAACACCACTGTGTTGGTCATGGTGGTACTATCCTGCTCCTGGGATACATCTGTGAGCAAAGTAAGGTTAGGTGCTGCACAGATGGGATCCGCAGGTAAGGAGAAATGTTCCCCATGGGTTGGCTTAGTGGGCCCTGAGAGTATGGACAGAGTGATCCAATTGGAGTCAGGAAGGCGAAGAACTGGAGCATGCCCCTGCTGTTGTGGGCCTGGGTCCTTGTTCTGTCGCCTCAAACAGGGAAGTACATCAGGATAGTGATTGTTCTCCCCTGGCTTTAGGCTGGTAGGGGGTCATGTTGGACCTGGCTTTTTGACGGGGACATCCCCAAACTTTTTGCCTCCTTCCTCCTATTTTTTCTGACCTGTTGTTGTTGGCTTTTGACCTCTGGGCACTTTAGCACTGCTAACCAGTGCTAAAGTACATATGCTCTCCGGGTAAATTGTACTACTGATTGGTTTATCCATGATTGACTATTTAATTTACTTGTAAGTCCCTGGTAGAGTGCACTACATGTGCCTAGGGCAGGTAGATTAAATGCTACTAGTGGGCCTGCAGCACTGGTTGTGCCACCCACCTCAGTAGCCCCTTAAACCTGTCTCAGGCCTGCCATTGCAAGGCCTGTGTGTGCAGTTTCACTGCCACTTCGACTTGGCATTTAAAAGTACTTGCCAAGCCTAGAACTCCCCTTTTACTACATATAAGTCATCCCTAATGTGTGCCCTAGGTAACCCCTAGAGCAGGGTGCTGTGTAGGTAAAAGGCAGGACATGTACCTGTGTAGTTATATGTCCTGGTAGTGTGAAACTCCTAAATTCGTTTTTACACTACTGTGAGGCCTGCTCCTTTCATAGGCTAACATTGGGGCTGCCCTCATACACTGTTGAAGTGGCAGCTGCTGATCTGAAAGGAGCAGGAAGGTCATATTTAGTATGGCCAGAATGGTAATACAAAATCCTGCTGACTGGTGAAGTCGGATTTAATATTACTATTCTAGAAATGCCACTTTTAGAAAGTGAGCATTTCTTTGCACTAAAAACTTGTTGTGCCCTTCAATCCACGTCTGGCTAGGTTTAGTTGACAGCTCCTTGTGCATTCACTCAGACACACCCCAAACACAGGGTACTCAGCCTCACTTGCATACATCTGCATTTTGAATGGGTCTTCCTGGGCTGGGAGGGTGGAGGGCCTGCCCTCACACAAAGGACTGCCACACCCCCTACTGGGACTCTGGCAGACAGGATTGAGCTGAAAGGGAACTTGGTGCATTTCTTAGAGACTCTTTGAAGTCACCCCCACTTCAAAGGCACAACTTAGTATAAAACAGGGCCTCTGCCCTACCTCATCAGACACTTGCTGGAGAAGAAACCTGAACCAGAAACTACATCCTGCCAAGAAGAACTGCCTGGCTGCTCAAAGGACTCACCTGTCTGCTTTCTACAAAGGACTGCTGTCTTGCTGTTGCCCTGCTGCCTTGCTGAACTCTTGTCTGGCTGTGAAAGTGCTCTCCAAGGGCTTGGATAGAGCTTGCCTCCTGTTCCCTGAAGTCTCAGGACCAAAAAGACTTCTTCCTTTCACTTGGACGCTCCGTGCGCCGAAAATTTCGACGCACAGCTTGTTTCGCGGCGAGAAAAACGCCGCACACCGACGCTGATCGACGCGACGCCCTCGGGACGATCGAGACTTCGACGCACAACCTCGCAAGGACAAAGCCGCCCGACTTTCCAGGAGAAATCGACGCGACGCCTACCGTGAGCGCGAAACTTTGACGCACGGCCTCGCAAGGACAACGCCGCCCGACTTCCAAGGAGAAATCGACGCGACGCCTGCCGTGAGACCAAAATTTCGACGCACGGCCTCGCAAGGACAACGCCGCCCGACTTCCAAGGAGAAATCGATGCAACGCCTACCGTGAGATCGAAACTTCGACGCGCAGCCCCGCAGAACGACGCGCAGCCGGAACATAAGCAGGAGAATCCTCGCACAGACCCGGGACATCTGGTAATCCCCGCGATCCACAAAAAGAGACTGTCTGCGCGCCGGAAAACGACGCCCGACTTCCCCGCGTGGAAAAGAACGACGCAAGTCTGTGTGTGCTGAGGAGAAATCGACGCACACACCCCTTTTTCCACGCATCTCTTCTCCTGTGGCCCTCTGAGGAGATTTCCCACCAGAAACCAGGTACTCTGTGCTTGAAAGACACTTTATTGCTTTTTAAAGACTTAAAGACACTTAATATCACTTTTCAGTGATATCTTTACAAATTCGTATTGCAACTTTGATCGTTTTGACCTACAATTACCCAGATAAATATTCTATATTTTTCTAAACACTGTGTGGTGTATTTTTGTGGTGTTATACTATGGTGTTGTATGATTTATTGCACAAATGCTTTACACATTGCCTTCTAAGTTAAGCCTGACTGCTCGTGCCAAGCTACCGGAGGGTGAGCACAGGCTGATTTTGGATTGTGTGTGACTTACCCTGACTAGAGTGAGGGTTCTTGCTTGGACAGAGGGCAACCTGACTGCCAACCAAAAACCCTATTTCTAACAGGTGGTTTGTCCACTGCTTGGTCCTGGGGAGTGCAAGGCCACAATCTCTCAAGTGGGTGGTTTGCCCACTGCTTGGTCCTAGGGAGTGCAAGGCCACAGTCTCTCAAGTGGGTCAAGTGGGTGACTTGCCCACTGCTTGGTCCTGGGGAGTGCAAGGCCACAGTCTCTGAAGTGGGTGGTTTGCCCACTGCTTGGTCCTGGGGAGGGGAAGGCCACAGTCTCTCTAGTGGGTGGCTTCTTCCACTGGATCTGGAGGGGGCATTTTGCCCAGTGTGCTTCATCCTGGGAAGGATGGGGTGAGTGGATGGCTTCTCCACTGGTTCTGGAGGGGGCATTGTGCCCAATGTGTTTCATCCTGGGAAGGATGGGGTGAGTGGATGGCTTCTCCACTGGTTCTGGAGGGGACATTGTGCCCAGTGATGCAGATCTTGGGGAGTGCAAGGTCACAGTCTCTCACATGGGTGTCAGACCCCCAGGATTTGGTAGCCCAAGCCTCACAACACCCCATGGATGCAGAACTACACATTGCCCGCTGGCAGTTACGGCATGCTCAGTGTTGCCAGTGGTGGTGCTGGTGGTGGTACTGGCAGTGGTGGGGAGAGGCTCCAGCCCATCCCCTGCAGCCTTGGACAGCTGCCCATTGGGGCTGCTTCTGCTGGTGGCAGTGCTGGCAGTGGTTGCGGGAGGATCCAGCCCATCCCCTGCAGCCTCGGACGGGTGTCCGCTAGGGCTTCTGCTTCTGTGGCTGTGCTGGTGGCAGTGTTGGCAGTGGTAGGGGAGGCTCCAGCCCATCCCCTGCAGCCTCGGACACTGGGGCTGCTGCTGCTGGCAGTGGTGCTGGTGGCGGTGCTGGTCGTGGTGCTGATGGCGGTGCTGGCAGTGGTGAGGGGAGGCTCCAGCCCATCCATTCCAGCCTCGGACCACTGCCCACTGGGGCTGCTGCTGCTGATGGTGGTGCAGGCAGTGGTGGGTGGAGGCTCCAGCCCATCCCCTACAGCCTCTGACGGCTGCCCACTGGGGCTGCTGGCAGTGGTGCTGGTGGCAGTGCTGGTGGCAGTGCTGCCAGTGGGAGGGGGGAGGCTCCAGCCCTCCTCTTGCAGCCTCGGACGGCTGGACCACCATGGTTGGTGGTGGGGGCTCCGAATGAGCCCCAGCACCAGGCCTCCTGTCCTTCCTGCCTGCTGGTGCAGGCCCCTTGTCCATTCTGTCAGCTGTCCGGGATTGCCCCTTGCCCTTCCCTGTAGCAGCTGGGGGTGCCTCCTAGCCCTTCCTAGACGCAGCCGCTGGTGCCTCCTTGCCCTTCCCTGTAGCAGCGGGGGGTGCCTCCGTGCCCTTCCTAGATGCATCTGGTGGTGCCTCCTTGCCCTTCCTAGATGCGGCTGGTGGTGCCTCCTTGCCCTTCCTTGAAACACCTGGTTCAGGCACCCTTTCAGTGTGGCTGCCTGGTGCCCGGGATCCTCTACCACCTGTAGTAGCTGTCGACACTACTGTGGCCGTGGAATGGGTAGCTGAGGTGCTCCTCTGGGTTCTGACCACCCTGGCCTGACGTGAAGGACGGGGGGGGGTGAGTGGTAGGGAAGAGGTCAACGGTGGAGAGGAAAAGCTTCTTAGGGACATTGGGGCAGGAAGAGGTTGAAGGTTTGGGAGTGGAGGAAGAGGAAGTGGTTGTAGGAGGTGTCCGTCTGCTGATTTTGGGTGCAGATACATGGGCTGGATGCTGTTGTGAGGTGGATGGCTGTTGGTGTCTGAGTGCTTGCGTTTGTGTACTTTGGGAGGAGGGGGCAGAGACACAGTGAGAGAGGACACAGGGGACGTGTACATGAAAGTGGGGGTGGTGACTGCAAGTGAGGGACATGTAGTGAGAGGCATGATGGTGGTAGTGGATGAGGATATAGTGCATGCAGGTGTGAGTGTAGACGCTACTGGGAGGGAGGTGGACGACTAGGAGGAGGGGTGCACAGTGAAGGCAATGGATGTTGGTATGTCTGCATCTGGATGGTGTTTGTGTGAGTGCCTGTGGGATGATTTGTGGTGCTTGTGTTTGCCTGAACCACTCCTGTGCGTTGTCCTGTGTGCATGCTGGTCTGCCTGTGTGCTTGGGATAGGTTGGGGTTGAGGGGAATGGGATTGGTTAGAGGAAGTTGGAGGGGGAGGCTAGAAACAGGAACAATGGCTGCCATCAGGGAGGAGGCCAGAGCCTGGATTGATCTCTGTTGGGCTGCTATGCCAGAGTGAATGCCCTCCAGGAATGCATTTGTCTGTTGCAAATAAGCTGCCAGCCCCTGGATAGCATTCACAATGGTTGACTGCCCCAGCAGAGATGGATGGCAGGAGGTCACTAGCCTCCTCACTTAGGGCAGCAGGGCTAACTGGGGCAGGGCCTGAGGTGCCTGGGGCGAAGGAGATGCCGACCCTCCTAGATACCACCACACCACGAGCAAGTAGTATATTGGGGCACTGTACTCACCCCTTTGTGGCTGCTGTGATGCGCCCATCCAGCTCCGGATAGGCCGCCGCCAGTATGCGGGCTATCAGGGGGGTCAGGGTTCGACCAGCATTCCCAGCTGGGCCTCAGCGGTCTTCCGTGCCCAGCGTCTCAGGTCCTCACACCATTTCCGACAGTGGGTACTCCGCCTGCCATAGACCCACAGGGTCCGCACGTCCTTGGTCGATGGCACACCATATACCCTTTTTCAGATGGGCGCTGACCTGCAGAGAAATACACATAAGGAAAGGTATTAGTCAGACCATCCTGCCTGTTACACTCATCGCCCACTATAGCCCTCACATCCCCTTACACACAACATGGGCCACCATGCATGCAGCATGCTGCCCAGGGCCCTTCCACCAAACCGCCCTACATGAGGCCTTCACACACACCACTCCATGCATTCATGCCACATGCATTGTGCTCACCTCTTGGTCTGGAGGCTCATATAGCATTCAGTACTGGGGTAGGACCCCACCCACCAGTCTCTCCAACTCTGTCGCGGTGAAGGCAGGGGCCCTTTCCCCAGTGACACAATCCATGGTCAGTTCCAGACACAGGTCACAGCAGCACATGCAGTATAGGTCCTCTCCTGTTGAAGGTCAGGTAGCAAGTGAGTGAACAGATAGAAAATGGTGGTCATGTCTGCGGCGGTGCATACCATCATCGCCGGCGTACATCACCATTGGCCACTGTAACCCATATGGTCCAATGGTAACCAATGAGGAGTTGCACGGCGGTTCTCGTCCGCCTTCCGCAATGGGGCACAACATCAGCGGAAATAACTTCATTTCCACATGTCCCTCCTAACAGGACAGGTGGACGCCATTTCAGGGGGGGCAGGCCATGGCACCTAACTGCGTCACACTACACATAAGCACCATTTGGGCCTATCCAACAATATACTGTTACAATCACGACATGCAAGGAAGTGTAGTGTTTGGAAATATGAGATACTGACCAGCTGCTCACCGTTTTGCCCCCCTAGATTGCAACCGCTGCAGATGAATAGGAGATGGAGACATCCCCCCGTGTATAGGCCCCTGGTGGACTTGGCAACAATGGAGGACAGGCACATTATCCTCACCTATAGACTTGACAGGGCCACAATCCCAGAGCTGTGTGTCCAATTGGAGCCTGACCTGATATCTGCTATCCGTCACCCCACCGGGATCCCCCCTCTTGTGCAAGTCCTATCTGTGCTCCATTTCCTGGCAACTGGCTCCTTCCAAGTGACAGTGGGCTTGGCAGCAGGAATGTCAGAGCCAATGTTCTCAATAGTGCTGACCAGAGTGTTGTCTGCCCTGATTAAACCCATGCACAGCTACATCGTTTTCTCCCAGGTGGAGGATCTGGCCACAGTGAAAGCTAATTTCTATGCAATGGGCCATATCCCCAACATTATTGGGGCTATTGATAATACACCTATTGCATTTGTCCCCCACCCCCGGAGAAATGAGCAGGTGTTCAGAAATCGTAAGAGCTTTCATTCAATGAATGTGCAGATAGTGTGCCTGGCGGACCAGTACATCTTCCATGTCATTGCAAAGTATCCAGGGTCTGTGCATGATGTCTTTATCCTGAGGAATAGCAGCATCCCATATGTGATGGCTCAACTCCAAAGGCACCAGGTGTGACTAGTTGGTGAGCCCTGGTTCCCACCCAGTGGATGTTGGTGTATAGGTATGGTGTGGGCCCTAAGGGTTAGTGTGTGTCTAACAGTTGTCCCTCGATATTTGCAGGTGACTCTGGTCACCCCAACCTCTCATGGCTACTGACCACTGTGCGGAATCCCAGGACAAGGGCAGAGGAACGGTCCAATGAGGCAAATGGGCGAACAAGAAGAATCATAGAGAGGACATTTGGACTCCTGAAGGCTAGGTTTTGTTGCCTCCATCTGACAGGTGGTTCCCTGCGCTACTCACCAAAGAAGGTCTGCCAGATCATCGTGGCATGCTGTATGTTGCACAACCCTGCCTTATGTTGCCAGGTGCCTTTTCTGCAGGAGGCTGAGGCTGGAGGTATGCATGTGGCAGCAGTGGACCCTGTGAACAGTGAAGGTGAGGAGGCAGAGGATGAGGATGAGGACAACAGAAGTGCAATAATTCGTCAATACTTCCAATGACACACAGGTAAGTTCCCTTTAATACTTCCAATGACACACAGTGTAAGTTCCCTTTAAATTATCAGTTTCTGTGTTTGACATTGTCACTGGCAGGCTGATTTTCCCACTTGTATGGCCACTTACTGTACCCTTTGGCATCTCTATTTGCAGATATTTGTGCCCCACTATCGCTCCTGGTGTGTTGACCGCAGCCAACTACAGGTCATTGATAGGTATACATTACTGTACAGTTGTATTGCAGTGTCTAAAGCTTGTTAAATGAATACATAGTTCAATCATTTGACAAACTCCATACTTGTATTTTTTCAAATTGTGTTTATTGAAGTGCTAATAAGTACAGGGGGATGTGCAATAGGCTGAGGTGATGGAGGAGGAAAGTCCAGGATAGAGTCCGGTCTATGTGGATCACAGGGGCATTGTCCAAGGGGGCATAGGAAGGGGAGCAATGGCAGTTCAAGGTAGACAGGGTGAAAGGGTGGGACACAAGGGTGACAATCAGGAGAGTCTTATTTCCTGGCGGGGGTCTTGGCAATAGTCTCTGGCTTCTGCCTGGATCGCAGGGAACATTTGCGGTGTGGTTCTCCTTCTGCAGGGGGAGGGGTGCTGGTGGCCTGTTGGTCCTGTAGCAGGGCCTCCTGTCCACTAGCTGTTCATCGGTTTGGCTAGTGGTAGGGGCCCGGTGGTGTGCCACTGCCTCCCTCATAGTGTTGGCCATATCTGGCAGCACCCCTGCAATGGTGACCAGGGTGGTGTTGATGTCCTTCAAGCCCTCCCTGATCCCAAGGTACTGTCCTTCCTGCAGCTGCTGGTTCTCCTGCATCTTGTCCAGTATCTGGCCCATCGTCTCCTGGGAATGTTGGTAGGCTCCCAAGATCTTGGTGAGTGCCTCCTGAAGAGTCGGGTCCCTGGGCCTGTCCTCCCCCTGTCGCACAACAGTCCTCTAAGCTTCCCCGTTGTCATGTGCCTCTGTCCCCGAACCGTGTGCCCAATGCCACTGACCCCAGGTCCCTGATCGTCCTGTGTTTCTGGGGTGGCCTGGGGTCCCTGTAGTGGTGGACACACTGCTGATTGATGTGTCCTGGGGGCAGAAGTATGGGCCCGCTGGGTGGGTACTGGGCTGGTGTTTCCTGAGGGGGGGAGGCTCTGTGGTGGTATGGGACTGTGTCTGGGTAACCAACTGTCCAGAGATCCATGATGGGCCAGGTTGGTCGTCCAGATTCAGGCATCCAGACCTGGTGTCATCACTGTGGGCCTCTTCTGGGAGGGGACTGGATGTTTCTGGAACCTCCTCTCCGGTACAATTTACAACCTAAACAACTCTCCTGTGAAATGTACAAAAGAACCACAGTACTTTTGATATGTAGGTAAATCCCAAAAATATCTACTTTTTATTTGACATCAAACAATGCAAAAAATATATCCTAAACTTAAATGTTAAATAACAAGTAACATACATCAATAAATCATATTCTCAAACGACAACACAACAAAGACTAAATAACCAAATTTAAAACAAACATAATTCAACTGTTTCGAAACCATACACACACCAATCAAGTCTCAATCAATCAAAAACATATATAACAATCTTAACACAACATGATTTTTTGAATACAGTGACATATATATATATATATATAAATCTCTAATATGGTTCTCAATATGAAACACATAGATGTCCTTCCGTGTTTTTTGGCCGTGTTACATATGATGTCCACCAAATGTCTAGTGCGTTTATCTTCTGCCAAACCGCATATGCCAAAACCTCTATAGTCTCCTTTTGAATCTTTAAAGACGTTTCTTGGCTTCTAAAATAGCACAATTTATTTTGAATCTTTAAAGGCGTTCCTTGGCTTCCAAAGCAGCACAATTTATATTTTTATAAACATCTTCAAACTCGATACTTCGCCAAATGCATCAAACTCTGGCACTCAATTGCCAAATCCGGTACTTCGTTGCTCAATGCGGCAAACTCTGGCGCTCGATTGCTGACGCGCGTTTCAGTGGGTTTCCGTTCTCTAATTTGTTCATAATCTCAAAACCACCTTCCTCAGGGCAAATGTATTTAAAGGACCAAAGGAAAAATAATCATGTATCAATTCCAAGCCTAGTACGGTAACCTCCTTCAGGAATCGTTAAAAGTTTTGTTGGTTTAGCACTTGCAGTAAAGGATAATCTGGTTACTGCTGTGTGCGTCTAAAACTTTTTGGAGTCCTGTTTGAATTGCAATAATACTAGCGTCAAAGCTGTAAAACATTAGATGCTTTTTGAACGGTCGGAGCACAAACATAAGTGGCTGTAACTTGTCTGGCCTGTGACTTTGAGGCCTTTGTGTCAAACACCAGATGTGTTTGGGGTTACCACTTCTTGATATTTTGTCTTTTTACTTTCTCCATCACTCATTTCTTCCATTTCACATGATGGGGAAACACAAGTTTGACGGTTTGGGATCCACAGGTGGCAGAAATAACATCACGCTGGATGGCTTTTTTGAGTGGGCAGTGGGGGTAATTGATAAGAAGATCCAGTTGGCTGAGGGATGCTTGTCTCGCTAATAGGGACTCCACCTCTTATGACTCCACACTGTCACCCCCTGGCACCTCTTACACTGGTTTCCCCTGCCAAGGTTCTCAGGAGAATGCCGAAAAGTCCTGTTATTGGTACAAGGAACCCACCTTCTATTTCTTCTTCTTCACCCTCTGCTGTCTCCTCTGATAATTTGGGCAATTTGGGGCAATTTTAAAAACACTTTATTATTGAACTTGTATGAGCAGCTCAAACAGACTGTAGAGGACTGTCTTAGCCCAATAGTAAAACATCTGGATTCCATTGCTCATAAACCTTCTTTCTTGGGCTCTGGTTTGGCTAGGGGGGGTGGCTATGTATTACTTCTTGCCACTGAGCAGTCCACAGGCAGTACGTCCATCCCTAATTTTCCTGCAGCTATAAGGCTGGGCAATAAAGAACTTAGATCTGAAGTCCTTGCCTAAGACAAATCTGCTCCTTCACCTCCCCACAAAGTGGTGCCTACCGCAGTTCCTTGGCCAAGAGCTCAAGCACACCTAGTTGTTCCTCTGATAGTGCTAACAGGAGGAAAGAGATAGGCCACAGACCCCTCACCTGCCATCTGCCACAAGCTGCTTGCTTGTATGTAGCAATTTGGAACAATGTTCTGAGCCTGGGCCAACAAGACACAGAGACAATAGGTCAGCTTGTTAAATAGGTCACAAACTGGTTTCACATCCACCTTATATGTAAGGATAGGCTGGTTAACCATATTCTCTTTTTCCGTAGAGCGGATTGGGAGGTTACTCAGACCAAAGATTTTTCTGGGATTGCATTATTGTAACCTTTAAAAATCCTGCTACCATGGCCACCATCCTTCGGGCCCCACACCTTGACAGAATCAGGGTCACGCCACTGGGTTATTTTTATCAGCATTACAGGACTAATCTCTCTTTTGAGCCAAGTTGACCCGCAGCTGCGCATCCACCTGTCCCTCAAAGGAGTGTTTAACCTATCACTAATAAGTATTCAGTGTTTCATGATTAATCAGACACTTACTGACTTCAGGAGGACTTGCCCTTTGAGACAGGTAATCAGCAGGATCATCATCATTCTAAGTCTTAAGCCCCCATCAGTTCCTGTGGCTTAAGTGACCATTCTGGGTCTGCTATTTTGAGGAGGCTTCTGTTTTAGCCACTCCTCAGAATGCAGACAAAGTCAAACATTTGAGTTGAAACATAGCAGGTACCCAAACCAAATTACCCATGGACAATTGCGTGGAGTTTATTTAGGCATATGATATTATCCTTTTGCAGGAAACTTGGGCCACAACCAATGTTTTTTGGGATGGTTTTCCTTGGTTTCCTATTACTGCTACCTCTGGTGCCTCTGGTCATGCCAAAGCAGGGTTTGCTGCCTGGTTCAAGACAAGTCTTCCGCGTAGTATTCCCCCCATTCCTCTTGAGTGTAGCCTGATCCAAGTCTTCCATTTACTTTAATCCAAATAGCAAACCTTTAGCGTTTATATTATCAATATTTATAAAAATAATTTTAACCACACTAAAAACCTCAACTATGCTCATTTGCTTGCTTTTATCAATGAACTCACCAGCAAACATGCAGAGGCTGGCTTGTGGTGTAACTTAAATTTCACCAGGGATTTTAAGGCCATACTGGGGAACTCCCCTCTGGACAATAAGATTAATTGCTCAAACCCTCTTTGGCCAAAGGGGTACCCCAAGGTCGCGATCAAACAGGGCTTGAGTTTATTTTTATACGTCTATGTTTGATCTCTGTAATCCCATGGTGGTAGCTGTTCTACCCAATCTCACTGCTGTTAATTGCTTTGGATTTGGGCACACCACCACTACTAACTTTATGTTTATTTTGGGATTCATTATAAATTGTGTTACTGATAAATCTGATGAAAATTACATCTGTAGGGATCACAGTGCTCTGACCATCTCCATAGAGGGGCTTGGAGACAATCATGATAAGCCCAAGCTCGTGCCTGGGGCTTACTCTACATTGATCAGGAGAGAAGAGTAGCCTGGCACTCAGTTAACATAAACAAATTTACTAGGAAATTGGGCAGAGAACATCTGGCCCTGATTTTTATCTGTCTCTTGTGTGCTCAGGATTGTGTTACATTGGGTTCTATAATTATGGAAGCACTTACTAAGCTAACTAGGCCAAGGCATGATACAAAACCCTCTTTGTTTGATGAAAACTGCAGGTTTGCCAATAAACAACTTAGAGAGGACCTACACTCCTTCCCACAAAATAGGGGTTTAATTGCTGACTCTTGCAGGGCTTATAAATGGGCCTGCAATGAGAGGAAGCCAGTAGTTCTAGTTGATACTTGGCATAATTTTGTCTCTGCATTTAAAAGTAGAAGCACTGGTATGTTTCAGCAAATTGTTCACAACAATAACATGTTCGCCGGCATCATGAGTAGTATTTTTGCAAATATTAGTTCATGAGACTTTCAAAAAGCCCTGCCAACAAGGCCCTGGGGGCAGATGCCTCCCTGATGGATCTCTACAAGGCCAACTAAGTCTTGTGGGCTCCTTCACTTACCAACTACATCAACAATGGTTGAGTTTCTGTGTTTCTGCATTCTTGGCATGCTGCCATTATTGCTCTTTTTAAAAAAAAGGGCAATAGGGCCAGCCCTTGCTGTCACTGACCAATTCTGCTATTGGACTCGGTTGTGTAGGTCATGGGAGGAGCAGTGCTTAACAGTTTGATTTAATGGATGGATGACAATCAAGTACTCTTGAAAGTGCAGTACAGATGCTGCGAGGGCCTTCATACGATGGAGCAGTGTCTTAATCTCCACCTACTGTTCTGTAAATATACGGACACAAAGCATGGCTCCACCTATCTATCATTCATGGACCTCTCCTGTGCCTTTAATTGATTTGTGAGATCAAAACGTTGGGAAATCTTGGAGGGTTTGAGGGTTCACCAAGGCAGTATTATTTGTTTATGCCCTTCACTTTGACTTGGAAGCCTTTGTTAGACATGGACATGGCATTAACAACAAATCTACAGATACCTTTAGCATATCTTGGGGAGTGAGAGAGGGTTGTGTGCTCGCCCATATACTTTTTTATTGCACATCGATGGACTAGAATCTACTCTGATTAAGCAGAGCAGAGAAATGTGAAGGGTTAAACACAAGACGGTTCCAGACCTACTCTTTGCTGATAATGCCCTCTTAATGTCAGAAATTCTAATGCAGCTAAACGTTTGCTGGATGACTTTGTTGATTTTATGTCCAAATGAAATACTGAAACCATTCCAATCAAAACATTTGTCATGACCTGTGGTTTAAAAAACCTCAACTGATGTAGTTGGGCCTTTCAGGGAAACCCTATTATCAGAACACATAAATTCCTTGCCTACATGTCACTTTTGATTCTAAAAGCAAAAGAGGTCCATGCTTGTCTAAATGAGCACTGAGGTTTTCAAACTCTGTTGTGTTTCTTAACCTGGCTTCCTCTATCAATAGTAAACTGATTGGTCCCCTGCTAGAAATGTACAATAGGACGTGTTTACCCATTTTAACACATGGCCCTGGGATGTGAGGCTACAAGCATGTAAGAGCCCTGCAAGTGAAAGAAAACAGGGTCTGCAGATGCCGCTTGGCCTTGCTTGCTAGCCATCCTACTTTTGCCATTCACAAGGAGCTGGGGCTTGCTTATGTGGAGGATTCAATCAACCTTGACCCATTATTAGTATGGGGCTTGATCTGGGGCAACCCACAAGTGGCTCTTAATAGGGGAATTAAAAGAGATTGCTTGTCTTGTGATCTTGGGCTTTGAATCTAATAGCTCTCATGTATATGCAGTTAGTTGCAAATAAACTGGGCAGACCCTCAATTTTTTCAAATTAACCTCCAAAGGCAAAAGCTGGTTAAAATCTAATTGTTTTGCCACTAGGAAGGAAGAAAGGGAAGCTGTCAAACTAGCCAAGGACATAAACTTAGGGCACCTTCTGATATGCATGGTCATTGCAGCAGAACCATATCTGGATACCATTACCAATCACTGGGCTCGGGTCCTCATTACCAAATTGTGATTTGGGATTAGTCGATGTTAATTATGTTTTCGCTCAGGGCAGTTTAGTAGATTATCTATTATGATTTGTCCCTGTTATGAGCCATCCTCACAAAGCCTATTGCATTTTACTTTTTTGTAAATTTTACATAGCATACGCTAAATGATTTTTAGTACCCATTTTGAGAAGCCTTAGTTCTGTTATCTGGAGGCAACTCTATTGTGTCTCCAGCAACTCAGATCACCCAACATTTGGCCCTGTGTTTAGTTCTTTTTTAAATTCTGCTCTTTGTCACGAGGAAAAAACCTGTTGTTTTACTGTTACTAATCTACTAGTACTTTTTTTGTTTACAATTTTTAAACATATTGTCTGTGTAATGTATTGATTTACTCTTTTTTATTTTTATGCTTCAATGCCTTTTTTGCTCTTATGATTGTTTTTAAATTATCAACAACTCTATCATTCACATCTCCAGATGACATCAGCATACAGGTTGCTGAACAATTATTAATGTAATAGGTTAATGCTTAGGTGTTAAGTTAATGACATTTATTTATCCTATGCTCTGGTTTGTTTAAGAAATGATGCATTTGCTAACCCCAAGATGAATCTGCAGAAATGTTGATTTATTAAGCAAGAATGTTGTATAAACCCCCTTCATTTTGGGCTGAGCCAGAAGGTTTTCCTGTAGTTGTAGGTGCTGCTAGCACTGTTGTATGTTTTTACTATTGATTTTGCTGCCCTTTTGGTCTTAGAGCTGTGCATAGTCTTCATATCTCTGCAATTGTAAGCCTTCATTGCAGTGCCTATGTACTGCTTATCTTTGAATTTGTAGTAAAACCAATTAACTTTTCATTGATCTAGAACTCAGTTATTGATTTGGTTCATTCAATCCCAAATTAATACCATTCTTTCTTATTGATTGATTTGGGTGTCTTTAATTGCCTTGTGAAATTGTGGTTTAACTCAGTCTCAAATCCAGTAAATTATGGGAAGACTGATTGAGGTAAAATGTTGGGGTGCCCTTTTGCTCCAACAAGATTTTGGTAGCTGAGGATGGTTACATGTTGTAGAGCACCTCCTTTTGCTGTAGGGGTTCCCTCTTTTCCTTGGTCTTTAAAGTAGTGCATTTTCCAGTGTGGATTATCCTAAAAGATTTCACTGAGAAACCTGATTTGCAGAACTGTTCCTGTTTGATTGAGATCTTAAGTATGAACAGGACACCATGATTTTGATGATTGAAAGTGATTTTAGTGTATTTAAGGTGTTTTTGAATTTTTTTATGTGAGATGGATTGTTGTGCTATATGT
Organism: Pleurodeles waltl; assembly: GCF_031143425.1. Classification (NCBI taxonomy): domain Eukaryota; kingdom Metazoa; phylum Chordata; class Amphibia; order Caudata; family Salamandridae; genus Pleurodeles; species Pleurodeles waltl. The sequence goes on from NC_090439.1 coordinate 253,547,670, forward strand.
CAGTTGCCTGATTATGCAATGCAATTTTAGGTTTGATTGCTGGTTTGATCACTGTTGTTCTTATGCACTATTCATATTCTAATTTTATTCAGAAGGCTGTGTTTATTATTGGTTGGTTTGGTTTTGGAATTTGTAAAAGTCCAAGATCTCGAGATATTGTTGTTTACCTGTCTGCATAAGGTAGTGTTTTTTGTGAGGCTCCACTTGAACACAGATAGGGTTTTCTGACTTACTGAGTTTTATTTTTCAGAATATTGATATCATTGCTTCTAGGTGCATGGATGTAACTGCATTAGCCACAGTACATTGCCAGTGGTCTTGGTCTGCCTGGTGCCAAAATTTAAAAGTGGTGCCAAAAGGGTGCTGCTCCTGTTTTCTATAGTTTGAGGTACTTGCTGTATTTTAACTTGCCTATTCCTTTCTGTTTATGTTGAGCAGATAGGTCAGTTTTGTAAATTTAGTGTAAGTTTTTATGAAAGGGCATTTCAATCATTTTCCTCATTCACAAAAAAGGTGCACTGTGATTGGTTAGTTAGCCAGACAGCCATGCTGGGATTAGTTAAACAGCACCTGAAAGCCACATTGTCATTGGTTGGTTACTGACAGAGCTGCACTGTGGTAGGTTTGCCAGTGACAAATCTGCAGTTGGGATTTATTGTTGTTCTGTAGTTTATTTTATGTGAGTTTTAGACAAAACCAGTTTAGCAAAAATAATGAGTACTGTGTTGAAAAAGCTTAACTTTCCATTGTACCCTCTACTGAGGGTCAGAAATGACCTGCCATGGGAATGCCTGCAGACAAAATGATGTTGGACGTGGGGTTTTGTAAGTGTACATGGATTTCTGAACGGCATGAATATACTGCTTCTGATAAAGACATACAATTTGCTTTATACTGTGCATTTAACAATAGAAAACTAGCTCTCTGAAACAGACCATGGATGATTGAAAGCTGTTACGCAGAGCTATACAGTTTGAGGAATTGAGCAAGTGGGATCAAATGGCAGCAGAAAAAGAAAATTTCAAAGCGAGAGAACGGTTCTTTTAAACAATGACTGGAGAGTAACTGTGACCAACAGGAAGTATGTTGGAGGGTGGATATGATGAAAGAAGTCTGACATTTTCCCACATTAGTAAAAAAACAGATACAAGGGAAATAGATGAAGGAGAGAAAGAAGCACAGAATCAAGGTTCAAATGAGTAGAAGATCTTTTCAAATGTTCTTTTGAATGCAAACCCTCCTCCGTACACTGATGTGCCACAGAGATAAGGACTTAGCCCTGCTTTCATTGTAGTACTTGATATGGGTTCAGCAGGAGATAGTGCAATAGTTCAGACACAAGCATTAATTACATCAGTGGGAGTGAGCACAATAGCGAGTGCCACATCTGAGACAACAATGGGATCATTTCTGATTTCTATCAGCAATATCACAGCTGTTTCTGAAATTGAAAATGGCCTACACATTACTACAGTTGTGGTTAAAGAGACTCCTACATCAAGGACTATTAATGTGGGTCTTTAAATATTTAATTTGGAGAAATGTTACACTGGAAATTGATCTGAATAGCTTTTTGTCATACAATGTTGATAGAGTTAGATATCTGATCAGGGAAGCAGCTAGATGTGAAAATGAGGCACATGACAAGCTAAAAGAATAGGCTGAAGAGTGTGAGGTTGATATCAGAAACATTATAAATGTGGGAAGGAATCACAAAATGGATTTAACCCATGATGAAATAAAGGAACTTGGTTTAATGACTTTAGGAGCTCATAGTAACCCCTTGGGTGCTAAGGATGCTCTAGACATGTCCTTAGCACTACCACTTGGACACTGAGGATGTATCTAGCACATTCTAGCTCCACAAAAACACCCATCAACATGCCTTCTGGGGGGTGGCAGGGCCCTCCTGCTCTGATGATCTGATTATGTCAGCTTGCACACAGCATGCTGATGTCCTCAAAGGGAGCCGTGGACATGATGGAAGCCCTTTGCTTTCTCTCATCGGGGGGGTGGGGGATTGGAAGATTTCCTTTCCTGTGGAATCTTTCTTTAGTGCATTCCTGCTGAAGGATTGTGGGCTGGCTGCAAACAGGCAGCAGGAATGCACCTACAAGACACCACAGAGGTTTTTTTGCTGGGTGAGTGGCCCCCAGGGCAAGGGTCCCTCCTCAATTTAGAGTACATGTTCTGACCATTTCCAGCCCACCATGGGAGCATATTGGCCATTTTCTAGGCCGATCTGTCTCCAAGGGACAGGGGCAGCCTGTAAGCCACTAGACACCAGGGAATTGTTTTTTATGTATGTCGAATAACGGCCCCTTAAGAAAGGATTGCTACCCATTTTGGAATGCTCATCTCCTATGTTTTCTACTCTTTCTCGGGGTATTACGGCCATTATTGTAGACTGATCTGCCCCCAAGGGGGATCTGAATGAAAAATCACTACACAGCAAGGAATTTGTATTTTATATATTTTGGGGTGCAGTCCTGGGCAAGATTTGATGCCAATCTGCCTGAGGAATTGACTACATTTTAGTTTCTAATATTAACTGTTTTATTTCTTGTCACCATCTGTTGTTGTGAACTTAAGGGCATATTTAACAGCCCCTAGCACCATTCTAAATTCACATTAGCATCACTTTGTGACACTAATGTAGCATTAGAAGGCCAAAAATGCTGTGCCATATTTTCAAAGTGGCGCAATGCATGTAGTACGCCACATTGTAACCATTTGCGCTACATTATGTCTGCACCGGGCATAATGTATGCAAAGGGTGCAATCCCCCATTAGGGGGGTGAAAAAACGGTGCATGGATATCTAACAGATTGCCTTGTGTCATTTGTTTTGGCACTTTAAACACCTAATCAGAGCAGGCATTGAAAGGGGACAAGTCATTGAATACAATGGGCCCCTAATGTACTCTGCAGGTGGTGCTACTCCTGCAGAGTACATCAATAGCACAAAAAAAGGCACTATCGCCCCCTACCTTGCGCCATGGTGCACCATACTTTAAATACAGTGCACACATTGTGGCCATAGGGGGGTGTTAAAAAGGCGCAAGAAAAGTGGCGCTGCACTGTGTGCAGCGCCACTTTTCTTAAGTATGCCCCTTAATATTTTATTTCTCCTTTTTACTGTAGTGCAAAGCTTTTGATTTCCCCTGTGATGAGTATAGTTTGTGGATATAGCATTGATAGATGTACATTCTGTGTGGTTGCTTGTGTTTGGTAAGAAAACATTTTTGTAATGTTCCCTTCAAATGAATATCATTGCCCAGCTTGATTTTTTTAACCATTGTATCATTACAGTATGTTTAGCATATGTTTCATTATGATTCATATTCACCTTGGGATTGGTGCAAAAACCGTAATGTGTTATTTTATAGTTTTTATTATTGATTTTCCTTTCTAGCGGCTATCTTTGGTGCTTGCATTGGCTGTGCAGAGTAGGTGCAGTTCATACTCAGTCTAGCTGTCTGCTGCAAGTAAGAGGTACCTCAGTACATTTTTGTAGTAGAAATTGTGTGGTGTGCAATTAAAGTTTATTTCTAGGTTATTGTATTTCAAACATTTTATTCACTATTTGATATAGCCACCATTTGTTGAGTTCTTATTTCATGCAGTTTTGTTTACAGTTGTCTGTTTTTTTGTGACATTTTTATTAGTAAATATTAGGGCTATTGACGGGCTGACGTCCCGGTAAGTTGTTGGTTTGCCTTTTGAATCTGTCCCCAAACATGGTCCTCTGCATCTGACTTAGAGGACAAAGTGCAAGATTCTGGCAGCTAATTTTCTGTCAGAGAAGAATCATCTGATTATGAATTCACTCTTAGTGTTAATGAAGTTCCTCATTTAGAGGAGGATATTGTGATAGGTTTTTGCTTCTGCAGCAGCTGCTGTATTTTGCGAAAATGCAGGTTTTGATTGCCATTTCAAGATTCTGGCTGTCCTTGACCATTTTGTTGGGCGTTTCTCAGACACCTACACTCCAAGTCATGGTACATCATTGGACAAATCTCTGGTCCTGTTCAAGGGCTGCTTTTTTTTTAAACAGTGTACACCCAGCAAGAGAGTACATTATGGTATTAAGATGTATATGTTCTGTGAAAATGCTACTGAATTGTTCAGAGTGGGTACTGTAGCATGTGTCACAACTTCCTCTAACTGTAAAAGTAAGTTACTCTAATGAGCCTGTGTGTAAAGAACTACAGACTTTGAAATGTTCAAAGAAGAGACGTCCACATGCTCAGAACTATTCATGATGAAAGTACTGCACCTGTGACTGTTTGTGGTCAGGTAGTACTGCATAAACTAGTGTGTATTCTAGACTATCCTATCACTCAGCATTCCTATGGTACCGCATCTGTGTGGGTGGGCCTAACACCTGCAACAGGAAGGGGTCAAAAATGCAATGTGGTAACAAACAAAAGGGGTAGCTGAGGATTTTGGGCCACAGCTCGGCGGCCACCCTAGGGAACCTACGAAACCCAGATATTTTCAAACACTAGACACCCAGGGAAGTCCATTGTGATGTGCCTTGTGTATATCCCACAGTGTTTTGTTATAAACAATGCCCTGCAAACCTCAATTTTTGTCTAACATTGTGCACCTTCCTTGCATTTCTGCGACACAATCTTCTGCAATATGCAAGGATTTACAACATTTCACCTACCCAATGTAACCCCACTTGTCCCAGTACAAATGCTGCCCCACTTGTAGGGTTGGCCCTAATGCTCATGTTAGGAAAAGATCAAACCAGGCTCAATGGGAGTCCTCATGAGGAGACTCCGATTGACCTTGGTTTTATCTGTTCCTGTCCTGGGCACTAAGCCTAGCCACACAATTTGGGGAGCATTTTTATCAGGAGACGTGGGGGAACATTAGGTGCTAGGAAATGTATGGATTCCCATATATTTCAGAAATGTGAGGAAAATGTCAGTTTTTAGCCAAAGTTTGAGGTTTGCAAGGGCTTCTGGATAAGAGAACCTTGTGAGACCCATGACAAGTCACCCCACCCTGGACTTCCCCATTTGTCTAGTTTTTCAAAAATGTACAGGTTTGCAAGGGTCTTCTACGTGCCAACTGAGCTAGGGCCCGAAATCCACAGTTACCAATTTTGCAAAAATATGGTTAGTTTTCAGTGGAAAAATGTCCATGTTGTGGGTTGAACCTTTTCCTGTCGCTGGCACTAACCCTACCTACATAGGTGCCATTTTTATTGAGATACTTGTGACAATGTTGGGTGGTATGAAATGTGTAGCTCCCTGCAGAGTTCACACTTTTTCCTCCCTGAAATGTGAGAAAAATTTGTGCTTTCAATCAATGTTTGAGGTTTACAAGGGCTTCTGGGTAAGAAAACCTGATGAGAGCTGCAAAAGTCACCCCAACCTGGATTCCCCTGGGTGCATAGGTTTCACAAATGTGCAGGTTTGATTTGTTTCCCTTGGGGCTGACTAAGTTAGGCCTGAAATCCACAGCTAAGTGCATTGCAAAAACGGAACAGGTTTCAGTGGAAAATGTGATGTGCCTAAGTTATGATTTGTGTTCATTCTTATTGCAGGCACTAATCCTATCCACATAAGAGAGGCACCATTTTTATCTGGAGACTTATCAGATTATTCTGCATTTGTGCCTTCCAAATATAAGTCAGTGTTTAGAAAAGAAGACATTTTGTAAAATGCCAACTCAGGGATGTACAAATAACCACTGCTCCTAAACTCAGTATCAGGTCAAGTTTTCTTCTTAACCATTTTTCACTCTTTGAATTTTACCATGTAAATTGCTGTAGAGTCGGTACTCAATGAAAAAGCATATTAAGGTGCAGCTCAGTGTTGGCTCTGGGTACCTCGAGTTCTTAGAGAACCTACAAACCCTATTTTTCTCCACAACTAGAAGGGTCTAGCAGACCTAGAATTAGATTAATTTTGTAAATCTGGCATTGTGACATAAAGTCACACATGAAAATGTTGACAGAAATGGCTGGTATTTCCTACTCACTTTCATTTTTTTATTTCAATATTTAGGACCTGATTTAGAGTTTGGCAGATGGGGTTACTTCGTCACATAGGTGACGGATATTCTGTCCGTCGTATTACGATGCTATTATTTCCTTTAGACACTGTAATATGGCCAACGGAATATCCATCATGTTTGTGATGGAGTTACTCATCCGCCAAACTCTAAATCAGTCCCTTAGTTTCTTCAGGATACTCTTGAGGGATCTACACAAATGAGGGTTTCAGTAACACCCTTGAATTTCACACTTGTTTCTACCACAAATTAGAAGTAGGTTGAAAGCACAACATTTAGGAAACATCTTTGCAAAATGCCAAACTCGTGGCTCTGCATGCTCCTAAAAGCTGGGAAGATGTTGACATTAGCACAGCAATACTTTTATTGATGCCCTTTTTTTCTGAAGCACTTTTTTCCTATGTTTCCCAAGAACCCCGAAAATGTGACTATATTTTGGCTAATTTCTCAGTCCCAACCAGGTGAATCCAAATATCCCTGTGTACATTTAGAATTCCCAGGATGTTAGAAAAAAAGCAAATTTAGAGTGGACACATTTTGTGGATGAAACGTTATGGAGGCAGAAGCGCAAACTACCCCAAAAAGCAAAAAAAAGGCTTAGCATTCTAGGGGGAAAAGGCTTAGCAGCCAACGAGTTAAAGACTTAATTGAAGGAAAGAGTGGAATTACTTCAAGAAAAAACATGAAAGAAAAGGACAGCAAGTAAAAAGAAAGCTAAGCTACAGAGACAGGGAAGAAGGTAAAGGGGTCCAGTAGGTATTTAGAATTCGAGACACTGACAGAATTTCCATTTAAGGAAGTACATGGAGAGAGCTATGTGCATATATGAGCTTGTCAAGAGCAGATGTTTATACATGTACAATAAATTTTACAAAGTTGTGACAGGAACCTGAGGAGTGGTACAAGAAAATTCATAGGTTGATTATTATTTTACAAATGTGGATTGATTTGAATTCACTAGTGACTTGTGGTCTGAATGTAAGTTTGTTGTTGCTTGGGTGACTAAAAATCAGCTAGGGCCCCTCCTAATAATGCCTTTCTGATGAGGTATCTTACAAATGCAAGCCGATAACAGCATTTGAATAGGAAGGTAACTGAGAGGGATATTTATTGGACAAAGTTTTGAGGGCTTCACAAGGGCAGAAAGAATGAGCGCATGCATATCACGCATTTGCATCGAGAGGCTAGTAATCATATATAGAAAGGTAAAATATGCTGGCAGGAAAATAGTAAAGATGAGATCTTAAAGCTTCCAAAATACAGTAGTGATTATTTGTTATGCAAAAAGAAGACTATCAAGGAGGAGCTGATGGCTCAAAATCAGTTAATGGGTTCCAGTTTGGGTTATGTTCAGTCTTGAAAAGCTGGAATGAATGGGATGTCTCCAGTGCAAGGTGTAAGAATAGGAAATGTAATAATGCAAATGCAATACGATGGAAGAGAGATGGTGAATAATTCTGAATGAACAAATACATTGATGCGTTAAAGAACACTGCTTATCACCTCTGTGGGAAAATTGGACATTGGAAACAAGAATGTCGACAGAACCCAGACAAAATCCGAAACCAATTTGTTGCCTAGGTACAGAGAGATGTACCTTCAATGGTCTCAGCCCAACCAACTTCTATGCAGATTATGCATGATCAAAAATCATTTTGCATGAACAAAATGCCATATAGAGCATGACCCACTTTAACTTTAGTGGCAACTGGTGCAACAATATTTGCAATCTTTGCTGGCACCCCCCCCCCCACCTGATGATCTTTTCCATGGAGTCCCTCACTACCATCCTCCAGCACTGCCCTTCATCTCTCCATAGCCCCTCTCTCACATGTGTTTCATTTGTTTAATAGCAATTGCCATAGCAGTGAAGGGTATTATACAGAGGCACTGAATTGTATTGTGTAAATCAGCATACACAAAATGTTACATGAGACCTTGAGAACTACAGCGTGTAGGAGTCACATGTCATCCATATTGGTAAGCAGTATATTTTAAGAGTATTTGGTCTGGAGAAGCACAAACTTACAGATTTTAAGTGTAATACAGTGGTTGGGGTTGGCTTTACCAAAAATAATGTATTTCTACCCAAACAAACCATTTTAGCAACACAAATGACTTGGGAAAAACATAAGAATCAACCCTACACTTTATAGTTTGCATGCAGCTCTTTGATGAAAGTTTATATTTTACTGTGCTGTACTAGGATTACAATTTATGAATTTATGAACTGCTAGCACCAAAGGGATCTCTGTGAAAGAGGCTGTAAACCACTAATCTATTTACATAAAATACATGCATGGTACAAGTTTGTTACAAAAGGCATATTAACCATCTGTGCTACTTTATTTGGAGTCACACATGCCACTAGACAAAACTCTGATCTCTTTCCAACAGGTACATTAATCACCAAAGTTATCTTGTCATTTTTATTGTCGTCTGAAAATTGCTGGACACACAAGGAAATCTGCAGCAAGTCCCTTTATATTCATAGAATAATTCAAAACACAGCACTTTCCCCGAGCTAGGCGCCCAGTGCCGTGGCAATGCTTATACCACCCAAAACCCAGCCCTGTCCTGGCGATTGATGAAAGTGCCCCATACATTGAAGTCAAAATCAATGGCCACCCCGTTTCTGTTTTAATAGATACACAAGTTACCCATTCTTCAGTTCATTCTGTGGAAATCCCAAACCTACCTCTTTCGGGGAAAAAAGTCCAAGTTGTAGGGATCAGTAATAAACACATTTTTTAATCAGATTAAAGTAGATTTTTCAAAATGAAATATGGGCAAAGGAAAATAATCATGAGTTTATTTTTGTGATTCAAGTACTGTGAGTTGTTGGGTAGAGTCTTGTTGTGCAAGATGAATTGTGTGATTTATTGCACACTAGATTGGTGCTGCAATTGAAACTCAAGATGAGGAACAGTGTTTAAATTTAAATCATAAGAGTCAAGAGTTCATTGTTCCCAGTCTTTAATAAAGATGATTTACTTCTGGATTCCCTTTCAAGGAAAGAACAGAAGAAGGAAATAAACCTCTTATTGAGAAAATGCTTGAGCATGGAATTCTTTGGGACGTGCTTGGTAGCTCTTGCAACTCACCTATATGGGGATTACAAAATGGAGTGGCAAATGGAGAATGGTGTAGAATTTAGAAAAAATAAAACAAAAACCTTATGTTTTCCACTGATACCAAATCCAGCAGTTCTTATTTGCATTCCAAATTCGGAAAAACTAATTTGGTGTAGGATACCACATGAGTATGCTGAAAGTCCTTCAAGTATTAGTCAAATCCTCAAGAAAGATCTAAAAAATTGAGGTTACCATGTAACCCAGTCTCGGGGCTGTACAGTGATGACCTACTGGTTGCATCCAAGAAGAACAACTATTGTAAGCTTGGCACAGTTGCTTTGCTGAATCGTTTAGCTGAGAGTGGCAATAAGGATTCCCCAAAAGAGATTGAGTATTGTAAAAAGGAAGTGATTTATCTTGGTAAATACATTGAGAAAGGAACATGGAAAACTTTAAATCAACGTGTTTCTGCTATCCTGAAAATGAATTCTCCTACCAACAATAGGGAGGTGATGATGCTCCTGTGGATTGCTGGCTACTATAGGCAGTGGATTCCAAACTTTTTCTCGATTTCAAAACATTTAATAAGGTTGACCCATATTGGCATAGAGGAACCAGTATCAATTGATAATGGATGTTTAGAGCCCTTTCAGGTACTGAGAGAAGGTTTGTGTAATGCTGTCACTCTTGGAATAATGGACTATAATTGCAACTTATTTCTTAATTGTTAAGAAAAAGGTGGGTGTTCACAATCAATACTTACCCAGAAACATAAAGGAGTGATAAGGCCTGTGGCCTACCGTTCAGCTGTGTTGAATCCAGTAGCTGTAAGTCTTCCTGGTTGTTTGAAATGGAATGCAGCTGTTTGCTCTGCAATTGAACAACGTGAAGGGATTGGCATAGAACATAGGTTAATGGTTTTTGTTCCACAGTCTGTTGAGATTCGGCTGACACATACAAGGACCCTGAATGTGGCAAACAGTTGCCTCACCAGATAAACTGGAAGCTTTGAACATCTCAATCAAAATATATAACTCATTAAACCAAGCAACACTGCTTCCTATTTCAAACAAAAGTTGTGAAGACAGGAAAAATGATGATTATGATGCTGAGCCTGAGGATGATTGTATTGAGGTTTCAAAATTGTGTACCAAACCAAGACCATATATTAGTGACCGCCTCCTGAAATGGCTGATCTGACTTTGTTGATGGTTCTTGTTTGAGGGACCAATATGGATCAGTGAAGGCTGCCTTTGAGGTATGTTCCATTAATGAGGATATTGAAGCTTCATATCTGCTGACTTCAGCACACACGTTTTGCTCATCAGATGAATGTGACACCTTACACAGACAGTAAGTATGGTTTTGGAGTGGTCCAAGATTTTGTCCAACTGTGGTCACAAAGGGGATTTATGACATCTTCTGGCACTTCCATCATCAACAGTCTCTACATACCTGATTTATTGAAATCAATACAGCAGTCTAAAGAAATGACTGCAGTCAAGTGTGCTGACCAGAAGGCTGAAAAATATATGATCACTCTCGGGAACAGGTATGCTGATAGGACAAATTATGCACTTGAGAACAACATGTTTTTTCAAGAAACTGAACTACTTGGGTCAAGAATATATTTCATGCACATTACATAATATGTCAATTGTTTTTTCTTAAACTCAATTCAAGGCGAAAGCTACAGAAGATGAGAAAAACATGGAAAAATAGGTTACAAGTAAAATCATCAGGATGTGTATGTTACCGTGAACATAAATATAGTTTGCCACACTCAGTGTTGTATTCCATGGCACATTATGGACATTGTCACTGAGGGAGAGAATCCATGTTTGGAATTTTCAGAAAATATTAGGAAAACACATTTGAAAATGAACCTGTATTTCTAACAATAGAGGAAGAAGGACAGCCGTGAAATATTTGAAACAACTATTAAAGCAAGGCTAAAATTGAGAAATGCAGAATCAAATCTAAAAGAGAAAAATAATTTTGGGAGCATGATTTGAAATGAAGCTTAAAAAAAATATGTTTTATAAAGATGTTTTTAGTTTGTTAGACCTGTCAGCCTTAGGGTCGCTTCCCCCAAACTTCTTGCCTCCCCTCCTCCATTTTGCTGACCTTATTTTTGTTGGCCTTTGGACTCTACACACTTTACCACTGCCAACCAGTGCTAAAGTGCTTGTGTTCACTCCCCGAAAAAATGATTACATTGGCTTACATCTAGTTGGAATATTTAATTTACTCATAAGTCCCCTGTAGAGTGGTATACCATATACAGGGCTAGTGAAATAAATACTACCCGTAGGCCTGCAGAACCTATTGTCCACCTACGTAATTAGCACTGTAAAACATGTCCCAGACCTGCCATTGCAGCCTAAATGCAGTTTTTTAACTGCTATATCAACTGGGCATTGAAGACCCTTTGCCACATCTCAAACTCCCTTTTTATTATATTTAGGTCACTCCTGTATATAGTCTGTAGGTCACCTATAGGGCAGGGTGCTGTGAAATTAAAAGGTTGGACATGTAGTTTTAAGTTTTACATGTCCAGGTAGGATAACATTGTGGTTACCTTATTACATTCTATGAGTATCATTTCCAAAAGGGCCCAGGTAACCATTTCATTTTTGGTTTGGAATTACAATTTAAAATCCTAATTTATGGAGAAGTTGAATTTTAAATTAGAATTTGGAAAATTCCCCTTTTAAAAAATTGGCATTTTCAGCCCTTAGCCCTTTGTGTCTGTAACCTATCTTAGGTCACATGACTGGGTGTAACTGCCAGCTCACTGACAGCTAGACTTTGTGAATTCCTCCCAGGTAGTCACACTATAGAGGGAGTAGTTGTGCCTGGGTGGGCAATGTGCTGGCAGATCGGAGGGTGGTGAGCTGAGCACATCCCCACTTATAACAGAATAGCCTGGCATGTTGGAGCAATGGCAGGGGATGTAGGAAATTCTATGCACTTCAAAACCACTGTCTATAAGGTTCTTCCACCTTTCAGAACCAGGGTACCACGGTATAAAATCAGGAGCTCAGACACCAACTTTTCAGTACACTTCTGGACCTGTGGATACTCTGCCAGGAAGCAAGACTGCTGTGCTGCTACAAGGACTGACACACTGCTGGACTGCTACTCTAAGATACTTCTGACCTGCTGTGCTTACCTGCTGTCCTCTTGCCTAGGTGAGAAGGATTAGACCTAATTTCTTGAGCCCAGAAACCTGAGTGACTACAAGGGCTATTTGGTTGTCCTCCTGATCTGACCTCCTAATCGGAAGACTCAAATACATTAAAGGCTTCCAAGAAATGTGTACCTTCACCTGGACAGCATTGGTGAGTCTATCCTGCCAAGTGGTGAATAATCCCTGTCCTGGACCCTTGGAAGTGGGCTTAAGGTGCTTGGTAGCCTCTGTGGCTCCAGCAAAACTGACGCATCTCCATGACTGTGCGTCATGAATCTTAACATCACTACTGCTTCATAGATTGTACCTGTTGCTAAGACTCACGTGACTTTGCATCTCTAAGGAACCACTGCATCACCCTGACTTGGTAATGCATCCTTGTCTCAGACCCTTGCATCCCTTGGTGGCGGAAGCCTTGGTGATGATGCTGGACTCTGCATCACAGCTCTTCAAACTTGACTATTCATCCTGACAGTGCTACGCATCCTCAATGCCAGACTTCACATTACAAACCCTGTCAGCTGGATCCTTGACAATGAAGCAGGCCCTTGCCTCATACCTTTGCAGCATCTCAGAACTAATGCATTGCTTCAGCTGTGCAACATATCTTCTGTGCAGATCCTAACCACGCTCCGCAAACCAGGATTTAAAGTACTTTGTTCAGTAGGCCTAACTTGGTCCCATAGCCAGCCTGTGCTTCCTTGTGTCCCAGTCTGGCACAACCAGATATCCACATTTGCCGCTTTGTGCTTCAGGTGCTATTTTGACCTACATATATACAAATTGAATATCACTGGTTCTACTGATTAGAATTGTGTTGCTTTGGTCTTATTTTATTTACTAAAGACATTTCTATTTTTCTAACTTAGTGTAGGTTTTTATGCAGTGTTTTCACTTTGCCACTCTTTGAATAGTTCTACAATTACTTTTCACGTTGTCTCTAAGTTAAGCTTGACAGGTCTGAGCCAAGCTACCAGAGGATGGAGGCAGGTTAATTTAGGGTTGGCTTGTGTCTCATCCTGACAGGGAGGGTGGCTGCTGCTTTACTAGGGCTCACAACACTGTGAACCAACAACCCACTGTCTCACATTGGTGAAAGGGTTGGGATTCGGCTTGTGTTTGTGCAATGCCATGCAGTGATTTGGTGTATACTACCATCCCACATCTAAGACCAATTTGAGTTTTACATTCTCCCTGATGGGCCTTTTTGTTTTTTAAATTAATTCCTACTCTACCTGACTGTTTGTATCTGTGGCCGCACCTTCAAGGATGGAGTTTGAGCTTGCCAACCTGGAAAGCTACTGTCACAACCTGTGCCTCCTGTGACCTCTGCCAAAGACACTTGACTCTCAGACCCCAAGGGCCCAAGATATATAGGCCCTCATTATGACATTGGTGGTAAATCCCACTTACCGCCATGCTGACTGCCACCAACATACCACCACCGCTGCTGATATCCGATTACCATATTATGACAGACACACACCAATCCGTCACTATTCAGCCACACACACAAATCCGCCAGCCCAAAGGTCAGTGATAAACTGGCCGTCTCAAAACCCACACCGTTATGCCAACAGAACAACGCCCACAACATTATGACCCACGAATCACCACAGGGGACATTCAGTGCAGGTAAACCATTGGCGGTACACACCACCACGCTCAAAATAAACACACACATACAAAACAACACCACATTGGCTAATTCAAACAACACACACCTGACACCCAAACACACCACACCGACACACCCACACCACTATAAAACATACACCCACAATATCCCACAACCCTTTATGACTACAAACCATTGCCACCAGAGACAGCAAGAGTACTCACACAACCAGAGCCACATATCACCATCACCTATAAACCACCCACGCACCTTATAACACACACCCCAACACATCACTCTACACACCTTCACGCATAGCACTCACACTACACCCATGGCACCGCAACGACACCCCAGATTCTCTGAGAAGGAGCTAAGGGTCATGGTGGAGGAAAATCATCCGGCTAGGGCCACAGCTATTTGGATCACTGGTGCAGCAGATATCCGCTGCTAGGAAGATAGAGCTATGGCGGAGGATCGTGGACAAGGTCAACGCTGTGGGACAGCACCCCAGAGCAAGGGAAAACATCAGGAAGAGGTGGAAGGACCTACGGGGTAATGTGCGTTCCATTGCAGCAAGACACCAACTAGCTGTACAGAGGGCTGGTGGTGGACACCCACCTCCTCCACCAGAGCAAACAACATGGGAAGAGCAAGTCTTGGCAATCATGCACCCTGAGGGCCTGGCAGGAGTAGCAGGAGGACTGGACTCTAGTAAGTCAACTCTATACTACTATCACCCCCACCTGCATGCCATCACGTACCCCCACCCTCACCCTCACTCCTATCACTCCACCACCTCCCACACACCCCACCATCACAATCCACCCATCCCAATGCCAAACCCTGCATGCACCACCAATGCATGGACATCACTCACAGACCTGCATGGCCACCTATCACTAAAGTATTCACACTAGAGACAATCAGCTAGCCCACCAAATAACAACAAGGCAAGGTTTCCAGGGCAAAAGCAAACATAGAGGGCAACACACCCATGCACAATATGTCACACACAGAAACAATAACACTGCATTTACAACCCCAGAGGTATTCCAGCCAATGTCAGTGGAGAAGAGGTGCCAGCAACATTCAGTACCCAACAGAAGAGGACGACAGTGATGATAGCAGCTCAGGTCACCTGGATCTGGATGACCAACCTGGCCCATCAGGGGCATCTGGACAGTTGGTTACCCAGGCACAGTATCACACCACCACAGAGCATCCCCCCTCAGGACACACCACCACAGCACCCACCCAGTGTTCCCATACCTCTGTCCCAGGACACGTCAATCAGCTGTGTGTCCACCACTACAGGGACCCCAGGACAATCAGGGACCTGGGGTCAGTGGCAGTGGGCACACGGTTCAGGGTACAGAGGCACAGGACAACAGGGAAGCTGGTAGGACTGCTATGCACCAGGGGTAGGACAGGCCCAGGGAACCGACTCTCCAGGAGGCACTCACCACGATCCTGGGAGCATACCAACATTGCCAGGATATGCTGGGCCAGATCCTGGACAAGTTGCAGGAGAACATGCGGCTGCAGGAGGGACAGTACTTGGGGATCAGGGAGGACTTGAAGTCCATTAACACCACCCTGGTCTCCATTGCAGCAGTGCTGGCAGACATGGCCAACAGTATGAGGGAGGCAGTGGCACACCAGCGGGCCCCTGCCACTAGCCAGACTACTGAACAGCACTCCACCTCCATGGCCACTAGTGGACAGGAGGCCCTGCAACAGGACCAACAGGCCACCAGCACCTCACCCCCTGCAGAAGGAGAACCACCACACAAATGTTCCCTGCGATCTATGCAGAAGCCAGAGACTATTGACAAGACCCCGGCCAGGAAATAAGACTCTCCTGATTGTCACCTTGGTGTCCCACTCTGTCACCCTGTCCACCTTCAACTGCCATTGCTCCCATTACTATGCCCCCTTGGACAATGCACCTGTGCTACAAATAGACTGGACTTTAACCTGGACTTCCCTCCATCATCCTCCCAGCCCATTGCACTTCCCCCTTTTCGTCAGAGCACTGCAATAAACACACTTTGAAAAAATACAAGTTTGGAGTATGTCAAATGATTTAAGTATGTATTTGTTTTATAAGGCTTAAACATTTCAATTCAACTGTACAGTAATGGTTACACAGGAAAGACCTGTAGTTGACTGCAGTGAACACAATGGGAGCAATAGCGGGGCACCAACATCTGCAAAAAGAGATGCCAAAGGGTACAGTGAGTGGGCACAGAAGTAGGAACTCACAGCCTGCCAGTGACAATGTCAAACATTAAACTGTCAATGAAATGTAAAGTTACACTGTCTTACCTGGGTGACATTGGAAGTATTGACGAATCACTGCACTTCTGTTGTCCTCATCCTCATCTTCATCCTCTGCCTCCTCATCTTCACTGTCCACAGGGTCCACTGCTGCCACACAGCCATCTCCAGCTTCCTCCTCCTGCAGGAAAGGCACATGGCGCTCAAGGCAAGGTTGTGCAACATACAGCATGCCACGATGATCTGGCTGACCTTCTTGGGTGAGTAGCACAGGGATCCACCTGTTAGATGGAGGCACTGAAACCTGGCCTTCAGGAGGCCAAAGGTATGTTCAATAATCCTTCTTGTTACCCCATGTGCCTCATTTTAACATTTTTCTGCCCTTGTCCTCACAGGGGTCAGTAGCCATGATAGGTTGGGGTAACCTGAGTCACCTGCAAATATCGATGGACAACTGTTAGCCACACACTAACCCTTATCGCCCACACCATACCCATACACCAACATCCACTGGGTGGGAACAAGGGCTCACCTATAATCCACACTCTGTGCCTCTGGAGTTGGGCCATCACATTGGGAATGCTGCTATTCCTCAGGACAAAGGCATTATGCACCGTCCCAGGTTACTTAGCATTGACATGGGAGATGTACTGGTCTGCCAAACACACAATCTGCACATTAATTGAGTGAAGTCTTTTTCGATTTCTGAATACCTGTTCATTTTGCCAAGGGGGGACAAATGCAATATGTGTTCCATCAATAGACCCAATAATGTCAGGGATGAGTCCCATTGCATAGAAGTCAGCCTACACTGTGTCCAAATCCTCCACCTGGGGGAAAACAATGTAGCTGCACATGTGTTTAATCATGGCAGCCAACACTCTGGTCAGCACTATTGAGAACATTGGCTGTGACATTCCTGCTGCCAAGCCCACTGTCACTTGGAAAGAACCAGTTGCCAAGAAATGGAGCACTGTTAGCACTTGCACAAGAGGGGGGATCCCAGTGGGGTGACGGATGGCAGATATCTGGTCAGGCTCCAACTGGACACATTGTTGCCAAGTCCACCAGGGGTCTTTACACAGGGGGATGTCTCCATCTCCTATTCATACGCAGGGGTTGCAATCTATGGGGCAAAAGAGTGAGGAGCTTGTCATAATCTGTACATTGTAACCACTACAGTTCAATGCATAATGTGATTTTTACTATTTATTTGTGGCTTATGTCCTGAAAGTTAAATAGTGAACAGTGACACAGTTAGGATCCATGGCCTGCCCCCCCCCCCCACTGAAATGGTGTCCACCTGTCCTGTATGGAGGGACAGGTGGAAGTGAGGTAATTCCGCTGACGCTGTGCGCCATTGTAGGAGGAGGTTGCAAACCGCAATGCAGCTCCTCATTGAATAATATTGGCCCCTATGGGGTACAGTGGTCAATGGTGATGTACACCGGCGGTGATGGTATGCCCCGCCGTGGACGTCACTGCCATTTTCTATCTGTTCACTCACTTGCTACCTGACCTTCAACAGGAGACAACCTACACTGCATGTGCTGCTGTGATATGTGTCTGGAACCTACCATGGCTCGTGTGACTAGAGAAAGGGCCCCTGCCTTCACATCAGCAGAGTTGGAGAGACTGGTGGATGGGGTCCTACTCCAGTACTGACTGTTGTATGGGCCTCCAGACCAACAGGTGAGTACACTGTGAGAAAGATGCATGGGGAATGATTGCATGGAGTGGTGTGTGTGACGGCATCATGTGGGGGGGTTGGTGGATGGGCCCTGGGCAGCGTCCATCATGTATGCTGGGCCATGTCTGTGCATAAGGTGATGGGAAGGGATATGGTGGGCCATGAGTGTAACAGGCAGGACGTTCTGACTGATACTTTTCTCTGTGTGTATTTCTCTGCATGTCAGAGCCCATCAAAAGAAGGGTATATGACGTGCCATCCCCAAGGACGTACGGACCTTGGGGTCTACGGGAGGCGGAGCACCCACTATTTGAAATGGTGGGAGGACCTGAGACTCTGGGCACGGAAGACGGCAGAAGCCCAGCTGGGAATTGCCTCCCAACGAGAAAGGGATGACTGTCGAACCCTGACCCCCCGATGGCCCGCATACTGGTGGTGGCCTATCCGGAGCTGGATGGACACTGGGGGCATCACAACAGCAACAAAGGGGTGAGTACGGTGCCCATATTACTACTTATGCCTGGTGGGGTGGTATCCGGGTGGGGGATGTGTACCTGTGGGAGCCCCTAGGCCAGGACTGACATTGCAGAATAGGTCCCATGTTGGGCAGGGTTCTGATGTGAAATTCCCCCACCTCCTAGCTAGTAGGCATCCACTACTGGGCAGGGGTGCGTGGGTCCCAGGTATGCTGCATTTGGCGGTATGTGTCCCTCCCCATGCCCTGGTGACTAGCATGGTTACTGGTAGTGCATTGCCTAGTGCTTAGGGTTGTTCCCTGTGTGTGATTGTGTTGTGTACGCCAACAGTGGTATTAGTGCAGCCATTAACCAAGTGTATCCTTTGTCTCTCCCCCTCTTTTTGTTTTTCATCCTGTATTTAAGTGCATTAGCATCATCTGGCGGAGGAGCAGAGGCACCGTCGACAGAGGGAGCTGCATCCGACAGGACCCAGGAGGCAGAGTCCCCCGATGGTGAGGACACCAGTGAGACGGAGGGCGAGGAGAGCACCACGGCGGAGACTGGAGGGGATAGTTCGGACATGGATAACTCCTCCGATGGAAGCTCCCTGGTAGTGGTGGACACCTCTGTGCCCACTCCAGCTACAGGTACAGCCACCACCCCTGTACCAGCGCTGCCCTCCCAGCAGCCCCTCAGCAAGATGCCCGTACCCGTTCACCCAGGAGGGTGGGCATCTCCTTCACTCCAGGCACCTCAGGCCCTGCCCCAGTTAGCCCTGCTGCCCTGAGTGAGGAGGCTATTGACCTACTGCGATCCATCTCTGTTGGGCAGTCAACCTTTGTGAATGCCATCCAGGGGCTGGCAGCCCAAATGCAACAGTCAAATGCATTTCTGGAGGGCATTCACACTGGCTTGGCGACCCAACAGAGATCAATACAGCCTCTGGCCTCCTCTCTGATGGCAGCCATTGTCCCTGTTTCCCCCCTCCCCCTCCAACTTCCACTACCCAATCCCATTCCCCTCAACCCCAAACTATCCCAAGCACACAGGCAGACAAGCATGCACAGAGGGCAACACACAAGAGTGGCACATGCAAACACAAGCACCACACTTCATCCCACAGGCACTCACACAAACAACATCCAGATGCAGATATACCAACATCTACTGCCTCCACTGTGTCCCCCTCCTCCTCCTTGTCCACCTCCTTCCCAGTTGCGTCTACACTAACACCTGCATGCATTACATCCTCATCCACCATCACCAGCACACCTATCAGATCACACACCTCACTGGCAGTCACCACCCCCACATCCATGCACACGTCCCCTGTGTCCTCTCCCACTGTGTCTGTGCCCCCTCCTCCACAAGTACACAAACGCTAGCACTCAGACACCCAACAGCCATCCACCTCACAACAGCATCTAGCCCATGCACCTGCACCCAAACACGGCAGACAGACAGCTCCTACCACCACTCTCTCTTCCTCCTCCCCCCAAACTCCTCCCTCTTCCCGCCCCAATGTCCATAAGAAGCTTTTCCTCTCCACCGTTGACCTCTTCCCTACCCCTCCTCACCCCGGCCTTCACATCAGGCCAGGGTGGTCAAAAACCAGGCATGTACCTCAGCCACCCAGTCCATGGGCCCAGTAGTGTCCACAGCAACGCCACGTAGGAAAGGATCCCGGGCACCAGGCAGCCACACAGAAAGGGTGCCTGCCCCAAGTGCTGCAAGGAAGGGCAAGCGCAACCCCCAGCTGCTGCAAGGAAGGGAAAGGAACAATCCCCAGCTGCTGAAAGGAAGGGCAAGGAGCAATCCCCAGCTGCTGCCAAAAGGGGCAAGGAGCCATCCCAGCAGGCAGTAAGGACAAGGGGCCTGGTGCTGGGACTCAGTCGGAGCCCACACCACCAACCATGGTGGTACATCCGCTCAAGGCTGCAGGGGATGGGCAGGATCTTCCCCCCATCACCACCAGCTCCACCAGCAGCATTGCCACCACCACCAGCAGCAGCAGTGCCAGTGGGCAGCCGTCCGAGGCTGCAGGGGATGGGCTGGAGCCTCCCACCACCATCACCACCAGCTCTGCCAGCAGCACCGCCACCACCACCAGCAGCAGCAGCACCAGTGCGCAGCCATCTGAGGCTGCAGGGGATGGGCTGGAGCCTGCCACCACCGCGAGCTCCACCAGCAGCACCGCCACCACCATCAGCATCAGCAGCACCAGTGGGCAGCCGTCCGAGGCTGCAGGGGATGGGCTGGAGCTCCGTCTCACCACCACAACTAGCTCCGCCAGCAGCACCGCCACCACCAGCAGCAGCAGTGGGCAGCTGTTGGAGGCTGCAGGGGATGGTCACGAGCCTCCCTCCACAACTACGACCAGCAGCAGCACCACCTGCACCCCCACTGAACAGCCGTCATCACCGGCGGACATGTGTAGTCCTGCCTCCATGGGCTGTTGTGCTGCCTGCCACCGGCATACCCTGTGGGATTGACACCCAGCTGACAGACGGTGACCCTGCACTCCTCAAGATCTGCATCACAGGGCACGGTGCCCCCTCCAGAACCAGTGGAAAAGCCATCCACTCACTCCATCCTCCCCAGGATGAGGCTCACTGGCATAATGCCCCCTCTAGCACCAGTGTGCAAGTCACCCACTTGAGAGACTGTGGCCTTGCACTCCCCAGGAAAGAGTAATGGCCATGTTGCCCCCTCCAGAGCCAGTGGGCAAATCGCCCACTTGAGAGACTGTGGCCTTGCACTCCCCAGGAAAGAGTAATGGGCATGTTGCCCCCTCCAGAGCCAGAGGGCAAGTCACCCACTTGAGAAAATGTAGCCGTGCGCTCCCCAGGACAGCGCACAGGGCATCTTGCCCCCTCCAGAGCCAGTGGGCAAGTCACCCACTTGAGAGACTGTGGCCTTGCACTCACCAGGACAGCGCACAGGGCATGTTGCCATCTCCAGAGCCAGTGGGAAAGTCACCCACTTGAGAGACTGTGGCCTGGCACACCCCAGGACAGCACACAGGGCATGTTTCCCCCTCCAGAGCCAATGGGCAAGACACCCACTTGAGAGACTGTGGCCTTGCACTCCCCAGGACAGAGTAATGGGCAAGTTGACCCCTCCAGAGCCAGTGGACAAGTCACCCACTTGAGAGACTGTGGCCTTGCACACCCCAGGACAGCGCACCAGGCATGTTGCCCACTCCAGAGCCAATGGGCAAGTCACCCACTTGAGAGACTGTGGCCTTGCACTCCCCAGGACAGAGTAAGGGGCATGTTGCCCCCTCCAGGACCAGTGGCGTTGTTCCATCTCCTGGCTGAGGTGTCCCCCATTCCCCTGAGGTACCGGCCTATTTTCATACTGATGCCCCTGCAGTGTTCTCTCCATGTTGTTGCAGGACTCAAGTGGGGCCATGGACTTTGTAATGTGGCCCTGTGGCCCACGAACATTGAGGACTGGCCAGTGTCCGTTCATTTTTAAATATGTATATACTTTTTCATTTGGATGCACGTATTGCTACTATATTTTTCTTATTACACTCACTTTATTATATTGGTGTTGTCCTTGCATTGTTCCTGATGGGTACGGGGTAAATATGTTATGTTACTGCATCTGCTTATGTGTATGGTGTTGGGGGTGGGGGGTGTTGTGTGTTGCGTGTGTGTGTCACTCTCTTTTTCCTCCCTCCCTCCCCTGTGTGCTAGGTGGCTGTACTCACCATGGTCGTCTTTGCCGTCGTTAGTATTCGTGGTGGAGCAGGACGTAGAACAGCATTGGAAATATGGGCACCTCAGGCTCTATGGTGGCGTGGTTCTTCCCTGAGGCTCCACAGGTGAGTCCTTTGATTTCTGAAATCTGTTTCCGCCAGGCTTTTGATGTCGTTGGTACCGCCCTGGAAACGGTGGAGGTTTCCTGTGTCATAATACATTGGGTGGAACATTGGCTTCCGCCTGGCTGTAGGCGGTTACCACCGTGGTGCCTCTTGATTCCGCCCTGGCGGTCGGTATGGTAAAGTGGCTGTCTGTGTGAGCTGGTCCGCCATAGTCATAATTTGGCGGTATTTACTGCCAGCCTGTTGGCGGTATCACCGCCGCTTTATCACTGACCGCCAGGGTTGTAATGAGGGACATAGCCTTTTTGCCAAGAACACTTGATATTCATAAATTGGTCAGCATGAACAGTAAGTCTAGACTCTCAGCACTGTATGTGGTCTTCTCATCAAGAAGCCTCAAAACCTATGCAGCTGCTTCTGAATTAAATCTAGCAAAACTCTGAATTAAGAATAGCAGAATTCTTTGATCTATTTGACAAGGTAAAGGTAACAACCTTACCATCTCATAATAGTTTTGATTGCAGAATTGATTTGATACCAGGTGCTATACCACACTGCATTAGGATGCATATGCTTTCTGAACCAGAAACAAGATTTGCAAAGGCATATCTAGATGAACACCCTTCTTGTGGATTTATTAACAACTTTACCTTTCCTGTGTCCTCCCCTCTTTCTTTGTTCCCAGGGAGAGTGAGGAGCTTTGTTCATGCATCAATTACAGGGCACTTACCAAGATAGCATTAAAAACATATACCTATTACATTTAATCCCAGTCAGACCCTCCAGGGTTTCACGATTTGCTATTTGCTAAATAATTGCAAAATCAGCTATGAAGTGCGATGAAGGCAATATTTACCATTTTGACAGCAAAAAGAGGTCTCCCAGCGGAGATCAATCAGAAGGCTTCTGATGGCTGTACACAAACGTCACTACGTGCTGATGGGTACAGCTATAATACAGAAACCCCCCCCCCCCCAGAAAATTGCAGCATAGATTTCTGCCAAGAGATCCAATCCCACCTCACTGCAGTGTCTTGTTTAGTGTGTGAATTCACAATATGTGCACATGAGCAGTTGTGTGTAAGGCAGTGTCTCCACTGGGGATCACCTTGCCATGTTTATATACAGCAGTATGCCGTGTTTGTTAACATTGTCTGAGTCACAGGAGAAGATGCCCGGGAGGAATAGAGGCATTCTTACGGTGAGCTGTGCAGCTTGCTATAATTACACTACTGCAAAAACAGTCAGGTAGAGTGTTCAGCGAGTAAAGAATACCGTTCACTGGCAAATGCCTAAGCTGTTTTAGGTTACCATTGTGCTTAACATAGATTTTTGAGGACTGATCAGGGGTCTGTAGTTTAACCACCTGTATCTGAGTAGCAAACAAATAGCAGACAGTTCTTGCTGTTTGTGATTCATTCATCAAAATGTCTCTGTTGTCATAATATTTGTGCAATCTGTTTATACAAAGCTCCTGTGCAGTAAGAGGGTGAGTGAAGCCTCGCACCTGCAGTCCTGTTGTGCATTCATCTCCGGCATGCAGGATATCGGGTTTACAGTCTGAGAGCAGCTCAACCACTGACTCGTGGCTTGCTCCTGGAACTGTGCAAGGGGAAAGAGGATGCTGTGAGCAGGTGTTAACTCATCATCTGGGCAGGGGCCAGCAGCAGATGCCCCACAGAATCATGCTTTCACATGCATTGAAAATAGAAACTGCACCCACAGTCAGCTGGAGGGAGAATGGCCAGGCTGTCATCTTCTGATGCCTCATGAAAGACTGTGGCTCAAAGGAAATTATACTTTTAATCCATCATTAGTGAGTGAATGTTGAACTATCTTTTTACCCAGCTCATGTTCTTTCATTGTCCAGCCCAATTTCAAAACCTAAGCATCTGGGTATGAGCTTTATGCCATGACTGGAGTAGATGTGTATCCACTTTTCAAATGCAACAAACTGCATTCTCATCCACTCTCAGTATGAAGTGAATGATCTGAGCTAATCCTACGATTAGCAAGCTGCCACAAGTTACCCACATGGTCTTTCCTTCCCCTACAGTGCAACCGATGTCCGAGTAAGCTACGTTGCAAGCATCACTAAACAAAATGTTACCACAAAATAAAATCTCTCAAACACTTTAAACATGACTGTTTTAAGGTGGAATACTCTGCTTAAAGAGTTTTCATTGGTTTAAGTTATAAAGGAATGATTAAAATCAAAATAAAATGCTGCAATAATACCACACATTTTCAATTTTTGTGCTGCAAAATTCTCATTTTTGTGCAGCAAAATTTGCAGATCTATGATGCAATACCCTGGGTTAGTGCTTCTGGAAGTTTGAAATGCAATAAACTACTCCAAGCTACACTTATGTGGCACATTCCCTCTGATTTGGGTTTGTGACGGGGATGAGTGGAAGACGACATTTAGGATGAAATATAGCCTCTTGGAATATTGAATCATGCTGTTTGGCCTTTGCAATGCCTCAGTGGCATTCTCATTCTTAATCAACAATGTCTTTCAAGAGATTCTGGATATTTCATATGGGTCTTTCACGCATCTCAGCTGGAATTTTCTAGACTCCAACTGGGATACAGATGGACACTTGGAAAGTTGAGGCAATCTTAAGATGTCCAATACCTCCTTGTGTCAAGGATGTTCAACTCTTTTAGGATTTGCCAAATTCTATTGGTGCTTCACCACCTGTTTCTCAGAAATAGTCACCCCCAATTGTGACACTTCTAAAAAAGGGTTTCCCTTTTATTGGACTGCAGAAGCCAATCAGGCTTTTGAGCTACTAAAATAGTGCTCCTTTATTACAAAACCTGGATCCCAGCCAACCCTACTTTGTGGAAGTAGATGCATCCCAATATGCCGTGGGTGGAGTTCTTTAACATAGAGATCATGAGACTGGTCAAATGCACTCAATAGCCAATTTTTTAAAACAATGACTCCCAGCGGAACAGAATTACACTATCACTGGGAGAGAATTACTGCCCACCAAACTAGTTTTGCAAAGATGGAGACATTACCTGTTAGGGGCCTGTCATGTCATCAGAATCTATTCCAATCAAAAGAATCTTCCATTCCTTCGATCTGCCAAAGCTCTCACTCCATGACAAATGTGACGGTCCTCATCTTAATTAATATTATTTTGTCATTACTTACTGTCTAGGAGATAAACAAGCAAAACCAGACACATAGGGCCTCATTATGTTTTTGGTGGGATGCCCACTGCGAACCGTGGTGGTGGTCAATGAAAGACCGCCAGTCTTGGTGGCCAGCATCCTACCAAATAATGACGCATGGTGCCTCACCGCCATTGATGGTGGTGAGGGCCGCCATGCTGGTGGTCGGTGGCGGGGGTGGATGCTGCTCCACTCTCACTGCCACATCACTCTATACACCGCCACACCTATAATTAAGCAGTTATAAGAGTGGCAGTGTATGGAGAGGTGGCGATGGTGGCCGAGCAGGCTCCAGGGAACTGGTTCCCTCCCAGAGCAGCGTGACGGAAAAGGTAAGTGCTGTCCGAGAGGGAAGGGGGAGGGGTGTGTGTGTGAGTGTGTGAGTACATGGGGGTGTGCGTAAGCGTAATGAGGGGATGTGTGTCTGAGTGCATGCATGCGTGTGTGCATGAATGGGTGCATGTGGATGTGGGGGGTTGGGATGTGGGGGACCTGTATGTAGGGGTGGGGGATGTGAGGGTTTGGGGTGGGGGGACCTACATGGGGTTTTGGGATGGAGGGTTGGGGGTCAGGGTTCGGGGTGGTGGGTGTGCTTGAGGCTTGCAAGGGTGGGTAGATGATGTGAGAAGGGGGAGGGGCCTGGCATGTCACATACAGGTAGCAGGAATGATTATTCCTATCACCTCTTATGCTTTCCGCCAGGGATTACCTGGTGGGGTAACTTGCCAGGGAATCCCTGGTGGAAATGGGATCATTATCCTGCCGCCTGTCCAACCTCCACCGCCGGGTCGAATGTGTCCACAGTCGGCCCGGCAGTCAAATCTGGCCTGGCGGTGGGTGGTAGAGAACTGGCTGCTTTGCAGCCGGTACACTACTGTGCTCATAATATGGCGGTCTGGACAGCCATGCCGTTGGCAGTAATGTCTAGACCGCCATGTTCATAATAACCACCTTTGTCGTGCATTTTTAAGAGCAAGTCAGGACAGCCCTATAGAACTATCCATTGTCACAGACTCACTTGGCTCCAACCACGGAAACATTGCTTGACCTCCAATCCCAGCTGGCGCATTTTCATAAAACAAGTAACAACTGTCTGGTTCCAAAAACTGCCACTAGAGGGGAAAGGTGAATGGGATAAAACAAAAAAAGATGAACTTGCATCACTGAAAGAACTGCTTGGCTGTCTCATGTATTACATAATAGGATAGAGCTCACGGACCTCAATATCCTCAATGTAGGTGTGATACACTAAAAACAACAAGAAGAAATCTTACGAATAGGTTCCCAACTCAAAATAGTCCATCAGTTTTGCAGAATATATCATGAATATTGCATGAGAGAGAGCAGAAACCATTTCAAGAATAAATTGGTGAATTTTCAGGCACTCAGGAAAATGCAGGATTGCAATTTAAACCTTGAAAACAGCTTCAAACTCTAGAATTTTCACAAAAACTAGATACAACTTGTCAAGCAACACAGTGGCAAACTTTCAGTTTGAGTACAAAGAGTTCAGAGCACTGCAATGAAAGGTTTCAGAGTGCTGCCTCAAGAGGGTGCATATTTAAAAAAGTTCCAATATCCGAAAACATACTCATGCCTTTAAAGGACTCAATCTTTGGATTATTTGCTAATGCATGGATTAGTGCACACTAACCTGGGGGGAATTTACTTAGCCATGACGGTACTTGAACCAGAATCCAAAGAAAACAGGAAATTCGGTGCAAGAAGCTCAATGCAAGAAGCTCAAGAGGAGGTGGAATCATAGCTCATGAAGGAATACTCGAGAAACGTCACCCTCACCTGGATCAGAGCACTGGAAGTTCTGAGGGACTAAGTAGGTGAGTGCAGGGACGTTGTTTGTGCAGGACTGGAACAAGGACAATCGCCAATGCAGGTTCAGAGAGGGGTATCAATACAGGAAGCCAAGAGTGTTCTAGAAGACCACGTGTCCCACATAGAAGTGTAGAGTATTTCAATGAACCTGGGGAAGATCACGTGTTACATACAATGGATATGAGGCCTTGTAGGTGGCAGGTGCAAACTGTAATTGCCAGCAATAAACAAGTACAACGGAACCCCAAGTGCATGGTGGAACAATTCAATGGTAATTGGCAGCAATAAACAAGTGGAACGGACCCCTAAGTGCATGATGGTACAATTCAATGGTTCACAGTAAAACTGTATCTATACTAAATAGAAACATGATATCTGAAGGTAAACAATAGAGCAAACTGTCATAGCAACAGAACAGGTGGGTTAAAGGTTCCTGAGGGAGGGAAATGGAGTGCTTGAGGCTTGAAGGCATCATATGGGAAGTATGACTTGGAAAACTTGGGCCAGGGAGGGACCAGAAGGGAAGGGTGACATGTGCCCACCACACATAGGGCACAAGATGGTGTCATGACATCCATTATCCTTTATGACAGGGTCATAGGTTGTTATGAGTCAAAAAAACCACCTCTAAGAAGTAAGGGAAGCCACAGAAAACCTTGATCCAAAAATGTGTTAAAGACGTGTTCAGTTCCATTCAGGGTGGCTATTTTAACCATGAGACTAAGATATTCATTCCTACTAAGAACTTGAGAGATAAAGGGGCATATTTATGGAAAAGTGGTTCATCATTCATGATGTGCCACTTTTCTGCACCCCATTGCATCCCCCACCATGTGTGTGCTGTATTTACAGTAAAGTGCACTATGGCGGTCGTGTCCACATAAGCATCATAATTTATGGTTCTAATGTGGCGCTTTGCTAGATTAGCACCATGTTTGTGGCGCTAATGCAGTAAAGCACAGGGAGGCCCATTGTTTTCACTGGGAGTGTTATCTTAGCACCTGCCTTAGACAGGCGTTAATAATGACACAAAAAATGGTGCAGTGAAATCTAGTAAATTCCACTGTGCCATTTTTATGGGCTTCCCTATGTGGGTACGCCATCCTTGGATATATTATGTCTGGCACAGGCATAATGTGGCATAAGGGTTTACAAAGTGTTGCAATGCTTGTATATATATTTGTATATATGGCGCGTAGGAAATGCCACCTTAACGGCACATCTGTGTCGAAAAAATTACACAAATGCGGTGCTAGAGGCATCATAAATATGCTCCAAAGTGTTACACTGGTGTCATTCTTCATCTCTAGCTGGGCATCCAGGGGAATATAAGACAAGAGAACTTTGTACGCTTTGGCTTTGGTGGTATACTTTAATCAGAGTCAAACAGACCTTTGTGCAATCTTGTCCCACATGTGCTCAAGCTAAAGATCAACATTCATCCTCTGTCAGCCTACTTTCACATTTACCAATGCCATCATGACTTTAAAATTACATCACTATGGATTTTGTCACAGATCTGCCTCCTATTGACTTCTCAACCATAATGATGGTAGTGGATCAATTGTCAAAGCTATCCCATTTTTTCCCACTTAAGAAAATAGTATACCGTCTTCTACACATATTTTCACCCAGAATATAATTCAACTTTATGGGTTGCCATCTGTGATCATTTCAGATAGAGATCCTCAATTCATAGGAAGATTCTGGCAAGGGGTCTGCATTGCTTTGCATATAGATCAATGTTTGCCATTGGCCTACCATCCACAGACTGATGTTCAAGTGGAGAGAACAAATCGTTATATGAAACAGTATTTGGGACGTTTGTTGCCAACAATCACCAGTAATTGGGTTCAGGCCTTACCTTTGGCTGAATCTGTGCACATTCTGCCACTCGTATGTCACCATTTTCCTGTAATTATGGATTCCATCCAAGAAATATTCCCGAACTGTCACCCCTTAGGAATAATTTAATCCCAGCTGTTGATGAGCATCATATATTGATGGAACAAATATGGCTTAATGCTGCACAGGAACCTCTAAAACTTTCCACAGAAAACGTGAAACAACAAGCAGACTGTCATAGATGTCCTGCACCTATGTACGCTATGGGAGATCTTGTTTGGCTAACAACAAAAAATATACATATTTTGAAGGCCCTCGAAAACTTCAGCCTTGATGTATTGGACCTTTTAAATTAATCAAAATAGATAATCAAATGGCCATTCAATTGTATTTACCAGGCAACTATCATCTACATTTAGTGTTCCAAACTTCCCGCTTGAAACCTCACATGCCCTCATCCTACCCTGACCCCCCGCCACACCTCCTCCTACAATGGTAGGAGACCATGAAGGTTTTGAGGCAAATCACACACTAGTTTCCAAGAGATTACACAGGTGATTACATTATTTTGTAGACTGGAAAGGATATTCAACAGCTGACAGATCTTGGGAGCCCTCTAGTCATGTCCATACCCCTATATTAGTTTGACAATTTCAAGCCCACAATCCTGACAAACTCTTTTCAATCTGTTAGTCTTTGGGGGCAGGTGCTGTCACAATCTGGGCCTCCTGCACCCTCTGTCAAGGACACTTGACCCTCATAGACCCAGGCCCCCAGAGCTAGCACCTTTTTTGCCAAGAACACCTGACATTCATACCCCAGGCCCTCAGAGCTAGCACTTTTTTGCCCATTACTCTTGAAATTCATGCCACAGAGTTGAGATACTCATGCCCTTAAAACTAATCCTAGGTTTCTACCATGCTCCTTTTATTTTTAGGGTTATGCAGTTTTTGGTATACATGCCACCACCTTGACATTTTAATGTATTAATGTTGCCTGCTGGGGCCCTTTCCGTCCTTCCCCCCTCACCTAGCAGACTTGGCCTCCTGCCAGCCCCCTCTTTCTCACTGGTTTGACAGTGAGGCTTGAGATCTCAGGGTTTTGCAAGATTTGGCAGACATCTTAGATGGGCACAATCTAGAAATACTGCATCCATGCTTTCTGAACCTAGCTTGGCCTACTGACCCTTCAAGAGAGATTCTCCCTGAGCAAAACTTTGAATTGACTTACCTTCTGACCAAAATCTCCACACAACACAAGGTCAGTGCACTGTACCTGTGACTGAAAAGACATGATTGTATAGAACATGTTTCTTTTTAACTTTTCATATGGACAGTCTGAACTTGCCTCCTAGAGACAGAGAGATGTCTGTTTCATTTTGGACAAAAACGTTTAAATATTTTGCATCCACTATAGTGAAAACTTAAAATTATACTATGCCACTTAATAGAGACATTCCTCAAAATTCACAAAGGTAAATATCAGTGAATAGTACAACAATCTAACAGTTTAAGTCAGACACTCATGGTGTGTGTTGAACCTGGCCCTTTTACAGGGTCATTCCCCAGACTTTTTGCTTTTTGCCTCCTCATTTTTCTGACCTTTATTGGCTGACGTTTTGACTCTGAGCACTTTTTCACTGGTAACCAGTGCTAAAATGCATGTGCTCTCCCTTACAAAATTAGTATGATTGAATTATACCTAATTGACATATTTAATTTACCTATGAGTCCCTTGTAAAGTGGTATCCCTATACCCAGGGCCTGTAAATTAAATGCTACTAGTGGGCCTGCAGCACTGCTTGCGCCACCCACTGAAGTAGCCTGTCAAACCTATCAAAGGCCTGCTAGCGCAGAACCTGTGTGCGCAGTTTCCTGCCACAGGGACCTGGCATCTAAAATTACTTGCCAGGCCCAGAACTCCCCTTTTACTACATATAAGTCACCCCTAAGGTACGCCCTAGCTAGCCCTTTGGGCAGGGTGCCATGTATGTAGAAGGCAGGACTTGTGCCATCTTGCGTGGCCTGTCCTGGTAGTGATAAACAGACTAACTGGGTGTCTCACTGCTGTGAGTGCTGCCTCCTCATAGGATTGCATTGGAAATGCCCTGCCTTCTGTGTAAGGGGTATTGTCTGATTTATGAGGGGTAGCTTAGGCATGTTTGGTATGGTTGTGATAGTGGTGAGAAATGCTGCTTACTGGTGTAGGTGTATTTTTTATTACTATCACAGAAATGCCACTTCTAGAAAGTGCACATCTATTTGTGCTCATGACTGGTGTTTTGCAGCTTGCCTCCAATCCACATCTGGGCAGACTGACAGTTGGGGCTTTGTGCATACTTCTCAGACCTGAACACAGGGAGGGTGGAGGTGTCACAGAGGTGCATCTACATATTGTAAAGCCTTCCTGGGCTGAGAGAAGGGAGAGGAGGGGCACAACTGCATTTGTAGACTGTGCCCTGGCCTCACACAATTTGGAGCCTGTGCTGGAGGAGAGAAAGGGCACTCCCGGAACCAGTTGGAACTGGTTGGAACCCCCTCTTCTGGCCATTGTAAAACACACTGTAAGCCCAGTATAAGTACAGGGGAATTTCCCCCACATTGTGAACATTCATGGGACCTGAAACTGGACACAGGACGCTGGTGAATGGACTCACCAGGAAACCACCTTGGACTGCTGCTGCTATGCTGACCTGTAACCTGCCTGGTCACTAGAAGGAACTGCCAACATCTGCACCCCAAGTACTGGCCTGTAGCTGGGACCACCAGCCCTGTGCTTCTTCTTGTTTTTGCTTGTTAACAGGGGCCCAACCCCTGCAACGATCCCTGCAGATTAGGCTAAAGCGATGCGAAAAGCACTCGGTTTGGTGCCCTTGCGCTTTGTTAAGCGCCCCTCTGCTGGAATCACCCCCGCAGCCCAGGATCACCGTGGGGCCCCTCCCTCTTTATGGGAGCGCTCCGTGCCTGAAACCTTCACCGCCGTAGCTGGGGCCCAAGCACAAGGCTTTTGTGCTTTGAAAAGCGCTTTGTGAGTGCTACGATATCACCACCGCAAACCCAGGCTCCCTTTCAACCTAAAATCCGAGCGATCGCCCCCACTACCTGATTCTTCGTGGCTTTTGGGCCCCCCCCTTTGGGAGAGGGCTATTAGAGACCCGGGGGGCCCAACAAGGATCGCAGGTCCCCGGATGTGCCTATTCCCACACCGCAGAGAGGGCGCTGTTCGCCCCTCTCTACCCAGGAGCACCACGTGGCTCCCGTTTCGTGCATAGGAGCGCCGGGGGGCCCCTCGTTCCTTTTTTAAGCACTGAGAGTGCCTCTTCTTCAGGAAACCAGGTATTATTTAGGTAATATGGGCTGCAGGAGCCTAGTATAGACCTTGGGATGCTTATAGATTTCCTACCTGCTTTCTGTCACTACATATGTGGGCTGATGTTCCTTTTATGGGCATGTCTAGCTAATATGTATTTTTATGACTTGTGATATGTTCTCTAATGTTCCTTCTATGGGTATTTAGAAGTTATTCCTTGCAAGTGCATAGAACATTTACTGTAATTCCTGACTACTGCTTATGTTGCAGAATCCTGAGTACTTACGTGTTCTAATGTGACAACTGCGTATTCTTGCAGAGTATTAGTAACTTGTGTAACATTCTGACAACTGCTAAGGTAGCAGGGTATTACTTACGTGCAATGTTGGTGTAATTATGTTTTGTGCAATACAGATTATTTTTACATAGCTCAGTGCTGTGTTTACTTTGTGGTGTACATTTTGCGTCATGTGTGTTGTGTGTGTTGTGCAAACGCTTTACACACTGCCTCTGGGATAGGCCAGACTGTTCGTGCCAAGCTACCAAGGGGGTGAGCAGGGGTTATCTTGGACTTGCAACTCCCTTACCCTGACTAGAGTGGGTAAGTTCTGCCTGGCTGAGGTGCATACCCTAGCCAACCAGAAACCCGATTTCTAACAGTGTACAATTTGTTTGCATGCTTCTCTTGATGACCAGTGTCCTTGTTATTTGTTTGTCTATGTACAAAGGTCCTTGTTGTGTGAATCTGAAGTTGGAGTGTCCTGTCCTTGCTGGTTCTTTCAAAATAGGAAAGTCATCTAAGGCTGCATACTACCAGACCAGATGACCTAAAAGCTCCCTCTCACTCCTAACAAAGCTCGCTCATTGCCGCTCTCTTCAACACCTATAAGACACCTTTGACCAGCATCCCCAAAACCCACAATCTCAACATCGTATCCGTTCTGATGACACACAACTCATCCTCACCCTCTCTGAAAACACCACTAAAACCAAGACCAATTTCCACAAACTGCATCGGTCCACCAAATACCTCCACTCCACGTCCCTTCCTCTAACTTTCAACCCCAAATCTGATATAGCCAATGCAGAGTTTGCTCCTTCTCCTGTCTAGCAGGGAAGACATGGAAAGAGCTACCCTTTCATCTATAGTCAGTGGGTGACTGGGAGGACTATCTTCATTCCTGCAGAACATGGCATTCAGGTGAATGGATCTTTGCAGTTGCACTGTGGCTGAGCTCAAGGAGTTTTGCCATTAGAGGGGGCTGCCTGACACCAGTAGCTCCAGGAATGAGGAGCTTCTGGTGGCCTTGAGGGCATGGGCAGAGGACCACCAGTCACCACAGATGACCAAGAGGAGGAGGATGGTGAGGAGGGATTCAGGCAGGACAATCCTGGAATTCAGCCTTTTGAGGAGGGGGTAGCCTACACCCAGGATTGGAAATCCCTCCCTGTGCAAGGAGCAGTGTGGAAACTCATGCCAATGGTGGTGAGGGACACACTCTTAATACTAGAAGCAGAGGATCAGACCAGGGAAGACCCCATGCCGTCAATCCTTGTTTCTAAATTTGGACTGACCCTTGAGGAATACTGTCAGAGGTTCAGATACAGCCACAGGCTCCTATCAGTATTGGGTGCGTTTCTTAGATTATGGGCCTTATTACGACCTTGATGGATGGGTTTCCTCCATCACAAACAAGGCGGATATCCCGCCCCCCGTATTATGATCCCATTATATTCAATGTGGATTGTAATACGGCGGATGAGTTATTTGTCACATTTGTGATGGAGGAAACTCCTCTGTCAAGATCGTAATAAGGCCCTATGTCAGCAAGTCTCTGAAAAACTGGGTGAGGGGCAATAAAGTAGATGATTTTACTGGCTGTACAACCTAATCTTGAGGGAGCACATTCTCAATATCTGCTTCATAGAGCTGCACCAGCACCTAGTAGATATCAGGCTTACTGATTCGAGGAAGATTGCTGAGGAGGCAGACCTCTGGGTCAGCACCATAGTGTCTAAGAAGGTGTTTGGGGTGGACTCCTAGAATTGTGGTCAGGATTCCCAACAGAAGAAAAAGGGGAAGTTAAAATAAAACCAAGGAGCTCTTTCAAATCCCCCAAAACAGTTAACTGGGGAATTGGTCCCAAGTGCAATCTGGATACCAGATGAAAGACATCAAAGGTCAGAAAGCTGAAATGTTTGTCTGTAAGTGCTATGAGCATAGGCTTATGAAGGGAGATGCCAAGTGCTCCAAGAGGGTACCTTCTTTCAGTGGCTGGCATTCACAGGGGATGGCCAACATATCATTTGGGGTGGAGATGGCCCCAAACAGCGTGGGAGAGATTACTGAAGTTACCCAGGTGTCCCTGGGTGGTATAGAGAGAGGACCCAAAGTCCACATGCCTTCCAATACTTCAAAGTATAGGCAGTGGGCCACCATCAATGGGCAGAAAGTAGAGGCTCTGAGGAACACAGAAGTCAGCATGACTACTGTCATGTGTCATCTGGTGTCCTCACAGCAGTTGGTGCCCCATACAATTTCCCAGGTGGTGGCAGCAGATAACTGTGAGCACCACTATCCTGTTGTTCCCTTTGAGTAGGGGGGATCTCAGATCTTCTGAAAGTTACTGTGAGCCCTGCTTTGCCTGTGGACTACCTCTGGGGGAATGACTTGGAGCACACTGTCGGGAAAGACTTGGAGCTCAGGTACACCTGGAAATGTTACGGTTGCTTAAGTAGATCTGTGTGACCACTAGGTCTATGTCTGCCAAGGGGGCAGTCAAGAAGATCTGGTAGAATGGTCCAGACAGCTGCTAGTAAAGATAAGGGCAAGGGGTGTGGGAAGCCAGCCTGTGAATGTCCCCCAGAAGAGATGGATGGGGCGCCAGAGAAGACCGCCCTAGAGTCTACTGGGGAGGATATTGCCTTCCTTGGTACCCTGCCTGAACTTGCTGAATGGCTAATGGAAGAAGGGCATGCCGAGGAGGCGCTCTGCAAGGTACAGAAGGAGTGCTTAAACCTTAAGGGTGTAAAGTGGCAAGCCAAAGCCCAGACAAGTGGTTACACCTCTGGAGCTCTCCTCATTTATTGAGAGAATGGCCTCCTGTATAGTGAGCCCAAGGCTCCTGAGCATGGGACAACTTGTGTGTTGGTATTTCCCCACTGTCATAGAATGTTCCTACAGGAGCTGTCCAGACTAGTTGGAAGACTCAGAAAAAGCTAAAGGCTCCCCTGATTCCTACACCTGTTGTTGTCATGCTCTTGGAGAGAGTGGGCATTGATATTGTAGGGCCCTTATAACCCAAGACAGCCTTAGGCAATAGATTTATCCTAGTCTTGGTGAATCATGCCACTAGATACCCAGAGGCCATACCTATGAGGTCTGTCACTGCACCTGTAGTGACTAGGGCTGTGATTGCGATTCTCACCAGAGTGGGCTTCCCTAAAGCAGTATTTCAGGTTAATTATAAATTCTCCACACCTTACCACCTACAAACAAATGGGCTTTGTGAAAGATTCAACAAGCCCCTTAAAAGTATGATTATGGGCCTGTCTGAGCCTATAAGGTAGACGTGGGACATCCTCTTAGAATACCTGCTTTTTGATTGGGGGGAAGTGTCACAGAAGGGAGTGGGCTTTAGCCCCTTTGATCTTCTGTCTGGTCAGGAAAACTCTCAATCTGATTAAAGAACTGTGTGTACAACCTCCCAAGCAACCCTCCTAAGATGTGGGTAGCTGCATTCTAGCTCTTAGGAACCAGATGGTCAGGTTTTGGAAAAAAGGTTCAGAGAAACTGGAGGCTAGCCTGGAGGTGATGAAGCAGTGGTATGACAAGATGGCTACCCCTGCAGAATTCCAACTTGAGCAGAAAATGTGGGTGTTAGAGCCACTGGATCTCAGGGCTCCACAGCATCATTGGTCTGGGCTGTTTGAGGTGATGGAGGAAAAGGGGGTGTCCACCTAATTCATGGATCTCAGGAACCCCAGGAACCCTTTAAGGTTGATCCAGCTCAGCCACCTCAAACCCCACTATGAGAGGTTCAAGGTCACCATGCTGTTGATGAAAGACGAATAGGAGGAGGAGGACAGTGAACCTCTCCCTGATCTCCGATCATATTAGGAGATAGGGAGGGTGTCCACCTCCCTTCTGCAACCAGTTATTGAAACAGTTTGCCTCCCTATTTCCCTCACTCCTGGGCTTGCACACTGTGTTCCCATGGTATAGAAACTGGGGACAGCCTGCCTGTCAAAAATAAAATGTACAGGCTGTCTGGCAAAGTGAGGGCCAGTATCAAGCTAGAGGTCACTCGGCCTCGCCCCAGAACTTAGCTGATGGGCTCATTGATAAGTTAGGAGCTGCCCAGTTCCTGAGGACTTCTGGTCTGACTTTAGGATATAAACAGATTGCCTGGACCTATGGGGCTAAACAGAGGTCAGCCTTCTTTACATAAGAGGACCACTTCCAGTTTGAAGTGATGCCCTTTGGACTTAAGAACACCCCTGCCACCTTCTGAAGGCTGATGAACCAGGGCTTGGCTGGGGTGGAGATTTCAGTGCTGCTTAAATAGATGACATATCTGTCTTCAGCAACACCTATTTACCTGCAGGAAGTGCTTCAGGCCCCGAAACAGGCAGGCCTGACTATCAAGGCTGGTAAGTGCCAGATAGGGCAGGGGTCTGTGGCATGCTTGGGACACCTGGTGTGCATGCGTATGAAGAAGTCCTTCCAGACGAAAAAACAAAAACTGATTTTTTAATCACACCTAGCTATACCATTCCTTTAACCTTTTATTCAATGAATTCCTTTTTTTTTTTTTTAAATGCAAGACCATTTGCGGCAGGGGGTTGGCCACACGGCCTGGTCTGTGGCCAGGACCTGCAGCAAACCCCACCCAGGGCCTTATGTTTTTTTAAGAGGAGGGGGTGAGTGACTCCCCTCCTCGGGCCTTGTTAGGCTCTGGAAACCCCATCCACAGGGGCCTTCCTTTAAAGGGGAAGTGGCTACGTGGCCCACTCCCTGAGACTCATTAGGACCTTGGGACCCCATCCCCCAGGGTCTTATGCTTTTTTAAAGAGGAGAGGGAGCAAGTGGTCCACTATCTTTAGCCTTATTAGGCCCTGGGCACCCCACCCACCAGGGCCCTTTTTTAAGGGAAGGGGCCTGAGCCTTTAAAAGGCACTGGGGCCCTGGGGACCCCAACCTCATGGCCATATCCCATTTAAAGTGGAGGGGGAACATGGCTCCTCTCCCCTTGAGCATCCTTAGTCTCTGGAGACCCCATTCCCCCAGGGCCTAATGCATTTTCAAAGGGAGGGGGGCCAAGTGGCCCATTCCCTGAGCCTTAGTAGGCCCGGGAACATAATCCTCCGGGGCATTTTTTTTAAGGGAGGGGTCATCCTCACCAAGCCATCATAGGCCTTGGGGAGCCCACCCTCAGGGTTAAAACGTACACAAAAAGGTAAGGGGGCCAGAGGAGAGCCACATGGTCCCCCGCCCTGAGTATCTTTATGCTCTGGGTATCCCATCCCCGGGGCCTTTTCTATTAAAGGAAAAGAGGTCACAGGGTCCCACTCCCATAGCCTTATTAGGCCATGGCAGATCCCATCCCTAAGAGCCTTATATTATTAAAAAGGAGAAGGTGTGTGACCCCATCCACCAGGGGTATTTTTTTAATTAAAGGGAGGGGGCTGGGGTTACCCACTACCACAGCCTTGTAAGTCCTTAGGGGCCATTTCACTAAGGGCTATTAGTTAGAATAAAGGGACATGATCCATCATCCCGGGTCTTTTCCAGCCCTGATGACCTCACCCTCTGGGGCCTGCACCCACCATTTACTCATTGAGGGCTGTGAGGGGAGACCCAGCACTCCTCTGGCCCCATTTAGATCCCTGCAAACAGCAGGAGCCAGCATTGCTCCCACCCACAGGGACCAGCTAAATATGCTGCTCCTTCTGGGCAGAAGCAATATTTGGATCTGTTTCCCTACCCGCAGCAGAGCATGCTGAAGAGCTGGGAGCATACTTTGTGTTTGCTCCTCCATGGAGGGAGATTCAAAAAAGCTCTTGCCAAGCTGGAGCAAACACAAGTTTCCAGATGGGAACCCTGGTGCCAATAATTGGTCATTGAGGGAACCACGCAGCCCCCTCTCTTTAATTAACTTAGTGGCCATGCAGATGGCCCCCCCACCCATATTTGTAAATTCCAGTCCTAGGAGTGGGCTCCCCAGGGCCTTTGTTAGCTCCGGAAGGTGGGGCGAGTGCTCCTCTCTCCATATTGAATACTCTCAGCCTCAGCGGTAGGATCACAATGGCTAGTGATGACTCAGGGAGGGGGGCTGCATGCCCCCTCCCCTTATTGAATAGTTTCAGCCCAAATGATGGGATCCTCCCTCCCCACGGCCTATAATGTCTTAGCGAGGGGGGGACACGCATCCCCTCCCATTAATAAAAGAAAGCAGCCCCTGCTTTAATTTTTTTACAATCCTGTGGGAGTACTGCGTTATCACCTCAGGAACTGCAGATTTTCTTTTTTTATTAAGCCCTGTGGTTGTCCTTCTGGGTCCCCCAATGGGGTCTAGGTAGGCAGGGTAGTCTTACCCAATCAGAACAGTCTATTTTGAAACTGGCCCTCCCGCAGGAGTCTCTTGACTCTTGAGACTTTTGTGGAACCAACCTTAAAGATATCTATATTTTTTTTACTCTTAATTTCTCAAAACCCACTGAACAGATTTACACCAAATGACTAAAAGCACAATCTGAAGATCAAGATCTAGCTTCCTTCCAAATTTGTTGTAATTTCTTTCAGCAGTTTTTGTTGTAGCCCTTCTTAAAGAAGTGTATAGAAAATGCATGGAGATTTTGAACTTTGGGACCTCTTGTTCTCAGCGAAAGCTTGACAAATCACCTCAAAACGTTCTACACACAAACTAGTCAGAAAGTAGCACCTTTTTGGAAAGTTGTGTGGGGATTCATTAAATGGAGCTAAAGTTATTAGCAAAACAAACAGTGAATTACCTATGGAACAGCTGACTTAACTATAATTACCCGGTGGGTACGTCATGTGTATATATACTTACGTTATCAATACTTACCATGCATGGTGAAAGGCATTCACATTCTTCGAAAAGACTGTATGGTAAAGAATGTTTTCTTCCACCAACAGCCCTGTATGTCACGCTGTATTACTTTCCTAGGGACCAACAGCCTGGGGAGCTGGAAAGACACAACTCAAGGGACTCCTGACTTGATAAAACTATTTTGGATTTTTTTCAAGAATGTCTATTTGATCTACATTCAGGTTATATGTGTCATCATTAGCACAACTTGAGTGACCTTCAAAAAGGAAAGAGGAACCGAAGGAAACAAATGTTAAGGAAGGTAAAAACAATCATACCACAAATCCTTTTTAAATTGACCTCACATTTTAACTTTGCCTGTCCCGTCTTCCTGCAAATGGACTGGCTTAAGGTTATATTACTTCGCCTTGTCAAAGAACAAGACCTCTTTTTTCATGCACTTTTACATAAGAATTTATCAAGGGATTTGAATCAATATGCACAGAATAACAATATTGTTCCGAGTGGTTTTATCATTATTCTAACCCCCACTTGCTTTTCCAAATCACTCAGCTACAGAATCACCCAAGAAATGAATATCATTATCTCTGGTAGCACGTCTAACTCTTCCACTCAGGGCCAGATGTACTAACATTGGGAATACGGATTTTCTAGTTGCAATTCTCTCAGAATCGCAATTCAGTAATCAGTATTCCCAATGTATGAAACTCCTTTGAGTTTCATTAGCGATTTCTAGTAGGTCCCAAAATGACCTAACTCATGAATAGTAATGAGATAGGTCACAATTTGTGATCCATTAGGAATTACATCCATCACTGGGATGGTGGTCTGCTGAAGTCAACAGACCACCATGTCTATGATTGCTTTAAAAAATATATTTTTTTTACTTAAAGGAAAATGGGATGTTTTTCAAACTGAAAAATTAAAAGTTTTCTTTTAATTTTTTAAGAGTAGCCAGTGGTCCGTTGGACCACCAACAGCTCCTAAAAATATTTTTACAAACATTCTAAAAGGGGAAGGAGTTCTTCGGGGACACCTTCCATTCATGAATGAGTTACCACAAAGTTGAATTTGCTGGTAAAATGTAAATGTTTTGCAACCGCATTTCGGTGTCAAAACATTCACACATACCACTGTGATTGGGTAATAGAAAAGGATGCCCTAAAAATGCCCTTTCCTAATACAAAATGGTAAATCCAAATTGTGATTTGATAATAGATTATTGCATGGCAAATAGGGCTTGGTACATCACAAAAGGCATTTTTGCTGTTGCAAACGGACCAATTCTGCGAATTAGTCAGTTAATGACCTCCAAAAAGCTGTGTACCGCTGGCCCTTCGTCACAAAGCATGGAAAGTCAACATCAGTCTTGTACAATTGCTGTACTTTTATTTTTATACTACAATCACATCAGCTTAGCTACCATCCAAATTAAAGCTGCTTCACTCATAAATGCTCCTTCTTTGAAAACTTTCAAAATGTGTATATTTTTGCATTCCCTTTTGATGTTTGTACCTGAGCTTAGTTTTTTTCCTTTTTGTCTTGTTTCTTCCTCTGGCTCCTTCCGCCCGCTTTATTGGACCTTCTATGTCTTCTACCTTAAAGTGTTTCATTCAACTCTTGCTGCTGGTTGTGCCACGTCTTGCATTTCCAAATACCATCAATTATGTAGCTGGCTGCATTATCCTAGAGTATCACACTATACCCTCAAGCAGATGGTTATATATCTTACCCAATGACTTTTACGTGGATGGTTGATAGGTTGTATTTCTTGTTGACATAGTCCCTTCATTGTAGAACCTGAATCTTGAAGACCCATGACTGAAGTCTAATTTGACTATGTACCAGAGTTGTGCTGCTCATGTATGTGTTTCTCATACTCAGCTGTTTCGCCCTGGCATTTATGTGGTCTGTGACTGTGCAGTGCTTAATTTGTGCTTGTTGTTTCCGGTGCTGAACACCGGCACTTATTTTTGAGGGCCGAGGCTTAAACTTCTGCATCAAGCATTTGCTGTGAGCAAAAGACACATATGGGAAAGGTGGGTGAAGGGAAAAACGAGAAAGTAGAAAGCTGCAAGAGTGAGATAAAGGGGCAGGTAGTGGCTTTATATGGATTGAAGAGGCCCGAGTTGGCTTCAGGATTACGCTGCCTCAGTATTCCGTGTTCACACATTTAATTGCAGCAGCCACGCGTTTAAAAGGTGGGCTTTGGGCACCGGCCTCTTTGTATTTACAAATTGAGCACTGTGACTGTGGTTTCAGCATCTCAAAGGCCAAACGTTCAGGAAGTGCAGGTTTACGTCTGGAGGATTATTGTCCTTGTAGGGTGATATGATTACTTGGGGTACAGTCTTGAACCAAGTTTCCTTTTCTGGGAGTATCTCTTGAGCTTCAGCTGTCGAATACCTAGACCTTTTCTGCTATTATTGCCTATTATATAATACATGGCATTTTGCAAATAAATCTTCTAGCCACTCAGTCAGTGAAAGGCTTTCAGCACAGGGGAGATATGGTGTCATAGCTTTACATTTAGGAGTTGTCTTGCAATTACATTCTGGATCTGCCAGATGCATTTTATAATTAGGTTTCACAAAATGTGCATAATTTGCTTTCACCTAAATGTGTAAAAAAGCAATTTCAGGAAACCTGTACGAAATTAGTTGTATAATTACACAAATTGCAAATACGTCGTTTTACCACTATATTTTATTGCAAAATGCATCCTAGCACCACTTTTGTGCCTCGAGGAAACATTTTGGTCAAGAACAAGAGAGCAAATAACACAACTTCCAGAAACAACAGCTGCTTGCATTCTGGTTGCTTGCATTATTCCCACTCGTGTTTGCTATAACGTTGCTGTGAATGGTGGCATACACTACATGAGGTGGCATATTGTAAGTCATTTGTGATTATATAACATAAGTGTTGTCACTGAAGTGCAGAGAAAGGTGAATTCTGGATTAAGAAATGTAAGAGATAGCTTTTTTGTTATTCACAAAGCATTTGGTGTCCTATTTGAGAAGAACTGGGAAAAACGATTTTGCACTGATTTGCATCACTTTTAAATCTACCTCTCTGTTTGCTTTTTTGATCAACATTTTATATATATATATATTAGTATGTCTTTAGATGCATATTTTTCTTGATCGCCTTTTGATTTGAACCATTGGAGTTGAAGGGTGACCATTTGTATTTTTATCATTTTTATTCCATCTTTTAACATGGTGGCTTTGTTTGTCTTTTTTATTAAGTAAGTTGATTTGTCTGCCAAACGCTTTTTTCCTTTGGTCATATAATTTTTCTAAGGTGGATATCTGTTCAAGGTTAAAGCAAACCATGAAGTGAGTGTAAAGTTTTATGTGATAAGTTAGTTCTATTGTTAGTAAATTGTTTAACCGTGAAATAGACTTGTTTATTTGCCATGCTGGGATGCGATAAGTAAAATAAAAAAGTAGTGATCTCTCCATGGAAGGGATAATATGTTTGATGTTGACTGTCTACGGGGTGCTGAAGATCACATCTAGTGTATGTCCTGCTGTGAAGTTAAATTGTGACATGTATGATGATTTTGAGCTTCCAAGCAAGTTGTAATGTTATTTGGCTATGACATTTTTATTTGTTAGGCCAGAACTTCAGGTTTCCAAAGATAGGCAAGTTATGGTATTTTATGGAAATATCTGATATGGTGTGTAGGAGGATGTCTATGAAAGCTCAGTTTCTCGAGCATGCTGTTCACAATAAGAACAATATACAGCATAAAATAGGTCTAGGTTGTATCTTAATAGCAATGACTCGCAGCTCAATAGTTATATAGCTTTGATTTTAGTGGTAGCAAATAAATCATTGAATATAACTGCCATTCCTCCTGTTTTGGCAGTTCAAATCTTTGTTTGGCTTTGGTAGCCTATATAAATTGCCTCATGAAGCAATTATGTCATGTCATCTACAACAATGCATCACTTTTTAGCCCATTGATCATGTGGCAAAATTGGGATGGAGTTTTAGGATAAAGGGATGAGTAGAAGACAATGTAGGTAGAGGTTTTCTGCCAGATGTAGCTATGACATGAGGTGGTAGATATGGTGGAGGTTGGTAGGTGTATGGTGTAGGAGGCTGGCCTGGTTTGTAGTGGGTACCTTGGGTACTTACACCTTAAACCAGATTCAGTTAGCCCTTGTTAGTGAATGTAGTAGTGTTCTAGCAGCTTAGGCTGATAGAGGTAGCTATAGCAGAGCAGCTTAGGCTGAACTAGGAGACATGCAAAGCTCATGCAATACCACTTACAGTTACACAGTACTTATACACAAGTAAAGACAATACTCAGTGTTACCAAAAATAAAGGTATGTTTTGGGGTGATTCAGTACCAAAAATATCTTAGAGACAATTCTCCTTCTGGAGGTAAGTATCATACACAATATATACAGTAGATACCAAAATTAGACAAGTAAATAGTCATAGAACAATGCAAACAGTAGGAAATCCTATAGAATGCAATGGAAGAAATTAGGTCTAGGGGCAACACAAACCATATACTAAAAAAGTAGAATGTGAATCACGAATTCCCCCCAGACAAGTGTAGTGTGTGCAGAATTGCTGGGAAAGTAATAATACAGTGAAGGTAAGTAAATTACCCCACCCCAGAGCCCAGAAAAGCAGGAGTAAAGTACTGCAAGTTTCCTTAGGACACAGTACACCTCGTTTTGGGGATTTTGCAGCAGCCAACCAAGTCTGCAAAGAACAACTGCTGGATTATTGGACCTGAAGGAAGGGACCAAGTCCAGAAGTCGAAAGAAGTTCCAGGAAGGACAGGAGCCCATGCCAACCCAGAAGAGGGAGCAAAAGAAGAGTCCCTGCTTAGTTGAAGACTGCAGAAATGCACCCTAGGAAGATGCCAGTAGGTTGCTGCATGATGCAGAAGATGTCCCACAATGTGAAGATTGTTCAAGATGAGATTTCGTGTTAGAATGCACCAACAAGCCTCGGCTACAGCAAAAGTGTGTTTTTCATCAAAATGGTGCTGGATGGACCTAGGAGGGACCTGGGGGCATCACCTCTATGTGAGGAGGAAGAGGGGGCTCTCAGCACCTAAGAGAGCCCTCAGGATGCCAGCCAGAAGCCCTAGAAGCCACAGGATCCAGGTTCAAAGGAGGTGCAAAATGCAGTTGATGCAGCACAACAAAAGAAGGTCCCACTAAGAGTTGAGCATCACAGGGTGGAGTACTGGGGACCTGGGCCAGGCTGTGCCCGAAGGAATTTTGCAAAGAGTGCAC
The DNA here is from genome assembly GCF_031143425.1 of Pleurodeles waltl. Taxonomy (NCBI): domain Eukaryota; kingdom Metazoa; phylum Chordata; class Amphibia; order Caudata; family Salamandridae; genus Pleurodeles; species Pleurodeles waltl. The sequence continues at coordinate 253,592,369 of NC_090439.1, forward strand.
AGAGGCCTGAGGAGGTGAAGAAGACACAAAACACAGGGGTACCATCGTTCTCAGGGAAGACATGGTCTTACCTCCTCTGAATTGCATCAGCAGGACCTAAGGTCAGTCTCTGTCGATGATGTCCACCCTCTGTGTCCTTAGGACCATGCTCGTTGCCGTATGAAGAGTCCCAGAGTACCAGTCGTCACCTTGGAAGGTACCTGCTTTGAGCAGGGGAGTGACTCCGTCACTCCACTGGAGATTTCTTCGGTCCATCTGGTGCAGGATGAAGACAGGGAGTCCCCAGAGCATGCGCACCGTGGAAACTGTTGCAGTTGCTGACTTGGAGCTGAGGTTGCTGAAGAAAAGTGTCTCTAGTAGACACTTTGTTGCAGTTACAGCATTTCTTGGAGCAGGCTGCGGTTGATCCGAGGTCAGAGGATGATGACGTTGTTGCAGAGGATTCCTGAAGGAAACTTGCAAGCAGAATCTGAAAAGAACCCACAGGAGAGACCCTAAATAGCACAGAGAGGGGGATTGGCTACCTTGTCAGGTATGGACCTATCAGGAGGTGTCTCTGATGTCACCTGCTGGCACTGGCCAGTCAGAGCCCTCCAGAGTGTCCCCACACCTTGCAAAGCAAGATGGCTGAAGTCTGGGACACACTGGAGGAGCTCTAGGCACCACCCCTGGGGTGGTGATAGACAGGGGAGTGGTCACTCCCCTTTCCTTTGTCCAATTTCCCGCCAGAGCAGGGGAGAAGGGGTCCCTGAACTGGTGTAGACTGGTTTATGCAAGGAGGGCACCATATGTGCCCTTCAAAGCATTTCCAGAGGCTGGGTGAGGCTACCCCTCCCCAGCCTGTAACACCTATTTCCAAAGGGAGAGAGTGTAACACCCTGCTCTCAGAGAAAATGCTTTGTCCTGCCTTCCTTTGACTGAGCTGCCCAGAACCCAGGATGGCAGAACCCTGTCTGTGAGGTGGTAGCAGCTGTAGCTGCAGTGCAAGCCTCAGAGAGCTGGTTTGGCAGTACTGGGCAGTATGGTGGAGCCCCCAGGATGCATGGAATTGCCTCCCCAATACCATATTTAGAATGGGGGACAATTCCATGATCTTGTTACATGGCCATATTCGGAGTTACCATTGTGAAGCCACATATGGTATTGACCTATATGTAGTGCAACGCGTGTAATGGCGTCCCCACACTCACAAAGTGCGGGGAAATGGCCCTGAACTATGTGCAAGGGTGCCCTCACACTTAGTAACCTTGCACCTAACCTTCAGCAAGTGAAGGTTAGACATATAGGTGACTTATAAGTTACTGAAGTGCAGTGTAAATGGCTGTGAAATAGTGTGTGCACTATTTCACGCAGGCTGAAGTGGCAGTCCTGTATAAGGGTTTGTCTGAGCTCCTTATGGGTTGCAAACAAAATGCTGCAGCCCATATGGATCTCCTGGAACCCCAATGCCCTTGGTACCTAGGTACCATATAGTAGGGACATATAAGGGGGGTCCAGTATGCCAATTGAAATTGGTAAATGTAGTCACTGGCCTACAGTGACAAATTGAAAAGCAGAGAGAGCATAAACACTGAAGTTCTGGTTAGCAGAGCCTCAGTGATACAATTAGGCACCACACAGGCATACACATTAGGCCGCAAACTATTAGCACTGGGGTCCTGGCTAGCAGGATCCCAGCGAGACAGCCAAAACATACTGACATATAGGTTTTTATCTATGAGCACTGGGATCTTGGCTAGCAGGATCACAGTGACACCGTAAAAACACACTGAAACACACTCACAAACAGGCCAAAAGTGGGGGTAACCATTCTAGAAAGAGGCTACTTTCTCACATATGGCCTATTTAGCTAGGTCTCATTTGTAAGGGGAGAGGGCCTAGAGGTTATTATTGTAGTGCATCTTAGTGTTGTCAAAGTGTTTATTTTTTACTCAAAATGACCTAGAAGTGATTCAGTTGAAAAAGGGAGAATGTTCCCTTTCCAATTGCAATTTCCCAGTGAAATCTTTCTTGTTGATCACTGCTGGAGGTTAATTACTAAGCAAGGAACCAGCCAGTAGTCACCATTAATCGAGAGGGGAGAGGGCCTGTGATTTATTTTTAGGGTTCCAGCCATAGTATGGCTTAATGGCCCCTTCAAAATGCACCCCTTATGTGAACCCTGCCACATTCCTTATTTGGTTACAATATTGTACTCTGAATCCTACCTGGTGCCCAGGAATCATATGGGGACCCCGGGGACAAAGAACAAAGGGGCATATTTAATAGGCCCGAGTGCCTCCTTGCGCCACAGTAGCGTGATTTTTTTTTTTACACTAATATGGTCCACCAAGGCCATAATTCCCGCACCATATTTACAAAGTGGTGCAATGCATGCATTGTACCATTTTGTAACCTTTTACGCTACATTATGCCTGCGCCCGGCATAACGTATGCAGAGGGGTTATTCACCTGTTTTGGGGTGGGGGAGCAAAAAATGGTGCAAAGAAATCCAAGCGATTTCTTTACGTCATTTTTTACGGCACTTTTAACACCTGCTCAGAGCACGCCTTAAAAGGAGGCACACCATTGATTACAAGGGTCCTCAATAGGCTTTGCAGGATTAGCGTCAACATTTTTTACGCAAATCCTGTAAAGCTCCGGACTAATGTAAAAGATTCTGACGCAAGACCTATAACTACCGCCATGATATGCCGTATTTTAAATACGGCGCACACATGGTGACTTTAGGGGGCGCTAAGTGGTGCAAAAAAAGTGGAGTTGCACTGTGTGCAGTGCCACTTTTCATAAATATGCCTCATACTTTTAGAATTATGCTCGTATCCCTGATATTAGTGGAGGTCCCATTGTATTTGTGAAAATTGGGGATTATTACTTGTGCCTTTTTTTTCTCTAGTGGCAGTGGAGGAAACCAAAAGTGCTGAGATGCACTTGCTGCAGCTGCCATCTTAACTCTTTGCAGTATCTAAACTGCGCCCAAGCACAAGGCAGCGCCAAGAATTGTGAGGATGAGATGCTTCCCTGAACGCCCAGCCTCGGCTGCATCTTCTGGCGTCTTTTTTCTCTCCAGCTTTCCCGCTCTGCATCATGATTTTGCTTATTTTGATTTACTTTCTTTGTGATTAACTAAGAGAGAAAATATTTTGAAAAACCCAAGAGAGACATTATTGTTATACTCCAAGAGAGACTGTATAAACTGAGAGTGGTTATTTGGTTTTATGCACCATAAATGTGTACTGGTAATTTAAGGTATGTCTCACATACAGCAGATTGTGGTTAATGTTAGAAGTAATCAATGATTTGTATATGAGTACACTAATTGTGTGTTTGTCATTAGCAGGTAATTCGGAAATAAGAAGCTGCAGGTAATTCCGATACAATGAAGCTACATTCCTGTGATGAACTACAAAGGGTGTTTATGAGAGAAATTCAGGTCACCGTGCGTCTCTCTTTTGCTCACTCCCTACCCCATTTCCCTTCTGGAACGTGCACCAGAACAGTTTTCCACATGCTGCTACTGAGGATCCTTCTTGATAGAATTGGAGATTCCGAGTCACCCCATTGGAACATCCCGTAATTCAGGTGAGTGGCTCAACTTGATATTTATTTTTGCAAAACAAATTAGATGGGAATGGCTCACTTTGGCATCAGGCCCTTTGTCAACCGCTAAATGCATCAGTAGTCTTTCTGAGAGTTTATTATTAAAATGACCTGCAGGGGCCGACATCTCACTAAACTAAATGTGTATAAAGAAATGGGATGGGGGACTGCTCCAGCATCTGGCTAGCCCTGTACCCCAAATGCCCCAACAGTTTTTTTGCCCCCTTGAGGGGCAGATTGGGGCTTATCCCCAATCTCCCCTTTTCTATGGGAGGCGAACCCCTACTAGGCACCAGAATATTTCATTGTTATCAAAACGAATAGGAAAGGGTATAGCTGGCTCTGACATTGGGCCTCACCCCTGTGCCTGAAAGCGCCAACAACATTTCTACCCCCAGAGAATGGAAAGTCTACTAGACAGGGCAAAGTTTTTGATTATGGAAAATAATAGGGGTTGGGTGACTTGCTGCAGCATCAGCCTCTACTCCCATTCCCAATGCTCCAACAGTCTTCCTCCCATTGGAGCCAGAGTGGGGGATTCTCTATTTTACCCTCCAGGGAAGGGGAGCCTATTAAACTCAAGGGCTTTTATTCATAAAAACGAAAAGAGTTGGCCAACCCAGGCATCAGATTGTATCCCCACTGCTAAACCTCTCAATAGTCTTTCTGCCCCTGGGGTGAAGATTAGTGTAGTTACCCCAATCCATCCCACTAGGGGTGCAAAAGCCCCTCTTTATGTTCAGATGAGAAATACAAGGGGAAGAGGTCACTAGGTGCCAAAGATTTTCAAAGTTAAAAAAAAGATTGGAATAGACATTGCCTGCCATGACATTGGTGTGCCTCACCCCTAAACGCCCCAAACATTTTTCTTCTCCCCTAAGGATCAGATTGGGGAATTCATCCCCAGTCTGACCTCCCAAGGGACTGAAAGCCCAGTAAATATCAGGGATTTTACAGTTATAAAAAGGAACGAGGTAGGGTGGCTAGCGCTAACATTTACCTGTACCCTCACCTCTAAAGGCTTCAACACACTTTCTAACCTTCTGGTAGCCAGAATTAGGATTTCTTTCAATCTGCCCACCCCAGGGGAACAAATAACGCACAAAACACCAGGCATTTTTAAATTAGGAAATGAAATGTGTGGGCGTTGACTGGTCCACACATCAGTTTGTGCCCCTAGCCTTTAAAGACCCCAACAGCTTATATACCCTCCCGGGAGTGGCATATTGGGGTGTATTCATCCAGGGCATGAAAGCCCATTAAATATCAGGTATTCTTATAGTGATAAAAAATAACTGGGTGGGGCGGAGCACCCTGATATCTGGTCACACTGACATCTAACGACCCCAACAGTCTTTCTGCCCCACTGGGGGACAGATTGCAGTATTTATCCTAATCCACCCCACTGGGAAGGAAAAACCTCCCCCTAGATGCCAGGAATAGATGAAAATAATAGAGTAGCGGATGTCCCTTTAAGGTATCGTTTCGTACCCCTCAACCCTAAAGACCACAACTATTGTTCTATACCCAGTTTCAGACGGGGTGTTTAACCCTTCTGCCCTCTCCACGGAACAGAAGACTCACTAGACATCAGAGATTTTTTATAGTTAGAAAAAAAGAATGGGATGGGAACTGCCTGTACTGGAATTGTGCTGTACCCTTACCCCTAAAGGCTTTCTGTATCTGTTGGGATGAATATTTGAGAGTTTCCCCAAGTTGCCCTCAGTGAGGGAGACAGAAAGTCTACTAGACATCAGAGATTATGAAACAATTGGGTGGTCTGACCCACCGAAGCATCGGGCTGTATCCCATCCTTAAAGGCCCAAAGATATTTTCTGTCCGACATTGGGGGTGGCTGTAACAATATCACTAAATGCTCCAGCAGTCTTTCTAGTCTCCTGGGGGGGGTACAGACTGAGCCTTTACCATCACTCTGCCCTACCCAAGGAGTCAGAAACCATTTTACACTAGAGACAGATGTAAGAAAATGGGCTAAGTGGTGGCCAATCCTGGTATGGTCCATACTCCCTCAGCCTCAAAGTGCAAATATTCTTTCCCATTAATTCACCCATGTGGGCAGGTGGGAGGATTTTACACCAGTATGTCTCCCTCTGGGGAAAGAAATATCATTAAACATCAAGGACTATTAAACACCAAGGACTATTAAAGATTTTAAAACAATAATAGGTTGGAGCAGCTGCATGGCATTAGATGAAACCCTCACCTCTAAAGGTCCCAACTGCCGTTCTGCCCCCACATTGGGGGCAGAAAGCCCTCCAGACACGAGGTACTTATTTTTTCACCACACCAAGGTTTTGGCCCATACCCCACCCATAAATCCCTCAACAGTCTTATGTCTTATTTGCACCCTCGTAGCAGATTGGTGGATTTAGCCCCAATCTGGACTCCATGTTGTGACAGAAATCCCACTAGATATCAAGGATATCTATAGCTAAATAAATGAATGGATGATGTGGGGTGGGGTTTTCTGCTCTGGTTAAAACCCACTAAGGGGCAGATTTATAGAAAGTGGTGCTGCACCGAGTGCAGCACCACTTTCCCTGCACCCCTTAGCACCCCCCTACCACCACAGTGTGTGAGCCATATTTAAAATATGGCGCACCATGGCTCAGGGTAGGGGGCAATAGCATCATCTTTCATTACGCTATTGATGTACTCTGCAGGAATAGCGCCAAAATATTGCCACTACTCCTGCAGAGTACATAGGGCCCCATTCTAAAGAATGGAAGGCCCCGTTTACCGCCTCCTCTTGAGCAGGCGTTAAAAGTACCATAAAAAAAAGGCATAAAGAAATCTCATAGATTTCCTTACTCCATTTTTCTGGCTCCCTTAATGGAGGAACGCCCCCGTTACATACATTTTGCCTGGCACAGGCATAATTTAGAGCAAAGGGTTACAGGGTGCGCAATGCATGCATTGCGCCACCCTGGAAATACTGTGCGGGGATTGTGATCTCGTTGGGCCCCATTAACATCAGAATAAATTATGCAGACAATATGACCACAGCAGACAAAGATCAATAGTCCAATAGTGTAGCAAGGATAAATATCCCTGGAGGTGTGGTTGTAGTTGAAGATACAAACATGATGATCCCGAAACTTGTTTGTGGAAAGTGTCTTTATTGGTCGGCAAAGTTGGCCCCAAGGTTGATCATTCATCAAAATACAGCCAACACGTGTTTCGTCACTCAGGTGACTTCATCAAGGCTGCAAGACAGTCAAAAAAAGGCAGACCTGCATGTAACAAAACCTGTACTTAAGTGGGCCCATATTTATACTTTTTGACGCAAAACTGCGCTAACGCAGTTTTGCGCCAAAAAAATTAGCGCCGGCTAACGCCATTCTGAAGCGCCATGCGGGCGCCGTATTTATTGAATGGAGTTAGCCGACGTTAGCCGACCGGCGCTGCCTGGTGTGCGTGAAAAAAAACCACATACACCAGGCAGCGCCGGCGTAGGGAAAAATGGCGTTTGGGCGTCCACAAATGGGGCAAGTCAGGCTGAGGCAAAAAAATCGTCTTAACCCGATTTGCGCCATTTTTTCCGACTCCCAACCCCCATAGAAATGACTCCTGTCGTAGCAAAGACAGGAATCATGCCCCCTTGCCCAATGGCCATGCCCAGGGGACTTTTGTCCCCTGGGCATGGTCATTGGGCATAGTGGCATGTAGGGGGGCACAAATCAGGCCCCCCTATGCCACAAAAAAAAATAAAAAAAATACTTACCTGGACTTACCTTAATGTCTCTGGGGTGGGTCCCTCCAGCCTTGGGTGTCCTCCTGGGGTGGGCAAGGGTGGCAGGGGGTGTCCCTGGGGGCAGGGGAGGGCACCTCTGGGCTCATTCTGAGCCCACAGGTCCCTTAACGCCTGCCCTGACCCAGGCACTAAAATCCGGCGCAAATGCAGGTTTTTTAGACCCGCCCACTCCCGGGTGTCATTTTTGCCCGGGAGTATAAATACGACGCAATAGCATCGCAGTCATTTTTTAAGACGGGAACGCCTACGTTGCATATCATTAACGCAAGGAAGGTGTTCACGCACAAAAATGACGCTAATTCCATGGACTTTGGCGCTAGACGCGTCTAACGCCAAAGTATAAATATGGAGTTAGTTTTGCGTCGAATTTGCGTGTAAAAAAACGACGCAAATTCGGCACAAACGGAGTATAAATATGCCCCTAAGTGTCTGTGTATGATTAGTTATAGTGCTACTAGACATGAATCGGTGAGAGACGTGCAAGTTTAGAACAAGTGAGGGAGGATGGACATGGCAAAAAAGGTATTGAATGAACTAACGTGAGTCAATAATAGAAAAAATAGAGAGAGAGCCAAGTCAGTGAAAAAAGTTGTTTCCAAGCAGTCAAACAGAAGAAGAAAAGGGGGAGAGGGTCCGTATACGTAAACGTGGTGAACAGTAAGATGTGTAGATGGGTAGAACAAGTAAGACCCAATGAAGGAGAGACAGGGTAGATCGTAAAGATGGTCATACCTGGGCTGTCCGGCCAATGGAGCAGAGCACAAAAGATCCCTACAGTAAGGCAGGTAGGCCCTAGGCAGTGGGTAGAGATCTAGTGGAATAGACCAGTGGTAATGAGTGGCTAAAATGGAGAGTCCGTGACGTAATGTAAAGAAAAATAAATAAAATTATATATACGAAAAGTGGAATAAAAAAGCCACTGTGTAAATAACTTGTAATGTAGAGCAAAGATGTGTGGTAGTATCAGCGAGGAAGTATTGTCAAGTGAGAGAATCATATGGATATCCTGTAAGTCCTTGATGGATTGATTGCAGGCCAGTGTGGAAGTATGGGAAGCCTTGCTTGCAGGTGGTTTGTTGTGGAGAAATTTCTTGAGTTTGAGGTTGCGTATAAATTTGTACATATCTATATGAATGTTGGTATAGTCAGGTTTAGAAGTAGGACAAAGGCCCAGACCTTTTTTCAAAACGTTTATTTCATGAATTGATAACTCCAAGCTGGAAAGATTCATAACCTGTACTGAGTCCTCTGTTAGAGTAGGTGGGTACCGATGTAAGGGATTAGTCCATTCCTCTGGGTTTTCGAGGTGGACCGTGTTGTTACGTCCTCCCTGGCGTTTGTTGTTGTGTTTCCTCCCCCCTGCAGGTGGATTTGAGTTTGTACCTGACCTGTTGAAGTTCTGGCGTAACCCCTTTCTGTATTGGCCTAGTTCCTCTAAAAAAGAACTCGATTGGTGGGTTGTGTTTGGAGCTGTGTGCTGCCAGTGGACCCTTCCATAGGTGAGTCAAGGCAATCGCTGGAAAGGTTAGAAACATCAGATAAACTGCCAGAGACTGATCCAGCAGGGGTAGTAACCTTAGTTAGCTTGTTACCGGTGTCCTTGTTAACCTGATCGAATCTACGTGCAAAGGTGTAAATCCTGCCATTGCTATAGTCATTCTCGTCCCTGATAAGTTTTCTCATTTTCTTGTCCTTAACGTAGAGTTGGTACCCATTGAGTATCTCCCTCATGATAGTATAGTTCTTATCAGTTGCTTCCGTGAGGTTGAGACTCTTAATCTCCTCCTCAAGGGAAGCAATATCTAGTAGTAATTTGTTACGTTTTCTGTCTGCATGCTTGATAAGTATGTTAATCATACCGAAGGAGGTAGAGGAAATCAGGTTTTCCCACTCCCCGAGCAGGTCAGGGTCAAGATCTTCAAAGGAGGGAAATATTATAATCCGTAGTCCTCTGGGGACTTGTTTAAGTTCTAGATAGCGTTTAAGAGTAGTAACGTCCCACCAGCGTGCTAGCTCTTGTTTTTTTAGTCTCTCTAATTTGATAAATTTCTGTCTCAGTCCTTCTTTAGGAGGTGTGGGTTTAGCTGTGTGTAGAGCTGAGGGTTTTTTGGAGAATAGTTCTGCAGCTAGGGTGTCCCGGTTGTCATCGAATAAAGCCATGTCAAAAGTACCTAGAGGAAAAGTTGGTCAATAGAAAGGAATAGTACAATAACAGTCGATGTTATTAGAGTGCGGCTCACCACATTCAGACAGAACAGGACCTAGAGCATAGACAAGGGTAGTAAGGGTGAAGAGATGCCGCACATCTAGGGAGTAAAACAGTAATAGTTAACAGAAGTAAATGCAAACGGAATATGGTGCCAAGTGGTCAAGTGCCTTACTACCCAGTAGGCACTGAAATTGGGTAACGAAGTACACAGAAATATTGCAGACAATATGACCACAGCACACAAAGATCAATAGTCCAATAGTGTAGCAAGGATAAATATCCCTGGAGGTGTATAAATTATGTTAAAGTAGTGCAAGGTGGCGCTAGGGGCCTATAAATATGCCCCTAAATTCCTTAGGTAGAGTTTCAAAAATGGACTTGATGCCTACCAGACTTCGTATTGTGCTATACCCCCACCCCTCAACCCCCAACAGTCTTTTTGGTTCAGGTGGCCGGGTTTGGTGGGGTACCACACTCTGCCTTTTTTGGAGGGGGGAAGAGGCACAAACCAACTAGACACCAGGGACTTTTATATTTATTAAAAGGAAATGTGGAGGCAGTTGGCCTGCCCAGAAATTGGTCTTTAACCCCATCCCAAAGAACCAACATTCTCTCTGCCCTCCCAGCAGTCAGATAGGGATTAACCCTACTCTCCCCTCTCTTGTGAGGCAGAAAACCCACTATGCATCAGGTATTTTTATAGATTAGAAGATGAACAAGATGGTAGCAGCCCATCCCAGCATCTAACCACGCCACAACCCGTAATCCACTAAGGATTTTAACAGCCTTTTTTCTCCCCCTTAATGAGTGGGTGGAAAACCCAGAGAAACCAGTGATTTTTTAATTTATGGAACAAAATGGGTTGGGATCTGTCCAACCAGGCGGTGTGCTGTAATTCCCACCCAAGAGCACCAATTGCCTTACTGCCCTCTCACCTAAGAAGGAAGAAAGCTCTCACAAGACATCAGGGATTTTTTCATTCATGAAACTAAATGGATTAGGGGCCAGGCCACGAAGGCATTTTGCTGTAAGCCCATGCCTATAGGCCCTAACAGTTTCTCTATTCCTCAAATAGTGTAGATGAGGAGTGTACCCCAATCGGACCTTGCGGGTGAGACAGAAAACCTACTCGACATCACAATATTTTTATGGTGAATTGGGGTGGTGTGCCCCATCCTGGCTTCAGTCCGTGACCCTACAATTACAGCCCAATAGTCTTTCTGCCCTCCCAGGCAAACATATTGGGACGTACCACCAAACTGCACTACTCAGTTGGGACAAAAGCCCATTAGACACCGAATATACATATTGTTTACAAAACAACATGGGGCCCATCCCTACTGGCATAGTGGATATCCCGGATTTTGTTTTTTTAATTGAGTAGAGGACAGCCCATCATGGAACCAGGTCACACCCTATACTCCCAAAGCCAAGACAGTCTTTCTGCCTTCCCTGGTATCAGATTTAGGAGATTACTCCCAATCTTTCCTCTCCAAGGGGGAAGGAAACCCACTAGACACCAGGGCTAGATTTAAATTTAATAACAAACGATGATGTGGAGGTGGCCTGTGCTGGCATCATGAAATGCCCTTGACACCTAAACCCCATTAGACTTTATGCATCCTGGGGGAATACTGGAGGTTTTACATTCAATGTTCACCCTCCTCCTGGGGAGCCTGCAAGCCCATTGAATGATGGGGAAAAAAAAACATGGGGTGGGGTCCGGCTGGTCCTGGTGTTGGTGTTGGGCCAGTTTCTCTGCCCCACTGCTGATAATAAGAGCATTACCATCCTCATGGCTAGTGTGAGGAAATTTAGATTATTTGTGTGTCTACATTTGACATAGGAGCTTGCAGAAAGGGTGTTTCCTCCCCCATTCTGTCTCCCTTGGAGTGACAGAAAGACTATCTGGTGCTCATGGTTGTAGGATGCAGTGCAGTGACAGGATGGGCAAACCTTACACCCCATTGTGTTTCTCACTTCTTTCCTGATGGACGGATGGGCTTTCTGACCTCCTAGAATGGGCCCTCTATACTGCCCTACCAAGGATGCTAGAAGCTCACCAGACTAAGAGGAGAGAAATTGAAACAATTAAAAGGGTAGAATGCTGGACCATCTTGGCAGCTCCAACACCAAACATTTCTGCCCCCAGGGGAAGGAAGATTGAGGGATGTACCCTCATATGTCAAAACAATGGCCAAAGTAATATCAGTTTCCTCTCACATGCCATGGTGAATGGATGCACTATTAGGATTCTGGGTCAGCCTGCAAGCAGAGAAGTCTACCAACCCTAAGTAGTTCTGAAATCTAGACACTAAGGGGAATCCAGGGTGGATCTCAGCACATTTCCTTACTCAGAATGCCCAGTAAAAAGTATAGATTAAAAAATTCAGCAATTTATGTGACAGAAAACTCAGGCATTTCCAGCCAAAGTTTTGCCACCTTGCAGTTCTATACTTTTACTAATTCAAACACTGCCTCCCATGTTTTGGTGGACCTCAGGTGCCCTAGCTTTAATGATATTTTGATCCTTGGCACCAATTTTGGGTACTGAGCAAGCATGGATCATGCATGTGCACCATGACATGAGCCAGTCTCTTGGATTGCAGTCTTATTAGACCAGAAGTGGTGAACAAAGTAGTAGGCTTTTAGTGGTATATAGGGACTATCCTAGCCAGGAGCTAAGTAGCATGAGTGCAGTGGTGACAGCATATTGTGTTTTTGTAATAAAGATCAATTGAGTGAACAGGCCCTTTTACTTGTGTCACTAATGTGGTGCCTACTAGCCCACTCATATAAAGTTCAGCTGCTGTGTCCTTAATTCGTCTTGTGCCTACATCATGTAAGCATGCAGCACTGAGCAGTGCGCATGACTTTGCATGGGTGTGCTGTGGAGGAGCATGTTTGCCCGTGTGTGATACAGTACACGGAGACCTGTGGATTTCATCTTAGAAACCTGGGTCCCTGGAAAGGCATGTGAAGGTGTAGGAGCCCTCCCCTCCCATGCAGATTTGTGGATTGCTACATTCCTGAGAGCTAAATGGAACCCACACTGGAGGAAGAGAAAGTCAGGCCCGTCAAAGTACATGGGTGTTGATTCTGGAAACATCACCGATCATTGAGGCTTGGGCACATCTCAAGAAGAGAATGAGGCTGATCGGTGAAGCACTGCCGAGACAAGGAATCATAAAGAGCAGGGATAGGGCATTTGCAACCTTTTTTAAGTATATATCAATGCTGCTGACATCCAGGTGTGATCTGTAAGTCACTTCCGTGGCCTGCACTGTGGGGCTATCCTTCCTTAAGCATATTATGCAAATGTGTGTACCAGACAATTTCTGAGAAAGCATGGAGGCACTCTAGGGCCTCATCCCAGGGGACACAGATGGACTCCCATTTCATTTGAGGATTTGAAGATATTGTTGGGACTTACGTTCAAAATGGGGCTAGTGCACAGATCAACCTTGCAGTCCTATCTGTCTACTAGCACAGTTTGGCTAAGATCCATCTTTGCACCATAACAGCGTTGTTTGCTACGGCAACGTATTCTGCATATCAGTTCTTCTGCATTGCCCTGTGACCATCCAGACCATGTCATGTTCTTCAAAATGTGGCCTGGTGTGGAACATTTGTCTCCCAGATTTCCAGATATTTATACTCCAGGAAATAAACTGGCCATTGAGAAGTTCTTGACCATGTACAAAGAATAGCTGCTGTTCAAGTAGTGCATTGTCAGCAAAATAGCTTACTATGGCATACAATTGTACATGCTGTGTGAGAGCTCTACTGGTTAACTATACAGCTAGAGACTGTATACAGGGAAGGATTTCACTCCAAACCCTGCAAGTTGCCTTCTTATGCTGGGAATCACTTGAGAGATTGTATGGGAGTTTGTTCAGCTGCTCTTTCACAAAGGTTATGATGGTTATGTGGACAGCTTCTATACAGGAGTAGAGATGTTCAGTGAGCTGTAGAAAGCTGGCACTGTGGCATGAAGTACAGTTCATTATGGCTGCAAAGGATTCCTGCAGAAGCTTGTTTGCAAGTCGCTGCACAAAATCCCAGAACAATACTTTGCATTCTAATGAACTGCTCACAGTCAAGCTATCTTATACCCATGATGTATGTATCTGCACGGCAGTTCATGAAAGAGCACTTCTCTCATCATGGTATGGAGTCAGATGACCAAAGTTCACAATCCTACGTCTATACCTGATTACAACAAGTACATGCAAAAACATGGCCAGACGTGGGTCCTGTGCTCACTGTCCCACTATATTCAAGTTTACCTGGCTAATGAGGGGTGATACCCCAAAACCGGTCCCAGGATGCTTGTTTCGGGGTCAGAGAGGACCTGGCCTGGAAGTTCGGGCTGAACTGTTCCCGTGGGTAACAGGAGTCAATACTGATTTGCATATGGCTGGGTCCAAACTTGGGTGGCATGGTGAGCAAAAGAACGATGGATTAAACACAGATCTGTGACTGGGGGTGAGTGTTGGAAAAGTTTCAGCACTCCGTCCATCATCCTTCTGTGTTGCTAAAGTCGCCTTAAGTGGGATGAGTATGCCTAGACATGGGTTGTGTGCTCACTGTGCCACTAGACACAAGCTAGCCTGGCTTATGAGGGGTGATACTCCAAAACTGTTCTCAGGATGTTTGTTTCTGCTCCAGAGAGGACCTGGCCTGGCAGTTTAGGCTGGACTGTTCCCATGGGGCACAGGGTTGTGACTGATTTGCACCTGACTGGGTACAAACTGGGGTGGCATGGTGAGCAAAAGAACAATGGATTAAACATGTATGTTGTTTATCATCAGACCACAATGGGAATATGCATGTCTTTCCTGTACTTTCAGTTGACAATCATTGAAAGTCTCAGTGCTAAAGAAGCAGCAGCCTCTATTTCAAATGCTCTGGAGGATGTGGCAAGACTGCAGGATCAACACTTTACCAACTGCATTCCTGAAACAGCTAAAAATACTTTACCATGTTGTTGTAGAGTCTTCTCTAAGCAAGGAAAGAGGCAGGAGAGCTATGTTTACTGTCCCCAGAGCACATTTCAGTTACCCCTGTGTTTCCCTATTTGCCTTATGTTGTGAAGTCACAGAAATGTGTAGAAAATTTGGGTTTTTTAACAAAGTTTGACTTTTACAAGGACTTCTGGGTACAATTAGCTGGTTAGAGCCACACAAGTCATGCACCCCTGGACTTCACTAGTTGTCTAGTTTTAAAAAATGTACAGTTTGCTAGGTTTCCCTGGTAGAAACCATACATGCCACCCCATGTTTTGTTCTCATGGGTGTCTAGTTATAAAAAATGATAGGTTTGCTGGTTTTCCCTAGATGCCTCCTTAGCTTTGGCTCAAAATCCACAGCAAAAAGCAATCAGTTGTCTATGAAAACATGTGAGGGGAACATGTTGGGTTTTGGGCCATTTCCAATCAAAGGCCTACGCACACAAGTGAGGAAAACATTTTAGTAGGGCACTTGGAGGACTTCTAGGTGGTTGAACGTTTGTGGCTCCCCACATTTTCCAGAAATTTTCATCACACAAATGTGAGGAAAATGTGTGTTTTGAGTCAAAGTTTGAGGTTTGCAAGGGATTCTTGGTAAGACAACCTGTGAGAGCCACGCATGCCATCTCACCCTGAATCCCCCCAGTTGTCTAGTTTTTGCAGGTTTTTTAGGTTTTATTAGGTCCCTTCCTGACCTATATCCCTAAACCCACAGCTATCCACAAAGTGAAAAAAGGGTGAGTTTCCAGTGAGAACATGTGATGCGTCCATGTTGTATTTTGGCCTGTTTCCTATCATGGGCACTAGGCCTACCCACTCATGTGAGGTACCAATAGTAGAACATTTGTTATTTCCAATTGGATTATGTTGCATTTGTGCATTCCAAATGTAAACCAGTGTGTAACAAAAAAGACATTTTGAAAAATATAATCTAAATCATATGATAATATTTGTACCCACAAATTCTGAGATGTACAAATAACTACTCCTTTTAAACTCTATATCTTGTGCCCATTTCAGAAACACATGTATTTCCTTTATCCTCATGTTTCACTCTACATAATTCACCATATGAATTGGTCCATACTCAGTATACAATGAAAAAGCAATGTACGGTGCTGCTCAGTTGTTGGCTCTGGGTTCTCCGGGTTCTTGAAAAACCTAAAAACCTAACATATCACTCCAACCAGAAGGGTCTAGTGAACATAATGAAATATATCCTTTGTAAATCTGCCATTGTGACAAAAAGTTACAGATGAAAATGTTTTCAGAAATGGGCATTTTTCCTACTTATTTGCAATATTTCTTTATTTCAACACCTAGAGCCTCATTATGGGGGTCATTCCGACCCTGGCGGTCATGGACCGCCAGGGCCGGGGACGGAGGAAGCACCGCCAACAGGCTGGCGGTGCTTCTGGGGCAATTCTGACTGCAGCGGTAAAGCCGCAGTCAGAAAAGCAGAACCGGCGGTTTCCCGCCGGTTTTCCCCTGCCCCAGGGAATCCTCCACGGCGGCGCTGCAAGCAGCACCGCCATGGGGATTCCGACCCCCTTCCCGCTAGCCTGTTCCTGGCGGTTTACACCGCCAGGAAGAGGCTGGCGGGAACGGGTGTCGTGGGGTCCCTGGGGGCCCCTGCAGTGCCCATGCCATTGGCATGGGCACTGCAGTGGCCCCCTAACAGGGCCCCATTCAGGTTTTCAGTGTCTGCAAAGCAGACACTGAAAATCGCGACGGGTGCCACTGCACCCGTCGCACACCAGCAACTCCGCCGGCTCCATTCGGAGCCGGCTTCATCGTTGCTGGGGCTGTCCCGCTGGGCGGGCAGACGGCCTTTTGGCAGTCACCCGCCCGCCCAGCGGGAAAGTCAGAATGACCGCCGCGGTCATTTGACCGCGGTGCGGTCTTCTGGCGGACGGTGCCCGCCGCCCGCCGGGGTCGGAATGACCCCCTATGAGTCTTGTGGTCGGACCGCCAGACCGTCATGGTGCCGGTTTTATGAACAACACCAGGCCAAGGGTCCCAAGACCGCAAGATTACGAGCTGGTGTGACTGGCAGGGGGAGACAGGGAGCAGAATTATGGAGCTACTGTCGGCCTTGCACCCCTACCTGTCGACACAACAGCAAGCTATGCACCATGTCATTCACAGGACACAGTGCACCGCCAAACTCCAAATGTTTTGGGTGCCCACATTGGCCCCTGCCTTACCCTTCATGGGGCCACCCCCAGAAACCACCCTTACTTGCCTGACCGCCAAGCTTTTCATTGTGATGGGATCACCATGGAAAATTTGGTGGCCCTGTAGGCAATAATGGCCATGGCAGTCCCAGTTCTGGGATCTCCAACATTGGCTACCGTGGTCATGGCCACTGCCGTCCCTGTCGCACTGACTATGGTGGTGCTGGTGGCCTGTTGGCAGTCTTCTGGCTATTCAACCACCAAACTCATAATCTGGCGGTCCGACTGCTAAAGTTGCGGCAGTTGGACCGCCACCACTGCCAAGCGCTCCACGGACTGCCAAACTCGTAATGAGGCCCTAAGTTTCTTTGAGAAAACCTAGAGGGATCTACATATATGACCCCTTGCTGAATTCAGAACGTTAGCTACTTTTAATAAATATATATCTTTCCTGGATCACCCATCGGTTTCACATTGGTTTTCACCACAAACTGGAAGTAGTTTGAAACCTTTACAAATATGAAAAATGGGCTACCTCTTTGAAAAATGGCAAGACTGGTAATTTCATTTCTTTCATTGAGCTCTCCTTGTTTCTGAAAGCTAGGAAGATGGTGACTTTAGCACAGCAATCTGTTCATTAATGTCTTTATAGGAAAAAAAGGCAGACAGTTTTTTTCCGGAGAACGTTTTTCCTATTTTTCCCCAAAAAACTCAAAATGTAGCTATATCTTGACTATTTTCTCAATCCACAAACCTTGGATAACTTTAGACAATCCAGAATGTTGGAAAAAGTACGCAAATTTATCATGGATGCCTTCATGTAGACAAAAACATATGGGGGCATATCTATACTCTGCTTGCTCCAGATTTGCTTCATTTTTTTTAACGCACATTCGGCGCAAAACTAACACCATATTTATACTTTGACTCCAAAGACAGGGAACGCCAAAATTCCGCTGTATGTATCATTTTCTGGATGCCTGAAAACCGCCTTGTGTTAATGACATGCAAGAGAGGTGTTCCAGTCCAAACAATTACTTAAACACCCATGCGCCATATTTATCCTACCGTGCAAAAATCCTGCACGGCTGGGAGTCGGAGTCGCAAAATGGCTCACAGCCAGATTTGCTTCAAAAATTAACGCCTGGGTCAGGGCAGGTGTTAAAATGGGGCAAACACACCAGTACTTAAGGAAAACACACAGAAGCAGCAACAGAGCTCCAAAAGGAAGACATGGAGGTGCTTTTCATCCAGCATGCACGAAGACGCAGAGCACAGGACCAAGAGCAGCAGCTTCCACCACACCAGCAGGGACCCCAAAGGCAACTCAGAAGGCAGGAGAGGATACTTCAGACCAGGACAACCCTTCTGGGCCTCAGGGAACATGACATCATCCAGAGGTAAAGACTAAACTGGCAAGCCATTCAGCAGCTGCTGTGCCACATTGAGCCACAGTTGGTACCCAGCTTGCAGACACCCCACATCATTGCACCAGAGACCAAGCTGCTAGCTGTTCTCCACCTGTTGGCAAGTGGCTATTTTCAAACCAATGGTGCCCTGGTTGCCGGGATCTCACAGCCCTCATTCTCTGCCTTCCTACCCAAGGTACTGGATGCCATCATCTCCCTCACACACCACCACATCAGCTTCCCCAATACATAGCTGAAGCAGCAGGAGACCAAACAAGGCTTCTACCAAATCAACAGCTTCCCACACGTGCTTGGTGCCTTTGACTGCACACATGTACAGATTATGCCACCTGCTGCAACCGAGTATCTATACCGCAGCAGGAAGCACACACACTCCATCAATGGGCAGGCCATTGTCGATCACCGGGCTTTGATCACCAACATTGTGGCAACATGATTCATTCATCTTCTGTCGCTGCATCATCAACACTTCCAGGATGATCAATATGGAAATGGCCTACTTGTTGGTAAGTACAGAAACCCAGTTATATATACACTGCACAGTGACCCTTTAGGACACACAACACATACACCACTACATTGGCACAGGCCAGGAAGACAGTGAGGTTGTGACACTGCTAGTCATATTTGATATCCTGACCCAATGGGATAAACACCTATGGACAATTGACAGATGCAAATAACAACAGATGCCTCTCCAGAGACACGAGGGAACAATTTAAAACCACACAGTGACAATGACATTGCCTTAACTGGCAGTACAACTTGGAAGATTAATCTTCCAACATCACATCAATAACACTCAATCACACACCCTTCCAAACAATATGTACTGTGTAAGGGGTATGCATTGTGTTTCGCTGCAGTTCTAACACCATGACACACATAGCATGATGATGATGACTCCAAACAATGGGACATGGAATAATTGAGGCTGTACCAACATCTCACATCAGTCCTGGGGTAACATTGCCCATTACCAATAAGCAAGTGGACTGTGCTAAGAACACATATTGATGTGACAGTATTGCAAAGTGCACATTGCTACACATACGGATTGAGACAATTTCACACATACACAACAAATGTTCAGGCATATGGACCTTCTGATACTTAAACCTTCACCCCCACAACCAAGTTAGCCAGCTTACCTGGACCAGGTTCAGTAGAGGAGGTACGCGTTTGAACATGAGCCAGCTCGGTGAGGACAGAAAAATAGGTTTGCATAGAATTTGTCACACATGGGATATTTGTGCATTGTCAATTGTCAACACTTCAGTGCTGCCAACTTATGGAGATCTGTTGTACACTGTTGCCTAGCCAAATCAAAGAGCCTCACTGATGTTTCACAAATTCTGTTGCATATGTTTAATTGGATGGGATGTCCAGGCCATATAGATGCAACCGTGTTACCACCATTGTGGAACTGATTCTGTGTATGGAAGTATCATGTCACCCCCAGTTAAGACACATGGACACCTCTTTCACATGACATAATGCATGGGTGTACACAATGTACTGCAAGCCTACAAAAATACCGCTGACGTCCGGTCAATCAGGCAAACACCAGGTCAGATAATGAAACATCCCAATGCTGATGGTAAATCCTAGAAGCCTAGGATTCCACACAATAACACAAACACATGCAAAGTGATAATCATGGTGCAAACTCCATCAAAACATTTCTCTCATTTTATCTTTCAGCTGATCAGGGGTATGGGATCCAGCCATGGATCGTGACCCCATTTGCAAACCCAGGCACTGCAGAAGAGCGTGCCTATAATGAGGCACATCGGAAGACATGCACCATAGTAGAGAGAACCTTTGGCATCCTGAAGTCAAGATTCAGGTGCCTCAACATCACCGGAGGCAGCCTCTTATAATCCTCGAAATGGTCGTCAAGATCTTTCTGACCTGTGCCATCCTGCACAATATATGTGTAAGGAGGAACATTCCTCTATATGGACCAGGCCCACAAATGCCTGAAGAGGAGGAAGGGAGGATTCTGTCCATTAACATGAAGGGGACCATCCAAACACTGCTGCAGGATTGCGTCATCACCACCACTTTCTTACCATATCTCATTAAACACCTAATCTAATCACTAAATCATGGTCTGGGTAATTATTTATGCATCACATGATCCCTAGGAATCACAATCTGAGTTTAACCTCTTGAGCAGTGCAGTAATACAGATTAGTATAATGAAAAATCCATATCACATTTGTTGGGTATGAATGTACACCCAACTTCACATACAGTGTAAATGACATATATGGTGTTCATTTCACATTTGAAGGGCAATGTCAGAGTAGCACAACTATGGAGCACATCCATGTTGGCAACATGGTTCATTGCAGCATATGGCACACAACTAAGACACCATCAATCACAAGTAAAAAAAAACTGCTTTATACATGAGCTAGTGGATTTGCAATTGCATTAGTAACAGGAATGTATAACCACACCCTTGACAGCAGTAAGTGTGACATCAGCTATCTCTGCAAGGAGCATGTGTGACAAGAAGTCCATCTAAGCTGCAAATGGAGAGCCCAAGTGTCCAAAGTATGACAAGCATTGCTCACAAGACATGTCCTGTGCATGCCATCCCAGGTTATAAATTCTGTCACAGGCATTTATTCAGTCTCTCCCCACCCTTCTCTAGGTGACCCTGTAACAGGACTATATGTACCCTGATAATCCATCATCTACACACACCCAGACTCACATTCTGACTCCAGTGTGCTTCCCTCTTTAGTATGGCATGCCATAGTCCTAGTTCATATGACTGCATGGACTGCAGGTCCCAAAATGCACTGCCTGGTAGTCTGTAGGACCTGTAATCACCTGTCCATTGCGTCCCATGTGAAAGGTATTGTTGGCCCTTTGAACTTGATTCTCACCTACAGGACTTGTGAGAGACTGAAGCTGCACACACCTGTGAGCACTTCCATGCAGACCACCCATCTGAATCTGCACAGCCATTGCTGCTGCCTGGAACTGCTTAGAAGCTGCCTTTTTATGTATATCCTTGTTGAGCATTGTCGTATAAACCACTTGTATAACACAGCCTTTGGGTTATTGTGTAACATTGCAGCCAACAGCACAAATCCAGTTTTAATTATCCACAGTGTTGTTCAGGCTTTTCCCAGTCTGAGTCTGCTCACTGTACAATTTCCTTGTTCATGTTAGTTCCTGACAGAGCCTGCATCCTGTTAGCCTGATTGTTACCTGTTTTTGTGTAACCATAGAGGTTCCCTGTGGTTACATTTCTCTCATAGTTGCTTTCCATGCCCTCACTTTCCTCCTAGGGTATTGTATCTGGTAGGTCTATGATGAATGCACAAATATATTGTATAGTTTAATCATTTTACATATGGTATCAAGGTCTGGGACATGTATTCAAATAGCCTAATCCCGGCACTATCCCTTGCCTGTGTTTCATGTATGCATGAGTGACAAACAGTGACAGTGTACTATGGCTGTATGCATGGATTAGGAATGGTGCCTCCAGCACAAAAAACAACGTTTGCTAATGTTCATGAATGGACTAAACATTTTTGTGCCCTGACTGTCCACACACAGATTCACATTGGCTGCAATCAAATGATGGTGCTTGCGTGGTGACTAGCTGTGAGATTAATCAGCACAGAGGCACTGATGTTCCCTGTTGCAGTGGGAATTTAGAGGCCACCCTGTGTACAAATGTTGTGATGAAAGCTGCTGGGTTCTATTTACTGATCCATTATGTTTGTGAGCACACCAAGGTTACCCTGTTGTCAGCCTCATAAAACTTCTGTAGTGCCATAGCTTAAATATCCCCATGTGTGTTGTCTATTGCCCTTTGGCTTTCAGTTAATTCTGCTTTGAAGGGTACTCTGTTAATGCAGGGACTGGATCCACAGACTCATGAGTAGACGTGCACTCAACAGTGACAACATGGAGGACAATAATGACAATGGGTACGCATGGCCACACACTTGAACTGCACACCTTTGTGCACTTAACCACTGAAAATATGTGAACACATGCAGCTTGGTCTGCTGGTCCTCCACTGCCACACGGGAAACATAGGTCACATGTAGGACTCAAACAGTAGAGTGACATCACATTTTTGGATTGTTTTGCAACTCTGTGCCACAAACACTGTACCTACAAAGCATTTTCAAGTGATTGACTCATGGCTAGTATATAAACAAGTTACGAGGATGTGGTATCTAACATTCCTGTATATGTGATGGCTTACTCATTGCCATTATCAACCGTGCTCTGTCTATCCTGTGCATAGTTCGTCATGGGAGATGTATCGTCACAAAACTCAGTGCAGTTCACACAGCATTAGATGCTACGTGTATGACAAACAAATATCCTGACTCATATCTACACTGAAAAATTTGTGAAGGTTATCCACATTAACAACACATGCATACAAGCACATTAATAAAAGCACGTCTTGTGACATTCACACAGAGACCCCAAAAAATTTGAAATAGCCAATTCACAGACATTGACACACAGGCAATGAGTTAATGTATTAAGTTGCGTAGCCTTGCTATCCTCTGTTGATTCACATCCTGCTCAAACTGGGTAATACTAATTTGTATTTCAAATGTTTGGGTATCTATTGCGTCAGTGAAGAGTGCTCACCCGGTACAACAACTAGAGTATCATGGTCCGCAGTTGTGTGATCTGCCACATGTGCCCAAACACCGGAATGCACAATGCAGGAGCAAGCAGCCTATCTCTGTACAATTACAGCTGTTATTTACTTTAAAAATGTGAGAAATTACACAAACACAGTAAAAGACATACATTTTGATGCAAATGCGTAAAAAAAGAGACATATGCGTAAAAAATCGTCGCATATGCGTAGAAAAATGATGCTCACAGCCATTATACATTCATTGGCCCTGAGTAGTAATTCCTACACTGTACCCCATGAAATTGGTTACCAATGCAAAATATTTTGAACTATGGATGCAGGGTAATTTTTAAGCATTTGCGTAAAAGAAAATTCACATAGTGTAAGCGTCACAAAATTTTGACGCATTATGATAAAAACGCACCGCATTTGAGGCAGAAAGTGATGTAATAGGATATCCTGTTTACAGAAATGGTACAGTGGGTGTACTTTCACTTTCACTTTGCAGTCTGTGATTTTTCCAGACTGTGTGGCTGTGCTTAGAGTTTTATCTGTCCCAATTGTGCTTTTGTCTCCTGTGTGCCATCCTATTTGTCATCTGTTTTATTTGTAATTGTCTCAGTTGTTCATTGTAAGTGTTTATTTGTCGTATTTGGTGTCTAATTTTGTCTTTGTACTGTTGGGAGTCTGTTGTGGGTATTGTTAGTTTGGGGATAGTTGGGCTGTTTGAGGGTTACTTTTCTTTCATTTTCCTCCCTCCTTTCCCTTTATTTTCCCTCAGTACCCTTTATTTTTCCTATTATTTCTGTCATGTTGGATAGGCCACGTCTGGGGAGAATGGGTGAGGAGGAGCTGGGGGCATTCATTTGGCTGGTGTGCCACTTCCTCCCCTTGATGATTGAAGCAGGTGGCAGGGTGATACAGGGGTATCTCACGGAGGTGAGGAGGCTCAGGTGGTCCAAGGTGTTGTACCATCTGCGTCACATCTTCAACACACTGCGCAAAGACCACCAACTGAAGAAGCGCTGGGCTGACCTTGTTGCCAGAGAGCAAGACCTGCTGGACCACTTGGGTATTGTTATTGGTGGCCCTGTTGGTGAGTACAATTCAGAGTAATGTGCACATTTAAATGCTCTGTAGTGACAGTAGCATATTTGTTGATATGCTGCAGGCAATGTTTTTGGACATGTGGAATGCAAGTTAAACATACAGTGGCCCTGAGTTATACAATAATTGCTACACATTACTGTCATTTGTTGATGCAACAGCTGCACTAACTTACAAAACACAACTTGATCTTGTAAATTAGTGCTGCCTTCACATCAATAGATGATGGTAATGCGACTCAAACATGTTTTATCCATGGTCTGTGAGTGTATCAGGAAAGAGATGTTTTTCACAAGCTAAAGCAAAGAATTAATGTCTTCCCCAATTATTTTGAATACATGTCTGAACTGTATAATGGCCCAAACGTACACATTTCTTCCTAACCTCTGGTAATATCTTAGGCTGATAGTCTGACTTGGTTGTGTCACAATTAAATTAGGAATGGATGACACAGTAATGCACAGGGGTTCATATCTAAATGTTTGGTGGTACTTTCCATAGCTGTAACGTAAAACATGAAGCAAATGATACAAATTGAGGGACAACAACTATCCCTGGCCCTCTGTTCATTGTACCTGTGTGTTTTAAATTGGTCTTGGGCACAATAGCTGGAACAGAGCTGATGCATTTCCCATCTGTGTTACTTTATAGCCATGCACTTCTCATAAGTTATTGGGTCATCATGGGATACCTGATGTTGGGGAATGCATGGTCACAATGTATTACTTGCATGATGTTGTGCAAGGGACCCCTGAGCAATTCCATCATACATATAAAGTTCCCAAATACTTTGATAGTTTACGTTTGGTACACCCCTGCTGATCTAGTGCAGCATATGTACAATAGCTAACTTCCCAGTATGGAGGCTATCACAGACATGGGTGTATGCTAAGATCAGAAGACCAGCATTCCTGTGACTGCTGCCAGTCCGAAGGTACATACAAATTAAAACCTGTATCATCATGATTGACACAGTAGGACATTGGCTAAACCATGCTGCAATAATGGGACAGTGTCAGTTTGCTGTATTCCCGCTGATCTCCCAACTTGGCAATTGTAAGATGATGAATGTGGCTAACTGTGAATTCCAAAACCCATTATGAGTACACAGGGCAATGAGTGACACATTTCAGGTGCAATGACCACACCTGTGCCCATGTGTTCTGTCATGGATGACCACAATATACACTGTCAGCATATATTTCTTTGTTGTATTAATTTTGATAAATGGCCAATCCATGTTTGGCGTCAGATTGCCATCAAGTAACTCACAGGATCCATGCCATTATGGTGTCATAGGGGGCATGTGTGGCTCAGGGTACACTGCCAATGTAGCATATGTAACCTACACACAACACAGGGCCACATGTAAGAGACTATGAAAAAACACAATAAATCATGAGCTTCACTCAACCCACATGAGCATCACACAGTAAATGATATCCCCTGATGCACAAGCCACAATACCTGAGTGACTGGTATTGCAGTGCTCCAGGACTGTGGCTTTGTATGTCTCTCATTACAACAAATGATGAAATGGAGTATACTCCATAAATGAGTCTGCAAACAATTGAGGGATCATGGTCGTCACCACATGATAGGGCCACTACATGTGTGCATATGTGTGTGTATCACTCACTGGAGTGACAGGGTCTATACATGTTTGCAGTGGTATGTATGTTGGAGTATCATCATGACTGAGGGGCTGGACTTCCAGATATAATGTCACACACAGTAATTTTATTTGAAAGTGTTGTGCAGTGCACAGACATTGAGCACATTTCACCCTTCCATGCTTTAAGGTGGACCTGCCCCTTACACAATCAGTGAAGTTGCTCGATTTGCGGACCCAGACATATCCAGTAAGTGTTGATATTTCAGTTCTGTGTTGTGTTTGCAGCTGTTGTGTGATTGACTCCTGTGTGTTGGACACATGGCAAGGTATGATATGCTTGCACATTATCTGATTTGTATCTTGAATTGAGGTTTACTTTTTTTTCTATATTTGAGTGGGACAATCAGTAGCGTAGAGTCATATTTTGGGATTGGAGTACAGCCCTGTAGGCATGGCCATGTGAATAGGGTGACATTTTTTGTTACATTTCTTATAAATAAAAATTTGCAGAGGGGCATTTTCATGATTTAGGAGGTCATTACAACATCGGCGGTAAAGCCGCTTACCGCCGTGCAGAATACCGCCAACACACCACCGCAGCCGTGGAATTCCACCACAGCTATTATGACCCACAGCACGGAATCCACCAAAATTCAGACACCCACATAAGTCCGCCACACCAAAGGTCCTTGATAAACTGGTGAAAACAAAACCTCCACCGTCACGCCAACAGAAACACGCCTATGCTATCACGACCCACGAATCCACGCGGTATTCCATTGGCGGTACACACCGCCGCGCTCAAAATACACACATATCTCCAAAACACCGCCGCATTGGACAATTCGAAATACACACACCTGATACACATACACACACCACTCCCACACAATCAATACTAGATAAAACACACATCCACATCACCCACAAGCCCTTACGACCAAACATTTAGATAAAGGTCAGAGAGACAGCACAGCATAGACAACCCCACCATACAGAGGCACACAACACCATCACCCACACTACTTCTACGCACAAAACACCACACACCAATACATATCACCACACTCATCACCACATACAGCACCCCACACATCACCTACACCACACCATGGCACGGCAAAGACACCTCAGGTTCTCGGAGGAGGAGCTCAGGGTCATGGTGAAGGAAATCGTCCGGGTAGAGCCACAGCTATTTGGATCACAGGTGCAGCACACCTCCATAGCTAGGAAGATGGAGCTATAGCGAAGGATAGTCGACAGGGTCAACGCAAGAAATCAGGACGACATCAGGAAGAGGTGGAACGACCTACGGGGGAAGGTGCGTTCCGTGGTCTCCAGGCATAACATTGCGGTACAGCGGACTGGCGGTGGACCCCCACTTCCTCCCCCACAGCTAACAACATGGGAGGAGCAGGTCTTGACTATTATGCATCCTGAGGGCCTCGCAGGAGTCGGTGGAGGAATGGACTCTGGTAAGTCAGATCTTAACTATCATATTCCCCACCCTACCTGCATGCTATCACAGACCCCCACCCTCACCCCCTCCCCTATCACTCCAACTCCTCACTAATCTACTACTAACACAAACCACACATCCAAACCCCAAGCCCTGCATGACAAAACAAAGCATGGACACCCAGCACTAAAGCATGCCCACTGCACATACACATAACACCCCCTAAACCATCATCACACAAGCCCTCACACAGGAGTGCTAGCACTGGGGTACACGCTCACCCACCCATTGCACACCATGACACACACAGATGCAATAATCATGCTTTTATATCCCTGTAGGACCACTACCCAACGTCACCAGACAGGAGGGTCCAGACATCTCTACCCCACCCACAGAAGAGGCCCACAGTGATGACAGCAGCTCTGACCTACTGGACCCAGATGACCTGCCCGGACCATCGTGGGCCTCAGGACAGTCGGTTCCCCACACCCAGTCACAGGCCACCACAGACCTTCCACCATCTGGTAACACCAGCACAGCACCCACCCAGAGGGCCCATACCTCCGTACCCAGGACACGTCAATCAGCTGTGTGTCCAACACTACAGGGAACCCAGGATAACCCACCACCCCAAAAACAACAGGGACCTGGGGGCAGTGGTAGTGGGCACACGGTCCAGGGGACGGAGGCACAGGAACACAGGGGAACTGGGAGGGCTGCTGTGCGACAGGGGGCGGACAGGCCCAGGGAACCCACTCTCCACGAGGCCCTCTCCTCCATCATGGGAGCCTACCAGCACTCCCAGGAGACGATGGCAACGGTACTGGCCAATTTCAGGAGACCCAGCGCCTGCAGGAGGAACAGTATTTGGGCTTCAGGGAGGAACTCAGAACCATCAGCTCCGCCCTGGGCACCATCGTAGGGGTGCTGAAGGAAATACTGAACACCAGGAGGGACACCGTGGCACTCCAAGGGGCCCCTGACACTAGCATGGACGAAGAACTGCCCACCACGTCCGCCGGCGCTAGTGGACAGGAGGCACCGCCACAGGACCACCACACCAGCACCCCACCCCCTGCAGACAGAGAACCACCCCGCAAGCGGTCCCTGAGATACAGGAACAGGACAGAGCACGATGCCAAGACCCCGCCAAGAAATGAGACCACCCTGATTGTCATCCCACTGTCCCACTTTGTAACCCTGTCCATATTGGAACTGCCCCAGCTCCACTTCCTATGCCCATATGGGCAGTGCACCTGTGAGACTAATAGACTGGACTCTGCCATGGACATTCCTCCACCATCACCCATCACCATTTTACCACACCCCTCCAATATTTAGCACTTCAAGAAACACCCTTGAAGCATAAAACAATCTGGAGTCAGTCTGTGATTTTGAAAATGTGTATTAGCAATGACAGTGACAAAATCCGTTCTCAAATGTAATGTCAACATACCTATGTCACATATCTCAAGTCCATGAGGAATCTAAGCAGATGACACACGTTGGTAACCACACCTGTGAAACCGTAATGGAAATGTACAACTCAGTTACCATATACTGGTTGAAATTGACAGACAGGATAGAGGTAGAAGTATGAAAGTACTTGTAGTAGGTAGGAATGTGTACTCACCTGTGTGTCACTGGAAATATTGCTGGATAACTGAGTCCCTGTTGTCAATGTCTTCTTCCTCTGCTTCCTCCTCATCACTGTCCACAGGCTCCACAGCTGCCACAACACCGTCATCTGGACCATCCTCCTGCAGAAAAGGCACCTGTCGTCGCAAAGCCAGATTGTGAAGCATACAGCAGGCCACGATGATCTGGCACACCTTCCTTGGTGAGTAGAATAGGGAACCACCTGTCATATGGAGGCACCTGAACCTGGCCTTCAGGAGGCCGAAGGTGAGTTCGATCACCCTCCTAGTTTGCCCATGGGCCTCATTGTAGCGTTCCTCTGCCCTGGTCCTGGGATTCCTCACTGGGGTCAGTAGCCATGACAGGTTGGGGTAACCAGAGTCCCCTAATAGCCACACACGGTGCCTCTGGAGTTGACTCATCACAGAAGGGATGCTGCTATTCTTCAGGATGTAGGCGTCATACACACAGCCAGGGAACATAGCATTTACCTGGGAGATGTACTGGTCTGCCAAACATACCATCTGTACATTCATGGAATGATAACTCTTCCGGTTCCTGTACACCTGTTCACTCCTGTGGGGGGGGACCAGAGCGACATAGGTCCCATCAATGGAACCTATGATGTTAGGGATATGTCCAAGGGCATAGAAGTCACCTTTAACTGTAGCCAAATCCTCCACCTGAGGGAAAATGATGTAGCTCTGCATGTGTTTCAGAAGGGCAGACAACACTCTGGACAACACGTTGGAAAACATAGGCTGGGACATCCCTGATGCTATGGCCACTGTTGTTTGAAATGACCCACTGGCAAGGAAATGGAGCACTGATAGCACCTGTACTTGAGGGGGATCCCTGTGGGATGGTGGATTGCTGACATCAGGTCAGGCTCCAACTGAGTACACAGTTCCTGGATTGTGGCACGGTCAAACCTGTAGGTGATGATTAAATGTCGCTCCTCCATTGTCAACAGGTCCACCAGCGGTCGGTACACCGGAGGATTCCGCCATCTCCTCACATGTCCCAGCGGACGGTGCCTAGGAGGGACAACAGCGACCACAGAGTCAAACAACTCAGAGGTATGTACCCACAGTCTACACAGAACACGAAACATAATCCAAAAAGTTGCCTGTATGTGTGTTAAGTCTAGGCCTAGGTATATGTGACGCAGTTGAAATTGAAGCCATGTGGGCTCCTGAAATGGCGGATGCCTGACCTCTAAACTGGGATGTGAGGTAACTGCGCTGGCGTTGTACACCATCACGGTAGGCGGTCGAAGACCGCGGCGCAATGCTGCATGGGTTAACATTGGACCCTATGGGTCCCAGGAGCCAATGACGAAGTGCGCCGGCGGTGATGATACGCACCGCCGCGGACGTCACCACCGCGGACGTCACCGCCATTTTCTAACTGTTCAATCACTCGATACCTGATCTTTGACAGGAGAGGACCTACACTGCAAGTGCTGCTGTGACCTCTGTCTGGAAGAGACAATGGCTCATGCGTCTGGGGAAGGGCCCCTGCCTTCACTACACAGGAGTTGGAGAAGCTCGTGGACGGGGTCCTCCCCCAGTACACGCTACTCTACGGTCCTCCAGACCAACAGGTAAGTACACAGAGAGCACGTTGTATGGGCTATGCCTGAGTGTAGAGGGCTGGTTGTAAGAAGGAAGGGGCCACAGTACTGTGTGCATGAAGGACTGTGAATGCATGTGCCACATGGCAAGGCTAGGGATGTGGGCCACTGACTTCGACTGTGCAGTTGCTAATGACTTCTCTTCTTCCCCTGTACATTTCATGTAGGTCAGCACCCACCAGAAGAAGGATATTTGGCGTGCCATCGCCAAGGACGTCCGGATCCTGGGGGTCCACCACAGACGGACCACCCACTGCCGGAAGAGATGGGAGGACATTCGCCGCTGGAGCAAGAAGACCGCGGAGGCTCAGCTGGGGATGGCCTCCCAACGTGGGAGGGGTGCCCGTCGAACCATGAACCCCCTGATGTTCCGGATACTGGCGGTGGCCTACCCTGAGTTGGATGGGCGCTTGAGGGCATCACAGCAGACACAAGGGGTTGAGTACAACATCTTTCTGTGGGCTTTGCGCGCAGTGAAGGTGTCTGGGTGGAGGAGGTCTGTGGGTTTCCCTAGGCCAGGGGAGTTCTGTATGCTAGGCCCCTCCGTAATGCAGGCCATCTGGCACTCCACCCCACCTCTGTAGAGTGCCAAGTACAGGTAAACATGCCCCTGTGTCATCTATGTGTGCAGATGTCCACCACAACCATGTAGGCCATATCCCAGGAACTGCATCTGTAGAGGCCAACAGCGCGGCATAGTGCAGGGGGCTGCTGAGTCTGTATTGTCCGCCAACGGTAGCGGTAAGCCATGTACTCAGCCTGTCTTTCTTCTGTCGCCCCCCCCTTTTTGTGCTCTCCCTGTTCTTGTGTGCATCAGCATCATCAGGCGGAGGTACAGTGGCCCCGGAGCACGAGGGAGCTACATCCCACATGGCCATGAAGGGCCACACCACGGACTTTGAATACACCAGTGGGACGGAGGGTGAGGGGAGGTTCACGGCAGTCACAGGATCTGCAACGAGCGACACGGACTTGTCCTCCGATGGGAGCTCCCTTGTGGTGGCGGCAAAATCTGTGCCCCCCACTTCTACAGGTACAGCCGCCACCCCCTCTACCAGCACCGCCCTCCCAGCAGCCCCTCAGCCTTCGCCCTTTGCCCGCTCATCCAGGAGGGTGGGCTTCACCTTCGACCATTGACCTCCTCAGGTCACTCACTGTAGAGCAGTCTACCATTTTGAATGCCATCCAGTGTGTAGAAAAGGAATTGCAACACACAAATGCATTCCTGGAGGGCATTCATTCTGGTCAGGCTGCCATTCATCGAACCCTGCAGACTCTGGCCCCAGCACTGATGGCAGCCATTGTCCCTGTCTCTAGCCTCCCCCCTCCAACTTCCTCCACCCAGACCCAATCCCCTGTACCCCAGCCTATCCCAAGCACACCATCAGACCAGCATGCACACACGTCAACACCCAAGGGAAGCTCAGGCAAACATAAGCACCACACATCCGACAGGCACTCACGCAAGCATCACACACATACAGACACATCAACATCCACTGCCTCCACTGTGTCCCCCTCCTCGTCGTCTCCCTCCTCCCTCCCTATCTCGTCTACACTCTCACCTGCATGCCCTACCACTACAGCCACTAGGTCCCGCACCAGCACACCCACCACCACACCCCGCTCACCTGCACTCACCACCCCCACTACCATTTACACGTCCCCTGTGTCCTCTCCCAGTGTGTCTGTGACAACCCCTCCCAAAGTACACAAACGCAGGCACACACCCACCCAACATACATCCACCTCACGACAGCCTCCAGCGCATGCCCCTGTACCCAAAGCCACAAACGTTACACCTCCTACAACCACCTCCTCTTCCTCCACTCCCAGACCCCCTCCAGCTACCCATCCCAGTGTTCCTAAGAATCTTTTCCTGACCAAGCTTGACCTCTTTCCCACCCCCCACCCCCTCCAATTCATAGGTCCCGTACCAGCACATCAGCCAAAAAATCTCCGGAACCAGTGGTGTCTGTTGTTAGAGGTATGTGGAGTGCACCGGGCACCAGGGCAGCCAGTGTGACACGGAGCCACAGCATAGCCAGTCCCCCCGTGAAGCACAGGAAGTTGGACAGTGCCCGGCGGGAGTGGGGGAAGACTCCAGCCAGCAAAGCCACTTACAAGGGTCCCAGGGGGAGTGTCCACTCAGCTGTGACTCCTCCCAAGGTGGGGAAGGGGCAGAAGAAATCGCCAAAGTCTGGGAGGAGCAGCACGGTGGAGAAGACCGCCATCATCCCCGCTGCCCAGGAGGTCACCGCCAGAGTCAGTGCCCAGGAGGGCAGCCCCATCGTCACTGGCCAGGAGGCCACCGCCAGAGTAAATGCCCAGGAGCCTACCGCCAGACACAGCCCAGCTGCCTAGGAGGGCCCCGGCAGCCACAGCCCAGTTGCCCAATGAAGGACCGCCAGCCCCAGCCCAGCTGGGCAATGAAGGACCGCCATGGCAAGCACCCCTGAACAGAGCAAGCACCGCTGAACAGGGCAAGCACTGCTGAACAGGTCAGAAACTGCAAACTCAAGCACTGCTGAACAGGGCAAGCACCGCTGAACAGGGCAGAGACCACCATGGCAAGCACCGCTGAACAGAGCAAGCACAGCTGAACAGGGCAGAGACCGCCATGGCAAGCACCGCTGAACAGGGCAAGCACCGCTGAACAGGTCAGAAACTGCAAACTCAAGCACCGCTGAACAGGACAAGCACCGCTGAACAGGGTAGAGACCGCCATGGCAAGCACTGCTGAACAGGGCAAGCACCGCTGAACAGGTCAGAAACTGCAAACTCAAGCACCGCTGAACAAGGCAAGCACCCCTGAACAGGTCAGAAACTGCAAACTCAAGCACCGCTGAACAGGGCAAGCACCGCTGAACAGGGCAAGCACCGCTGAACAGGTCAGAGACTGCCATGGCAAGCACCGCTGAACAGGGCAAGCACCGCTGAACAGGTCAGAAACTGCAAACTCAAGCACCGCTGAACAGGGCAAGCACCGCTGAACAGGTCAGAAACTGCAAACTCAAGCACCGCTGAACAGGGCAGAGACCGCCATGGCAAGCACCGCTGAGCAGGGCAAGCACCGCTGAACAGGTCAGAAACTGCAAACTCAAGCACCGCTGAACAGGGCAAGCACTGCTGAACAGGGTAGAGACCGCCATGGCAAGCACCGCTGAACAAGGCAAGCACCACTGAACAGGACAAGAACCACTGAACAGGACAGAGACCACCATGGCAAGCCCCGCTGAACAGGGCAAGCACTGCTGAACAGGGCAGAGACCACCAACTCAAGCACCGCTAGCCCATGAGCGGCAGGGGCAGTGCCGCAACTGGGACCGTCACGGGGAGAGTGATGCACTCTGGGCACCAGTCCCCCTCCAGAACCAGTGGAGACATGCATCCACTACCTCAGTCCTTGGCAGGATGAAGCACTCTGGGCACCAGTCCCCCTCCAGAACCAGTGGAGACTGATATCCACTTGAGAGACTGTGGCTTTGCACTCCCCAGGATGTAACAGTGGGCAAGCCACCCACTGTGGAGACTTGAGAGACTGTGGCTTTGCACTCCCCAGGATATGGCAGTGGGCAACCCACTCACTGTAGAGACTTGAGAGACTGTGGCTTTGCACTCCCCAGGATGTAACAGTGGGCAAGCCACCCACTGTAGAGACTTGAGAGACTGTGGCTTTGCACTCCCCAGGATGTAACAGTGGGCAGCCCACCCAGTGTAGAGACTTGAGAGACTGTGGCTTTGCACTCCCCAGGATGTAACATTGGGCAAGCCACCCACTGTAGAGACTTGAGAGACTGTGGCTTTGCACTCCCCAGGATATGGCAGTGGGCAACCCACCCACTGTAGAGACTTGAGAGCCTGTGGCTTTGCACTCCCCAGGGTGTAATAGTGGGCAAGCCACCCACTGTAGAGACTTGAGAGACTGTGGCTTTGCACTCCCCAGGATATGGCAGTGGGCAACCCACCCACTGTAGAGACTTGAGAGACTGTGGCTTTGCACTCCCCAGGATGTAACAGTGGGCAACCCACCCACTGTAGAGACTTGAGAGACTGTGGCTTTGCACTCCCCAGGATGCAGCAGTGGGCAAACCACCCACTGTAGAGACTTGAGAGACTGTGGCTTTGCACTCCCCAGGATACATCTATGGGCATGGAGCCCCCTCGTGGATCTGGCGTGGTGCACTCATCCGGCTGAGGTTCCCCCCTTCCCTTCCCCCTGAGGTGACTGTTGTATTTCTATCTGATGCCCCAGAAGTGTTCTCTCCATTTTGATCAGGTATCTGATGTGGGCCTCGCCCATGCATTTTGGGCCCAGTGGTCCACGGACAATGAATGGTGCATTACCTGCACTACTAATCGTGATGTATATTTTGTTGAATGTGTATATCTATCTGTATATATTTGGTTACTGTATTTTGATATATTACAATGGTTGAACTCATTTCCTTTTGTCTTTGCATTCTTCCGGGGGGTTTGGGGGTTGTTACTGTACTGTTTGGATATGCATTGGTGTGTGTGTTGTAGTGGGTGAGGGTGGGGGTGGGGGTGGGGGTGGTGCGTGTGTGTGTCCCTGACTTTTGCCTCCCCCTCCCCTATGTCGTAGGTGCAGTACTCACCGTTGTCTTTGCCGCCGGTGTTGTGATGGTCGTATAGGAGCAGGAAGACTATCGCAGGGAGAATTTGGAATTCCGGCTCCATGGTGTAGTCGTTCCTCTTGGGGTGTATAGAGGTGAGCGTTTTCCCTTTGAAATTCCTGTTTCCACCGTGTTTTTATCCATGGTGAATCCGCCCCGGAAAAGGTGGCGGATTGGTGGGTTGTGATACTGTGGGCGGTACATTGTCCTCCGCCTGTCTGTTGGCGGTGACCGCCAAGCTGTTTGTTTGTACCGCCGTGGCGGTCGGAGTGTTAAAGTGGCTGTCTTTGTTGGCGGTTTCCGCCACGTCATAATTCCAAAATTTTTATCGCCGGCCTGTTGGCGGTTTTACCGCTGATTTAACACCGCCTGCCAGGGTTGTAATGACCACCTTAGTCAGCAAGTCATACCCTGAATCTCACAGAATAGGGATGCCAAACTATTACCCACAGATTTGAGCCTCCCTGTTCACTAATAAACATGCTTGACTGTATGTTTGACTTCGTAGCAGCCTCTAGCTCCACATGTTGTGCTACGTGTATGTGGCACTTGAGTACAATGTCATAGGTGTGCATGCAGCTCAGGCCCTGATGGTTGCTTGCATCTATCTGCTTGCTGTAGGACAGGTTTTGGTGGTATCAAATGATGTTGACAATTGTCTGCAATTACAAACATAAATGTGGATGGGATTGTCCAAGGTTTGTGTCTATCCTAGTTGTACACCCTCCTTACCTATGGTGGACTGACTAAACCCATGTACAACTGTCCAAAGCTTCCTGGCTGTCCTTGATGTTTGAAAGTATGTGTTGCTTGTCCATCCCCCCCGAGGCACAGACTTAGGGTTATGAAATATGTGTACCTAGGTGTGATGATCCAAGCGTAGTACACCGACATGTAAATCTGTAAATCATTTGTCCCAACCTAGGATACCCACTCCTGATTAGCAACTGCATACCATCCTGGCAATTCCATTTTCAAAACACAGATCTTGTGGCTCTTGATTGTCATCCAGAAGAAAGTCATTAGTTGGCATGTCACATGTGGAGGACTTGCAGCATTTGTGACGTGACTAATGGCAGAACAATGATACTTAGAGCAATTAAGTATGTACACATCTTTTTGAGCTTTGCTGTGCTGTTAGATAGGACATGTGTAGGCTGCATTGGCAAGTACTTCCTCAGGGAGAATCCGTGATCTGTACAGTGATATGGCCTGTTTCAGCTACATTAGATGTATTGTCTGATTCTCCTCAGTAGCTGTATCACACAATGATGTACCTAATGTTTGGCTTTATCTTTTTTAACAGCAGCCAAAACGGGTGCCAACCAGATCGGTGAATTTCAGCTGAGGGCGATGCGTTACCGCCACATTCTGGATGTAGAGTCTGGATTCCACCACATGGCACAGCATTATCCCCATGAAAGAGCCTCAGGGGTGTGGAGGGCGTGGTGCGGCGTTATCGCTACGACACAGGTGCCAGTAAGGATGACAGACACCACTACAGGTCCATCAACATCCTCAGCTCCTGGACCACTGAAAGCAGCCCCTGGACCTCCCCCTCCAGTCATGGCACCACCAACTGGACAACCCTCGACAACTAGCACACAGACCACCCCTGCAGCAGTCATTGACAATGTTGAATTTCGTGCAATGCAACGTGACATGCAACGGATGTTGCGCAGACTGGACAGGCTGCAGCAGGAGGTGTCACAGATAAACAAGAGAGTGCGTTATATATATATAAAAATCCCAAAAAGTATATATTTGTTTAGTATAAGATAGTATATGTTTTGGTTAGTATATGTTGTCCTTCATGTGTCCCATCATGTAAGGTGGGGTGGGGGTTGATGTTTAGAGTGTTTAGTTAAATGTGATAAGTAAGTTTAGCTTAGGGTAGTTAGGGCCAGTTGTGGGTAATGTGTAGTTAGGATAGGTTAGGTTAGTTAATGTGTTTCTCCTAGTTTTATTATCCTATTTTTACAGTTGAATAAATACGTAGGTACTATTTTACAGTATGTGTCATACGTTAGGGGATCAGGGCCTTGGCATGGGTGAACAGTGTCAATTTAGTATTTGCATTTGTGTTTTATCCTTGATCCAAATCCCAATTGAGCTGTCACATTGGCAGCTACATCAAAGCTACTTCGCTAGGAATCTGCCATCCATTGCATAAATCACTCAATGTTACTATGGTTCCCAATGTGTTGTTAAGTTTGAATGTATGTTTTCAATCTGTCATACTTTGAGACCAGATTTGGTATTGAGAACACTGTGTTACGTCTGCCTGCAGCCGGATGTTCATGTGAACCCTGATAAGGTGAGTGATGGTATAATCTCATGTAGTATAGCATACATAGCATACATAACTCACACATATAATTTGTTACATTTTACAGCTGAGTTACTTATTTGTATGCACACTCATACACATCTATTCCTGCTGTATGGTGTGTGTGATGAAAAATTAGAGTCAAATATCACACACCTAAAGATTGTCAGGAAGACAAATTTGGAGACAATGATTTTCTGCTTAGACATCCCTTGAAGAAGACTTAGGGGGTCATTATGACCCTGGCGGAAGACGGAGAAGCGGCGGTAAGACCGCCAACAGGCTGGCTGTCTTTTTTTTTGTATTATGACCACGGCGGTTACCGCCATGGTCATCCGCCGGTTCTCTGTTCCGACCGCCGGGCTGGAGACCAGAGTCTCCAGCCCGGCGGCCGTCACTATACCGCCGGCGGTATTTTGACCCGGCTTACCGCCGTGGATTTCCTGCGGTTGGAACCGCCATGAAATCCATGGCGGTAAGCACTATCAGTGACAGTGTATTATTTCCCTGGCACTGATAGGGGTCTCCCCCACCCCCCACCCCGACTCCCTCCCCTACACTACCCCTGCCACCCCCCAAAGGTGGCAGAGCCCCCCTCCCCACCCCGACCCCCAACATCATAGAAACTCACACACACACTACACACACGCAGGCACCAACAACACACACACACACACACACACACCGACATACATGCCTACATCCACACACACAGTCAGACACGCACACCTGCATACAAACATACACGCACACATCCATACAGACATACCCACAGACATACACGCACTCATTCCCAAAACACGCAACACCCCCGTAAGCATACACACACTCACACACCCCCTCTACAGATGCACAATCCCATGCACCCACACAACACCCCCCCTCCCCTAACGGATGATCGACTTACCTGTTCCGTCGATCCTCCTGGAGGGGACGGGTGCCATGGGGGCAGCTCCGCCGACACCACACCGCCAACAGAACACCGCCACGGCGAATCACAGGACATGATTAGCTGGGCGGTGTTCTGTTGGTGTGGCGGTGGAAGTGGAGCAACCTCCACTATCCCGCCTCCCGCCAGTATGGCTGTTGGCGGCTCTCCTTCCGTAAAAGGACGGAGAGCTGCCAATGGTCGTAATAGGCCGAGCAGCAAAGCGCCACCACTGGCGGTCTTCCACACGGCGGTCCGTCGGCGGTCTTGTCAAAAGACCACCGAGGTTGTAATGACCACCATATTCTGTCCAACACAGCATTATACTGTAATTTTTCTATTTACTTTAGAATTCATCCTCAGGAAGGGCAGATGATGGTACAATCCAGACCACAGGTCATAGTTATCAGCCCACAATCTTTCAGGGCAGTTGTATTGACATTCTGTGGGCATTGACATGAGGCAAACATCACTAATCTCCCTTACAGTTGATGTGTCACATTACACAGAGACAAAGTGGTTGTGTAAGTGCTATTTATTTTAAAGTGCTGTAGTGCTATATTTACAGAGTCCAGGATTGTGAGTCCATTAGTGTGACACCTTCCATTGTGATCCTACACAAGTGCAAAAGGACATGTCATTGGACATGCTGTGGTGAAGTGTCATACAGTGCAGAGGGACATGAATTACCAATAAGGTTATGAGAGACAATCACAAGGCATAGTGACAAGGTAAACAGTGGGCTGGAGAACAGTGCTTGTGAGCAGCTGTTGCAAGGCTGGAATGTTACAGAGCACAGGACCTTGGTTATAAGTGCCCATGTGGCAGGGACTTGTGCTTCCAGGTACTCTTATGGGTGAAGGTGATCTGTTCCACTCCTTCATATTCTGATGTGTGTGTCATCTCCTCTGCCCTTGGTGGTGGTGGGTTTGAAGGGGCATCACACACTTCAGTGCTTGAAGACGTAAAGTCAGAAATCTCTGTAGCTGCCAATTGTGGGGCTAGTAAGGGCAGTACTGCAGCAAGGAGGAGCTGCTGGTTCTTACTGATAGCAGCTACATCACTGTCGTAGGCAGCCAGATCTTCCCTGAGGGGGTCAATATTGCATTCATGCACGCGTTGAAAGGTTTGTTGTTGGAGGTGTTGTGTCAACTCCCTTTCTGCTGTGCTGATTTCATTCACACTTTGTTGAAGTTCTTGTAAGATTGATGTTCGCCCTTGCATGGCTGCTGCCTGTTCTGCAGTTGACATCATGCACAAATGCACCCCCTCTAGGTTGGCTGCCATATTTTCCATCCCCACCCGCACCTCCTTGGCCAGCTCCCGCTGTACTTCAACTACAGTCCTCTCAAAGGTGGTGTGAGGGGTTGTCAGAATCCTCAGCTGGGTTGGAGCTGGCACGCCGTACTGTTGGGGTGGGTCCTCTGTGATGGCTGCTGTATCTGTGCTCCTCCTTGTCATCAGGGAATTCCAGGACAGGCATATCCCTGGCGAACCATTGTCCCCTACAATGAGATATAGTACAATTAGTGTGTCTGTGTTGTGGCATTTGTAACGTGACGTTCCTGACTTCCTATTAGTTGCACATTGTGATATTGGTTCCTATTTATTGTTCCTGTCTTTAATATTAGCATTCTCCCAGGCCTATTCCCCACCTGCATGTCACATGTACTGTGGGCAGTTTAGGCACTTGTCTGCATCACATCCTCTAGGTGTAGGTTCTGCCCAAATTGTATGTTGCCACCTTATTGTACAACTCAACCCTCCGTCTACTTCCATTCTCATGTTGTGGCCTTGAACTGGCTGCGGATGTGTTCAGATGGCACTTGCACCAGACTTAACAATTTGGAACTGCCCCAGTCTCTGATACTTCACATCCAGCTATATGTTGCTGAGACCTAGCATATACTATGTATAGCATTGGCATGGCACACTACAGATGTCGGCATTGGCAGTGGGTAACGTTGATGTTGGGGAATATGTGCTACATTGGATTGCACTGAGGGTCCTAGCAGTGTCCATTTCCTCTTCTGACTGTGCAGGTGTATTTCACTAGCCGGTGACATATGTCCTCCCCCTCAATGCTGTTGTCTGACCAGTATAACAGTTGGGATGTTGCATGGTGTCATTGCAGCCATTGTGACCCAGGCACAGGGTGGATCCTGACATATGCAGCATGGGTATGACCTTACTACTGTGTACCTCATAATGTTTATGACAATGGCTGATGTTTGTAGCGACTATGGACATTCACATTTGACAGGATTAGCACATTTGTATTGATTACAGGGGATTGACAACGTTGTCATCCCGAACCCTCTAATTTGGGTGTGTTTGATCCATGGGCACGTCATTGCCACTAGCTACTTGACCTGCACACACAGCAGAGGTGGTAGTGGCAACTGTTGTCAATGTAAATACAACTTGCGGATATGGCCTGAGACTGTTAATTGAGCCCTAGTTCATGTAGGAAGAATACCAGCTGTCGTGTGACAGCATGCCAGTTTTACGTTGTACCCTACCCTCCTGGACTGTCTTTACCTTTCCAACATCCTTGACATGGCAGCATACCCTAATGCAAAGGTTGTTAGTGTCATGTAGTACTGTGCCCCAGGTTTCCTCTGAACAGCACCTGCCACCGTGCCATGCCACTTTGCCCATTCCACTCCCTGAATATCATGACTGACATGAATTGTGTAGTAGGTATGTCCACCCCCTGCTTACAGTTAACATTTGGGCATTTTAGTTCCCCATGCCACTTACCCTACATCTGTGTTGTCTCCTGGTGGTCTGTGCTGTCCTGCCCTTGAATCCCTGTGACGATCTCCTCAGGGATGACGGCTGCCACCATCTCTTCCATGTGGTCCAGAGCCCCCTGCGGGGCTGGACTCTCACCTACAGTCTGCAGTGATGCCTTCATGTCCTGGTCATCTTCTCCTTTGTCCTGCTTTCTCCATACTTCTGCCACAATGCTTATCATGTCAACAATTTGTTGCCAAATTGCCTCTCTCCTACTAATTGGCAATTTACAAATGACAAAAAGTTGGTGCTGGTGTTCCGTCTCCTTTTTCACCAGTATTTCCTGCTCCTCTGCACTGAACCTACACTTCCTTTTCTACTTCTCCCTCTCCTGAGTCTTGTGTGGGTCCCCCTGGCTAGTTCCTGGTCTGTTGTCATCTTCCTGGGGTCTCTCATAGCTTCTGGGATCCATTTTGGCTCTCCTTTGTGTATTTTGCTGTGTTTGCGGCATCAAAAAAGGCGCATATCCGGTTTGCGACGTCGTAAACTGGATCAAAGTCATTTTCACTGCGTGAAAGTTGTTTTTCTTTATGACGTGACGCATTGTTTTGAATACAAAAAAATGAATCACACCAGTGGTTTGCGCCGCAGAGCGCCAAAGTATAAATTTGACGCCCGAGTGGTGCAAAGAAATCGCGTAAGCCGGCGTTAATTTTTTTTATGTTTTTGGAAATGTGTGCGTGTCTGCCTGTATGTATGTATGGATGTGTGCGTGTATGTCTGAATGTGGGTGTGCGTGTATGACTGTGTGTGTGTCTATTGGCATGTTTGTCTGTGTGTGTGCGGGTATGTGTGTTGGTGGTGTCTGTGTAGTGATGTCAGGGGTAGGGGTGGGGAGGGGAGTCCTGCCACCTTTGGGGGGCAGCAGGGGGGTGGGGGTTATCGGGGAAGTACTCGGGGTGGGGGAGAGGGGGAGACCCCTATCAGTGCCAGG
The DNA here is from genome assembly GCF_031143425.1 of Pleurodeles waltl. Classification (NCBI taxonomy): domain Eukaryota; kingdom Metazoa; phylum Chordata; class Amphibia; order Caudata; family Salamandridae; genus Pleurodeles; species Pleurodeles waltl. The sequence continues at coordinate 253,634,298 of NC_090439.1, forward strand.
GAAGGAATTCCCTGCCACTGATAGTGCTTACCCAATCCCATGAAATCCATGGAGGTCAGCCGGGTCATGATAGCACCAGCGGTCTTGTGACGGCCGCCGGGCTCGAGACCCAAGTCCCCAGCCCAGCGGTCATCTCCGCCCTGGCGGTCGGTTCGGAGAAGTGGCGGATGAGCATGGCGGTAACCGCCATAGTCATAATTCAAATGTTTTTTACCGCCAGCCTGTTGGCTGTAGGACCGCCACTTCTCCACCAACCGCCAGGGTTGTAATGAGGGCCATTGAGTTGTTAATATCGGGAGAAAGAAATATCAAAAGAAATATTGTGATGCAAAAATAATGTGGTGCAGAAATATCTCTGTCAAGAATGTTGTTTTTTTCTGGTAAATAATACCACTATTAGGAATATTGTTGTTGTAAATATCATTTCCAATAATATCGTTGTAAAGAATATAGGCCCTCATCATGACATTGCTAATGAAATACCACTGTGGTGGTGAATATCCGTTCGGCATTTTACGACACACACACACCAAACTGACAGAATACAGCCCCATACACAAATCCAACAGCCCAAAAGTCAGTGGAAAACTGTTGGTACCAACACCTATACTGTTATGCCAACAGAACATCATGACAGACAAATCACCACAGTAGACATTCAACAGCGGTAAACCATTGGCGCTACAGACCAGTGCTCTCAGAATGGACACCCAAATACTAAACTACATAACATTGGCCAATACAAATAACAAACATCTGACACCCATGCACACGCCACACCCACCCACTCACACCACTATAAAACACACATCCACATTGCCCACAATCCTTTACGAATACAAATCATTGCCACCAGACAGAGATCCAGACCACTGCGACAAATACACACACACCCATACATCCCTCATGCACTCTATTACGCACACACAACCACACCACCCAACACCCACACACTTACACATACGACACAACACCCATGGCCCCACAAATGCACCCCTGTTTCAAGGATGAGGAGTTGAGGGTCATGGTGGAGGAAACAGACAGGGTAAAGACACAGCTGTTTGGAGCACAGGTACAGCAGATATCCATTGCAAGGAAGATGGCGCTATGGTGGAGAATCGTGAACAAGGTGAAGGCCATGGGACAGCATCCAAGAACAAGGGATGACATCAGGAAGAGTTGAAACGACCTACAGGAGAAGGTGCATTCCGTGGCAGGAAGGCACCAGTTCGCCATCCAGAGGACTGGCAGTGGACCCCCACCTCCTCCCCACAACTCACAGCATGGGAGGAGCAAGTCTTGGCATTACTGCATCCTGAGGGACTCGCTGGAGTAGCCATAGGACTGGACACTGGTAAGCCAACATTTACCACTTATCACCCCCCATACCTGCATGCCATCACACCCCCTCAACCTCACTCCCATCACTCCACTCCATCTCACACACTGCACCTACACATATGACTAACTCCAGTGCCCAGCCCTGCATGCCATACCAATGCATGGACAGTCCTCCCGCCCTGCATGGACACCCATCACCAAAGCATGCACAGCGTAGGGGAACTAACAATCCCACAATACATCACTATACACAATCAAAGGTGGCAGGGCAAAAGCAACCATAGAGGGGAAGATAGGGATGTACAACATGTCAAAGGCATGAAGCATAATACCTCACTTACATCCCTACAGGTGCCCTATCCAATCTCAGTGCAAAGGAGTTGACACGACTATCTAGTCCCCCAAAAGACGATGCCCCCAGTTATGACAGTAACTCTGGACTCCAGGATCTGGATCAACAACCTGGCCTATCAGGGACCACTGGACAGTTGTTCACCCCAGCCCACTCCCAGTCCACCACAGAGCCTCCCCCATCAGTTACCAACACCACAGCACCCACCCAGCGTACCCACACCTCTGTCCCCAGCACACATCAATCAGCAGTGTGCCTACCTGTACAGGGACACCAGTCCACACTTCATACCAAAGACAATCAGGGACCTGGGGTCAGTGGCAGTGGGCACACTGCTCAGAAAACAGGGGCACAGGGCAACAGGCACACTGGGAGGATCACCGTGAGCCAGGGGGAGGACAGGTCCAGGGAACCGACTCTCCAGGAGGCACTCACCAATGTCCTGGGGGCCTACCAACAATCCCAGAACACGATGGGCCAGGTCCTTAACAACATGCAGAAGAACAAGTGGCTGCAGGAGGAACAACATCAGGAGATCACGTATGGCTTTCAGGCCCTCAACACCATCATGATCTCCATAGCAGGTGTGCTGGTAGACCTGGCAACATCATGAGGTAACGGACTGCACAGCAGCGGGCCCCTACCACTGGCCAGTCTATTGACCAGCCCACAACATCTGCTGCAGCTAGTGGGCAGGAGGCCCCGCCACAGGACCCGCAGGCCACCAGCAACCCTCCCATTGCAGAACCAGACAGAAGCCAGAGACACTTGCCAAGACCAAGGCCAGGAAATGAGACTCTCCTGATTGTCCCCCATGTGTCCCACACTATCACCTTGTCTGCTTTGAACTGCCATTGCTCCCCTTCCTATGGCCCCTTGGACACTGGACCTGTGCAACAAACAGACTGGAACAATACCCTGGACTTTCCTCCATCATCACCCCATTCCATTGCACTTCACCTTCAATTCTTTAGCACTGCAATAAACACCCGTGAGCACAAATTCAGTAACACTGTTTTATGTGTCCTAAATGTGCATTTGTGGGAACAGTCAAATTGAGTGCTAATGATCTCAACACTGTGATAGCTAACAAATAATGACCTGGAACTGTCTGTAGTAATCACATGAGGATAACGTTGTCATATCACCAACATCTGCAAAATGAGACGCCATAGGTGACAGTAAGTTGAGATGTAAAGGAAGTGAATGCCATCACACCACAGGCACACAGATAAATCAACAGTCAGAGTAATGGTCAGTTACACTGTCTCACGTGTTTGTCATTGGAAATATTGTCTTATACCTAATGTTCTGTTGTCCTCATCCTCATCCTCCGCCTCCCGATCCTCACTGTCCTCAGGGTCTACTGCTGCCACAGGGTCATCTGCAGTCTCCCCCTCCTACAGAAAAGGTGCATGTCGTCTGAGGGCCAAGTTGTGCAACATGCAGCATGCCACTACTATCTGGCACACCTTTACGGGTGAGTATCGCAGAGATCCACTTGTCAGATGGAGGCACCTGAACCTGGCCTTCAGGAGGCTGAAGGTCTGCTCGATTATTCTTCTGGTTCGCCCATGTGCCTCATTATAACGGTCCTCAGCCCCTGTCCTGGCATTGCTCACAGGGGCCAGCAGCCAGGATAGGTTTGGATAGTCAGAGTCACCTGTACGTATCGAGGGACAACATTTAGCCTTACAAAATGTTATGGGGATAACAATTGAAGGCATACACTGACATACACTGGGTGGAGGATCTGGCTCACCCTGTGTCTCTGTAGTTGGGACATCACATTTGGGATGCTGCTATTACTCAGGACGAAGCATAATGCACCGACCCAGGATACTTGGCAGTGACGTAGGAGATGTACTGGTCCGAAAGGCACACCATTTACACATTCAGTGAGTGCAAACTCTTCTGATTCCTGAACACCTGTTCATTCTGGCAGGGGGGAGACTAACACAATATGTGTCCCATCAATCACACCAGTTTTATTGGGGATACAGCCCATTGCATAGACTCATGCCTTTGCAATGGCCAACCCTTCCATCTGGGGGAAAGTAATGTAGCTGCACATGTGCTTCTCCAGGGCAGACAAGACCCTTGCCAGCACAACAAAAAACATTGGCTGTGACATTCCAGCTGCTAAGCCCATTGTCACTTGGAAGGAACCAGTTGCCAGGAAATGGAGTGCTGACAGCACTTGCACAAGAGGGGGGATCCCAGTGGGATGACAGATAGCTGATATCAGGCCAGGCTCCAATTGGGCACACAGCTCTGTGATTGTGGCCCTGTCCAGTCTATAAGTCAGCATAATGTGCCTGTTCTCCAGAGTAGCCAAGTCCACAAGGGGTCTGTACACAGGGGTTCATCTTCTCCTCCCATTCATTTGCAGCAGTAGGTATCTAAGGGACACAAGAGTGAGTAGGCTGTCACAATTTCAAGAATGGGACCACCACCTCAGTGTACATGTTGCATGTATGTGATGAGATAGTGGGAATGACAAGGTATGTGCAAATCTAGGCAGTGACGCAGTAAAGGTTAATCTGATGGTTGCCCATCACCATGACATGGTGACCACCCGTCCTGTATGTAGGTACAGGTGGAAGTGAGGTATCTCCGCCAACCTTGTGCATCGTGGTGAAAGGCGGTCTTGCATCGCCCTGCAAATCCTCATTGGATAATATTGGGCTCTATGGAGTACAGTGGCCAACAGGGGTCTGCGCTGGTAGTGACGTTGTACACCGCCGTGGACGTGACCGCCATTTTCTATCTGATCCTCACTTGTTTCCTGATTTTCTACAGGAGAACACCTACACTGCCTATGCTGCTGTGACCTGTGACTGGAACCTACCCTGGCCTGTGTGACCAGGGAAAAGGGCCCTGCCTTCACTTCGGAGGAGTTGGAGCGATTGGCGGATGGGGTCTAGGCCAGTACGGACTGCCTTACTGGGCCTCCAGACCAACAGGTGAGTACAACTTGGGCACGTCGAATGTGGGAAGGATGAATGGAGATGTGTGCGCAAGCATCGTTTCATAGGGGGGTTGATGTCATGTGGTGGTGTACATGGTGTGCGCCGGCGCATGTGTGTGTGCCATTGGTGAAGGAAACGGGATTGGTGGGCCATATGTGTGACAGGCTGGATTGTATGCATAATGGTGTCCTCCTGTCTGTATCGCCTCTGCAGGTCAGCGTCCATCAAAAGAAGGGAATATGGCGTGCCATCGCCAAGGACGTGCGGACCATGGCTGTCTATGGCAGGCGGTGCACCCACTGTTGGAGGACCTGAGACGCTGGGCCCAGCTGGGAATGGCCTTCCAACGAGGAAGGGGTGCCTGTCGGAACCTGACCCCCCTGATGGCCAGCATACAGGCGGTGGCCTACCGAGAGCTGGATGGTCACTTGAGGGCATCACAGCAGCTACAAGGGGGTGAGTACAGTGGCCATTACAACAATAATATCTAGGTGGCATGGGATTTGGGTGGTGGGTGTCAGTTAGTGGGTGCCCCTTAATGCCAGTCCAGACATTGCAGCGTGATCCAGCTCCAGGGTAATGTTTGAAAGGGAAAACAAGGTAAACTAGCTAGGTTGCATTCCATGTCAGACAGGGCTCAGTGGGTCCCAGAAGGTGTCCAGTTGGTGGTGTTTCGCCCTCATCTTGCTGTGGCCTCTACCCAAATCAATAGCAGTGCAATGTACAGTGTTCAATCCTGATCCCTGTGTGTGACGGTGCTGTGTATGCCAACTGTGGTGTTGGTGCAGTAACTGACCCAGTGTTCTCTTTCTCTCTCCCCACTTTATCTTCTGTCATCCTGTCAATGTATGCATTAGCATTTTCTGGCGGAGGAGCAGGGTCACCGGTGACAGAGGGAGCTGAATCCCACAGGACCCAAGAGGCAGAGTTCACCAACGCCAAGGGAACCAGTGGGACGGAGGGAGAGGGGGCACCACAGCGGAGACAGGTGACAACACAGACTCAGATACATCTTCCCAGACCCACTCTCCTCAACCCCAACCCATCCCATGCACACATATAGACGAGCATGCATACAAAACAACACACAAGAGTAGCACAGTCACACACAGGCACCACACTTCAACACACAAGCACTCACGCAAACACCAGACAGTTGCAGACACAACCACATCCACTGCCTCCACTGTCTCCCACTCCTCCTCCTCCACCTCCGTCACATCCACACTCACACCTGCATGCACTGCTTCAACATCCACCACCAGCATTATCACACCAAGCAGCACACACCTCACTAGCTGACACTGCCGAAACATCCATGAACGCGTCCCCGGTGTCCTCTCCAACTCTATCTGTTCCCCCTCCTCCTAAAGGTCAAAAACGCAAGCACTCCATCACCCAACAGCCATCCACCTCACATCAGCACACTCCCCATGCACCTGCACCCAATTTCAGCAGAAGTACTCCTCCAACAACCACTCCCTCAACCTACACTCCCGTCCCTCCTCCCTCTTCCCGCCCCACTGTCCCTAAAAAGCTTTTCCATGCCTAACTTGACCTCTTCCCCTCCCCTCACCCCATCCTGCCCATAAGAGCAGGGTCCCAAGGACCCGGGCCAGCACCTCAGCCAAACAGTTCATGCTGACGTTCGAGGTACCTCCTAGTCGTGGAGGCAAGACAGTGATAGTTCCCACTACACCAGCCAGGAAGGGTAAGGATCCCACAGCCACTGCCATGAAGGGGAAGAAGCCCTCAACTCCTGCCATGAAAGGGAAGGAGGCTGTTCCTCCTCGCATGAAGGGGAACGAGGCCGCACCTCCTGCCATGAAGGGGAAGAAGCCCTCGACTCCTGCCATGAAGGGAAAGAAGACCTCAACTCCTGCCATAAAGGGGAAGAAGCCCTCGACATCTGCTGTGAAGGGGAAGAAGCCCTCGACATCTGCTGTGAAGGGGAAGAAGCCCTTGACTCCAGCAGAGGGAGGCAGGATGACACCACCACCAGTGGACACGGAGCCCTAGCCTCCAGCTGAGGCAGTGCAGCCCACTCCTCCTGCAGATGCTGTACCTTCACCGGCTGAGACAGTGCAGCCCTCACCTCCAGCAGAGGCTGCCCAGGAGGCACCTTCACCTGCTAACATAGTGCATCCCTCCTCTCCAGATGAGACAGTGCAGCCCTCACCTCCAGCAGAGGGCATGTAGGCTACCCTTCCGGAACTGCTGTACAAGGAGCCCCGTCCAGAACCAGTGGGCAAGTCATCCACCTGAGAGACTGTGCCTTGCACTCCCCAGCACAGAGAAATGGGCATGGAGCCCCCTCCAGACAGTGGACAAGTTCCTGAATTCAGCTGAGGTGCCCCCCTGCCCCCTGAGGTGCCTGCCCACTTGCAAAATGATGCCCCTGCAGTTTATGTCAGGGGACAAGTTGAACCTTGGACTGTGCCCTGTGGCCATGTGTGCCCTTTGTACTTTGGACTGGGCATTGGCCCTTTGTGGACAATTGTACATATCAAGTTCATGTGGTGGCTTTTCCCTTGCTAATAGATTTTCAGTACTTCCCAAATCTAGTCCTTGTTTTATTGTGCTGTGTGTCTTGTGCGATTGGTTTACATCTGCATCTGGTATATATTTGTATATATATGTATAATATGTATACACACACATCCATATACATATCTATTTATATATATTTATTTAAATATCTATCTATCTATCTATCTATCTATCTATCTATCTATCTATCTATCTATCTATCTATCTATATTTAGTTACAAAAACAAAGGTCACAGGGACGTTCTAGTTAGGTTGTGAATTTACTCACACAAAAACAAAGAAGTTCACCAGTTAGAGTTATTTCAAGTAACTATAACTCGTGGCCTAAGGTAACTATAACTATCGGCCTAAGGTAACTATAACTTTTGACCCCGCTATGCAGTTTTTCTTCAAAAATGTGACTTCTAATGTTTCACTGATATTTTTATTAACGTTATAAAAGTTGTCATGAGTGCTGTGAAATCTTGGGTAATTTGCAGTGCATGGTGAGGTCACAAGTTATAGTTACCTTAGGCCGAGGGGGGCGTGGCCAAGATGGCGGCCGGAGCGGACGCTTGAACGAGGAGCTACGCTCTCGGCCCACTAGAATCCTTCATCGATCCTGACCCCAGCGCCAAAACAATACTAAAGTTGTAATCCGGAGCCTCCCCTAAGTCCTCTCATAGGATTGCTAGGCTCCGTAACACATGCAACAACTAGAAACGTGCGACGCGCGGTCCCATGGGGCCAGAGCCGAAGAGGATATCAATTGGCGCCCCGGCCGATAAGACCTCACGAGACTGGGATCGCGGCCCAGCCCTTCGGACGAAAGGGACGGATCTTCGGCAGAGTGCGGCCATGTAGATTGGAGCTCCTCGCTGCCACACACTTGAGGCTCAGGGAACCGGAAGAGGTGTCGGCGGGGTGAGGCAGAGCACGTGGCTCAGGACAGGCAGGATCGGACCGTCGCAGAACTTGGAACGGCAGCCCGAGGTAAGAAGCGCAGTGGACACACTGCGATCCCGGGGAAGCGCTTTTCACAAGCTGATCACGGCTCGATCGGGGCTATGAACGGTGGGGCAGCCTGATCCCCCGCTGGGTGCTCCCCTTTGCATGGCGGCCCGCAGGCCCGGAAATGGCAGAAGTGGCGGATTCGGGGAGAGGCAGTGCCCGCTGCCCCGGATGAGCTAGGCCCGAGACGAGAAGAATAAAAGTATTTAAGCGGACTTGAGGGGCGCTCCCTGCTGCCGTTCGCGGCTCGCCTTGGGCAGTGGACACAGGGCATCGGCCCCGAAGCCGAGAGGGGGGCCAACGATTGGAAGGACAGTATCATGGGGCGGGTGCCCGCGGCGCAACAGACGCCCGAAAACAAACACAATGCCATGGCCCAAGTGCACAAAATAAGCAATGACAACCCGTTCTAGCAGATAAACAACGTGGGCCCTCTCGCATAGCCTACCACTTAAAAGCCGCCCGCTGGAAGACAACACCGCTTAACAGCAGCACTCAACGACCCCGTGTGGGCAAAGGCACGATACCCTCAGACAATCCACTAGCATAAAACAGAAGGCATAATGGTCAAACCAAAACTACCCAAATTGGGACCCAGCTCGGACAGCGGCACCCCACCAGAATCACAAAGGACAACAATATCACAAGTGAATGAGACACTCCGCAAGCACTCGTTACAATTTGAAAAACTGCTGCAAGCAGTCATGGATACTAAGACTTCCCTCAAGAGTAAAATTGACTTTGCAATCTCGGAAATCACCATTCTTCGAGCGGATCACCACAAACTTACAGATAGGGTTGCGGACACAGAAACAGCATTAGAAAATGTCCAACCAGAGGTAACTGTCATGAAAAACAAAATACAGCAACTAGAGACGGAAATCACACAGCTACAGCGAAGAACTGAGGAGGCAGAGGGCCGGTCCAGACGCAATAACATCAGATTCTTGGGAATCCCAGAAAGAGCAGAAACATCACAGGCTGAAGTATTCCTGGAGAACTGGCTTAAAGACACAATGAAAATACAAGACTCTACTAAAGTTCCAATTATAGAAAGAGCTCACAGAATCCCAGGCAGACCTCCTCGCCTGGGCGCCCCACCCCACCCACTGATAGCGACATTTCTAAACTGCAGAGACAGGGACCTTGTCTTACAGCATTTCAGAACCTCTGGCACGGCCAGCATGAAGAATTGCATTATCACTGCCTACCCGGACTATATGACTGAAGTTCAAAACAAAAGGGCCTTGTTCTTCAAAATCAAGCAAGTCTTAAGAGAGAATAAAATTACTTATTCACTCATGTTCCCAGCTCGCCTCCGGATAATTTCAGATAAAAAACACTCATATTTCCAACGCTGGAGGACGCCTGGACCTGGGCACACGCGAAAGGCATAGTCGACCCAACTAAAGAAGACAAGCAAAAGGAAGAATGGATAACCCTGTACCCCCATAGAGGGAAAAAAAAGAAAAACAACTTGGTGAGACCAACCAAAACACAAATGGCAGATGATTAGACGCAAGCCTTAAAAGAGATCAGCACATTAGCACGTTCGCAATTGAGCACTAATAATGAAGCAGAGTGTATCGACAGTAGCTCGCAACACAGTGATACCAGCCCCTCCCTCTCTCCGTTGGCGAGGGGGCCGAGCCTCACCCCACATGCGGCCGACGAAATATGAGAACCACTCTCTGGTATCCCCAAAGGACCGAAACTAAAGACACCTGCCCTAAAATGTCTACGGACATAATACGAGGGAAAGCTCACTTCAAAAGTACACTGGTTGCATGCTGATCCGGATCGGCCGTGCGCTGAAGCTGAAATAACAACACCTAATTATAAGGAAACTCACAAGCTGGCGCTGGGAACAACCTGTACTAATACGGTCCAGGGGCGAGAGACTAGCCTTCATCTACGCGCGCCCCCCACTACCTACACGGTACCTGAATGGAACAGTACCCCTTCGGACACGATTTAGGCACCGGTTGTGCCAAAACACTTTAAGTTGTGCTTTGCTCAGTATATCCTTTTTATTGGTTTCTGTTGCTTTCCTCTATTCTACTTTTCTTAGTAGGTGCTTACACCAATTTCTCGGGCCACTAATATCCTACACATGCGGGACGGTAATCGGACGGGGGCCAAAGCGTGCGATGATACTATGCCGGGTGATGCAAAGAGCCAACATTATCCCCTGAGGCGGACCCTCAGGGAGATAGCCAACACAACGTAAAATGACACATAAGGACACAACATACAACATAATAACAGAATGTAAAAGGCAAGGCCGGTGCAGTTAAACGCAACAGGGTACGGGCACACCTAAAACGCCATCATATACACATTGCTATATTACAGGAAACACACATCACTCCAGCAGATGCCAAATCATTGGAAAAAAGTTGGGCGGGACAACTATACACAGCAGGCACATCATCTTTCGCGAGGGGGGTCATGATATGGATAGCGCCCGGGGTGCCATAATCTACAAAACATAATACAACAGATAAAGAAGACAGGTATATCCAGTTGATCGGCACACTGGATGGAGAACCATTAGCGATTACTGGGTTATACACTCCTAACGTTAAGCAGAGCGAATTTCTACAAACCACCATATCTCACCTATCAAACACCTTAAACATACCCAATATTTGGGGTGGCAACATGAACTGCTTGCCACAAATAGATATGGACAGATCTCCCCCCCCGCTGGTGTCTGCCCCAGTAAGGAAAAACTCACAAACACTGCAATCCTGGATATCCCAGCGCCGACTGATTGACGTGTGGAGATACCTCCACCCATTGGACAGGGAATACTCTTACCACTCACCTGTGCACCTCCTACACACCCGCATAGACCTAATACTCTGCTAACTTGAACTGACATACAAATTCACCAAAGCTGAATACTCCGCTAGAGTGATCTCAGATCACAGTCCGCTCATAGCACAAATCAAGTGGGGCAGACCACGCACATGCATCCCAACGTGGCGTTTGCAACCACAACTTTTACTGGACCCCCCCTTCAGGAAAGAGATAGCCACTCAAATTACCACATATTTTGCACTTCATAAAGGAACGACGAAGTCCAGAGCAAATGAATGGGACGCACATAAAGTAGTGGTCAGGGGCATATGCATGTCAATGTCCAGGGGGTAAGAGAAACATTGACAAATGAAATCCGAATGCACGAGCAAAATGTGAAAACCGCAGAATGTAAATTTGCAGAGGGTGCAATAGACAATGTGGGCCTCACAGCTATGCGCACATTGTGGAAGGACGCAGACCACCGACTGAGACAATACGACTATAAATATCATATGGCCCGTAGGCATTTAGAGGGCGATAGACCGGGCAGACTTCTGGCATGGCTCCTGAAAAACGAGAGACATAGTGCTCCTATCGGTGCGATACGGCTAAGCTCGGGAGCAATCGTAAACAGCCAGGCTGAAATAAATGACGCCTTCAGAGAATATTATAGCACATTATATAGAGCGCACCCCCCCCCCCACACAAGAACAACTGCGTAAGTTCCTTAGTGGAATACAAATAAAGCAACTCACACTAATACAGGCCGAGGTACTAGATAGACCAATAGACATCGCGGAAGTGCAACAGACATTACGTCAGCTGACACACGGTAAAGCACCGGGATGTGATGGCCTCCCCATAGAATATTATAACACCTTCCAAACGCAAATGCTAGCGCCATACTTTGAAATGCTGGGTGAAGCCCTTGAACGAGGTCAACTACCCGAATCACAACGTGAGGCAATAATAGTGGTGCTGCCCAAGCCAGGCCGAGACCCAATGGATGTCCGCTCATACCGACCTCTGTCACTATTAAATACAGATTGCAAACTACTAGGCAAAATACTAGCAAACCGCCTTCTCCCACTGCTGTCGACTCTGGTGCACCACGACCAATCGGGATTCATACCCGGCCGCAACACACATGTCAATATTAGGAACTTACTACGATTAATGGCAAACACCCCTGAAAATGAATGCAGACGAGTAGCGGTGTCACTGGACATTGAAAAAGCGTTCGACACACTGGGTTGGCCTTTTCTGCTAGAAACACTTGAACTCATGGGCTTTGGCAAGACATTTGTTGGGTGGACTAAAACGTTATACTCTGAACCGACAGCTAAAGTTAAAACAGGCGAAACTATATCTGAGAGGTTTAGAGTACAAAGAGGCACAAGACAGGGATGCCCATTATCTCCACTGCTGTTTGCTCTCGCCATTGAGCCCCTGGCCACCCGACTTCGCACGTATGCGTCAGAATGGGGCATTCCAGACGGCCCGCAGCACCGTATAGTTTCTCTGTATGCAGACGATGCATTATTATTTTTGCGTGACTATGCCACCTCCCTTCCTGGTATGCTCGAGCTACTAGATCAATTTGGTACTATATCCGGGCTTAAGGTCAACTGGTCGAAATCCTGTCTATTTCCAATGCGTGCGATTCCAGACTCATGCCACATAGTCCACTCTTCGACTGAGCTGCAATGGTGCTACACTACATTTAAGTACTTGGGCATAAATATTTACAATGACCCCCAGGATCTAAAGGAGGGCAATCTAGGACGCGCGATCAGAGCCCTCCGTGGATCCTTACCCTTCTGGTGCTCGCTCCCACTCTCCCCTCTGGGCAGAGTGGCCATTGCAAAGATGGTGGTCTTATCACGCCTGCTATACTTTTTTTCTGCGCTACCACTGACACTCCCTGCCTCCTTCTCTAAATCCCTATCCAGCATATTGTCAGACCTAATTTGGGGTAACGGCCGTCGTAGAGTGGCCCAAAACAAAATATACTACCCACTGGCACAGGGCGGGATGGGGGTACCATGACTAGAACTATACTATGCAATCGCCCAGCTGCAGTGGGTGCTTAAATGGATACGCGACCCTGCAAACACAGAAGCACAAAGTATATATGGCGAATTAGGACATACTAACATATTACGCCACCCATCAGATAGGGACGACACATGGCGTATGTTGGAAAATGGGTTATTGGTAGGGCAGGTAGGTACCTACACCTAGCAACAAGCCACTAACCTCCACATAGGTACAGTTAGGTCTCAGTAAATTAATCCCAGCTCAACCCTTGGTAGCTTGGCAACGAGCGTCAAGGCTTAACTTAGGAGACAAAGTGTAAAGCATTCAAATATCACAAAACAGTAATTAAATAAAACACAGAAAACAGTTTAAAAGTCGAAAACCAATTTATAAAAATAGTTTATATTTTTATCTTTAAAATGACACAAAAACGATTAAAATCGGTTCAGGGGAACCGGAGATATGAATTTTTAAAGAATTATTACTTTTCTAGCGCTTAGAAACAAAAAGCGCCAATCGGGTCATCTGGTTGCACCTCGACCGGGGCAAAGTCAAACTTTCAGGCCGACCGCGATGGAGCCCTGCTCGGCTACAGGTCGCGGGAGGCCTTGGTTAAAAAGTTACCTTCTGACTTAGGCCCTCATTACGACCCTGGCGGTATAGAACCGCCAGGGCCGCGGCACGCGGGAGCACCGCCGACAGGCTGGCAGTGCCCCGCAGGGCATTCTGACCGCGGCGGTAACGCCGCAGTCAGAACAGGAAAACTGGCGGTCTCCCGCCAGTTTCCCGTGGCCCGTTTGAATCCTCCAAGGCGGCGCAGCTTGCTGCGCCGCCGAATGGATTCTGACAAGCCATACCGCCATCCTGTTCCTGGCGGTTCGGCCGCCAGGAACAGGATGGCGGTATGGCTTGTCGTGGGGCCCCTGGGGCGCCCCTGCAGTGCCCATGCCAATGGCATGGGCACTGCAGGGCCCCCGTAAGAGGCCCCACTTTGCATTGCAGACAGTGAAATACGCGACGGGTGCCACTGCACCCGTCGCACCTTCCCACTCCGCCGGCTCGATTCCGAGCCGGCGTCCTCGTGGGAAGGTTGTTTCCCGCTGGGCTGGCGGGCGGCCGCCCAGCGGGAAACTCAGAATGCCGGTTGCGGTCTTGAGACCGCAGTGCGGTATTCCTGCGGCGCAACTGTGGCGGGCGGCCTCCGCCGCCCGTCAAAGTTGTAATGAGGGCCTTAGTCTTTATTTTGAAGTTTTTCTTCACCGGGACCAACCACGAAGTCAGGCCGGGTCGCTGTTGAGGCAAGCCGGCTAGAATTTCCGCGGCGGGTCGGTCCCTCTCTGGAGCTTTTTTCCAAAAATTCTCAAATCTTTTCCAAACTTCTGGGGCTTCACCCAGATGTTCTTTTAAGGTTCTTTTGGGGTCCACAGCTCACCCCAAGGGTCCAGAAGTTCTGTGATGGTCCTTGGGGGGTGCGGACTTCAACTCCCAGAATGCACCTGGCGCAAACTCCTTTTTGGCCACTGGACAGTGGTCAGCTGGACGCTTTCTTCAGGAGTTGGTGCAGGGGACTCTGGTTAGCAATTTTTCACCTGTAGCAAACAGGGAGTCCCTCCTTGAACCAGTTGAAGCTAGGCAAAGTCCTTCTTGTGGTGAAGCCCAAGTGTGCAGCTGGTGCAGTCCTTCTGAGTGCAGGTTCCAGGTGCAGGCCAGGGGTCCAGCAGGGCAGTCCTTCTTCTTCTTTAGTTCCTTTCTTGTTGAATTCTGGAGGGGATCTGAGGTGTGGGTGCAGGTCTGCCAGTTTTATCCTTGCTCCTGGGTGAAAAGCAGGGGGGTCCTAGTTCTCCAATCAGGGACAGGGTCGTCCCCCTGTGATGACCACTTCCTGGGAAGTGTGGCAAAAATCCATCCCAGAAGGCAACAGTCTCTAAAAATCCAACATGGATGAATCTGATTTTTGGAGGTTACATCTGGCTGAGCCCACCCACTGGTGTGGCTAAAAATCATAAACACACCCCTCTCCTGCCCTCTCCTAATCTAATCAAGGGGGCACCTAGCTGTCTGGGGTTGCAGGATGTGGGGGTGTTGCTGGGTGCTGCAAATGTGCTTCTCTGCCTTTGAAGACCAGTTTGGCAGCCCTCCCCCTTCCTGCCTCACCATCTGCTGAGGGAAGATTCTCTCCCCCAAGCACATTCCTTTGTGTGAAGCCAGGCCACTTCACACCTAATCAAGGCAGCCTGGCAGAAGCTGCTGCAGGCTGGCCAATCAGAGCACAGCAGCAAAAACAATGCAGAGCTGAAATTGGCAACTTTTTAGGTAAAGTCTAAACTTTTTACCTGGACAAGTTATATTAAATCCAACAACTGGAAGTTGTGGGATTTATTACAACAATCAATTTGATACCAAATTCTTGGTATGTAACATTTAAGGAGACTTTAAAATTTAAAATAAAGTCTGCCCATTCTAGCCTATGAAGGCCATTTACTTCAATGAGGGAAAAACGAATTTGGCTGTTTTTACCTCACCAGGGCTTATAAATCTATTTTTATAAAGTCCCTGCTTATAGTTACATGGCACCCAGCCCTAGGGGCACATAGGGCACACCTTAGGGGTGACTTATATGTAAAAATAAGGTAGTTTAAGACTTTGGAAGTACCTTTAATTCCAAAGTCGAATTTGCATATAACTTTAATTTAAAAGCAGCCAGCAAAGCAGGCCTGCCTTTAAAATGACACTGGGCACCTCAGCAGTGCACCTAGGTGTGCACCACCTATGCTGTGGTCCCTAAACCTACATGCCCTACCATATACTAGGGACTTATAGGTAGGTTAACTTAGCCAATTATAATTAGCCTAATTTGCATATTGATTTTACACAGAGCACAGGCCCTGGGACTGGTTAGCAGTACCCAGGGCACCATCAAAGTCAGGAAAACACCAGCAAAAAGAGGAAAATAGGGGCAAAAAGTTATGGGGCCTCTGCAATCAGCCCTGTTTTCTCACAGCGTACACAAAATATACTACTGCGTAATGCACGACGAATATGGCACAAATATGTGCTGTGTGGTGACAGGCCACCACAATACTCCCCCAAGATACCCCTATTAGACATACCCAAAATTGAAATAATAGCTGCAAAACTAGATTTATCAACCTGGCCAGAGAAAGGCATACAAACAGTGGGCGACTTATTCAACGACGGGCAACTAAGCACATGTGAGGCACTAGATGCCGCTCACAACCTAGGACGAGGTGATTTCATCACATTCGGAGCGGTGCGACAATTAATACGCGCTACTTGGAAATGCGGGAACAAAGAACCCACTGTAGCCCCAATACTACACGAATTGTTACATAACCCGCAAAACCTACCGAATATCTTGGGAATATATGGAACCCTGACCACAAAATTCACACAAGGCCAAGAACAAGCTAAAAGTAGATGGGACCAGACCCTCACTTACACTCTATCACAACACGAGTGGAACCAGGCCATATCGACACACACAGTATCACGTAACCCCAGGCTAAGATACACACAGTTTAACTACTTACATCAGACATACTTATCACCACACCGACTCGCACAAATGTTTCCTCAATTAACCCAGAAATGCCCAAGATGCAGCACCATCGAAGCTACTTTCTTTCACATGACATGGGAATGTCCCCCGATTTTGAATGCTTGGAGCAACATAATAACTCAAATAACTACATGGCTCGAAGTTCCATTGGCCCTCAGCCCAGCGCTATGTTTACTGGGAATAAGAGAAAGACCTAAATGCAAAAAGCAAATACACAAATGTATAGACTTAGCGTTAGTCTTGTACAGGCAATTAATAGCTATGCACTGGAAAGCTCCCAACGCACCAGGGCTGACACTATGGCACACAGAACTATTGCGCTGGGCAAAAGCAGAGACATACACATTGCAATCACTACAGGATAGAGGGATCAAAGTGAAGGGCCTTACAACCTGGAACTTCTTTGTCACAACACTTGAAAACAAGGACGATGAGCACCCCCCATGACCAGAAAAACGCAAACACTCAAATGAACAGCAAACAATAGGAGCAATAGTAAACTGTGCATAACCTAAATAACAACACTAAATACACCCCGAACACCCACTAACCAAAAGAAGCCGAATAACACTGCTACAATAATGAAGCCAATCCTCTTGGCTCCCTATATCTGCCCCTTCCCACGCTCTTTACCACTATTACACTTACCTTTTCTCTTTAGTTTCTATCTCTCTTCTCTCACTCAAACGATCTCCGTGAATACTAGCAACAAACACCAAACTAGCCATTAATATAAGAAAGCAGACCGCAAAGGTGTGACTATAATATTGGTGCTATACATAAGTGTATTATTCCAAAGGTACTAATACTGCGTATGGAGATTGTTTCTAATTTCTAATTTCTCTATTTAGCTTATACCGATGTGTAATGTTCAATAAATACAAATAAAAAGATGTTAAAAATAAAACCTTAGGCCGCTAGTGTTAGTTTTTTGAAGTAACTCTAACTATGACTGCTGAATTTCTATTGTTTGGTGGAACTAAATTCAGAACCTAACTATTACGTCCCTTTAACCTTTGGTTTTTTAAATTAATTCATAAGCTTTTTTTAAATTGCATTTCATAACTAAAACGTTCCTGTAATCTTTGTTTTTTCTATGAATTTCTATGTTTTTTAGCGTAAAGTAATTTTCATATGGTAATCTATATGTTAATCCAACCACCGACGCGTACAGCCTGCATCCAGACCCTGCAGCCAAACTCCCTAACCACCAAACCCCACGATGAGCACAGCCTTTGGCCGTTTGCAACAGGTGTTATCCGCAGGACCTGTCTCTCTGGGTGTGAGAATTGGTGTGAGAGGGTGTCTCTGGGTGTGAGAGTGGATGTGAGAGTGTCTGTGTAGGTGTGAGAGGGTCTATGTGGGTGTGAGGGTCAGTGTGAGAGTCTCTGATTGCACTCCAATAGATGAAAGATGCATTCCTCTTCACAAAGCATTTCAGATCATCTTTCAATATGAAATCGTGGAGTAAACTCTCTTGCTTTTCCTTCACCAAGCCAAAGAGTGAGGATCATTTGTCCATTTCCAGAAGTGGAGCTTCAACTGGGGCACCTGGTAGGTTTATATTTGGAAGTGCTTTCTGTTCAGGTTTCATTTCTCTGAAATGGTGATCACGGCTAGAACTGAAGCTCACCTGCTCGCTTAACCAACAAGAGTCCACAGTTTTGCACAAAATGTCTTTCCAGCTGGAGCACCTTCTTCTGGTTAGTTAGTAAGTGCTACCTCATTGGTTGAAGGGCCAATGTGGGAGGGGGGCTGTGAAATCCCCCCTACCCTGCTGATTTCGACCCAAGGACCCCATCCTCGGGTCCACTACAATTCAATGGGGGGGTCCACGTGGTCCCCCTCCCTGAGTCAATCCTAAAGATCCCCATGGACCCAGCCAGGTCCCTGCCTCCTGAGGAGCTGGCATTGCTATCACAGACATAGAGCTGCTAAACATGCAGCTCACTCTCTGTGAGAGCAATAGTTTTCTCTGTTTCCCTGCCCCCATGACTGTGGGAGGGAAAAAAGAGGAAACCTCCACTCCCAGCAAGTGAGAGCAGTTTGACTGCTCTTGTTTGCTGGGACTGGAGTATTTGCCCTGACTTGGCCGGAGCTGTCAAAGCCCCCCCCAAGTCATGATAAATGGCTATGTCTTGGGGGTGGGTGCCCCAGGACAAAACAGAAACCAGCCCAGAGGGGTGGCACCCCCCAGGGCTATTATTGGCTCCATGAGGGGTCCCCACAAACAATTGTAAACAGCCCTGAGGAGGTGTTGGTTAATGGGACTGTGGGTCCAGAATGGACTCCTTCTTTATTTTAATTCAGCCCCCAAGAGGTGGCACTCCATGCGGCTGCGGGGGTCCACGCTACCCCTTCATTGATTGTTTAGCCCTGGGGAGTTGGTGGTCACTGGGGCTGTGAAGGAGCTGGCTTTCTGCCTTTGAAGTTGGCAAACTTCAAAGGAAAGTCTCTATTGTTCACAAAATCCTGACCTGCCTAGGCCTGGCTCCGGACTCACACCAGGGGGTTGGAGACTGCATTGCGTGAGGGCAGGCACAGCCCATTAAGGTATAGGTGTCCACTCCTCCCTAAACTCATATGGCTCATCAGGATATGCATGCTACACCCTAGCTCCCTTTGTGTCACTGTCTAGTGAAGATTCACAAACAGTCCAACTGTCAGTCTGGCCCAGACAGGAAATACACAAGCAGGCAGAGTCATAGAATGGTTTAAGCAAGAAAATGTCTACTTTCTAAAAGTAGCATTTTCAAACAGATAATTTAAAAACCAACTTTACCAAAATATGTATTTTGAAATTGTGAGTCCAGAGACCCCTACATCCTTAACTCTATCTGCTCTCAAAGGGAAACTCTGCTTTAATGATAATTAAAGGCAGCCCCCATGTTAACCTATGAGAGAGATAGGCCTTGCAACAGTGAAAAACGAATATGGTGGTATTTCACTAGAAGAACATGTAAGAACACACCAGCACAAGTCCTACCTTTAACATACATTGCACCCTGCCCATAAGGCTACTTAGAGCCTACCTTAGGAGTGCCGTACATGTATATGGGGACGGGTTTGGCCTACCAGGTCGAATTGACAGTTTAAAACTGTGCACACAGACACTGCAGTGGCAGGTGTGAGCCATGTTTACAGGGCTACTCATGTGGGTGGCACAACCAGTGCTGCAGGCCCACTAGTAGCATTTGATTTACAGGCCCTGGGTACCTTTAGTGCACTTTACTAAGGACTCACTAGTAAACTCAGTATGCCAATCATGGATAAACCAATACAATTTACATAGAGAAAACTTGCATTTTACCAATGGTCAGCAGTGGGAAAGTGTCAGAGTACCAAAAACAGCAATAAAACAGCCCAGCACACAGTCGAAATATGGGAAGAAGAGGCTGAAAAATAGGGGAGACCACACCAAGCATGCAAGGTCTAACAGGAGCACAACAGGAATATATTTTAGAACTCACTTAAAATGTGCCCTAATTTTTCTTTCTACAACACTAATCATAATTTCCATGACAAAATGAACCCCTTCATTTTGTTCTTTCTAAATTAAATGTTTTAAGTTTTACCAGTTTGATTAAATCAAGATAACTTCAGGTGTACCACACTTTTGTCATAAGTAAGATTGTTAGTGCTAGAGTTCTTATTTAGATCACTGTGGTAGGCTGCAGTAGAACACATGGAAATCAACTGACAAACTGCTCCATGCTTTTTTGAGAATGTATGTCTTCATTCTCATAAGGCTGAAAAAGAAAGCATGAATTTACAGAAAATGTGCTCTCATTTTAGCTTCTGGAGCACCTCCCATAACCTCTACAGGAAAATGATGAGAAAACAGTTTTCTCTGAAATATGATTCATGAAATCCCAGCATGGCAAAATCACTTTTGAACACACCACAATTTCTAAAATTAGTAAGGTACCATCAACACATGATTTATATTGTAACAATAATGTGTTATCACCCTTTATACATTCTCCTTTTTGTGGCCCACATAACCTGCCACTCACTACTATGCATTTCAATATGGTACTACCCTATATATTGGTTCCAAGAAGGCTGCAATGCCTTTCTGGTTGAAGTGCTAACAGCCAATCAGGAACTCACCATGAGATTTGTGATTAGGCTCAGTCCACATATGCAAATTTATTTTTCCTTTAAATTCTTAAAAACGTCTGAACAGATTTACACTGAATAACAAAAAGCACTCTTTCTGGACCAACAGATATCTGCCTGACAAATTTGGTGTAATTCTTTCCAGTAGTTTTGAGATGAAGTATTGTCTAAATTCTCTTTGGGAATTCAAATGGGAAAGCACTTTTTTTGATCCCCCCTTTTCTCAGCCTCCGCCCAATGGATCACAATGAAACTTTCCATGCACAAAAATATTCATGAACAGACTTTTTATGGAACATTTTGTGAAGATTAGTCAAGTAGCTCCAAAGATATAGCCAAGTCAAAAAACACTTTCTCTATGGAAACTAGGTCCTAACCATAACTACCTACTGGATATATCTATCTATATATATATATATATATATATATATATATATATATATATATATACATATATATATATATGTACACAAGACTGCGGTTGCTAGTAGATAGTTATAGTTATGACTTAGTTTTGTTTTGCCATTAACTTTGTCCCAATTTGCTGAATCTTCACAAACTTTTCAAAATGTGTCTACAACTCACTTCATCTGTGGTCTTGAAAGTTTTGGGATGATTAGCTGGTAAAAAGGGGGTGGAGTCCCAAAACGCATTATACCCATTCAATTTTTCATGGTGATTTTAGACTTGATTGCAGCCTGAACTTCTTGACGGAAATACACCAAGGGCCTCATTATGACCCTGGCGGGCGGCGGAGGCCGCCCGCCAGGATCCCGCCCTCCAAATTACCGCGCCGCGGTCAAAAGACCGCGGCGGGTATTACGAGTTTTCCCCTGGGCTGGCGGGCGGTTCCAGTAAAACCGCCCGCCTGCCCAGGGGAAAACGACCTTCCCACGAGGATGCCGGCTCGTAATCGAGCCGGCGGAGTGGGAAGGTGCGACGGGTGCTACTGCACCCGTCGCGTATTTCACTGTCTGCAAGGCAGACACTGAAATACTTTTCGGGGCCCTCTTACGGGGGCCCCTGCCGTGCCCATGCCATTGGCATGGGCACGGCAGGGGCCCCCAGGGGCCCCGCGACCCCCCCTACCGCCATCCTGTTCATGGCGGCTTTCCCGCCATGAACTGGATGGCGGTAGGGGGGTCAGAATCCTCATGGCTGCGGAGCGCGCTCCGCAGCCATGGAGGATTCCAAAGAGCAGCGGAAAGTCAGCGGGAGACCGCTGACTTTCCGCTTCTGACCGCGGCTGAACCGCCGCGGTCAGAATGCTCATTGGAGCACCGCCAGCCTGTTGGCGGTGCTCCCGTGGTCGGTGGCCCTGGCGGCCACCGGCCGCCAGGGTCAGAATGACCCTCCAAGTTTGGCAGAAAGCTAGCTCTTGGTCCAGGAAGTGTGCATGTTGTGATTTAGTGTAAATCTGTAATTTTGGAGTTAATATTAGAAAAAGAAGTATAGCTACCTAGGGACGTGGATCATCTGTGGATCCACCTGCAGGCGATCTGTGGATCCACGCACCAAAGAAAGGCCCTGATTTGCTGGCCACAAAAGAGAAAAGTTGTGCCCACCATTTTATGCATCAGGAAATGGATCCTGGAAAGTAGCCTGCAATTTACATGAAGTTTCCTGACCCCATTTTTGTGCTAAAGTGGTGCCAAAAGCATTGCAACATCTGTGGATCCACCACAGAGCTCAGCGCCACACCTGCATAAATATGCAATGGATCTACATATCCAACCATGAATTAAACATATATATATATATATATATATATATATATATATATATATATATAAATATATATATACACTCACACACCCAAATAGAGACTCCCAAAGCGACATTCAGACCCACCGACAGACCCACTGAGACATTGTGACACCCACTCACACACACCCATAGACACTCACTCACCCACTTACACATCCACACAAACACTCACACAACCAGTAACAGTCCCACACAGGCAATCACACACCTACTCATAAACTCACACAGATACATACCCACTCACAGACCCACACACACTCAAACACCCACTCACAGGCCCACACAGACACTCTCACACTGACTCACAGACCCATACAGATACTCTCACACCCACTCACAGACCAATACAGACACTCACACACCCACTCACACACCATAACACACACACACCTACTCACAGACCCACACAAACGCTCTCATACCCACTTAAAGACCCACACGGACACTCTTAATCCCACTTGCACACCCACACAGCCACTCACACCTGCTCACAGACCTGTACAGTCATGCACCCACTAACAGACCCACACAGACACTCTCATCCCCACTCACAGACTCACACAGATACTTAAACAAGCACTAAAAGAGCCAGAAACCCACTCTCTCACCTACTCACACACTGATAAAATCACAGAAATATCAACTGTCACATCCCAAAGTGTTACTGGTATGTACTAGATGAGTACTTTTGGGTTGTAAATCCACAATGAATCTGTGGACCTGAATGAGATTTAAAAAGCATGAATTGAAAAAAACAGAAAAATATTAGATCTGAAAAGAGCTGTTGTGTTTATGACGTGTAGATAATAATTACACATAAAACAGGATGTAGTCTTTCAAGTTCTGGAAGTACACTCTGTTGCCTTCCTCTGTCAAATGAGCTCCATCATTTCTTTATACACTGTCCAGATCAAAGCATCAATTAATGAGGGTTATAAATCCCATGTTGTGATCTCTGAGGAATTCAGAAACAGTTTTATTCAAATGCTTCCTGGATTTGTCTATCTGGGGACAGAATTCAGCTGACCACTTCCACTTCTGACTTTAGCAAATTTTTGAGAACACTTAGGCAGTGTGTGGGAAACATGTTGTCAATTTACCAAGGGTATACTTCATAAGGATTTCCAGTCCTACTGCAGTAATGGTACCTAGGTAAATGCCACCACAGTGCGCAACCATGAGGTCTAGATTTTTGTAATTCATAACGCTTTCAACCAAAGGCAGCAATTGATGCCACTTTAATCCTCTCTGGCCAAGCAAAGTAATATGCGCATTAGGTAAACCCAGGTCTCTGTCAATGCCACTCTTTCTATCACACTGTCTGGCCCAAAGGCAAAAGTATGGCCCACAATCCATACTCTGAGCGTTTTAAAGGGAAGCTGGAGTAGCACACAGGAGAAGGCTGCAGCTGAATGAGATAGATTTCAAATGAAAGGCAGTTAAAATGAAGGATAGCACATAGAATTTAAAAGATCATTTTTGATTGGATAGTGTAAATATGCAGAAAGCTAAAACTAGGTAGTCATATTAAGGTAAAAGTAAGTGTATGTATGATTGGAGAAATAAGAAAAAACTAATGGTGTTTGGCATATGTTTTTAATTCCAAATACTCAACCACACCTGCTGAAGTTTAGTTTTAAGGCTAGAATGACGCCCTGAGTCAGAATTCTGAACATTTCATTTGTTGCTAGCAGAGAATGTTTTAAACTTGGTCACTGTGGAGATGGAGCTACACGAGCATGGGTCAAGGGTACAAAAAAGACTAGACTATTAACATGAAGCTAGAGTGATATAGAAAGAAATGCTGAATAAGGAGTGTTTGGGTTCAAATTTAGTAATTTATAGCAAGTTTAGTTAACTGAAAATTATTTTTAGTTGAAATGTGAAGTGGATTTTCAGTCTCCTGTGTGGATCCATGGATCTGCTGTGAATTTCATGGGGGGCCATGCTGAGTGCTGCAGCGGATCCAAACCCCAACCAAATTGGGCTTCTTTAGAGAAGTATGAGAAAGGATTAAAAAAGATTGACCATTCAAGAGTGATATCACAAAATCAAATATAAAAGAAAGGTTATGATTTGTTTTCTACATATGTTTCCCTGAAAGCAAAGATGTAAAGGTTGCCATTAATGGTTCAATTGTATAAGAGTGGTACACCATTCTTATGCTTGGTATTTCTCATTTTCATCGAAAAAAGATTCTAACTGACAAAAAATCTTACAGACCAACAAACACATTTTACGGGTCTGTGAATTAGGATGTAAAAGAAAGTGTGTTTTAAAAGGTATGTGTGTATGTAAGGTGGATGACAGTGTGTAGGATGTTCACAAAAGTGATAGGGTATTTAAAGGGAGGGCACATCATGAAAATAAGGAAAAGTATAGTG
The DNA here is from genome assembly GCF_031143425.1 of Pleurodeles waltl. NCBI lineage: Eukaryota > Metazoa > Chordata > Amphibia > Caudata > Salamandridae > Pleurodeles > Pleurodeles waltl. The sequence goes on from NC_090439.1 coordinate 253,659,204, forward strand.
ATCACCAAACAACTGAAAAAGATTTGTAGAGAGTAACAATACTTTTTTTATCTATGTGTTAAAAGCTTGTGTGTTTTGAAAGTAGATGTAGATGATTAATTACAGTAAATCAAAGATTAATACATTTTTGTACCCAGTCAGAAATACAGCCAGATACTTATACACAAAGTTTCAGTTTTAGAGAACCAACTATCATCACTGTACTAGTATAAGTAGAGAGTGACACACTGTTTTTCACACCACCATACAGACATTCTGGCCCTCATTATGACATTGGCGGTAAAAGCCGCTTACCACCCTGCAGAAGACGCCACCACACCACCACAGCCGCGGAATTCCACCACTGCTATTATGACCCACAGTTCAGATCCGCCTAAATTCAGACACCCACACAAATCCGCCACACCAAAGGTCAGTGATAAACTGCCGATAACAAAACCTTCACTGTCACGCCAACAGAAATACGCCCACATCATCACGACCCACGAATCCACGAGGCGGTCTTTCAACCGCGGTATTCCATTGGCAGTACACACAGCCGCGCTCAAAATACACACACATGTACAAAACACAGCCACATTGGACAATTCAAAATACACACACCTGATACACACACACACACCACTCCCACACACTCAATACAATATAAAACACAAACCCACATCATCCACAAACCCTTACGACCACAAATCACGAACGAAAGCCAGAGAGAGACACCACCCTCAACAGCACTAGCATTCACAGGCACACAACACCATCACCCACATAACTTCCATGCACCTCACACAACACCCCACTACATATCAGCACACTTATCACCCCACACACCACCCCACACATCACCTACACCACCCCATGGCACGGCAAAGACACCCCAGGTTCTCGGAGGAGGAGCTCAGGGTCATGGTGGAGGAAATCGTCCGGGTAGAGCCACAGCTATTTGGATCACAGGTGCAGCACACCTCCATTGCAAGGAAGATGGAGCTATGGCGAAGAATAGTGGACAGGGTCAACGCAGTGGGACAACACCCAAGAAATCGGGAAGACATCAGGAAGAGGTGGAACAACCTACGGGGGAAGGTGCGTCCATGGTCTCCAGACACCACCTGGCGGCGGACCCCCACCCCCTCCCTCACAACTAACAAAATGGGAGGAGCAGGTCTTGCCGATTCTACATCCTGAGGGCCTCGCAGGAGTAGGTGGAGGAATGGACTCTGGTAAGTCAAAGCTTTACTATTACATCCCCCACCCTACCTGCATTCCAGGACATACCCCCACCTTCACACTCACCCCCATCACTCCAACTCCTCACAAATGTCCCACTATCACAAACCACCCATCCCAACACCAAGCCCCTGACACTAGCCTGGATGATGAACTGCCCACCCCTTCCGCAGGCGCTAGTGGACCTGAGGCACAGCCACATGACCACCACACCAGCACCCTACCCCCTGCAGAGGGAGAACCACCTCGCAAACGGTCCCTGAGATCCAGGACAAAGACAGAGAACAATGCCAAGACCCCCGCCAAGAAATGAGACCACCCTGATTGTCATCCTACAGTCCCACTTTGTCACCCTGTCCATCCTCAAACTGCCCTAACTCCACTTCCTATGCCCATTTGGGCAATGCACCTGTGAGACTAATAGACTGGACTCTGCCATGGATATTTCTCCGCCATCACCCCTCACCATTTTACAACCCCCTCCAATATTGAGCACTTAAATAAACACCCTTAAAGCACAAAAAAATCTGGAGTCTGTCTGTGATTTCGGAATACTGTATTAGCAATAACTGTGGCAAAAAGCTTTTTCATTGGTAATGGCAACATACCTATGTCACACAGCTCTAGTCCATGAGGAATCAAAGCAGATGTCACACAGTGGGACCCACATCTGTGAAATCGTAAGGGAAAGTGACAACTCAGTGACCATACACTGGGTGAAAACAACAGACAGTAGAGAGGTAGTAGTGTTTAAGTACATATAGGAGGCAGGTTTGTATTCTTACCTGTGTGTCACTGGAAATATTGCTGGATCACTGAGTCCCTGTTGTCCATGTCTTCTTCCTCTGCTTGCTCGTCTTCACTGTCCACAGGCTCCACAGCTGCAACAAAACCGCCATATGGACCATCCTCCTGCAGAAAGGGCACCTGTCGTCGCAAAGCCAAGTTATGAAGCATACAGCAGGCCACAATGATCTGGAACATCCTTCTTTGGTGAGTAGAATAGGGATCCACCTGTCATATGGAGGCACCTGAACCTGGCCTTCAGGAGGCCAAAGGTCCGCTCAATCACCCTCCTAGTTCACCCATAGGCCTCATTGTAGCGTTCCTCTGCCCTTGTCCTGGGATTCCTCACTGGAGTCAGTAGCCTTGAAAGGTTGGGGTAACCAGAGTCACCTGCAAATGGCGAGGGACAACTGTTAGACACACACTAACCTGGAGGGATATCCCCAGACCCAGACAACCATTCCCACCGACTAGCTTCCAGGTGCTCACCTAAAAGCCACACATGGTGCCTCTGGATTTGACCCATCACATAAGGGATGCTGCTATTTCGCAGGATGTAAGCGTCATGCACTGAGCCAGGGAACATGGCATTCACATGGGAGATGTACTAGTCTGCCAAACATACCATCTGTACATTCATCGAATGATAACTCTTCCGGTTTCTGTACACCTGTTCACTCCTGTGGGGGGAGGGACCGAAGCCACATGGGTCCCATCAATGGCACCTATCATGTTGGGGATATGTCCCAGGGCATAGAAATCACCTTTCACTGTAGGAAAATCCTCCACCTGAGGGAAAACAATGTAGCTCCGCATGTGTTTCAGCAGGGCAGACAACACTCTGGACAACACGTTGGAAAACATAGGCTGGGACATCCCTGATGCCATGGCCACTGTTGTTTGAAAAGACCCACTTGCAAGGAAATGGAGTACTGACAGCACCTGCACTTGAGGGGGGATTCCTGTGGGATGGCGAATAGCTGACATCAGGTCTGGCTCCAACTGGGTACACAGTTCTTGGATTGTGGCACGGTCAAGCCTGTATGTGATTATCACATGTCTTTCCTCCATTGTTGACAGGTCTACCAACAGTTGGTACACTGGAGGATGCCGCCATCTCTTCACATGTCCCAGCGGACGGTGCCTATGAAGGACGACAGCGAGCACAGAGTCAAACAACTCAGAGGTACGTACCCACAGCTTACAAAGAACACCATTCATACTCAAAAAGTGGCCTGTATGTGTGTTGAGTCTAGGCCTAGGTATGTGTGACGCAGTTGAAAATGAAGCCATGTGGGCCCCTGAAATGGTGGCTGCCTGACCTCTAAAGTGGGACAATGGGATGTGAGATAACTGCGCTGGCGTTGTACACCGTCGTGGTAGGCGGTCGGAGACCGCAGTGCAATGCTGCATTGGTTAACATTAGACCCTATGGGTCCCAGGAGCCAATGACGATGTACGCCGGCGGTGACAGTACGCACCGCCGCAGAAGTGACCGTCATTTTCTATCTGTTCAATCACTCGATACCTGATCTTGGAGAGGACCTATACTGCAAGTGCTGCTGTGACCTCGGTCTGGAAGAGACAATGGCTCGAGTGTCTGCGGAAAGGGTCCCTGCCTTCACATCGGAGGAGTTGGAGAAACTCGTGGACGGGGTCCTCCCCCAGTACATGCTACTCTACGGTCCTCCAGACAAACAGGTAAGTACACTGGGAGCATGCTGTATGGGCTATGCCTGTGTTGAGAGGGGTGGATGTAAGAAGTAAGGAGGGAGAGTGTGGCGTGCATGAAACGACTGTGAGTGCATGTGCCACATGGCAAGGGTAGGGATGGGGGTCAATCACTTTGACGGTGCAGTTGGTAATAACTTTCTCTTCCCCCAGTACAAATCATGTAGGTTAGCGCCCACCAGAAAAAACATATTTGGCGTGCCATAGCCAAGGACATCCGGACCCTGGGGGTCTACCACAGACGGAGCACCCGCTGCCAGAAAAGATGGGAGGACATTCGCCGCTGGAGCAAGAAGACGGCGGAGGCTCAGCTGGGGATGGCCTCCCAACGTGGGAGGGGTGCCCGTTGCACCATGACCCCCCTGATGTTCAGGAATCTTGCGGTGGCGTACCCGGAGTTGGATAGGCGCTTGAGGGCATCACAGCAGCCTCAAGGGGGTGAATACACTCGCATTCTGCTGACGTTGCACGCAGTGGAGGGGTCTGGGTGGGGAGGTGGGCTGTGGGTTTCCCTTGGCCAGGGCGAGTTCCGTAGGCAAGGTCCCTCCATAAGGCAGGCCATGTGGCACCCCACCCCACCTCTGTAGAGTGACAATTACACCTAGTCATGCCCCTGTGTCATCTATGTGTGCAGATGTCATCCATAGCCTTGTAGGGCATTTACCAGGAATTGAACAGTGGAGCCCAAGAGCGCGGCGTAGTGCAGGGGGCTTCTGTGTCTGTCGTGTCCGCCAACGGTAGCGGTAATGCATGCACTCAACATGTCTTTCTTCTGTCTCCCCCCCTTTTTGTGGTCTCGCTGTTGGAAAATGGGTTATTGGTAGGGCAGGTAGGTACCTACACTTAGCAACAAGCCACAAACCTCCACAAAAGTACAGTTAGGTCTCAGTAAATTAATCCCAGCTCTACCCTTGGTAGCTTGGCATCGAGCGTCAAGGCTTAACTTAGGAGACAAAGTGTAAAGCATTCAAATATCACAAAACAGTAATTAAATAAAACACAGGAAACAGTTTAAAAATCCAAAACCAATTTATAAAAATAGCTTATATTTTTATCTTTAAAATGACACAAAAACGATTAAAATCGGTTCAGGGGAACCGGAGATATGAATTTTTAAAGTATTATTATTTTCTAGCGCTTAGAAACGAAAAGCGCCAATCGGGTCATCTGGTTGCACCAGGACCGGGGCAAAGTCAAACTTTCAGGCCGACCGCGATGGAGCCCTGCTCGGCTACAAGTCGCGGGAGGCCTCGGTTAAAAAGTTACCTTCTGACTTAGTCTCTTTTTTGATGTTTTTCTTCCCCGGGACGAACCTGCCAGTTGGATCCGACCTCCTGGAGCCCTTGTCCGGATACGCGGAGTCGGTTTCCTCGGTGGTGATTTTTACCTTCGGACTTAGTCGTTTTTTCGAGATGAAAATCCTTCGACCGGGGTAAACCTGGATCTTGATCCGACGTCCGTGGAGCCCTTCTCGGATACGATGGCTGGAAGGTCCCGGTCAACTTTTTACGTTCGGACTTAGTCTCTTTTTCGGATGTTTTTCTTTACCGGGACGAACCACGAAGTCAGGCCGGGTCGCGGTTGAGGCAAGCCGGCTAGAATTTCCGCGTCGGGTCGGTCACTTTATGGAGCTTTTTTCTAAAAATTCTCCAATCTTCTCCAAACTTCTGGGGCTTCACCCAGATGTTCTTTTAAGGTTCTTTTGGGGTCCACAGCTCACCCCAAGGGTCCAGAAGTTCTGTGATGGTCCTTGGGAAGTGCGGACTTCAACTCCCAGAATGCACCTGGCGCAAACTCCTTTTTGGCCACTGGACAGTGGTCAGCTGGTCACTTTTTCAGGAGTTGGTGCAGGGGACTCTGGTTAGCAATTTTTCACCTGTAGCAAACAGGGAGTCCCTCCTTGAACCAGTGGAAGCCAGGCAAAGTCCTTCTTGTGGTGAAGCCCAAGTGTGCAGCTGGTGCAGTCTTTCTGAGTGCAGGGTCCAGGTGCAGGCCAGGGGTCCAGCAGGGCAGTCCTTCTTCTCCTTGTAGTTCTTTCTTCTTGAAATTTGGTGGGGATCTGAGGCGTGGGTGCAGGTCTGCCAGTTTTATCCTTGCTCCTGGGTGAAAAGCAGGGGGGCCCTGGTCCTCCAATCAGGGACAGGGTCGTCCCCCTGTGATGACCACTTCCTGGGAAGTGTGGCAAAAATCCATCCCAGAAGGCAACAGTCTCTAAAAATCCAAAATGGATGAATCTGATTTTTGGAGGAGAGATCTGGCTGAGCCCACCCACTGGTGTGGCTAAAAATCATAAACACACCCCTCTCCTGCCCTCTCCTAATCTAATCAAGGGGGCACCTAGCTGTCTGGGGTTGCAGGATGTGGGGGTGTTGCTGGGTGCTCCAGATGTCCTTCTCTGCCTTTGAAGACCAGTTTGGCAGCCCTCCCCCTTCCTGCCTCACCATCTGCTGAGGGGAGATTCTCTCCCCCAAGCACATTCCTTTGTGTGAAGTCAGGCCACTTCACACCTCATTAAAGTAGCCTGGCAGAAGCTGCTGCAGGCTGGCCAATCAGAGCACAGCAGCAAAAACAATGCAGAGCTGAAATTGGCAACTTTTTAGGTAAAGTCTAAACTTTTTACCTGCACTAGTTATATTAAATCCAACAACTGGAAGTTGTGGGATTTATTATAACAATCAATTTGATACCAAATTCTTGGTATGTAACATTTAAGGAGACTTTAAAATTTAAAATAAAGTCTGCCCATTCTAGCCTATGAAGGCCATTTACTTCAATGAGGGAAAAACGAATTTGGCTGTTTTTACCTCACCAGGGCTTATAAATCTATTTTTATAAAGTCCCTGCTTATAGTTACATGGCACCCAGCCCTAGGGGCACATAGGGCACACCTTAGGGGTGACTTATATGTAAAAATAAGGTAATTTAAGACTTTGGAAGTACCTTTAATTCCAAAGTCGAATTTGCATATAACTTTAATTTAAAAGCAGCCAGCAAGGCATGCTTGCTTTTAAAATGACACTGGGCACCTCAGCAATGCACCTAGGTGTGCACCACCTATGCTGTGGTCCCTAAACCTACATGCCCTACCATATACTAGGGACTTATAGGTAGGTTAACTTAGCCAATTATAATTAGCCTAATTTGCATATCCATTTTACACAGAGCACAGGCCCTGGGACTGGTTAGCAGTACCCAGGGCACCATCAGAGTCAGGAAAACACCACCATAAAGTGGAAAATGGGGGCAAAAAGTTAGGGGGCCTCTGCAATCAGCCCCAGTTTCTCACACAACCCCCCCCCCAGCCCACACGCCCAGGAGACTCAGCCCAACCCTGGGAGAGTCTTCCTGGCTTGTTAGGCGAGGAAGACAGTGCAGAAAACTGGCTGTCCCTTTGCAGGGCCTACTCTGCCTTATATCCTCCTGTCAGGGTCACTCCCTCTGGGTAGTGAAGCCATCCCAACAGTAAAAGGACCCAACCCAAACTGAAACTTCCCTCTAGGGGGGTCTTCCTCCTCTCTCTCTGCCAACTTGGGTAGTGAGGTGCCCACCTCCCCTACTCCTAACTTTGCTAGGGCAACACCTAGCTTACCCAAAGAGGTCACCCAACACTTGAGCAACCCCACCATGACCAACAGGGTCAGGGGGCCTACTTTGCTATTGGCCCTGGGGTCTGCCTCCCAGGCCAAGTACAGTGCTGCCAGGAAGGCTAGCACCCAGCAGAGGCTACTGACAGCTGTCAGTACCCAGAACCACACCCTAAGCTCTCCACTGACAGGTGGCTGAGCTGCTTTAGGGGCAACTTTGGGGTCCTGGCACCCCTCTTGCTGTCTAGAGTGGGGGGCTACCACCTCCTGTGGCAGACACCCTCCTTCCACTCTCCCTTCTGTCAGTGCAGGGGCAACACCTTGCATCTGGACAGCTGCCTGACTACTCAGGACTTCCTTGGGGTCAGGTGAGGCCTCACCAGTGCCACCTCTGGGCTCCCCCCTCACTGGGGCAGAAGGCCTTTGGCTCCCTGGAACTCTCTTTAAGAGTGGCCTACCCTTCCTTTTCTTCTTTCCTTTTCTTGGGGACCCCTGTCTCCTAACTGTAGGGACTGACTCCCCAGGACTTTGGGTTGGGGGGGCGCCCTGGGCGACCACCCCATCTGTGACCAGACTCACCTCTGGGAGGTCATTGCCCAGGATACAATCTAGGGGAAGGTCAGCACTGACTACCACCCTAATCCAGTCAAGGATACCCTCCCTCTCTAGGGGCACTATGGCTACAGGTTTGGAGGTGACCTCCCCTGTGGCTATCCTGACTTTCTTTGTCTTTCCTGGGACATACATGTCTGGGGTCACTAACCGGTCACTCACTACAGTGTGACTGGCACAGGTGTCTCTCAGGCCAGTGGTAGGGATCCCATTCACTTGAATGTGGTGGAAGTGCCTACTCCCACCCTCAGGGATCACCAGCTTACCATCTGGTCCTGTCTCCCAGCACAATGCTAGGAGGACTTCATCATCTGAGGAATCCTCCTCTATGGCTACACTGGACAGCCCAGTGCTAACCACTTTCTTTGGACAGGCTGCATCTCCTCTGAAGTGACCTGTCTGCTGACAGTCAAAGCAAGCCCTACTGTCCAAGAGCTTTTTTAACCCTGGGTCTCCCTGTCTCTGCATGTCAGATTGGGAGTGGGATTTACTCTCCTCCTTCTTAGGGTTCTGGGGTACAGAGGGAGTCTCTGTGGTGGGCTTACCACCTCCCTCCTTAGGTTCTTGGGGACCTGTCCCCCCCTTCTTGGAGTCTCCCCCCTGGGACTTGACAACCACCCTGGTTCTCAACCACTCATCAGCTGCCTCCCCTAGCTCTCTAGGGTTGGTCAGCTTAGAGTCCACTAGATGCTGGCGTAACCTTTCTTGGATACAATTGGTCAAGATGTGCTCTCTCATGATCAGATTGTATAACCCCTCATAAGTATTTACTTTGTTGCCAATAATCCAGCCCTCTAGTGCCTTTAGTGAGGTGTCCACAAAGTCAACCCAAGACTGGGTACTGACCTTCTGGGTGTCCCTGAACTTCATTCTATATTGCTCTGGGGTCAGACCAAACTTCTTGACTAAGCACCTCTTCATACTAGGGTATGAATCTGCCTCCTCCCCCCTTAAGGTCAGAAGCCTATCCCTCCCTGAGTTGGGGACCAACTCCCACAAAAGGGAACCCCAGTATTGAGGCCTAACCCTTCTCATTTGGAGTGCCCTCTCAAAGGCCCCTAGCCACTTATCTATGTCATCCCCCTCTACATAAGCAGGAACCACCCCCTTGGGTAATCTGGGGCAAACTCCCCCACCCATGGACACCTCAGCTTCTTTATCGCTGCTTCCATCTTTTTTTTCTTTGCTTGCCCACTTCTTTTTTTCTAGGGCAAGCTTATCTGCCTCCAAAGCTATGTAGGCTAGCTGGGCTTCCAGCTCTCTCTCCCTGATGGATGGGTTCTCTCCTCCTGAAAGGACCCTCTTCCTACCACTAGCTTTGGGTCTGCCCCTAGTGACTGTATCCAGTGAGGACCGTTCCTCCTCTTCCTCACTTGGGGTCTGATGCCTTCCCTCCCCTGAGTGGTTAGAGTTAGCATCTTCCTCTTTTTCTTCCTCCACTGGAGCTTCCTCTGTCTCTACCTCTTGGGCCTCAGCCCATGCTGTCAGGGATGTGATCAGGATTTGCTTCCTGAGATCAGTGGTTGCAGGCAACCCTCTTTCAATACACAACCCCCTAAGCTGGACTACTGTCAGTGTGGGTAGGCTAGCCAGATCAAGCTCCATGGTTCCCTAGTTTTGTGTCACCAAAAACTTTTTGCAAAAATTGGAAACAAGAATTTAGAAAAATTACAAAAATTCAATAATTGAAATTAATCCAAATTAATTAAAAAAATAAAATAAAAAAAAATTAAAAATTAAAAACAATTTTTGCACTAGGACAATTTAAAGGATTTTTAATTTGTTTTATCTAAAACTGTAACGTGATATTGAACACAAGTACAGGATCCCGTCGCTGCTTCCAATTATGTTGGAAAATGGGTTATTGGTAGGGCAGGTAGGTACCTACACTTAGCAACAAGCCACAAACCTCCACAAAAGTACAGTTAGGTCTCAGTAAATTAATCCCAGCTCTACCCTTGGTAGCTTGGCATCGAGCGTCAAGGCTTAACTTAGGAGACAAAGTGTAAAGCATTCAAATATCACAAAACAGTAATTAAATAAAACACAGGAAACAGTTTAAAAATCCAAAACCAATTTATAAAAATAGCTTATATTTTTATCTTTAAAATGACACAAAAACGATTAAAATCGGTTCAGGGGAACCGGAGATATGAATTTTTAAAGTATTATTATTTTCTAGCGCTTAGAAACGAAAAGCGCCAATCGGGTCATCTGGTTGCACCAGGACCGGGGCAAAGTCAAACTTTCAGGCCGACCGCGATGGAGCCCTGCTCGGCTACAAGTCGCGGGAGGCCTCGGTTAAAAAGTTACCTTCTGACTTAGTCTCTTTTTTGATGTTTTTCTTCCCCGGGACGAACCTGCCAGTTGGATCCGACCTCCTGGAGCCCTTGTCCGGATACGCGGAGTCGGTTTCCTCGGTGGTGATTTTTACCTTCGGACTTAGTCGTTTTTTCGAGATGAAAATCCTTCGACCGGGGTAAACCTGGATCTTGATCCGACGTCCGTGGAGCCCTTCTCGGATACGATGGCTGGAAGGTCCCGGTCAACTTTTTACGTTCGGACTTAGTCTCTTTTTCGGATGTTTTTCTTTACCGGGACGAACCACAAAGTCAGGCCGGGTCGCGGTTGAGGCAAGCCGGCTAGAATTTCCGCGTCGGGTCGGTCACTTTATGGAGCTTTTTTCTAAAAATTCTCCAATCTTCTCCAAACTTCTGGGGCTTCACCCAGATGTTCTTTTAAGGTTCTTTTGGGGTCCACAGCTCACCCCAAGGGTCCAGAAGTTCTGTGATGGTCCTTGGGAAGTGCGGACTTCAACTCCCAGAATGCACCTGGCGCAAACTCCTTTTTGGCCACTGGACAGTGGTCAGCTGGTCACTTTTTCAGGAGTTGGTGCAGGGGACTCTGGTTAGCAATTTTTCACCTGTAGCAAACAGGGAGTCCCTCCTTGAACCAGTGGAAGCCAGGCAAAGTCCTTCTTGTGGTGAAGCCCAAGTGTGCAGCTGGTGCAGTCTTTCTGAGTGCAGGGTCCAGGTGCAGGCCAGGGGTCCAGCAGGGCAGTCCTTCTTCTCCTTGTAGTTCTTTCTTCTTGAAATTTGGTGGGGATCTGAGGCGTGGGTGCAGGTCTGCCAGTTTTATCCTTGCTCCTGGGTGAAAAGCAGGGGGGCCCTGGTCCTCCAATCAGGGACAGGGTCGTCCCCCTGTGATGACCACTTCCTGGGAAGTGTGGCAAAAATCCATCCCAGAAGGCAACAGTCTCTAAAAATCCAAAATGGATGAATCTGATTTTTGGAGGAGAGATCTGGCTGAGCCCACCCACTGGTGTGGCTAAAAATCATAAACACACCCCTCTCCTGCCCTCTCCTAATCTAATCAAGGGGGCACCTAGCTGTCTGGGGTTGCAGGATGTGGGGGTGTTGCTGGGTGCTCCAGATGTCCTTCTCTGCCTTTGAAGACCAGTTTGGCAGCCCTCCCCCTTCCTGCCTCACCATCTGCTGAGGGGAGATTCTCTCCCCCAAGCACATTCCTTTGTGTGAAGTCAGGCCACTTCACACCTCATTAAAGTAGCCTGGCAGAAGCTGCTGCAGGCTGGCCAATCAGAGCACAGCAGCAAAAACAATGCAGAGCTGAAATTGGCAACTTTTTAGGTAAAGTCTAAACTTTTTACCTGCACTAGTTATATTAAATCCAACAACTGGAAGTTGTGGGATTTATTATAACAATCAATTTGATACCAAATTCTTGGTATGTAACATTTAAGGAGACTTTAAAATTTAAAATAAAGTCTGCCCATTCTAGCCTATGAAGGCCATTTACTTCAATGAGGGAAAAACGAATTTGGCTGTTTTTACCTCACCAGGGCTTATAAATCTATTTTTATAAAGTCCCTGCTTATAGTTACATGGCACCCAGCCCTAGGGGCACATAGGGCACACCTTAGGGGTGACTTATATGTAAAAATAAGGTAATTTAAGACTTTGGAAGTACCTTTAATTCCAAAGTCGAATTTGCATATAACTTTAATTTAAAAGCAGCCAGCAAGGCATGCTTGCTTTTAAAATGACACTGGGCACCTCAGCAATGCACCTAGGTGTGCACCACCTATGCTGTGGTCCCTAAACCTACATGCCCTACCATATACTAGGGACTTATAGGTAGGTTAACTTAGCCAATTATAATTAGCCTAATTTGCATATCCATTTTACACAGAGCACAGGCCCTGGGACTGGTTAGCAGTACCCAGGGCACCATCAGAGTCAGGAAAACACCACCATAAAGTGGAAAATGGGGGCAAAAAGTTAGGGGGCCTCTGCAATCAGCCCCAGTTTCTCACACAACCCCCCCCCAGCCCACACGCCCAGGAGACTCAGCCCAACCCTGGGAGAGTCTTCCTGGCTTGTTAGGCGAGGAAGACAGTGCAGAAAACTGGCTGTCCCTTTGCAGGGCCTACTCTGCCTTATATCCTCCTGTCAGGGTCACTCCCTCTGGGTAGTGAAGCCATCCCAACAGTAAAAGGACCCAACCCAAACTGAAACTTCCCTCTAGGGGGGTCTTCCTCCTCTCTCTCTGCCAACTTGGGTAGTGAGGTGCCCACCTCCCCTACTCCTAACTTTGCTAGGGCAACACCTAGCTTACCCAAAGAGGTCACCCAACACTTGAGCAACCCCACCATGACCAACAGGGTCAGGGGGCCTACTTTGCTATTGGCCCTGGGGTCTGCCTCCCAGGCCAAGTACAGTGCTGCCAGGAAGGCTAGCACCCAGCAGAGGCTACTGACAGCTGTCAGTACCCAGAACCACACCCTAAGCTCTCCACTGACAGGTGGCTGAGCTGCTTTAGGGGCAACTTTGGGGTCCTGGCACCCCTCTTGCTGTCTAGAGTGGGGGGCTACCACCTCCTGTGGCAGACACCCTCCTTCCACTCTCCCTTCTGTCAGTGCAGGGGCAACACCTTGCATCTGGACAGCTGCCTGACTACTCAGGACTTCCTTGGGGTCAGGTGAGGCCTCACCAGTGCCACCTCTGGGCTCCCCCCTTACTGGGGCAGAAGGCCTTTGGCTCCCTGGAACTCTCTTTAAGAGTGGCCTACCCTTCCTTTTCTTCTTTCCTTTTCTTGGGGACCCCTGTCTCCTAACTGTAGGGACTGACTCCCCAGGACTTTGGGTTGGGGGGGCGCCCTGGGCGACCACCCCATCTGTGACCAGACTCACCTCTGGGAGGTCATTGCCCAGGATACAATCTAGGGGAAGGTCAGCACTGACTACCACCCTAATCCTGTCAAGGATACCCTCCCTCTCTAGGGGCACTATGGCTACTGGTTTGGAGGTGACCTCCCCTGTGGCTATCCTGACTTTCTTTGTCTTTCCTGGGACATACATGTCTGGGGTCACTAACCGGTCACTCACTACAGTGTGACTGGCACAGGTGTCTCTCAGGCCAGTGGTAGGGATCCCATTCACTTGAATGTGGTGGAAGTGCCTACTCCCACCCTCAGGGATCACCAGCTTACCATCTGGTCCTGTCTCCCAGCACAATGCTAGGAGGACTTCATCATCTGAGGAATCCTCCTCTATGGCTACACTGGACAGCCCAGTGCTAACCACTTTCTTTGGACAGGCTGCATCTCCTCTGAAGTGACCTGTCTGCTGACAGTCAAAGCAAGCACTACTGTCCAAGAGCTTTTTTAACCCTGGGTCTCCCTGTCTCTGCATGTCAGATTGGGAGTGGGATTTACTCTCCTCCTTCTTAGGGTTCTGGGGTACAGAGGGAGTCTCTGTGGTGGGCTTACCACCTCCCTCCTTAGGTTCTTGGGGACCTGTCCCCCCCTTCTTGGAGTCTCCCCCCTGGGACTTGACAACCACCCTGGTTCTCAACCACTCATCAGCTGCCTCCCCTAGCTCTCTAGGGTTGGTCAGCTTAGAGTCCACTAGATGCTGGCGTAACCTTTCTTGGATACAATTGGTCAAGATGTGCTCTCTCATGATCAGATTGTATAACCCCTCATAAGTATTTACTTTGTTGCCAATAATCCAGCCCTCTAGTGCCTTTAGTGAGGTGTCCACAAAGTCAACCCAAGACTGGGTACTGACCTTCTGGGTGTCCCTGAACTTCATTCTATATTGCTCTGGGGTCAGACCAAACTTCTTGACTAAGCACCTCTTCATACTAGGGTATGAATCTGCCTCCTCCCCCCTTAAGGTCAGAAGCCTATCCCTCCCTGAGTTGGGGACCAACTCCCACAAAAGGGAACCCCAGTATTGAGGCCTAACCCTTCTCATTTGGAGTGCCCTCTCAAAGGCCCCTAGCCACTTATCTATGTCATCCCCCTCTACATAAGCAGGAACCACCCCCTTGGGTAATCTGGGGCAAACTCCCCCACCCATGGACACCTCAGCTTCTTTATCGCTGCTTCCATCTTTTTTTTCTTTGCTTGCCCACTTCTTTTTTTCTAGGGCAAGCTTATCTGCCTCCAAAGCTATGTAGGCTAGCTGGGCTTCCAGCTCTCTCTCCCTGATGGATGGGTTCTCTCCTCCTGAAAGGACCCTCTTCCTACCACTAGCTTTGGGTCTGCCCCTAGTGACTGTATCCAGTGAGGACCGTTCCTCCTCTTCCTCACTTGGGGTCTGATGCCTTCCCTCCCCTGAGTGGTTAGAGTTAGCATCTTCCTCTTTTTCTTCCTCCACTGGAGCTTCCTCTGTCTCTACCTCTTGGGCCTCAGCCCATGCTGTCAGGGATGTGATCAGGATTTGCTTCCTGAGATCAGTGGTTGCAGGCAACCCTCTTTCAATACACAACCCCCTAAGCTGGACTACTGTCAGTGTGGGTAGGCTAGCCAGATCAAGCTCCATGGTTCCCTAGTTTTGTGTCACCAAAAACTTTTTGCAAAAATTGGAAACAAGAATTTAGAAAAATTACAAAAATTCAATAATTGAAATTAATCCAAATTAATTAAAAAAAATAAATAAAAAAAAATTAAAAATTAAAAACAATTTTTGCACTAGGACAATTTAAAGGATTTTTAATTTGTTTTATCTAAAACTGTAACGTGATATTGAACACAAGTACAGGATCCCGTCGCTGCTTCCAATTATGTTGGAAAATGGGTTATTGGTAGGGCAGGTAGGTACCTACACTTAGCAACAAGCCACAAACCTCCACAAAAGTACAGTTAGGTCTCAGTAAATTAATCCCAGCTCTACCCTTGGTAGCTTGGCATCGAGCGTCAAGGCTTAACTTAGGAGACAAAGTGTAAAGCATTCAAATATCACAAAACAGTAATTAAATAAAACACAGGAAACAGTTTAAAAATCCAAAACCAATTTATAAAAATAGCTTATATTTTTATCTTTAAAATGACACAAAAACGATTAAAATCGGTTCAGGGGAACCGGAGATATGAATTTTTAAAGTATTATTATTTTCTAGCGCTTAGAAACGAAAAGCGCCAATCGGGTCATCTGGTTGCACCAGGACCGGGGCAAAGTCAAACTTTCAGGCCGACCGCGATGGAGCCCTGCTCGGCTACAAGTCGCGGGAGGCCTCGGTTAAAAAGTTACCTTCTGACTTAGTCTCTTTTTTGATGTTTTTCTTCCCCGGGACGAACCTGCCAGTTGGATCCGACCTCCTGGAGCCCTTGTCCGGATACGCGGAGTCGGTTTCCTCGGTGGTGATTTTTACCTTCGGACTTAGTCGTTTTTTCGAGATGAAAATCCTTCGACCGGGGTAAACCTGGATCTTGATCCGACGTCCGTGGAGCCCTTCTCGGATACGATGGCTGGAAGGTCCCGGTCAACTTTTTACGTTCGGACTTAGTCTCTTTTTCGGATGTTTTTCTTTACCGGGACGAACCACAAAGTCAGGCCGGGTCGCGGTTGAGGCAAGCCGGCTAGAATTTCCGCGTCGGGTCGGTCACTTTATGGAGCTTTTTTCTAAAAATTCTCCAGTCTTCTCCAAACTTCTGGGGCTTCACCCAGATGTTCTTTTAAGGTTCTTTTGGGGTCCACAGCTCACCCCAAGGGTCCAGAAGTTCTGTGATGGTCCTTGGGAAGTGCGGACTTCAACTCCCAGAATGCACCTGGCGCAAACTCCTTTTTGGCCACTGGACAGTGGTCAGCTGGTCACTTTTTCAGGAGTTGGTGCAGGGGACTCTGGTTAGCAATTTTTCACCTGTAGCAAACAGGGAGTCCCTCCTTGAACCAGTGGAAGCCAGGCAAAGTCCTTCTTGTGGTGAAGCCCAAGTGTGCAGCTGGTGCAGTCTTTCTGAGTGCAGGGTCCAGGTGCAGGCCAGGGGTCCAGCAGGGCAGTCCTTCTTCTCCTTGTAGTTCTTTCTTCTTGAAATTTGGTGGGGATCTGAGGCGTGGGTGCAGGTCTGCCAGTTTTATCCTTGCTCCTGGGTGAAAAGCAGGGGGGCCCTGGTCCTCCAATCAGGGACAGGGTCGTCCCCCTGTGATGACCACTTCCTGGGAAGTGTGGCAAAAATCCATCCCAGAAGGCAACAGTCTCTAAAAATCCAAAATGGATGAATCTGATTTTTGGAGGAGAGATCTGGCTGAGCCCACCCACTGGTGTGGCTAAAAATCATAAACACACCCATCTCCTGCCCTCTCCTAATCTAATCAAGGGGGCACCTAGCTGTCTGGGGTTGCAGGATGTGGGGGTGTTGCTGGGTGCTCCAGATGTCCTTCTCTGCCTTTGAAGACCAGTTTGGCAGCCCTCCCCCTTCCTGCCTCACCATCTGCTGAGGGGAGATTCTCTCCCCCAAGCACATTCCTTTGTGTGAAGTCAGGCCACTTCACACCTCATTAAAGTAGCCTGGCAGAAGCTGCTGCAGGCTGGCCAATCAGAGCACAGCAGCAAAAACAATGCAGAGCTGAAATTGGCAACTTTTTAGGTAAAGTCTAAACTTTTTACCTGCACTAGTTATATTAAATCCAACAACTGGAAGTTGTGGGATTTATTATAACAATCAATTTGATACCAAATTCTTGGTATGTAACATTTAAGGAGACTTTAAAATTTAAAATAAAGTCTGCCCATTCTAGCCTATGAAGGCCATTTACTTCAATGAGGGAAAAACGAATTTGGCTGTTTTTACCTCACCAGGGCTTATAAATCTATTTTTATAAAGTCCCTGCTTATAGTTACATGGCACCCAGCCCTAGGGGCACATAGGGCACACCTTAGGGGTGACTTATATGTAAAAATAAGGTAATTTAAGACTTTGGAAGTACCTTTAATTCCAAAGTCGAATTTGCATATAACTTTAATTTAAAAGCAGCCAGCAAGGCATGCTTGCTTTTAAAATGACACTGGGCACCTCAGCAATGCACCTAGGTGTGCACCACCTATGCTGTGGTCCCTAAACCTACATGCCCTACCATATACTAGGGACTTATAGGTAGGTTAACTTAGCCAATTATAATTAGCCTAATTTGCATATCCATTTTACACAGAGCACAGGCCCTGGGACTGGTTAGCAGTACCCAGGGCACCATCAGAGTCAGGAAAACACCACCATAAAGTGGAAAATGGGGGCAAAAAGTTAGGGGGCCTCTGCAATCAGCCCCAGTTTCTCACACAACCCCCCCCAGCCCACACGCCCAGGAGACTCAGCCCAACCCTGGGAGAGTCTTCCTGGCTTGTTAGGCGAGGAAGACAGTGCAGAAAACTGGCTGTCCCTTTGCAGGGCCTACTCTGCCTTATATCCTCCTGTCAGGGTCACTCCCTCTGGGTAGTGAAGCCATCCCAACAGTAAAAGGACCCAACCCAAACTGAAACTTCCCTCTAGGGGGGTCTTCCTCCTCTCTCTCTGCCAACTTGGGTAGTGAGGTGCCCACCTCCCCTACTCCTAACTTTGCTAGGGCAACACCTAGCTTACCCAAAGAGGTCACCCAACACTTGAGCAACCCCACCATGACCAACAGGGTCAGGGGGCCTACTTTGCTATTGGCCCTGGGGTCTGCCTCCCAGGCCAAGTACAGTGCTGCCAGGAAGGCTAGCACCCAGCAGAGGCTACTGACAGCTGTCAGTACCCAGAACCACACCCTAAGCTCTCCACTGACAGGTGGCTGAGCTGCTTTAGGGGCAACTTTGGGGTCCTGGCACCCCTCTTGCTGTCTAGAGTGGGGGGCTACCACCTCCTGTGGCAGACACCCTCCTTCCACTCTCCCTTCTGTCAGTGCAGGGGCAACACCTTGCATCTGGACAGCTGCCTGACTACTCAGGACTTCCTTGGGGTCAGGTGAGGCCTCACCAGTGCCACCTCTGGGCTCCCCCCTTACTGGGGCAGAAGGCCTTTGGCTCCCTGGAACTCTCTTTAAGAGTGGCCTACCCTTCCTTTTCTTCTTTCCTTTTCTTGGGGACCCCTGTCTCCTAACTGTAGGGACTGACTCCCCAGGACTTTGGGTTGGGGGGGCGCCCTGGGCGACCACCCCATCTGTGACCAGACTCACCTCTGGGAGGTCATTGCCCAGGATACAATCTAGGGGAAGGTCAGCACTGACTACCACCCTAATCCAGTCAAGGATACCCTCCCTCTCTAGGGGCACTATGGCTACAGGTTTGGAGGTGACCTCCCCTGTGGCTATCCTGACTTTCTTTGTCTTTCCTGGGACATACATGTCTGGGGTCACTAACCGGTCACTCACTACAGTGTGACTGGCACAGGTGTCTCTCAGGCCAGTGGTAGGGATCCCATTCACTTGAATGTGGTGGAAGTGCCTACTCCCACCCTCAGGGATCACCAGCTTACCATCTGGTCCTGTCTCCCAGCACAATGCTAGGAGGACTTCATCATCTGAGGAATCCTCCTCTATGGCTACACTGGACAGCCCAGTGCTAACCACTTTCTTTGGACAGGCTGCATCTCCTCTGAAGTGACCTGTCTGCTGACAGTCAAAGCAAGCCCTACTGTCCAAGAGCTTTTTTAACCCTGGGTCTCCCTGTCTCTGCATGTCAGATTGGGAGTGGGATTTACTCTCCTCCTTCTTAGGGTTCTGGGGTACAGAGGGAGTCTCTGTGGTGGGCTTACCACCTCCCTCCTTAGGTTCTTGGGGACCTGTCCCCCCCTTCTTGGAGTCTCCCCCCTGGGACTTGACAACCACCCTGGTTCTCAACCACTCATCAGCTGCCTCCCCTAGCTCTCTAGGGTTGGTCAGCTTAGAGTCCACTAGATGCTGGCGTAACCTTTCTTGGATACAATTGGTCAAGATGTGCTCTCTCATGATCAGATTGTATAACCCCTCATAAGTATTTACTTTGTTGCCAATAATCCAGCCCTCTAGTGCCTTTAGTGAGGTGTCCACAAAGTCAACCCAAGACTGGGTACTGACCTTCTGGGTGTCCCTGAACTTCATTCTATATTGCTCTGGGGTCAGACCAAACTTCTTGACTAAGCACCTCTTCATACTAGGGTATGAATCTGCCTCCTCCCCCCTTAAGGTCAGAAGCCTATCCCTCCCTGAGTTGGGGACCAACTCCCACAAAAGGGAACCCCAGTATTGAGGCCTAACCCTTCTCATTTGGAGTGCCCTCTCAAAGGCCCCTAGCCACTTATCTATGTCATCCCCCTCTACATAAGCAGGAACCACCCCCTTGGGTAATCTGGGGCAAACTCCCCCACCCATGGACACCTCAGCTTCTTTATCGCTGCTTCCATCTTTTTTTTCTTTGCTTGCCCACTTCTTTTTTTCTAGGGCAAGCTTATCTGCCTCCAAAGCTATGTAGGCTAGCTGGGCTTCCAGCTCTCTCTCCCTGATGGATGGGTTCTCTCCTCCTGAAAGGACCCTCTTCCTACCACTAGCTTTGGGTCTGCCCCTAGTGACTGTATCCAGTGAGGACCGTTCCTCCTCTTCCTCACTTGGGGTCTGATGCCTTCCCTCCCCTGAGTGGTTAGAGTTAGCATCTTCCTCTTTTTCTTCCTCCACTGGAGCTTCCTCTGTCTCTACCTCTTGGGCCTCAGCCCATGCTGTCAGGGATGTGATCAGGATTTGCTTCCTGAGATCAGTGGTTGCAGGCAACCCTCTTTCAATACACAACCCCCTAAGCTGGACTACTGTCAGTGTGGGTAGGCTAGCCAGATCAAGCTCCATGGTTCCCTAGTTTTGTGTCACCAAAAACTTTTTGCAAAAATTGGAAACAAGAATTTAGAAAAATTACAAAAATTCAATAATTGAAATTAATCCAAATTAATTAAAAAAAATAAATAAAAAAAAATTAAAAATTAAAAACAATTTTTGCACTAGGACAATTTAAAGGATTTTTAATTTGTTTTATCTAAAACTGTAACGTGATATTGAACACAAGTACAGGATCCCGTCGCTGCTTCCAATTATGTTGGAAAATGGGTTATTGGTAGGGCAGGTAGGTACCTACACTTAGCAACAAGCCACAAACCTCCACAAAAGTACAGTTAGGTCTCAGTAAATTAATCCCAGCTCTACCCTTGGTAGCTTGGCATCGAGCGTCAAGGCTTAACTTAGGAGACAAAGTGTAAAGCATTCAAATATCACAAAACAGTAATTAAATAAAACACAGGAAACAGTTTAAAAATCCAAAACCAATTTATAAAAATAGCTTATATTTTTATCTTTAAAATGACACAAAAACGATTAAAATCGGTTCAGGGGAACCGGAGATATGAATTTTTAAAGTATTATTATTTTCTAGCGCTTAGAAACGAAAAGCGCCAATCGGGTCATCTGGTTGCACCAGGACCGGGGCAAAGTCAAACTTTCAGGCCGACCGCGATGGAGCCCTGCTCGGCTACAAGTCGCGGGAGGCCTCGGTTAAAAAGTTACCTTCTGACTTAGTCTCTTTTTTGATGTTTTTCTTCCCCGGGACGAACCTGCCAGTTGGATCCGACCTCCTGGAGCCCTTGTCCGGATACGCGGAGTCGGTTTCCTCGGTGGTGATTTTTACCTTCGGACTTAGTCGTTTTTTCGAGATGAAAATCCTTCGACCGGGGTAAACCTGGATCTTGATCCGACGTCCGTGGAGCCCTTCTCGGATACGATGGCTGGAAGGTCCCGGTCAACTTTTTACGTTCGGACTTAGTCTCTTTTTCGGATGTTTTTCTTTACCGGGACGAACCACAAAGTCAGGCCGGGTCGCGGTTGAGGCAAGCCGGCTAGAATTTCCGCGTCGGGTCGGTCACTTTATGGAGCTTTTTTCTAAAAATTCTCCAATCTTCTCCAAACTTCTGGGGCTTCACCCAGATGTTCTTTTAAGGTTCTTTTGGGGTCCACAGCTCACCCCAAGGGTCCAGAAGTTCTGTGATGGTCCTTGGGAAGTGCGGACTTCAACTCCCAGAATGCACCTGGCGCAAACTCCTTTTTGGCCACTGGACAGTGGTCAGCTGGTCACTTTTTCAGGAGTTGGTGCAGGGGACTCTGGTTAGCAATTTTTCACCTGTAGCAAACAGGGAGTCCCTCCTTGAACCAGTGGAAGCCAGGCAAAGTCCTTCTTGTGGTGAAGCCCAAGTGTGCAGCTGGTGCAGTCTTTCTGAGTGCAGGGTCCAGGTGCAGGCCAGGGGTCCAGCAGGGCAGTCCTTCTTCTCCTTGTAGTTCTTTCTTCTTGAAATTTGGTGGGGATCTGAGGCGTGGGTGCAGGTCTGCCAGTTTTATCCTTGCTCCTGGGTGAAAAGCAGGGGGGCCCTGGTCCTCCAATCAGGGACAGGGTCGTCCCCCTGTGATGACCACTTCCTGGGAAGTGTGGCAAAAATCCATCCCAGAAGGCAACAGTCTCTAAAAATCCAAAATGGATGAATCTGATTTTTGGAGGAGAGATCTGGCTGAGCCCACCCACTGGTGTGGCTAAAAATCATAAACACACCCCTCTCCTGTCCTCTCCTAATCTAATCAAGGGGGCACCTAGCTGTCTGGGGTTGCAGGATGTGGGGGTGTTGCTGGGTGCTCCAGATGTCCTTCTCTGCCTTTGAAGACCAGTTTGGCAGCCCTCCCCCTTCCTGCCTCACCATCTGCTGAGGGGAGATTCTCTCCCCCAAGCACATTCCTTTGTGTGAAGTCAGGCCACTTCACACCTCATTAAAGTAGCCTGGCAGAAGCTGCTGCAGGCTGGCCAATCAGAGCACAGCAGCAAAAACAATGCAGAGCTGAAATTGGCAACTTTTTAGGTAAAGTCTAAACTTTTTACCTGCACTAGTTATATTAAATCCAACAACTGGAAGTTGTGGGATTTATTATAACAATCAATTTGATACCAAATTCTTGGTATGTAACATTTAAGGAGACTTTAAAATTTAAAATAAAGTCTGCCCATTCTAGCCTATGAAGGCCATTTACTTCAATGAGGGAAAAACGAATTTGGCTGTTTTTACCTCACCAGGGCTTATAAATCTATTTTTATAAAGTCCCTGCTTATAGTTACATGGCACCCAGCCCTAGGGGCACATAGGGCACACCTTAGGGGTGACTTATATGTAAAAATAAGGTAATTTAAGACTTTGGAAGTACCTTTAATTCCAAAGTCGAATTTGCATATAACTTTAATTTAAAAGCAGCCAGCAAGGCATGCTTGCTTTTAAAATGACACTGGGCACCTCAGCAATGCACCTAGGTGTGCACCACCTATGCTGTGGTCCCTAAACCTACATGCCCTACCATATACTAGGGACTTATAGGTAGGTTAACTTAGCCAATTATAATTAGCCTAATTTGCATATCCATTTTACACAGAGCACAGGCCCTGGGACTGGTTAGCAGTACCCAGGGCACCATCAGAGTCAGGAAAACACCACCATAAAGTGGAAAATGGGGGCAAAAAGTTAGGGGGCCTCTGCAATCAGCCCCAGTTTCTCACACAACCCCCCCCCAGCCCACACGCCCAGGAGACTCAGCCCAACCCTGGGAGAGTCTTCCTGGCTTGTTAGGCGAGGAAGACAGTGCAGAAAACTGGCTGTCCCTTTGCAGGGCCTACTCTGCCTTATATCCTCCTGTCAGGGTCACTCCCTCTGGGTAGTGAAGCCATCCCAACAGTAAAAGGACCCAACCCAAACTGAAACTTCCCTCTAGGGGGGTCTTCCTCCTCTCTCTCTGCCAACTTGGGTAGTGAGGTGCCCACCTCCCCTACTCCTAACTTTGCTAGGGCAACACCTAGCTTACCCAAAGAGGTCACCCAACACTTGAGCAACCCCACCATGACCAACAGGGTCAGGGGGCCTACTTTGCTATTGGCCCTGGGGTCTGCCTCCCAGGCCAAGTACAGTGCTGCCAGGAAGGCTAGCACCCAGCAGAGGCTACTGACAGCTGTCAGTACCCAGAACCACACCCTAAGCTCTCCACTGACAGGTGGCTGAGCTGCTTTAGGGGCAACTTTGGGGTCCTGGCACCCCTCTTGCTGTCTAGAGTGGGGGGCTACCACCTCCTGTGGCAGACACCCTCCTTCCACTCTCCCTTCTGTCAGTGCAGGGGCAACACCTTGCATCTGGACAGCTGCCTGACTACTCAGGACTTCCTTGGGGTCAGGTGAGGCCTCACCAGTGCCACCTCTGGGCTCCCCCCTTACTGGGGCAGAAGGCCTTTGGCTCCCTGGAACTCTCTTTAAGAGTGGCCTACCCTTCCTTTTCTTCTTTCCTTTTCTTGGGGACCCCTGTCTCCTAACTGTAGGGACTGACTCCCCAGGACTTTGGGTTGGGGGGGCGCCCTGGGCGACCACCCCATCTGTGACCAGACTCACCTCTGGGAGGTCATTGCCCAGGATACAATCTAGGGGAAGGTCAGCACTGACTACCACCCTAATCCAGTCAAGGATACCCTCCCTCTCTAGGGGCACTATGGCTACAGGTTTGGAGGTGACCTCCCCTGTGGCTATCCTGACTTTCTTTGTCTTTCCTGGGACATACATGTCTGGGGTCACTAACCGGTCACTCACTACAGTGTGACTGGCACAGGTGTCTCTCAGGCCAGTGGTAGGGATCCCATTCACTTGAATGTGGTGGAAGTGCCTACTCCCACCCTCAGGGATCACCAGCTTACCATCTGGTCCTGTCTCCCAGCACAATGCTAGGAGGACTTCATCATCTGAGGAATCCTCCTCTATGGCTACACTGGACAGCCCAGTGCTAACCACTTTCTTTGGACAGGCTGCATCTCCTCTGAAGTGACCTGTCTGCTGACAGTCAAAGCAAGCCCTACTGTCCAAGAGCTTTTTTAACCCTGGGTCTCCCTGTCTCTGCATGTCAGATTGGGAGTGGGATTTACTCTCCTCCTTCTTAGGGTTCTGGGGTACAGAGGGAGTCTCTGTGGTGGGCTTACCACCTCCCTCCTTAGGTTCTTGGGGACCTGTCCCCCCCTTCTTGGAGTCTCCCCCCTGGGACTTGACAACCACCCTGGTTCTCAACCACTCATCAGCTGCCTCCCCTAGCTCTCTAGGGTTGGTCAGCTTAGAGTCCACTAGATGCTGGCGTAACCTTTCTTGGATACAATTGGTCAAGATGTGCTCTCTCATGATCAGATTGTATAACCCCTCATAAGTATTTACTTTGTTGCCAATAATCCAGCCCTCTAGTGCCTTTAGTGAGGTGTCCACAAAGTCAACCCAAGACTGGGTACTGACCTTCTGGGTGTCCCTGAACTTCATTCTATATTGCTCTGGGGTCAGACCAAACTTCTTGACTAAGCACCTCTTCATACTAGGGTATGAATCTGCCTCCTCCCCCCTTAAGGTCAGAAGCCTATCCCTCCCTGAGTTGGGGACCAACTCCCACAAAAGGGAACCCCAGTATTGAGGCCTAACCCTTCTCATTTGGAGTGCCCTCTCAAAGGCCCCTAGCCACTTATCTATGTCATCCCCCTCTACATAAGCAGGAACCACCCCCTTGGGTAATCTGGGGCAAACTCCCCCACCCATGGACACCTCAGCTTCTTTATCGCTGCTTCCATCTTTTTTTTCTTTGCTTGCCCACTTCTTTTTTTCTAGGGCAAGCTTATCTGCCTCCAAAGCTATGTAGGCTAGCTGGGCTTCCAGCTCTCTCTCCCTGATGGATGGGTTCTCTCCTCCTGAAAGGACCCTCTTCCTACCACTAGCTTTGGGTCTGCCCCTAGTGACTGTATCCAGTGAGGACCGTTCCTCCTCTTCCTCACTTGGGGTCTGATGCCTTCCCTCCCCTGAGTGGTTAGAGTTAGCATCTTCCTCTTTTTCTTCCTCCACTGGAGCTTCCTCTGTCTCTACCTCTTGGGCCTCAGCCCATGCTGTCAGGGATGTGATCAGGATTTGCTTCCTGAGATCAGTGGTTGCAGGCAACCCTCTTTCAATACACAACCCCCTAAGCTGGACTACTGTCAGTGTGGGTAGGCTAGCCAGATCAAGCTCCATGGTTCCCTAGTTTTGTGTCACCAAAAACTTTTTGCAAAAATTGGAAACAAGAATTTAGAAAAATTACAAAAATTCAATAATTGAAATTAATCCAAATTAATTAAAAAAAATAAATAAAAAAAAATTAAAAATTAAAAACAATTTTTGCACTAGGACAATTTAAAGGATTTTTAATTTGTTTTATCTAAAACTGTAACGTGATATTGAACACAAGTACAGGATCCCGTCGCTGCTTCCAATTATGTTGGAAAATGGGTTATTGGTAGGGCAGGTAGGTACCTACACTTAGCAACAAGCCACAAACCTCCACAAAAGTACAGTTAGGTCTCAGTAAATTAATCCCAGCTCTACCCTTGGTAGCTTGGCATCGAGCGTCAAGGCTTAACTTAGGAGACAAAGTGTAAAGCATTCAAATATCACAAAACAGTAATTAAATAAAACACAGGAAACAGTTTAAAAATCCAAAACCAATTTATAAAAATAGCTTATATTTTTATCTTTAAAATGACACAAAAACGATTAAAATCGGTTCAGGGGAACCGGAGATATGAATTTTTAAAGTATTATTATTTTCTAGCGCTTAGAAACGAAAAGCGCCAATCGGGTCATCTGGTTGCACCAGGACCGGGGCAAAGTCAAACTTTCAGGCCGACCGCGATGGAGCCCTGCTCGGCTACAAGTCGCGGGAGGCCTCGGTTAAAAAGTTACCTTCTGACTTAGTCTCTTTTTTGATGTTTTTCTTCCCCGGGACGAACCTGCCAGTTGGATCCGACCTCCTGGAGCCCTTGTCCGGATACGCGGAGTCGGTTTCCTCGGTGGTGATTTTTACCTTCGGACTTAGTCGTTTTTTCGAGATGAAAATCCTTCGACCGGGGTAAACCTGGATCTTGATCCGACGTCCGTGGAGCCCTTCTCGGATACGATGGCTGGAAGGTCCCGGTCAACTTTTTACGTTCGGACTTAGTCTCTTTTTCGGATGTTTTTCTTTACCGGGACGAACCACAAAGTCAGGCCGGGTCGCGGTTGAGGCAAGCCGGCTAGAATTTCCGCGTCGGGTCGGTCACTTTATGGAGCTTTTTTCTAAAAATTCTCCAATCTTCTCCAAACTTCTGGGGCTTCACCCAGATGTTCTTTTAAGGTTCTTTTGGGGTCCACAGCTCACCCCAAGGGTCCAGAAGTTCTGTGATGGTCCTTGGGAAGTGCGGACTTCAACTCCCAGAATGCACCTGGCGCAAACTCCTTTTTGGCCACTGGACAGTGGTCAGCTGGTCACTTTTTCAGGAGTTGGTGCAGGGGACTCTGGTTAGCAATTTTTCACCTGTAGCAAACAGGGAGTCCCTCCTTGAACCAGTGGAAGCCAGGCAAAGTCCTTCTTGTGGTGAAGCCCAAGTGTGCAGCTGGTGCAGTCTTTCTGAGTGCAGGGTCCAGGTGCAGGCCAGGGGTCCAGCAGGGCAGTCCTTCTTCTCCTTGTAGTTCTTTCTTCTTGAAATTTGGTGGGGATCTGAGGCGTGGGTGCAGGTCTGCCAGTTTTATCCTTGCTCCTGGGTGAAAAGCAGGGGGGCCCTGGTCCTCCAATCAGGGACAGGGTCGTCCCCCTGTGATGACCACTTCCTGGGAAGTGTGGCAAAAATCCATCCCAGAAGGCAACAGTCTCTAAAAATCCAAAATGGATGAATCTGATTTTTGGAGGAGAGATCTGGCTGAGCCCACCCACTGGTGTGGCTAAAAATCATAAACACACCCCTCTCCTGCCCTCTCCTAATCTAATCAAGGGGGCACCTAGCTGTCTGGGGTTGCAGGATGTGGGGGTGTTGCTGGGTGCTCCAGATGTCCTTCTCTGCCTTTGAAGACCAGTTTGGCAGCCCTCCCCCTTCCTGCCTCACCATCTGCTGAGGGGAGATTCTCTCCCCCAAGCACATTCCTTTGTGTGAAGTCAGGCCACTTCACACCTCATTAAAGTAGCCTGGCAGAAGCTGCTGCAGGCTGGCCAATCAGAGCACAGCAGCAAAAACAATGCAGAGCTGAAATTGGCAACTTTTTAGGTAAAGTCTAAACTTTTTACCTGCACTAGTTATATTAAATCCAACAACTGGAAGTTGTGGGATTTATTATAACAATCAATTTGATACCAAATTCTTGGTATGTAACATTTAAGGAGACTTTAAAATTTAAAATAAAGTCTGCCCATTCTAGCCTATGAAGGCCATTTACTTCAATGAGGGAAAAACGAATTTGGCTGTTTTTACCTCACCAGGGCTTATAAATCTATTTTTATAAAGTCCCTGCTTATAGTTACATGGCACCCAGCCCTAGGGGCACATAGGGCACACCTTAGGGGTGACTTATATGTAAAAATAAGGTAATTTAAGACTTTGGAAGTACCTTTAATTCCAAAGTCGAATTTGCATATAACTTTAATTTAAAAGCAGCCAGCAAGGCATGCTTGCTTTTAAAATGACACTGGGCACCTCAGCAATGCACCTAGGTGTGCACCACCTATGCTGTGGTCCCTAAACCTACATGCCCTACCATATACTAGGGACTTATAGGTAGGTTAACTTAGCCAATTATAATTAGCCTAATTTGCATATCCATTTTACACAGAGCACAGGCCCTGGGACTGGTTAGCAGTACCCAGGGCACCATCAGAGTCAGGAAAACACCACCATAAAGTGGAAAATGGGGGCAAAAAGTTAGGGGGCCTCTGCAATCAGCCCCAGTTTCTCACACAACCCCCCCCCAGCCCACACGCCCAGGAGACTCAGCCCAACCCTGGGAGAGTCTTCCTGGCTTGTTAGGCGAGGAAGACAGTGCAGAAAACTGGCTGTCCCTTTGCAGGGCCTACTCTGCCTTATATCCTCCTGTCAGGGTCACTCCCTCTGGGTAGTGAAGCCATCCCAACAGTAAAAGGACCCAACCCAAACTGAAACTTCCCTCTAGGGGGGTCTTCCTCCTCTCTCTCTGCCAACTTGGGTAGTGAGGTGCCCACCTCCCCTACTCCTAACTTTGCTAGGGCAACACCTAGCTTACCCAAAGAGGTCACCCAACACTTGAGCAACCCCACCATGACCAACAGGGTCAGGGGGCCTACTTTGCTATTGGCCCTGGGGTCTGCCTCCCAGGCCAAGTACAGTGCTGCCAGGAAGGCTAGCACCCAGCAGAGGCTACTGACAGCTGTCAGTACCCAGAACCACACCCTAAGCTCTCCACTGACAGGTGGCTGAGCTGCTTTAGGGGCAACTTTGGGGTCCTGGCACCCCTCTTGCTGTCTAGAGTGGGGGGCTACCACCTCCTGTGGCAGACACCCTCCTTCCACTCTCCCTTCTGTCAGTGCAGGGGCAACACCTTGCATCTGGACAGCTGCCTGACTACTCAGGACTTCCTTGGGGTCAGGTGAGGCCTCACCAGTGCCACCTCTGGGCTCCCCCCTTACTGGGGCAGAAGGCCTTTGGCTCCCTGGAACTCTCTTTAAGAGTGGCCTACCCTTCCTTTTCTTCTTTCCTTTTCTTGGGGACCCCTGTCTCCTAACTGTAGGGACTGACTCCCCAGGACTTTGGGTTGGGGGGGCGCCCTGGGCGACCACCCCATCTGTGACCAGACTCACCTCTGGGAGGTCATTGCCCAGGATACAATCTAGGGGAAGGTCAGCACTGACTACCACCCTAATCCAGTCAAGGATACCCTCCCTCTCTAGGGGCACTATGGCTACAGGTTTGGAGGTGACCTCCCCTGTGGCTATCCTGACTTTCTTTGTCTTTCCTGGGACATACATGTCTGGGGTCACTAACCGGTCACTCACTACAGTGTGACTGGCACAGGTGTCTCTCAGGCCAGTGGTAGGGATCCCATTCACTTGAATGTGGTGGAAGTGCCTACTCCCACCCTCAGGGATCACCAGCTTACCATCTGGTCCTGTCTCCCAGCACAATGCTAGGAGGACTTCATCATCTGAGGAATCCTCCTCTATGGCTACACTGGACAGCCCAGTGCTAACCACTTTCTTTGGACAGGCTGCATCTCCTCTGAAGTGACCTGTCTGCTGACAGTCAAAGCAAGCACTACTGTCCAAGAGCTTTTTTAACCCTGGGTCTCCCTGTCTCTGCATGTCAGATTGGGAGTGGGATTTACTCTCCTCCTTCTTAGGGTTCTGGGGTACAGAGGGAGTCTCTGTGGTGGGCTTACCACCTCCCTCCTTAGGTTCTTGGGGACCTGTCCCCCCCTTCTTGGAGTCTCCCCCCTGGGACTTGACAACCACCCTGGTTCTCAACCACTCATCAGCTGCCTCCCCTAGCTCTCTAGGGTTGGTCAGCTTAGAGTCCACTAGATGCTGGCGTAACCTTTCTTGGATACAATTGGTCAAGATGTGCTCTCTCATGATCAGATTGTATAACCCCTCATAAGTATTTACTTTGTTGCCAATAATCCAGCCCTCTAGTGCCTTTAGTGAGGTGTCCACAAAGTCAACCCAAGACTGGGTACTGACCTTCTGGGTGTCCCTGAACTTCATTCTATATTGCTCTGGGGTCAGACCAAACTTCTTGACTAAGCACCTCTTCATACTAGGGTATGAATCTGCCTCCTCCCCCCTTAAGGTCAGAAGCCTATCCCTCCCTGAGTTGGGGACCAACTCCCACAAAAGGGAACCCCAGTATTGAGGCCTAACCCTTCTCATTTGGAGTGCCCTCTCAAAGGCCCCTAGCCACTTATCTATGTCATCCCCCTCTACATAAGCAGGAACCACCCCCTTGGGTAATCTGGGGCAAACTCCCCCACCCATGGACACCTCAGCTTCTTTATCGCTGCTTCCATCTTTTTTTTCTTTGCTTGCCCACTTCTTTTTTTCTAGGGCAAGCTTATCTGCCTCCAAAGCTATGTAGGCTAGCTGGGCTTCCAGCTCTCTCTCCCTGATGGATGGGTTCTCTCCTCCTGAAAGGACCCTCTTCCTACCACTAGCTTTGGGTCTGCCCCTAGTGACTGTATCCAGTGAGGACCGTTCCTCCTCTTCCTCACTTGGGGTCTGATGCCTTCCCTCCCCTGAGTGGTTAGAGTTAGCATCTTCCTCTTTTTCTTCCTCCACTGGAGCTTCCTCTGTCTCTACCTCTTGGGCCTCAGCCCATGCTGTCAGGGATGTGATCAGGATTTGCTTCCTGAGATCAGTGGTTGCAGGCAACCCTCTTTCAATACACAACCCCCTAAGCTGGACTACTGTCAGTGTGGGTAGGCTAGCCAGATCAAGCTCCATGGTTCCCTAGTTTTGTGTCACCAAAAACTTTTTGCAAAAATTGGAAACAAGAATTTAGAAAAATTACAAAAATTCAATAATTGAAATTAATCCAAATTAATTAAAAAAAATAAATAAAAAAAAATTAAAAATTAAAAACAATTTTTGCACTAGGACAATTTAAAGGATTTTTAATTTGTTTTATCTAAAACTGTAACGTGATATTGAACACAAGTACAGGATCCCGTCGCTGCTTCCAATTATGTTGGAAAATGGGTTATTGGTAGGGCAGGTAGGTACCTACACTTAGCAACAAGCCACAAACCTCCACAAAAGTACAGTTAGGTCTCAGTAAATTAATCCCAGCTCTACCCTTGGTAGCTTGGCATCGAGCGTCAAGGCTTAACTTAGGAGACAAAGTGTAAAGCATTCAAATATCACAAAACAGTAATTAAATAAAACACAGGAAACAGTTTAAAAATCCAAAACCAATTTATAAAAATAGCTTATATTTTTATCTTTAAAATGACACAAAAACGATTAAAATCGGTTCAGGGGAACCGGAGATATGAATTTTTAAAGTATTATTATTTTCTAGCGCTTAGAAACGAAAAGCGCCAATCGGGTCATCTGGTTGCACCAGGACCGGGGCAAAGTCAAACTTTCAGGCCGACCGCGATGGAGCCCTGCTCGGCTACAAGTCGCGGGAGGCCTCGGTTAAAAAGTTACCTTCTGACTTAGTCTCTTTTTTGATGTTTTTCTTCCCCGGGACGAACCTGCCAGTTGGATCCGACCTCCTGGAGCCCTTGTCCGGATACGCGGAGTCGGTTTCCTCGGTGGTGATTTTTACCTTCGGACTTAGTCGTTTTTTCGAGATGAAAATCCTTCGACCGGGGTAAACCTGGATCTTGATCCGACGTCCGTGGAGCCCTTCTCGGATACGATGGCTGGAAGGTCCCGGTCAACTTTTTACGTTCGGACTTAGTCTCTTTTTCGGATGTTTTTCTTTACCGGGACGAACCACAAAGTCAGGCCGGGTCGCGGTTGAGGCAAGCCGGCTAGAATTTCCGCGTCGGGTCGGTCACTTTATGGAGCTTTTTTCTAAAAATTCTCCAGTCTTCTCCAAACTTCTGGGGCTTCACCCAGATGTTCTTTTAAGGTTCTTTTGGGGTCCACAGCTCACCCCAAGGGTCCAGAAGTTCTGTGATGGTCCTTGGGAAGTGCGGACTTCAACTCCCAGAATGCACCTGGCGCAAACTCCTTTTTGGCCACTGGACAGTGGTCAGCTGGTCACTTTTTCAGGAGTTGGTGCAGGGGACTCTGGTTAGCAATTTTTCACCTGTAGCAAACAGGGAGTCCCTCCTTGAACCAGTGGAAGCCAGGCAAAGTCCTTCTTGTGGTGAAGCCCAAGTGTGCAGCTGGTGCAGTCTTTCTGAGTGCAGGGTCCAGGTGCAGGCCAGGGGTCCAGCAGGGCAGTCCTTCTTCTCCTTGTAGTTCTTTCTTCTTGAAATTTGGTGGGGATCTGAGGCGTGGGTGCAGGTCTGCCAGTTTTATCCTTGCTCCTGGGTGAAAAGCAGGGGGGCCCTGGTCCTCCAATCAGGGACAGGGTCGTCCCCCTGTGATGACCACTTCCTGGGAAGTGTGGCAAAAATCCATCCCAGAAGGCAACAGTCTCTAAAAATCCAAAATGGATGAATCTGATTTTTGGAGGAGAGATCTGGCTGAGCCCACCCACTGGTGTGGCTAAAAATCATAAACACACCCATCTCCTGCCCTCTCCTAATCTAATCAAGGGGGCACCTAGCTGTCTGGGGTTGCAGGATGTGGGGGTGTTGCTGGGTGCTCCAGATGTCCTTCTCTGCCTTTGAAGACCAGTTTGGCAGCCCTCCCCCTTCCTGCCTCACCATCTGCTGAGGGGAGATTCTCTCCCCCAAGCACATTCCTTTGTGTGAAGTCAGGCCACTTCACACCTCATTAAAGTAGCCTGGCAGAAGCTGCTGCAGGCTGGCCAATCAGAGCACAGCAGCAAAAACAATGCAGAGCTGAAATTGGCAACTTTTTAGGTAAAGTCTAAACTTTTTACCTGCACTAGTTATATTAAATCCAACAACTGGAAGTTGTGGGATTTATTATAACAATCAATTTGATACCAAATTCTTGGTATGTAACATTTAAGGAGACTTTAAAATTTAAAATAAAGTCTGCCCATTCTAGCCTATGAAGGCCATTTACTTCAATGAGGGAAAAACGAATTTGGCTGTTTTTACCTCACCAGGGCTTATAAATCTATTTTTATAAAGTCCCTGCTTATAGTTACATGGCACCCAGCCCTAGGGGCACATAGGGCACACCTTAGGGGTGACTTATATGTAAAAATAAGGTAATTTAAGACTTTGGAAGTACCTTTAATTCCAAAGTCGAATTTGCATATAACTTTAATTTAAAAGCAGCCAGCAAGGCATGCTTGCTTTTAAAATGACACTGGGCACCTCAGCAATGCACCTAGGTGTGCACCACCTATGCTGTGGTCCCTAAACCTACATGCCCTACCATATACTAGGGACTTATAGGTAGGTTAACTTAGCCAATTATAATTAGCCTAATTTGCATATCCATTTTACACAGAGCACAGGCCCTGGGACTGGTTAGCAGTACCCAGGGCACCATCAGAGTCAGGAAAACACCACCATAAAGTGGAAAATGGGGGCAAAAAGTTAGGGGGCCTCTGCAATCAGCCCCAGTTTCTCACACAACCCCCCCCCAGCCCACACGCCCAGGAGACTCAGCCCAACCCTGGGAGAGTCTTCCTGGCTTGTTAGGCGAGGAAGACAGTGCAGAAAACTGGCTGTCCCTTTGCAGGGCCTACTCTGCCTTATATCCTCCTGTCAGGGTCACTCCCTCTGGGTAGTGAAGCCATCCCAACAGTAAAAGGACCCAACCCAAACTGAAACTTCCCTCTAGGGGGGTCTTCCTCCTCTCTCTCTGCCAACTTGGGTAGTGAGGTGCCCACCTCCCCTACTCCTAACTTTGCTAGGGCAACACCTAGCTTACCCAAAGAGGTCACCCAACACTTGAGCAACCCCACCATGACCAACAGGGTCAGGGGGCCTACTTTGCTATTGGCCCTGGGGTCTGCCTCCCAGGCCAAGTACAGTGCTGCCAGGAAGGCTAGCACCCAGCAGAGGCTACTGACAGCTGTCAGTACCCAGAACCACACCCTAAGCTCTCCACTGACAGGTGGCTGAGCTGCTTTAGGGGCAACTTTGGGGTCCTGGCACCCCTCTTGCTGTCTAGAGTGGGGGGCTACCACCTCCTGTGGCAGACACCCTCCTTCCACTCTCCCTTCTGTCAGTGCAGGGGCAACACCTTGCATCTGGACAGCTGCCTGACTACTCAGGACTTCCTTGGGGTCAGGTGAGGCCTCACCAGTGCCACCTCTGGGCTCCCCCCTTACTGGGGCAGAAGGCCTTTGGCTCCCTGGAACTCTCTTTAAGAGTGGCCTACCCTTCCTTTTCTTCTTTCCTTTTCTTGGGGACCCCTGTCTCCTAACTGTAGGGACTGACTCCCCAGGACTTTGGGTTGGGGGGGCGCCCTGGGCGACCACCCCATCTGTGACCAGACTCACCTCTGGGAGGTCATTGCCCAGGATACAATCTAGGGGAAGGTCAGCACTGACTACCACCCTAATCCAGTCAAGGATACCCTCCCTCTCTAGGGGCACTATGGCTACAGGTTTGGAGGTGACCTCCCCTGTGGCTATCCTGACTTTCTTTGTCTTTCCTGGGACATACATGTCTGGGGTCACTAACCGGTCACTCACTACAGTGTGACTGGCACAGGTGTCTCTCAGGCCAGTGGTAGGGATCCCATTCACTTGAATGTGGTGGAAGTGCCTACTCCCACCCTCAGGGATCACCAGCTTACCATCTGGTCCTGTCTCCCAGCACAATGCTAGGAGGACTTCATCATCTGAGGAATCCTCCTCTATGGCTACACTGGACAGCCCAGTGCTAACCACTTTCTTTGGACAGGCTGCATCTCCTCTGAAGTGACCTGTCTGCTGACAGTCAAAGCAAGCCCTACTGTCCAAGAGCTTTTTTAACCCTGGGTCTCCCTGTCTCTGCATGTCAGATTGGGAGTGGGATTTACTCTCCTCCTTCTTAGGGTTCTGGGGTACAGAGGGAGTCTCTGTGGTGGGCTTACCACCTCCCTCCTTAGGTTCTTGGGGACCTGTCCCCCCCTTCTTGGAGTCTCCCCCCTGGGACTTGACAACCACCCTGGTTCTCAACCACTCATCAGCTGCCTCCCCTAGCTCTCTAGGGTTGGTCAGCTTAGAGTCCACTAGATGCTGGCGTAACCTTTCTTGGATACAATTGGTCAAGATGTGCTCTCTCATGATCAGATTGTATAACCCCTCATAAGTATTTACTTTGTTGCCAATAATCCAGCCCTCTAGTGCCTTTAGTGAGGTGTCCACAAAGTCAACCCAAGACTGGGTACTGACCTTCTGGGTGTCCCTGAACTTCATTCTATATTGCTCTGGGGTCAGACCAAACTTCTTGACTAAGCACCTCTTCATACTAGGGTATGAATCTGCCTCCTCCCCCCTTAAGGTCAGAAGCCTATCCCTCCCTGAGTTGGGGACCAACTCCCACAAAAGGGAACCCCAGTATTGAGGCCTAACCCTTCTCATTTGGAGTGCCCTCTCAAAGGCCCCTAGCCACTTATCTATGTCATCCCCCTCTACATAAGCAGGAACCACCCCCTTGGGTAATCTGGGGCAAACTCCCCCACCCATGGACACCTCAGCTTCTTTATCGCTGCTTCCATCTTTTTTTTCTTTGCTTGCCCACTTCTTTTTTTCTAGGGCAAGCTTATCTGCCTCCAAAGCTATGTAGGCTAGCTGGGCTTCCAGCTCTCTCTCCCTGATGGATGGGTTCTCTCCTCCTGAAAGGACCCTCTTCCTACCACTAGCTTTGGGTCTGCCCCTAGTGACTGTATCCAGTGAGGACCGTTCCTCCTCTTCCTCACTTGGGGTCTGATGCCTTCCCTCCCCTGAGTGGTTAGAGTTAGCATCTTCCTCTTTTTCTTCCTCCACTGGAGCTTCCTCTGTCTCTACCTCTTGGGCCTCAGCCCATGCTGTCAGGGATGTGATCAGGATTTGCTTCCTGAGATCAGTGGTTGCAGGCAACCCTCTTTCAATACACAACCCCCTAAGCTGGACTACTGTCAGTGTGGGTAGGCTAGCCAGATCAAGCTCCATGGTTCCCTAGTTTTGTGTCACCAAAAACTTTTTGCAAAAATTGGAAACAAGAATTTAGAAAAATTACAAAAATTCAATAATTGAAATTAATCCAAATTAATTAAAAAAAATAAATAAAAAAAAATTAAAAATTAAAAACAATTTTTGCACTAGGACAATTTAAAGGATTTTTAATTTGTTTTATCTAAAACTGTAACGTGATATTGAACACAAGTACAGGATCCCGTCGCTGCTTCCAATTATGTTGGAAAATGGGTTATTGGTAGGGCAGGTAGGTACCTACACTTAGCAACAAGCCACAAACCTCCACAAAAGTACAGTTAGGTCTCAGTAAATTAATCCCAGCTCTACCCTTGGTAGCTTGGCATCGAGCGTCAAGGCTTAACTTAGGAGACAAAGTGTAAAGCATTCAAATATCACAAAACAGTAATTAAATAAAACACAGGAAACAGTTTAAAAATCCAAAACCAATTTATAAAAATAGCTTATATTTTTATCTTTAAAATGACACAAAAACGATTAAAATCGGTTCAGGGGAACCGGAGATATGAATTTTTAAAGTATTATTATTTTCTAGCGCTTAGAAACGAAAAGCGCCAATCGGGTCATCTGGTTGCACCAGGACCGGGGCAAAGTCAAACTTTCAGGCCGACCGCGATGGAGCCCTGCTCGGCTACAAGTCGCGGGAGGCCTCGGTTAAAAAGTTACCTTCTGACTTAGTCTCTTTTTTGATGTTTTTCTTCCCCGGGACGAACCTGCCAGTTGGATCCGACCTCCTGGAGCCCTTGTCCGGATACGCGGAGTCGGTTTCCTCGGTGGTGATTTTTACCTTCGGACTTAGTCGTTTTTTCGAGATGAAAATCCTTCGACCGGGGTAAACCTGGATCTTGATCCGACGTCCGTGGAGCCCTTCTCGGATACGATGGCTGGAAGGTCCCGGTCAACTTTTTACGTTCGGACTTAGTCTCTTTTTCGGATGTTTTTCTTTACCGGGACGAACCACAAAGTCAGGCCGGGTCGCGGTTGAGGCAAGCCGGCTAGAATTTCCGCGTCGGGTCGGTCACTTTATGGAGCTTTTTTCTAAAAATTCTCCAATCTTCTCCAAACTTCTGGGGCTTCACCCAGATGTTCTTTTAAGGTTCTTTTGGGGTCCACAGCTCACCCCAAGGGTCCAGAAGTTCTGTGATGGTCCTTGGGAAGTGCGGACTTCAACTCCCAGAATGCACCTGGCGCAAACTCCTTTTTGGCCACTGGACAGTGGTCAGCTGGTCACTTTTTCAGGAGTTGGTGCAGGGGACTCTGGTTAGCAATTTTTCACCTGTAGCAAACAGGGAGTCCCTCCTTGAACCAGTGGAAGCCAGGCAAAGTCCTTCTTGTGGTGAAGCCCAAGTGTGCAGCTGGTGCAGTCTTTCTGAGTGCAGGGTCCAGGTGCAGGCCAGGGGTCCAGCAGGGCAGTCCTTCTTCTCCTTGTAGTTCTTTCTTCTTGAAATTTGGTGGGGATCTGAGGCGTGGGTGCAGGTCTGCCAGTTTTATCCTTGCTCCTGGGTGAAAAGCAGGGGGGCCCTGGTCCTCCAATCAGGGACAGGGTCGTCCCCCTGTGATGACCACTTCCTGGGAAGTGTGGCAAAAATCCATCCCAGAAGGCAACAGTCTCTAAAAATCCAAAATGGATGAATCTGATTTTTGGAGGAGAGATCTGGCTGAGCCCACCCACTGGTGTGGCTAAAAATCATAAACACACCCCTCTCCTGCCCTCTCCTAATCTAATCAAGGGGGCACCTAGCTGTCTGGGGTTGCAGGATGTGGGGGTGTTGCTGGGTGCTCCAGATGTCCTTCTCTGCCTTTGAAGACCAGTTTGGCAGCCCTCCCCCTTCCTGCCTCACCATCTGCTGAGGGGAGATTCTCTCCCCCAAGCACATTCCTTTGTGTGAAGTCAGGCCACTTCACACCTCATTAAAGTAGCCTGGCAGAAGCTGCTGCAGGCTGGCCAATCAGAGCACAGCAGCAAAAACAATGCAGAGCTGAAATTGGCAACTTTTTAGGTAAAGTCTAAACTTTTTACCTGCACTAGTTATATTAAATCCAACAACTGGAAGTTGTGGGATTTATTATAACAATCAATTTGATACCAAATTCTTGGTATGTAACATTTAAGGAGACTTTAAAATTTAAAATAAAGTCTGCCCATTCTAGCCTATGAAGGCCATTTACTTCAATGAGGGAAAAACGAATTTGGCTGTTTTTACCTCACCAGGGCTTATAAATCTATTTTTATAAAGTCCCTGCTTATAGTTACATGGCACCCAGCCCTAGGGGCACATAGGGCACACCTTAGGGGTGACTTATATGTAAAAATAAGGTAATTTAAGACTTTGGAAGTACCTTTAATTCCAAAGTCGAATTTGCATATAACTTTAATTTAAAAGCAGCCAGCAAGGCATGCTTGCTTTTAAAATGACACTGGGCACCTCAGCAATGCACCTAGGTGTGCACCACCTATGCTGTGGTCCCTAAACCTACATGCCCTACCATATACTAGGGACTTATAGGTAGGTTAACTTAGCCAATTATAATTAGCCTAATTTGCATATCCATTTTACACAGAGCACAGGCCCTGGGACTGGTTAGCAGTACCCAGGGCACCATCAGAGTCAGGAAAACACCACCATAAAGTGGAAAATGGGGGCAAAAAGTTAGGGGGCCTCTGCAATCAGCCCCAGTTTCTCACACAACCCCCCCCCAGCCCACACGCCCAGGAGACTCAGCCCAACCCTGGGAGAGTCTTCCTGGCTTGTTAGGCGAGGAAGACAGTGCAGAAAACTGGCTGTCCCTTTGCAGGGCCTACTCTGCCTTATATCCTCCTGTCAGGGTCACTCCCTCTGGGTAGTGAAGCCATCCCAACAGTAAAAGGACCCAACCCAAACTGAAACTTCCCTCTAGGGGGGTCTTCCTCCTCTCTCTCTGCCAACTTGGGTAGTGAGGTGCCCACCTCCCCTACTCCTAACTTTGCTAGGGCAACACCTAGCTTACCCAAAGAGGTCACCCAACACTTGAGCAACCCCACCATGACCAACAGGGTCAGGGGGCCTACTTTGCTATTGGCCCTGGGGTCTGCCTCCCAGGCCAAGTACAGTGCTGCCAGGAAGGCTAGCACCCAGCAGAGGCTACTGACAGCTGTCAGTACCCAGAACCACACCCTAAGCTCTCCACTGACAGGTGGCTGAGCTGCTTTAGGGGCAACTTTGGGGTCCTGGCACCCCTCTTGCTGTCTAGAGTGGGGGGCTACCACCTCCTGTGGCAGACACCCTCCTTCCACTCTCCCTTCTGTCAGTGCAGGGGCAACACCTTGCATCTGGACAGCTGCCTGACTACTCAGGACTTCCTTGGGGTCAGGTGAGGCCTCACCAGTGCCACCTCTGGGCTCCCCCCTTACTGGGGCAGAAGGCCTTTGGCTCCCTGGAACTCTCTTTAAGAGTGGCCTACCCTTCCTTTTCTTCTTTCCTTTTCTTGGGGACCCCTGTCTCCTAACTGTAGGGACTGACTCCCCAGGACTTTGGGTTGGGGGGGCGCCCTGGGCGACCACCCCATCTGTGACCAGACTCACCTCTGGGAGGTCATTGCCCAGGATACAATCTAGGGGAAGGTCAGCACTGACTACCACCCTAATCCAGTCAAGGATACCCTCCCTCTCTAGGGGCACTATGGCTACAGGTTTGGAGGTGACCTCCCCTGTGGCTATCCTGACTTTCTTTGTCTTTCCTGGGACATACATGTCTGGGGTCACTAACCGGTCACTCACTACAGTGTGACTGGCACAGGTGTCTCTCAGGCCAGTGGTAGGGATCCCATTCACTTGAATGTGGTGGAAGTGCCTACTCCCACCCTCAGGGATCACCAGCTTACCATCTGGTCCTGTCTCCCAGCACAATGCTAGGAGGACTTCATCATCTGAGGAATCCTCCTCTATGGCTACACTGGACAGCCCAGTGCTAACCACTTTCTTTGGACAGGCTGCATCTCCTCTGAAGTGACCTGTCTGCTGACAGTCAAAGCAAGCACTACTGTCCAAGAGCTTTTTTAACCCTGGGTCTCCCTGTCTCTGCATGTCAGATTGGGAGTGGGATTTACTCTCCTCCTTCTTAGGGTTCTGGGGTACAGAGGGAGTCTCTGTGGTGGGCTTACCACCTCCCTCCTTAGGTTCTTGGGGACCTGTCCCCCCCTTCTTGGAGTCTCCCCCCTGGGACTTGACAACCACCCTGGTTCTCAACCACTCATCAGCTGCCTCCCCTAGCTCTCTAGGGTTGGTCAGCTTAGAGTCCACTAGATGCTGGCGTAACCTTTCTTGGATACAATTGGTCAAGATGTGCTCTCTCATGATCAGATTGTATAACCCCTCATAAGTATTTACTTTGTTGCCAATAATCCAGCCCTCTAGTGCCTTTAGTGAGGTGTCCACAAAGTCAACCCAAGACTGGGTACTGACCTTCTGGGTGTCCCTGAACTTCATTCTATATTGCTCTGGGGTCAGACCAAACTTCTTGACTAAGCACCTCTTCATACTAGGGTATGAATCTGCCTCCTCCCCCCTTAAGGTCAGAAGCCTATCCCTCCCTGAGTTGGGGACCAACTCCCACAAAAGGGAACCCCAGTATTGAGGCCTAACCCTTCTCATTTGGAGTGCCCTCTCAAAGGCCCCTAGCCACTTATCTATGTCATCCCCCTCTACATAAGCAGGAACCACCCCCTTGGGTAATCTGGGGCAAACTCCCCCACCCATGGACACCTCAGCTTCTTTATCGCTGCTTCCATCTTTTTTTTCTTTGCTTGCCCACTTCTTTTTTTCTAGGGCAAGCTTATCTGCCTCCAAAGCTATGTAGGCTAGCTGGGCTTCCAGCTCTCTCTCCCTGATGGATGGGTTCTCTCCTCCTGAAAGGACCCTCTTCCTACCACTAGCTTTGGGTCTGCCCCTAGTGACTGTATCCAGTGAGGACCGTTCCTCCTCTTCCTCACTTGGGGTCTGATGCCTTCCCTCCCCTGAGTGGTTAGAGTTAGCATCTTCCTCTTTTTCTTCCTCCACTGGAGCTTCCTCTGTCTCTACCTCTTGGGCCTCAGCCCATGCTGTCAGGGATGTGATCAGGATTTGCTTCCTGAGATCAGTGGTTGCAGGCAACCCTCTTTCAATACACAACCCCCTAAGCTGGACTACTGTCAGTGTGGGTAGGCTAGCCAGATCAAGCTCCATGGTTCCCTAGTTTTGTGTCACCAAAAACTTTTTGCAAAAATTGGAAACAAGAATTTAGAAAAATTACAAAAATTCAATAATTGAAATTAATCCAAATTAATTAAAAAAAATAAATAAAAAAAAATTAAAAATTAAAAACAATTTTTGCACTAGGACAATTTAAAGGATTTTTAATTTGTTTTATCTAAAACTGTAACGTGATATTGAACACAAGTACAGGATCCCGTCGCTGCTTCCAATTATGTTGGAAAATGGGTTATTGGTAGGGCAGGTAGGTACCTACACTTAGCAACAAGCCACAAACCTCCACAAAAGTACAGTTAGGTCTCAGTAAATTAATCCCAGCTCTACCCTTGGTAGCTTGGCATCGAGCGTCAAGGCTTAACTTAGGAGACAAAGTGTAAAGCATTCAAATATCACAAAACAGTAATTAAATAAAACACAGGAAACAGTTTAAAAATCCAAAACCAATTTATAAAAATAGCTTATATTTTTATCTTTAAAATGACACAAAAACGATTAAAATCGGTTCAGGGGAACCGGAGATATGAATTTTTAAAGTATTATTATTTTCTAGCGCTTAGAAACGAAAAGCGCCAATCGGGTCATCTGGTTGCACCAGGACCGGGGCAAAGTCAAACTTTCAGGCCGACCGCGATGGAGCCCTGCTCGGCTACAAGTCGCGGGAGGCCTCGGTTAAAAAGTTACCTTCTGACTTAGTCTCTTTTTTGATGTTTTTCTTCCCCGGGACGAACCTGCCAGTTGGATCCGACCTCCTGGAGCCCTTGTCCGGATACGCGGAGTCGGTTTCCTCGGTGGTGATTTTTACCTTCGGACTTAGTCGTTTTTTCGAGATGAAAATCCTTCGACCGGGGTAAACCTGGATCTTGATCCGACGTCCGTGGAGCCCTTCTCGGATACGATGGCTGGAAGGTCCCGGTCAACTTTTTACGTTCGGACTTAGTCTCTTTTTCGGATGTTTTTCTTTACCGGGACGAACCACAAAGTCAGGCCGGGTCGCGGTTGAGGCAAGCCGGCTAGAATTTCCGCGTCGGGTCGGTCACTTTATGGAGCTTTTTTCTAAAAATTCTCCAGTCTTCTCCAAACTTCTGGGGCTTCACCCAGATGTTCTTTTAAGGTTCTTTTGGGGTCCACAGCTCACCCCAAGGGTCCAGAAGTTCTGTGATGGTCCTTGGGAAGTGCGGACTTCAACTCCCAGAATGCACCTGGCGCAAACTCCTTTTTGGCCACTGGACAGTGGTCAGCTGGTCACTTTTTCAGGAGTTGGTGCAGGGGACTCTGGTTAGCAATTTTTCACCTGTAGCAAACAGGGAGTCCCTCCTTGAACCAGTGGAAGCCAGGCAAAGTCCTTCTTGTGGTGAAGCCCAAGTGTGCAGCTGGTGCAGTCTTTCTGAGTGCAGGGTCCAGGTGCAGGCCAGGGGTCCAGCAGGGCAGTCCTTCTTCTCCTTGTAGTTCTTTCTTCTTGAAATTTGGTGGGGATCTGAGGCGTGGGTGCAGGTCTGCCAGTTTTATCCTTGCTCCTGGGTGAAAAGCAGGGGGGCCCTGGTCCTCCAATCAGGGACAGGGTCGTCCCCCTGTGATGACCACTTCCTGGGAAGTGTGGCAAAAATCCATCCCAGAAGGCAACAGTCTCTAAAAATCCAAAATGGATGAATCTGATTTTTGGAGGAGAGAT
The DNA here is from genome assembly GCF_031143425.1 of Pleurodeles waltl. NCBI lineage: Eukaryota > Metazoa > Chordata > Amphibia > Caudata > Salamandridae > Pleurodeles > Pleurodeles waltl. The sequence continues at coordinate 253,701,893 of NC_090439.1, forward strand.
CTGGCTGAGCCCACCCACTGGTGTGGCTAAAAATCATAAACACACCCATCTCCTGCCCTCTCCTAATCTAATCAAGGGGGCACCTAGCTGTCTGGGGTTGCAGGATGTGGGGGTGTTGCTGGGTGCTCCAGATGTCCTTCTCTGCCTTTGAAGACCAGTTTGGCAGCCCTCCCCCTTCCTGCCTCACCATCTGCTGAGGGGAGATTCTCTCCCCCAAGCACATTCCTTTGTGTGAAGTCAGGCCACTTCACACCTCATTAAAGTAGCCTGGCAGAAGCTGCTGCAGGCTGGCCAATCAGAGCACAGCAGCAAAAACAATGCAGAGCTGAAATTGGCAACTTTTTAGGTAAAGTCTAAACTTTTTACCTGCACTAGTTATATTAAATCCAACAACTGGAAGTTGTGGGATTTATTATAACAATCAATTTGATACCAAATTCTTGGTATGTAACATTTAAGGAGACTTTAAAATTTAAAATAAAGTCTGCCCATTCTAGCCTATGAAGGCCATTTACTTCAATGAGGGAAAAACGAATTTGGCTGTTTTTACCTCACCAGGGCTTATAAATCTATTTTTATAAAGTCCCTGCTTATAGTTACATGGCACCCAGCCCTAGGGGCACATAGGGCACACCTTAGGGGTGACTTATATGTAAAAATAAGGTAATTTAAGACTTTGGAAGTACCTTTAATTCCAAAGTCGAATTTGCATATAACTTTAATTTAAAAGCAGCCAGCAAGGCATGCTTGCTTTTAAAATGACACTGGGCACCTCAGCAATGCACCTAGGTGTGCACCACCTATGCTGTGGTCCCTAAACCTACATGCCCTACCATATACTAGGGACTTATAGGTAGGTTAACTTAGCCAATTATAATTAGCCTAATTTGCATATCCATTTTACACAGAGCACAGGCCCTGGGACTGGTTAGCAGTACCCAGGGCACCATCAGAGTCAGGAAAACACCACCATAAAGTGGAAAATGGGGGCAAAAAGTTAGGGGGCCTCTGCAATCAGCCCCAGTTTCTCACACAACCCCCCCCCAGCCCACACGCCCAGGAGACTCAGCCCAACCCTGGGAGAGTCTTCCTGGCTTGTTAGGCGAGGAAGACAGTGCAGAAAACTGGCTGTCCCTTTGCAGGGCCTACTCTGCCTTATATCCTCCTGTCAGGGTCACTCCCTCTGGGTAGTGAAGCCATCCCAACAGTAAAAGGACCCAACCCAAACTGAAACTTCCCTCTAGGGGGGTCTTCCTCCTCTCTCTCTGCCAACTTGGGTAGTGAGGTGCCCACCTCCCCTACTCCTAACTTTGCTAGGGCAACACCTAGCTTACCCAAAGAGGTCACCCAACACTTGAGCAACCCCACCATGACCAACAGGGTCAGGGGGCCTACTTTGCTATTGGCCCTGGGGTCTGCCTCCCAGGCCAAGTACAGTGCTGCCAGGAAGGCTAGCACCCAGCAGAGGCTACTGACAGCTGTCAGTACCCAGAACCACACCCTAAGCTCTCCACTGACAGGTGGCTGAGCTGCTTTAGGGGCAACTTTGGGGTCCTGGCACCCCTCTTGCTGTCTAGAGTGGGGGGCTACCACCTCCTGTGGCAGACACCCTCCTTCCACTCTCCCTTCTGTCAGTGCAGGGGCAACACCTTGCATCTGGACAGCTGCCTGACTACTCAGGACTTCCTTGGGGTCAGGTGAGGCCTCACCAGTGCCACCTCTGGGCTCCCCCCTTACTGGGGCAGAAGGCCTTTGGCTCCCTGGAACTCTCTTTAAGAGTGGCCTACCCTTCCTTTTCTTCTTTCCTTTTCTTGGGGACCCCTGTCTCCTAACTGTAGGGACTGACTCCCCAGGACTTTGGGTTGGGGGGGCGCCCTGGGCGACCACCCCATCTGTGACCAGACTCACCTCTGGGAGGTCATTGCCCAGGATACAATCTAGGGGAAGGTCAGCACTGACTACCACCCTAATCCAGTCAAGGATACCCTCCCTCTCTAGGGGCACTATGGCTACAGGTTTGGAGGTGACCTCCCCTGTGGCTATCCTGACTTTCTTTGTCTTTCCTGGGACATACATGTCTGGGGTCACTAACCGGTCACTCACTACAGTGTGACTGGCACAGGTGTCTCTCAGGCCAGTGGTAGGGATCCCATTCACTTGAATGTGGTGGAAGTGCCTACTCCCACCCTCAGGGATCACCAGCTTACCATCTGGTCCTGTCTCCCAGCACAATGCTAGGAGGACTTCATCATCTGAGGAATCCTCCTCTATGGCTACACTGGACAGCCCAGTGCTAACCACTTTCTTTGGACAGGCTGCATCTCCTCTGAAGTGACCTGTCTGCTGACAGTCAAAGCAAGCCCTACTGTCCAAGAGCTTTTTTAACCCTGGGTCTCCCTGTCTCTGCATGTCAGATTGGGAGTGGGATTTACTCTCCTCCTTCTTAGGGTTCTGGGGTACAGAGGGAGTCTCTGTGGTGGGCTTACCACCTCCCTCCTTAGGTTCTTGGGGACCTGTCCCCCCCTTCTTGGAGTCTCCCCCCTGGGACTTGACAACCACCCTGGTTCTCAACCACTCATCAGCTGCCTCCCCTAGCTCTCTAGGGTTGGTCAGCTTAGAGTCCACTAGATGCTGGCGTAACCTTTCTTGGATACAATTGGTCAAGATGTGCTCTCTCATGATCAGATTGTATAACCCCTCATAAGTATTTACTTTGTTGCCAATAATCCAGCCCTCTAGTGCCTTTAGTGAGGTGTCCACAAAGTCAACCCAAGACTGGGTACTGACCTTCTGGGTGTCCCTGAACTTCATTCTATATTGCTCTGGGGTCAGACCAAACTTCTTGACTAAGCACCTCTTCATACTAGGGTATGAATCTGCCTCCTCCCCCCTTAAGGTCAGAAGCCTATCCCTCCCTGAGTTGGGGACCAACTCCCACAAAAGGGAACCCCAGTATTGAGGCCTAACCCTTCTCATTTGGAGTGCCCTCTCAAAGGCCCCTAGCCACTTATCTATGTCATCCCCCTCTACATAAGCAGGAACCACCCCCTTGGGTAATCTGGGGCAAACTCCCCCACCCATGGACACCTCAGCTTCTTTATCGCTGCTTCCATCTTTTTTTTCTTTGCTTGCCCACTTCTTTTTTTCTAGGGCAAGCTTATCTGCCTCCAAAGCTATGTAGGCTAGCTGGGCTTCCAGCTCTCTCTCCCTGATGGATGGGTTCTCTCCTCCTGAAAGGACCCTCTTCCTACCACTAGCTTTGGGTCTGCCCCTAGTGACTGTATCCAGTGAGGACCGTTCCTCCTCTTCCTCACTTGGGGTCTGATGCCTTCCCTCCCCTGAGTGGTTAGAGTTAGCATCTTCCTCTTTTTCTTCCTCCACTGGAGCTTCCTCTGTCTCTACCTCTTGGGCCTCAGCCCATGCTGTCAGGGATGTGATCAGGATTTGCTTCCTGAGATCAGTGGTTGCAGGCAACCCTCTTTCAATACACAACCCCCTAAGCTGGACTACTGTCAGTGTGGGTAGGCTAGCCAGATCAAGCTCCATGGTTCCCTAGTTTTGTGTCACCAAAAACTTTTTGCAAAAATTGGAAACAAGAATTTAGAAAAATTACAAAAATTCAATAATTGAAATTAATCCAAATTAATTAAAAAAAATAAATAAAAAAAAATTAAAAATTAAAAACAATTTTTGCACTAGGACAATTTAAAGGATTTTTAATTTGTTTTATCTAAAACTGTAACGTGATATTGAACACAAGTACAGGATCCCGTCGCTGCTTCCAATTATGTTGGAAAATGGGTTATTGGTAGGGCAGGTAGGTACCTACACTTAGCAACAAGCCACAAACCTCCACAAAAGTACAGTTAGGTCTCAGTAAATTAATCCCAGCTCTACCCTTGGTAGCTTGGCATCGAGCGTCAAGGCTTAACTTAGGAGACAAAGTGTAAAGCATTCAAATATCACAAAACAGTAATTAAATAAAACACAGGAAACAGTTTAAAAATCCAAAACCAATTTATAAAAATAGCTTATATTTTTATCTTTAAAATGACACAAAAACGATTAAAATCGGTTCAGGGGAACCGGAGATATGAATTTTTAAAGTATTATTATTTTCTAGCGCTTAGAAACGAAAAGCGCCAATCGGGTCATCTGGTTGCACCAGGACCGGGGCAAAGTCAAACTTTCAGGCCGACCGCGATGGAGCCCTGCTCGGCTACAAGTCGCGGGAGGCCTCGGTTAAAAAGTTACCTTCTGACTTAGTCTCTTTTTTGATGTTTTTCTTCCCCGGGACGAACCTGCCAGTTGGATCCGACCTCCTGGAGCCCTTGTCCGGATACGCGGAGTCGGTTTCCTCGGTGGTGATTTTTACCTTCGGACTTAGTCGTTTTTTCGAGATGAAAATCCTTCGACCGGGGTAAACCTGGATCTTGATCCGACGTCCGTGGAGCCCTTCTCGGATACGATGGCTGGAAGGTCCCGGTCAACTTTTTACGTTCGGACTTAGTCTCTTTTTCGGATGTTTTTCTTTACCGGGACGAACCACAAAGTCAGGCCGGGTCGCGGTTGAGGCAAGCCGGCTAGAATTTCCGCGTCGGGTCGGTCACTTTATGGAGCTTTTTTCTAAAAATTCTCCAATCTTCTCCAAACTTCTGGGGCTTCACCCAGATGTTCTTTTAAGGTTCTTTTGGGGTCCACAGCTCACCCCAAGGGTCCAGAAGTTCTGTGATGGTCCTTGGGAAGTGCGGACTTCAACTCCCAGAATGCACCTGGCGCAAACTCCTTTTTGGCCACTGGACAGTGGTCAGCTGGTCACTTTTTCAGGAGTTGGTGCAGGGGACTCTGGTTAGCAATTTTTCACCTGTAGCAAACAGGGAGTCCCTCCTTGAACCAGTGGAAGCCAGGCAAAGTCCTTCTTGTGGTGAAGCCCAAGTGTGCAGCTGGTGCAGTCTTTCTGAGTGCAGGGTCCAGGTGCAGGCCAGGGGTCCAGCAGGGCAGTCCTTCTTCTCCTTGTAGTTCTTTCTTCTTGAAATTTGGTGGGGATCTGAGGCGTGGGTGCAGGTCTGCCAGTTTTATCCTTGCTCCTGGGTGAAAAGCAGGGGGGCCCTGGTCCTCCAATCAGGGACAGGGTCGTCCCCCTGTGATGACCACTTCCTGGGAAGTGTGGCAAAAATCCATCCCAGAAGGCAACAGTCTCTAAAAATCCAAAATGGATGAATCTGATTTTTGGAGGAGAGATCTGGCTGAGCCCACCCACTGGTGTGGCTAAAAATCATAAACACACCCCTCTCCTGCCCTCTCCTAATCTAATCAAGGGGGCACCTAGCTGTCTGGGGTTGCAGGATGTGGGGGTGTTGCTGGGTGCTCCAGATGTCCTTCTCTGCCTTTGAAGACCAGTTTGGCAGCCCTCCCCCTTCCTGCCTCACCATCTGCTGAGGGGAGATTCTCTCCCCCAAGCACATTCCTTTGTGTGAAGTCAGGCCACTTCACACCTCATTAAAGTAGCCTGGCAGAAGCTGCTGCAGGCTGGCCAATCAGAGCACAGCAGCAAAAACAATGCAGAGCTGAAATTGGCAACTTTTTAGGTAAAGTCTAAACTTTTTACCTGCACTAGTTATATTAAATCCAACAACTGGAAGTTGTGGGATTTATTATAACAATCAATTTGATACCAAATTCTTGGTATGTAACATTTAAGGAGACTTTAAAATTTAAAATAAAGTCTGCCCATTCTAGCCTATGAAGGCCATTTACTTCAATGAGGGAAAAACGAATTTGGCTGTTTTTACCTCACCAGGGCTTATAAATCTATTTTTATAAAGTCCCTGCTTATAGTTACATGGCACCCAGCCCTAGGGGCACATAGGGCACACCTTAGGGGTGACTTATATGTAAAAATAAGGTAATTTAAGACTTTGGAAGTACCTTTAATTCCAAAGTCGAATTTGCATATAACTTTAATTTAAAAGCAGCCAGCAAGGCATGCTTGCTTTTAAAATGACACTGGGCACCTCAGCAATGCACCTAGGTGTGCACCACCTATGCTGTGGTCCCTAAACCTACATGCCCTACCATATACTAGGGACTTATAGGTAGGTTAACTTAGCCAATTATAATTAGCCTAATTTGCATATCCATTTTACACAGAGCACAGGCCCTGGGACTGGTTAGCAGTACCCAGGGCACCATCAGAGTCAGGAAAACACCACCATAAAGTGGAAAATGGGGGCAAAAAGTTAGGGGGCCTCTGCAATCAGCCCCAGTTTCTCACACTCGCTGTTCTTGTGTGCATTAGCATCATCTGGCAGAGGAGCAGTGGCACCCGAGCACCAGGGGGTTGTATCCCACATGGCCATAGAGGGCCACACTACGGAATCGTACTTCACCAGTGGGACGGAGGGCGAGGGGAGCTCCACGGCGGGACAGGAGCTGAGACCAGTGACACGGACTCATCCTCTGATGGGAGCTCCCTTGTGGTGGCCACCCCCGTCTACAGGTACAGCGGCCACCCCCCTTCTAGCACCGCCCCCCAGCAGCCCCTCAGCCTTTGCCCCGTGCCCACTCACCCGGGAGGGTGGGCATCACCTTCACCCCAGGCATTTCAGGCCCTGCCCCAGTCACCCCTGCTGCCCTCAGTGAGGAGGCCATTGACCTCCTCAGGTCCCTCACTGTTGGGCAGTCTACCATTTTGAAAGCCATCCAGGGTGTAGAAAGGCAGTTGCAACAAACAAATGCATTCCTGGAGGGCATTCATTCTGGTTAGGCGGCCCTTCAGCGAGCTTTTCAGACTCTGGTCTCAGCACTGATGGCAGCCATTGTCCCTGCGTCTAGCCTCCCCCTTCCAACTTCCTCCTCCCCGACCCAATCCCCTGTACCTCAGCCTATCCCAAGCACACCTACAGACCAGCATGCACACACATCAACACACAAGTGAAGCTCAGGCAAACATAAGCACCACACATCCCACAGGCACACACATGCAGACACACCAACATCCACTGCCTCCACTGTGTCCCCCTCCTCCTCGTCTCCCTCCTCCCTCCCTGTCTCGTCTACACTCACACCTGCATGCAGTACCTCTACAGCCACTACGTCCCTCTCCTGCACACCCACCACCACACCCCGCTCACGTGCAGTCACCACCCCCACTACCATTCACACGTCCCCTGTGTCCTCTCCCAGTGTGTCTTTGACGCCCCCTCCGAAGATACACAAATGCAGGCACACACCCACCCAACCGCCATCCACCTTATTACAGCCTCCAGCGCATGCACCTTCACCCAAAGTCAGCAAACGAACACCTCCTACAACCACAACCTCTTCCTCCACTCCCAAACCCCCTCTAGCTACCCATCCCAGTGTGTCAAAAAACACTTTTCCTGTCCAACCTTGACCTCTTTCCCACACCTCCCCCACCCCGTCCGTCTCCTAGGTCACGACCTAGCACCTCAGCCACAACATATCCGGGACCAGTGGCGCCTGTAGCCACTGGAATCTGGAGTGCACTGGCCACCAGGGCAGCCAATGTGGCACAGAGCCACAGCACAGACAGTCCCCCACCTGTGAAACATCAGAAGTTGGCCAGTGCCTGGCTGGAGAGGGGGAAGACTCCAGCCACCAAAGCCGCTCCCAGGGGTCCCGGTGGGAGTGTGGAGTCAGCTGTGACACCTTCCAAGGTGGGGAAGGGCCACAAGAAACCCGACAAGTCTGGGAAGAGCAGCACGGCGGAGCAGACCGCCATCATCCCTGCTGCCCAAGAGGCCACCGCCAGCACAAGCCCAGCTGCCCAGGAGGCCACCGCCAGCACAAGCCCAGCTGCCCAGGAGGCCACCGCCAGCACCATCCCAGCTGCCCAGGAGGCCACCGCCAGCACCAGCCCAGCTGCCCAGGAGGCCACCGCCAGCACAAGCCCAGCTACCCAGGAGGCCACCTCCAGCACAAGCCCAGCTGCCCATGGCCATGAAGGACCACCAGCAAAAGACCCGCTGGGCCATGAAGGACCGCCAGCAAAAGCCCCACTGGGCCATGAAGTACCGCCAGCAAAAGCCACGCTGGGCCATGAAGGTCCGCCAGCAGCTGAGTCCCTGCAATGGAGACCGCTGTCTCAAGCACCGCTGAACAGGGCACCACCGTCTCAAGCACCGCTGAACAGGGTACCACCGTCTCAAGCACCGCTGAACAGGGCACAGCCTCCTCAAGCACCGCTGAACAGGGCACCGCCGCCTCAAGCACCAATGAACAGGGCACCGCCACCTCAAGCACTGCTGAACAGGGCACCACCGCCTCAAGCACCGCTAGCCCATGAGCGCCAAGGGCACTGACGCTACTGAGTCGGTCACAGGCAGACTGAAGCACTCTGAGCACCATGCTCCCTCCAGAACCAGTGGAGAGATCCATCCACTACCTCTGTCCTAAGCAGGATGAAGCACTCTGGGCGCCATGCCCCCTCCAGAACCAGTGGAGACTCTTATCCACTTGAGAGACTGTGGCTTTGCACTCCCCAGGATGGAACAGTGGGCAACTCACCCACTGTATAGACTTGAGAGACTGTGGCTTTGCACTCCGCGGGATGGAACAGTGGGCAACCCACCCACTGTATAGACTTGAGAGACTCTGGCTTTGCACTTCCCAGGATTGAACAGTGGGCATGTGGCCCCCTCGTGGATATGGCGTTGTGCACTCAACCGGCTGAGGTGCCCCCCCCTTTCCCTCCCTCTGAGGTGCCTGTTTGCTTGCTCTCTGATGCCCCTGCAGTGTTCTCTCCGTCATGGTCGGGGATCTTGTGTGGGCCTCGCCCATACTGTGTGGGCCCAGTGTTCCACGGACTTAATTGGAGCCCTACCTGGACTACTATGCTTGGTATATATTTTGTAAATGGTGTATATATATATTTTTGCGTACTTGTTTTTAATATATTACAATGGTTACACTCATTTTCTATTGTCTTTGCATTCTTCCTGGGGGGTGTAACTGTGATGTATTAATATGCAGTAGTGTGTGTGTTGTAGTGGGTGAGGGTGGGGGTGTTGCGTGTTGCGTGTGTGTCCCTGTTTTTTCCCTCCCCTGTGTCGTAGGTGCAGTACTCACCGTGGTCTTTGCCGCCGGCGTTCATGCTCCTGGTAGAGGAGGAGGAAGACTATCGCAGGTTAAATTTGGAGTTCCGGGTCCATGGTGTCCTCGTTCCTCGTGGGATGTGTAGAGGTGAGCGTTTTCCCGTTTTCCCTTTGGAATTCCTGTTTCCGCCGTGTTTTTATCCATGGTGAATTCGCCCTGAAAAAGGTGGCAGATTGGTGGGTTGTAGTAGTGTGGGCGGTACATTGTCTCCCGTCTGTCTGTTGGCGGTGACCGCCGCGCTGTTTGTTTATACCGCCGTGGCAGTCAGAGTGTTAAAGTGGCTGTCTTTGTTGGCGGTTTCCGCCACGGTCGCAATTGCAAATTTTTTACCGCTGGCGTGTTGGCGGTCTTACTGCCGCTTTAAGACCGTCCGCCAGGGTTGTAATGACCACCTCTGTGATTTAGTCACAGTCATATAAAGCCATTTCTGAATCCAGAAATAATTATTTTCCAGACACTGACACACCCATCGAAACAGTAATACAGCCACTTACAGACCTACGCTAATACTGAGACACACACTAACACACCCACTAATGCAGTCATGTGCACACTCAGCCAAACACTTATGTAGTGACTGACACACCCAGGTATAGACCGATGCACAGAAAGACATACCCAGCCAAACAATAATGCAGCTACAGAGTCAGCCAAGCTCAGACTGATGTAGGTATTGACACACCTTGGTACACACTGATACAGCTACTTACACACCCACCAAACACTAGTACAGATACTGTCACATCCAGGTAGACACTGATGCAGACACTCACACGTCAGCCAAACACTAATCCAGACACTTACACACCCATGCACATGCTGATGTAAACACTCACACTCAGCCATACACTAATACAGCCAGTGGTACACAGAAATGTTTTGATGCAGCCACCTAGAAAACAATTGACAAACAGATGCAGGCACTGACAGAAGAAAGCATCCAATGATGCAGACATTGACAGACCCAGGCACACACTAATATAACCACTGACACAGCCACCCAAACACTAATGCAGCTACTGGGTCAACCAGGCACACACCAATGCAGCCACTGACACACCTATGCACACACTGATACAGCTACTGACACAACCAAGCACACACCAAGATAAACACAGCGACATAGCAAACACTAATGCAGTCACTGACATACCCATGCACACACCAGTGCAAACACTGACACACCCAGCAAAGACTAATGCAGCCACTAACACAATCAAGCACACACTGATGCAGTCACTGACCCACCCAGGTAGACACGAATACAGCCACTAACACGGCCAGCTAAACAGTAATACAGCTACTTACAGACCCAGGCATACACTGAGACACACAGCAACATATCCAGTTCACTAAATATTCAGTCAGACACTCAGGGAATCACTGATACACTGATGCAATATATTGTCAAATGCAGGAACAGCTAGCCTCCTATCTACACACTAACTATATGTATTTATAAATCTATACTAAAAGACATATAGAACCTTTCAGCCACTGATATGATCCCTTAAGTTGTTAGTTACTTGATTATAGTACCTAATTTAATACTATGTTTTGTAGACGTGGATGTATTTTTTATTTGCGTTTCAGATATCCACTTGTATTTAAAGAAGGATTACAATGCCCGAGAAGACACTAAAAAGAAAGCAACAGAAGCAACAGTATTACCTGCGTTAAACTGAAAGTGAAAATGAAGATAAGGTGGAGAATGTGTGGAGGAAAAAAAACAGCCCGTAAGAGTACCAAGGAGTTTCTGAAAAAATATGTAAAAAAATTAAAAATGAGGGAAAAGTTACAAATAAAAAGCAAAGTTTGAAATGAGCTCAGAAAGAACAAGGAATACGTAACTTTGATAGTGGCGAATGTTATAAGAAAACAGATAGTTTGACATGGAGACAGAAACAACTTAAACAGATGCAAGTTAAAATGTTTCGAAATAGAGTAATACAGAATTTGCAATGGAACATGAAGCAGTATAGAAGAAGTGCTGCACTTAAGCAAAAGCAACATATTGAGAGTGTAGTTGACAAAGTATTTGCTGTGAAGAGGAAACTATTTATCTCGATAGTGAACAAAATGAGGATGATAGATAAAACAGTATTGTCTTTGAAGAAAAAAAACGTAAAATAGGCTAATTAATAAAACACATTTTTTCAAGATTTTTAAAGGTGAATGGAAGCACACATCTAGTACAGAGCCTTTTTTAATGAAGAAAGCTACTTACAAGAGAACACATTAGTGCATGTAGTTGATACATCTGGTTGTTATGAGGTAAAAGATGGTACTCCCATTGCAAAAGATGAGATGGCTCCTAAAAATGTAGGGGAAGTGATAGCTGACGAGGTACAAGGAAGGCGTAGACAGGCCACTTTATGGTAATGGAACTGTAGCAGTATTTGCAGTGTTCGTCAGGAATCGATTGTATAGTGGGAACTTTCCTACATAAAATTCCATGCAAAAGAGTCAATCTGAAAATTTGAATTTTGCAAGGATTAGATCCATGCAAAGTGAGGACCTATACTAATTTACAGGGGTATTCACCTATATGTCTATCCAAGAAAGTGTGCACCTATAATCACTTCAGAATTTTAGCTGTTCATCACTTTAAAATATGAAATCTATTTATGAGACATTACTTTGTGAAAACTCCTGCCTTATGTTTAGGAGAAATTAATAGAGCTCTGTTGCATGCTACACTAGCAGACATAGAAACTGTGTTCGGTTCTTTGGTCCTGAACAGGAGTGAGGGAAAATGAGGAGTGGATATGTGCGGTGTAGAAGAACAGGACACAAGTATTAGTAGGAACTACACAAGAGATTGCAAAGTTTAACACAGTTTCCTTCAGAGAAACCAAACTGTGGGCCACATTTACAAGTCCCTAGCGGCAACGTTGTGTCACTTTTGTGATACTCCGGTGTTGCTAACCACTTCTCCATATTTACAAGGAGGTGTAACACCACATTTTGTGGCTTTACACCTCCTTGTAAAGTTGGGCCCCTCCAACCAAGTTTCCTGCATCAGAGGGGCATGCAATGGGTGTTGCAGTTGGCGTTCCACTGCAACACATATTGCTTTTGACGCTGCCCCAGATTTACAAGAATTTGTAAATTTGAGGCAGCGCCAAAATCTAATGTCACCCCAGGGGTGGCGTTTACATGGCTCAACAAGGTGACATACTTTTATTCCTCCTCATTTTTTGCTTTTTCTATGTGTGCTGCATTGTGCAGCACACATAGAAAAATCAAAATGGCATGGATGAATGTTTATGTGCAGGAAGGGACACCTTCCTGCACATAACCAATCACACCCCTCAACGCAGGCTGCTTAATTTAGCTCCTGCCCAGGGGGAAATGCAGGGTTGCATTGTACTCTTGTAACTACGGCGCATCCCTGTGTTTCAACACCGGTGCAGCATGTTGCTGCTAATTTTGGTGCAGCACTGCGCTATGCCAGTTCCTTGTAAATCTGACCCTGTGTTTGTATTTATTGTCGACGCACTCACTTCAAAAGCCATGCTTGCAATGTTGTTTTGTTCTTAAAAACTGAACAAGAGAACAGCGATAAGCGGCAAGAATGTGCTGTATATTTATTTGTGGAGGAATGCTTTGTTTTGTCAACACAGGAAATCATATGTAGGTATTGCTATGATAAGTTAAAGAATGACAAATGCAAATCAGAGCAATACATAACAAGTTAGAATTGGTATCAATTCCAGAACTTTGAGAATTCAATATTTATGATACACCCTTTTCAAGCAATAGTTCTTAAGGAGCCAGAGACTGGTTTACTACTACCGAGAGAGCTCCAGAAAGGCCAAATAAAGTGCTGCCTACTTTCCTTTAGATTTTAAACAGATCATTGAAATTGTGAATGTAGAAAGAGATATTGATGAACAACTTATCTTTACTAATGTGCCTACAAAAAAAAAAAAAATCTGGCAGGAGTTAGTGGATGTTAATAAAGTTAAAAAAGCTACTTTATACTTGAAGCAAAATAATATTTATCACAAAAATATCGATGTTGTTGGAGATGGAACTTGTATGGAGGATGAAATATTACTATCGAGTGGAAAGATTGAAGAAGTGGATGGAACCAAATCAGAAAAAATAAACAAACACTATTGTATCCATCCACTCCATTCCAAGGAAGTTTTTGGTGATGCTATTGGTCTCTTTGAAATAAAACAAAAAAGAGGTACTCCAATGAGTGTGTGGGAGAAAGGTTTATAGGTGCACTGTTTTCCACAACTATTTCCAACTGGAGTTGATGACTGATATGATGACCACTCCATACAAATACCAGCAGCTGAGTACACCTTCAGAGGACCCTAGTGTGAAAATAATTTGATTAATGTGATGGCATGCTAACGTGGAGCCAATGGGTATTGGTATCATTGTCATGGTGAACTGAAATGTATGTTAAGAAACTTAGGTGTACCTACTTGGTTTGTGAAACTCAGTTGTGCAGAGTAGGCTTGGGATGACTCACTTGACTTTTTGAGAGAAGCAAACTCAATCATTAAGGACATCAATTTAAAGACAGCTGGAGAACTTTGCTCTTTGGATCCTGCTAATGTTTGTAGATATTTTAACCACGTTTCAAGTCATGCTATCTTTCATCTGCAATTAAACAAATTCTCCTTCTTAATCATTATCATTTGTAGAGCACAACTATCACCAAACTGGTATTCTGACCCTGAAAACACATGTAGACAGGTACAACTGCCAAATGTGTAACCATCAAAATGAAGACAGAGAAAGACTTATGCGCGGAAAAGTCAAGTCTATAAGGCTATTCTGAATTGCAGTAGATCAGTTACTGATCTGAGGGATGGCGGCAGTTTATTTCATAACTGAGTCGCTTTGACTGAGAAGGACCGACCCCCTTGTCTAGGCTTCAGAAACTTATTAGTACAAACTAATTCCCATATTTATACTTTTTTTGCGCCGCATTTGTGTCATTTTTTGACGTAAAAGCGGCGCAAACTTACAAAATACAATTGTATTTTGTAAGTTTGCGCCGCTTTTACGTCAAAAAATGACGCAAATGCGGTGCAAAAAAAGTATAAATATGGGAATTAGTTTGTACTAATGAGTTTCTGAAAAAGCGGCGCAAATGCGGTGCTAAAAAAGTATAAATATGGGCCTAAGTTTGACGTGGTGAAGATAAAAATATCACCCAGGAATACACTGTTCAGTCTTCATTGTAGGTGTACAGGATATGTGGCTTGTAACGCCTGAACACAATACACATGGCTTTAAAGAGAATTCTCTGCTTCAGAGGCAGCCGATGCAGTTCCTTCAAGGCATTTGATGCCGAGGATCTGCGAGCTCTGTTTAAGGCAAGTTTGGCAGCTGCCACCTGGACTCTGTATAGTCTGTTAAGCAGATAGTCTGGGATCCCAAGTAGTAAGGCATTATAGTAGTTCAGTTGACTGAGTATGACACTGCTTACTGCAAGCAGTTTAGCATGAGTAGGCAGCAGTGGTAGTACTTTCCTGAGAATACTTAAAAGATCAAAACATGTGCCTGCTATTTTTGTCACATGGTTTTCCAGGGATAACTTGTTATCAAAGAAACCCTTATTTAAGAACTGTATCTGATTGCAACAGCTCATCTCTAGATGAAAAAGGCCAAAAGTTAGAGGTCAAAGTCATGGGAATCTTACTTTCCGAACAACATAGAAATCTGTTTTATCCCTGTTTAATTTTAGTAAATTAGTATTCATCTAACTGACAATGTCCATCATGCATTTCTGAAACACCGTTATTGTCGTCTCTTGATTATTGTTAAAGGACAGAATCAGCTTGGTGTCATCAGCATAATTGACAAGCTTAAAGGCATGCTTCTTTATCAAAGTTATAGGTGGCCTCATATAAATATTGAACACAACAGAGCTGAGTTCTGACCCCTGCGGCACTTCCTATCGAAGATTTTTAAAATCAGACCAATAAGGGGGCAAGGCAACAGGCTGACAACTGTCTGATTTCTATTGAAGAAAGTCTAGACAGAAGAGCTTTTTGACCAACAGTGTCAAATGCAGCTGACAGATCAAACATGATCAAGACTTTTGACTGCCCACTATCCACACACATCTGTAGCTCATTCAACAGACCAAGTAAGGCTGGGTCCATACTGTGTTCAGGTCGAAAACCAAATTGTTCATCCTCAAGGAGAAACCTGAACCAATGGATTAACTGACAATTTCTTCCAGATCTGGAGTACCATTCCCAACTCAAAGTATTGGTTACACAGCTGCAATGTAGAGAGGAAAAACTAATCTCCCAGGTCTTTCAGTATCCCCAGAGGTATAGGGTCCAATGGGGATCCTCAAATAGTAGATCTACCTACAAGGGTCTCTTCTAAGATACTGCCAAAGGTATCAAGCCTACAAATGAGGCTGTCACCAGCATCCATACCCGTTGGGGTCGTCGTAGAAACTAACACTGGTAATTCAATAGAATTCTGACAATTAGTTGGATGGAGCGGTGTCTCTGGATTAACAGCAGTACTCATTTCAGGAGATATTGTCTGAATGGAGGCGCAAATATCTTTCATGAGCTTGCTCATCTTTTTGTCAAAGAAATCAGCAAGCTCATCACAGAGTACCTGGGAGGGAGGAACTTCTTACTTTAAACAGTCCGGGTCTGGTAATCCCTGAAGGATCTCAGAAACCTTCTTTGCCTGATTGTTGGCTGCAAGAATACTATCAGCATAAAAATGGCTTTAGCTTTACCAACCTCTCTTTTATAGGCACCCAATGCATTCTTAAGACTTATTTTATCTACTTCAGAATAAGCACTATACCACTTCCTTTCAAGCTTCTCGCATGCAAGTTTGAACTCTTTTAATGATTCATTATACCATGGTGCAGATGCTATGCAGAATGATTTTAAATTTATGAGGGGGGTTACTTTATCCAAAGTTTCAACAATCCCCTACTCATATCCTAGACAGTTATCCTCAACTGATTTTTAGGATCAATGTGTTGAAAAATGCAGGAGTAGTCTCGCAGTTGGTCTACTTAGTTTATTCCATGCTCTGCCTTTCATTGTTAGGCCTGTGGCTGGACTGTGGGGGGCAGAATTGCTTCAACAGAATGTGGAATGATATAAAGGTGTAGTGAGGTCTGGTCAGTCCAGTGCAATGGTAGAATATCTTTCACAGATGTAAACCCATGAGGGGCAAATATAAGATCTAAAGTGTGCCCCACCATATGAGTAGGGCCGTGCACTAGTTGATGAAGACCCAAGGCTTTGCATGACTCCCTCAATTCCTCAAACATAGATGAGGAATTGCTTCCTGCCCATAGATTAAAGTCCCCCCAAAATGAGGAAATTTGAGTGAGTTAGTACCATATTGGAAATTACTTTTATGAAACTGTCAGGAAGAGTGTATGGGGGTCCAGGAGGTCTGAAGCACAAGATGCCTAATAATGCATTGCGTTTCTTAGGCCTTAGAGCAAAACCCAAAAGCTTTGGGCTACCTAACTCATTGAGTTCAAAAATCATGAATTTCCACCTTTTTATTAGTATGTGGTTCATGGAATGTTTTAATCCCCAAAGGGTAAGTCATTCCCAGAACTGCTTCTGGGTCAGGAGTATTCCAGGTCTCTGTTATGAATAGTATATCCTAGTCCCCTGACTCTATTAGTAGATACATTTCATCTGTGTGTTTTACTAGTGATCTTGCATTAAGTAGGCCACAGAAGAGATGAGTGGGTTTCTTGCTGCAATCCATATGGGAGTCCTTAGGTTCTTCCTTACAAGTACTGGGTAAAGACAAAGAATTGTTGCTCTGCTTATTCTGCTTACCGATGTGGAGCAGTTGATCTCTCATGTAGGAGAGCCTTGTTCCCACATGATTAAACTCCCACACACCTGGAGCACAACTGGCAGTATGGCTGGCACTGTGCATGGTCGGTGCGCAGATGGGAGCAGACAGGCCTGCCTTTGGTAGGACAAATGCGCGGTCATGCCAGCATCCATCTGATATAGTCTTTCTAAAACCGAAGACTAGACTGGCACCCAAGATGGTGGCCAGAAACTTCCTGCTCTGACAGGCGTAAGTTGAAGAACATATTATATAAAAAGAATATGTAAAAAAGGTTAAAAAGCCAACTAATCAGTATTCATCTCCCCCAGGATGTGCATCATCAGCAGTGTGCCAGAATAAAGTGCAATATAGTCAATTTAAGAGTTAATGTCAGTCTTGCAGCCATACCTTTGACATACTGTACGGTTGTGCCACCATCTGTCTGATATAGTGTTCCTAAAACCAAAGCCTAGACCTGCACCCAAGATGCTGGTCAGAAATGTTGCACTCTGATAGGTGCAAACATAAGAACACAGTCTAAAACAAGCATATGTAAGCAGTTAAAAAGCCCACTAATCCATATTCATGACCCTCAGGATATGCAATTTCAGCAGTGTGCCAGAATAAAGTGCAATATATTTAATTTAAGAGTTATTGTTAGTCTCACAGCAATACCACCCATATGGAGAAGTGACATATTTTGTTTAGGCACAAACAGTACCAAGCAAGTGGTGCTCCTCATATCCACATGCTGTTATGGATGAAAGATTGACTAAAATTTGGAACATACAGTGATGAATCTGTACTCTCTTTCATATAACAGTATGTGACATGTGCTATTCCAAAAGACAGTGATGAAAAAGACCTGAAACAGCAAAAGGAAAATGTTATACAAAGTGTCCTTTTGGATTTCCAGAACCTTTAATTTCCAAAGGAAGGGTACACTGATTTGAAAATCACTGAAAAACACATAAAATCTCAGGAGAACAGAGGCCTCCAAGCATATTAATGACTATAATCTTCTGATTCTCAAATTGTGGAATGCTAAAGTGAATATATATAATTTATGGCAGACAATTCCATCACTGTTGCGTGTTGTTTGACTTCCTAAATAACAAAGTCAGAGAAGATGAAGAAGAAAGAGATGTGGAAGGAGATTTCTACTTAAAAAACCCTAACCAAGAAATTGTACAACTTCAGCCTGAAAATGCTTTCACATAGGGAAATTGGTTCCTATGAATGCTGGGATTAGTTGAGCTCAGCCAGGTTGTACTCAACATCAAGGGGAATTATTTGGGTAAGTCTGTACCTTGCAAGCATCTGAAATAGAGTCTTGAAGTCTTTTCCGGAAATTAAATACCCAGCAGAGTTCTTCATGGATATTACAGACATTGAGTAAACAGATATGTTGGACACTTACTATCCAAGAAGGAGTCCTTATCTTGAAAATGTGTGTCTTTATGAAATACTTCAACACTACAGATATAAAAACAATGTAACCGAAAATGTAGAGTAAGGGAAATATGCGGTAGTTACTTACGAAGGTCCTCTGGTGAGACATAAAAAAGTCAGTTTCATTAACCACTGAAAACTCCTGATAAAAGAGATTTTTTCTATTTAACACTTCTGCAAATGTTCAGCCTTGACATTCTGTATTGGAATGACTTGGAGAGTTTGACTATTAAAAAGATTCTTTCAAAGCTGTGAAACACAGCATTCAGGCCCTCATTACGAGTGTGGCAGTCTTTAAACTGTCACACTCACTGTGGCAGTCTTATCGCTGCGGACCCGGTGGTAAAGACCGCCACATTACAAGCCTGATGGTTTGACTTTGGCCAAACCGCCACAATGCTGCCCGTTCCACCAGTCCGGTCAGACCGCCGTGGCTGGCGGTGAACTCCTCCAGGCCAGCGGCAGGCCTAAGACTGCTGACCATATTAGGACGCATCAAACTGCCAGGCTTTTTGCTGCAGTTGCCATGCCATGAACACCCTGGTGGTAACTCACCCCGCAACAGGAATCCCCATTCCTGTCGGCAGCACACATACCCCCACATGTCCACACACTTGCAAACACACTCCTCCCACCCATCCACACACCTACAGACACATCCGTCCCCACACTTGCAGACACAACCCCCACCTGATTGCTTGTATACAAACACCCCCACTCACTCTCACACTGACTTACACACACCCCTACTTGCTCTCACACTGACACACAAATCCTGCACCAGAAGAACCAAAGAAATCTCTTGTGGAGTGACAGAGTCACTCCCCTGCTCCAAGCAGGTACCTTCCAAGGTGACGACCGGTACCCTGGTACTCCTCTCACAGTGACGAGTATGCTCCTAAGGACAAAGAGTGTGGACATCATTGACATAGACTGTCCTGAGGTCCTACTGACTCAATTTGGAGGAGGTAAGGTCTTGCCTTCCCGGAGAACAACGGTACCCCTGTGTATTGTGTCTTCTTTGCCTCCTGAGGCCTCTGTGGACTCTTTGCAAAATTCCTTCATGCACATCCTGGCCCAAGTCCCCAGCACTCCACCCTGTGATGCTCAACTCGCTGAGTTGTCCTCCGGCAGAGTGGGACCTTCTTTTGTTGTGCTGCATCAACCTCATTTTGCACCGCCTTTGAACCCAGATCCTGCAGCTTCTGGGGGTGCTGGCTGGCATCCTGAGGGCTCTCTAAAATTCTGAGAACCTCCTCTTCCTCCTAACACAGAGTTGTTGCCTCCAAGTCCCTCCTGGGTCCATCCAGCGCCATTTGGTGAAAAATGTCTTTTTGCCGTAGCATGGGCTTGATGGAGGCTTCCAACACAAAATCGCATCTGCAACTATCTTCACACAGTGGGACATCTTTTGCATCAAGCAGAAATCCGCAGACATCTTCCTAGGGTGCATTTCTGCAGTCTTCAACTAACCGGGGACTCTTCTTTTGCACCCTCTTCTGGGTTGGCAGGGGCTCCTTCCTGGAACTTCTTTCGACTTCTGGACTTGGTCCCCTTCCTTTGCAGGTCTTCAGGTCCAATAATCAAGCAGTTGTTCTTTGCAGACTTGGTTGGCTGCTGCAAAATCCCCAAAACGAGGTGTAGTGTGCCCTAAGGAAACTTGCAGTTCTTTTCTGGGCTCTGGGTTGGGGTAATTTACTTACCTTTACTGTATTCTTACTCTCCCAGTGATTCTGCACACACTACACTTGTCTAGGGGGGGAATTTGTGATTCACATTCCACTTTTTTAGTGTATGGTTTGTGTTGCCCCTAGACCTATTTTCTCCCTTTGCATTCTATAGGATTTCCTACTGTTTGCATTGTTCTATGACTATTTACTTGTCTAATTTTGGTGTCTAGCATATATATTGTATATAATACTTACCTCCAGAAGGAGTATTGTCTCTAAGATATTTTTGGTACTGTGTCACCCAAATAAATACCTTTATTTTTGGTAACACTGAATATTGTCTTTACTTGTGTATAAGTACTGTGTAACTATAAGTGGAATTGCATGGGCTTTGCATCTCTCCTAGTTCAGCCTAAGCTGCTCTGCCATAGCTACCTCTATCAGCCTAAGCTGTTAGAACACTACTACATTCACTAACAAGGGATAACTAGACCTGGTATAAGGTGTAAGTACCCAAGGTACCCACTATAAACCAGTCCCGCCTCCTACAATAAGCCAATATTCTCAAGGATATTAGCGTAGGTGTTCTCATAAAAGAAGGTAAGCATCGCTTGGAAAGTTGAGTTGAAAAGAAAGAAAAACCATTGTCTGCCTAATGCCTACACTTTAGAACTGCTCCTGTTTTAACACAGTATTACTAAACTTGGAGAAAGAAGAAACTTTGCAACTTACAGCAATAGCCAAATTGGAATACCAGGGAGTGACAGTGTCTCTAAATTAAAAACTACAAACAAAATTGATTTATTGGAAACACCTGTTCCCAGAACTGCTGGATTAGAAAAGTGTGTAAGTATTTGTAATAACTGTAGAGTAATTTTGCCTTGAAATTGAAATGTTGAGGAAGGATTAGTTAACGGTGCTTTGAGTAAAGTGATTGATTTCATTTCCTTTCCAAATAGGAATGAGGTTGAATATCTAGTTTTAAAACGTAATCAGGTTAATGAGGTAAAGCGAATAAGAAGGTCCATTGCATGTTTTTTACTTGTGAAAGACATGTATGTTCGAGAAAGCAGGTTCCAGTTTCTGTAGCATATGCTGTGACTATTAATATATCTCAAGGTCTAAACAGTAGATGCAGCAGTTATTAATATTGGTAGTACTGTGTTAAAGGAAGGTATGTCATATGTAGGCTTATCATGAGTTAAAACATTGTCCAGTTTGTATCTTGTTGAGTTTGATGACAGTAAATAAATACTGATCCAAGTTGTGTGATAGAATAGCACCGATTGAGAAGTGTTTATGCTCCCCAGTTAGGACAGTATCCCATTTATGAAAAACCATCTGCCTGAAGTGAAAACTTTGAAAGGGTGCTAACGATGTTGTGTGGAAGAAGGGAAAGAAAGACAGCAAAGGACTTGTTCAGGAAAAAACTGAAAATGCCAGAGATATTGTTGATTACCAGTGTCAAACCCCTCTGGTGTCAACTGCTATGCCAGTGTGGTTTTCAATGTGCTGCTTACATTGCCTCATGTTGATCATGCAATTGAACAGAGAAAATAGAAGAGATGGTGCTCTGCACTGTTTGGTTTCTTACAATGTCTCTTCAGTTATAGAAGTAAACCTCATTGTGTGTCACATATCCGAGACCTTGTAGATGCATACACTGGATCCCTACATTTTACCCAAAACAGTAATGAAGATACAAAGGAGTTTCTAATGGTGATGTTAGGAATTTTAGAGGATGAAAAAGTACCTCTTAATGACTTATTTAGACTTAGTAACTCATTGAGCCATGAGGGTGAAATTTGTTCTTTGACATCAACCACAGAACTAGATTCAGAGCAATTTATTTACTTAACACTACCGGATTACAAAACTGTCAATTTTGACAGATTGCTTGAAGAAGCTTCATAGAACAATACTTTAGAAATTGTCAATCAGGTCTTCCGTCAACTTTACATATATGAAGAAGTGGCAAATAGCTCATTATAATGCTGCAGCGATGCACAGCAGATGGAAGTAAATTTGAAACAGAAATGACACATTTTAAAGCAGGATAATTATCTATTTCAGGAAAAACAAATACCACTATAGCTCTTGTTTTTCATGTAGGAGCTAGTATTACAACTGGACACTACATCAACTATTTAAAAAGTACAACTGGATCAAGAGAACATAATGACAACAACCTCACCTTCAAGCAAACATTGTCTTATAAAGCTACTAAATTCTTATCTTTTGTTTCTTATACCTATGTTCTAAGGAGAATTACAACTGAAAAAGTTTAATAATATAATTGTAACAATTCGCATACAACTAGTTACAACATCACACAGCTTACCAGGGGTGATGTCTGTATAAGGCTTCTGAGATTCTGCTATGAAATTAAGGGTAGAACATTATAGAGCTGATGCCAGTAAATTGGAAACACTCATTACAGCTTATGGAGAAAAAAGTTACTAAGGCTATTATCTTACAAAGAGGAGTTACTATTACATCTAGATACTGCAAGTTGTGTTTCAAAACTAAAACTGGATGGATACAATATAATGAGAACAATATCAGAGTCAAACAGGAATGGCTACAGAACCTACCAAGTTAGAAGCAGGAATAGAATTGGAAAAGTAAACTAGTGTACTTCTAGTAGCTGTATTAACAGTTTTTATGACATCATACGGCCTACCAGGGGTGATGTCTTTATAAAGCTCTCCATGTGCTTGTGGGCTTTATAGATATTAATTGTGTTATAACACTCTTAATAAAAACACTTACATTTAGCATGTTTCTTTATATTAGATCAGTAAGTATAATTAAAACAATCAGCTAAATAATTGTAGTGAGTACAATGCATAGTGTCAGTATTTTTTCTATGATCTATGTGATTGTTTTCTCCCCCCGTTCAAGGATGTTTCTTTATACAGTACATCATTTATAGTGTAAAAATATGGAACCTGAGAACAGTAAAAAAGGGAAAAATAAATGGGTAAATCTAATATGATTACATTGCAGCATAAGAAATCTCTATTGCTTAATTAATGACATGATGTTTTGCAGAAACTAAAATTGTATTGTGTAAATTTATAAATTGTAACATTAACTTATATATATATATATTTTTTTTTACACAGATCAATGGAACCATCTGTTGGAGTAATGTAGGTTACTAATTGGTTCATTCAACATTTGTAATACATCCAATAACACACCCAGACACACAGTGACACATACACAAACACTTAGCAAACACTAATGAAGTCACTGACACACCAGGGAACACACTGATGCATACTCTAACACACCCAGAGACATATTGATGCATATGCTGCCACACTCTGCCACACACTGATGTATACACTAACATACACGGCCACACAGACTGACACAGACACTGACACACCCAGGCATACCATCATGTATACACTGACACAGTCAGTCACACCCTTATGCATACACTGTGGCACTCAGACATACACCAATGCAAACACTCACACACCTAGTGCATGTCATAATATACACAGGCATACTGTCATGTACACGCTGGCACAACAAGGCTCTCACTTATGAACAGACTAAGACACCTACGCACACACCGACACATACACTAACATACCCATGCACATGCTGATGCATATACTGACAAACAGACACAGAATGATGCAGACACTGACACACCCAGGCACCTTTTCATGTATATCCTGGCACAAACAAGTCATACACTTTTGCATTCACTGAGACACCCAGTCATACACCAACGCAAACACTCACACACCCAGCCTCACACTAATGCATCCAATGACACAACCAGGCATACTGTCATGTACACACTGGCACACCCAGAGATTCACTTATGAATACACTAAGACACTCAGGCACACACTGACATATATACCAGTACACCCAGGCACATACTGATGCATGTACTGACCCACTGAGACAAACACTGATGGATACACTAACACATCCAAGCACATACTGATGCATACACTGACACACCCAGGCATATACCATTTCAGATACTGACACACCCAGGCACGCACTAATGCTTCCAATATCACCCAATCATACCATTATATATATACAGATACATCAAGGCACTCACTTATGTATACACTAGACAGCCAGGTAGAGATGAACAATTACATTAACACACTCAGGCGCCTACTGATGCATGACTGAGATCTCCAGGCACACACTGATATATACACTAAAACACGTAGACACAGTCTAATGCAAACACTGACAAACCCAAGCATACCATCATGTATACACTGACATACTGACACACCCAGTCCTACACTCATGCATACACTGAGAAACCCAAGCATACACCAGTGCAGACAGTGACACACTGAGCCAAACAGTAATGCATCTAATGACACACTAAACCATGGTGTCGTATATACACTAATACACTCAGGCACTCACCTTTGTATACATTAAGACATCAAGGCACACACTGATACATACAGTAACATACATAGCCACATAATGATGCAAATACTGACACACTGGGACACACACTGATGCATACAATAACACACAGACACAAACTGACACAGACACTGACACACCAAGGCATACTGTCATATATACCATGACACACCCAGTCATACACTCATCCATGCACTGAAATACCCAGACATACACCAATGCAGACACTGACACACTGAGCCAAACAGTAATGCATCTAATGACACACTCAACCATGGTGTCACATATACAGTGATACACCCAGGTTCTCACTTATGTATGCACTAAGGCCCTCATTCCAACCCTGGCGGTCTCTGACCGCCAGGGCGGAGGGCAGCAGAAGCACCGCCAACAGGCTGGCGGTGCTTCCTGGGCTATTCTGACCGCTGCGGTAAAGCCGCGGTCAGAAAAGGGGAACCGGCGGTTTCCCGCTGGTTTTCCCCTGGCCCAGGAAATCCTCCATGGCGGCACTGCTTGCAGCGCCGCCATGGGGATTCCGACCCCCTTCCCGCCAGCCTGTTTCTGGCGGTTTTCACCGCCAGAAACAGGATGGCGGGAACAGGTGTCGTGGGGCCCCTGGGGGCCCCTGTATTGCCCATGCCACTGGCATGGGCAGTGCAGGGGCCCCCTAACAGAGCCCCACAAAGATTTTCACTGTCTGCTTAGCAGACAGTGAAAATCGCGACGGGTGCCACTGCACCCGTCGCACCCCTGCAACTCCGCCGGCTCCATTCGGAGCCGGCTTCATTGTTGCAGGGGCTTTCCCGCTGGGCCGGCGGGCGCTCTTTTGGAGGGCGCCCGCCGGTCCAGCGGGAAAGTTGGAATGGCCGCCGCGGTCTTTTGACCGCGGGGCGGTCATTCGACGGTGACCGCATGGCGGGCAGCGACCGCCGCCCGCCGCGGTCAGAATGACCGCCTAAGACACCAAGACACAGACTGACGTAGCAAAGTAGCAAACCCAGGCATACACTCATACAAACAGTAAAACAACCAGTCTCACACTGATGCATACACTAACACAAGCAAGCACACACTCATGCTTACACCAACACACTCAGGGGCAAATATTGATGGATACATTGAAACAATAGAAAAACAGAGTTAGCTCTTTGATTGGCCAGATGGTGGATCTAAAAACATCTTATTTTTGGGGTTTCTTAATCGTTTTTAAAAAACATTTGTATTATTTATTTAAAGGAAAACTAAACAGGGTAGTAAAACTGTAATGATAGGAAATTGCAAAGAAGCAACTTAATTTTCTAAAACACATTGTGGAGTAACTGGAAGAGCCAAACCAAAACCTAACAGTGATGCTTCTTGACTGCATCCAAAAACTCAGGAACAGGAGATATTTTAAGCACAAGCATGTTGCATTTTGCACAGTGAGTGACCATGCCATTCAATGAGTGACCATGCCATTGAGCTCTACACAGGTAGCTGATATGGTTACTTGTGGAAGAGAGGATGGTTCTCTGAAAGATGCAGCAGAGGTGGACTCACCTGCTCTCTCCCACATCATCCTGTTGTAGACTCTCTTGTGTATTGTCTTGAGGTGCTTCCACATACTGCTACTACCAGGAGAGTACTTCTTTGCAGTCCCTCTTGGCAACTGTTTGGTTTTTATAACTCGCGCCCTTGCCTTGCACATCTAACTACCCAACATATTGCATCATTGATGACATCTTCGATGGCATCATTGATATTATCACTGCAATAAAACATTATGGGTTCTTTTACATTTATTGATTATTTGTAATAAAATTATTGATGAGGAAACGATGCATGCCAAGGGTTCAAATTGTATTTACTTTGGGGCACAGGTTACAGTTACTTGAAAGAAATCTAACTGTAACACATGAATTTCTATGGTTTTGTCCCTGTAACCTTTGTTTTTGTCAGTGAAAAATATATATGTGTGTGTGTATAAAATGTGCTTTTTATAGTAGTAAATTTGAAGATTTAAACAAAAATATTATATAATGTAAAATATATATTTTTAATAATTGTGTTACTTTATATATACTGTATATATGTATATGTAAACATGCACATGTAGATGTATGTTTGTATGTGTGTTTATATAAGTATATTTTATTCATATGATTAAATACTAGTAAGATTTATTTTATTTACATTATATGTTCCCCTTTTCTACCCATTACATCTTTCCTACTGCGAGCATTTAGCTACCTAAAACTGCAGCTCTATTTGATTAGGTGGTGTAAGGCAGGCAGTAAAATAATTGTTGGTAAGAACAACGCTGCGAAAAGTCCACATCTGAGTCGGGGCACGTAAATTGGTTGCTAGTTCACAGGAAACTGAATGTAACATCTGAGCTCTACCAAAGGTAAAAATGCTTGGAATAGGGAAGCAGAGGGTTTGGTGATTGGCCACAGATCTGTCTGCTGTGGAGCCCGGGGAGTCAATAGTGCCTATTCCAAGCTTTATTTTATACTATGTTTAATAGTACTTCATGAGCACTACTAAAGCACTACAAAATGCTATTTACAAACTGACAAGTGTAAATCTCCCACTCTCCTATCTTTTCTAAGAAGAGATGCTTGCCAATGTAACTTTACTACTTAAAAGTAAATATGGGGTGAGCCAGGGGGAGTGGCTGGAAAAAAGAGCATCCTTACTTCAAAATGGGAGGGGCTTAGGACAGAGTAAGGAGGGGTTTGGGAAGGGTTAGAGAGGGGTTTAGGTAAGAACATACACCCATCCACAAAAGATAAGGCTGTTGTTTTTTGCAAACCTCACTTCTAATGTCAAAAAGGGATCCAAAACAGTAGTAAATTACTCCAGCTCAGAGCTGGAGTAATTTCATTACCATACATGGACAACTACTAATACTGGAACCCACTCCCATAGACAGTAGTAGAAGTAGGGACTTAAAATCCCATAGAAACAAATGTTAAATTAAATTGATGAAAATAGTTATACATGTAAATATATATAATTTAATTTTAAAAATATCTGAAAATCAAATCAATTTCCTATTTTTTAGTGTATACATAATGTAACAATAATTTTATTTTATTTTATTTACTGTATATATGCAGCATAGATAGCTACTTTCTGACAAGTGTCTTAACGCTTGAGGTAAGCGCAAAGAAACATGATGCATTAGCTATCTCTAAATCTGGACAAGAGAAACTGCAAGCTAATTTGTTAGTTTAAGCCTAAACAAAGAAGTCTTGATCAGTTTCTTGAGATTTGTCAGATTGGATTGCCATCTAATGGTCAGACATTTTACTTCAAGTTGTTTAGGACACCATTTAGAGGTCCACTTAGTATAAAGTCCAAAAACGACAACCTTAGTTTTACCTTTATTGAGTGTCAGAGAGTTGTTTCCATCCTACTTGCCACCTTCAGTAGGCAAATGCTGAAGTTGCATGCCTGATCCACTGACTTCCCATATGCACATCCACTCACACCCACCCACATACAACCACACACACACATAAACACTCACACACACACATAAATGTACCTTCAGTGGGCACATGCTGATGTTGCATGTCAAATTCCCATGTTTAAATATATATACACACACACACCTATATCTATAGATATTGTCACTCTCTTCTCTCCTCATATGAAGCGAAGGACAGCATTTGAAGATATATATCTATATATATCTATAAATAACTATATATAGCTATATATATATATATATATATATAAATATGTATATATATATATATATATATATATATATATATATATATATATATATATATATACATATATATGCACTCCAGTGTGAAATGATGAAGACGCACTCTCAGGACAGGATTCAAAGAGTCTTTTAATCTTCTGACACCAGTGTACACAACATAATTTGGCCTTCCGTGCCTTGATCACAGGCTGTTATAGTTATCTTAGGGCATGAGTTATAGTATCTTGAGATTACCATAACTGCTGAACTTCTATGGTAATATGTGTGTCTAACCTGAACCTAACCATAATGTCCCTGTAACGTTTTTTTCTTTGTGAATTTCTAAAGTTTTTAAAATTATTTTTCCTAACTGTAACTTCCTTGTAACCTTTGTTTTTTTAAGTACATGTCTAGGTTTTTTTTTAATGCGGAGTAATCTTTAGTTACCAATTAATCCAAGTGCATCTGTGCATGGACTTTGGCCATGTGCAGCTGGGGTTGGTTGCAGGTCTGGCCGGGTGTCAGGCCCAGTCGCGAAACCCCCACATGCTGCTAACCACACGCCATGCACAGCCTTCAGCCATGTGAAGTGGTTGGGTTAGCTGCTGGACCTGCGCCCAAACCCTCTATCTCTGAGTGGGTTTGTGAGTGGTTGTCTGGGTGTGTAAGTGGACATGTCAGTGTGTGATGGGTAGGTGTATGAGTGGATGTTTAAGTGACTGTGTGTGTCTCTTAGCGGTGTGTCAGTGGCTGTATGGATGTGTGAGTGAGGTGTCAGTGGTTTACCTTTTTGGGTGTGTGAGTGGATGTGTAATTGTATGTATGAGTCTCTGACTGCATGGCTAAGTGACTGTGTGGGTGTGTACATGGATGCGTGAGTATGTGGTGAGTGTGTGACTGCATGTGTGAGTGGCTGTGTGGGTCTGTAAGTGGCTGTATAAGTGGGTATGTGGGTCTGTGAGTAGGTGTTTGAGGAGGTGTTTGTGTGTGGACATGGGTGTGTGCATGGGTGTGTGGTGGGTATGTGACTGCATGAGTGACTGGCTGTATGGGTCTGAGAGAGGGTGTGTGACTGCCTGTGTGGATATGTATCTGGGTGTGTGAGTGAGTGTTTATGTGGGTGAGAGTGTGATGGGTGTGTGAGTGTATGGGTAACTTGTGTGGGTCTGTGAGAGGGTGTGCTAGTGGCTGTGTGGTAGTATATATTGGTATTTGAGTGTGTGAGTGAGTGTGTGAGTACCTCTGTGGGTTTGTGAATGGGTATTTGAGTGGTTTTCTGGGTCTCTGATTTGGCGTATGAGTAGCTTTATGGGTGTGTGAGTGATGTTCTGGGTCCCTGAGTGGGTATATGAGTGGCTTTATGGATGTGTGAGTAGTGTTCTGGGTCTTTGAGTGGGGGTATGAGTGGCTATATGGATGGAGTGGTTGTACAGGTGTGTGAGAGAGTTTTGAGTGGGTCTGTGAGTGTGATGAATCAAATTTAGTTTTTATTGGGAATCAGGAGTTTAGCTCAGCCCTTTGGCTTGCAGGCATGTGACCCCATCACCTAGTACCTTTTAACCTACTTGCTCTGTTTTAGTCCATTCATTTTATTATTTC
Organism: Pleurodeles waltl; assembly: GCF_031143425.1. Taxonomy (NCBI): domain Eukaryota; kingdom Metazoa; phylum Chordata; class Amphibia; order Caudata; family Salamandridae; genus Pleurodeles; species Pleurodeles waltl. The sequence continues at coordinate 253,731,680 of NC_090439.1, forward strand.
TTTTAAGATGTCTAACATTGTTAATAGTTATAGAAATGTTTTGATTTGCATTATCAGTGCCACTCTGTGAAGGCGTCATTATCAGTGTCATAATCAGTGATGCACGTAGATGTTAACATCATGTCCCTTTCTCACTTATGTGTGACAGGAACATAAGGTGTACTTGGGGATTGTTTATATAATTGTCTCCACAAGCCTGCCTCCTTATCAGTTGTTTGAAAACATACCTGTGTCAGAGTTCCTAAATGATCTGCATAAACGAATACATCTCACACGAACAAGGTCATTAAAGGGATTCCTTCCAGATGCCATCCACAGTGCACGTCACCTTGCTGCAGAACTCAGCCTTTGTATCACCACGGAGCCTGACCTCATTCTAAGGTAACGAGGATTGGGGGGCACTTCTCATGGACATGGTTATTTTTCATTGGATTAGAGATTAGGTTCTCTTTGCTAGGGATTTTACATTTCATGTTTATTAGAAGATGGCAGGGGGTTTTGTATTCACAACTCTCATCTTCACAATTATGCTTCTTTTACTGTTCATTATCCTAATCATTGCAGCTCATGCATTTTATTGTAGATTGCAGTCTTTTAAAAAAATCTGTTGAAAATACTCCTGTATTACCTTAATTTCCTGTGTGTGACTGAGATTTATTGCTAGCATGAGAAAAGGGTAAATTCCGTTCTACCACGATTTCCCTGACATGTCCCAATCTAGAGTCCATGTGTAAGCCTTCCAGACATCACCTTTTGCTGTTTGGGTTTTTGGTGAGGTATCACTTGTATGCTAGGACGGTTGGGCCGACAGTTGTGACTTATTGTAGGAGTGGCTTAGTTGCCTACAAACAAAAGTGCTGCCATCCCTAAACTAGCAGCCTCGTCTAGGAGAGAGAGTTTAACTATGACATGGTACCACTAACAGTAGTGTTTTGGCACTAATTTATGGATATCCTGAGTATCTCTGTCTCACACACAGCAGGTACCCTACATACCATTATACAGAGACGTCCGTGGTCTTAGGAATAATACTCCTCAAGTGAATAGGGAGCAACTAACTAGGCTGTAGGCTGTTCAAGCTTGAACTCTTAAAATGACTTTTCCTCATTTGTTGTTCCTTCTCTGTGGCCATTATTCAAAATGGCTAACACCATAGACATTCCAGGCAATGTCAGACATGCATAAATAATACTTAGAAGCCCATGGTTTATCAAATCAGAGTGGGGATGGTACATTTACCATGGAAAATCATGAAGCTTACAAAACAGAAACATTCTACTGTTGGGTCATCTTTCCAGAAGAAGATAACCGAACACACACATTTATCATATATAAAATAGCAAATGTACCGCAGTGGTACTAAACTTACCAGTATTCAGAAATACTGCTTCCCTGTCAAGAACATCAAAATCGGTTCAATGGCACCCTACCACATGTGAGATTAGGTCCCTTGCGTGAAGCTGAACCAATGTGGCCTATGTTTGCTACATTCACACTACATCCTGGAGTACGAGTAATGCAAATAGCTGACGTATGCACGCTTTATAATGAGCTAGTACAACTTTATAGACGATAAGTACTATTCGCTATGCGGACCATGAACACTGCCTCAGCACGAGCTGCACCAGCTTGTCACTTATTGGCTGTTACTGGGATTAACACACAAACATTACATTCTATCATGGGCAAGGCGCCCTCGAAACGTGAGAAGATTCAGTTCTGGGTAGCACAAAAAACTATCCAGCTGGTGAAGTGTTTCCTAATGCGGAAAGATCAACATAGAATTCTTACAATGTGCCTTCCATTTGGAATAGTTTCCTCAATTGATGACTGCACCACATTGGGTACAGTCTTTGCTGCAATTTCCACTATAATGCATGGTACCACAACACTTGCCAACCTACCAGAAGTGTTGAAACAAATTCGGAATGAGAACGGGGCTACACCAACCCAAGATTAGGGGATGGAACTGATGCAAAATTTCAGCACAGTCTCCTCAATTATACTCAGTCATATTAAAGGAGAAGCAGCAGCATTGGCCATATGCCAGAGGCTCTGGGAGATTCCACAGTTGTAACAGGAGCGTCAACTTCTGAAAATGATTTCTGAAACCTATAGTAGCATAGGACGGAATAGTTTGGGAGACAAGCCGAAAGAAGCCTGAAATTCAGAGTACCATCCCTAAGGATGGTACTAAACAAGCACAAGAGGGACCTCAAAAATGCTGGGATGAACGAAACCGAAATAAGGACAGGTGAAGTCTGAGAGCAGACTCTCTGCATCATGAGAGCTCCAAAAGAAGATATAGGGGGTCATTCTGACCGCCAGGGCCAACGACCGCGGAAGCACCGCCAACAGGCTGGCGGTGCTTCCTGGCCAATTCTGACCATGGTGGTAAAGCCGCGGTCAGAAAAGGGAAACCGTCCGCCGCCCGCCGAAGTTGGAATGACCCCCATAATCTCAGAAACAGAGAAACTTCAAAGACTCCTTAGAGATATACTGATTCATGTCCATCTTGTTCCTTTCAGGACACACCGGATAGAAGGAGTGAAAGAGTGGGTCGGGCAGAGCAACGTCCTGACTACGTGAAACAGAAGAAAGACTTCCAGTGGTCTTCAGACAAGACAGAGGACAAATCCCCACAAGAAAATCCACAATTTAAAAAGAAAAAGGAGGCAGCAATTTCAATAAAAATGCCATCAAACTTGAGAAAATTTCTGAAGAACAAGACATGGGCAGTGACCCTGCTGGACAGCATAGCAGCAGTCACGAAGTGTTGCCAGAGTCTGAAAGATCATCAGGATACAACAGCAATTAATGGCTTCCTTGCATTGGAGATTGCAGATGGAGGCTTTCTCCCACCTGACAGGGTTGTTGATTTAAATATTTAAACTGAAGGAGACATAGAGGCACCATTAGTGTAATTTTTTGGGAAGAACTTAATTGTGATATCCTATTGGCAGAAAGAGACTGGCCTCCTGAGCACATCTGTAAACTCCCACATAGGGAAGATGTCATTTTGCCTTCTTTCTCTGATGTTGTTCCAGAGGCGGTAAAAGAAGCCTACGCTGTTAACTGGGCTTTGGCGCAAGCACATGTTCTACACCATAACCACATGGGGTGGGATAAGGACTCCCTCTACCATGTATTACCGATTAGGTCTACACCTCAGCCTCAACCACAATATACTGTAAAACATGAGGATAAAGCTCCAGTAAGAGAGATCCTCACTCAGCTCGAGTACCAGGGAATAAGAGAGCCCTGTGTCTCTGCAACGAATAACCCATTATTCCCTGTTGCAAAACCAGATCATCATACAGAATAGACTTAGTGTGAGAGAACAGGGCTGATTGCAGAGACCCCCTAACTTTTTGCCCCCATTTTACACTTTTTGCTGGTGTTTTCCTCACTCTGATGGTGCCCTGGGTACTGCTAACCAGTCCCAGGGCATGTGCTCTGTATAAAATCAGTATGCAAATTAGGCTAATTATAATTGGCTAAGTCAACCTACCTATAAGTCCCTAGTATATGGTAGGGCATGTAGGTTTAGGGAGCCCAGCATAGGTAGTGCCCCCATAGGTGCACTGCTGAGGTGCCCAGTGTCATTTTAAAGGCAGGCCTGCCTTGCTGGCTACTTTTAAATTAAAGTTATTTGCAAATTCGACTTTGGAATTAAAAGTAGTTCCAAAGTCTTAAACTGCCTTATTTTTAAGTATAAGTCACCCCTAAGGTGTTCCCTATGTGCCTCTAGGGCTGGATGCCATGTACCTATAAGCAGGGACCTTATAAAAATAGTTTTATAAGCCCTGGTGAGGTAAAAACAGCTAAATTCGTTTTTCCCTCATTGCAGTGAATGGCCTCCATAGGCTAAAATTGGGAGACTTTAATTTTTAAAGTCCCCTTAAGTAACAGATACCAAGAGTTTGGTATCAAATGAATTGTTATAATAAATCCCACAACTTCCAGTTGTTGGATTTAAAATAACTTGTTCAGGTAAGGAGTTTTAAACTTTACCTGAAAAGTTGCCAACTTCAGCCCTGCTTTGTTTTTCGCTGCTTTGCTGTGATTGGCCAGACGCAGCCTGGCCAGGCTGCCTTGATGAGGTGTGAAGTGGCCTGGCTTCACACAAAGAGATGTGCCCTTGGGGGGGGCTCTCCCCTCAACAGATGGTGAGGCAGGAAGGGGAGGGCTGCCAAACTGGTCTTCAAAGGCAGAGAAGGACATTTGGAGCAACCTAGCAACACTCCCACATCCTGCAACCCCAGACAACTAGGTACCCCCTTGATTAGATTAGGAGAGGGCAGGAGAGGGGTGTGTTTATGATTTTTAGCCTCACCAGTCGGTGGGCTCAGCCAGAGGGAACCTCCAAAAATCATTTTCAGCCATGATGGATTTTTGAGGAATGTTGCATCCTGGGATTGATTTTTGCCACACTTCCCAGGAAGTGGTCATCACAGGGGGGAGGGCCCTGCCCCTGATTGGAGAACCAGGACCCCCCTGTTTTTCACCCAGAAGCAAGGATAAAACTGGCAGACCTGCACCCATACCTCAGATTCCCATCAGATTCCAACAAGGAAGAACCAAAGGAGAAGAAGGACTGCCCTGATGGACCGCTGGCCTGCACCTGGAACCTGCACTCTAAAGGACTGCACCAGCTGCACACTTGGCTTCAACTGGTTCAAGGAGGGACTCCCTGTTTGATACAGGTGAAAAATTGCTAACCAGAGTCCCCTGCACCAACTCCTGAAGAAATCAACCAGCTGACCACTGTCCAGTGGCCAAAAAGGAGTTTGCTCCAAGTGCATTCTGGGAGTTGTAGTCCACACCCCCAAGGATCATCTCAGAGCTTCTGGAACCTTGGGGTGAGCTGTGGACTCCAAAGGAACCTTAAAGGAACATCTGGGAGAAGATCCAGAAGTTTGGAGTTTGGAGGACTTTTGAAAAAAAGCTCCGTAGAGGGACAGACCTGCCGCAGCAACTCTAGCTGGCTTGCCTCAACCGTGACCCGGCCTGATTTGCAGGTTCGTCCTGGTGAAGAAAATCTCCAAAAAAGAGACTAACGCCCTCATTTCGACCTCGGCGAGGTTGAGGTACCGCCGGTGGGAAGACCGCCAGTGCAGGTGGTTTTCCACGCAGCATATTATGACTGCCGGCAGCCCTCCGTCCTTTTTCGGACGGAGAGCCGCCAGCAGCCATACTGGCGGTCGGCGGGGAAGTGGAGGCTGCTCCCCTATCAGGGAAGGAATTTCCTGTCACTGATAGTGCCTACCGCCATGGATTTTGTGGCGGTTCCAAACCACCCAAAATCCATGGCGGTATGCAGGGTCCTGATACCGCCGGCAGTCTGGTGATGGCTGCCGGGCTGGAGACTCCAGCCCAGTTGTCGTCATCGCCCTGGTGGTCAGAGTGGAGAAGTGGCGGATGACCATGGCGGTAACCGCCATGGTCATAATTCAATTTTTTTTCGCCGGCCTGTTCGCGGTATTACCGCCACTTCTCCCCCGTCTGCCAGGGTCGTAATGAGGGCCTAAGTCCGAACGTAGAAAGTTGACCGGGACCTCCCAGCCAGCGTATCCGAGGAGGGCTCCAAGGACGTCGGATCAAGATCCAGGTTTACCCCGGTCGAAGGATTTTCACCTCTAAAAAAACGACTAAGTTCGAAGGTAAAAATGTCCACCGTGGGCTCCCACGACGCGTATCCGGAGAAGAGTTCCAGGAGGTCGGATTGGACTGGCAGGTTCGTACCGCTGAAGAAAATCTTCAGAAAAACAACTAAGTGCGAAAGTAAACTTTTGACCGAGGACTCCCGCGGACTGTAGCCAATCCATTGGGGTCAGCCTTAAACTTTGACTTTGACCCGGCCGAGGTGCGACCAGATGACCAGATTGGCGCTTTTTGTTTCTAGGCACTAGAAAACAATAATTCTTTAAAAATTCAGATCTCCGGTTCCCCTTATCCGATTTTATTAGTTTTTGTGTCATTTTAAAGATAAAAATATAATCTATTTTTATAAATTGGTTTTGGATTTTTAAACAGTTTCCTGTGTTTTATTTAATTATTGTTTTGTGATATTTGAATGCTTTACACTCTGTTTCCTAAGTTAAGCCTTGTTGCTCGTTGCCAAGCTACCAAGGGTTGAGCTGTGTTTAATTTACTGAGACCTAACTGGACCTAAGTGAAGGTTAGTGGCCTATTGCTAAGTGTAGGTACCTACCTGCCCTTACCAGTAACCCATTTTCCAACACTTAGATTACAGACACATAAACAACTAAACATGCAAAACTCACACAGCACTGCACTAATTAATAGCATAGAACGTTAAAAATACAAAACAACCTTTGATATTTCCAACGCTTTTCTCTGCCAAAACTTAGTACATGAAAGTTGGGACTTGAGTGTATTCTCATTTGGCTCACAAAAAAGTTTTTGCAATTTGTCCTAAGGCGCAAAGAGACCCCAGGGTTGTTTTCTGCCTGAAATGATATTGATCCAGATGCGTTGTCCTTTGTGGATGACATCTATCCCACAGATGACAACCTCAACGTTCATCGTTCCGGGGTCAATCGGATCGTTTTAGGGTTCGCAGCCCTTAGCTATAAATTCAATTTAAAAAAAAAACCTAAAATAGCCTTTCTCAGTACATTGTTCCTGGGATGAAACAAGCTATCAAATGTGGGCAAAAGCCTGACCCTGCTCTTTGTAGAAAAATGTGCTTAACTTCAACCGCCAAATACTATCAGGAAACTGCAGTCTTTACTTGGCTTCCTTAACTTTGGCAGAACTTACATTCCAGAATATGCACAATGCATCAAATCATTCTATTATTTAATTTGCCCAGGATACTCAAGCAGACACTGGATAGTTAAACACACATGCATCTTTAGAGGATTGCAGCAAGACATGCTAGAAGCAAAACACTTACACACATGTGACATTAAAACAAGTGTGGTCATCAGAATAATTACTCGTGCAATTGGGTTTATGTATGACACCTTTAATGAGGGCAACACTGTGCCCATAGCAGATAAATAATTTTTATACTCAAATGCAGAACAATGCTTTGCACCCAAAGTAGAGATTCTGACTGCTGTACATATGGCTTTCATTAAGGAGAGGCCACTTGTCCATGGGAAACACAATATTGTCATTACCCCAGTGCCAGCCTTAGAGGCTGTCACCAAAGGAAGCGTTCCTAACACTGAAGCATTACATACAAATTGGATTCAATGGACAACCTGCCTGACTGCCACCGATGTTGGTTATATTTTTGACCCAAACTACAAACAGAAGAATTTCTCCAATATGAAGAGGAGTACTCTGCACCTACTAACATTTTGCCACTTGACACATACCACACTGTCATTTACACTGATAGTTCAGCACAACCAGCTGTAGGTACAAAACATCAGTACCCAGCCGCTTGCGCAGCTGTGAGCAGAGTGACGAAGGATGGTGTATTCCTCCCTTAAAATACCTACATGCAGACCCCGGGGGACTGCACCACTCAGTTGGCTGAGCTTAAAGCTCTTATCTTTGCACTGGAACATACGGATCTAGGACACTTCACATTGGTTGTGTGTGATTCATACTACTGGGTCCGGTCCTACAATGATTAGCTCAATCATTGGTGGTTGAACTGGTTCAGAGACTCAAATGGGGACACTGTAAAACACAGAAGTCTGTGGGGGGGTGGCTGATCTTGAGGATAAGCTACCAGATGCTCATGTATTCCATACACTGGGCCCCCAACTTGTAAGACTACACATTATTGGAAACACTTTGGCTGATGAAGCGGACAAATCCGCAGTGGATACGGCTTCTGTTGCTACAGTGACTCTTTCCCACATGAGACTGCATAATGAAATTCAGGCTGCCGTGAACATTTTGGCTGAAATCAGAACTCTTTCAAAAGCATACCCTACTAAATATTCTTATCATATCAGTGCACATAATGTTGTCTTTGCAACAATTACTGCGGTGGGAGATCGAGTGATCCCCAACCAAGACCAGAGATTAGATCTCATCAAAGCAGCACATGAAGGTGTTGCATCTGCTCATGCTGATGTTGCGGCCACAACATTACTCTTACAGAAACGCTTCTGTTGGCCAGGTTTCTATAAACGGACCAAGCAATATGTCCTTAACTGTTACATTTACCACCAAATAAAGCGTTTCAGCATCAAATGCCCACCACAGACATCCTCTTGGTGTCCAATAGGCCGCTACAATGTGTGTACATGGACCATTGTGTTCCCTTACAACACAATGGTGCATACAATACATCTTAGTTGCTCTTGATTCTTGCTTTAGATTACTGTGGATATGGCCACAGCAGTTGGCTGACGATCAAATAGTTATAACAGACTTGCTGGTCTTTATCCGCACATATCCAGTTGCAGCATTCCACTGGGACCAGGGCCCTGCTTTTGCCTCTAGGTTATTCAGGGACACCATGAGGATGTTAAACTCTATTACTCTTCCCCATATCATACCGAGAGAAATTCTGTTGTGGAGAGGAGGAATTGTGACCTAGAGCAGTCCTCAACTGCTAGAGCATTAGGTTCAGGCTACAGTTGGCTTCATCACCTATATGGGGTCTAGAGAGCTCTGAATAATCTGCAAAGATGGTACTTGGGGATACACACTCCTTACAAGGTCTTATTTGGGATAACTATGGACATCCCAGATTTGATGGCCCTTGTTTGGTGGCATCGGTTGACATAAATGAACATCTCTCTGTCTTACAGGAGCTTCAGCAATTTTGAGATGATAATTCATCTGCCAGTACTACCACCTTATGAATAAGGGATTTGCAATCAACTTCTACAGGCTGAATTCCTAGAGTCGGGGATCTGGTCCATGAGAAGATTGCTGTGAAGAAGAAATTATTTTAAAGATCACTGGTTCCATTCCTGGGAATACAAGGCACCAGTACTGTCATTCTACCACCACTGCCAGGTTCCAAATGAAACAGATTAGTCTCTATTGACAACATCAAATTGCACCATGTGGCTGATCCTGCACAGTAGGCACAGAGGTCCATTGGGTAGCTCCCAGTCCCCTTTCACTACCCAACAGGACATACATCTGCAAAGAAGAAAAAAAAGCACTTCTAAATTGATCCTCATGTACAACAATGCTACAAATGCCACCTCGAGCATGGTGAGTGTGGAGAATGAGCTTCTGCTGATTCTTGCTACCACTTCACCAACAAGAACTGTCCAAGACGTGACTGCTTTTTACTCCAATGCAACGCAAACTGACAACATTGTCCATTATGAACCTCCATGCAAAGTGGATCCATCCACCAGTAATGCTCCTGCTCATGTGTTCATAGAGACTGCTTCTGGTTATTTCATCGACCTTGATGACTTTTCTTCAACTTCATCTGCAACTGCAACTGAAACTGTTTCAAAGATACGTAAGCTGTACATATGGTTTACAAATAAATATTTGGTTTATCCATGATATTATCTGTTGATATTTCTGACATTGCTTGCCTTTCTGTTATGGACGGGTTTTGTGACTGTTTTCTTTCTCTTGATAAATGGTCGTTATCTTCCAGAACGCTCTTCTGTCGAGCCAGTGGATTAAGTTTTAACACCGTATCTCTCCTCACATAGGGTCTGGAGAGACTTGTCCCTTGTAAACATTTCAGAAGTACCAATTCCAGTTGAGATTGTGTGGGATGAAGTTCCTTTTGATATATATAGACCTACTGAAGTTATCCAAAGTCCTTATGTATTGAAAATATCAATGACTGATGTAATTACACCTGGTGTTGTTTTTGATGACTGGGGTTTTGAAACAGTTGATTCTATGCTTGCTGAGCTGCAGGATTACACTGTATTTGAAAGTGATGATGTCTATGTGAACACAGCAAATTATGGGGAAATGTTCTGTTACAATCATTGTGGACATTACCTTCTGCACCGAGCAACTGGACCAGTGGTTTACCGCCATGGTTGTCCCGGCGGTTTTAATCCTCCAGGGCAGCGCTGCCCATGGGATTACAAGTCCCCTTTCCGCCAGCCTGTCCATGGTGGTAGAGACCGCCATGGAAAGGCTGGTGGGAAGGGGAGTTGCGGGGCCCCTTGGGGACCCTGCACTGCCCATGCACTTGGCATGGGCAGTGCAGGGGCCCCCAGGCACAACCCCACACTGCTTTTCACTGTCTGCACAGTGCAGCTTCACCCGTCGAACGGCCCCAACACCGCCAGCTCCATTAGGAGCCGGCCCCCATGTTGCGTCCGACATTCCTGCTGGGCCGGCGGGCAGAAACTCTGTTTCTGCCTGCCAGCCCATCAGGGATGTCAAAATGGGGCCGCCGGGAGTGCGCCAGCATTGGCGGCCGCTTGGCAGTACAACCTTGGCAGGCGGCCTCGGCCACCTGCCAAGGTTGTAATGAGGGCCTATATTCTTAAATGACACCGTTTAACAAACATTATGCCAAGCATTAGCGAAAATGTAGGAAATGTAGCCACCCAGTATCACCACACCAGCCAAATTCACCAACTGGCAACAATTCCTAAATGTCACCAAGGAGGAACTAAGGGCCAGATGTATGAAACTTTTTTGCACTCACAAACGGTGCGAATCGCAAAAATCAGCCGTTTGCGAGTGCAAAAAAGTGGTCTGCGGTGCATGAAAGGCATTCGCAGACCAAAAATGAGAAATCACAAATATTTCGATTTGCAACCTGGCTATCTTGCACAATATAGTTACCACCAGGGGCATACCTGTAGAAATATGTGATACTGAATCTGATGAGGATGATGATCCCATACCAACCCTACATCCAGCAGACAGGACCAGTGCAGCAGAGGGAAGGCAAAGGCATGCCGACATCACACACACCATTTTAGACGTGAGTATAAATGACACAATTCCTCTGACAACTGTACCTGTAGTGAAATAAATGTATTACCTCAAGTCAGGTAATGTTTGTGTGAGGAATAACAAAAAAAGGTTAAGTGATAAATTCGAAACAATGAAGGACCTGAGTAATGCACTATTACTTCATAGTGAAAACATAAGTCCACTGGCAGCTACAGTAATTTTTTGCGGCCATGCACACCACTCGGGTGCCCAGTTACCTCACTGGCACCTCTATTGTCTGCCTCAGTGGCAGTGCTGTGCCTGGCACTGTACCGTCTGGTGTCCAATGCTGGTACAGCTACACTGCTGAGGCTGGAACTGTCCTCAGTGTCCCCCAGTGCAAGCTCACTCGGTGTGGCTGACCTCTGTCCCATTATGTGGTCAATCACATTGGTGATCTGCACCAGTCAGTTCACAACATCCCTGCTGCTGTGTGCTGCCTCCACTTGTGCAGCCACTGCACGACGGGCAATTAGTGCAGTTGCATTTGCCACCCTGTTAGAAGAACGACAGAAGCTGCCAAACATGTTCCTAAATCTGCGCTCCTGTCTGCGCTGGCTCACCCTCTCACAGCGCAGCTCCTGGTAGAGTTCATGGACAGCATTTGTGAGGTCTCTGGTGTCCTGTAATGCCTGCACCTGTCCCTCACGTTGCTGTTCTATGTTGGCATCGAGGGACTCAAGTTGGCGATGCAGGCCCACCATGTTGCTGTTATGTTTGCGCAAATTATTTTCTAATCCCAGGATCCTCTTGTTTTGTAGGCGCTGCTGCTGCAACATAGCAGCTTCCAGCCCACCAAATAAGGAGGGACCCTCACCTGCCTCATGCTGCTGTGACCCGGAATTTGTCACCATACTGCGTGGTGCTGTGGTCTGCTGACACCTGACCTCCTGCATCTGGCTGCGCCTGCCTGTTGGTGATGGGGAAACTGGCCCTTCCTGCTGCTCATCTGAGTCTTGGCTGAGCACTGGCAGTGTCAGTGCCCTGGGCCTGCGTCGGATAGGCGCAATGGTGAGAGACCCTCTGGTGTTGGAATCGGAGGGCGGATGGGTGTCAGTCTCGCCTACCCGTGCTGATGCTGTGGCTGCTGGGCCTGGCCCACCTGCAACGACAATATTCAGCATGTCAGTTATGTTTCTTACATTTATGGTCACACAATGGTAATAAAGGTACAGGTACTTCTCTACACTGTGTTGTGTGTGTTGTGTTCCTCTGGGTGTCACTCTACTTAAATACATTGTATGTGCTACTTTTAGCTCTGGGTTGTGGACTGCCACTCCCATAATGCATTGTTGTGCCGCTTCTAAGATGTGGACTGTACTACCTCTCACAATGTTTAACATTACTTGCTAATTCCTAAGGGGCTTTTGTGCATACACATATGGGGTTACAAATCAATATTGCACTTACCTTGGCTGGTACTTGGTGTGCCGGAGGTGTCTATCTCTGTGACCCCTGTCACAGCTTCAGGGAGGAGTGTGGACTCGACTAGGTCCTCTAATGGGGTGGATGGTGCCTCTGTGGGTGGACCGCCTCCTGTGCCCCTGGCTTCCTGCAGTCTCCTTGCCACCCTCTCCTTCGCACGGGACCGCAGGTCATACCACCTCTTCTTAATTTCTTCTACGGAGCGCTGTGCCACTCCAATTGCACAGATGTTTGATTGGATATCCGCCCATAGTCTCCTTTTCTCACTCTCAGGCACCTGGAGTGAGCTTTTTCCAAAATGGCGGTCATGGCTCCTGACCACCTCCTCTGTCAGCACCCCAAGCTCCTGCTCGCTGAACTTTAGCTTGTGCTTTCTTTCTCCCTTCTCCTGTGCTTGGGCTGAGGTGTCCATCCTTGCTCAGGTGTGCTGCCTCCTTCAGATTGCTGCTCTGTGTGGCTGGGCTGCTCTCTCTCAGGATGCTGGTTTGGGTGTGGCACCTGAAACTGCCTGGGATGACTCATCTCCTGCTGGTGATGTCATCAGGCTCCTCCAGGTGTGCTTTCTGGAAACTTCTTGCAATTTGCTATTATTTACAGAATCGCAAAAAAAACGCAATTTGCGAAAATGCAAATTGTGATTCAGCAAATGGGCCTCGCAAACTACAAATGGCGATTTTTAAGAAATCGCTAATTCCGATTCGCAATTTTGTTACATGGCCAATTGCGAGTCGGAAATAGCGATTTCTTAAAAATCTTTATTTGCGATTCGCAAGGCCATTTTTTCATACCTATGGCCCTAAATGCTAGGGATCATAATGGAACCTTTAACTCTACACTTTCAGGTCCTGGTGGGTGGTTATTGTGACACATAGACACAATCGGTGTCAGGCATATTTTGTTAATTTCTCAGGGAGTTACAAGATTAGCCAGACAGACCCTTGCTGTGTCTTGGGTCAGCACTCGGTTATAGTTATTACATACAGTCTGGGTAAACTGTTACCCGCTAACACCTTAGCTTCAGTTAAACAACATCTTAGGGGCAGATTTATACTTTTTGCCGCAAACCTGTGTTAGAGCAGGTTTGAGGCAAAAAGTATGGCGCCGGCTAGCGCCATTCCTAGATGCTGGCCGGGTGCCATATTTAAGTAATGGCTCTAGCTGGCCACTGAGGCCCTGTTAGCGTCCTTTGAAAGGACGCAAACAGCGCCTGGGAGGCATAGGGGGAACCAGGGCTCATGCGCCAAATTATGGCACTACACTGCTGAGAGGCAAAAGAAATGCCTCTAAGCAGTGTAGCGGCATTTTCTGTCTTAGTAAAGACAGGAGCCATGCCCACCACCGCAATGGCCATCCCTAGGGGATGAATGTCCCCTGGGCATGGCCATTGGGGCCAGCACCATGCAGGTGGCCCCAAGTCAGGACCCTGAGGGATGCTGGACAGAAAAAAAAAATACCTACCCGGGCTTACCTTCGGATGGGTCCCCCATCCGTGGGTGACCTCTTGTGGGTAGGGGTAGGAAGGGGGGTTTCCTGGGGACAGGAGAGAGCACCTGTGGGCAATTTCCATGGTGACTAACCATGGAAATCTGCCTTCAGGTCCCCTTACGCCTGCCCATACCCAGGCGTTCAATAATGGTACCAAGCAGGCTTAGTGCTATTATTTAAGGCCCTCCTCCTCCCTCACGGAGGATAAATAAGGCGCTATGGCCTTTGAGGCATTTTTTGCCCGGGAACGCCTACCTTGCATCTCATTTATGGAAGGTAGTTTTCCGCAGGCAAAAAAATTTGTTAACTCAGATATCTTGGCGCTAGACATGACTAGCACCAAAATATAAATATGGAGTTAAGTTTGTGCCGGATGTTCGTCATAAAAATGACGCAAGTCCAGCGCAAACAGAGTATAAATATGGGCCTTAGTCTCCTATAGGAGGAAGCAGACTTGAAAGATTTCTTGCTAGGTCCAAGACAATCACACTCTAAACGATTCCTGTATGCCACCTACAATGAGATCTGCAAGCTTTCATACAATGAAAGCGGCTGCACGGTTGAGGCAGATAGATAAAGAAAATTTGGAAAAGGCTTTAGCTTTTGTCAATAATGGCATGAATACTCTGTCCAACAAAATGTACACCCTTATTAACCTCTTCGAAGCCAAGGACGTAAAGGTTACATCTGTGGCTGCAGCACTGAGGCACCAAGGGCATAACTGTTACGTCCTTGGACCGGCTCATGGGGGAAGTGCTAGCGCTCCCCCCATGAGCCGAGCCTCCACGGCCCCAGGGCAGGGATGGAAGAGGAATCGCTTCTCCTTCCACCCCCCAACCCCGTGGCATTTGATGGCGTCAGTTCGCGATTGCGCGCTGACCTCATCACATGCTACTCCCGTAAGCTACCAGTGCGGATCGGAGGAGAAATGCTCCAGCATTTCTCCTCCGATCACGTAGAGGGGCGAGAGAGGCATCAAAGGAAAGAAAAGGCCTTTCCTCTCCTTTGATGTCTTTCTCAGCATTTCTGCTGCCTGATCACAATGCTATCGGGCAGCCCACTAGACACCAGGGAGTTTGCTTTTTTATTTAGTTACACATAAGGGGAGTGGCCCCTTGGGCAAGAGCCGATCCCACAGGGGCAACTTATTCTAAGGCCCTTTCTGCTCCCTGCGGGCAGATCCCAGGGGGGGCAGAAACCGCTAGACACCAGGGATTCTTTTTTTATTGTTCACATGTGGAGAGTAACCACTTAGGCAAGGGTCACTCCCCTGGGGGAGAAAATAGTTTTTAGGCTATTGGGGGCAGATTGGCCTATTGTAATTAGGCTGATCTTCCCCCGGGGGGGCAAAAACCTCTAGGCAACAGGGAGGACGTGCAGAGCGACCCCTTAAGCAAGGGTTGCTACCCTGGGGGGAAAGTATTTTTAGGACATTTCTGTCTCACTTGGGGGCAGATCGACCTGTTTTTTTTAGGTCGATCTGCCCAACACAGGGGTTGAAACCATTAGACACCAGGGATTTTTTTTTTTTTGCATCAATTTCATGCAAGGGGAGTGACCCCTTAGGCAAGGGTCGTTCCCCTGGGGGCCAAATTTATTTTAGGCCATTTCTGCTCCCAAGGGGGCAGCAACCACTAGGCACCAGGGATTTTTGCCACTATCACACTAGGGGAGCCCTTAGGCAAGGGTAGCAACCCTAGGGGGACAAATTTACTTTAGGCCATTTCTGGCCCCTGTGGGGGAAGATCAGCCTATTTCTATTATGCTGATCTGCCACGGGGGGCAGAAACCACTTAGGCACCAGGGATTGGGGTGTGTGTAAGTGTGTGTTTTGTTTGGGGGGCAGCCCCTTGGGCAAGGGTCACTCTCCATGGGGGCACATTACTGTTGGCCATATCTGCCCACTTTCGGGGCAGATCAGCCTACTTTTGGAAGGCCCATCTGCCCCCACGGAGGGCAGAAAGCCCACCAAAGACCTAGGAATATTTTTTTTCAAGAAAAAGAGGGTGGGGGTATGGTCATACTCCCACCCAAATAAATGGGGCCAATGTTGCTCTGCCCACCAGTGGGTAGATTGGGCAATTACCCCCAATCTACTCTCCGGGGGGGCAGAAAGCCTACTAGATGCCAGGGAATGAAAAAAAAAAGAAAACATAGCCGGGTGGTGGTTACCAACCAGCATGGGCATGGTGGAGAAGTGTGGCTCAATGGACAAGTGTGGCTCAATGCTTAGAGTGGCAGACCCTGATGCAGAAATCTAGCCCGGGACCAGGGTTCAATTCCCACCTCGGTGGGTCTTGAGCTCAATTTCCTTGGACCTGATAATTCTTGAATCAGTGCCTAATCTAATTCATGGGTCCCACTCTGTAACTCTGGGCAATAGCTTGCTTAATCTCCACAATGGCCCCAACAGTGCTGGGATTCCTGGCTTCACCTTGGAGGTTGCCCAGGAGTGGGCACCTCACAGGGAAAAGCCATGAGGGGTTCCACAGCAGTATGTGTACAGCGCCTTGAGACCCTAACAGGTGAGCAGTGTGCTATACAAGTACAAAGTGTACATTTAGGGCCCCACCACAACTGATTGTGGTAACAGTATTTCTGCTCTTCCCTGCACACTAAAACATCTGTTCCCACTGCAAGATAGAGGACACTTGATTATGTTGGGTTTTGGTTTCACATTTGGGCCATTAGAGCTTGTCTAACTCTCAAAATCGTCCCACTTGGAATGGTGAGGGCTGCACTTTTTGGACTTTGGGATGTTGCCATGTAGAAAAATCTACAAGACCTAGACACATCTGAAAACTAAACACTGGGTGAATCCAGGAAGGTGTGCTTCACATGCAGCCCGCACCATATTCTTATCCACAATGCTCTGCAAACATCCAACTTTGCAGGAAATCACACATTTTCCCACATTTTTGTGATGGAACCTTCCGGAATCTGCGAGAATCCACAAAATTCCTACCACCCAGCATTGTCACATCTATTCCGATAAACAATCTGCCCCCTTGTCAGCCTAAAAATGTTTTTTTTCAAACTGACCTTTCGACCCGCTTTGGTTCCTCCTCATTTTTTACATGTTTTTGGCTCTTCCCTATCACAGGCACTTGGGCCACCTACACAAGTGAGGTATAATTTTTACTGGGAGACTCAGGAGAATGTTGGGTGGTAGGAAATATGTGCCGGTGTGGTGATCCCACACAGAAATGTGGAAAACTGTCATTTTACCTAAATTTGAGGTTTGCTGAGGATTCTCGATAAGAAAACACTGGGGGATCCACGCAAGTCACACCTCCCTAGATTTCCTCAGGTTTCTAGTTTTCAGAAATGTTTAGGTTTGGTAGGTTTCCCTTGAAAGCTGCTGAGTCCAGGACCAAAAACGCAGGTGCCCCCGCAATTGTATTTGATAATTTTGATGTACCCACATAGTGTTTTGGGGGCATTTCCTGTAGTGAGCACTAGGCCTACCAACAAGTGAGGTACCATTTTTATCAGGAGACCTAGGGAAACACTGATCAGAAGAAGTTTGTGAATTCCCTCAGATTCCAGAACTTTGCAGCACTGAAATGTGAGGAAAAAAGTGTTTCTTTGCCACATTTTGAGGTTTACTAAGGGGCAACAGAACCTGGTGAGAGCACCACAGGTTACCCCATCCTGGGTTCCTCTAGGTGTCTAGTTTTCAGAAATGTCCAGGTTTGCTAGGCTTTCTTAGGTGCCGGATGAGCTAGAGGCCAAAATCCACAGCTAGGGACTTTGCAATAAACAGGTCTGTTTTCTTTGGGAAGATGTGATGTGTCCATGTTGGGTTTTGGGGCATTTCCTGTCATGGGCACTAGGCCTACATACACTAGTGAGGTACCATTTTTATCAGGAGACTTGGGGGAATGCTAGGTGGAAGGAAAATTGTGGCTCCTCCCAGATTCCAGAACTATCTGTCACCAAAATATGAGGAAAAAGTGTTCTTTTTGTCTAGTTTTGAGGTTTGCAAAGGATTCTGGGTAACAGAACCTGGTGGGAGACCCATAGCTCCCCCATCTTGGATTCCCCTAGGTGTCTAGTTTTTAAACATAAACAGGCTTGGTAGGTTTCCCTAGGTGCTGGCTGAGCTAGATGCCAAAATCCATAGCTAAGCACTTTGCAAAAAACAGCTCTGTTTTCTTGGGAAAATGTGATGTGTCCACATTGTGTTTTGGGGCGCTGCACTAGTCCTACCCACACAAGTGAGGTACCATTTTTATCGGGAGACTTGGGGGAACGCTGGGTGGAAGGAAATTTGTGGATCCTATCAGATTCTAGAACTTTCTGTCACCGAAATGTGAGGAAAAAGTGTTGTTTTCACCAGATTTTTTGCTTGTCTTGTGGTCCCATAAGGGGAAACACTGCTTCCAGATGATTTGTTTTTTTGTGCAATCCAAAACAGAATTTCTTCACATTTGGTCAGAGCCTTAACCAATAATTGCACTAATAGTTACCAGATTTACCCTTGGTGTAGCCAATTGTTGAGCAGCTCAAGCAGTCCTCGTTGGGGTGGTGTTTACAGTCAGCATTACGAATTGTATTAAGCGTCTATGTATTCTAACTAAATTACTACAGAATGGGTGCAGATCCGCTGCCTATAATTTTTGTATGTTTGGAAATGGTGGGTAGGGAGCTAGAACAGGCCATGAGGCCCCATCATTAATAAAGTGTCCTAATCTAACGTTATCAATAGCGTGTGGGAGAGCACCTTCAAACCAATTATGTTGTTCTTGATATGTTAGTGTTATTTTTTCTAGATATTGATAAGCTCTGTATTGTGCAGGTGCATTAGCTACACTGTATGAATGAAAAGTGTATTTGAATCAACTGCAGGAAAAGTGACCCATGAGTAGACAATTCCTGTTCTGTATGCATTATCTGCCTCTACCATGAATGTAACATTTCTACCCCCATTTAGCAAGCCTATTAGCAAGTAAATATTGTGTGGGAGGTTGTCTACAATTTACTATTAATACCATAGGTTTTGACATTTAAAAGCCAAAAATCCAGAGATAGACACACCAAATGGGGTATTCTTTTAAGGTTCAAGCTTGAACGATCTACAAACTAAGAGAAGTACTGCCTACTTAGCTGGGGAGGATTTTTCCCTAACAGCATGGTTGTCTCTGTACAAAAGGTGATTAGGGTACCTTTGACATGCGAAAGAGAGTTACTTAGGAGATCTGTTAAGTAAGTACCTGACCAACGTTTGTAGCCTCATGTCGTGCGTTTCCTACTATGGTAAAAAAAACTGTGGGGCATATTTATACTCTGTTTGCGCCGAATGTGCGTCAAAATTTATGACGCACAATCAGCGCAAACCCTGCCCCATATTTATACTTTGACGTCCGACCCCACGGGCGTCAAAATTCCACCATGTGCATCATTTTTTGGAAGGGGGAACCAGCCGTGCGTTAATAATATGCAAGGTTCACTTCCAAAAAATGACTTTAAGGGCTGTACCCCTTATTTATACTCTGACGTCATTTTGACGCACAGGAGGGGGTGGGCCTTAAAAAACGTCGCACAGCCTGATGTGCGCTGTTTTTTAACGCCTGGGTCAGGGCAGGCGTCAAGGGACCTGTGGGCTCGGAAGGAGCCCAGAGGTGCCCTCCCCTGCCCCCAGGGACACCCCCTGCCACCCTTGCCCACCCCAGGAGGACACCCAAGGATGGAGGGACCCATCCCATGGAAGTAAAGGTAAGTTCGGGTAAGTATTTGTTTCAGATTTTTTTTGTGGCATAGGGGGGCCTGATTTGGGTCCCCCTACATGCCACTATGCCCAATGACCATGCCCAGGGGACATAAGTCCCCTGGGCATGGCCATTGGGCAAGGGAGCATGACTCCTGTCTTTGCTAAGACAGGAGTCATGTCAATGGAGGTTGAGCGTCAAAAAAAATGGCGCAAATCCGGTTTGAGGCCTGAATTTTGCCTCAGACCTGACGTGCACCATTTTTTGACGCACAAACCCCATTTTCCCATACGCCGGCGCTGCGTGGTGTGAGTCATTTTTTTTGCTGCACACCAGTCCGCAGCGCCGGCTAACGTCATTCCATTAATAAGGTGTCCGCATGGCGCGTTGGAATGGCGTTAGCCGGCGGTAAAAATTTTGACGCACAACTGCGTTGGCGCAGTTGTGCGTCAAAAAGTATAAATATGGGCCTGTGTGTTTAGTGCAGCAGCACCACGGAGTGTGGGAGACTGAGTCAGCCCCACACTCTTTTGGAAACTGTCAACCTAAGCCCTTGCTAGACTGCAGTGCCTCAGGCAGGGCATAAGATGCAAACTAGGGGATATATATATCATAAGAGCTTCCCATTGCATTCGCACCACATAATGTTGTACATGTATGAAGTAAACCTCTAAAACAAATTTATGAAGATTCACAAGGAAGGTCCTGAGTGACTCCACAAATCTGGAGTAATGCAATGCAGTACAAATCACTGCATTGTGCTACTCTGCACTTAGTAGGTATTCCATGGGTGTTGCAGTGGGTTTTACTGCACAGTTCTGTGGATCTACCACGGTGCTCCGCGTGGTCCGTGTGAATCTGTGGCACATCTGTGGAACCCAATTAATTTTTTTTTAAATACACCCACTCTTGTCGTAGATTGACTCTCGCTCCCAGGCGAGACTGCTGGTTTAGGGATGACAGCACTTTTGTTTGAAGGCAACTAAGCCACTCCTACAACAAGTCACATCTGTCAGCCCAATCCTCCTAGCTCACAAGCAGAGTCTCATCAAAAACCATCAGAGTAAAAGGTGATTTCTGTCAGCCTTACGCATGGACTCTAGATTGCAACATCTCAGGTCATTTGTGGTGTTTTTGGAACAGTACCACCTTTAGTGGCAAACTTAAACGTTTTGACTCAAAACTGCGTTAGCGCAGGTTTGCATAAAAAAGTACAGCGCCGGCTAGCGCCATTCCATGACGCCGGCCAGGTGCCATATTTATGGAATGGTGCTAGCCGGCACTAAGGCCCTGTTAGCGTCCTTGTAAAGGACGCTAACAGGGCCAGGGAGGCATAGGGGGAACCGGGGCTTATGTTCCAAATTATGGCACTACACTGTTAGAGGCAAAAAATTGCCTCTAAGCAGAGTAGCGCCATTTCCCGGTGAACAAGCCACATGGACATAGCTCCTGTCTTAGTAAAGACAGGAGCCATGTCTATCACACCAATGGCCATGCCCAGCGGACAAATGTCCCCTGGGCATGGCCATTGGGGCCAGTGCCATGCAGGGGGCCACAAGTCAGGGCCCTCAAGCAGTGTTTGGCAAAAAAAGGTCTGCGCTGATTTAGCGTAAAAAAAAAAATAATGCTAATTCAGCGCAAACCAAGGGGCAGATTTATACTTTTTAACACAAACCTGTGTTAGAGCAGGTTTACGTCAAAAAGTATAGTGCCTGCTAACCCCATTCCTAGGCGCCGGCTGGGCGCAAACCAAGTATAAATATGGGCCCAAATATAAATATGGGCCTTAGTCTGCTCAGCTTTGTCATAATTTACATTAGTATTATAAATGTGAGGCACATTTTTGCTTCTCTTATCTCTTGTGTGGTTGGAATCGAACAGGTCCACAACAAATTCCAATTTGAGAGACTGAAATTGCTTAGGCAATTCCTAATCTCATTCCGCAGCAGGTCTGATTCCTCAGGACCACATAACTTCAATTTGAAAGTATATGAAATGCTGAACAAATCAAAGGGGTGGGAGTATCCTTCAGAAAGCAGGCCAAGTTTGCAACTACTGCATTGCAGAAACCTAGAAGTGACACATGTTTGCAGGTTATTGAATGACTAACAGTAGTCTCACATTGGCTTCTGCTCAAAAAGAGCTCTGTTTTGCCGTTTAGACATTTGAACTCGAAAGGCAACTCTCATTCTTACTTTATATAGCTATCTCCCAGCTGCTCATATCTCCCCACAGCAAATATTTTAAAACATTTTGTAAAACAAAAGGTGGAAATTGGCAGATTTATAACACTATGAAAGAGTCATGCTGTTGATCTTGTCTCTGCCACATTGAAAGGCAGCTTTTTTAACTTTTCTATGTTGAGCATGGTGTAACTCGCCTCCATTTTAGCCATTATCTGTTGCTCCCTAGACAAATTAAAAACAGCAAACAGATCACTACTGTTGATGTATTTTCGTGGGACGTGGCCATTTTTCAGAATCTGCAATGTCAAACCCAACTGCATGAGGGAACGCAGCTGACTTTGTCCATGTTGTAAAATGGACATGTCATTCTGAATGATATCAATCACCGAAAACACAATGTTAACCCCTTTGCTGCCTTTTCCACCTCAGATGCCAGTCCTTTTTTTTTGCTATTTGGGGCAGTTTGCACCAAGGCCCTCATAACGTTTTGTCCACATAAGCTACTCACGCCAAATTTGCATCCTTTTTTTCCAACATCCTAGGGATTCTAGAGGTACCCAAAGTTTGTGGGTTCCCCTGAAGAAGACGAAGAAATTTGCTAAAATACAGAGAGCATTTTATTTTTTTTTAAATAGGAAAAAAGGGCTTTAGAAGAAGGCTTGTGTTTATTTTCCCTGAAAATGGCATCAACAAAGGGTTTGCTGTGCTAAAATCATCATCATCCCAGCTTTTAGGAACAGGCATGCTTGAATCAGTAAACCACATTTTTCAACACAATTTTGGCATTTTACTGGGACATAACCCATTTTTAGTATTTTTTGTGCTTTGAGTCTCCTTCTACTTATTAACAGAAATGATGGTGAAACCCATGCTGGATCCCGGACAGCTAAATATTTCTGACAGGTTGACAAAATTCTGAATTCAGCAAGGGGTCATTTGGAGAGATCCTTCAAGGTTTTCCTACAGAAAATAACATCTAAAATTAAAAAAAATGAAATTGAGGGGGAAAAAACAGCCATTTTTCTCCACGTTTTACTCTGTAACTTTTTCTTACAATGTCAACTTTTCAAAAGCAATATACTGTTACGTCTGCTGGACTCATCTGCATGCTGGAATATATATGGCTTATAGGTTCATCAAGAACTCGAGGTACCCAAAGCCAATAAACGAGCTGCACCTTGCAATGGGTTTTCATTGCATATCGGGAATAGAGAAATTAATTTGCTGAAATATAAAGGGTAAAGAATAGGTATCAAGGAAACCTTTGTATTTCTGAAATGGGCACAAAATAAGGTGTTGAGAAGCAGTGGTTATTTGCACATCTCTGAATTCTGGGGTCCCCATAATAGCATGTGAATTACAGTACATTCCTCAAAAAGACTTATTTTTTCCATACTGTCTCACATTTGGAAGGAAAAAATGCAGAAAAAGGCAAGAGGCAATAACACTTGTTCTTCTATTCTGTGTTCCCCCTAGTCTCTCGATAAAAATGGCACCTCACTTGTGTGGGTAGGCCTAATGCCCGCGACAGCAAACGCAACATGGACGTATCACATTTTTACATTGAAATCTGACATGGTTTTTGGAAAGTGCCTAGCTGTGGATTTTGGCCTCCAGTTCAGCCGGCACCAAGGGAAACCTACCAAACCTGTGCATTTTTCAAAACTAGACACATAGGGGAATCAAGGATGGGGTGACTTGGTGGGCTCTCACCAGGTTCTGTTAGCCAGAATCCTATTCAAACCTCAAAATTTGGCAAAAAAAACACTTTCCCCTCGCATTTCGGTGATAGAAAGTTCTGGAATCTAAGAGGAGCCACAAATTTCCTTCCACCCAGCATTTCCCCAAGTCTTCAGTAAAAATGATACCTCACTTGTGTCTGTAGACCTAGTGCCAGCAACAGGAAATGCCCCAAAACACACTATGGACACATCACATTTTCACAAAGAAAAAAAAACATGCTTTTTGCAAACACCTAGCTGTGGATTTTAGCCTCTAGCTCAGCCGGCACCTAGGGAAGCCTACCAAAACTGGACGTTTCTGAAAACTAGACACCTAGGGGAACCCAGGATGGGTTAACTTGTGGTGCTCTCGCAAGGTTTTGTTACACAGAATCCTCAGCAAACCTCAAAATGTGGCAAAAAAACACCTTTTGCTCACATTTCGGTGCTGCAAAGTTCTGGAATATGAGGGGAGCCACAAACTTCCATCTTCCCAGCATTCCCCGAGGTCTCCTGATAAAAATGGTACCTCACTTATGCGGGTAGGCCTAGTGGCCAGGACAGGAAATGCCCCAAAACACTATGGGAACACATCAAAATTATCAAATACAAAACTACCTGTTTTTGTGGGAGGGGGCACCTGCGTTTTTGGTACTGGGCTCAGCAGCTATCTAGGGAAACCTACCAAACCCAAACATTTCTTAAAACTAGACACTCGAGGGAGTCCAGGAAGGTGTGACTTGCGTGGATCCCCCAGTGTTTTATTACCCAGAATCCTCAGCAAACCTCAAATTTAGCTAAAAAAGCAAATTTTCCCACATTTCTGTGTGGGATGGCCACACTGGCGCAAATTTCCTACCACCCAACATTCCCCCAGTCTCCCAGTAAAAATGGTACCTCACTTGTGTAGGAGGGCCAAGTGCTTGTAACAGGGAAGAGCCAAAAACATGTCGACAATGAGGGGGAAACAAAGTGGGTCAAAAGGGGCAGAATTGTTTATTGCTATAGATGTGACAATGCTGGGTGGTGGGAATTTTGTGGATTCATGTAGATTCTGGAAGGTTCCATTACAAAAATGTGGGAAAAATGTGTGATTTCCACCAAAGTTGGGGGTTTGCACAGCACTGTGGGTAGAAAATGGTGTGGGTGCATGTGTAGCACACCATCCTGGACTCACCCAGATGTTTAGTTTTCAGATGTGTCTAGGTTTCATAGATTTTTCTACATGGCAGCATCCCAAAGTCCAAAAAGTTCAGCCCTCTCTGTTCCAAGTGGGACGATTTTGAGAGTTAGACAAGCTCTCAAGGCCCAAATGTAAAATCAAAACCCCAAAAAATCGAATGTACTCTTGCTTGCCGTTGGATAAGATGTTTTGGTGTGCCTGGGAGAGCTGAAGGACTGTTACCCCCTTCAGTTGAGGAGGGGGCATAACCATGCCCATACTGGTTGGTAGCCACCACCTCACTTTTTTTTTTTTTATTCCCTGGCATCTAGTAGGCTTTCTGGTCCCCAAGAGTGGATCGGGGGTATTTGCCCCATCTGCCCACCAGTGGGCAGAACAACTTTTTCCCCATTTACTTGGGGTAGGAGTATAGCTATACCCCCACCGTCTTTTTTTAAATCTTCCCTGGTCTCTGGTGGGCTTTCTGCCCCCCTTGGGTTACACGCTGATGTAATCAGATATCACTTGGGGGGTCAGGGGCAGGGACAGAAGGGGAAGCCATTCCCTTTCCATCCCTGCCCTTGGGAGGGTGGTGTGAGCCCCTCGGGGAGCATTAGTGCTTCCCCTGTGGGCCCATTCCTGGATGAGGTGGTTACATCCCTGGTGCCTCCATGCCATGTCAGCGGACGTAACCACCTCTACAGGGCACTCGCGGAGTTAATGAAGTGACACAGTATCCATAGAGTACAAATCACACTTACACACCAATGCTGAAAAGTGTTTTGCACCAACAGAAAAGACACTGACTGCAGTTCAGATGATAGTCATCAAGGAGAGACAACTACCCAAGGCTAAGCACATTATCGCTGTTACCCTGATTGCAACCCATGAGGCCTTTACCAAAGCTAGTGTTCCAAAAGCCAGTGCAAGACATCCATATTGTATACTGTAAGATACCTCTGATGCTGATTATGTTTTTGATCCAAAACTTCAGACTTAAGAATTTCTCCAATATGAACTTGAATACCCCATGCCCACTATTGTCATGCCTCTTGACCATTATAGAACCATCATTTGCACTGATGGTGCAACTCAACCAGCTGTAGGTACCAGACACCAAGGCACAGAATTACACTTTTTCACGCAAAACTGTGCTAATGCAGTTTTGCATGAACATTTTTACCGCTGGCTAGTGCCATTCCAAGACGCCGGCAGGGCATCTTATTTATGGATTGCCACAATCCAGCACAAAGGGTGGGCTAACGTCAAGGAAAAGGACGTTAGCCGGGTGGGGGTGGCTGGATGGGAGAAGGGGGTTTTGCACCAATAAAAGACGTTAGGCTGGGTAGAGTCATAAAAGATGTCTCTAACCAACCTAGCTCCATTACTTGATTCAAAACCTACTATACCACATGACTCCTGTCTTATAAAAGACAGGAGTCATGCCCACCACCCCATTGGCCAGCACAGGGGACAGGGGTCCCCTGGGGATGCCATTGCACCCAGTGCAATGTATGGGGGCCCATTTCAGGACACTCAATGGCACTTTAAAAAACAAATCAAAATACTTACCTCTACTTACTTATACATACCAAGGATGGGGTCCCCCATCCTCTGCTGTCCCTCTGGTGTGGGTGGGAGGCCTTAGGAGGGCTCCTGTGGGCTTATTCCAGGATGTTCCGCCATGGAAATAGGCCCACAGGTCCCCTAATGCCTGTCCTGACCCAGGCATTAAATAATGGCACTGAGCAAGCTGAATGCCATTATTTAGGCCCGCCTCCCTCTGGGGGCACTATTTTTGCACAGGAGGATAAATAAGGCGCTAGGCCTTTAGAGCCATTTTTTGTCCAGAAACGCCCAGCTTGCATCTCATTGATGCAAGGTAGTTTCCCCCTAGCAAAAAATGACTTTAACTCCAATATTTTGATGTTAGATTCATCTAGCATCAAAATATAAATATGGAGTTAAGTTTGCTTTGAATTAACATTAAAAAAAATGACGCTAATTCAGTGCAAACAAAGTATAAATCTGGGCCCAATACTCTGTGGCTTGCACAGTCATTTGTGGAGTTATGAGGGTGGCAACCTCTTACCTCTACAAACCTACATACAGTCCTTAGGGGATTGAGGAGCTCAACTTGCTGAATTCAAACCATTGCCTTTGTCACTGGAGCATATGGATCCTGAACTTCTTACACTTATTGTGTCTGATTCATATTATTGTGTCCAGTCCTACAACGAAAACCTCCACTACAGGTGCAAATGGGTTCAGAGATTCCAAAAGAAACACCATACAACACACTTTTTTGTGGGAGAAAGAGGCAGGTCTTAAAGACGAACTGCCACAGACTCATGTAATGCCAACACTGGGCCACCAACATGTTGGAATTTGCATTGTAGGAAACTTATTGGCTGATGAAACTGCCAAATCTGCAGTTACCAAGGCTTCTGCTGCTGTGATAACTTGTTCTCATACAAGGGTGGATGATGATATCTTGACTGCTGTGAATGCTTTGGCTGATGGTAAGTCCCTACAAAAAACATACCCTACCAGATATTCCTACCACTTAAGTGCCCTAAAACATTGCCTTTTGTAACAATACAAGGGGTGGGTGATGGTGCGATACACAATCTAGATTTTAGGCTAAAACTGTGCAAAGCAGCTAATGAGGCTGTTGCTTCTGCCCATGCTATTGTGTGCCAGCTACAGTCTCTCTTTTACAAAAAGGCTATCTGTGACACTATCTATACAAACAGGTCAAACAATATGTCCTTAGCTGTGACACCTACCAACAAATTAAAGCTTCCACCAATAAAAGCCCACCACAGACACCCATCTTAATATTAAACAAGCCTATGCAATGCATGTATTTGGACCATTGTAGTCCCTTAAATTCAGACAGTGCATACAAAAACATTCTACTTGCGGTAGACTCTTGCTCCCGATTCCTCTGGGTGTGGCCTTAATTAACCGGCTGATGAACTGTTGTTGAAGATTTGCAAGTCTCTATCGGGACATATGCATTCGCAGCATTCCACTATGACTGGTGAGGGCATACAGGGACGCCATGTGAACTATGGGTGATACAGTGCATTATTCTAGCCCCTACCATCCTGAGGGAAATTTAGTAGTGGGAAGAAAAAATCTGGAATTTATAGCAATTCTCAACTGCTAGAGTACTAGGATCAGGTCGTTGCTGGATCCATCCTTGTATGGGGCCCAGAGATCATTAAATAATCTGCCTAGAAGATCTTTGGGAGGCCGTACCCCTTATGCAGTCCTGTTCAGCATCCCTATGTACAGCCTCGATCTTAATGGTCTTGGTGCTGTGGAAGCAGAAACACCTTTTGAAATAAATGAATGTGTCACTGACTTGCAGAAATTACAACGTTTCCAAAATGAACATTCTTCAGCACATGCTGCCACCTTGGGAAGGAGGGATTCAACAACTTCCACAGGCTGGGTTTTAAAACTTGGGGACCTGATTCAAGAAAAGATACCTGTGAAGAAGGAATTTGGCCCATCCTACACAGCACCGGTGCCAGTTCTTGGAAGACAAGGTACAAGAGCTATAATTCTACCACTGCTGCCTGGCTCCAAAGACAACAGCTTTGTCTCCATTCATCACATAAAGTTGCTTCATGTGGTCAACCCTGCACAGTAGATCATGAGGATTCCTGTGTAGTTCCCTAGCTCCTCTCACTACTATACAGGAGATACCTCTTCAAACAATAAACAGTAGTGGAATTATTTCCCTGCGGTTGGGGAGGGCAGAGAATGAAATTGTGTTTATTCCAGTTACCACTTCTTCAACAAGAAATGTCCAAAATGTTAATTTGAAATTTAGAAACACAGCACAAACAGATGGGATTGTCTAAGATGGAACCCTTTAGATACATCTATCAGTTCTCTTCACCTGCACCAGCTCCACATTTTGCACAGACTGCTTCTGGTTATTTTGCTGACATTGATGATTTTTCTTGAAACATCTTCAGCTGCAGCAATTGTACCAGCACATGGTATTTGCAAGCTTTTAAACTGGCTTCAACACAACTATTTGATTCATCCATGGTACTATCTCTGGATTATATTGGCATTGCTTGCTTTTCTTCTATGGATTCAAATTGTTACTGTTTTCTCTCTGCTTACACCTGGTCATTATCTTCCTGAGTGTTCTGATACTGAAATGGTAGATGAGGATCTAAAGCCTTATTTGTCTTCCTTTGTGAACATTTCTGCTGTTCCCGTTGCTGTCGGGATTGTTTGGGATAAAGTATCTTTTGATATTTTTGGACCAACTGAAATAATACAAATCCCATATGTTGTTAAATTTTCAATAAATTACGTTATTACACCTCGGATTGTTTCTGATGACTGGGATGTTAAATTAGTTGAGTCTATACTCTATATAGTGTTATATAGGAACACTGCAAATTATGGGAAATGTTCTGTTAACAGTATTATGGATACTAGTAATTACATTGAGCTAGTACTCACAGGTTAGTTTTTAACTACACCCATTGGGAACATTTTCCAACTCCACTAGTGGAGCAATGCTAAAACATATGTAAAGAAATGCACTCTTTTTTCTGGGCATTATGCTGAGACATATTATTTCAAATTACTTACATCAAAAGCAAGGAACATATTGCTAACCAACCCTAAGTTAATTTATTCTGATTCCTTTGTTTCCCAGTTGGCCATACAAGGCTATGAGTAATGGTAATAATCAATAGATTTAAAAACTGTTTGAGGAATGCAAGATTGGCAGATACAAGGCATGGAAGCTTTATGTAGAACATGTTTAATTCTATGGTATGGTTCAGAAAGGTACCTTTAATTCATCACTTTCAGGTCCCATTGGGTGGGTAGTGTGGCCTGTGGATACAAATGGTTGTCATGCATGTTTTATTAACTCCACATGGGGTTTTGGAGTAAGCAGACCAGACCCTTGTTACATCATCACACAGTATTCAGGTATCATCACCACATACAGCTTGGGTAAATTATGTCAGGAATGGCTGCAATCTTCCATGTTAACAGCTGTAAAAGAACACCTCTCTCACAACTCTGAAAACAGAGACTTACAAGGCTTCTTGCGAAGTTCTAAAAAAACACACTCTAAAAGATTTCTATTTGCAATATATAATTAAATTTGGAAGCTTTGGCAAATGGAAGCTACTGCTCATTTAAGGAAAAAAGATAAGGAAAACTCAAAGAAAGCTTTAGCCATTGTCGATAATGATATGAACACACTGTCCACTCAAATATACGCATTAAACATTATGTCACCTGCTTTTGACATTATCCAAAATGACGTGCCATGTTTACAACATGGGCAAAGTCAGCTTAAGACATTATGGCGGTCATTCTGACCGCGGCGGGCGGCGGTCGCCGGCCGCCATGCGGTTACCGCCGAATGGCCGCTCCGCGGTCAGGAGACCGCGGCGGCCATTCTGGCTTTCCCACTGGGCCGGCGGGCGACCGCCAAAAGGCCACCCGCCGGCCCAGCGGGAAAGCCCCTGCAACGAGGAAGCCGACTCCGAATGGAGCCGGCGGAGTTGCAGG
The DNA here is from genome assembly GCF_031143425.1 of Pleurodeles waltl. NCBI lineage: Eukaryota > Metazoa > Chordata > Amphibia > Caudata > Salamandridae > Pleurodeles > Pleurodeles waltl. Next base: position 253,761,816 of record NC_090439.1, read on the forward strand.
GGTGCGACGGGTGCAGTGGCACCCGTTGCGATTTTCACTGTCTGCAAAGCAGACAGTGAAAATCTGTATGGGGCCCCCAGGGGCCCCACGACACCCGTCCCGCCATCCTGGTTCTGGCGGTGAAAACCGCCAGAAACAGGATGGCTGGAAGGGGGTCGGAATCCCCATGGCGGCGCTGCAAGCAGAGCCGCCATGGAGGATTCCCTGGGCCAGGGGAAAACCAGCAGGAAACCGCTGGTTCCCCTTTTCTGACCGCGGCTTTACCGCCGTGGTCAGAGTAGCCCAGGAAGCACCGCCAGCCTGTTGGCGGTGCTTCCGCTGCCCTCCGCCCTGGCGGTCAGAGACCGCCAGGGTTGGAATAAGGGCCTATGTAGATGAGTTGGACATTACATGTTCTGAAGTTGGGTTGTGTGCCTTGGAAGCACATTAGCTCAAAGAGTTATTTGCTGCATTCAATCTTACATGTTAACAACAGATAACGGCTAAGAAGGAAACTAATTGCATCTTGCTTAATATAGAAAAGCTAGAAAAGTTGCCTTTTACAGTAGCTGAAACACCATTATCAGTATGGTTAATACATGGGATGATATCCTTGTCGACATCAACATTCCAATTCACCTCATATTTGAAACACTTTCCTATTTGCAGATTTGAACATTTGGGAGATAGTTATATCCATGAGATGTGGGAGCTGCCCTTTGATTTCAAATGCATGCAGTGGTGAAAAGGAGGTTTGTCTCAGCTAAAGCGAATGTGAAACTTCTGTAAGCCATTCAATGATTTGCAAGCAGGTAGTGTCACATGGCGTCTGCAATGCATTGGTAGATAACTCAGCTTGCTGTCTCTGTGATCCACCTGGTATTTCAGTTACCCTGGAATGGGAGTTACTTGCTGCTGGGTGATCAAGGCTTTTGTGGGATGAGAGCAGGTGTCGCACTTGTGATTTCTGTTTCTCAGATAGAGTGTGGCATGCTGTGGAAATGTACTTTTCCCTCCCACAGAACAGATAAAAGTAGCAACTTTGTGGCCCCAGATTGCTACTGTTAATGTCAATTTTGACAAGCTGAGAAGACTAAAGGCACTATTATTTCAAAAACATTTGGTGCTAACATATGCTCATAAGATGTATGATGTGCAAGTAACAAGGTCGTCAGTGGAGATACAGTCTCTTTTAAATACAAACTTTCTGGGACACTTTGGTGAACTGGTGAATCATATTTGTAATACATCTAACACCTCAGAGATTGTACACTTTTTAAAAACTGTTGGATCTGGAATTCTAAGGACATTCAACGCGACCTTTGCAGTAAAGCTTCAGCCATTCACTCACTTTTTTCGAGTGTTCTTGGAGGTTTCTAGATTGGCTTGGCATTAATAGGGGGTATTTTGTTGTTGATAGTTTTCATCCGCAATGGCTGCCCCCTCTCAATCGAGAGTAGTGATGGAGCTCCCACCAGTTCAATTGTGTAGTGATACAGTATTTTGGAGTTATACTATTTGAAAAACTTCATAAAGACTGGTCATTGTCATTTCAACCAGTATTCTTCTGTGTGCATCCTGTCTTCTGTTGTATATGGTGCTCTTTTGAACATGCACTGGAAGTGTGTCTTGTCCTGCAACAAGTACTTGCTGTGGACATAGATGTGATGATGCTGATGGTGAGGTTTCATTGCCAGAGTTCTCTGATAAGATTGTGGTTGCTTTGTGCCACCTTCTATGAGCCAGCCTTCATGGATCAAGTTGCTTTGGTCCCTGGAATATGGCTATGGCTAAGGTTATGGATCATGTGTGCTCCTTTAACCTTTTTAATGAGGCTCTGGTGGTTTTTCACCTGCCAAAGCAGGGTCTATACTGGATTCCATCTCTACTCCTTATGTTTGATAACCTCATGTGGGATTTCAATGACTTTTAACTGGCACTATTTATTCCAAACCATGAGTTATTTCAATTTGGCTTTTTTAGGAGTCTTACCATGAGATAAGACTGCTGAGCTTAGGGTGACAGCACCACACCAGGTGGAAGCTGTTGGCCTGATTACATTGGCTAGCTGCAGTACCTCACCCAAGTGTAAAAAGCAAAGGTGATTTTTGGCAGCCTAGAAACATGACAGCCTGTCTTCTCAGGGAAGTTGTGATTGACAGACCATACCCCTTTCTCTTACATACACAAAGGGCCTTATTTCAACCTCGGCGGTCTGTACGCAAGACCGCTGAGGTACCGCCGTGCTGAAGACCGCCAGTGCAGGCAGTTTTCTGCACAGCGTATCATGACTGCTGGCAGCCCTCTGTCCTTTTTCAGAGAGAGTGCCGCCAGCAGCCATACTGGCGGTCGGCGGTGAAGTGGAAGCTACTCCACCTCCACCGCCACGTCATCAGAACACCGCCCACCGAATCACGTCCCATGATTTGGTGTGGCGGTGTTCTGGTGACGGGGAGCTGGTGGCGGAGCAGCCTCCATGGATCCTGTTCCCTCCCGGAGGATCACCGGACCAGGTAAGGTGATCGTCCGTTAGGGGATAGGGTGGGGGGGTGTTGTGTGCGTGCATGGGGGTGTGCGTGTGAGTGTGTAGAGGGGGTGTGTGAGTGCGTGTATGCATGCGGGTGTTGTGTCTTTGGAAAATGTGTGCGTGTCTGTGTGTATGTCTGTGTGTATGTGTGCTTGTATGTGTAGTTGTAGTGTAAGTATGTGGGTAGGGGTGTGTGTGTGTGTGTCAATGAGTGGGGAGTAAGGGGGTCGTGGGTTTGGGGGAGGACTCTGGGAGGGGGAGGAGGGTGGGGGAGACCCCTATCAGTGTCAGGGAATAAATTCCCTGGCACTAATAGTGCCTACCGCCATGGATTTCGTGGCAGTACAGAACCCCACAAAATCCATGGCGGTATGCAGGTCGTGATGCGGCAGGCGGTGTAGTAATGGCTGCCGGGCTGGAGACCGAAGTCTCCAGCCCAGCGGTCTTTACCACCCTGGTGGTCGGAGTGGAGAAATGGCAGTTTTGCATGGCAGTCACCGCCATGCTTGTAATTCAATTTTTTTTTACTGCCGGCTTGTTTGTGGTATTACTGTCACTTCTCCACCGACCGCCAGGGTTGTAATGAGTGCCAAAGTCTCAAACATGTGAAAGTAGAAAAGGAGATGCAAGGACATTTTCAATACCTTTATTGAAGTGATTGCATCCTTTTATAAAAGAAATGAGCTGCGATTATTAGGAGCATGAAACATAGTACAGTGATGATTGTGACCATTGGTGTAAAAAATATAAACCGTTCCAACATCCTGAAATACTATTGAATGTGATGATTCCTACCTATACCCTAATATTTAAACCTGAGAGCATAATGGTATTTAGCCTTCTGCCTGTCCCAGTCTATGAAAGGAGCCTCAAACCCATATCTCAAAGGTTGGAAAGGGTCTACCTTCTGTCTGCTGGCAATTATCCTGGTTGGCTGAAAAGGCAAGGTAGGGATCAATGGAGCTGCCCATAGATGGATTTTGATGGAAATGGGGTCTTTAGTTGGCAGCGCTTTGCACCCTGTCTAAGTAGGGACCCTTACTCTAGTCAGAGTAAGGTAGTCATACAGCTAAAATAACCCCTGCTCACCCCCTTGGTAGCTTTGCTCGTGCAATCCGGCTTATCTCATAGGCAATGTGTATAGTATTTGTACACATACATAAAGTAACACAGTAAATACACTACAGGAGGACTCCACACCAATTTAGAAAACAAGCCAATATTTATCAGAGTAAAACAAGATCAAAACAACAAAAATCCAAAATACACAAGTCAAGATATCACTTTTAAAATGTTAAGCAAGTTTAGTCCATAGAAATCAATGGATGTGTTTGTTGTAGGTCAAAGTACCTTAGATGAGTCTAAAATCAAAGATGAGAACTGGTGCTGGGGAGGTGAGGTGACGGAAAAGCAAGTGATGTGTTGGTTTCTTACTGCCAGGGAAAGTGATGCATCGGTTCCTTAGTGTCAGGGGAGGTGATGTGTAGGAATATGGACATGCAGCCTCGGTTCCTTACTGGGGTGCGATGTCAGTGAAGAAATAGGCACCCAGGGATGATGCATTGAAAATCCAGATGCAATGTGTTGGTCTATAGTGGTGAAACAGCTGTCAATTCTGCAGTAGCGGTACAGGTGCATTGTTGATTCTGCAGCGGCAGTGCAGGCTTGGGTTGGGTCCTTCCAACGATGCATCAATTTACAGTAGTGCTGTGAGTCAATCCTTAGAGTTTCTCTTTAAGATCACCAGAAATCACTTCCAAGGGTCCTGGGACTGGATTTAGCACCACTTCTCAAGTCAGGACTGTCAGCAAGAGAGCCCGGAGATGCTGGCAGATGAAGTATTTGATAGCCCTGAGACTTCTTAACAGGAGGCAAGCTCATTTAAAGCCATTGGACAACCTTGGAAAGCATGATATAGAAAGCAATATTCAGTCCTTTGACGTGCAGGACAAAAGTAGCAAGCATCAGGCTAGCACAACAAAGCAACTGGTGGAGTGGCAGTCCCTCTTACACCATACAGCTCTTCTTTCCAGGAGAATGTCCTCAGTCCAGAAGTGTTCTAACTATGCGGTGCCAGAGGCCCAGTACTTAAAGCCATTTCTGTCTTTGAAGTAGGCAAACTTAAATGTGTAGGGTACAAGACTCTGCCTTTCCCTGACCTGGTCCCAGACACACTCCAGGGGATTGGAGACTGCTTTATCTGAGGACAGGCACAGCCCTATTCAGGGGTAAGTGTCAGCTCCTTCCACCACTCTAGCCCAGGAAGATCAATCAGCCTGTTGATGGGCCATCAGGATATGCAGGGCACACTTCAGCTCCCTTTGTATGACTGTCTAAAGTGAATGCACAAATAGCCCAACTGTCATCCTGACCCAGATGTGTATTCAGCAGACATGCAGAGGCACAGAATAATTAAGCCTAGAAAATGCCCACTTTCGAAAAGTGGCATTTTCAAACTAACAGTTTAAAAAAGCAACTTCATCAAAGGCCCTGAACTAAATATCTGTATCTACTCCCAATGGGAAATTACACTAAAACAATATTTCAAGGCTATCCCAATGTTACCATATGGGAGAGATAGGTCTTACAATAGTGAAAAGTAAAATTAGCAGTATTGCACTATCAGGACATTTAAAAACACCAGTACATGTCCTACCTTTTAAATACACTGCACAATGCACATGGGGCTGCTTTAAGCCGACCTTAGGGGTGACTTACATGTAATAAAAGTGAAGATTTGGGCTTGGCAAGTGAGTGCAATTGTCGGGTCAACATGACAGTTTAAAACTGCACACACAGACAGTGCAATGGCAGGCCTGAGACATGTTTACAGGGCTACTCATGTGAGTGGCACAGTGAGTGCTGCAGGCCCACTAGTAGCATTTGGTTTATAGTCCCTGGGTACACACCGTGCACTGTAATAGGGACTTACTAGTAAATCAGATATGCTAATCATGGAGAAACCAATCACCAATATATTTTAGACAGAGAGCATATGCACTTTAGCACTGGTTAGCAGTAGTAAAATGTCCAGAGTCCTAAAGTCAGCAAAAACAGGTCAGAAAAAATAGATAAAAGACGGCAAGACTTTGGGGGATAACCCTGTAAAAAGGGCCAGGTCCAGCAGATGTACATTCCAGAATTCCCTCTACCCTATTTCGGCCTTTGCAGTGTTTATATAACAAAACCTGTTGTGTGATAAGAACATGCCTGATGCCATGATATGTATAGGGTTTGAGCCTTGACTCGATAAGTCTTGGAGTGGCAATACTGGGTAAAATATTGTGTATTAACATGACAGCCTTGAGCATGGCAAAGAGTGAAATATTGTGCAAGAGGTGAAAACATGAACACAAATGCTTCTGACTAGAATATTAAAACAACCATGCTAAAAAGCGAGCTGTGCTAAATTACAATAAAATTACAAAGATGTGTAAGCAGGTAAAAGAACATGGACTGCAGGCCTAGAGCTAAAATAAAGGTGCTAAAAAGAGTAGCTAAAAGGAACCCACAACTACCTCTCCATTGTTGGTACAGGAGTGAATGATCTGACACCTAAAATGTCTTTTACTATTGGTAACTACTGAAAAGCAAGCTAAACATATACATAAAAGAGACAAAAATGGTCAAGTTGACAAGCAAACCATGCTGAAGTGTGCAGCCAAATTCAAAATGAAAATTTAAGAATTATTTTGAAAAATATCCAAATGCAAAATTAAAAATAATCATCACCCCACAGGAAAGCTCTGAGTGCATCAAGGGAGATTGCGTCCATGACATATCCCACTTCAGCAGGTGGTAAAACCACCAGCTCATCAGTCAGAAGGTGGAAGGAGCACACATGTTGCACTGTCTGAGCCACATGTCCAGCTGAGGAAGCATTGTTTCACCCACTGCCAGATGTTGAAGCATCAGGAGCCAGCAAATCCACAAAGGGTGTCACATCGAAAGCATCCCCAAATAATCATATTCTCATTGGACAAGTCCAGCAATGAACTGTCATAGAAAAAATAATCAGATTTCTGTCCATAGAGGGTACATGTTGTAAAGCGAAACACAACTCTAGTGCAGGTTTGAAAGGGCACCATAACCAGCGAACGACGGGCTCCACACAATTAATAACTGATTGAAATGACAGTGACCAGTTGCTGTCTAGCTCTTCCAACAGTGATGCTCTGAAGTACTGCATCATGTGTTCACAACACAGTTGGACTTGTGGGAGGCCCGCCATTTTTCGTTGTTGAGAAGGAACAGCCATTGTGAATTAAAAACAGAAACAGCAAGATACCGCCAATTAATGCCAATGCTATTGGGAATCCCCCAAAAGAACTTGAAAAAAGTGAGTGGGTAGCTGAAGATATAAGTGTGAACACAGTCTGGAAAGTGTGATCAAAACCAGAACCTACAGCCTTAAAAAATGTACAATCCCGGTGGTGCTAGAAATATAAAAGATGCAACCTATTAATTTACCAAAATGTTTTGGAAAGTTGGTATTTAAGCGGGACTGTATCTCTGCGGATGACCTTGCCATTCGCAGGTCATAGGTTTCATGGTGTGATGTGTTTTTGGTGTTTTTGAAACAAAAGAGCTTTCAGTCTTTTCAGCTTGTCAAAATATACATATTAAGTAGCAATGTGAGGCCACATATCTGCTACATTTTTCTCAAGTGTGGGGGGTAAGTATGTTTCCACAACAAATTACAATTTTAGAAACCAAAACTACATAAAGAACACTTGGTTTCATCTCACAGCAACCTTGATCTCTCAGCAGTACCAGTATCTAACTCCCATTCAAAAGCAACTGAAACACTGGCCGAATCAAAAGGATGGGAATACCCTTCAGAGAGCAAGACAAATTTGCGACTGAAGCATTGCATGCTCCGAGCAAGGACTTCTGTTTACAAATCATAGAATGGCTTATAGAAGCCTCACATTTGCTACCTTTAAGAGAGTCCTCTTTCACACTGTTTAAGCATTTGTAACTGAAGGACAGCTCCCACACCTCAAGAATGTAACTGTCTCCTAATTGTTCAAATCTACCTACAGAAAAATGTCTTAAACACAAAGGTGGTCATTATGAACATGGTGGTCTGGACCACCACGCCGGCGGTGGCAGTCTTTACCGCCCACGGCATGGCGGCCCAGACCACCATATTCTGATCATAGTAGGGAACTGACTGCAAAGCAGCCAGTTCACTACCACCCACTGCCAGGCCACAGTCTACTGCCACGCCGACTGTGAACACATTTGGCCCGGCAGTGGAGGCAGGACAGGTGACGGGATTACAATCCCTATTCCACCAGGGATTCCCTGGAGAATTACCCTGCCAGGGAATCCCTGGCGGAATGTATATGGGTGACAGGAATAATCATTCCTGTCACCTGTATGTGATATGCCTGGCCCCTCTGCCTTCCCAGTACACCTACCCACCCACCAAGCCCCTAGAATAGCCCCCACCCCACGAATCCCGAAAACTGACCCCCAACCCTCCACCCCCAAAACCCCATGTAGGTCCACCCACCCCGACCCTCACCCCTACATACAACTCCCCCAAATCCCAACCACACCACATCCACATTCACCCGTTCAAGGACATGCACAACATCCATACATGCACCCAGACACACATCCCCCCCACAGACACCCACGCACACCCCCATTCACCCAAACACTCACACACACACTCCCCTCCCCTCGTCCCTCCCGGACAGCACTTACCTTATCCGTTGCGCTGCTCTGGGAGGGAACGGGCTCCCTGGATGCTACTCCACTGCAATCGCCACCTCTCCATACACCGCCACGCCTAAAACTGCTTCATAATAGGCATGGCGGTGAAGGTAGTGACCTGACGGTGAGGGTGGAGCAGCATCCACCCCCCCAACGACCGCCAGCATGGCACATGGTGGGCCTCACTACCATCAATGACGGTGAGCCACCATGCATCATTATTTGGTGGGATGCTGGCACGGTTGGCAGCAGGGCATCCTGACATTTTCATTATGAGGGCCAAAGTCAGATAGAATGTTGAAATGGGCAGATTAATCACTCCATATATTAAGCACACTGACTATGGCATTTCTGCCACAGTAAAAGGCAACTTCTCTTACTTCTCAATATTAAGCGTGATGTAACTAGCTTCTTTCTTAGCCATTATCTGTTGTTTCTGTGTCTACTTAAGTACAGCAAATAACTCTTTAGAATTATTGTGCTTCCAAGGCATGCAGCCATTCTTTAGAATTTGTAGCATCCAGCTCAACTGTATAATGGACCTAGATTGACTCTGTACATGGTATAAAAGTGACATGTCATTTTGAATAATGCCAGTTGCTGAAGACACAATGTTGTTTAATGTGTAAATGTGGTTGGACAATGTGTTCATACCATTATTGAAAACGGCTAGAGCTTCTTCCTTATCTGTTTGCCTTAAACTTTCAGCAGCTTCCATTTGTGAAAAGCTTTTAAATTTCATTATATATTTCATATAAGAAACATTTTGAGAATGGTTTCCTAAGACCTAACAAGAAATCCTATAAGTCTACATCTTCGGAAAGGAGAATAAAGTGTTCTTTTATAGCTGTTAGTGTGGAGGATTTAACCATTGCTGACAAAGTTTGCCCACATTATGGGGCATATTTATACTCCGTTTGCGCCAAATTTGCGTCATTTTTTTCGACGCAAATTCGGCGCAAAACTAACGCCATATTTATACTTTGGCGTTAGACGCGTCTAGCGCCAAAGTATGAGGAAAGAGCGTCATTTTTTTCCGTGAACGCCTTCCTTGCGTTAATGAGATGCAAGGTAGGCGTTCCCGTCTAAAAAAATGACGTCGTTTTTATACTCCCTAGCAAAAATCACGCCCGGGAGTGGGCGGGGCAAAAAAACCCGCATTTGCGCCTCTTTTTAACGCCTGGGTCAGGGCAGGCGTAAAGGGACCTGTGGGCTCAAAATGAGCCCACAGCTGCCCTCCCATGCCCCCAGGGACCCCCCCTGCCACCCTTGCCCACCCCAGGAGGACACCCAAGGATGGAGGGACCCATCCCAGGGACATTCAGGTAAGTTCAGGTAAGTATATATATATTTTTTTTAAATATTTTTTTGGGGCGTATGGGGGCCTGATTTGTGCCCCCCTACATGCCACAATGCTTTACTAAGACAGGAGTCATGTAAATGGCGTCTGGGCGTCGTTAAAAATGGCGCAAATCGGGTGGAGGCGATTTTTTTGCGTCAACCTGACTTGCACCATTTTAAGACGCCCTAGTGCCATTTTTCCCTACGCCGGCGCTGCCTGGTGTACGTGGTTTTTTTCCACGCACACCAGGCAGCGCCGGTCTGCTAGCGCCGGCTAACGCCATTCAATAAATACAGCGCCCGCATGGCGCTTCAGAATGGCGTTAGCCGGCGCTAAACCTTTTGACGCTAAACTGCGTTAGCGCAGTTTAGTGTCAAAAAGTATAAATACGGGCCTATATGTTGTTCAATACCAGAGTGTTGTGTGATGACACACCAAAGGTCTGGTCCGCTTGCTCTAAAACCCTGTGTTGAGCTAACAAAATGTGCATAGCCACCAGTTTAGACCTGAAAGTGTTGAATTGAAGTTACTGTTCTAAATCCAAAAATTGAGCTGTTCTATAAGGACATTTAATCCATTTTGCCAATCATCACATTTACTTGGAAAAAGGATACTGTGTGCATTAATTTCTTTTATTTTTGCCAACCCCAAACAAGTTGTTTGTTGTATGGTGTCATTGAGGAATACAATTTGTAACAGAATAAGGCAAGCTCTAAACAAGGTCTTCCTACCCAGTATTTGCCAAAATTCTGTTCCCCACCCCCTTCGAGTCAATTGACTTTTTCCAATACTCATAGCCTTCTATAGCCAACTGGGAAACAAGGGAATCTGAATAAATCAATTTGGTCAAGTTAGCAATATTTTCTGCACTTTTGAAAGAGGTAATTTGAAATAATAAGACTCAGCATCTTTAATATCATGTCAGTACAGTAAGAAAATGTTCCCAGATATGTTTTAGAACTCCCCTCTGGCTGAATTGGGCAATGTTCCCACTGTGTGTACTATAAACTACTATTGGGGTACCAGCTCTGTGTAGAAAATGATGTCCATAATGGTGGTAACAAACATTTCCCCATAATTTGTAGTGTTCATTTATGCATCTTTACTTTCAAATACAATGCAGTATTCAAGGTCAGAAAGCATAAAATCAACTGTTTTACATGCCAGTCATCAGAAACAACCCCAGTGCAATAATATCATTCATTGATACTATAAAAACATATGACATTTTAATCATTCTCGAGCCGATGCAGGTGAAGGGCAACTGATAGATGTATCCATAGGTGGCTCATAATAAACAATTTTATCCATTTGTATTGCGTTGGAAAGATGCAACTGTAGATTTTGGACATTTCTTACTGATTAAGTTGCTACAGGAATCAGCAAAAGTTAATTCTCCACCCTCCCTAATCTTGAGGAAATAATTTCAGCATTGTTGAGCATTTCAAGAGCTAACTCATGGGTGGTAGAGAGAAGGTTACAGGAACTACCCAGGAATCCTTGCAGTATACTGTGCAGGATCGGCACATGGTGCAATTTGACATTGCCAATTGAAACAAAACAGTTTTCTTTAGGACTAGGCAGCGATGGTAGTATACCAATACTGGTACCATGTATTCCCAGGACTAGAAGCAGTGCTCTGTAGGATGGGCCAAATTCCTTCTTCACTGATATCTTTTTATGAACTAGATCCTCCACGTTAGGAATTCTGCCTATGTATGGTGGCATAACCCTAATTCTCAAGGTGTTAGCATGTGTTGATGAATTTTCATCACAGAACTGTTGTAATTCCTACAAGACAGTGACACATTCATATATGTCAAATGGTGATTGTTTTTATGCACTATCTGGTTGGAGTGAACTGCAATGGTCCAGGTACACACACTGCAATGGTTTGCTGGAAACCAACAGGGGTGTCTGCGGTGAGTGTTTTACAATGGATCCTTTAATTTGTTGGCAAATGTTGCAATTAAGGACATACTGCTTGGTCTGCTTTCATAGGCCTGGCCACCAAAAACCTTTTTGCAATAGGGAGATGGTAGCCAGCTTTCATGTGCTGTTTTGATTAGAACTAATTTTTGGTCCTGGTTGGGATCATGTGATCACCCCCCTGGTATTGTTGCAAAGGCAATGGTTTGGGCACTTAAGTGGTAGGAAAGCTTTGCAGGATACGCTTTTGGCAAGGGCTTGCCATCAGCCGAAGCTTTCACCACCATCAATGTTTCATCATCGAACCTAGTATAGGAACGAGGAATCGCAACAACAGAAGCCATAGTTACTGCACCTTTGGCAGCTTCATCACTCAATGAGTTTCTTACAACATGTATTCTGACATGTTGGTGACCCAATGTATGTACTACATGAACCAGTGGCAGCTTGTCTTTGAGAACAGCCACCCTCTCCACAGGAATTTGTGTTTGATGGTGTTTCTCTTGGAGCCTCTGAACCCAATTAGACAGCAGTAGTGTAAGTGTTCATTAATTGACTGGAAAAAGTAATACAAATCACACAGAATCAAAGAAGAAAGTTCAGGATCATTCTGTTCCAGTGCCATTATCAAGGCTTTCAGCTCTGCAAGTTGTGCTGTGTAGTCCCCTAGGATCTGTGTGTAGGTCTCTTGAGGGGTGGAATTCAGCAGCCCTCATTACTCCACAAATGGCTGCACAAGCAGCAAAGCATTGTTTGGTACATATGGCTGGTTGCGCTGAACAACAGTGTAAATTATGATTCTGTATTGGTCATGAGCAAGAGGTTAGCAGACATGGGAACAAACAGACATTGAGAAGCATAAAGGGGCTGGCCAAGGGGGCATAGCACTCTGTCTCTGCCAGCTTTTACATGGCAGTGCAACCGTCCTGTAAAAGCTGGTGGAGAAGGCACAAGTAATCCCTAAGGCAGCGCTGCTTACAGCGCTGCTATGGAAGATTGAGACTGTGACCACTGCCAGGCCATTGGCCGGTGAAAAAGTGGCAGTGCCGGCGATCCGACCATGGCGTGTTCACAACAGTCATAATGTGGAGGCTGGACCGCCGTATTGGCGGTGATCCGACTACCATCGTGAGTCTGGCAGTCCAAGGACCACCAGACTCATAATGAGGTCCCTGGTATGGCTCCCAGACTATCTCAACCTATACTAGTTTAAGTCTTGGTGAGTGTCTTAGGCAGCTTCTTTTCCTGGTCCTGCGGTGGAATGTCTCGGAGCTACTAGCATGCTGCTAATGCTACTGCTTCCCCATCTTAATATAATTGAGTAGAGTGTGGCAAAATTGCCCAATAATCTCATCCCCAATTCCAGGGCAGGGTCCGCCCTGTATTCATCTTGAATTTGTTTTAACACTTTTGGAAGGTTCGCAAGTGTTGTTGTACCATGTGCGGTAGTGTAAATTGCAACAAATACTGCACCCCAAGTGGCACAGTTAGCTACTGAAGTAACCATTCCAAAAGGCAAGTGTATAGTGAGAATTATATGTTTATCTTTGGGTCCCATAGGAGGAAACACTGCTTCCAACGCTTTTATTTTTTGTGCTAACCAAAATGGATTTTCTTCTCATTTGGTGGATACATTACCCATTATTATTTAATGCACAGCCACTGGATTTAGCCCAGTTGCTGCCAAATGTGGTGCTGCTTCGAGCAGCCCTCCTTGGGACACTTTTTAAAGTCTGCATTACAAATTGTAATTAATTTGTCATGGATAGACTCTTGCTCTAGGCAAGACTGCTGGTTTAGGGATGACAGCACTTTTGTTTGTAGGCGACTAGGCCAATCTTATAACAAGTCGCAACTGTCGGCCCAACTCTCCCGGCTCATAAGCAGTACCTCACCAAAACCCCAACCGGTAAAAGATGATCTGCGGCAGCCTTTACGCATGGACTCAAGCCTGCGATATCTCAGGGGAGTTCAGGATAAACTGAGATTACCCTTTTCTCATATGAGAATTACATCTCAGTTAGACACAGGCAAGAAAAGAGATGTAGTGAAGTTTTCAATAGGTTTTACTAACAAGTCTGCAATGCACTATAAATTGCATGGGCTGCAATGATTAGGATAATGAACAATGCAAGAAACAGAATTGTAAAAATTAGATATCGTAGTTGGACTCTTGCTCTAGGCAAGACTGCTGGTTTAAGGATGACAGTACTTATGTCTGCAGGTGACTATGCCAGTCCTACAAGTCGCAACTGTTGTTCCATCCCTCCTGGCTCACAAGCAGCACCTCACCAGAAACCCAAACAGTAAAAGGTTATTTGTGGCAGCCTTTACTCATGGACTCAAAAGTGTGACATCTCAGGGAGTATCGATGTTACCCCTTCTCACATAAACACCATGTCTCAACCAACCGCAGGCAATGAAGAAGATGCAGTAAAGTTTCAATAGGTTTTATTTAGCAAAACTGCATTCTGCAAAAAGTTGCATGAACTGCATGAACTGCAATAATTAGGATAATGAACAGTGCAAGAAACAGAATGGTACAGTAAAGAGTCATTAATACAAATACCCCCACCGTCTTGCAATAACATGAGATGACATTAAGTGTGAAATATGTCCTAATACCCCAGCATGATAGGCCTAACCTCTAATCTAAAAGAGAGCTAGGTATGTTAAACCTAATCTGCCAATACCATGTCCATGAAAAAAGCCCCCAACCCTCGTTACCTTGAAATGAGTTCTCTAGATTAGACTTCGTGGGGACACGAAGACTGGATCACCGTCAAGGTGACATGCAGCATCGACAGCAGCGATGGCATCTGGTCGGAATCTCTCAGACTATCTGTTTAAGTGAGGAATATTTATATAGATCTACTTTGACCCCTGATGTAGGTTTGTTCACAAACAATAGATAACAAGGCATGCTTGTTATTTCCATAAACAATTCCCTCGAAAGTGTGAAGAGGGAAAGTACCTAAAGTGAACACCTACAGTTTGTTTATCTTTGACGCTTGATATTGACGCCTTAGTGTGGTGGCACCGATAACGCAAACTAAAACATGGGCCTAACTAAAAACAAGGCAGCCATCTTAAAAGATTTTATTAAATAAATGCACTAAAACGGAGCAAGCTAAGTAGGGCAAAAGTCACTGGGTGACGGGGCACGAGTCTGCAAGCCAAAGAATAAGCTAACTCCTGTATCACATTAAAACAAACTAGGATTCATTACAGAGTCATGAATATAAGGGACCCTTCCATCTTGCAATAACATGATATGTGAAATAGGCCCTAATACTGTAGCTTGATGAACCTAATCTCTAACCTAAAGATAGCTAGGTTTGATTAACCTAATCTGCCAGTACCATGTTTATGAGAAGAGCCCCCCAACCATTGTTACCTTGTTAATTTCACTATCTCCTGTTTTAGGCTAACTATAGAAATTGCTCAACTACTATTTTTAATATTTTTGAAAAAAACAATTCAATGGTGAAGGTGGATTCGGATAAATTTTTACAAAAAGTAACTTTTACAGAGTTACCTTTTCCCTCTTTGAAGCTTCTGTAGGCTAATGTGCATTAGCCAGACATCAGCTGCCCTGCCAGGGCTTGACTTTTATGAGGTGTAAAAACTGCTCCCGGAGCAGAGAAAACTTCTTAGGCCTGGCAGGATGGACTGGACGTAGAGAGTGTGATACATATCAGCTCAGGAAGGGCAGCTGGGGAGATTCCAGGAACTTCATCTTCTTGAAATGCACAGAAGTAATAGATTAGAAGTAGTGCCCTAAAAATGGCCTGCATTGCCCACAGGCTCTCCTCAAAAGTAGAAGACCTGTGCCATCATGAATTCCCCATTGAGAAGTTCACTCCACTCTGCAAGAGTTTGGAGTAACGCAAACAGGATGTGATGTAAAATTGGGAAGTGTTGCCCATGGGGACTTTCCCGTAGTATGCAAAGAGTGGCCAGCAGTCACCTCCACCTACTGTCTAAAATTCTGTATAAAATTGGACCTCATCATCAGCTCATCAGCTTCTCAGAACACTTTCGGGACCTGTGGAATAATGGAAGAAGGACTGCACCTGTGAGACCTGTGAGCACACCTGAAGGGCAGTACCTACTCCCACTTGTACCTAAAATGAAGACGTGGACTCCAAGAGTCAGATGGCCAGTACTGAAGCAGGTGTCCTAATTAGTAATTATTAATGAGTGTATTTTGAATAATGAATTATGTAGAAAATGAATAACGTAGAGAAATAATGCAAACGTTTGGAAAATGTGACCTTGGAGAATGGACACCAATGTTCAAGAAATGTACTAATGAATGATTAATATTTATGAAGTATTACAAATGTATTAGACTAATGTAGTAATATGACATATTTAAGGTTATGAAGTATGCTCTTACTAATTAATAGTAGGCCTTAACTTAAAGAGTGTCTTGGCCTAGTTTTGCCAGGCCTCATGCAGAAGCTGTATTTCTTAGTGGTTAATAGAAATGCTGATAGAGTGAATTAAACTGTGAAATGTTGATTGTCTTGTTAAAAGTGCTTAGCTGAAGCTTTCCATGAGAACCAACTAACAGGAGATGATGTTCCTAGAAATGTAACAAATCGTGTGTAATGTGTGTGAGACGTACTTTCCCAGGACACGAACAATGAAGACACTGACTGGAGATGAAGATGCAACAAAATTGTTATCTGATGAGCTGGGTGATGAGCACATCGTTAAGGGGACCAATTAACTTTGTGTGAAGAGCGAAATATTAGAATTCATAGATTTGATATAGAAATATGATTGGGTAGTGTATAAATTTACGATTAATTGACCAATAGGGAATTAGGGGATAGTTTAGGTGACTTTAATATAACAACGCAATGGAGGGAAAAGACTTCAGACCTTACCCCGATTTGAGATGCGATATTGAGAGAAGGGCTCATACTCCCTGACTGAGAGCCTGATATTTTGCTGATCGATTGATGACCTGAGGATGAAGACTGATTCTGTTTGCTGACCCATACTGTGGATAGGTAGATATGACAATGTGACTGTAATGCCATTTTATGCCTTTTCTTTCTAGGTACCAACTGCGCTGTCTCGATAATTCTTTAGCTAGATGTTTTCCTAAATTTGTGTTCTAAATTGTTTTGCATGAAGTCCAACATGCTGATGCTAATCTGTGTTAGTTGAGGCTTTATACATGACGACAGACGAATTACATGGACAAATGTTTGACGAGCTATCTTGCTGAATTCTATGTGCCATATATCTTTATTGCAGCTGACTCTGCTATTGATCTGCACTGTTGCCTTAGAATGTGTTGTGATTCAGGATTTGATTAGATTGTGTGTCTTCCGTCATTTTGGGCAACCAGTATTGTTTTTATATGTGTTCCATTTGATTTTGAGATTAATCTACATGACTTTAGCATTGTTAATATAAGGGAAATAAACTTACTAAACTTTACTAAAGGTGTGATTATTCATGGCTGAAAAGTCATGGTGCGTGACAATTGTTGACTCTATTGATTATTGATTTTGACTAATGATTATTGATTATTGTGTATTGATTTTTGTTTCCATTCTGGGGCTATGGTAAGAATATCTTAAATGAGTCAAAAGGTTCTTCGAGCTATTCGCGTCCCCTTGTAAGTTTACTTATTAATGTTCGACGCAGTTATGGTAGCAGACTGATGGTTTTTCTCTTTGTCATAGGTGTCCAGAACAGAGTGACAGGTGTTAACACTTGTGGTAAGAGACTGATGGACAGGTGCCCCTAGTATGGTAATAGTTTAAAGATTGATCCTTTCGACAATTCAGTATTATTGAGATTTGGATTTTGTTTTTCAGTGATGACATTTGTAGAGAAAATGATGTTTCCTTAAGCCCAGAAATGACTTTCCCAGATCCTGGATCCTGCAAGTGGTGTTGGTAGGTTCCTGGCGGTCTAGTGATAGAGTGAGAGAAATAGGTTGCTCTTGCACAGCTTATGCAAATCACAGGTCAAGTGTGACGTATGTGAGGGTTTTAGGGAGTGTGCGTACTCCAAATTGTGGGTACTTAGCAGTATGAGAGTAGGGAAGTCGTCGAACTTCACATGTGTGTGGCGCTTTGTGCTCAAAAATAGTCCACGTGGTTGTTGATGTACAGACCCTGCGTGGTCTAAGACTCTGTAGTATATTGAAAGTGTATGAGACACTTGGTTCATGTTGTAATTTGTCTGGTTTAGCAGGCTGATCAGGTGTGGTCAACAAGTCAGTGTGTGAGTTAAAGTGGGCAAGAGGAAATTTTGACTGAGATTTGGGGAGTCCTCTGTGCACCAGGACAGACTCATTGATCAGTTGAGAGTAAAATTTGCGGGTCAAATTTTGCTTGCGAATCTGGGAAACCAAGAAAGAGGAATAGATGCATGAGCGAAAGGGCCATCAGTAAAAATCTGTAAGGTTGCCGAAGCGATTGTGTTTCCTTCCCTGTATTAAACCAGCAGATTTGGTTTTGTTTTTTGTTTTTTGATTAGTGCTCACAATATGTTGCATTAGTTTTGTGTGGATTGTAGTTTGGGAGGACGAGCCATAAGACTTTGTCAGCCGCAGTTCGTGTGATTGTGATGTCATTGAACCCGACGGGGATAGGTTGGTTAGTGAGAATGGTCTGGCAAGGATTGGCAGCCTTCTGTAAAAGGCAATTGGTTGAGAACAAGGGTGAAATTAATCTTGGGATTAAAAGTAATTTCCTGATTTGATTTTGAGTAAACAAAAAGTAGAAAAGATTACGTTTTTCAAGGCGTTGAAGAGTGCCCTAAGGGGAGATACGTATGTTAGAGTGAGTGTAGGGGAGCCTATACCGCCGGAGGGTACACCGGCTTACATTGTAAAAGAAGAGAGAGGTACTGTGTTATGTCTTAGATTAAAACAATGGTGCAAGTTGACAGGGAAAAATGGGAGGTTAGCGTTTACCGAGAATGTGACATTCAATTTGAGAATTTTGGAGCAATTGCGGATGACGCTATATGAATCAAAGCCCCTTCCGAGACCAGCACAGTTTGAGGCGTTAGCAGTTTGGGAGTTGGTAGCTAGACAGCAACAGCAGTTGAAATTTGAGAAAAGAATTAGAAGGGTAGAAAAGACTTTAGCGGAAGCGAGGTGGGATTCAGATAAGAGATGGAGAACAGAGACTTTGCAGGGAGTTAGGTTGTTTCCAGCTATTACACAGGAGGAAGAGACAGAAGGGAAGAAAGCGACTAGAAAGACTAATAAATGTGCGTCCAAGAGTAAGGAAGCTAAAAGGTCTCCCATAGTAGAGGAGGAATCAGATGATGAAGATCTTGTTATGCAGATATTGAGAGACCGACCACCAGCGTATGCAGTGCATGAGAGTGGTCCGAGTACTAGTGCTGATCCAACAGCACCGGCACAGGCAGCGGGAACAAGGATTCCGGTACAGGTTAATGCTAACCCTACACAGGGTGTGGTGCAAAGTAGTCCTACTGTGCTGACTACTCCTGTAGTTCAGGCGCAATTGCAACCGGCCCGATACAGAGAATGTATCCTGATGTGCCTTTTTCGAGAGACGACTTCGAACTTAGTGGTGCCTACGGAGCAAGTGGTTCCGAGACCAATGTTGGTCCAGACTGAGCCGACTCCGATTTTGTTGCCCCAAGGGCAGCCGCAGGTGATGCCGAGATTTACGACGATGAAAGGGACACAGTCAGAGTTGACTCCGGTAATGAATCAGAGTATAGTAGTTACTCTCCCACAGAGTACAGGTACCAGAGCGGCCCCGGATGAAATATCGCTGTTGATTACTGTTGGTCCAGCGGTACCATTATTTGCGCAAAAAAAAACAATTATGAGCGAACAGGGAACAATGTCTCAGAGTCTAATGAGAAGAGGACCAAGTGAACAAGTTCAGGTAGTCTCTTCTGTGGGTCAGACCTTTGATGGATTGAGATCATTGTTAGATCTGAATCCACTTTTTGCACTTCCAGATGCTGTGAACGGACCATGTGCAGTTCTGAGCATTAAATTATTGACACCGCAGACTCCGAGTCCGGTTCAAGAGAGTAACATTTTGATACAGGGACTTACTTCTCAGCATTTAACTGAATGGTTAGACAAGCAGAATACCCTATAGAATGCTTCTAATGGTGAGGAGCAACTGAATTGTGTCAGATTAAGCATGAAAGCGGGTGAATTAGTTGAGAGGACAATGGGGGTGAATCGATTAGACTCCTACACAGAAGCAGAGTTGAGATACTTATGCCCAAGGATTACAAAAGAGGTGGGCAAGGTGCATCAGAGATTAGTAGATTTGGCAGAGAAGCATGACATAGAAATTGAGAAAACGAAGCATTTGAAAAGAAGTTACAGTTTAGATTTTGAGGCAAAGGATTTTGAACACATGAGGTTAGCCGGAACGAAGGCGCACCTTTAAGAACTATTGCAGAGTGCTCAGGTTTGGGGAGCATTAGAAAAGTGGGAAGGCATATGGCTAAAGAAAAAAGACAAGAGGAAAAGTGATTATCTAGAAGTGACTGAAAATGTTCAACAGGACAAGGATCCGGTGAAGATTTTACCAATTAGAGAAATCCCTGGGCGAAATTTTGTTCACATTCCTTGGAGTAGGAGTGACATTTTATCCTTTATGAATGATTATCCAAATTTGAGGGAGAAGCCAGTGGAGTGGCATCAGCAGACAGACAGATTTGTGAAACTTGAAAAGTGTTTGTGGGAGGACTTGAACACCTTACTGGAGATAGTGGTACCAGCTCACTTATGGGTCTAGTGTAAGAGGACTGTAGATTGTCCAAGAAGTAAACCAGAGAAAGACAAGAATACAGGTGCACCGTCTCCTGAGGTAATGAAATATTACTATAAGGTGATTGAGTTTCTGAAAACAAGGATTTCACCCCAAAATATTGATTGGCAGAGAATTGATAGGACAGGACAGAAAGCAAAGGAGTCAATACATGCATACTATGAGAGAGATTTGAAGGCGTTCAAGGAGTATAGTGGCAAAGAAGCAATTGAGCCAAAAGACATGCTGCACTTTGTGTTCACATTTGTGGAAGGATTGAGACCTGAAATAGGTCAGATGATTAAGAGTCATTTGATTTGCTGGCAAGCAAAGTCGATTGATGAGGTGTTGCAGTATGCAAATTACTGTAGGGATGAGATTGAGTTGAAGCAGAAAAAGTTGAAGGGGAAGACGATGGTGATGCACATTAAGGCAGCTCAAACAAGAGCTCAGGGAAATTATGTGCAGCAGATGCCACTGCAGCAGGGAAATGTCGTGTTTCAGCCTCAGATGAGAGGTAGAGGTCGTGGAGGTAATATGAATCGTGGTTCAGATCAGAATACTGTAGTGGTTCAGAATGATGTGCAGGGAATGAAGAAGCTACTGCCGTGTCACATTTGCAGAGCCATAGGACACTGGAAGCTGGAGTGTCCAATGGTGGTGCACGAGGGAGTTATTCAGCAAGGTAACAACATCAATACATTTCAGAATGTGAGAAGACCAAGATTAAGGGGTCCTAATCCAAATTTCCAGAATAATGTGAATCTGGTGCAGAATTTCCAGCCTATGCAACAGGTGCAAATGCCCCAGGCACAAGTGTCACAGTTGCATCCAATGCAGTAGCAGGTTTCCATGGTACCTAGACAACAAATGCAGATAGCTCAAGCCCCGATGGAGCAGCAAAAGATGATGCTTTCTCAGCAGGTCACAGGTCAGAGACAAGACAGAAAGAGTAACACAGTGCACCAATTCCCGATACACAGTGAGGATGGAATAAATGATGACGGGACGAATGGTAGTTTATTTGAGGAGCCATGTGTGCTTGTGACTTCTTTAGAGGTAGATCAGAGAGGACCCTATGTGAGAGGAAAAGTAATAGGCTACAGAGTTTCATTCTTGGTAGACACAGGAGCTACACGCTCTACAGCGAGAAGTGCAGAAGTACCAAATTTGCCCCTGTCAGGAAGAACTATTCAAGTTGTGGGGGTAGCAAATCAGTATCTGACAAACCCGATCACACATCCGGTGCAAGTTGAGATTGGCAATTTACAGGGACTGCATCATTTTGTAGTCTGCGATTCGAGTCCAGTGTCTCTACTGGGAAGGGACTTGTTGTGTAAGACGAAGTGTTTGATTACTTGCTCAAATAATGGAATTGAGATTCAGACAAATAGCAATGATGAGGAGGACCAGGCTCCAGAAACAGAGTGTGAAACTAGAAATGAGGAGTACCCATTGATTGAGTTTTTCCCGATGTCCCGATTTCTCTTTTGTTTCAAATTTCTGTATAGAGCCTATTGCTGGTGTAGGGTACCTCAAGGGTAAAAAGATTCACCTTCCTTGTTCAACCAGATCTTGAAAAAGAATTTGGAGGCATTAAAATTACCTTTCCAATCGACTCTGGTACAATATATTGATGACTCATTGATTGCATCCAAAACAAGGGATGAGTATAAGCATGACTCGATTGCCCTGTTGAATCATTTGGGAAAATATGGTCATAAAGTGTCACCACTGAAATTGCAGTACTGTCAGAAGGTAGTGAAGTATTTGGGTCATCAGATTGAGAAAGGGTCAAAAAAAATATCCAGAGAGAGGATCACAATGATACTGCAGATAAGTCCCCCGACTACCCAGAGAGATGTCAGGATGCTCCTAGGAATGGTGGGCTATTGTCGCCAATGAATCCTGATTTTTTCAGAAATTTCAAGACCATTGCAGAAGCTGACACATAAGGATGTCACAGATCCCATAGTGCTAGAGCATTCACTGAGTTGAGAGAGAGTTTGTGCAGGGCTCTAGCGTCGGGTATGCCTGATTACACAAAGCCTTTCACATTGTTTTGTCATGAGAGATGCATGTTCATTGTCTGTTTTGAATCAGGTCCATGGAGGTGCTCATCGCCCAGTAGCATATTTTTCATCTAACTTGGACCCAGTTGCAACAGCCTTACCAGGTTGTTTGCGTGCAGTTGCCACAGTTGGTCAGAGTCTTTCACAGTGCGAAGGCGTGGTGATGGGCTATCCCCTGACTGTAATGGTCCCTCACTCAATTGAGATTTTACTGACAAGGACGAAAATCCAATATTTGACTGGTGCTAGGTTAACTAGGTATGAGACGAGTATTTTGGGAGTACCAAACGTGATACTGAAAAGATGTACAGTGCTTATCCCTTCAACTTTACTTCCGAGTGATACTACTGAAATTGAAAAAGAGGAAGATGTTGAACATGATTGTCTCGAAGTAACTGAGTTGTCCACAAAACCAAGACCTCACAGTAGAGATGCCCGATTAGAAGAAAATTACCAAATTATTTTTGTTGATGGTTCTTGCCTGAGAAACAACACAGGGATGCTAAGAGCAGGATATGCTGTGTGTACCATTACAGGTACCTTAGAAGCTTCCTGGCTTCGAGAAGTGTATTCTGCTCAGGTAGCAGAATTGATTGCTTTTACTAGAGCATGCCATGTTTCTGCTCGATTGATAGTCACTATCTACACAGATAGTCAATATGGATTCGGAATAGTTCATGAACTTGGTCAATTGTGGTCGCAGAGAGGTTTTCTGACCTCTACTGGATCACCAGTGAGAAATGGTGAGAGAATAAAGGAGCTGTTATATGCAATTAAATTGCCTGAAGAAATGACTGTGGTGAAATGCAGTGCACATCTAAAGTCGCAGGACTACGATCATTGGGAAATGGATTTGCGGATCAATTCACATGGTTTTGCGCATTGAACTGTATATTGTTCAAAGACAAGTGGGACTAGTTACCTGAAGAAAACACAACATGTACAAGTTATTCATTAAAAGTGATTGACACTTTGGAAGAATTAAAATCTTTACAGAGTAATGTTGACAAAGAGGAGAAACGTTCATGGAGTAAAATGAGATGTGTGCAAAGACAAGATGAGTTGTGGATTTCTGAGACGGGTCAATTGGTTTGACCAAATAGACTGTTCTCCCAGATGGCGAGGTACTATCATGGTCAGGCACACATTGGGAGGGATGCCATGGTTTGTCTGTTTGAAAATTGATTGGTTCAACCCTAAGTTTAGACAAGCAGCTGAAGCAGTTTGCCATCGTTGTGTCATTTGTCAGCAATTAAATTCGGGGAAAGGGACAGTGGTTAATTTGAGCCACCTTGGAAGAGCAGGAAGTCCAGTCAGCAGAATGAAATTGGATTTTATTGAGATGCCTGTGTGTGGAGGTTTGAGATATGTGTTGGTGATTGTTTGCATCTTTAGTCACTGGATTGAAGCGTACCCTACACGAAGAATGACAGCCTCACAGTAGCGAA
Organism: Pleurodeles waltl; assembly: GCF_031143425.1. Classification (NCBI taxonomy): domain Eukaryota; kingdom Metazoa; phylum Chordata; class Amphibia; order Caudata; family Salamandridae; genus Pleurodeles; species Pleurodeles waltl. The sequence continues at coordinate 253,785,629 of NC_090439.1, forward strand.
ACTGCTGCTTACTGCGCTTTGGGTTTCCGATGTCTTTAGAATAAGATAGGGGAAGTTACTCCAATAACGAGGTGATTAAACTACTGTTAGACTTTTCATCCTTGGCGTGGTCTCCCTTAACTTTTTGCCTCTGTTCCCCAGGTTGTTGATGTGTGCTGGACTCTGATTTTACTGTTTTTGTTACTCTGGGCACTTTACCACTGCTAACCAGTGCTAAAGTCCAAGTGCTCCTTTACAAAATGTGTATGTAATTGGTTTATCCATGATTGGCATATTTGGTTTACTAGTAAGTCCCTAGTACAGTGCACTAGTGGTGCCAAGGCATGTAAATCAAATGCTACTAGTGGGCCTGCAGCACTGGTTGTGCCACCCACATAAGTAGCTCCGTAATCATGTCTCAGACCTGCCACTGCAGTGTCTGTATGTGCAGTTTTGACTGTAAATTCAACTTGGCAAGTGTACCCACTTGCCAGGCCCAAACCTTCCCTTTTCTTACATGTCAGACACCCGTAAGATAGGTCCTAGGTAGCCCCAAGGGCGGGGTGCAGTGTATGGTTAAGGTAGGACATACAGTAATGTGTTTTATATGTCCTATCAGTGAAATATTCCTAATTCGTTTTTCACTGTTGCAAGGCCTGTCCCTCTCATAGGTTAACATGGGGGCTACCTTTAAATCTGATTAAAGTGTAGATTCCCTTTGGGAGTGGAGGGGCATGTGGAGTTTGGGGTCTCTGAGCTCACAATTTAAAAATACATATTTTAGTAAAGTTGATTTTAAGATTGTGTGTTTGAAAATGCAACTTTTAGAAAGTGGGCATTTTCTTGCTTATACCATTTCTGTGACTCTGCCTGTTTGTGGATTCCCTCTCTGGGTCAGTTTGACAGTTGGGCCAGTTGCACCTCACACTAGACAGTGACACAAAGGGAGCTGGGGTGTAGCCTGCTTATCCTGATGAGCCATCTGTGCTAGGAGACATGGGAGGAGTGGTCACTCACACCTGAAAGGGCTGTGCCTGCCCTCACACAATGAAGTCTCCAACCCCCTAGTGAGTGTCTAGGGCCTGGACTGGGCAAGGCAGGATTTCACATTCAAAAGAGACTTTACTTTGAAGTAGGCCTACTTCAAAGGAGAAATTGTGTATAAGAAGGGCACCCAAAACCACAGACTTTAGAAACCCTTATGGAAACAAGAGGAACCTCTGCCTGGCGAAGAGCTGAAGAGCTGAGGAAGAAGAGCTGCCCTGCCTGTGACTGTGCTTTGTGGAGCTATCCTGCAGTTGCTGCTTCTGCCAGAGTAAGAGGGCAAAGACTGGACTTTGTGTGCCTTCAATCTTGAGAAGAAATCTCCAAGGGCTTGATTTAGAGCTTGCCTCCTGTTGTTTCAAGTCTCAGGAACAGCAAGGACTTCTCTCTGCCAGCACCTGGAGTCTCTGGAGAGACTCCTACTCTGCCCTGTGGTACCCATCCAGTGCCTGGGACCCTGAAAGGAGAAGCTGGCAGCCTAAAGACAAGGAAATCCACCTACAGAGCGCCGTGGGGGGAAAAGATCGACGGACTCCGATCTGCTGCTGAAGAAACGACTTGCCACTGGCTCCGCAGCTGAGAAACCCGGCTCGCAGGAAACGCGACTGAAGAATCGATACACAGAGTGGGAGAAATGACGCAGAGCATCACCGACGGAGGCTGGGAGATCACAACCCGCGCTGCGGGGTTTTTGGATCATCTTGCGGCTGGATTTCCGACTCAAGTACCGCTGTGCGTGGAAAAACAATGCAAGGCCTACCCGGACTCGAGAGTGCTGACCGGATCGACACATCGCTCTCCTGCGAAGAGAAGAAATGTCATGCCCGACCCGGCAAAAGGAGAAACGATGCACGGTCCCGCTCGTGAGTGGAATCAATGCATCGCAAGCCCTTTTTGACATGGTCTCGCCCATGCGGGGTAATTTTTGAGACACCCAATGTACTTTTTCATGCTGACAGCGTTAGTGTGTGTTTAAAACTACTTAAAGACTCTTTTTGCATTTTTATTGATAACTTGACTTGTCAGTTGTGGATTTTTGGCGTTTTGGTATTGTTTTGTTTAGCTAAATATTTCCTATTTTTCTAAACCTGTGTTGTGTCATTTTGTAGTGTTTTCATTAAGTTACTGAGTGTGTTGGTACAAATACTTTACACCTAGCACTCCGAATTTAAGCCTACTGCTCGTGCCAAGCTACCAAGGGGGTAAGCAGGGGTTATCTGAGAGTGATTCTCTTTTACCTTGACTAGAGTGAGGGTCCTTGCTTGAACAAGGGGTAACCTGACTGTCAATCAAAGACCCCATTTCTAACAACTACTATGTCTAGCATTGAACATTGAGCATGAGTTGCATTGTAGTTACCGCCCTAAAGCAACAGGACTAGTGGAGTAAATTAATGGTACTTTGAAGTCAAGAATTGCAAAGATGTGTGCAGCTACGAATTTGAAATGGCCCGATGCATTACCTTTGGTGTTGATGCCAATGAGAAACACACCTGATAGGAAGACAAGATTGTCTCCCTATAAGATTCTCATGGGCAGAGCAATGAGATTGCCAGCATGTTGGAAAATGGGTTATTGGTAAGGGCAGGTAGGTACCTACATTTAGCAAAAGGCCACTAACCTCCACTTAGGTCCAGTTAGGTCTCAATAAATTAAACCCAGCTCAACCCTTGGTAGCTTGGCAACGAGCGACAAGACATAACTTAGGAGACAGAGTGTACAGCATTCAAATATCACAAAACAGTAATTAAATAAAACACAGGAAATAGTTTAAAAATCCACAACCAATTTATAAAAATAGATTATATTTTTATCTTTAAAATGACACAAAAATGAATAAAATCAGATAAGGGGAACAGGAGATATGAATTTTTAAAGGATTATTGTTTTCTAGCACCTAGAAACAAAAAGCACCAATCTGGTCATCTGGTCGCACCTCGACCGGGGCAAAGTCAAAGTTTAAGGCCAACCGCGATGGAGCCCAGCTCGGTTACAGCCCGCGGGAGGCCTCAGTCAAAAGTTTACCTTCGCACTTAGTCACTTTTCTGAAGATTTTCTTCAGTAGGACGAACCTACCAATCCAATCCGACCTCCTGGAACTCTTCTCTGGATACGCGTCGCGGGAGCCCTCGGTGGAGAGTGGAGAGTTTTACCTTTGGACTTAGTCGTTTTTTCGAGGTGAAAATCCTTCGCCCGGGGTAAACCTGGATCTTGATTTGACGTCCTTGAAGCCCTCCTCGGATACACTGGCTGGAAGGTCCCGGTCAACTTTCTACGTTCGGACTTAGGGGGTCATTACAACATTGGCGGTAAAAGCCGCTTACCGCCGTGCCGAAGACCGCCAACACACCGCCGCAGCCGTGGAATTCCACCACAGCTATTATGACCCACATCTCAGAATCCGCCAAAATTCAGACATCTACACAAGCCTGCCACACCAAAGGTCAGTGATAAACTGGCGATAACAAAACGACACTGTCATGCCAACAGAAATACGCCCACACTATCACGACACACGAATCGGCGCTGCGGTTTTTCAATCGCGGTATTCCATTGGCGGTACACACCGCCGCGCTCAAAATACACACACTCTTACAAAACACAGCCACATTGGACAATTTGGAATACACACACCATATACACATACACACACCACTCCCACACAACCAATACAATATAAAACACACACCCACATCACCCACAAACCCCTACGACCACAAATCACGACCGAAGGCCAGAGAGAGACACCACCATCAACGAACTAGCATCCACAAGCACACAACACCATCACCCACACAACTTCCACGCACCTCACACAACACACAACTACATATCACCACACTTATCACCACACACTCCACCCCACACATCACCTACACCACCCCATGGCACGGCAAAGACACCCGAGGCTCTCAGAGGAGGAGCTCAGGGTCATGGTGGAGGAAATCGTCTGTGTAGAGCCACAGCTATTTGGATCCCAGGTGCAGCACACCTCCATAGCTAGGAAGATGGAGCCATGGCGAAGAATAGTCAACAGGGTTAACGCAGTGGGACAACACCCAAGAAATCGGGAGGACATCAGGAAAGGTGGAACGACCTACGGGGGAAAGTGTGTTTCGGGGTCTCAAGACACCACCAGGTGGTTCAGCGGACTGGTGACGGACCCCCACCTCCTCCCCCACAACTAACAACATGGGAGCAGCAGGTCTTGGCGATTCTGCATCCTGAGGGCCTCGCAGGAGTCGGTGGAAGAATGGACTCTGGTAAGTCACATCTTAACTATTACAACCCCCACCCTACCTGCATGCCATCACATACTCCCACCCTCGCCCTCACCCCATCACTCCAACTCCTCACAAATGTACCAATATCACAAACCACACATCCCAACACCAAGCCCTGCACGCAACAACAACGCATGGACACCCATCACTAAAGCATGCCCACTGCACATACCCATACACCCCCTTAAACCATCATCACACAAGCTCAACCACAGGAATGGCAGCACTGGGGTACACGGTCACCCACCCATTGCACACCATGACACACACAGATGCAATAATCTTGCCTTTTCACCCCTGCAGGACCACTACCCAACGTCACCAGACAGGAGGGTCCAGACATGTACACTCCACCCACAGAAGAGGCCCACAGTGATGACAGCACCTCTGTCCACCTGGATCTAGATGACCAGCCCGGACCATCGGGGGCCTCGGGACAGTCGGTTCCCCTCACACAGGCACAGGCCACCACAGACCTTCCCCCCTCAGGAACCACCAGCACAGCACGCACCCAGCGGGCCCATACCTCCGTCCCCACAACACGTCAATCAGCTGTGTGTCCACCACTACGGGGAACCCAGGATAACCCACCACCCCAACAACAACAGGTACCTGGGGGCAGTGGCAGTGGGCACACGGTCCAGGGGATGGAGGCCCAGGAACACAGGGGAACTGGGAGGGCTGCTGTGCAACAGGAGGCGGACAGGCCAAGGGAACCCACTCTCCACGAGGCCCTCTCCTCCATCATGGGAGCCTACCACCACTCCCAGGAGACGATGGCAATGGTACTGGCCAAGTTTCAGGAGACCCAGCGGATGCAGGAGGAACAGTATTTGGGGTTCAGGGAGGAACTCAGAACGGTCAGCTCCACCCTGGGCACCATCGTAGGGGTGCTGAAGGAAGTACTCAACACCAGGAGGGACACTGTGGCACTACAAGGGGCCCCTGACACTAGCATGGACGATGAACTGCCCACCACCTCCGCCGGCGCCAGTGGACAGGAGGCACCGCCCCAGGACCACCACACCAGCACCCCACCCCCTGCAGACGGAGAACCACCCCGCAAACGGTCCCTGAGATCCAGGAACGAGACTGAGCACGATGCCAAGACCCCCACCAAGAAATGAGACCACCCTGATTGTCATCCCACTGTCCCACTTTGTCACCCTGTCCATATTGAAACTGCCCCAGCTCCACTTCCTATGCCCATATGGGCAATGCACCTGTGAGACTAATAGACTGGACTCTGCCATGGACACTCCTCGCCATCACCCCTCACCATTTAACTTACCCCTCCAATATTTTGTATTTAAATAAACACACCTAAAGCACCAAAAGATCTGGAGTCTGTCTGTGATTTCGAAATAGTGTATTTGCAATTAAAGTGGCAAAATGATCTTGAAATAGTTAGTTAGTTTAATCTTTATTGTTTAGTTAATAAAAGCCATAACAATCATCTCATAATACAACACGTTTAAAAGATAAAACATCTCTAAAATTCCGTAAATTCCTTGGTCATGAGACCATGCGAGGATCTAAAATCAGTTTCTTAATTCTAGGATGCAAAAAAAAAAGTGCGTGATTAGGTATGCATCCCGGATGGCAGGTTTAAGTCTTTGGTGTGTGCAGTCAAGAATTTGATGAATTTGCATATTGATTGTGCGTCATTGGGATCAAACATTGACATCACCGCTGACCGGCAGGTACGAGTCCCATTTCTCATAAAAAGCGGTTTTAATAGTTGTCTGCGGGCTTCTTTTAAGGCTGGACAAATACAAATCAGGTTAACCATATCTTCTTTTGGGCCTTTGCATAGCCTGCAGGAAGTCTCTCCTCTATTTTTCTACGATGGTTGATCCGCTGTAGCAGGAGTTGCTCCCAAAAGCAGAGTCAGGAAGTGATGTTTGATGTGAAGTGCGAAGGTTTCGGCCAGGTATTGTGATATGGGCATGGTGGTATAAGTGTGCATTACCAGCCAGGCGGGTGAGCGTTGCGCAAGTTTAGCTTTATCATCTAGAAAAGATTGGGTACTTATTTCCTTTTTTATTGCTCGACACAAAAGGGAATACGACATGTTGGAATCCCCTAGGTACTTTGTTTTCGTCTCTTGCAAGGAGTTGTTTAGGTATCTGTTGTATACTGAATTAGGATTGCCATTTACTGAACTCCATAGTGCTGCTACTAGCGGGCTGGCAGTGTGTTTACTTATTTTGTACCAGATCTTTATTGTGTGGGCCTTCCTGTGGAGCTGCTGTTGTGTTAGACCAAATTCCAGCCTTATCTGTGCAGGGGAAGCAGAGCGAGGAAGATTGAAGACTTGCTTATAGACTTTTATTTGCTGCCTTTCGAGAAGGCTTGCATCTTTCCCGTATTGGGCTGTACTTCAGTATGTAATTGCTGGAAGGAATTTAGCCGACATGACCGACATTAGTGGTTTATATGATGGGCCCTTTAATCTTTTAGCAAGAGTGCAGAAAGCGAACGCCAAGGCTTTGGACTTCTGTAGAATATAATGGTTTTGCGGCACAAAATTGATCTTATTGTCTACTGTAAGTCCAAGATATTTGTAGCTGCAGATCGTATCGAGAGTGAAACCGTTCAATTTTATATTGTTTGCAGGATTCAAAGAGCAGCCTATTGACATTGTTTTTGTCTTTGAAGTATTAACCTCTTGTTTGTTTGTCTTTGCAAATTCGCTCAAGGCAGTAACCAGGCGTTGCAACCCTATTTTTGTGTGGCTTAACAGAACAATGTCATCCGCATACAATAGATGTGTTATAGCCAGACTTCCCATCCTTGGAGAATGTGAGTTGGTTGCATCTAGTTTTACAGAGAGATCTGCCATGAAGAGGTTAAAGAGGTGCGGGGCCAACACGCAGCCTTGCTTTAATGCTATATTTGTTGGTATTCTCCTGGAAACTTTTGAGCCGTCTGTTACCTTGATTCGTACCCAAGTTTTGTCATACAGCGATTCTATACACCTCAAAATGCGTTCTTGCAAACCCCAACTCCGTAGTTTGTTCCAGAGAATTGCTCTGTCCACACAATCAAAAGCACTTTTGAAATCCACAAAACATATGTGTAATTTTTTCTTTAAGCACTTTGCTCGATTGGCTATATCTCCTAGCGCAAGAATGTTAGTCAATGTGCCGTAGCCCTTCCGGAAACCAGTTTGATTCATAGGGACCAAGTTATTTGAATTAGACCAGGAGAGCAGGTCTGCTAGGATTAACGAGGCAAAGTATTTGGCCTCACTGTCAATTAGAGCTATCAGCCTATAGCTAGCTGGGTTTGCCCTGCTGCCTCCTTTGTATATAGGATTAATGATGGATCCTTTCCAACTATCAGGAATGGTACTGTTACGTTCGACTTCAGCATATAGGCCCTCATTCTGACCTTGGCGGGCGGCGGAGGCCGACCGCCAAAGTCCCGCCGTCAAGTTACCGTTCCGCGGTCGAAAGACCGCGGCGGTAATTCTGACTTTCCCGCTGGGCTGGCTGGCGGTCTCCTTCAGACCGCCAGCCAGCCCAGCGGGAAAGAGGCTTCCACGATGAAGCCGGCTCGGAATCGAGCCGGCGGAGTGGAAGCTGTGCGACGGGTGCAGTTGCACCCGTCGCGTATTTCACTGTCTGCGCAGCAGACAGTGAAATACTTGTAGGGGCCCTCTTACGGGGGCCCCTGCAATGCCCATGCCAGTGGCATGGGCACTGCAGGGGCCCCCAGGGGCCCCGCGCCCCCCCCTACCGCCATCCGGATCTCGGCGGTCCGACCGCCGGGATCTGGATGGCGGTAGGGGGGGTCGGAATCCCCGCGGCGGTGCAGCAAGCTGCGCCACCGCGGAGGATTCAATGGGGCCGCGGTACACTGGCGGGACCCCGCCAGTGGTGCCGGTCCGACCGCGGCTTTACCGCCGCGGTCGGAATCCCCATTGGAGCACCGCCGGCTTGTCGGCGGTGCTCCCGCGGTCCTCCGCCCTGGCGGTCAAAGACCGCCAGGGTCAGAATGAGGGCCATAATATTGACAGAGTGGCTGACCAGTAATCAAGATCTGCCTTAAATATGGCTTGGGGGAGACCATTAGGGCCGGGAGCTCCGTCTTGAAATAGTAATGTCAACATAGCTATGTCACACAGCTCTTGTCCATGAGGAATCTAAGCAGATGAGACACGTTGGAACCCACACCTGTGAAACTGTAAGGATAGAGGTCGAAGTGTAAAAGTACACGTAGTAGGCAGGAATGTATTCTCACCTGTGTTTCACTGGAAATATTGCTGGATCACTGAGTCCCTGTTCTGCATGTCTTCTTCCTCTGCTTCTTCCTCATCACTGTCCACAGGCTCCACAGCTGCAACAACACCGCCATCTGGACCATCCTCCTGCAGAAGAGGCATCTGTCGTCGCAAAGCCAAGTTGTGAAGCATACAGCAGGCCACGATGATCTGGCACACCTTCTTTGGTGAGTAGAATAGGGATCCACCTGTCATATGCAGACACCTGAACCTGGCCTTCAGGAGGCCGATGATCCACTCGATCACCCTCCTAGTTCGTCCATGTGCCTCATTGTAGCGTTCCTCTGCCCTTGTCCTGGGATTCTTCACTGGGGTCAGTAGCCATGACAGGTTGGGGTAACCAGAGTCACCTAATAGCCACACATGGTGCCTCTGGAGTTGACCCATCACATAAGGGATGCTGCTATTCCGCAGGATGTAGGCGTCATGCACTGAGCCAGGGAACATGGCATTCACATGGGAGATGTGCTGGTCTGCCAAACATACCATCTGTACATTCATGGAATGATAACTGTTCCGGTTTCTGTACAGCTGTTCACTCCTGTGGGGGGGGACCAAAGCCACATGTGTCCCATCAATGGCACCTATGATGTTGGGGATATGTCCAAGGGCATAGAAGTCACCTTTCACTGTAAGCAAATCCTCCACCTGAGGGAAAACGATGTAGCTCTGCATGTGTTTCAGCAGGGCAGACAACACTCTGGACAACACGTTGGAAAACATAGGCTGGGACATCCATGATGCCATGGCCACAGCTGTTTGAAAAAACCCACTTGCAAGGAAATGGAGCACTGATAGCACCTGCACTTGAGGGGAGATTCCTGTGGGATTGCGGATTACTGACATCAGGTCAGGCTCCAACTGTGTACACAGTTCCTGGATTGTGGCACGGTCAAACCTGTAGGTGATAATCAAATTTCTTTCCTCCATTGTCGACAGGTCCACCAGCGGTCGGTACACCGGAGGATTCTGCCATCTCCTCACATGTCCCAGCGGACGGTGCCTATGAAGGACAACAGCGACCACAGAGTCAAACAACTCAGAGGTATGTACCCACAGTCTACACAGAACACCAATCATACACAAAAGACTAGGCCTAGGTATGTGTGACTCATTTGGAAACTAGGCCATGTGGGCCCCTGAAATGGCGGCTGCCTGACCTCTAAAGTGGGACAATGGGATGTGAGGTAACTGCGCTGGCGTTGTACACCGTCGCGGTAGGTGGTCGAAGACCGCGGCGCAGTGCTGCATTGGTTAACATTGGACCCTATGGGTCCCAGGAGCCAATGACGATGTACGCCGGCGGTGATGGTACGCACCGCCGCGGACGTGACCGCCATTTTCTATCTGTATAATCACTCGATACCTGATCTTCGACAGGAGAGGACCTACACTGCAAGTACAGCTGTGACCTCGGTCTGGAAGAGACAATGGCTCATGCCTCTCGGGAAAGGGCCCCTGCCTTCACATCGGATGAGTTGGAGAAGCTCGTCGATGGGGTCCTCCCCCCGTACACGCTACTCTACGGTCCTCCAGACCAACAGGTAAGTACACAGGGAGCATGTTGTATGGGCTATGCCTGTGTGGAGAGGGCTGGTTGTAAGAAGGAAGGGGGCAGAGTTCTGCGTGCATGAAAGACGGTGGGTGCATGTGCCACATGGCAAGGGTAGGGATGGGGGCCACTCACATTGACGACGCAGTTGGTAATGACTTCTCTTCTTCCCCTGTACATTTCATGTAGGTCAGCGCCCACTAGAAGAAGGATATTTGGCGTGCCATTGCCAAGGACGTCCGGACCCTGGGGGTCCACCACAGACGGAGCACCCACTGCCGGAAAAGATGGGAGGATATTCGCTGCTGGAGCAAGAAGACGGCGGAGGCTCAGCTGGGGATGGCCTCCCAACGTAGGAGGGGTGCCCGTCGAACCATGACCCCCCCTGATGTTCAGGATCCTGGCGGTGGCCTACCCGGAGTTGGATGGGCACTTGAGGGCATCACAGCAGACACAAGGGGGTGAGTACACTCTCATTCAGCTGACTTTGCGCGCAGTGGAGGTGTCTGGGTGGGGGAGGAGGGGTTGGGGTTTCCCTAGGCCAGGGCGAGTTCCGTAGGCTAGGCCCCTCCGTAAGGCATGGCCCTGTGGCCCCCCACCCCATCTCTGTAGAGTGCCAAGTACAGCTATTCATGCACCTGTGTCATCTATGTGTGCAGATGCCGTCCATAGCCTTGTAGGCCATTTCCCATGAATTGCACTGTAGAGCCCAAGAGCGCGAAGTAGTGCAGGGGGCTTTTGTGTCTGTCTTTTCCGCCAACGGTAGCGGTAATCCATGCACTCAACATGTCTTTCTTCTGTCCCCCCCCCCTTTTTTGTGGTCTCCCTGTTCTTGTGTGCATTAGCATCATCAGGCGAAGGAGCAGTGGCACTGGAGCACGAGGGAGCTGCATCCCAGATAGCCATGGAGGGCCACACTACGGACTCAGAATTTACCAGTGGGACGGAGGGTGAGGGGAGCACCACGGCGGGGACAGGAGCTGAAACCAGCGACACGGACTCGTCCTCTGATGGGAGCTCCCTTGTGGTGGCGGCAACATCTGTGCCCCCCGCATCTACAGGTAAAGCTGCCACCCCCCCTACCAGCACCGCCCTCCCAGCAGCCCCTCAGCCTTCGCCCCGTGCCTGCTCACCCAGGAGGGTGGGCATCACCTTTGCCCCAGGCACCTCAGGCCCTGCCCGGTCACCCCTGCTGCCCTCAGTGAGGAGGCCATTGACCTCCTCAGGTCCCTCACTGTTGGGTAGTCTACCATTTTGAATGCCATCCAGGGTGTAGAAAGGTAGTTGCAACAAACAAATGCATTCCTGGAGGGCATTCTTTCTGGTCAGGCAGCCCTTCACCGAGCCTTTCAAACTCTGGCCTCAGCACTGATGGCAGCCATTGTCCCTGTGTCTAGCCTCCCCCCTCCAACTTCCTCCACCCAGACCCAATCCCCTGTACCTCAGCCTTTCCCAAGCACACCATCAGACCAGCCTGCACACACCTCACCACACAAGGGAAGCTCAGGCAAACATAAGCACCACACATCCCACAGGCACTCACGCAAGCATCACACACATACAGACACACCAACATCCACTGCCTCCACTGTGTCCCCCTCGTCGTCGTCTCCCTCCTCCCTCCCAGTCACGTCTACACTCACACCTGCATGCACTACCTCTACAGCCACTACGTCCCTCACCAGCACACTCACCAGCACAACCCTCTCACGTGCAGTCACCACCCCCACTACCATACACACGTCCCCTGTGTCCTCTCCCAGTGTGTCTGTGACGCCCCTCCCAAGATACACAAACACAGGCACACAACCCACCCAACAGCCATTCACCTCACGACAGCCTCCAATGCATGCACCTGCACCCAAAGCCACTAAACGTACACCTCCTACAACCACCACCTCTTCCTCCACTCCCAAACCCCCTTCAGCTACCTGTCCCAGTGTGTCCAAAAAAAATTTCCTGTCCAGCCTTGACCTATTTCCCGCCCCCCCGCCCAACTCATAGGTCCCGAAGTAGCACCTCAGCAACAAGATCTCCGGGACCAGTGGTGCCTGTTGTCACAGGTATGTGGAGTGCACCGGCCACCAGGACAGTCAGTGTGGCACGGAGCCACAGCACAGCCAGTCCCCCCGCTGTGAACCACCAGAAGTTGGCCAGTGCCTGGCGGGAGAAGGGGAAGACTCCAGCCACCCAAGCCACTCCCAGGGGTCCCGGTGGGAGTGTGGACTCAGCTGTGACTCCTCCCAAGGTGGGGAAGGGGCACAAGAAACCTGGCAAGTCTGGGAGGAGCAGCACGGTGGAGAAGCCCGCCATCATCCCCGCTGCCCAGGAGGGCCCAGCCAGCCCCATCCTCCCTGCACAGGAGGGCCCCACCGGCCACAGCCCAGCTGCCCAGGAGGCCACCGCCAGCCCCATCCTCGCTTCACAGGAGGCCACCGGCAGCCCCATCCCCGCTGCCCAGGAGGGCCCCGCCAGCCACAGCCCAGCTGCCCAGGAGGCCAGCATCAGCCCCATCCTCGCTGCACAGGAGGCCACCGCCAGCCCCATCCTCACTGCCCTGGAGGGCCCCGCCAGCCACAGCCCAGCTGCCCAGGAAGGCCACGCCAGCCACAGCCCAGATGCCCAATGAAGGACCGCCAGCCCCAGCCCAGCTGGGCAATGAAGGACCGCCAACTCAAGCACAGCTGAACAAGGCACCGCCTACTCAAGCACCGCTGTACAGGGCACCGCCAAATCAAGCACCGCTGAACAGGGCACCGCCAAATCAAGCACCGCTGAACAGGGCACCGCCAACTCAAGCACCGTGGAACAGGGCACCGCCAACTCAAGCACCGCTGAACAGGGCACCGCCAACTCAAGCACCGCTGAACAAGGCACCGCCAACTCAAGCACCGCTAGCCCATGAGCGGCAGGGGCACTGACGCAACTGGGACTGTGACGGGGTGCGTGATGCACTCTGGGCACAAGTCCCCCTCCAGAACCAGTGGAGACATGCATCCACTACCTCTGTCCTTCACGGGATGAAGCACTCTGGGCACCAGTCCCCCTCCAGAACCAGTGGAGACATGCATCCACTACCTCTGTCGTTCACAGGATGAAGCGGTCTGGGCACCAGTCCCTCTCCAGAACCAGTGGAGACATGCATCCACTACCTCTGTCCTTAACAGGATGAAGCACTCTGGGCACAAAGCCCCCTCCAGAACCAGTGGAGACTGTCATCCACTTGTGAGACTGTGGGTTTGCACTCCCCACGATTGAACAGTGGGCAAACCACACACTGTAGAGACTTGGGAGACTGTGGCTTTGCACTCCCCAGGATAATGAGGTGGGCAAACCACCCACTGTAGAGACTTGAGAGACTGTGGCTTTGCACTCCCCAGGATTGAACAGTGGGCAAACCACCCACTGTAGAGACTTGAGAGACTGTGGCTTTGCGCTCCCCAGGATAATGCAGTGGGCAAACCACCCACTGTAGAGACTTGAGAGAATGTGGCTTTGCACTCCCCAGGATGGAACAGTGGGCAAACCACCCACTGTAGAGACTTGAGAGACTGTGGCTTTGCACTCCCCAGGATAATGCAGTGGGCAAACCACCCACTGTAGAGACTTGAGAGAATGTGGCTTTGCACTCCCCAGGATGGAACAGTGGGCAAACCACCCACTGTAGAGTCTTGAGAGACTGTGGCTTTGCACTCCCAGGGATAATGCAGTGGGCAAACCACCCACTGTAGAGACTTGAGAGACTGTGGCTTTGCACTCCCCAGGATACATCAATGGGCATGGAGCCCCCTCGTTGATCTGGCATCGTGCACTCATCCGGCTGAGGTGCCCCCCTTCCCCTCCCCCTGAGGTGCCTGTTGTATTTCTATCTGATGCCCCTGCAGTGTTCTCTCTGTTTTGATGTGGTATCGTGTGTGGGCCTCGCCCATGCATTTTGGGCCCAGTGGTCCATGGACTATGAGTGGTGCAATACCTGGACTACTATTCTTGGTGTATATTTTGTTGATAGTGTATATACGTATATTTTTTCGTACTGCATTTTGATATATTACAATGATTACACTCATTTCCTTTTGTCTTTGCATTCTTCCGGGGGGGTTGGGGTGTGTAACTATAATGTATAGATATGTATTAGTGTGTGTGTTGTAGTGGGTGAGGGTGGGGGTGTTGCGTGTGTGTGTCCCTGTTTTTTGCCTCCCCCCTCCCCTGTGTCGTAGGTGCAGTACTCACCGTGATCTTCGCCGTCAATGTTGGTACTCCTGGTACAGGAGCAGGAAGACTATCACTGGTAGGATTTGGAGTTCCGGGTCCATGGAGTCCTCCTTCCTCGTAGAGTGTGTAGAGGTGAGCGTTTTCCCTTTGAAATTCCTGTTTCCGCCGTGTTTTTATCCGCGGTGTGTCCGCCCCGGAAAAGGTGGCGGATTGGCCTGTCATAATAGTGTGGGCGGTACATTGTCCTCAGCTAGTCTGTTGGCGTGACCGTCGCGCTGTTTTTTTGTACCGCCGTGGCGGTCGGAGTGTTAAAGTGGCTGTCTTTGTTGGCGGTTTCCGCCACGGTCGTAATTCCAAAATGTTTACCGCCGGCCTGTTGGCGGTCTTACCGCCGCTTTAACACCGTCCGCCAGGGTTGTAATGACCACATTAGTCTTTTTTTTTTTAGATTTTCTTCACTGGGACGAACCTGCAAATCAGTCCGGGTCGCAGTTGAAGCAACCCTGCTAGAGTTGCTGCGGCGGGTCGGTCCCTCTATGGAGCTTTTTTCTAAAGTTCTCAAAACTTCTCCTAACTTCTGGGGCTTCTCCCAGATGCTCTTTTAAAGTTCTTTTGGGGTCCACAGCACACACCAAGGTTCCAGAAGCTCTGAGATGCTCCTTGGGGGTGTGGACTACAACTCCCAGAATTCACCTGGCGCAAACTCCTTTGTGGCCACTTGACAGTGGTCAGCTAGTTGGTTTCTTCAGGAGTTGGTGCAGGGGACTCTGGTTTGCAAGTTTTCACCTGTAGCAAACAGGGAGTCTCTCCTTGAACCAGTTGAAGCCCGGCAAAAGTCCTTCTTGTGGTGAAGCCCAAGTGTGTAGCCGGTGGAGTCCTTCAGAGTGCAGGGTCCAGGTGCAGGCCAGGGGGCCAGCAGGGCAGTCCTTCTTCTCCTTTGGTTCTTCCTTGTTGGAATCTGATGGGGATCTGAGGTGAGGGTGCAGGTCTGCCAGTTTTATCCTCGCTCCTGGGTGAAAAACAATGGGGTCCTGGTTCTCCAATCAGGGGCAGGGTCCTTCCCCCTGTGATGACCACTTCCTGGGAAGTGTGGCAAAAATCAATCCCAGGAGGCAACATTCCTCAAAAAAACATCATGGCTGAAAGTGATTTTTGAAGGTTACATCTGGCTGAGCCCAACGACTGGTATGGCTAAAAATCATAAACACACCCCTCTCCTGCCCTCTCCTAATCTAATCAAGGGGGCACCTAGTTGTCTGGGGTTGCAGGATGTGGGGGTGTTGCTGGGTTGCTCCAAATGTCCTTCTCTGCCTTTGAAGACCAGTTTGTCACCCCTCCCCCTTCCTGCCTCACCATCTGTTGAGGGGAGATCCCCTCCCACAGGCACATCTCTTTGTGTGAAGCTGGGCCACTTCACACCTCATCAAGGCAGCCTGGTCAGGCTGCCAGAGGCTGGCCAATCAGAGCACAGCATCTAAAACAATGCAGGGCTGAAGTTGGCAACTTTTCAGGTAAAGTTTAAAACTCTTTACCTGAACAAGTTATATTAAATCCTACAAACTGGAAGTTGTAGGATTTAATATAACAATTAATTTGATCCCAAACTCTTCGTATCTGTCACTTAAGGGGACTTTTAAAATTAAAATAAAGTCTCCCCATTCTAGCCTATGAAGGCCATTCACAACAGTGAGGGAAAAACGAATTTGGCTGTTTTTGCCTCACCAGGGCTTATAAAACTATTTTTATAAGGTTGCTGCTTATACTTGCATGGCACCCAGCCATGTGGGCACATAGGGCACACCTTAGGGGTGACTTATATATAAATAAAGGTAGTTTAAGACTTTGGAACTACTTTTAATTCCAAAGTCGAATTTGCATATAACTTTAATTTAAAAGAAGCAGCAAGGCAGGCCTGCCTTTAAAATGACACTGGGCACCTCAGCAGTGCACGTTTGGGTGCACTACCTATGCTGGGGTCCCTAAGCCTACATGCCCGACCATATACTAGGGACTTATAGGTAGGTTGACTTAGCCAATTATAATTAGCCTAATTTGCATATCCACTTTACACAAAGCACTGGCCCTGGGACTGGTAAGCAGTACCCACGGCACAGCCAAGAGTCAGTAACCACCAGTACCTGTCCAAAAAGTGTGGGGGTGACCAGGGCAAAAAGGAGGACTTTCCTACACAGCAGTACTAGCAAATGCACTTGTCAACATTACAGATGATATGGTGTTGGATTACTGCAAGGGTCTGGCTGATGTAGTCCCCTCTTTCTCTCAGCAGGTGGAGGCCACCACACTGCCACCGATTCATGACCCAGGGCACAACCTGAGTGCGGGAGACTGGGTTGTTGTCTAAAAGCATGTGCGAAAGACGTATTTGGAGCCTCATTGGAAGGGACCGTACCAGGTGGTCCTAACAAGTACGACAGCTGTGAAGTGTGCTGGGAACCCTAACTTGATTCTCGTGAGTCACACGAAGAAAGTGACGTGTCCACTGGATCATGAAGAAGCGTTGTTGAGAGTACCAACAACAGTGAGACAAATTACAGCACCAGAAAAGTATAAAGGAAGAACTGAGACTGGATCTGAGCTTGTTGAGGACGGTTCAGTTACTCCTCTGAGAGACGAGGGTGGAGACCTCCAGGAAAGTACTGGAGTAAATATCTCAACCGAAGCAGCAGGAGAGCCTAATTCAGAGGGGGCTCTCCCAGAAGCAGACGATTCTGAGAGACAATCAGAGCAATTGCCAGACCCAGAAAGGGAAGCAGTCAAGATAGATCAAAGTCAAAAGTGATCTGACTCCTCCTGCACCGGTTGCAGGTCTGTCAAGAGAAAACACCACAGAGAAAGAAAAAGGTTCAAGTTCAGTCCTCAAGAGAATACTGACAAAAGGTTTGCTGAAAGGAGATAAGTGGCCGAAACCGCAAGTGGAGAAAAGGAAAGAGGTCACTGTCGGACCAACCCTAGAGGCAGAAGTAGATACTATGAGAAAAGAAGAACTAAGTGAAGGAGAGTTGAATGGTGATCGAAAGTTAAAGAGGAAGTGAATAGCAAATCGAAGATAGGCAGGTCCTGAATGGACATATGAAACTACAAACCAATGGCAGCACAAGTTTATGTCTTTTTCTTTTGATAGAGAAGTTCCAAGTCAATATTTTGAGGTGACGTGAAAGAAGATTGAAGAGCTGAACTGTTGAACAATCTGAGAGAAATATTTTTGAGAAAGAAACAGACGAAAGTAACCAGAAAGGACATTGATAACCTGATTTGACTTTTGAAATCTGATTTTGACAAGCTGCTAACTGATTTTGACAAGGAAGAAGGGTTCCTGGAGCGAAACTGAACTGTTGAAAGAAGAGTTGTTTATTTGTAAGTTTTGACTTTGCTGCAAGTTTTCCTAAGTTACCTTTGCTTTCTGATTCTTTACAGATCATGGCTGATTTTGATAAGTAGGTTAGGGATGCTGGGCACTTTAAATATATGAGCATTGGTTTGCCAATTATGTGTGGGATTTTTCTTTATGGTATTGATTGTGTGTATGTCTGTTTTTGATGCGAAAGGAGCAACCATACTCCTGATTTTGAGACAACTACTACACTAACGGCTTTAGAGAAGTTTAAGTTAGATGAGAAGTATTTGCATGATTATACTGATGCGCAGGGAGAACTTGCTTCTATTGGCTTCTATCGCTTATTGAGGTAGTATGTTGAGACAATGGATGCGAAAGATTGTCTTGTGTGTACTCAGATTCCTTCATCAGTTGAGGAAGGAGTCACCTATCATAGCCTGCCACTAGCCTATGTGATACATTGTAGTCTGTTACTAACAAGATTCTATAACCAGGAGTATGGGACAGATGTAGGTAAGAACAATTTTGCGACTTGCAAATTGCGATTCATACCGACTCGCAATTTGCAACTCGCAAAATTGCATGCAGAAAGGTGTCTCAAACACCTTCTGCGACTCGCTATGGGGTCGCAAAGACCCACCTCATGAATATTAATGAGGTGGGTCGCAGTTTGCGACCCCATAGCGACTCCCTGCACTCACAGGGATGGTTGCCTGCTGGAGACAGCAGACCTCCATGTCTGTGACTGGTTTTTTAATAAAGCATTTTTTTTTCTTTTTGCAGCCCGTTTTCCTTAAAGGAAAACGAGTTGCAAAAAGACAAACTTCCCAAACCATTTGGTTTCGTTTTTTTCAGAGTAGGCAGTGGTCCATAGGACCACTGCCTACTCTGAAAAAATATTTTTTTCGGCATTCACAAAGGGGAAGGGGTCCCATGGGGACCCCTTCCCTTTTGTGAATGAGTTACCACCCACTTCAAGTGAGTGTTAACTGCGAGTTGGTTTGCGACCGCATTCGCGGTCACAAAGCAACTCCGCATGGCGATGTGGTCGCAAATAGGAAGGGAACACCCCTTCCTATTTGCGAGTCGCATCCTCAAATTGCGAGTCGGTACCAACTCGCAATTTGAGGTTGTGCATCGCGTTCGGCCTTTTGCATGCCGCAAACTGCGTTTTTCACAGTTTGCGACATGCAAAAGGCTTCCTACATCTGGCCCTATATCCAGTATTTCTACTCTAATCATGACCTTGTGTTTTCGTTTGTTCCTATTATCAGATATCTGAGCAGAGTAGCTAAGGATAATCACATAGTGTTAGTTAGAGGATTATTTGAACCTACATTGACGTTCAGCACAGCATATGCACACAAGAACAACCTAACATGCTTGCTTACACCCTTAGAGAACAGCTTCTTAGATCATACTGATGACAGAAGAAAGGCGTTAAAAGAAAAATTAGAAAAAGGCTTAGAAAAAAGGACTTACAAGAATGATTATGCTTATATTGCAATTAAAACACAAGGGAAATTAGCTTTAGATGCATTAAACATAGGGAAGCTTTGTATATATAGACCAAAGTCGCGCACTGACGCTTTATTTGTGGGTACAAGTGAATGCAGGTACTTGTTTTTGTTTCAGAGTAAATGGACATTTATGTTGAATGGGCAGGACCCTGCGATTCCGGGAATATATTATATTTGTGGACTTAATGCTTATTACAGTCTTCAAAGAGGATGATATGGGGCATGTTATTTCGGGATAGAGTTCCTAAAGATTTATCAGATGGAGGATTTGAAGAAGTTTCCGAAGGTGTCTGAATTACATCATAAGAGACAGAGAAGGGTGTCCTCTTCTGCGATCGTGGGAGATATATTTGGTGCGGTGATTCCTTCAGTGGGAGTCATCCTGAATTCAATCAAGATTCGAAAGTTGTCTACTATTGTAGATAACATGCTGACACATTTTTCAGGGGCTATACTCCTCATATATAACAAATTAGCTGCAGATAGCGCTATGACTTCAAAATCGTCTTGCTTTAGACATTCTTTTAGCACAGGATGGTGGAGTCTGTAAAATGATTAACAGTAGACATTGTTGCTCATACATTCCTAACAATAGTAAAGAGATAAGAGACTTATTTACTAATCTGACTAATGCAAGTAGTGATTTGAAAGAATTAAAAGAACCAGGTGTTTGGGAAAAGGTTGGCAAGGGGGTTGCTTCAATGGGAAATTGGTTTAGTAGCATTTGGAATGGGGTACTATTGAAAATATTACAGGGAATACTAATTGTTGTGGGTTGTCTATTGGGAACGTGGTGATTATACAAATTATGTAAAAGAACTACATTGAAGAAGTCTAAAAATAATCAGAGGAGGGAAGAAAAGAAAATGTAAAAAATGTATAGGGAAAATTCAAGAAGAAGACAACATTTTGAAGAAATTGAATTGTAAAGGTTGTGGGTGGAAGTTAGTGTGAGGACACATTTAGTCATCAGAGGAGGGATTGCTGAAGCAGGTGTCTTAATTGGAAATTATTACTGAGTGTTTAGGTATTTTGAATAATAAATTATGTAGAAAATGAATAACTTAGAGAAATAATTCACACGTTTGGAAAATGTGGCCTCGGAGAATGGACACCAATATTCATGAAATGACAACTCAACAGAGGGAAAAGACTTCAGACCTTACCCCAATTTGAGATGCGATATTGAGAGAAGAAGAGACTCGAGATTCTGCCATTGGGCTCATACTCTCTGACTGAGAGTCTGATGTTTTGGTGATCGATTGATGACCTGAGGATGAAGACTGATTCTGTTTGCTAACCCATACTGGGGATAGATAGATATGACAATGTGACTGCAATGCATTTTTATGCCTTTTCTTTCTAGGTACCAACTGTCTTGCTGTCTCGATAATTCTTTAGCTAGATGTTTTCCTAAATTTGTGTTTTAAATTGTTTTGCATGAAGTCCAACATGCTGATGCTAATCTGTGTTAGTTGAGGCTATATACATGACGACAGACGAATTACATGGACAAATGTTTGACGAGCTATCTTGCTGAATTCTATGTGTCATATATCTTTATTGCAGCTGACTCTGCTATTGATCTGCACCGTTGCATTAGAATGTGTTGTGATTCAGGCTTTGATTAGATTGCATTTCTTCTGTCGTTTTGGGCAACAAGTATTGTTTTTATATGTGTTCCATTTGATTTTGAGATTAATCTACATGAATTCAGCATTGTTAATATAAGGGAAATAAACTAACTAAACTTTACTAAAGGTGTAGTTATTCATGGCTGAAAAGTCGTGGTGCGTGAAAATTACTGACTCTATTGATTATTAATTTTGACTAATGATTATTGATTATTGTGTATTGATTATTGTTTACGTTTTGGGGCTATGGTAAGAACATCTTAAACGAGTCAAAAGGTTTATTGACCTATTTGCGTCCCCTTGTAAGTTTACTTATTAAGGTTTGATGCGCTAACACTAGCACCCAGTGTGGATACAGGGACACAATAAGCTGCATAAGACCTTTTTTCCTGAAATACCCACCTGATCAGTTACAACTGGACGTGATTGTTCCAAGTTGACAGCCTCTGCTGAAGTAAGTCCCAATACCTAAGTGCAGTCCAATACATATAAGGACCCTTGGTTTGAGCAGCTGGACTTCTCCATCAATCTCTGAAAGGTTTTTATTTGGAAAACTTTTGGACTTCCAGAACTCCAGAAGACCCAAATGGCCAATGTCCCAAATCACTCTGTAGAAGACGGAACCTCAGTGGGTGAAGATTTCGAGATGATAAACCTGTTCAGCAGATCATCATGCAAACCCATCCAACTTTGGTGTGACCTTCCTAAACACAGCCCACAGCCTGGTCCTACTAAGTGAGTCTGAGCTGCAAATAAGAGAGTACGTTAGAAAAAGAAATCCCGACTAGTAAAGGGAATTAAAGCTATCTGAACAACAAGACTACTTTTCTTGGCATGAAATTCGACCTTTTTGCACCAAAACAAATGGCTTCAGCAGGATTTTGTGCAACAGCCATCCAGCTTTGAGAAGATTTCCTCAGATACAATTTGCAACCTTACCCACTAGGGGATTTTTAATTCCAAATCAAAGAAATTGCATCTAGGTCTCGATCCCACGCTAACAGTACTTTCTATTCATACTTTACTTCTTAGCTCTTGTTCTCTCAAGTTTTAAAAGAATTCATATTTCTGGATCCCCTCTTGGATATTTGTGCTGTTGGTGTTATTTTGTTTATTAAACCCTTTTTTAGTTTTCTAACTTTGAGAGATGTTTTCATCGTGTTGCGTTTTTGCTTTTCAGGTGTTTTGGTATTTTTGAATGCCTTACACATTTTTTCAAAGTACAGCCTGTCGGGTCTCTGCCATTACTACCAGGTGCTGAGCTAACATTTAAATTATCCAAACCTTTGCCTGGACCTAACAGATTAGTGACTTTGTTGGCTGTGATGTACTACCAGTCACCACAGTTAATGATTCACTTTCTTATAATGATGCCCAGAGAGCGAAAGAAGAAGTGTTACACCCAAAGATGGTAGGCAATGGAAATCTTTTTTCCCTAATGCGGCACAAAGATGAAGATACCAAACACATTGTGAAAAGTGTGCTTTACAAATACCACCAAAGAGCAATGAAGGGGTGACTAATTCAGCCAGCTATGCACAATAGTGGGTAAACGCTACTGTAAATACAAATCAATTAAACTTTCTATTTAGGTTGTCGAACGAACGACTTGAATCTAGAGTTAACGGTTTGTTTTTTTCATTCTGTAATGAGGGGCCTTTTGGTAGACATATAGTTTATTTCTTGCATAAAAGGTTTTACTTTACACGTCATGATTGACTACCTTAGTGATTTAATTTATTTGACAATAAACGGTTAGCTTACAAATCAATGACACTGATTAAATCGTTTGCCTTGCGTGACACCGTTTTATTTTCTTCTGGTGCAAAATGTATCAATCATATTTAATAAGGCCCGTACTTCGCCGATGTTATTGAAATCTGCTTTGAAATGTAAACATTCGTCACGCCATATCAGTTTTATAATTGCACTATTCATGACCGTGATCGTCCTTATGCCCACCTTGGCAGTACAGAAGTAACGCCCAGGGACTAGTTTGATGACGTTCTTTGGCTGCCTCGGCAGGAGGGCCTTGTTTGCTTTGCTCCATCCCCTTGTCCACTTATCGTCGTCTATTTCCCGCAGTCTTTTCTCTGTATTAAAAGTTCACCATAAGAACTAAAATAAGGATGCCAACTGAACAATATGTTATTGATATGAACAGGGTGCTAATTAGACACTGTTTCGGAGCACATTCCCAGCGGGGGACGCTAATTCGCTTACGCGTTCCCAGCGCTATGATGAGCTCCAAGCTGCTGCGTCTCTACCTGGGTTAGAAATTATTGGTTGCTTTGGCTCCAGACATTCTCTCTGTGTTTACATTTTCATTCTCTAGTAGCACAGATGTCAGGGCGGCGAAGTTGCAACTAAAGTACACCAGAGGGAGAGACAGTGGAACTACAAAGAGAGATGAGAACAAACCAAAGAAATCCATAGTAAGATAGAACGTGGAAACAGAGATCGAAACAGAAAGGGTTAGAGAGGGGCCGTGGATATAAGGTGGGCAAAGGGAAAACGAATCGAAACGGTATAAAATAAGAAAGATTGGGAGAAAATATGTAGTGAATCAGAGAAAATTTGAAAATAGAGAGGTAGAGAATAGGAAACGAAAAGAGGTGATAAAGAGAGGAAGAGATAGAAAGAGTGGGAGAGAGGGGGAGCTAAAAGGTGGGAGGAAGGGAAAGTGAGTGGAGAAATGGGGAAACGACGGAGTAGAAGGAACACTGATGGAGAGTAACGGAGTGAGAAAGAGATAGAAAGGACCATGGAAAATGAGAGAGTAGGGAAGATATAGAGTGGGTGAGTAAAAGCTAGGGTGAAAAAAGGGAGAGAAAAGGAGAAGACCAACGAGAGAGAGGGGGCTGAGAATGAGAGAGGGAATGGGAAGTGGAGAGAAAGGCAGAGTGAGGTAAGGGGTGGGGGAGAAACAGCCCGAGTAAAGCTGTCCGGGAGACACCAAGCAGGTGCAGCACTGTTCGTCAGGCTCACAGGGGAGCACTTAAAGGATGAGGAAGGACCGAGCCAACATCGTTGAGATCACTGCCAGGAAGACTGGGTCTGCAGATTGCTTCAAGACTCTGGGCAATAATTAAAACCGAAGGCAGGAAAGCCAGGCACCGTGTCCCCCACTCTCTCTCCCCGGCAGACGCTTTTCGAGAACATAAAAAAGCCTCGCGCATCATTCATGAGTCTGATTGGAGAAGACAAGCCAAAAATCCCCCAGCGGACGGGGTGATGGTGACAGAAGGGTGAGTCCGTCGCCGGACACGCTGTGGCGGCAGGGTATGCATTCACAGCTTGACGCGGCTCGGGCAGCACCTCGCGGGCACGTCACCAGGGGCACAGTCTTTTCACTGACCGGCGGCCGCATGCCCTTTGCTTCGTTTGCATGATGGAGAAAGAGCACCGGGACTGAACCAAAACAAGCGACTACAAAAGAAGGCTGCAGCTTCCTTTTCTTATTTGGTAGTGTGCGGGGTTTTTGCACCTCTGAGGGAGAGGGAAGGTGGAAAAGTGGCAGGAAGAAGCCCGAAGCAGCCCCGGGGCACCGCCGTTCTCCATGTGGCAGGAAGCGATGAGGAGGCGCCGATATCTGCTGGACCGGACGGAGAATGGCCCCGGCGGTCGGAGCCGGCAGCAGAAGTCTAGGGACTGGCTCTACGAGTCCTACTACTGCATGAGCCAGCAGCACCCGCTCATCGTCTTTCTGTTGCTCATCGTCATGGGCGCTTGCCTGGCTCTGCTCGCGGTCTTTTCTGCTTCGGGGCTGGTAAGAACTCCAGATGTTTCCCTGATTGTGTCTCATTCCTCTGCCCTGGGGGTGGCGGTTGGGGGGTGAACAGTTGGAGTCGGGGTGCCCAAGATTCACTGTGCGAGGGTTCTTTTGCACCCTTAGTATTTAGTGGGCACTCACATTCTGGAGATACGGTTGGAATGTAATCTAATTGGACCCAGATCCCATCATTGTGTGCAAGTGAGATCTCATCAACACCCCTTCACACGGGAGGTTCCTGTTGTTAAACAGCTTTGGTATCATTTGGCATTTCCAAACACCTGCCTGTCACTTACCCATCATATAAATGAAGGTAAAGGGGCACAAGATTTCCCCTCCCCATCGGAAGTTGAAGTAAAGTAACAGAGTAGACCCCCAAAAAACTGCCAACATAGTTAGGCTCGCCCACTCTAGGAGGCCGCTTGGTGCCCAGCTCTTTACCTTGAGAATATATTTATTTGAATGATTCGAGAACAGGGCTGCCCTTGAGAAAATCAGTAAAAACACAGGACACACCCACCAACTACCCCATAACGCGTGCCCAAAATAAACGCGTGTGGAGGGTTCTAAATGTGCGGAGGCAATAAAACCTGCAGTGTGTCCGGGGCGCAGGCTTGCCCTGTGAAGGAGCACTGGAGCTGTCCAGTGCTGCAGCAGGTTCCCTCTCCCCTGCAGACGCTGCCCCAGAGCGACACTGCAGCTTTTGCTTTTGGCTTCCGCGCAAGGCGTGCCCTCCCGCCAACACTCAGCTCGCCTCTCACTGCTAACCGCATAGATGTCCTTTAAACTTTTTTTTATTGCTGGCATGCACAGTCTGCTTATAGCATGGAGGTTTTTCTGCGTACTCTGAGTGCATAGGGCCAACCTTCCTTCTTCACATGTCCACATTCCCAGGGATGGTTTCCCGGGGACCAGTTGAGAGATCTAGGTGAAACCGGCATCTGTTTATTTTAATCCACACCTCTCCACCACCCCACGTCCTCTCCCTTCCCACAGAGTCGCAAAGGCAAGACACGCCTGTTTATGGCCACGTGTGACTAAAGTAGTGCACTGACAGGAGTGGTGCAGTATCACAAAAAGTCGTGTACTTTATTTTACTTGAAAGCAAATTGATTCATTCCACCGATGACCATTTTACAACACCCCAAAGTCCCCATTAAAGGAAGAACTCACACTTATCCTTCCCTGTCAGTATTTACTGCACCGCGTGTCAAACTGCAGCCAAAACACGCGATGCCTGGCAGAGTGCAGTGTCGCTGGGCAAGGCTTGAGTAGTAGAAGGCGGCATCGTTGGTATTCCATCCTGGATCTCGATGAGAGTTTAGCGACCCAGATAAGAGCACCGGATTGCTGCAAATCATATTAACTTTCCGCAGTTGTGAATATACATTTGAACAACACGTCAGTTTACAA
The DNA here is from genome assembly GCF_031143425.1 of Pleurodeles waltl. Taxonomy (NCBI): domain Eukaryota; kingdom Metazoa; phylum Chordata; class Amphibia; order Caudata; family Salamandridae; genus Pleurodeles; species Pleurodeles waltl. The sequence continues at coordinate 253,811,681 of NC_090439.1, forward strand.
CTGCTCTGATACATAGTAGGCGCGCGCAGGACGTCTTAGAGCAAGCTATGTGCACGATTGTTCTCAATTTGTATTCTAGTAGACGATTGATTTGTCCCAGTGGTTCCAGGTGGGAGGCATCTTTAAGGCGGGGACTTATTTTATATCATAAGATTTAGACCCAGACGACGATGAAGGGAGAAAAGAAGAGAGAGACAAAGATAGGAAAACGGGTGAAAAAAAGAACGCAGGGGCGCATTTGAACCTATATGAATAGTGCACCTATAGGGTGGTGCAAGAAAGAGGCGTGAGGTTAGTCAGCCTACAGCTCCTAAGGAAAATAAAAAAATGCCCCCCCCTTTTTTTCTAACCCAATTAACAACTAACTTAATCTATGAAAAATAATTCACCCATCTCGTTATCGATTTGCTAATTATGTAAACTTGTGAGAGTAAGGCCAAAACAAACTTTTATATATGCGTTACTGTTAGCTATGGCATCTAAATCTGCAGGTCTTGCTCCACATTGTGTGCTATCGAGATAGAAGTCATCCGTATGTTTATTCACACGTTTAAGAAGACTTGTATCTTTCTAAGACTTGATATTGACAAACCTGCTGTCCATTTGCAACGTGAGTGCAAGTTGTATCCACTGTGTGAAGGGACACCTGAGGTACACGCACCCACCACGTAGCTTTGTCAAAAGACACATAACTTCGTAAAATGTAACAATATCCTTCAAAGAATAAGGAGCTCTTCTCAGACTTCAAAGGACTATACGACAGACAGGCAATAATACTTTAAGGAGGATGAAAAAGTCGTAGGGGGATCTCTAAAAGGGCAGTGGACAAAGATGTGTTACTCGACATTCTGCACTATATGCGTGCCACATGTAACTAAGGATATGGCTAAGAACTAGAAGTGTTAGAAATTCGAAAAATTTGCTTTTTAATAATTATGTGAATTTTCTGGGAAACTACACATAATTACAAAAAATGCAAACCCATTAGTGCAGTATTTGACCACAAAATGTACCAACCTGTCATTTTTTGACACAAGTATGCATTTCACGCTAAAATTATAACGTGGAAAGACATAATTGCCGTGAACAACAGTGACTCATTCTCTGGTTGTTGTTATTGGTCCCAAGCTCCTGCACTCTGATTTTGCTATGAACGGTGGCTTACCTATGCGATGCGGCTTAATTGCATAAACTCGTGAATTTTGTGCAATAAGCGTAATAAAACTCCCGAAAGTGCGAAAATTACACAAATATAAGGCCAAGGCCTACCTAAAACTTGTAAACAAAAATCCTATGCTTCACACAATATGCCTGCTGACCAGTATTTGTGTGCCTTATTATGAATTTTCTGTGACATTATGCAGGGTTGTCACAACGCAATCAACATATATACCATACAAACAACAGACCTATTGATTTTGCCAGTGCATGTTAGCTTTATCAAGTAAACGAACAGCAAAAATGTGTTATTAATCATTACAAGTTAAAATGTTTCAGTTCTGAAAATGCCAGACAGTGAATTAAAATTTACTTTGATCTGTGGAACGGGTATTGTCCTTCAGAATATCTCAGACGCTCCATTTTCACTTTCATTTCACTTTCCTCTGAAATCTCCCTCACTCTGTTAGACACTTAGGGGGTCATTCTGACCCTGGCGGTCATGGACCGCCAGGGCCAACGACCGCGGGAGCACCGCCAACAGGCTGGCGGTGCTCCCATGGGCATTCTGACCGCGGCGGTACAGCCGCGGTCAGAAACGGGAAACCGGCGGTGTCCCGCTGGTTTCCCGCTGCCCAAGGGAATCCTCCATGGCGGCGCTGCGACCCCCTTACCGCCAGCCTGGTTCTGGCGGTTTTGACCGCCAGAACCTGGCTGGCGGTAACGGGTGTCGTGGGGCCCCTGGGGGCCCCTGCAGTGCCCATGCCAATGGCATGGGCACTGCAGGGGCCCCTTAACAGGGCCCCACCAAGATTTTCAGTGTCTGCCAAGCAGACACTGAAAATCGCGACGGGTGCAACTGCTCCCGTCGCACCCCTTCCACTCCGCCGGCTCCATTCGGAGCCGGCATCCTCATGGAAGGGTGTTTCCCGCTGGGCTGACGGGCGGCCTTCTGGCGGTCGCCCGCCAGCCCAGCGGGAAACTCAGAATAACCGCGGCGGTCTTTTGACCGCGCCGCGGTATTCTGACGGTTCCCGCTTGGCGGGTGGCTCCTGCCGCCCGCCAAGCTCAGAATGACCCCCCTTAGGGCCTGATTACGACCTTGGCGGATGGGCTACTCGTCACAAAAGTGACGGATACCCTGTCCGCCGTATTACAAGCTCCACTATATCCTATGGAACTTGTTAAATGGCGGTCAGGATATTCGTCCCTTTTGTGAGGGAGTAGCCCATCCACCTAGGTCGTAATCAGGCCCTTATTCTCTTTCCTCCTGAATCTTTATGAAATCCTCAATTTGCATATTTTGCATTTTCCCACAGATACAATTGCTACATATGAAACCACATATGAGACCATCACTTTGCTTGCTTTGCACAGAGACGAAGGACAGGATGAGTATGCGGTATAACCCACTTACAGGCACTGTGAGAAACTAGCACTGCCTTTGGTCTCAACTTCACAGCACTCAGTCATGTCCAGACATATGCACTCACCCCGCAACCTGAATGCAGAACACTTAGAGGCGACTCAGTTTAAAGTATAAACTATATAAGATCGGTATGTTGCATTAACAAATACTGTAGAAACACCACATTTAAAAAAATCCACAGGTACTCTTAAAAAGTTTAAGTAAAACATAAAATGTAAGAATTGATTACACGGCTGACATGGGCATCTTTAGGAGTTTTTACAGTCATAGTTAATAAATCAATCAGGATTTCCACATTTAAGTAATAAATATAGAGCCCAAAGGACCCCATTTCAACGTTATTTTTCATTACTGCGAGTTCTCGGATCTGGCAGCCCTACTTAAAGCCCTTAAGGCAGAGATAAGATAGCTCCCTGTGTTAATGATTTTCAGTGGCTTCTTTCAGCCAATGGAAGCAGCCAACTGCAGATGTTAAGGTGATTCAATTGGCCTAGTTAAGGCGTCAACCTCTTGTTCTACTCCCAATCAGCTAGTTTATTTGAGGATAGCATGGAACAAACTAATTAACCTATGTATATGTATTTCACCACTGCAGTTTTGAGTACATATTGATAGCAAATCTTCTGAACCAGAACAGTTGCATATATTTTGATCAATGTCTTTTCTTCTCAGGACGGTGATAATAAGGTCAAACCACCCTGCCATTTGCAGTGATTGACAGTAAAAACATCGTTTTCATTGAAAAGTATATTTGAATTACATTAAATAATTAAACTATGAGGGGCATATATACAAGCCTCTTGTACCACCTTGTCTCACATGAGTGCAGGCAATCCTCCACTTTGTAACCCCTTGTGCCACATTACTCCTGCGCCATGCATAATGTATGCAATGGGGTGTTCCCCCATTAAGAGGGCCATAAAAAGAGTGCAGTGAAATGTACAAGCTTTCACTGCACCATTTTGAGCATCATTGTTTATGCCTGCCTTCCGAAAATGAAAAAATGACGCTCCCATTGTTTTCAATTGGCCTTCCTCTACTTTGCAGGATTAGCACCATAATCTTGGGCGCTAATCCGGCAAAGCACCACAGTAGTTTAATAATTTTTTATGCTATTGGCCTAACGACTGCCATGGTGCTCAGTATTGTAAATACAGCTCAACCATGGTGTCGTTAGGTGACAGTAGTGGCATGCAAGAAAAGTGGCGCATCATGAACGATGAGCCACTTTCTTGTAAATCTACCCCTAAATTCACACTACTTACAGTTTAACTGCTGTTGTGTGGAATCAAACTACATAACATTGGCCTACACCCAAACACTTGCACAAATCTTACCTTGTGTTTCTTAACATGTGGATTCACACTAAACAAATTTCTGCCATTCACACTGACAAATAACTCTCTTTTGTATGGAGTAAGTTCACATCAAAACCTAATAAAACAAGTCACATTTCTAAGACTTTCCTCCTTGCAGCCTTTAAAATGACTTTCGAGGTCAGTAAGAGCCAACTAATCGAAGGGATTAGCCTTAAACGTTAGGGCCAATTTTCTAAAAGCAACAAACAGCAGGTAAAAAAAAAAAAGCAATTTCTAAAGACGTTGACATCCCTAACTGTATGGAAGAGAAGTATAGAACCATTTTGTGGTTGTAGACCCTATGATTCACATTAGCACTATGTTTACAAATGTAAAATTATTTTTTGGTATATATTAAACCTATTTTGCGAGTCAGGAAAGCATTTCTGACTTGCAAAATGGGTTTTCTGATCTATACCAAATCACAATCACCAAGGAATTTGAAAAGTACATTGCTTCCTAATTGAGACTCAGTATGGGATGTACCAATGGTTTGCAAATGTGGTTGGATGGCACTAATCAGTTGCCAACACCTCAAAACAGATGGTAACTGATTCTCAAAGTGGCAGGTGTTGTCTATGTGACACCTTCCCCTTTTTGAATTGTGTTGAAGACATCTGGGATTGGGAGACATAATGCTTCCCCTGATGTGCTCCTAAAGAGGTAAGATTTTTTTAAAGCAACAGTGTCTTTAAGTAACATGGGCTGGTTTAAGAAAAGTTTCTTATTTCAGAATACAATCACAAGGATGGCAGTCTGCTATTCCTTGGAGGCCACCAGCGTTTTGTTAGTAGTCAAACACCGGGTGTTCGGAATAGTGATCTGCATTAAGCAAGACTTAATGGCGATTTTGCAATGGAATTTATTTGTACATAGTTCACATCAGAAAATTACAGACAGGTGCAGAAATGAAGGCAGTTCACAAATCATGGGTGCACATTTCACTACTAGTCTTTTAGTACATCAGGCCCTTTGATTTTTAAGTGAATACCTATTATACTTATGCTAACACACATTCATTAATAATTTGTACTTTTGAATAATTTTCTTAAAAACATACCATTATTTCTCATAAAAATGCATAACACCAAAATACATACAGCAGACGCAGCAGTATCCAAAGATTATAATAACACCCCAATCAACTAGGTTTGGATCCTGAATATTGACCACAGAATATTGTGGGACACTAATATCGTAGATAGAATATCGAGGGACCAAATATCGAAAGGTAAGTATGTATAGATTGTCTATTCCTAACTCCATGTACATGTACCATAATTATATTTATCTTCAATGTGAACGGATATGGAGTTAAGAACAGTACATGTATACTTCCTTACATGCACTTATTTTTCAATATTTTGGCCCTGGACACATTTTTCATATTATTAGGTTGACACAATATTTTTGTTCTCAATATTCCAAAGTACAATCAATTCACTACATAGAATAACTTTTGTGTTTCTTTGAGTTGTATTACATCTGCCTGGAAGATGCTTCAAATTCCCAGGGATGTGTTTACCTGAGGTTTTCCCATTTTCACTATTTACACAATATCCACCACTCTATGATACTTTTCAGTTTCAGGATGTCTTTTACCTATCAACTTGGAGCAGAAAATTGCAAGCAATGGCTGCACCTTCCCAAGAAATATTCATAGGTGCTGGGAGGACAAACAGTATAATGCAGGGGTATGAGGGTGTGTCAAGGTGGGTGCAGGCACCACTGGTGGGCATGCTTGCACAAAACCAGAAATAGACTGCAGGCACATGGGCTGAGGCCAAGTTGAATGGATTGGATGGGTGTGTAAAGGTTTGGTTTGGTGACCCTGTGATGAGGGAAACAAAGTGTGCACAGGTAGGGATAAGCATGTGTGATGAGGTGGATGGCTGAAGCAGCCAAGTGTTAGACTTGACATCCTTCGTGTGGTCTCCTCTAACCTTTTGCCTTCTGTTGATGTGTGCTGGACTCTGATTTTGCTGTTTTTGTTACTCTGGGCACTTTACCACTGCTATCCAGTGCTAAAGTACAACTGCTCCTATGTAAAATGTATGTGTAATTGGATTTCCATGATTGGCATATTTGATTTACAGGCAAGTCCCTAGTACAGTGCACTAGAGGTGCCATGGGCCTATTAATCAAATGCTACTAGTGGGCCTGCAGCACTGGTTGTGCCACCCATATTAGTAGCCCTGTAAACGTGGCTCAGACCTGCCACTGCAGTGTCTGTGTGTGCAGATTTTAACTGTCAATTCGATTTGGCAAATGGACCCGCTTGCCGGGCCTTAACCTTCCTTTTTCTTACATGTAAGACACCCCAAAGGTAGGCTCTTGGTAGCCCCAAGGGCAGGGTGCAGTGTATGTTTAAGATATGACATATACTAATGTATTTTATATGTCCTGACAGTTAAATACTGCCAAATGTGTTTTTCACTATTGCAAGGCCTGTCTCTCTCATAGGTTAACATGGGGACTACCTTTAAAAATGATTAAAGCGTAGATTCCCTTTGGGAGCAGATAGACATGTGGAGTTTGTGTCTCTGAGCTCTCAATTTAAAAATACAATTTTTAGTAAAGTTGGTTTTAAGATTGTGTGTTTGAAAATGCCACTTTTAGAAAGTGGGCATTTTCTTGCTTAAGCCATTCTGTGACTTTGCCTGTTTGTGGATTCCCTGTCTGGGTCAGTTTGACAGTTGGGCTGTTTGCACCTCTCTCTAGACAGTGACACAAAGGGAGCTGGGGTGTAGTCTGCATAGCCTGATGAGCAATCTGTGCTAGGAAGGAGGGTAGGAGTGGTCACTCACACCTGAAGGGGCTGTGCCTGCCCTCACACAATGCAGTCTCCAACCCCCTGGTGTGTGTCTGGGGCCTGGTCCGGGCAAGGCAGGATTTTGCAAGCAAGAGAGATTTTCCTTTGAAGTAAGCCTACGTCAAAGGCAGAACTGGGTATAAGAAGAGCACCCAAACCCCTGAAAATTAGATCACTTCTGGACATCAAGATGAACCTCTGCCTGGAGAAAGGCTGAGGAGAAGTGCTGGCCTGCCTGTGACTGTGCTTTGTGGAGCTATCCTGCAGTTGCTGATTCTGCCTGTGCAAGGGGACAAAGACTGGACTTTGTTGTGCATTTCTGCTTGGGAAGAAATCTCTCAAGGGCTTGTCCTGAGCTTGCCTCCTGTTGTTGAAGTCTCAGGGCCATCAAAGACTTCTCCTGCCAGCACCTAGTCTCTCTGCTGAGACTCCTGCCCTGCCAAGTGGTACCCTATCCAGTTCCCTGGGGCCTTGGAAGGTGAAGCTGGCAGACGAAGACTGAAAATCCACGCACAAACCGCCGTGCGGGGATAATATTGACGCACCTTCTGAGATGTAGCTGAAAAACAACGCGCCGCTGGCTTCGCAGCAGAAATCAACGCTCCACCGACAATGCAGCTGATAGATCGATGCACGCAGCTGGAGAAACGACGCTCAACACCCGCTGAAGGAGGCTGATAACGTAGCAACCCACATAGCGCGGTTTTGCTGATACCATGCAGCAGTATTTTTGACTCAAACCTTGCTGTGTGTGGAAAAACGACACAATGCCTGCCCGGACCCAGGTGCCTGCCCGATCGACACATCACTCTCCTGCGGAGAGGAAAAACGACACACGCCGACCCAACCGGTGAAGGAGAAACGAGGTACGGTCTGACTTGCGGGTGAGAAATTAACGCATCGCTAACCTTTTTTGACACACACTCGCCCGTGCATGTTTGACGCTACCCAGGTACTTTTCAACACTAACAGTGTTTTTACTGTGTACAAAACTCTTTTGCTTTTAAAATTAATAACTTGACTTGCGTATGTTGGATTTTTGTCGTTTTGGTCTTGTTTTGTTTAGATAAATATTACTTATTTTTCTAAACCTGGGTTGTGTCATTTTGTAGTGTTTTCACTGAGTTACTGAGTGTGTTGGTACAAATACTTTACACCTAGACTCTGAAGTTAAGGGTGCCTGTCTGTGCCAAGCTACCAAGGGGGTGAACGGGGGTTAACTGAGGGTGATTCTCCTTTACCCTGACTAGAGTGAGGGTTCTTGCATGGAAAGGGTTAACCTGACTGCCAACCAAAGACCCCATTTCTAACATTGGTGATCAGAGGTTGAGATTGGACTTGTATTTGTACTTGGCATACAGTGATTAAGTGTACACTACTGTTTTCAGTGCAGGCCACTACGTGACAACATACTACTTGTCTTGTGATTTTGCTTTTTCTCTTTTTTTGGGGGATTTTTCCCTATTTCCATTTTGTGTTAATCCTTGATTGACTTTTGAACATTACTGGGAACTTGTTTTCTGCCTTTGGAACTTTGCACTTCTGCTGTCTTTTCATCATGTCTCTGGAGATGCATCAGCTGGAGCTGTTTTTGATTTACGGAAACTGGAGAGTTACACAGTGGCATAACTGAAACAGTTCTGTAAGGATCTTGCCTTCCCCATTAAGATCTCCACCAGGAAGGAGGAGCTGCAAAAGGCACTGAGGGCCTGGGTGGCAGCCAAGGAAGCGGAGGGGCACACAGGAGATGAGGATGAGGGTGAGGAGGAGGTGCAGAGTATTCACAATGGTATTGTGGGTGGGCCTATTCTGTCTGGGGGGAGGATCTCCAGGGCAGGTAGCATTGTCTCATCTAAGGGTATGACTCCTGAAGAGTTGCAGGACAGACAGTCAAAGAGGGCTCACCAGTTGGGGTTGAAGAAAATGAGAATGGCAATAGAGGAGAAAAAGTTATTGTTGGCTAATAAGCTCAGCTTGAGGGATCTGGACCAGAGGAGCCAATCTAGTAGGGATGGTGGCAGCAACATCACAGTGCAGCCTGAAAGGAGGGTACACATTCCTAAGGACCTTGTGAAGGTTTACAAGAGGGAGGATGACATACTGATGTGGTTTAGAGGGGATGAGTCTGCTCTCCAAATGAATCTGGTCCTTGAAGCTCATTGGGGGGCGGGTCTGTGGAAGCACTTTGAGGTCGAGGGAAGACATACTCTGACATCCTTATCAGATCCCCAGAGGCTCACTTACCCTATCATGAAGGACACCCTGATCACTAGGTATGGTCTCACTCCTGATCAGTATAAGGAAAAGTTTAGGTCCTATAAGAAGAAGGAATCCCAAACATGGTTGGAATGTGTTGATTCATTCTGCAGGTTACTGGATGGTTGGGTGAAGGGCAGTAAGGTGACAACATATGAGGAGCTTTACAACCTGATTGCTTGGGAGCACCTGTACAGTTTATGTTTTCCAGAGCTGCGCCAGCACCTGATTGACAGCAAGCTGACTGACCCCAGGAAGCTTTTGCAGGAAGCGGACTCCTGGGAGAGCACCAGTGTCCAAAAGAGGTATTGGAGAGACAATGCCAAGGGTGAGCAGGGTCACTCTCAGAAGAAAGAGAGGGGTAAGGGGTGACAGGGGGAAATCTCTAAAGGGCCTCAATCTGATTCCCAGGGTAAGGATTCACAGCCTACAGTGAGAAGAATCCATGGTTCTCCAAAGGGAAACCTGTGGCAGGGGTTTCCACACAAAGTGATATGCATGTGACCAGGTGGGTCATGTGAGGGGGGACCACAAATGCCCCAAAAGTACACCGGCACCCACTGGTGCGCAGTCCCAGGGTTTGGCTAGTGTAGCGCTTGGGGAGGAGATGGTTCCTGGTGGGTGGGAGCCAGCTGAGATTAACCTTGTCTCACTAGGGGCAGTGAGATGGTCAGGAGAAACCTAGTGACTGAGAACACTAAAAAGTACAGGCAGTGGGTGACTATCAATGGACAGAGGGTGGAGGCTCTGAGAGACACAGGAGCCAGTGTGACTACAGTGAGGAGTCACCAGATAGATCCTCGGGGACTTCACCAAGTAGTTGCAGTAGACAACTCAGAGCACCTGTGCAAAGTGGCGCAGGTTCCCTTTAAATGGGGGGGGGGGTCTCAGCTTCCTTGAAGGTAGCTGTGAGTCCAACCATGCCTGTAGATTGTTTGCCTGGCAATGGATGATTGTAAATCAAATGCTACTTGTGGGCCTGCAGCACTGGTTGTGCCACCCACATTGGTGGTCCTGTAAACATGGCTCAGACCTGCCAACAAAAAACTGGCAACTCAAATTACTGAAATAAATGCACATTCTGACAGTCTATTCAAAACAAATTAGGATGCTCATAAACTAAAACACATCGTTGCCATTATGTGTAATGCCGGATTACTAAGAAGTAAACCAGTAGCATGAACTAAACAAAATCAAGATTAGCGGAGCACACCAAGAAACCCAATGTATCAAAAGTTTAAAGACAAATATTGTCTTATAAGTAAAGGTGACAAGAAAAGATCATCAACTAAACCATCAAGGTATGTTCTTCTAATGGTGTTGGTAACAGTACCATGGAAACAATAAATACATTTACAAAACATACAAAAAATTAGTGAAAGACAAAAGATACAAAAAGGAATATAGTTTTTGTATGTATATCCCATAAAGTTATCACAAACATACATACACAATACAAACAAAACAAAAATACATAAATAAGTACAAAATATTGGGTTCGTCAAGAGATTCTTGACGAGGTTTGGCGCCGACTCGGATGAGAGGAAATTGTTCGCAGGGATTCATTTTTGCCACAGATTATAAGGGACACTAAGACTACTTTGTCTCCGAGTTCAGACCAGAAGGATGGAAGGAAACTGGTAATAGGATTGTGTGAGTTGAAGTCCGAAGACCTCAAGAAACGGGTTCGCTTGACGAACCCAGGGGGATACGAGGCCGAGTGCCATTTGAATGTTTAAGCCTTGAAGAAGTCCGGTGTGGACGAAACACGTGTCGGCTGATGGCTTTTGTATTTTGTACTTATTTATGTATTTTTTGTATTGTTTGTATTGTGTATGTATATTTGTGATAACTTTATGTGATATATATATAAAAGCTACGTTCCTTTTTGTATCTTTTGTCTTTCACTAATTTTTTGTATGTTTTGTATATGTATTTATTGTTTCCATGGTACTGTTACCAACACCATTAAAAGAACATACCTTGATGGTTTAGTTGATGATCTTTTCTTGTCAACTTTACTTATAAGACAATATTTGTCTTTAAAATTTTGATACATTGGGTTTCTTGGTGTGCTCCTCTAATCTTGTGTTTGTATGGCTCAGACCTGCCACTGCAGTGTCTGTGTGTGCAGTTTTAAACTGCAAATTTCGAAACCTTCCCTTTTTGTAAATGTAAGGCACCCCTAAGGTAGACTCTAGGTAGCCCCATGGCAGGGTGCAGTGTATGTTAAAGGTGGGGCATGTACTGATGTGTGTAACATGTCCTAACAGTGAAATACTGCTAAATTCAGTCTTCGCTGTTTTAAGGCCTAACTTACTCATAGGTGAACATGGGAGCTACCTTTAAATATTATTAAAGGGCAGATTTCCTTTGAGAGGAGATAGAAATTTGGAGTTTGGGGGTCTCTGAACTCACAATTTAAAAATACATCTTTTAGTGAAGTTGGTTTTTAGATTGTCAGTTTGTAAATGTCACTTTTAGAAAGTAGGCATGTTCTTGCTTAAACCATTCTGCGACTCTGCCTGTTTGTTGTTTGCCTGTCTGGGTCAATTTGACAGTTGGGCTGTTTGTGAATCCCCTATAGACAGTGAGACAAAAGGAGCTGGGGTGTAGCCTGCATATCCCGATGAGCCATCTGTGAAGGAGGAGTGGTCACTTATACCTGAATAGGTTGTGCCTCTCCTCTCACAATGCAATCCCCAACCCCCTGGTGTGTGTCGGGGGCCTGGCCTGGGCAAGGCAGGATCTTGTGACAGCAGAGACCTTCATTTGAAGTATGCCTACTTTAATGGCAGAAATGGGTATAAGTAATGGACCCAAGACCCCTGAAAATCAGATCACTTTTGGAACCAAGAAGAACCTCTGCAAACAAGAAGAGCTGAGGAGGAGTTCTGCCCCTGCCTGTGACTGTGCTTTGTTGGGCTATACTGCAATTGCTGCTTCTGCCTGTGAAACAGGACAAAGCCTGGACTTTGTGGTATATTCCTGCTTGTGAAGAATCTCCAAGGGCTTGAACTGAGCTTGCCTCCTGTTTTGAAGTCTCAGGGCCATGAAAGACTTCCTCTGCTAACCTCTGGACTCTCTGCTGTGACTCCTGCCTTGCCAAGTGGTGTCCTATCCAGTCCCTGGGCCATTTAAAGGTGAAGTTGGCAGGCAAGAGCTGAAAATCCATGCACAGAACGTCGTGCAGGGAAATTTGTGATGCACGCGGCTAATAAATGACGCGCTGCCGGCTTCGGCTTCATGGTAAAAAAAAATGCTCCACCTGCATCGCTGCTGAGTGATCGACGCATCTTGGCTGGAGAAATGAATCGCAACACCCGCTTGCGGCTGCTGATAATGACGCAAACCCCACACAGCGCTGTTTTCTAACACTGTGCAACAGGATTTTCCATGCATCGTTCCTGGGCACCAAAGTCATCCCGACTCTGCGCAGATCTGAGGTGCCCGCCTGGAATTCGATGCATCGCTCTGTTGCGAGGGAGAAAAAGGATGCATCGCCGACCAGACCAGAGAAGAAATGACGCAAGAGCTCTCTTGCTAGGAAGGAATCAACGCATGGCTGCCATTTCCGACACACGCTCACCCGTGCAGATTTATTTTTGACGCTAACCAGGGACTTTGTTCAAAATCATCGTTTCCATTGTTTTCGATGGAGTAAGACTCTCATTCTTTTGAAAATTCATATTTTAACTTGTGTGGATTGGATTTTTGTAGTTTTGGTCTTGTTTGATTTAAATACATAGTGCTGATGTGTCTAAGCTGGTGTGGCGTCCATTTTGTAGTGTTTTCACTATATTACTGTGTGTGTTGGTACAAATATTTTACACTTTCCTTCTAAGTTAAGCCTGCGTCCTCATGCCAAGCTACCAAGGGGGTGCGTGGGGATTAACCAGGTGTGTTTCTCCTTTGTTCTGACTAGAGTGAGGGTCCTTGCTTGGGCAGGGGGTAACCTGACAGCCAACCAAAGACCCCATTTCTAACAAATACTATTTAGACAGGGAGCACTTGCAGTCAAACTTCCAACGGAGGAGTTTGACATGGAAAATTGAAAACCTAATTATCTCCACACTAAGGGAGTTTTTCCTCCGGTGTGAGGGTCATTTTTTTATTAGCCTTCACTGGCAGGATTTACACATAACTCAGAATGCCGTCCACTATAAATTGGGTGAACGGTGTTATGTGTTAAACTCCGATGGCACATACTGTGTCAGGCTGTCTCAGGAGTATGTCATCAATGGAGCCAGAGTAGGCTCTATCATCTACATACTTAAGGTCCTCCTGCTCTAAATCAGGCAGGCAGACCTTGGGTTTGGCAGAGGGGGTACTCTCTCACCAGTGGGAATAGAGTACCATCTCCACCAATATTTGAATCAGCCCCACAGCTTCAATGGAGAGCATGGATGTACGTGAAGTATTGATGATGATTGCAGCATACTACACTCCAAAACTATGAAGGACCCAAAGGAAATGTAAATCGAAAATAGGGGCCTGCGGGACAAATAAAGCAGACAGATTATATCCAGTCTCCTCAAAGATGTGAAATGTTAAGATATTAGAGCACAAACAGTAAAAGAAAGAAATTAATATTTGTACGTGCTAAACATGAAAATATTGGAGGATAAGCGTTCTCATTAGGACCTTTGCAGGGAAACAGTTATAGGGAATGGCCACTGCTTATTTTTGCGAATGTTAAGCAAGGCAGATCCAGATCTCTCGAAATCTTAAGTATCAATTGCAACTAGCACTTGGCTTGCTCACTTTTTTATGTTTTACAAGGCTCTCTAAGTTAATCGCTGCGAAGCCGATGACTCATTGGCAGCATCAAAAAAATATGCAATCTGCAACGTAGCTGACTTTGTTTTGTATGTAACGTTTGTCCGTACTGAAGAGCCACAAACAAGTAATGGCTTGACAAAGTCTCTGCGGAGTTGTGTTTGTGAAAGCCAGTGAGGTGTGAGCGCCAAAGTTATTACACGTTTGGGATCGCCATGTCTTGAAGACTGAGCAAGCTAAAATTTTGAGAAAGTGGTGATGAATCAGTCCAATTCATAAATTATGTTTATTTGATATATAGCCCCCTAAACAATATGATAGCAATGCCTTAAAAGGGAAAGATTATGAACGCATTATAAATATACAATTTAATATGAAACCATAAATATCTAACACAATTAACGTAACTACAAGTACGTAGTTCGGGTCCAAACTGATTTAGTCATTAAAAATCCAGCCAATGCACAGGCCACATCTCTGTATTGCTTCAAAAAACGGAAATCCATAACTGACGCTCTAGACCTTATGTTATATTAAAACAAATATATTTTAAAAAATGTACAGTGCACATTTAAAAAATAAAGGCAGTCACGTACAATGTGAATTTTTGCGATTTGCATGCTCACCCCATAACCGCACAGCCCTTCCTCATTCTTAAAGGCTGTTACCCTGGGGTGGGAGGAGTGGAGAGGATGGAGACCAATTATAAACATTAAAATTATGTTGCACATCACACGATTGGCCAAGTCACGTATATACTGGGAAGAGGAATTGGTTTCCCATGATTCACACAGATTGACTGCGCAAGGATTTTGTCTCAGATACCCAAGGTCTCTTTCTCTCCCAAGCACTGCACCCCACTTCATCATTTCACTTTTTGAAAAAAGCTGTGGGTAATGAACATTTTAGTTGTCTGTAATATTTTTGTCATACCTTGCAGCTGCTTCTCAATTTTCTTTAGCGAACCTAATTTTCTTTTAATTATTTCATCTTTGCATAATGTAGCTATTTTGGGTTGTTCCAACATTATTAATTTGTCCAAAAATCTTATTGATTGAACTAGAGCAACAGATGACCAGGACTGCAGACCAGATACCATTTTGATTGCTTGGGCCATTACACATTTCGAAAGGAACAACAGATTCTTTAAATGAAGACCTTCCACATTTTCCCAATCTAGGTGACTACTCTAACACAGGACCTCCACCCCATACGGAAATTGCAGGGAACCATTGCAACATTAGCAGAAATTCTGGATGAAGTTAGGGACCACCATAATCGACCTTCAATGTTTGAATGTACTTTGGACTTATTCTATCAATGTGCAAACTCCAAGAAAGAGATCTATTAAAGATCATCCCTAGATACTTGTATTCTGATACTTCCTCAATGTGAATATGCCCTAAGGTCCATCCATACGCGACTTGCTTTCTATCAAATGTCATAACTTTGGTCTTATGAAAATTTATTATTAATTTATTACTTTGGTAATACTTAGCAAATAATTATCAAACTTCCGTTTAAGGCACACCAGGCTCCTATCCAAATTACTAGATCATCGACATAGAGAAGACATCAAATGTGGGGACCTCTCTTTTTAGTTGAAAATATGCGAATAGTCATCATTGTTTTAAGGAGACTGTTAAATATAGAGTGAATAGGTTTGAGACTAGGATGCACCACTGACGCAGCCGATTCTCCATTCTCATCTGTCTTGAGAGACTACTCCTTTGACGCACAATAATTCTGGCCCAAATAATTGTGTGGAGGTCCATCAATATCCCTAGAATGCCAACCAAGATTTTCATGCTTTATAGTTTGACAACAAGATTTCTCAGTTTACAAGGTCAAATGCAGATTGAAAGTCAATGAAGCAAGTGTAAAGCTAGCCCTCCACTTCCACTGATTTATGCACAATGGCCTAAAGGCTAAAACTATACTTTATAGTGGAGTGCCCTTCTTTAAAACTTCCCTGTTCTATTGGGACACAACTATCAATTTCGACCCATGTTTTGAGGCTTTGAAGTAATATTGTTGCTATATATTTGCTTGCAAGTTAATTAGGCTGAGAAGATTGTAATTTGCAGGATCTGTGGTGTCGCCTTTTTTGTGAATGGGCTTCAAAATTGCACCTTTACAGTCAGGAGGGTATGCACCAATCAATGTGAACATTTTAAACACCTCTAAAAAGAACTTTGACCACAAGTCTAAATTAGATGTTATTATGATTGCCGGCAAATTATCAGGTGTTGCTGCTCTAGTGAGCCTGATTTTAGCAATTGCGTGTTCTGCTGTTATTTCAGCAAAGAGTGTTAGGACCTTTTTCTATCTGAATAATGACCTGCGGGGCATCTCCACCCTTTCCTTTTTGTAATGATGTGATATACTACATCCATATTTCCTCAGATACCATGCTGTTCTCTCTTTTATCAGAGCCGTGTGTGCAAGGGCAATTCACAATAAGGAGGTCTATCGAATGTGAGCTTCTTCGATCACTGTAACTTCTTTAGGTTTTTTTCAGCCTCTGGCATTCTAATTCAAACCCTCTGTCATTTTTTCATAGTGCTGAATCATTTGGAAGATTTGACTACTTAGGAGTCAATGTTGTCCCATCTCCTGGCCACTTTTAAGAAACATACTGATTCGGTTTCTCAAACTTTAAGATCAATCGTCTCAGTTAATAACTGCAAAATTGCAGAGAGAGTCTTGCGTATTATTTTATTGATTTTTAAATTGAGTTTTATTGTGGAAAGTGATATAAGTGCTGTGGAATAGTAAGGAACACGGAATTGTTTGTTAATCCTAGAGGTTTTAAATAATGTTTATGAGATGACACATGGATATTGCATATTTAGAAAGCAAGCTGTCCCTCGCCAAGTACTCATAGCACTCTGAGACATATTTTTTGTTGTGTTTTGCAATACTTTTTAGTTTTAGCTTGTGCAAACATGGCTTAAGGGACTTGAAGAACTTTACACGAGCTCCGGATTATATTACACAAGGTCAGATTTATTGACAAGGAGTGGTTAAGTGAAGTACCCAGGCTCACTGGATGTTGAGCTGTTGGTGGGACTCACACCTGGCCCCCAAATTCTAAGGTCAGCAGCTCCAATGGTGTTGCTTCTACAATGTATCTGCTTGTGGAGTTTGATTATGTAATGGCCATGTAAAAGTGGCAATTAGTAAGGACCGTTGTTTTATTTTGTTATCGGTGCTGTTTACCAATTGCCTTGTGTTTTATTTGTATTGAAGGGTTCCCACAGGATTCACAGTTTTTTAGGTTGGCGTAAACGGCCAGGAATGCTGCCACTGCATGTAGATTTTCAGAACCCTGGTTGTCCCATGTCTGGAAGCAAACATCACAACTCTGAATGTAAATTTAAATTCAGCAGAATGTCTCCTAAATATTTGGAAAAATATCCATGCAACGATTAACAGCAATGAGTGTGATAAGGCATTTCAATGAGGCGTTCCTTCACAAGTTCTTTGCTTCTCCATCCTGAGATTAATGGCAATTATACAATTCCGACCTTTCAGGTGTATCCATGATTACTCCCGAACTGAACTATGATTAGCTAACTATTTCTAAAACACAGAAAGGAGCAGATTTAAGAGGACCTAGCGCTTCCTTGTGCCACATTAGAGTCATTTTTTACAGTAATGTGGCCCAATGAGGCCAAAGTCCCTGCACCAAGTTTACACAGTGGTGCAACGCATGCATTGCGCCACTTTGTAATCCTTTGGGTTACATTGTGCCTGTGCCAGGCATCATGTATACAACTGAAGCGTTTCCCGATTAGGTGGGGCCAAACAAATGGTGCGAAGAAATCTAAGAGATTTCTTTGCGTCCTTTTTCTAAGCAGTTTTAATGTCTGCTTGGAGCAGGAATTAAAAGGAGGCACACCATTGTTTACAATGTGCCTCAATGGGCTTTGCAGGATTAGCATCAACATTTTTGACACTCATCCTGCAAAGCTCAGAACTGGTGTAAAAAATGTTTAAGCTACTTCCTTAACTGTCATGGTGTGCCAAATCTTAGATACGGTGCACACATGGTGGCGTTAGGGAGCCGCTAAGGGGCGCAAGAAAAGTGGTGCTACTGTGGGTGCAGCGCTGCTTTCCTTAAATCAGGCCCAAAGTGTCTTTGTTATTTACTACTTACTGAAACATGATTCATTTGATCAAGAAAAAATAACCAGGTAAGCAGATGACCATGACCAACTTTCAGGTGGACTTTCACATCCATTCTGGAAATCTCAAAGGCTGTAACAAACAATGCATCCATGGGAAAAAAATTGTATAACTGGTAATGTCTGCAGCGCTGAACAACTGCTCTATCATTCTTGCAATGAAGGACTCTAATGCTAAATCTGGTGAAGGGCACCCAAACAATGAGGATAAGCACTGAAGGCTTACTTTAAAGATGGTGGGTATGGCTACTCCAGTGAGAAAACTCCGGGAATCAGTTTTTTTTCAGTTCTGCATCTGGGAAGGTGACTTAAGGATTCACTTTGAAATTATAATCCTTCGCAGAGAACTAGGTGAACACTGATGGATTCCCCCTTTACACTTCTTCCTAAACTAGTACTAATTTGTGATGTATAAGATACACGAATGTAGAATCCTAAAAATAAAATAATACTCAATTAGAAATCTACTCACTGTATTGGATTAG
Source organism: Pleurodeles waltl (assembly GCF_031143425.1). Lineage (NCBI taxonomy): Eukaryota > Metazoa > Chordata > Amphibia > Caudata > Salamandridae > Pleurodeles > Pleurodeles waltl. The sequence continues at coordinate 253,830,148 of NC_090439.1, forward strand.
ATATTTTCCCCACCATGTCCCATGTGTGAGATTTAGCTCTAAATCTCTACTGGATATGTTCTCATCACCTCTCGGTACGGCCTGCCGTCACAACGCGATAATTTCACACTCGTAAGCAAGTTATTTTGTATTGTTTGGAGTTGGGGCTAGCCTGCCCCATGACCACCTTCTGTCAAAATCGTTCAAGTATTGAGCTTGTTTCCATGGCACTGATACTCCATGGAAAACAGATCATCTTTTATACTGATAGCCAGTTTAATGTGGTCATTCATCACATGGCAAGGATCATCATATGACTACGAGCTGACACGTATTAAAATAAAGTCACCTAGATTTCAGGGGTGCAGCTATCAATAGTGCAGCGGGAGCAGTGGCACCGGGGACCAGGGTGTGAAGGATGTACTTCACCTGAATAAAAGATTTTTTTGTTTACCACAAAACAGTATGGATATGGAGCCCAATTTCCTTTCTTGCATTAAGTGCTATGGTATTGTGGTTGACATTTAGGCCCATATTTATACTTTTTGATGCTAAACTGCGCTAACGCAGTTTAGTGTCAAAAAATTTTGCGCCGTCTAACGCCATTCTGAAGCGCCATGCGGGTGCCGTATTTATGGAATGGCGTTAGACGGCGCAATCAGACCGGCGCTGCCTGGTGTGCGTGGAATAAAACCACGTAGACCAGGCAGCGCCGGCGTTGGGAAAAAATGACGTTAGGGCGTCTTAAAATGGCGCAAGTCAGGTTGACGCTAAAAAATCGTCTTAACCCGATTTGCGCCATTTTTTCGACGCCCAGACGCCATTTCATGACTCCTGTCTTAGTAAAGACAGGAGTCATGCCCCCTTGCCCAATGGCCATGCCCAGGAGACTTGTGTCCCCTGGGCATGGTCATTGGGCATAGTGGCATGTAGGGGGGCACAAATAAGGCCCCCCTATGCCACAAAAAAAATAAAAAAATAAAAAAAATTATACTTACCTGAACTTACCTGTACTTCACTGGGATGGGTCCCTCCATCCTTGGGTGTCCTCCTGGGGTGGGCAGGGGTGGCAGGGGATGTCCCTGGGGGCAGGGGAGGGCACCTGTGGGCTCATTCTGAGCCCACAGATCCCTTAACGCCTACCCTGACCCAGGCGTTAAATTCAGGCGCAAATGCGGGTTTTTTTGACCCGCCACCTCCCGGGCGTGATTTTTGCCCGGGAGTATAAATACGACGCATTTGCGTCGCCGTCATTTTTTTAGACGGGAACGCCTTCCTTGCATCTCATTAACGCAAGGAAGGCGTTCACGCAAAAAAATGACGCTCTTTCTTCATACTTTGGCGCTAGACGCGTCTAACGCCAAAGTATAAATATGGCGTTAGTTTTGCGCCGAATTTGCGTCGAAAAAAACGACGCAAATTCGGCGCAAACGGAGTATAAATACGGGCCTTAATTCCCCCAAATCCCTTGTTCAGGTCAGTAGAATCCTTGTGAGTTTGTCTAGGTATAAGAATTTGCACTGGAAATGTATGCTTCCAGTACAAACCTTAAGCATCTCCTCACCATGGTGCAAGGTTGTGTGTCAGAAAAGGTGCTAATTAGAGCACTAGGGGATGCCAGCAGCATGCTAGATAAGGCTCTGCATTGTGTTCTCTCCCTCACGCAATCCAGTGCAGCCAATTTGGTTGTTGTGCTGTGTTGTGTGAAAAATTGTAAATCTGCCCCTTTCTATCTCTTCACCTCAGTATTGCAGTTTCTTTTTTATCCCTGCTTTCTGTGTTTGCCACTGTTTTTCTCTCTTTCTCTTCCACATTCCTTCTCTCTCTATAACTTGCTGTCCATTGCTGTTTTCATCTGATGATGAAAAATTAGGGGCCTCATTTACAAGAATTTGTGCATCGCCTCTAATGCATCAGATTTCTTGTACTGCCCTATGACCCTCTTTACCGACATCATGGATGTGTTGTATTACAATACAGAGCTCCATGGCGCATGCTTTCAGGGATGCATCAGAAATCCTGACGCATCTGTGGTGCTAAACTGACGCATTGCTGGACTAGTATAAAAAAAATGACTACTCTAACAATGCGAGGAAGGCTCACACAGAGAAAAGCCCTATGTCTGTTTAACATCTGCTCTGAACAGGCCTTTAAGTCCTGACGCAGTGAAGTCTCAGAACAACGCAGTGTAATGTTATAAATTTCACTGCGTCAGTTCTGCATGACTTTTCCCGAGGGAACGCCTACTTTGTGGTGCAGGTATAATGTGCTACAAGGCTTTACAAACTGATGCATTGGGGCCAATACATCAGTTTGTAAGTGTGAAGCAGTGTAAAGCACTGCTTGCGCCAACATTACGTAAAAAAAAAAAGACACAACTGTGGCACAAAGGCTTTGTAAATAAGGCCCTAAGGCTCAGTCCCACATTTTGAGCGCTTGCATCCACCACTTGGAACCACAGGCACTAACTGAACACTGACCTCTGGGCTGTTTTCATTAGAAGTGTGAAAACCACTATGAGATGTCTTGGCTTCTCAATAATATCCCATACCATAACCTACGAATTTGTTCACACAGTAGAACTCAGAGGTATCTTCTTACAAAAAATTCAGACAAACGCATTCCTTATTTAGATAGCGTAGCGCCTCCTCACTATCTTCACAAGCCTCTATTATTCACTGTTTGATTTTGAGCCCATTGTGATTGTTTTCTCATTGATTTTATATCTGCCTTTAAGTGGGTTAGATTTAGTATTTTCACTTTAATAGTTCTGGACTTTAATATGAATATGCCTTTGTTTGCCATAACTGCATTATCTATGCATTGCAGCACAAATGGTGATGGTCTCAAATGTTCTTAACGCACGTTGTGCACATGATGTATATATAACAATAAACATGCGACACTCTACAACTCTACGTTTCTCAGTCTTAACATTTAATTATGTAGTCCTATGTGTAATGTTATCTCCACCTGAAAATATGGCTAAACTCCTATAAAACACTGCTAGAAATGCAAATAAATCTACGGGAAATGGAAAAACTTTAATTTGTATAAAGCCATAGCTCCAGGCACAGTCATTTTGGAATTTGGTCATTTTATTTTTTTGCACGTGAATGCAAATGTGAATATTTTAAGACCTTGCATTTGGCATTTTGGCAAGTTACTCAATGTAACTACGTTGGACATGACTAATAAACGAATAAAAACATGAACTGAGCGTACCTTTAAATCATGACTTTTTAGGGCCCTCGACCGAGAAATAATCTTGTTATAGGTTTTTTAAGGATAGTGCTTCGACTTGGTGTGCTTTGTCATTACGGTTCATCACTTCTTTCAAACATGGCTAGCTAGAGAGGGAATAACACCCTATCCCCGTCACCTCATGTTCCTCTGGAGCTCCTAAGGAAATTATATGACAAACGAAGAAAGGCACACTTCCTCTTTTTTACCTGCCTGTTCAGAAAGAAAGTGATTGATTATAAAATTGCTCTCCACTAGGGTGTCATTGCTGGCAGAAAAGAAAATATAGATCAGAATTTTACAATCTAAATGTTGTACCAAAGAAAAAATACAAAAGCAAGATTCAGATTTATCAACATTTTGAGCTGGTGCAAAATCACCAATGTGACGCAAACTGGCACAAAGTGTTTATTTAGGATTTACTTTCCAGCGCAAAGTTGCCTTAAAGTAATAAAGAACACTACTATTGTGTGCTCTATGGGTTGTGCATGGGTATTCTCATGCAATCATGCCTGGTATTTGATGCAAAACTGTATCTACTAACATATGAGTACAGGGCTGTGCACCAAGGGCAGCACAAAGAAGAAAACCTTGCATGTGCGCTGTACTATTCAGCATGCATACAGAGGGAACATTTTTCAAAAGGAAGTCTAAGCGTAATAATTGGTACCTGGGTCAGAGAGGCCCTTTATTCAAGTGAGCATTTCTCTGGTGGCTTGTGCCCTGAAGCCGGTCTTGAAAGCCCCAGTTTGCTCCTGGGGCCTCTGTCACTTTGCTATTAGAAAGGCAGCAGTGATGAAAAACTAGTTGCACATCTTATTGCAAATGTGTGGCATCAGTAAAAAGATAAGCTGGTACCCAGCGGCGGCTCCCCTGCTGAGGGGGAGGAGCACCACTGCACTGCTATGAGTGAGCAGAGCACAAAAGTTAAAATAAAGTGATAATAGCACAATATTATTGTAATTTTATTTTTCATCCTGAGCCAAATTAGGGCAGTGCGGGGCTGGACAGTGTGACAGGGAGAAGGGGTAAGTGGACCATAAGTGCGGTTGACAGTTTCGTGGGACGCGTTGGTCTGACCAAACAGACATGAGCACTTCACATTTCTCAACCAGGCTGTATTGCACAGCCAGGTGGATAACATGCACACACTGCCACTCCCTGTCTGAACCCGGAACCAGGTCACTCAGAACAATCCCAATGCTGCTGTCATACTGGTGACAGCAGCATCATGGTTGGCTTAGGGGAGTCCGGGAGCCTCTGTGCAGCGGGAGTCAGGAAGTGGATGGAGGAGAGACGGAACCCATCTTCCGACGGAGCGGGGAACTTAAAAAAAAAAATTGTATAACCCCCCCTCGCCCTGCCACCCCAGTTCAGTAGCAGCCAACACTGCCGGTACCATAGCTACCGAAATTAGATCTGAACTAAGGAAACAGTGGTACTCTCTACAAATTAAAACATCCTGCCACCCTGGATATTGTGTATAGGATCTGTAAAAATGAAGGGTCCACTCTAAGCATGAGAAAAAGTTTGGAGCACAGAGACTTAGTTATAAAAGGAATCATAAAGTCTATGATAGGCATGTAGTTCGGTGCACCACCTTCTACTTATTTTTCCTTCATCGCAGATGGTCACACTTATGTAGTTGTTGTGGAAGAACAGAATTAGGGCAGCTGACACATGTTTCAACTTGTTAGACTTTGTCAAGGCTGAGGACAAAGGATAGACTGAAAGACAAGTAAATTTGAAACAAAAATGGCTATTTAGTCATATAGTACCCTTTTATTGCGGTTGTTTACGTATTGTCAATTTATTGAATGGTACAAAATTTAATATTTTGTTTGCCAAGTGGAATTGTATGTTGAAGATAGTAGAAGTTGAAAGGAGAATGAGAATTAGTGAAAGTGCTCCAGTTCAAAAGCTGTAGAAGATGGTGCCCTCCTGAACCACAGACCATTTATATTCAGATGGCTCATCATGATCTGATGCTATACTGAACATCAACTATTTCCTGAACCGATGGCCTTTGAATTGGAGTGCTATATAAATAAAAAACATTTTCGTTTCCACTTTACTTGGAATTCGGTCCACCGTTTGCTCCCAGTCTTGAGAAAGTTTGACAGGATGAAACACGCATTAGCTGCCCTGATCATTTTATATAATCAACTGTTCTACTAAAAAGACTACATGCGGGTGAACACCTCTGTCACTTTGCCCATCCTCCTAGGTTAATTGCAGCAGCCATGGGGAGGCTACAAGAGATGGGGAAGTGGAGGGAGGCGGAAAGTATAGAGAAAGCAAACAGAGAAGGAGATGAGAAGAGAGGAGAGAGAGAAAATTGATGGATGGAAAGAGAGATTACGGGAGGAGGCAAAGGGAGTGGGGATGGTTTGAGCATTTTTTGCCAGGGCTGCTTTTGATTCCCCAGTCCAACCTTGTTTTCTAGAGGAAGGTTACCCTTCAAGTGCAAAACCTAGACTCACGGAAACACCTTTGCACTATGAAGTAAAGGTGTGTGTGTGGCGCAAATTGTGTGCCAGTACATGAAAAGATTGCAAGCACCATATCTTAGTAGATATGGCTCTGTTCTGCTTTATCCCCTTAGGTAACGCAACACATTTAGGTTTCTGTGCTGCATTGCTAGAAATATTAGGAAATCTGCCTTTAGGTTTCATACAGTTGCAGCATTTTGTCCCTATATTAGTCTATTTGGTGACATAATAGGAATTAGCACTATCAACTGCAGTTTTAGAATTTTTTCATATGTTAATACAATATAATACAATTCCACTTTATCTTCCTAAGCTATATATACGTAAAATGCAAGATTGTTAAAGCACAACATGTGACTGTTTCATTTTGTTTCTTGTTTCGCTCTTTGTTTCTTATTTTTGAATTTTTCCTGTGAACACCTCATCTGAAAACATCTTTTACTGATCTCGGCCCCTTAAAATTAATTTGCTTCACATTGTATTTCTTAAAAGAGCAATATTGCATAAAGTATTATTATATAGGAAGGAAAATACTTTGGGGCATAATTAAGAAAAATGGTGCTGCACACAGTGCTGCGTCACTTTTCTTGCACCCCTAACGCTACCATGTGTGTGCCATATTTAATATAGAGAGCACCATGGCAGTAGACAGGGGACTAGTGTCAGAATTTTTGTCACTAGTTCGGCGCTTTGCAGGATTAGCATAAAAGATTCTGACGCTAATCCTGCAAAGCACCCAGAGGCCCATTGTAACCAATGGAAGCTTCCTTTTAATGCTGCTCTGAGCAGGCGTTAAAAGTGCTGAAAAAATGGTGCAAGGATATCGCTTAAATTTCCTTGCACCATTTTTTTGGCCCCCCTGATGTGGGAATGCCCACTTTGCATACATTATGCCTGGTGCAAATAAATGACACTAATGTGGCATTGGAATGGCACTAGCAGCTCTTAAATATGCCCCTTTGTGTTTGGAAAGCAAGAGGTGTTGGTAGAGCTTCTTCTTTTTCAAACAATCCTTCTCCTTTTTCATATGAGAGTTAAAATCACATTTTCAGAATATTGGCAATGACCGGTCGGAGCCTGCATGTGAGGTGAGTCAACAGTGTTATAAAGGTCAGAACGATGATGGGCCCAGGTGGAATAGGTGTGATATGTCGAAGTCCGGTGGGTGGTGTTGAGAAGTCTGCTCTCTGTGATGGCAATCAGAAAGTATACCCTCTAAGTGCAGGCATGTTTCTATAGGCTTAACTGTTACCCCAATGGTTACTGGTGGAGCATTTCAGGTATGCTCTAAATGAGTCTGACAGATCTTTTAACTCTAGGAGAGGATAAGAGAGGTTAGCATCACAAGCAATCAACATTTAATTTACAGTATGACCAACTGGCCACACAATGAAAACCCAAATCAGAAATAAAGTTAAAGGGTTATATTACAAACATATACTCAGGTTAATGTAAATAATTCTCAATGTTAGGCTACAAAGATACATTATCACCATTGGGTGACAAAGACATTGGAAAAATTGAAGTCTAATCAACATAAGACAAACTATTCACTCAATCAAATCTATACAGAACAAAAATGAAAATTGGGTGCTCAGAAACCAATATTTACCAACTCTTCTAAACACAAAGGCAATTTAGGAATCATCTAAACTAGCTAGCTAAACAAGGGGAATCCCTCAAAGTAGCAAGTCACTAATTGCCATGTGCTGGGCTAAAAACGTGGGCAAAATGGAAAAGGAAATAAAAGACAAAAAGAACTTGGAAAAATGACATCTGGGGCAGTATAAGGCTAACTAAGCTGGCAAAAAGTAAGTATAAAGGGAAGGTGTTAGCATCACAGAAGCTAGGACAAGAGTCTTCTCATGGGTCAAAGGAAAAATCTAAGTTCCCTCAGCCAGCATTGGGAGGATATCCATCTTTGCTCTCCTGTACGACTTTGCCATGACTAGGAACTAAGTTAGTCTTCGCATTCTCTGTTTCTTTGTGTACCATTCTTAAGGTTATTTACTCAGGCTCTCTGTGAGTGAAACAATAGCACATCTATGTCCAAACTAAGATTTTATGGGAGCAACATATTGGGCCTGATTCTAACTTTGGAGGACGGTGTTAAACCGTCCCAAAAGTGGCGGATATACCACCTACCGTATTACGAGTTCCATAGGATATAATGGACTCGTAATACGGTAGGTGGTATATCCGCCACTTTTGGGACGGTTTAACACCGTCCTCCAAAGTTAGAATCAGGCCCATTGTAAGGAAATGCTTCCTTGGCATGGTTACCCCCTGACTTTTTGCCTTTGCTGATGCTAAGTTATGATTTGAAAGTGTGCTGAGACCCTGCTAACCAGGCCCCAGCACCAGTGTTCTTTCCCTAACCTGTACCTTTGTCTCCACAATTGGCACAACCCTGGCACTCAGGTAAGTCCCTTGTAACTGGTACCCCTGGTACCAAGGGCCCTGATGCTAGGGAAGGTCTCTAAGGGCTGCAGCATGTCTTATGCCACCCTAGGGACCCCTCACTCAGCACATACACACTGCTTCACAGCTTGTGTATGCTGGTGGGGAGAAAAAGACTAAGTCGACATGGCCCTCCCCTCAGAGTGCCATGCTAACCTCACACTGCCTGTGGCATAGGTAAGTCACCCCTCTAGAAGGCCTTACAACCCTAAGGCAGGGTGCACTATAACACAGGTGAGGGCATATGTGCCTGAGCATTATGCCCCTTCAGTGTCTAAGCAAAACCTTAGACATTGTAAGTGCAGGGTAGCCATAAGAGTATATGGTCTGGGAGTCTGTCAAACACGAACTCCACAGCACCATAATGGCTACACTGAAAACTGGGAAGTTTGGTATCAAACTTCTCAGCACAATAAATGCACACTGATGCCAGTGTGCACCTTATTGTAAAATACACCCCGAGGGCATCTTAAAGATGCCCCCTGAAAACAAACAGACTTCCAGTGTGGGCTGACAAGTTTTTGCTAGCCTGCATCACACCAGACATGTTGCTGGCCACATGGGGAGAGTGCCTTTGTCACTCTGTGGCCAGGAACAAAGCCTGTACTGGGTGGAGGTGCTTCTCACCTCCCACTGCAGGAACTGTAACACCTGGTGGTGAGCCTCAAAGGCTCACCCCCTTTGTTACAGAACCACAGAGCATCCCAGCTAGTGGAGATGCCTGCCCCTCCGGCCACTGCCCCCACTTTTGGCGGCAAGGCTGGAGGAGATAATTAGAAAAACAAGGAGGAGTCACCCCACAGTCAGGACAGCCCCTAAGGTGTCCTGAGCTGAGGTGACTCTTACTTTTAGAAATCCTCCATCTTGTGGATGGAGGATTCCCCTAATAGGATTAGGGATGTGCCCCCCTCCCCACAGGAAGGAGGCACAAAGAGGGTGTAGCCACCCTCAAGGACAGTAGCCATTGGCTACTGCCCTCCCAGACCTAAACACACCGCTAAATCCAGTATTTAGGGGCCCCCAAAACCGAGGAAGACAGATTACTGCAACCTAAAGAAGAAGAAGGACTGCTGACCTGAAGCCCTGCATTGAAGACGAAGACGACAACTGATTTGGCCCCAGCCCAACCGGCCTGTCTCACTACTTCGACGAAAACTGCAACAGCGACGCATCCAACAGGGACCAGCGACCTCTGAAGCCTCAGAGGACTGCCCTGCATCCAAAGGACCAAGAAGCTCCCGAGAACAGCGGCCCTGTTTAACAAACTGCAACTTTCTGCAACAAAGAAGCAACTTTAAAGACTTCACGTTTCCAGCCGGAAGAGTGAGACTTTCCACTCTGCACCCGACGCCCCCGTCTCGACCTGAGGAAAACTAACCCTACAGGGAGGACTCCCCGGCGACTGCGAACCCGTGAGTAGCCAGAGTTGACCACCCCCCTGAGCCACCACAGCGACGCCTGCAGAGGAAATCCAGAGGCTCCACCTGACCGCGACTGCCTGTAACAAGGGACCCGACGCCTGGAACCAACACTGCACTGCAGCCCCCAGGACCTGAAGGAACCGAACTCCAGTGCAAGAGCGACTCCCAGGTGACCCTCTGCCTAGCCCAGGTGGTGGCTACCTCCAGGAGCCCCCCGTGCCTGCCTGCATCGTTGAAGAGACCCTCGGGTCTCCCCATTGATTCCAATACAAAACCTGATGCCTGTTTGCACTTTGCACCCGGCCGCCCCTGTGCCGCTGATAGTGTAATTTCTGTGCCTGCTTGTGTCCACCCCAGTGCCCTACAAAACGCCCCTGGTCTGCCCTCTGAGGACGCGGGTACTTACCTACTGGCAGATTAGAACTGGGGCACCCCTGTTTCCATTGAAGCCTATGTGTTTTGGGCACCTCTTTGACCTCTGCACCTGACCAGCCCTGAGCAGCTGGTGTGGTAACTTTAGGGTTGCCTTGAACCCCCAACGGTGGGCTACCTTGGACCCAACTTTGAACCCTGTAAGTGTTTTACTTACCTGTGAACTTAACACTTACTTACCTCCCCCAGGAGCTGGTAAATTTTGCACTGTGTCCACTTTTAAAATAGCTTATTGCCATTTTTGTCAAAACTGTTCATGCTATTGTGATTATTCAAAGTTCCTAGAATACCTGAGTGAAATACCTTTCATTTGGAGTATTACTTGTAAATCTTGAACCTCTGGGTCTTAAAAAAAACCTAAGAAAATATATTTTTCTATATAAAAACCTATTCGCCTGGAGTAAGTCTTTGAGTGTGTGTTCCTCACTTATTGCCTGTGTGTGGACAACAAATGCTTAACACTACCCTCTGATAAGCCTACTGCTCGACCACACTACCAAAAAATAGAGCATTAGAATTATCTCTTTTTGCCACTATCTTACCTCTAAGGGGAACCCTTGGACTCTGTGCACACTATTTCTTACTTTGAAATAGTACATACAGAGCCAACTTCCTACACATATGGAAAGAAATGACACTTCAGCTAATGAAAATAGCTTTCCCACATTCTGTGAGACGGAGGCTAAACAAAAGCAAAGTAAAATTTTAATGACACATTTCATTTATGTTAAGAAAAAGCAAACACATATTAAGATTTAAATGATAAATTCATCATGAATATTTCTTGTCTAATTTCGTGTTACAATAAATTGCAAAAGTGAAATAACTTGTTAATGCATGTCAGTAAGTATGATGGGGAACTACAAATTTTCAATATTAGCATACAACATTTAAAGCATTCATCAAGAAAGGGATTATCGTTTCAATTATAACTATTCTCTAAACACCGTAAGGAAACATATGGAAGCAAATTAAATAATTATACTTTAGTTAGAAAAGCTATATACCACACACACTAAAATACTAGTCCATAGCAAATGCACCTTAATAAAGACTTTCAGTCGACCACTTTACAGTTAGCTTGTTATCAAACTACATAGCATAATGTCAATATGATGAAATATAGATCAGCATTGTGACATCAAAGGTAGCCGCCAAATCTCAGCTGCACCATTACTATCAGTTTAATGAGTGGAATCATCCATGGAAATCACTGTCAATCAATATACCAGGAAAACAAATCGTTGTTATCTCTGTGAAAAAGACAATAGACCATTGCCTTTTACAGAGTAGTCATTGATTTTGGTGTGTACCAGTGTAAGGGATTGATTGGCTGCAGCCAATAAACGATCCCTAATATTCTACCAGAGGTCACATGAATTGATGTGGCACATTGTGGAAATGCAAACCCTTCATATGCCGGTATTGTGGTGGTTGAATAGAAGTGGTAGTGAAGTGTGTATAAGAGGTGTACTCTTTCATTCATGGCTCTGAAAATTTATTTGCAATTGTGTGTGTTCTAGAGATCAGGTGCACAGAATTTTGGATAGCTGCACTGTCAATGTTAATACAATGGGAAAGATTATCATTAGACCCGAGCATAATTTTCATCACGTTGGTGCAATTTAGGGTAAATTTGGGAATTTTGTTTTCTGAAAATTATGTGTAATGCTTGAGATTATGCCATTACCCTGCCTCATGTACACATGACATTTCATGGGAGCAAGCAACTAACATGATCATTGTGTGGCAACAACATGACCAACTCAAATGTGAGCAACATTTCTTTAGAACGAACACTAATGAAATTAGACAAAAAGTCATTTTGCGTTGCCCTCTTTGCCCGGGCATGGTGTTTGGATAAATTTTGATCGCAAATGTTTTAATTTTTATTTATTTTTATTTTGGGTTACACAGAGGAAGTGCCATAGAGGGCATGTCTACTGTACAGACAGTATCTTACTGTCCTGAAGACTTTTTAGTGTTATTTATACAGACCTTGGTAATTTTAGATTTGGATTTTAGAGGGAAAGCATCACTCTTCTTTTGTCTGCAATCTCTGCTGCAGCATCACTCTACATTTATCTGCAATCTCTGATGCATCCTCCAAGCTTGAAGTTGGAAATTTTGAAAACTCAAGTATGTTCAGTACAGTATTTGTTTTGTATTTTGTTTGTTTGTTGCTGATGGCCCGAGCTTAGTTTAGGGAAGGTGCAGGCAGGTCCATTTGAGATTAAGGAATAATGTTAGAGGCCTGAGGTCAATAACATATCTTCATTTTGCATCTGCTTTTTTAAATTTTGTCCAGGTTTGCCTTCATAATGTAGTGCATGTACCTTTTTGGGGGCATTGCCTACTGTAGTAGTTGGATGAATGTTGTATGTATTATTTTCACATTCTCACTGTGTTCTACAGAGATTTGTATTATTTTGGGGTTTGCTGATGGCCTTGTAGTCTTGCTGTATTTCTACTTTTCTCACTGTGCATTGTCCAGGGGGACATAGGAAGAGGAGCAATGGCAGTTCAAGGCGGACAGGGTGATTGAGTGGGACACAAGGGTGACAATCAGCAGAGTCTCATTTCCTGGCGGGGGTCTTGGCAGCTGTCTCTGGCTTCTGTCTGGATTGCAGGGAACATTTGTGGATTGGTTCACTTTCTGTAGGGGGGAGGGTGCTGGTGCCCTGTGGGTCGGGTGGTTCCAGGAGTTAGGGCCTATGTAGCACGAAATTTTCATTTGTTTTTCCCCATTTGTTCACCATAATTCTTGTCTGTGAATTTGTGTGAGACGGTTGAATGACTCTTTTTTCTCAAACTTCAAAGTATTGTGCTTGATGTGAGAAAGTGACTATTTTGCGTGGTTCTGCCCATTTGTTTTGATTGTTGCTGCTGGATTTTGAATTCTGCACACAGGGACACTTCTGTCCAGTTCCCAGTGAATGTGCTCTCACCCCTAAAGCACTGTAGAAACACTTACCCCCTAATTGGCACATTTAAAATCCTATAATAGCCTTAGTATATGGTGCAGAAAATAGAAGAATGGCATGGAAATTATAAATGTCACCTGTAGATTGCAGCATGTGTTATGTAACCCACTAGGCAGACAGAAGAAACATGGTTTCAGGTCCATCTGTGTAGCCTGATTACTGCAGCTTTAAAATCTATAGGCAAGCCTGTAGAAATAATTTTTATTCCAAAAGAGCCCTACTTTTAAATGTTAATTAGGCCACCCTTAAGTGGGATTATAGCCTACAAGGTAGGATGTGTAGTATGCAAGAATTTAATGTTGACATGTCCCTACAGTAACTAGCCCTCAAATCAATTTTAATGTGAAAGGGCCCCAGCTGTCCCATAAAAAAAACTAAAGTGCAGGATAAAATATTAGCCCTGTTATCTCTGATTTAGGATAAACTACTGAAGTAATTCAAACTATATTTATGATGCTTATTAAAATTCCATTTAAAAGGGGAAGTTGGATTTGTAATAAATATTTAGGAAAAGTGACTTTTCAAAGGTACACCTGCGCCTACAGCATTAGCTTACTAGCAGACAGCTCTGCCAGTGCTTACTCTTAACGAGGTATGAAAACTACACCAAGAGCAGGAACAATGGCATAGGTCTTTTCACAGGAAGACCTGGGTGTGAATATATGACAGATATTAACTCAGAAAGGATTGCTAGGGGGGGTAGAGAAATCCCATTAAACAACAAAGGACAAGGGTGAGGCCTGCTCATTCACAATTAAATATAAAAGGAGAACTGGGGTGGAGAATCTCTTAGTTGTGCATGCCGTCCAAAACCAGCTTCGTAAAAGCCCGGTTGGATGGAAAGGTGGCCCCAAAAACAGAGTGGTGTATCTAAAGATGGGGGCACAGCCCATTTTGCTAAAAGAACACCTTTGGCTGGCCCACTAGCTCCCTTCAGGCAAATCTAGACTGACGAGAAACCAGTGGTGCCATAAGTGATATCACAGGAACTGACATCACTAGTGACATCACTGGATTACCACTAAATCCTTCTTTGAAAGAAGGAGCCAACCAAGAGCACTCTTTTTCCCATCATCGATCTACAGAGAAAGTTACATCACTGCATTTCCCATCATCTATCTGCACAGGAAGTAACATCACTAGTTTCCAGCCACGAAAACATTATTTAAAAGAAGAAGCTAAGTCTGAGGACTTAGGACCTGATTTAGATTTTGGCAGCCAAGCTACTCCGTCACAACGGTGATGGATATCCCATCTGCCGAAATCGAAATCCCATAGGCTATAATGGGTTTAGGTTTTGGTGGATGGGATATCTGTCTGTGTTGTGACTGAGGAACTTGTCTACCAATATCTAAATCAGGCCCTTAATTTTGAATCATCTATCTGCACATGAAGTAAAATCACTGCATTTTCCAGCATCAGCACAGGAGGTAACATCACTGGTGTCAATCTTAAAACATATTTAGAAGAAGAAGCCAAGCAGGAAAACTTTATTTCCCATCAGCCATCTGCCCAAGAAGTGACATCACTGCATTTCCCTAAATCCATTTGCACAGGAAATGACATCATTCTTCTCCTGTAAAACTTTATGGTAAAGAAAAAGCAAATCAAGAGGACTTAACTTCCCATCATCCTTCGGTACACTGCCCACCACCACCTGTGCTGCTCCCCCCTCCCAAAAGTTACATCATATTGCCCACCACAGGGATGCGCAGCAGATGTGTGCAGCGGGTTTGCCACTAGCATGCTAAAGACCTGCCTAAGGCCAGTTTGTCTGTGCTCCCCATGTTCCAGGAACCATGGCCCTCCCTCTTCCCACCACGACCCTGCTGTGCTCATGTGTGCTCCCACACCTGGCTAACATTCAGCATATTGCTGTCATACCACAGAACATGGAGAGAACTTTCACATGCACCTCCTGAAAGTCCTCATGCTCTCTCCCACAACCTACGCCCACCTCTCCTACACAAACATCACCTATCAACTGAATCTTTCAAACTCACATACACTAGCCACCTGCTCACACTCATAAAGTCAAAGTAGAACACATGAAACACTCCACACTCTTCTGCATGCCACTCAACATCTGCTCATTCACCAAACATGCCACAGAGATATAGGACCTAAACGCACAACCACGCTCCACCGGTTTTCCTTTAAAGAAACATGGCTAAATCCAGTCTTTGCACCAGACATCACTATAGCCACTCTTGCCAGTTACAAGATCACCAAGAAAGACCATCAGCACAAACCCTGCGGTGAATTCATCATCATATCCAAAGACACCATCTTCTGCACCACCTACATGGACACCCACCCCAGCTCCTTGAAAGACTTCACATTCAAGATATGCACCACAACCATCTTTTCTCTGGGGGGATCCCTCTATGTAGACCTTTAGGACCCCACACTGTTTTTTTCAGCTACATCGCACCCCTCATTATCAGTGCCAGCACCTTCATCCTTGTCTGATGCCTTAAATTTCACAAAGAACACTGCACCCCCACAAACTCCATGACCCTTTTATAAATCCTCAGCAAACTCGGCTTCAACCAGCATGTTACCTAAGACACCCGCACTGCAGGACACCTATTGGGCCTAACTTTCTCTTCTAGCATCAACATCAGAGTTGACAACCCAGCAACCATGTCCTGAACAGACCATTCCCTCATCAGTTTTGGCAAACCCATCAAGCACCACCACAGACCTTCCACCACTCTAACAGCCCCCACAGCTTAAAAATCATCACAAAAGAGGACTGGGGCTTTCACTGCCTCCATGCAGCAGCCTAACCCCACCAGCAACTTGTTGAAAGCCATCAAAAACCTCAATAGCTGGATTACTTCATGCACGAATACCCTGGATCCCCTCAAGCACAAGCCAAAGGCAAGAGCCTGACCATAGGCCAGCTAATACACAGAGAACTTTAGGCTGAATAAAAGCCACTGCAAGCAACTGGAGTGCAAAGGAAGAAAAAGTCGAGACACCAAGGATAAAGACATTTTCAAATCCACCCTAAGATGCTGCTGCCAGCAGATACGGAACACCCAGCGCACAGCTCTACAAACCACATACACACTGGCACAAACAGCAGCAAGGAAATCTTTGCCATCATCAAAGATTTCACAATGCCTTCTGCCGCCTCCAGAAACATCACCTCCTCGCAAGACCTTTGCTACAAGCTCTCAGAATTCTCTAACAAAATCAAATCCATATACAGCAACTTTGAACCTCAATCAGACCCCTTCACCATTGCAACTCACCTTCCTGAAGAACAAACTCTGACTTTGTGGCCCACCATCACCATCGCCTAAACTGCCATGACCATGAAGACAATCCACTTGTGGGTCACATATTACCCTTGCCACCACCCCACCTTCACCAAAGGACTACTACCTCCCTCAACTCAGACATGTTCCTGGCCACCTGGAAACATGCCACCAGCACACCCCTACTCAGGAAATCCTCTGCTGACCACCACATGCTCTCCAACTACAAACCCATCTCCATTGTTCCATACCCAGCCAAGGTCTTACAGAAAATAGCCTACTGACAACTCACTGACACTCTCAGCAACCAACAGTTTCCTAATGTCACCCTGTCCATTCAGGCCAAACCATAGTAAAAGAAACAACCCTCATCACCACTAGAAATTACATTCACATGATCCTTGACATATAAAAAATGACATCATTTATTCTCCTAGACCTCTCTGCAGGATTTGACATGGTCTCATACCCCATCATCTTCAGGTATTGGTTCAAGATTGGCATCTAATTTCACTGGATCTGCTCCTTCTTAATAGTAGAACTTGTGAAGTAACCCTAGTATCTTAATCAATAGAGGCCTGCGAACTCACCTGTGAAGTGCCTCAAGTTTGTTGGTTAGCCTGACCTTCTTCAACACATACATGATCCCTTTGGCCAATGTCATCCATACACACAATATCAGCAGTCTTTGCTAAGCTGGTGACATACAACTTACATTCTCCCTCTCAGACATGATCCCCAACACAAGAAACAAGCTCACTGTCTGCATGACCAAAGTGGCTGACTGGATAAAATCCAACTGTCTCAAGCTCAACACATACATACCATGTCATGGGACTGGTGGCTGGCCTAACTCAGAACCACACCCACACTCATGCCAGGAACCTCAGGATCATCAACAGGAAACTAGACATGACTGCACAAGCCAGTCTCATTATGAGCATCCTGCTTCCACACCCTGAAAATGCTGAGGAACAACTTCACATGGCTCACAAGCAACAGCAGAAAAACTGTCACTCACACCACTAGTCACCAGCAAGTTGCACCACAGAATCACTTTCTATGCCAGAATCACCAATCATTCACCAGAAGACTATAAAGCATTGAGAACTCTATAACCAGACTCATTCCCAACCTCCCATAGAGCAATCACATCACACCACAACACCACTAGGTCCTGATACTCCAAAATGCGAATTTAAAACTCCTCACACATACATTCAAGACACTATACCACTTACCACCCACTTTCCTGGAAAGTCGCATCTCCTTCCACCAACTCCCTAGACAAGTCTGCTCTGCAGAACTCATATTCACACACATTCCATTCAAACACAGAACCCGATCAGAAGTACAGGTATTCTCTTATATTACTGCTAAAGCATGGCACAACCTCCCATCCGACATCAGAGCTTCATCTCTCTTCTTGAATTTTGCAACAAATTGAAGAATTAATTTAGCTTTTCAATTAATCAAAATACTCTAGGCAGGGCTGGACACACACACCTTCTTGGGTGATAGTGCATATTACTAATACACATAACATAACATGTTCATGGTGCCTCTGAATTGTGCACTGTAAAATAATTTAAAGTAAGGCAAACAGGATGTGCTGCAAAGTGGGAAGGGGTTTCCTTGAAAACATTTTCTAATTGGTTTGAGAATGTTCTTGAGGCACCCCTTCCCACTGGCTAGCTAATGAAACCTACAAAGATGGTACCTGGCCCACAGACCATCCACTATCTTGACCTGCAGAAGAGGAGTAGAGGTCTTAACCTGCTGTTCGAGATCTATGTGGAGACATGATCATTGCACCACTCCCACTTGTACCTGGAACTGTGAAGTGGACTCCACCGGTCAGTTGTCTGACCTCCTTTGTAGCTACAGCAAAACATCAAGTAGCCTTTTCCCTGAAGTGCCCACTTGAGCAGTAGAAGCTGTAAATGGACTTAAATCTGCTGGTGGGTTTGGATGGAGTGAGTCCAGGCCCCTAATTGTTGTGTCCAAGGTCCTGGAAGTCTTAGAAGCTGCTTCAGAAACTCTGAAAAGCTGTCAGAAATTTTTTGGACTTCCATGACATCCAGAGCATCATATGAACCTTATCGCAAAGGTGTCTGATTTTCATGCAACATTATGGGATACAGCTTCAGGCTTGACCCACTGGTGGATGTTGAGCTCAATTAAAAGTCTAAGTCCAAAGGTAGAAATCTTGATTGGACAAGGCACAAAAAGTATCCAACCATCACACGGACTTCATTGGCCATTAAATTTGTATTTCTATTTCTTGGAGCATTTCCCACCAAAACAAATGTTTTCAGTGAGTCCTCATTGAGTGGCTATCTGTCTTAGAGAGGAGCTTTTCTTAGAGGAAGCAATCTCAGACTCGAAAAGGGAATGCAGAGCTAGATACAGCTGTGTCTACCCTTGGCAAATGTGTAACTACAGGATGACTCTCCACTTCTTTCCCAGGATAGGATTAATTAACTAAACATTCTGAATTATATTCAGATGACAAGATGAATATCACACAAACATATTATTCATATTATGCGCCAAGTGTTTCTGTTATCTGTGTCAGAAAGAACATTTTATGTAACCACCATGTACCAATATCACAAATGTTGAATACTTAATAAGGGCACCAAGCCAGAAACTTTGAACATCTTTATGAAGGTCATTGACCCAATGGGCATTTACAAAGTTCAGTCAAAAATATTGACAACAATTTAGGAAAATTACCAGGCAATAATAACCCCTGTCAGTTAGCTGCATTACATTTTGAATACAGTCAGGGCATCTCAAAATAAAATACTTTGTTGGACAGCCCTAGGTTGTTTTAGAATGTTACCTCTGGCCTCCCACACCAGGTAGTAAATCACACTATGAACCTTCATGGATGCCAGGATGTCGGAAGCACGCTGATGAAACATGCCACAATTTGTGGGTGAGGGCCTTACATTTCCCAGAGAAATGCCCCTACAAATACATAGAAGAACATGCAGTGTTTATGTTCTATCCTTTCTGTTTCTATAACTTATTAGAAAGCACAACAACACTTCTGGGGGATTTTTACTTCGATTTCACAGACTAAGGGCCTGATTTAGAGTTTGGTGCAGGGGTTACTCTATCACAACAGTGACGGATATCTTGTCCACCAAAATATAAATTCTATGGGATATATTAGGATTTATAATTTGGCAGGTGGGGGATCCATGACCATTGAGACAGAGCAACCCCTCCACCAAACTCTAAATCAGGCCTAAAGTCAGAAAGTAAAGATTTTTAAATAGTGTGAATCTGTTTGGTGTATCTGGCGTGCACTCCAATTAGGTCAGTTTGAAATAACGCCTTGGTCCTAGTCAAAGGTGAACAGTTACTACTGAT
Source organism: Pleurodeles waltl (assembly GCF_031143425.1). Lineage (NCBI taxonomy): Eukaryota > Metazoa > Chordata > Amphibia > Caudata > Salamandridae > Pleurodeles > Pleurodeles waltl. Next base: position 253,849,812 of record NC_090439.1, read on the forward strand.
CAGCATTTTACTTTTTTGGCACTTTTAGCAATAAATATTTAAACATTCATATCACTGGTTACCCTAATTGGAATCTTAGGTGTCATTTCACTCATTATATTTTTCTCTTCTTTTCTAAATTGGGTGTGGGATTTTTATTGTGGTGTATATTGATTTTTTACCTGTTTTGTTACTACTAAATAGTTTGCATATTTTCCTAAGCTAAGCCTCTCTGTACTGTGCCAGCTGTGCTGAGGAGTTGAGCCCAGGTTTGAATTATTGGCCTTAACAAATTTGTGGCTTTATTTCTAGTGTTGGACTTCCATCCACCTCTAATATTATTCAACAATCTTACTTAGGGGTATTTGTGCCTTTTGAGCTTGAGACATGTTTAAAGTTTTCTTTCTTTAAACGTTGCTCACTATTTCCATTTTGCTGTTGAATTTATTGTTGCTGCTTTATTGGTGGTATACTAAGCCCATAGATAGGCCCAGTCACATTTTGTTTGTTAATTTCTGCAATTCTTTCCCTGAAATCCTGCTAGCTTTTGCTGATGGTGAAGGAGGAAAGTGCTCATGAAGGTTCATAGTGTGCTTTACTACCTATGCTTTTTGTTTGTAGACCTAATATATATGTGTGTGTGTGTGTGTGGGCATGTATAGCCCACGCTGTGAGGACTGGTTCGGTCCTCATAGCGTGGGTATACACTGTCAGTACCAGACAATCATTATCATTGTGAGGACCGGTGCGTTAGGAGGACTGGTCCCTATAGTGTGTTTAGGAAGTTTAGAGCAAGTGCTTCAAAAAAGTTAAAAGTGCAGTTATATTTGCCTCGGTCCACTTTATAACCTTTCCTACTGTCAATACGCACTTGGAGTTAGAATAGTAAATACACACTTCATTATGGTCAATGGCTGGTCCTCATAAACATAGGTATGTCATGATGTGTGTGTGTGTGTGTGATTTATGATAGATGTCAATTTTTTTGTTTTTCATAACTCCTTAATTTCTGATGTAGGAATGCCAGCCATTTCGTGTAGCCACAGTAGGTGGTCATTTTGTCTTTGTTCTCTATGCCTTCTTCCTTACTAGTTATGTGGGGATTGCCTTTTTAGGGAGCCACTGCTTGTACATCTTAGGTGACAATTTTGTCTTTATTCTACATGCCTCCTTCCTTGTTGGTCAATGCCACGCTGTGAGTGACCTCAATTTTGTTGAGCGAATGAGTGTTTCTGATTAGCCATCATTTTATTTGGTTTTCAAGCTCACTGAGATTAGAAGAAGCCCATATTATTTCTGTTCATTTTGTATTTGTTTCTAAAATATTTTTCTGATTTGTTTATTTAAAATCTATTGCTGGGAAGATAGTGGCAAACATGTCAATCATCTCCTGTCTAAGTGACTGGTATATGAACAAATACTTCACTCAGGTCACTCAGTGTTTCTCCTACTATATAGCACAGAGACAGCCATGTTAGTTATCTAGTTTCAGATGCTTACGGACAATGCAGAATATTTTGCCTTGGTATTGTTAGATCTGGCTGTACCATTCAACACGACTAGTCATTCTTTTCTTTTGACCAGGCTACAGGAAATCAGCAACAGAGGAAAGATGTTGGAGTGATGCAGAATGCACCTGACCGATATGTCCCAGGAAGTTTTCTCTTCCATCATTTATGTCTGAGTTCCTCAGTGTCCAGCACTAAGCCTCTTAATATCTATCTCAGTCAACTGTTGTGACTCATAAAATCCTTTGGTCTCCAGTACATGAATTATGTGGATGATACTCAGCTTATCATCTCGCTGGATGGATCAAGTCTAAAACCTATGGAACCAACTAAACCATGTTGCATCAGTGACTTTTGTCCTCCGCAAACTGGTTAGGAAGATCTTACCCTTCCTTCCTAAACTGCTTTCAAGAAAAAGAAAGAACACTTTCCCCTCTGCCTCCTTCTGATGACGTTGACATGGATTGGCTCTGAACTAAGACCTGCCACAAGAAAAAAAGAAATAGGAAGGTTCCCAAAGACCTCAAAGTAAGGGAGATGATGAACCAGTGATTGTTCATGTAGAGAGTGGCACAGAGCAAGTTCAGATCACCTCTTCTCAACCTGCTCTCAGCCATTGTGTATCCTACCTACTTCCATCTTTTCAAGAGACCAGAAACTTTCAGCAAATGTCATCATCCCAAAACCATGTTGCTCCACCTTAACATCGTAAGCATTGGCTCACTAAGAAAACTATCTTCTCCAGTTCACACTTAGGCTGCATGAGGAGCACATCATGGATTGCTCACATTGCCACAAAGCAGTGTGCCGTGGTAAGCCAGTTAGATTTTACCGTACCGGGGGCCAACTGGCCCATTTGAAAAATGAACATAAAATAATATGAAAAGAGCATCTCAAAAAGATAAAAAGACAGCTGCTAGTCAGAAGTGAGGAGATGTTGAAGTGATAGGTGGTAATGGTGTTATATCATATTGCGAAGCAGCACAGTGACTGTCACTTGCAGCGAACAGTCATCACCCAAAGCAAGTTCATAATTGCATTGAAAAGTGGTGCATAGTACACCATGCTACCCATAGGTCACTTGTGGAGGTATCCCCCAAAGAAAACAATCATAACAACCCATAATGAAGTTTATCTTCAGCAGGGTGTTACAGTACCTCTGATCCCATGATAATGTCCACTCACGCCAAGGGAAGCTAGCCAAAATTTTAGCAACTGACTGACCTCATGCCTTTTCTTTGATGGCAGGAAGGGGCTTTCTAGAATATGTGAAAATCCTCTGCCCAGAATGGAAGTCCAAAGCTAGTCCTACTTTACACTGTTACTGTGCTAGCCCTGTATCATCAGGTGATGGCCTTTTTTGGTAAAGCAATGACAGAGAGAGAGCTGTTCAGTCAATCCACTCCATGACAGAAGTGGACTAGTTTTCAAGTCACAGTCTTCATGTGCATCACTTCACAAGGGGTCTCCAAGGGAGTTAAGCAAAGGCTAGCTGTTGTTCTCACCACTGAGAATGCTTTTCAAGGCATTCAGCACCATGAACAGTTACAGTGTTCTCCAAGATGAAATCACATATAGCTGCAAACTTCGTGTAAGAATTTAACACCAAAGTCTTTGAATGATTTCAACCCATGTGTTTCAACACTGAATTTGTTGACATTTGCAATTACAATAATATTGTAAAAGCCATACTTGACAAAGGATACTTTAGAGCCCTATGTTTACAGCATTGCATCAATTTAATTGTGCAGGCCTTTTTCAAAAAAGTAGCAGCAGTAGTCAACAATAAAGGGACACCATGTTGCTGGATTTGTGCTAATTTCAGTGATTTTTTTCAATACCCTGATGCAGATAAGGATCATTCAGTATGTTAATAGAGCCCATGTAAAAGCCCTCATGCACGCTGTGCAAGGCCATTTTAACACCACCTTCTACATGCTGCAATTCCTGTCTGAGCAGTACAGGTCCATGATTATGCACTTGAAAGGAGAGGGGGACAACTTCCAAATCCATGAGAATAGAGGTTGAAAATAGGAACCAGAGGAGTGCCTCATCCAAACACCAGTGACTTTGAATTTTTTTACATGGTACATCAGCTGATGAAGAAAGTACCCTGACCCTAATGAACAAGTAATTACTGTAGGGACATTTACGTAAGGTGGGACAAACATTTCAAAATGTCAATGAAGGAACAGCTGCTTTCGAAAACAGTTTATTCTTTGTATGCACACAATTCAAAGACTGCAAAAAGAGATTGTGTCCTCAAAAGACAACATATGTGTCTTAATACAAGATCCACAGTAAAAAGAAATTATGCCCACTTTCATTCCTTTTTCAACAGTGGATGTCTCAATTTACAAGAATTTACCAGAACTGAATCCTAAGAAAAATTAGCAATATAGATCATGAATATTTGCAACTTCGTGGCTATAGTATAATTTGAGTTTGAGTGCTTGAATTAATCTCAGCCACTAGGAATCGTTCAGGCCGCATCACAATACATAGTTTTTCACCCACCATGCCACATCAGTTTGGACCCAGCCACATGCAAATCAGACTTGACCCCACGCCTCATGAGAACAGTTGAGCCAGAACCACCAAGTGGGGTAAGTATGCAAAAATATGAGTCCCATGCACACTGTGTCAATGGAACCAAGCTGTACACAACTGATGAGACCTTAACTAGAGGGAATTCATCCAGGTTTGCTTGTGTTCTGGTTACAGAGGAACTGGCTTGACAGTACAAACTGGACTGTTCCCAAAGGGTGAGGGTCAGGACAGATTTCCATATAGCTTGGTCCAAACTGAGATGGCATGGTGTTCAAAATAAAGATGGATTATGATGTGACCCCAAGTAATTACCTGTGGCTGAGAATAATTCAAGCATTCCATCCCTCACTATTTTGTATACTTTAGTGTGTCACCCTAAGTGGAATCCCCATATGTGGGTCCTGTGTACACTTTGTCACTGGAACCAATCTGTACATGGCTGATGAGCCCATAACTAGGGCAGAACTGGTCTTGAGTTGCTTGTGTTTTGGTTCAAGGAGGACCTGGCTTGGCGGTCAGGCTAAACTGTTCCCATTGGAGCAGGTAAGGCTGATTTGCGTATAGCTGGGTCCACACTGAGGTGGCATGATGTGTAAAATAGCAATGGATTAGGATGCGGCCTGAGTAATTTCAAGATTAATTCAAGCATTCCATCCATTACTTTTTGTATACTTCAAACATCTAGCAAGGACAGTGTTGGCTCAGAATCATGATGCGTGTCACACTTACAGCTAGAGCAGCACTACCCATGTAACACCATCCCTTGCTACTGGACCTACCTTACCAACATCTGTAATGGGTTATGAATATAGAAGAAATTAAAGTAAGAACCCAGCTGCAGTACTTGTAGGGGGTTGGCTGCAGGGCCTGGCCACATTGTCCACCCACCATATGCAGGAAGGCAGGGAGGAGGGCATGCAGTCCCCCTTTCTCTGGGACAATTTTGGTGACAGGTACCCCATCCCACAGCCATAACTGAAAGGGGGTGGGAAGCACGCCCCCCCTCCGTGGGCCGTTGTTATCCAGGGGGATCCCATTCCCCTGGGGACAGCCAATTAGTGAAAGGGAAAGACACCACACAGACCCCCTCTCCAAGCCCATTTTGGCCCTTTGGCAAGGCCAATTAGTGGAAGGGGGGTCGTACGGTCACCCTCCCCAAGCTGATTTTAGCCCTGGGGTCCCCCTCTCATAGGGAATATTCTCTTCAAGTTGGATGCCCTGGCCCAACCAGGGGTACCCAGTGTGTACTGTTGGGGACTGCAGTGTGAGCCTCAATGCCCCCATGTTCCCTGCAATGGTTTTATCTGTTTTCCTGCTCACTTGACAGATGTTCAGGCTGTTTTTGTGTTCAAAATCCCCAATGGAAATTGCATAGGGGCAATGTGTTTTCGGACCCCCCTTTTTACCAACCCTAGCTTGACAAACCACCCTGAAACTTTCAAGACACAGTTAAAGTGAGTGGCACGCTACTTTGAAAAATGTAATGAAGATTTATCAAACTGTGTCAAAGGTATTGGCAAAACAAAAATGCTTCCGTGAGAATTAGGTCCTAACTATAAATACCTCTTGGTGATCACCAGTAGGTAATCTCTATTACTCTAGCATTACAGGTCTGACATTAAGTACAAAATAACTCAGGACAAGATCAGGTATCATTTCTACATGCACAAAAACAACGTCCTTATGTGTTGAAAGCAAGCATTATGTGCAACATTGACCCTATACCATAAACCTTATGTGAAAGATAGCTCACATTATCAAGGAACCACAGATATATTGGAAAGCCTCATTGCAAAAGTTGTTTAATATCTATACAATTTGTCAAAGAAAACTAAAATAGTGAAGGCCGATTCCAAAAAAATGCCCTACTAGGGACAGATTTTATCTTTATCAAACCTCATACACTGATGCTTCAATAAGAAATAAACTTCATATCAGTACAGAATAGAGTAGTGTAAAGTGTGTTTACTCTACAAACAGAGTTCATTCTATATCACACTGTTTCAAATAGTGAAATCTCATGAGAAATACACCACACAGTATTCAAAAGAGTCTACTAAGAACAGTATACATTGTGTGCAACAGTTGTCAAAAAATATACTACTTGTTAAAAGAACAAGATCTGAAGGTGCTAAAGATCATACTATGTATACCCTTCATACTGTACATCCTATACTTTATAGATTGGCCACCTTCTGAAGCAAAACAAACAAGCATACATAGATGAGTGTTAGTGCACACAGACTTCTATGTTGAGTATAAATTATTATCCTGACACAATTTTCTGTAATAACTTAAGCATGTTTACAAAAGTTAGTATCTTCTACATAGAGTGTTTTTCCTGTTGGAAGCTTTTTCTGCAAAATCAAAAAGTTTTTTAGACGATAATGAACATAACTCAGCTGTTCTCTGCATACAGAGTTAGTCTTCAATCCAAAGGCTTATAACATGCTCAATACCTCTACACATCTTAGTACACACTTAACACCATTAGCTGGACCTAGGCTATACAGAATTAGGTAGAAAACTACTATTGTAGTCATCTTCCACTACATAAACTGTGATGCAATTAGTGATGTCATCAATGGCATAATTTGAGATGTACTTAGTGATGTCATAAGTAATGTCATAAATAATGTCAAAAAAAACATATAGGCCCTCATTATGATACTGGTGGTAAAAAACGGCTACCGCCGAGGCAACGGCTTGCAAAAGACCATTGCCGCAGCTACCAGCCGTCTGCCGTAATATGACCACAACTGGATTTCTGCCAGAAGGATGGTGGAAATCCGGCTATGGCCATTCCGGTGGATGGCGGTAAGGTGACACTGCTGCCACCAGCAGTGCCATGCCAGTAGACCGTCACCAGCCGTATTATGAGAAGTAATATGGCCTGGTGGTGTTCTGCTGGTGGATGCTGCTGGTGGCAGCAGCACCCCATCCCGTCTCCTGCCGGAGGACCCTCTGCACACAGGTAAGTGGGTGCTCCGACAGGGGAGGGGGGTGTTGTGTGTGTGTGTATGTTTGTATATGGGTGTATGCGGGTGTGTGTTGCGTGTTGGATGCAAGTGTGCATGTATGAAGGTGTGAGTGCATGTATGTTGTGATTTGTGAATGCATGTGTGCGTGCATGTTTGAAAGTATGTACAAGTGTGTGTGAGGGGAAGTATGCATGTGTGGATGTTTGCGGGAATGTGTGTGTGAATGTGTGTGTGAGGGGGCGTGAATTTAGGGGGTGGGGGGCATTGGAGAGGCAGAGGGGGTAACTGGAGAGGGATGGGGTGATCCCTATCAGTGACTGGGAAGGAATTCCCTGTCACTGATAGTGCCGGCCACCATGTTTTTTGTGGCGGTAAGGAAGCCACGAAAAACCATGTGGTAGGTGGGGTCATAATGCCATGGGTGGAACAGTGATGGCAGCCAGGCTGGAGATAGATATCTCCAGCCTAGCAGCTGTCACCACTATGGCAGCTGGAGTGGTACTTTGGCGGATTGGCTTCAACCAACCCGCCAATGTCATAATATGACGGTACGAACCGCCAGCCTGTTGGCAGTACTTACCGCCATATTTCCACCAACCGCCAGGGTCATAATGACCCTCATAATGTGTGATATCATATGTGAGGTCATCAGCAGTGCACAGTGGGGCGCAAGTTATAGTTAGTGCTGCTAACTATAACTGGTAAATTTCTGTGTTTTTTTTTTTTACTTCAAAACATTAACAATGTCATGGAGAAGTTCACCTAGCTATAACATTACTTTAACTTTTGTTTGTTTTTCAGTGAATATCTATATATATTTATTTTCACATCCCAGTTTCACTTACTGCCCACAGCCACAATGCAGCAAATCACGGTGGGTTTGCGAATGACCGTAACTTGGAAATACGCTTTCCCTTAGTCTCACGCAGCTATTACCACGTTTCTTTGGGGAAGAATGCCGTAACCACTTCTCCTCCAATGCTCTAATACTTTTATTGTAACAAAAACAGCAACATCTAATGCGTTTTGATGCTAACCTCTCCTTGATCACAGAACAGGATTACAGCATTGGAGGAGAAGTGGCCACAGCATTCTTTCCCAAAGAAATTGGTTATAGCTGCAGTAGACTAAGGAAAAGCATATATATATATCTATGTATATCTATGTGTGTGTATATATATATATATATATATATATATATATATATATATATATTTCACCAAAAGTCACTCCATAGCAGCAGGAGCTCCGATCCTCAGCTTCTCACCGCAAGAATGACGCCGACATCGTCAACAACTCGAAAGGTATCTTCTTTATTCATGATGTGAAGTACAAAGTGCAGAAAGTGCTAATCCAGACAAAAATGGCAACGCGTTTCAGCCTGAGCCTTCGACTGGCCATAGAGTTGCATGTGATAACATTGTATTTAAATCATGTGATCACCCACCTTTAACCAATTAAAAACCACTTCTCATTTTCTCATCGCTTGTGATGTCATTGTCCATGTGATACCCATCATTGATCAATTAATGTATAACGCTGAGTATGATTAGGAACTACTCCTTCATACAATACTACTGCTTATTTATATATAACCATTCTTTCTTTATCTCTTAAAGTATATCTATGTTCCTAAACAAAATTTCTTATATAGTCTATTTTAAAATTTACATTTGCAAGGTAAAGTATATCCTTATAAGATTTGTAATCTTGAACAAAATTAACTGAGTTATAATTTTCAACAGTGTCCCGTTACAGTTTTGACTATTTTATCAGCAGTTTTCATTTTTAGATTAAAAAATGATCTCTGTTGGGTTTGAATCTTGATAAAGTACCTTTTATCGGGAACAACATTTCTTTGGAGTTGAAACTATTCCAAATAGAACCCCTTTGATTTTTCATTTGAGACAAATACAGTGGACACCTCATGCAAATTTAGGGATGTAAGTGTTCCTCATTGGTCTAACATCCAATGGATCATTCCTAAGACATATATAGTGTTCCTATTTCCAGATAGTTTTCCTCTCTTTTTCTTTCAGATCAATTTTTTTGTTTATTTTTTAGAGTCATATACAGAGATGTTTTTCTTTTTTATATAGACTATTCATATTCCCATCTCAGAGAATAGTATCTGATTTACCTCTTATTACTTTCAGGTCCCATTCTTATTCACTGATGTAATTGCCTTATTCTCAATTTTTCATCTTTTTATAAATGTCTATGCAATTCTGCATCCATGTTCAGACTCCACGGCATTTCACTTCCAATCAAAATGATCCATTTCGATTCCATTCTCCGTAAACTCAGTTCACGATCTCCTCCTCTATCATGCTGTTTAATGTGTTTGGTACCGTAATATTTTAGGCCCTTTTGATCACCTTGATGATGCTCCCATATATGTTTTGCCATTGAATATGTTATATCCTGAGTGTTAATCTCTCTAATGTATTGCAGTATGTGTAGTCTTAACTTATTTACTGTACTGCCTACATCTTTTTTTACCACAGGCACATTCCAGTGCATAGATCACATATGGAGTTTCACAGTTTATTCTTTCCATAATTTTCATTGTTCTACCATCAAATATTGTAAACTGTCTCAAATTTTTCCCATAGGTACATGCTTTGCATTTTGCACATTTCAAAAAGTCTTGTTGGTTATTAGTCAACCAGTTTTAAGTATTTTTCTTCTGTGGGATCATGTAGCTGCTTGTTAAATGATCACCCAATGTTGGTGCTCTTCTGTATGTGATCAGCGTATACTTAGGTAGAGATTTAGACAATGTTTCATCCAATAATAGCAATTTCCAATTGTCTTTTAATAATTTCTTTGTCATTTCACTGCCTGTATCAAACCGCATGATATATCTGGTGTCGTTTATATTTGGATCACAGGTTTTCATTCTAGGTATCATTAACTCATCTCTTTTACGTTACATTGCTCTTTTTAACGTATCATTTATAACTGAGCTCGGCTATCCTCTCTTATAAAATCTCTTGTACATGTCATACATTTGGGTTTTCAGTTCTGTTTCCTCTGTACAGTTGCGTTTTACTCTCAAGAACTCTCCATATGGTACACTCTATTGTAGCGCCTTTGGATGTCCACTATTTGCATGTAGCTGGCTATTTGCACTTGTTGGTTTTCTATGCATTTTCGTACAGACTTTTTCATTGTTAATATATACCCCAATATCCAAGTAATTAATCTCCAGATCACTCATTTCATATATAAACTTCACCTGCTGGGGCTTATCATTTAGTGATGTTATGAATTGCCTCAAGGGCTCTTTTTCCCCTTCCCTCATGAGGAAGAGATTGTCGATACAACGAACCCACAGAATGACATGATTTAGCATTTCTGGGTTATTCTCTTGCCACACCACCTGTGATTTCCACATGCCCATCAGCAAATTTGCATATGTTGGCGCAAATGAAGTTCCCATAGCAGTTCTTTGCTCTTGTAAATAGTATTTTCCATCAAATATAACAATATTATGGGTAAGGCAGTACTGTAGCATTTCCATTAACATTTCTGAGTGTTCTAGGAGGCTAACTGAACTTGACCTTAAAAAATACCGGCAGGCTTCTAGCCCATGACTATGTTTGATTGAAGTGTATAGGGAGACAACATCAATTGTGGCCATAATGTAATTACTTTTCCAAGGTATGTTATTAATCCTGTTCAGAAAATCCATTGAGTCTCTTAGGTAAGATTTGAGACATAGGGGAATAGAAACATGTCTATAAATCTAGAGTTGTTCTCAAGCAAACCTGTGATTTTGGTTTCAATTTACTGGAAATTGCCACATCTGTTGGTAAACCCAACGAGGAACACAAGTCATGATCGGATATATTTTCATAATTCATACTTCCAGAGCTTACTGTTGACTCTTGTTCTAGAGCCGACAGGGTTTTTAATGATTCCAGATCCGATATTGTCAGTAAGGATATTTCCTGATATTTGATGGTCTCTTGTGTCTTAGTTCTGGATGCAAAGAACTTTTTAAATTTTATTTTATTTATTGCTAGGTCCAAAGATGTCATTGGACAGAAATGTAGGCCCTTGTTTAACAGTTTCAGATGTTTATACTCAAGACATTTCAAGGAGAGATTGATCACTACATTCTCATCTATTGTTGTTTCTTTCATTTCTTGGTTAATGCTCATTTCTTTTATCCTTTTCCTTTTCCTCTGTGATCTCCTTGTCCTCTTTGTCCCATCCTGCTCTGTATTACTCTTCCTCAGTTTCCATGTGATACAACCTCATCTCTCCTGAAAAGTCCAGTTTTGGGCCCCCCACCATTTTCTTTCATCCCCCGAACTTGAATCGGAGCTTTCAATACTTGACAAAACTCTACCTTTGGAATTGTTCTATCCATATTTTGCTTACAATAGAACGAGTCATATATATATATATATATATACACACACGCACATGTATATGCATACACACATTCAAATATGTATTTATACACACATACATCTTGGTGACAGGGTGCAGAGGGTAGGGCAGTCTGCAGATGTTTCTACCACTATCTGAAGGGAGGGTAGAGTTGTCATGAGACACCAAGTCATGAAAGGGAAAGCACCATCAGTTATTTAGAGGAAGGATTATGAGGGTGGGCATTTAGACAATTTCTTTGTGACGGACCAGGTTCTGTGCTCAGTGTCTGATCTCAAAGTAGTCAGGTGGATCATTCTGTTTGCCAGATGTTACAGCAAAAAGTACAAGAAACAGAACAATTACCAATAATAATAATAATGAGAATAAGAATGCCAACCATAATAAAAATAAATTAAACTCATAAGTAGAAAAAATAAAGTATTTATTTCAACAACAAAAATAAACCCACTGTCACCCCCACAACACCTTCATAACCTTCATAAATCTTCAAAAAAGATCCTAATAAAACTACTCTTTCCCAAACTTCCCCAGCTTTACCACCCACAACAGGTCAAAAACATGCAAAAAAATGACCCCTTCCCCAACTGTCCCACTCTCACCAAGTTCAACATGTCCACCCCCTCCCTCCAGTATCCAAAAGCTATCCTAATCAAAAGTAAAACTACCACTTCTCTCAACTGTCCTGTCCTCACCACAGTCTACAGTTCCAACCCTTCCCTAATAAAGGTGCCCCTCAATTTCATCTAGTATTTGAAGAGTTTCCCTTGATTGTCCTACACCTGCAGGACTTTAAACATATTGTAGAGGAGTCCCTCTGTGGAACGAGTGGAAGGGATTGTCTGTTCTTGTGGCAGATAGCCTGGATGACAGAATTAGCAGCTTTCAGTGGCTATAACAGTACCTCCTCTTCACCATCTGGACACTAGAGGCAATATATTTTGATACTGGCATTGACACGCTTACACTCACAGCATAGATTAATAAAATGCTCACTCTTGATTTGATAGCAGAGCCAGGCATGCCCTCCACCTCATCTTGCATAATGTTACATAGGGACATGTTTACAAGTCCCTAGCACCACCAGAGCATCACTTTTAGCAATGCTCTGCTAGCACTGTCCACTGCTCCATATTTATAAGGCAGTGCTAAGCAACCTTTTGTTTTTTTGGCTTAACACTGCCTTGTAAATATGGGCAGTTTTCTGCCACAGAGGGTGTGCAATAAGTGTTTGTAGGCGTTTCACCGCAACACCCAATACATGGAAACTTAAATCTGAGCTAGCGCCAAAAACGAACGGGGTGGAGTTAGCATGGCGCAAGGAGGTGAGATACTTCTTTTTTTTCCTCATGTTTGCTTTTTCTATGTGTGCTGCAGAATGCAGTACACATATAAAGAGCAAAAGGCCATGAATGACTGTTTATGTGCAGGAAGGTGTTCCTTCCTGCACATAAACAATCATTTAATAATGACGATTTGCTACTTCTGTGTGTGCTGCATTCTGCAGCAAACATAGAAGTAACAGATCACCATTGTAGATTGTTTATGTGCAGGAAGGAACACATTCCTGCACATAAACACTAATTTCTGTTTTCAGAGGCCCACTTCCACTACGGTGCAATAGTGCCTGCATTGGCGCTGGTAGTTAAATTTAGCGCCAGCACTAGGAAAAACATAGGGGTGCACCGTATTTTTGTAAATACTGTGCATCCCTGTTTTTCAGAACTGATGCAGCACGGTGCTGCCAATTTTGGTGCAGTGCTGCTCTGTACCAGTTCCTTGTAAACATGCCCCACAATGAATTTAAAAGGGGAAAATATTAGTGCTCATGAGCCACTCAACATGGCAGATCTCCCCATTATTTATGCCACTTTGGTTCATTAGCAAAAAGAACAAGTGATGGACGGAATGCTAAACAATGTCAAACATTCACCCCCAGTACAGAGATCTGGCCCTAAATCCTTCTTTTTTTTGGCGACCCATACCATTCCAGTTTGGACCCAGACATATGCAAATCAGTCTTGACCATGTTCCCCATGGGAGCAGTCCAGCCCGAACTGCCAGGCCCGGTCTGTCCTGGACTGGAAACAAGCATCCTGGGACCGGTTTCAGGGTATCACTATTGCTGAACAATGCCAAACATTCACCCCCAGTACAGAAATCTGGGCTTAATCCATAGTTTTTTTGTTAACCATGCCATTCCAGTTTGGACCCAGCCATATGCAAATCAGACTTGACCCTGTTCCCCGTGGGAACAGTGCAGCCCAAACTGCCCGGCCAGATCTTCCCAAGACTGGAAACAAGCTTTCTGGGACTGGTTTCGGGGTATCACCTCTCCTCAGCCAGGCTAGCTTGACTCCAGTGGCATGGGGAGCATGGGACCCACGCCTGGGCATACCCGTCCCACTTAGGGCAACAATTGCAAAAAGAGCAAGTGATGGACTGAGTTCTTAACAATGTCAAACATTATCCCCCTTTACAGAGATGTGGGCCTAAATCCATCATTTTTTTGCTACCCATGCCATTCCAGTTGGGACCCAGCCATATGCAAATCAGTCTTGACTCTGTTCCCCGTATCTATATATAGATATATCTATGTATAGATCTATATAAACATATATGTTTTTCAAAAGCTGTATGGTGGCCCCCAGGAATACCATACAACTAATTAAAAAAATGGCCCTGCCCTCAAGCGACAATTTCATTTTTTTTTTTTAATTGTTTTTATTTTTTTAACCGGGGGGGCATTGCACCCGTCCCCCAAGGGGTAAACTTAATTTTGTTTGTTAAATATGCCCGCTGGATGCCCGTCATTGTTAGGCTCACATTTTTAAATATACACATCTATAGAAATTCACCAGTTATAGTTAGAGTTATCTCGAGTAACTATAGCTCATGCCCTAAAGGTAACTACAACTCGGATACTCGCCATGCGCTGCTAATTACTCCACAAATTATGGCACTCATGACATCTGTGATAAAATCATTCATATTATCAATGTAATATTTGCAGTAAAATATTTTGATGAAAAAACAGTGCATGACAGAGGCACGAGTTATAGTTACCTTAGGGCACGAGTTATATTTACAGGAGATAACTCTAACTATAACTGGTGAATTTCTATGGTTACGTATTTATAAAATTTTAGCCTAACTTTAAAGTTCTTGTAACCTTTGGTTTTCTAAGTGAATATATATATATATATACATATATATATATATATATACGCATATCAATTTATGAAAATTGTTAGAGCATTTTTGCAATTTAAAATAGGTTATTACACTTGTATTTGTTATAAATAAATGATAAATATGGATTGTTTGTGTATACTTGTAACATTAACTTATATTTACTTATATATTTAACTATTTTAAGTAATTAATTTGACATTATTTCCTTTTGGATTTCATTTTAAGTCCCTACAGCCAATATTTTCTTTTGGAGGGTGTTACAGGACCAGTGGTTGGCAATGTGTAGTGCTGGACTTACTATAAACATGTACCAGCATATTTCTCAGAAAATGCAGCTCAAAGTTTTGATTTAAAAACATGTGGGTTTCATCATGTTTTTGCGGTCAGATCCCTTAATGCCAGATTCCCTCGTACTGTGCTGGTAAATTTTGGGGACTTTAGAATGAAGGAACAAATTCTTTTGCAAGCCATTAAAGCCCAAATCTACAACCCTTTTGAAAAAAAAAATTGCCCTTGGAAATTTTCAGAATTATCCATTGTGGCAGCTCGCTGCCAGAAGGAGTTCCAAGGACTAATTGGTGACTTCAAGAGTCAAGGGGCCCCAGCAGGAATCACTCAGCAATCGAAGCTCAAAGTGATCCATAAGGGACAAGTGCATATTTCCAGCCAGTGGCCCCTGCGAAGGACTTTCTTCAGTTAATAAAAGGGGGATGGGGGACTAACACGCACTAAATCTCAAGGGGGATGGAGGACCTGCCAATAGCAGGCCCCCCAATATACTGCTATAAGATTAGTAACTGTTTATGAATGAGAATGATCTGAGTAATTTAGATTGGGGGCCAGGGGTGACTGAAAATGTTTGCCCTTGAACGGTATTCATATAAGAGTTGGCGACACAGAACTTCACACCATGGGGAGCTTTCTTTTTCCCTCTATTTTGACATGTTCTTTTATCTTGAGGATCATCCTCTGTTTATCCCTCAGATGTAGACTCAGGGAGTGCCATGTCATGGCACTATATGCATCCAAGGGGGTAGGGGTAAGAGTACACTGGGGAGCAGTTCTGTGGAGGGAGGAGCCCCACAACCGGTAGTGGCCCAAGTGGGGCAGTGTGGAGGGGGGCTTCAGGAAGGGTGGTGTTGTGTCACTTAGAGGTGTAGGGGGGTCGGTAATTGGGTTTGTAGACATATTGGGCATGAGCAGGGAGGAGATAATAAGGTCTCTGTGAAGATTTGGCAACTTGGGCCACAGAGTTTTAATGATGAGGGGACAGACCTCATGGCAGGCAAGGACCCAGGTGAGGGCCCTGGTTAGATTTCAAAATCATATAAAATGATGGCTATGAAAGCAATTTGGTTTGCTTCCTGCAATGTTAATGGACTCATCAATCGGATTAAGTGCCAGATCTTGCTGCAGTGATTGAAGAC
Source organism: Pleurodeles waltl (assembly GCF_031143425.1). Classification (NCBI taxonomy): domain Eukaryota; kingdom Metazoa; phylum Chordata; class Amphibia; order Caudata; family Salamandridae; genus Pleurodeles; species Pleurodeles waltl. The sequence goes on from NC_090439.1 coordinate 253,865,856, forward strand.
ATCACAAGTACAAATATATTTAATACATGAAACACATCTCAAATTGCGTGCGAAACTACCTAAACTACAGAGCTATTTTTCCCAGGCCTATTACGCTTCTGCAAGCGCAGCAGTACAAGGGGTAGCCGTTCTAGTAGCTCAAGGTTTTCCATGTTGTCAGCTTCTATGGCCCCATCCCTTCATCCCTGGAAGGCCTATATAAAGCCCTTGTGTCTTTAACAGGCAATTTTATTATAGGAGTAATCTTAATATTATTTTGGACCTAAGGATAGATATGACTCGTAAAAATAGTTCCCAGAATTAGCCTAGATCCTTTTCTGCTTTGACAAAAATGAATCAGGATTTAGCCTTAATTGACCCATGGAGGTCAGACCACCCTGCCAGTCCTGAATTTACTTATTTCACAAAGCAATTTAATGCTGCATCAAGGATTGACTACTTTTTGATCTCTTATACATGGTTAAGGGAGAGCTCTTATATTTTAGCGAATATCTTCTAGGATCATTCTGTGTTGGTTATACACATTCAAATGTATATTAATCGGACCAGTAGACCAAGATGGGCATTGGAAAAATCCTTGTTAACTGACCCATGCTGGGTATCCACTCTTCATATGGGTGTGTCAGAACTTTTAGCCAGGATTAAAGGCACTGTAACAGCCTTCTCTCTCTGGGGGGCATATAAGGCTTTTACAAGGGGAGAGTCTATCGCATATCAGGCTGGGATATACAAAATAACGAAAGAAACAGCTCAATGTTTGCAGCAAGAATTAGACTCTGCAGGCATGCCTTATGTAATGGAGAACTCCCCTACTTCGGGGGAGTGCCTAGAGACAGCCAAACTAAAGGTCTAGGAGTTCTATATGACCAAAGAGATCTTGAATCAAAACTCATGTCTCCAACAGTATTATGAGAAGAGTGAACATGCCGGGGGCTGTTGGCATGGACTGCCAATAAAAGGTGCAATAATATGGTGATCAAGTCCATCTATGATGAGGCCAATTATTGTTTTGTCAACATTATGAGGACTTATATACCTCCACATCAGGTGCTAACCCCTTCAAAATCAAGGCATATTTGGATTCAGTTCAGTTGCCCGCTATTACCAATGAAAGAAGGGTGCTAGCGGAAGCCCTCATTACATTGGCCGATGTTATTAGTGCGATCTCTAACTCCCTGAACAGGAAAGCATCTGGGATCGATGGTCTACTGGCAGAGCTCTATAAGCTGCTAGAGGCAGTTATGGTTATTTTCTTGTAAAATGATAAACCAGCTGATAAGCCGGGCTCCCACAGGCCAATTGTCTTTTAAATAATGATTATAAGCTATTTGCCAGGATAATAGCCTTAAGGATTACCCCGTTAGTACAAGTAGTTGTGCACATGAACCAATGTGAGTTTCTCAAAAAATACAAAGTTTCTGCTCCAAACAATTCATTTCTTTGAAAATAACGAGGTCAAGGCTGCTATAATAATGCTTGATGCCAAGAAGGTATTTGACCTGGTCCTGTGGGAAGTTATTTTTTCCATACTCCGGCTTCCTGAGAAAGTCATTCGGGTACTGCAGAGTTTATATGATGAGTCTAAAGCAAAAATTATAATCAATTTGCGTACGGTGGGAAATACCACCATTATTCGCAGAACCCATCTAGACTGTCCAATCTCACCTGTATTATTTGCAGTATTTATTGAGCCTTTGGCCACAGCTTCACATCAAGATCGCCTTATTAAGGCACCTTTGCTCGATGCACCCTAGATTAAACTTTTTGTGGATGACATGATTTTTTATCTAGCAGGTGAGGGGCAAAACAATTTTCTATTTTCAGACCTAGGTATGTAGAGAATCAACCAAGCAAAGTCGGAAGCACTTTTGTTCAATTTCTCACATCATGTTCTTCCCATAGGTATGCACCCCAACTTTGCTAAAAGTCGCTCAATTAGATATCTTGGTATTTTTGTATCACCCAAATTTTCCGACTTGTACCAAATGAATTACTTGCCAGTTTTTAATAAGGCTAAATTATTGCTTCAACAGTGTTAAACAGTTACATTTACAATTAAAGTATGTGTAGCTTTGGTGAAAATGATGATTCTTCCTTTATTTATTTTCTTGTTTTTGTGCGGTATTATTAAAATTCCTCAGAGCTTTTTCAGGGAGGTGGACCAGATGATGCACCATTTCCTTTGGTCAGGCAAGAAACCCGGCACGAAATTAGCAACTTTGCAATTAAATGTCAAAGATGGTGGCTTGGACCTACCCCACTTCAGAAAGTATTGTCAGGCTGCCTACCTTACCTTGTTTGGGGCATCTTTATCCCTGCGGTTGCAGAATAATTTCTACCTCAAGTTAATGCTGCAGGAAAGCTGCATTAGGCTTCCCCATTTCCTGAAAGTCCCCAAGTTGCCCAAACCTACCATGTATAAGGTACCCCACAAGATAAGGTTCAGATGTAGGCAGCTACAGGAAACATTTCACTTCCCTAACTTCCATCCTGCCATGTCATTATATCAGTGCGAGGTGTTGGGCTTAGAAGTAAGTGCATGCAAGGTCAAGAGCTGGGAGGGGCTCAGGATCATGCCATTTAGCAATTTCCTCTCTTCTGTGACTGTTAGATCATGGGACCAGCTGTCAGCAAGCAAATCGGTGATCCTACCCATGCTCTTTCTTTCCTATCTCCAAATCCACCATTTTTTACTATCGGTCTACTCACCAGAGAATACACTTGCCACTATTATCTCCCAAGCTTTCTATGCTAGAGGATTACCTGGTATTGCTAATTGGTATTGTATACTTTTGCAGCAGCTACCATCAAAGCTCCTGCCTAGTATTCTGGTAAAACTTGAAGAAATTAGAGGGGGTAAGATTAATCTTCTTCTCTGGAGATAGTATACTGTATGGGTGTATAAGGTGATAAGAGAGGCCATTTTTAAGAGATTAGCTTTTATTTGCAAGTGGATGCTATACTACACCCCATTTAAATTAAATTAAATGTTTCCCTCTATTGGAGAAACGTGTTTCAGATTTAGGCATTGAAAGGGGGACTGGCTACATGTAAGCTTTACCTGTCCAGAGTTGGCTGTGTTTTTGGGGAAACTTTTCCAAGTGGTTAAGTGAACAGCTCCAGTTCCCCTTGCCCCTGATGCACTTAGTGTCTTGTTTGGAATTTCTTCTCAATTCAACCTTCCAATACAGCAGGGTCAATACTTTTTTTTTATTGCATCCTTAGTGGCAAAATCATTGATCTTACAACTATCATTGATCTTACAACTATGGAAAACTATAGGACTTCCTTCATATGATCGGTGGCTCCATATAATTTGACAAGTCCAACATAAAGAGAAATTGTACCCTCAAAGGGTGGGGGTGTTATTAAAATACCAGAATATCTGGGAAGGGGGATGGTCTGTTTAAATAGCAAATGGGATGGGAGAAAGATGGGGGTCCAGTCAGGAGGTGGAAATTGTAAGCTTCATGTACAATTTTGCTATTTTTCTTTAATCAGGTAATGTGTTTCTGCACATGTATGTATGGGATGAATTATTGGGCAAAATCAATTAAAAAAAAAAAGGATTCACCCTATACCAAAAAAAAGTTACTTCAGTGTAACAAAAGTGCAGTTTCTGTATACCGAAAAAGTAGTAGACATACTCAGAAGTGTAAACTTACTCAGAGTGTAAGTTAACATTGTTAATCAGGCATATTTTATCACAGCCAGCAATCGGCGGGAGGGGGTCACAATTAGAAAACGGACAACTTTGAACAGTTACTACAAGGGATCTCAGAGAAACAACATCAAAAGCCAGATTTTCTGTTCAAGAAATTGCAAAAAGCAGTCGCAAATTGAGACCACTATATTATGTCGCAAAATAACCTGTTTACAATAGGGGCAGTCCACAAATTAAGAAATTGGATGGGGTCACAGAACGACCAGGCTGATTAATAATCATTAGAAAGGTCACAATTTCTCTTTATTGTGATTGGCTACAATCAGAGATGGTGGTTTCAGGGGACAACAGAGCACAATCCCTGTGATTGCATTCTACAACCTAAAATATTTGTTAAAAGCAGTCTATATTCTTTAGGGGAACCAGGGCTATTTTTTAGTTTTTTTTTCCATTTTGGAAAATGTCAATGAAAACAGGAATTGCCCCCCTATGAAAGGTGTTCAAAGGGCACCCCTTACCCTTTGGTAATCAGTTGCCCCCCAAACTTAGGAGATGGTAACTGATGAATGGTTTGGCACTGGAATTACAGTTACAAAACACTGGTACAGAGATTACTGAATTGCAAACTGGAAAGAACTGGAAAGGTTTTCACCTTACTTACCATGTCCGGATACAGACTTCTTCCTGCAGCAGGTTTCATTCGCCCTCGGGAGGGGTTTGCTCCAGGACACTGTACCCTCCTTTGGGCCATCTTTATTTCGGCCAACTGTGCGCAAGCTATTCTTGGGCCATTGCTCTATTGCATGCTGCATCCCAGAATGCTGCATGTGGGGAGGTTCTCGTTGCAGACATGGCATCTAGGAACACCGTTAAGAGGTATTTGATGTATTAGGAAGTTACCAGTTGTTCTGTGTTATTATGAGTGGTTCAACAGTTCATCATTGTGATAGTTTTATACAAATATTACCATTACCTTAATTTCCAATCAAAGATGGCCAAATCATTTGTGAATTACATTACATCCTGTATAAGACTAATTAAGGGGAGTACATTTTGAGTCAAGTTGTGTTGCATTTGTTCCATATAGATTGCTCACTCACTGTACTCAGTGGACTCTCTGCCGCCTCCAGTTATTTTGCTCTTCACCTTGCTGCTTGGCCTGGACAGCTACAAAGTTTTTTTGGTTTCTTGTTCCTTCCTTCCTGCTGGATATTATTTTCTAGAGCAAAACTAAATATCCAGTTACAATCTGGCATTGCCTTTGGAGATTGTAGACCATTCTTACGTACAAATAAGACTCTCTATGTGTCATCAAGACCTGCTCTTGACAGGAAGTCCCCTCACACACCATTTGAAAATTTGATTTAGCAATCATTTAATTTCTAAACACTTTTTGCAATGTGAAAAACATTTTTAAAATTGCAAAATGGTTTTAGTACATGTGAAAAAAGTTTTTGTTTTTTGTGGTCACAAACCAGGTATTTTACAAAATCTCCCAACCGCAAAAATCTTACCCCTTGTTTCTAGAATTTACCAGCTCCTACGTGCATCAGACCTAGCTGAGAAATAGGGCTTTAAGAAAGCATATTTATTGTGCGTGCATAAGTGCACTTTAACTCTTTTTCAATTGAATGTCTAATGTTTTTTGCCAAGCAACACTTACCAGCCAGCCCTCACTATGAATGGCTTTTGACTGTGCACAGTAAGAATTCCCTTAAGGGGCTGGTCTTAACCCAACTCTCAGGAGGTGGTCATCCCTGAATGCACATAACCTTTGGTCCTGCATATCCAGGGGATTTACTCCAACACTTGGTCTTCAGCTAGACGAGGTACACAAACATGTGCAAGAGGCCAGACCCCTCTACAAATGCACTTTGATCATGCACTACCGGAGTTGGCAGGATGCAGACAGGTCCTATGTCCAACTTGCAGCACGTAGCCAACCCCCACTGTGCAAGGTCTTCAGCTATGCGTAGTATGGTTTAGCTGCAGTCCATTTCTGGGGGGCAGCCATTGGCTATGTGCAAAAAGAATTTGCAACAGGACTGGATTGTGGCCAGAACTTGGGGCCTAATGTACAAAGTTATTTAGCAGTGTAAAATGGCAAAATTTGCCATTTGCAACCGCTAAATGGCCTTGTACCATGTACCAACCCTATTCTGCAAGTCGGTAACCTGTTACCAACTCACAAAATAGGACTTGCTATTAGAAAGAGGCGTGCCAAGGGCGTCCCTTCCTAAAAGCGAGCCGCAGTGGGATGTATGATTGTTTTGCACCCGGGAACACAGTTACCACCAATTTCAAATTGGTGGTAACCCATTCGCCAACAGGAAAGGGTCCCCAAGGGACCCCTTCCCTTTTGTGAATGGGGCGCCAACACTTTTTCAGAGCAGGCAGTGCTTCCACGGACCACTGCCTACTGTGAAAAAATAAAAAGGAAGCTTTTCATGTCTTTTTTTTAATGCATCCAATTTTCCTTTAAGGAAAACGGGCTGCGTGTCAAAGAAAAAAACTTTTTGTTTAAAAAGCAGTCACAGACATGGTGGTCCGTTGACCTTAGCAGGCCACCACCCTTGTGAAACCTGGCCATTCCCTAATGGTTTGCAAATTGCAACCTGCATTTTGAATAACAATGAGGCAGGTCCCTTGTGACCCATTTGTGAATCACAAACAGTGTCTGAGACACAGTTGTACATCAACTTTTGCGACTCACAAATTATGAGTAATGTAGTGTTAGACCCTAGGTTCCCTGGGTAGGCTAAGTGACTAACCCTGAGGAGTTCCGAGGGAGTTAGTAATGGACCCTGAAGTGTCAGGGTAGGGGAGGAGGCTACCCAAAGGAAGCGAAAGGATGTCATCATGGAGCAAAGTCAGTTGAAACCTGGGGTGGTGGTTGGGGTGGTGCCCAAGCGACTGATCTGTCAGGTAGGTCTGGTGGGGTCAGACCCTGGGACAGAGAAAGGGGGCAGGGGGCCACGTCTGTTATGTGGCGCTCTGAGTTGTCGATGAGTGACGGGCTGCAGAGGCCTTTACTTAGCAGATCCCTGCGTGGGGTACCATTGGTGTCACAGCTCCAGGGTGAGCCCTGAGGCCCCGTAAGGTGACAATGCCTTGGGGGGGGTATTGCCTCATCACGGTGCCAAAAGCGGGTCTGCCCACAGTGGCACGGTTAGCGGTCACCTGGAGACAGGTTGGGCCTATTTTAAGTGAGGGGACCCTGTAGTCCTGGGAGACTGGTGGGGCCTATCTTAAGTAAAGGGACCCTGTGCTCCCATGCAGGGTGGTGCTAGCTAGCCAGGGATCTCGAGGATTCCTGGAAGGTCTCCTGACATGATGCTGGGATACCTAGGAGGGCCCAAGGAAATGGCCCTGGGTGAAACTGACCCAGTGCTCGCTGGTCCTCCAATAGTGCTATAACGGGTAGAGCTCATTCCCTAGTGAAGACAGGGCCTAGGACCTGTTCTCGCAGTGTAGAACAAAGGTAGGGTCTAGGTCACCGGGGTGAGTTCTGTGTGGAGCTACTAAGATGGTGGGAAGGAGTTGTGGGTTGCATGATGAAACACTGACAGTGCTCCTCCTCCAACACTTCTGGTGTGGCAGTGAGGCTGGACTGGAATCCTTTCTGGGAGCCAGGCCAGGGGTGCTTTTCTGTGAGAGAGAGGTATTAAGAGTCCGGAGTGGGCTGTTTTAGTACCCTACCCACTTGTCTATTTGTCAAGGCATCTTTATGCACAGACAAGTGACATGGACCCACTGCCTCTTTCTACCTGCATCATGATTCTGAGCAGCAGAGCTCTGCGCCTTGGAGTCAGCTAATGTAAAGCTACAAGAACCGGAGACTTTCAGCTGAATCCCTGCCTCCCCACTCAATCAAACAGTGTGATACTGTGCAAATAGCGTTGTCACAGTTTTTTGCAGCACCTACTTGCGGTGCATGAAAAATAAGCAGTCTATTTGGGACTCTTGAGGCACAGAAAGGTGCAAGAATGGGGACCAACCAGGGGTATAACTTGGTCAGTAATTTGGGGGGGGTTGAGCTTCAGATTTTCCAACTATATAATGTTAAAGTACATTATACTACAAGCTGGGAACATGAAGGGGTATGAAGGAGGAGCGAAAAGGGAGGAGAATGTGAATTAGTAGGGATATGAAGTGAGAGAATTCACAATATTTTATAAAATAACCAACATTTTTCAAAACGTTCAAGACCAAGAGATGGAGAGAGTGTGAATGTGTTTTTGTCTGTGAATATAAAAAACTTCCTGGTGAAATCTGACAGACAGATCACGAAACCCGACTGAAAGCACCTGTACCCAACTATTTACCCAAAAAACTCTAATCAGGGGTTGTAACACCTTCCCCCTTCCCCCAAAGCTAGGCCCTTGGGACCAATCAGTGAATGCTTACAATTGTCTTGCTGCGTTGACAATCTTCTTTGATCCTTTTTGTGTGCTCGTGAATGTTTTTCAAGATATATGAGAGTAGATTAGTGAAAAGAGATTTCTGTTTTTTACTCTTTTCTGCTTATTTTGAAGGAAGGGTTGGCATGAGATGAAATGGGAAATGTAGTTTCAAAATATACGTTTATAAGTTCTAGTGCATTTTGTGGTTCTTATTGTTTACTACCTTATATTATCAATACTTTTTGCTTAAATGAAAGGTGAATCAGACACATAGGCCCTCATTCTGACCCTGGCGGTCTTTGACCGCCAGGGCGGAGGACCGCGGGAGCACCGCCGACAAGCCGGCGGTGCTCCAATGGGGATTCCGACCGCGGCGGTAAAGCCGCGGTCGGACCGGCACCACTGGCGGGGTCCCGCCAGTGTACCGCGGCCCCATTGAATCCTCCGCGGCGGCGCAGCTTGCTGCACCGCCGCGGGGATTCCGACCCCCCCTACCGCCATCCAGATCCCGGCGGTCGGACCGCCGAGATCCGGATGGCGGTAGGGGGGGTCGCGGGGCCCCTGGGGGCCCCTGCAGTGCCCATGCCACTGGCATGGGCATTGCAGGGGCCCCCGTAAGAGGGCCCCTACATGTATTTCACTGTCTGCTGCGCAGACAGTGAAATACGCGACGGGTGCAACTGCACCCGTCGCACAGCTTCCACTCCGCCGGCTCGATTCCGAGCCGGCTTCATCGTGGAAGCCTCTTTCCCGCTGGGCTGGCTGGCGGTCTGAAGGAGACCGCCCGCCAGCCCAGCGGGAAAGTCAGAATTACCGCCGCGGTCTTTCGACCGCGGAACGGTAACTTGACGGCGGGACTTTGGCAGGCGGCCTCCGCCGCCCGCCAAGGTCAGAATGAGGGCCATAGTCCTAAGAAAAAAGAATATCCAGCAGAAGTAATGATCTACCCCGTCACTGAGCGGAATTTATTTATGACAATAAAAACATTCGACAGAGGTAGAACAGCTGACAGTTATAAAATACCTCCAGTGGCCGTAGCCCATTGCTTTGCTTATTTCCAAACCGAAAAGAATGTTGCTGAATTAAGTGCAGTAGGGGCCTATCATGATGTTTTGTTATGACACAGAAACGGAGCGTAGCTTCTGTTTATTCGCCTGCATGGTGTAAAGTGAATTATTTTAACCGGATATTTTCCTGAGTTAGTGTTTTATATACAGATTGTATAGGTCAGAAAGTGTGTTCAAGGTTCGCCTCTTTCTGTTTCTGAGTTGTGCGGTCTGAAAATAAAGCACTAACTCAGATAAATATCTTGTTGAATGAATTCACTTTACGCCCTACAGTCGAGCAAAACAGGCACTCGGCTCTGTACTGCACCAGTAAAGGGCATCATGATATGGCCCAGGGTTACAAAGGTCACAAGAGTGTATGAAAACTGCCTGCAGTTCTGCCTTTGGGAGGACCGATACACAAACACCTTACACAATACTAAATTGTGACTACATTTGTGCAACTACTCGTAACTGCAAACATGCCTCAGTGAACATCTGTAAGATCCTTTGAAAAGTGTGCAGGAATTCTCAGTGTAAAACTACTGAATGGGATATGTTTCCTTACAATTAGCAGTTTTTTAATAAACTATTAATGTAAAAAATAATTGCCAGCTCGTCTCTCTCTTGGTGTGAGTTTGTGTGTGTGTGTGTGTGCGTGTGGATTATACTGGCAGTGCCATTTGATGAATCTACATAAAAATTTCCTAAAACAGTTCATACACATGGAAAGTTTCAGAATGATTCACACACTGATTAGTCAATGAGGAGCCAAGGAAAGGGAGGGTCCCAAAGTGCTATTTTCCCTAATTCCCATAAAAATCATTGCTCTCTGATGCAAAAAGAAATAAATTATTGACGAAGGGAATTGCACTAATTCTGTCTGAAATTTTTAACTTTACTCAAAAAGCCTGTTTTCTTTATTTGATGTAAATCTGCTTATCAGTTTTCGAGAACTTAGCATTTAAAAAGGTGCTTGAGCGGGCATGAAGGGGTCAAACTATAAAGATGTTTGGACCATTGGTGTCCATATATGCTATGACCGTCCCACTCAAAGTGGATATGCAGATCTTGATTGGCTGACCACATGGAGACTATGTTGTGGCAGCCATTAGAGGACTCCTGAAAAAAAATGAAAGCCCACATAATGGAGCAGGCTGGGCACACCCCAACTCCCAGGGCCAAGGAGGACCTCTTGGTGGCCAGAATGAAGTACCACGAACAAAAAGACAATAAAAGCATTCCAAAACGGGTCACTGAGGGCTGAGAGAATGCTGAAAGAAGCTTGTTCACCCTGGGAACATGCTGGGACTGGGCACATTTAGGCCCATATTTATACTTTTTTAGCTCTGCATTTGCATCATTTTTTGACGCAAAAGTGGCTCAAACTTATAAAATATAATTGTATTTTGTAAGTTTGCGCTGCTTTTGCATCAAATAGTGATGCAAATGCGGCGTTAAAAAAGTATAAATATGGGCCTTAGCGTCCTCTTGCGCTATCTATAAAATTTCCGTGGGGGGCCCTATCTTCTTGGGAATCCAAACAGGTATGAAGGGCCTCGGTGGGACACATGAGCCCCCTCTATTGTTTTTACAGATGTCCTCTGGGACCCCATGTACCCTGGGGCCGATGACAAGGCATAACCTAAAATGTCAGGTAGAAGGTGAGTACTGCCTCACTCAGTTCTAACCTGTACTTGGGGCCCCGACCCCCAGGTATAATGAGGGTGGTCTTGAAGGGCCAGGTTGGGGCAGATTCCTGTCATCTTGGACAGGTGCTTCATTAGCCCCTTGTGACCATGTCAGAAGGGGGGATAGGTGCACTGAATCAGCTGTTTCCACAAGTGTAAAGCACAGGTGAGGGAAGAGAGAGCCCCTGTGCTTCCCTGCGAGGTGGACCAGTTGTGACCGTGCCAGTAGGGGACACGGAGGTTTTGTGGCTCCATTTGTAACCCCAAACAAAGGTAAAGGTGTAGATGTCCCAGTTGAGACCAGGGCACCCTTAAAAAAATTGAAAAGATGAAAAAGCACTTTTTTCCAGGACGGCTGCATCAAATGGCCACGCCATCTCTGATCAGTTGAGCCTGGAGTGTTTTGACACAGACAATTGTTACATTTGCATATTAGTTCTCCTGGTGTTTCATTAGGTGGGTTTTAAGGCTGCACCTCTAGCACGATGAAAGTAAAAGTAAGACTTATGCCCATATTTTATTCATATTGTAATGCTTTATTGCCAAGGACCAAATTGACAGTGAATCATTAAATAGTATAATGAAGATCATTTTGCGATTGTACCATCTTTCATGATTATAATGGTGTTGCATTGGTCTAATATGACACATTTCTGATTTTAATAATATGGCACCCTCATGAAGCAAGGAAGCCTGCCTTTTACTAGCTACCTTGCTTAGTGTTTAGTATATACGGGGCTAACATGTCACTAAACTATAACTGGTGAATTTTGTTTAATCTCATTTCAACAGTTTACTAGATGGAAATTCAACCAGGTACATGTAACATGTTCATAAAAGCATCATACCCCCTACTGGGTACTAACCGTCTCAGATTCCTTGGTGCTTCGGGAAGTGAAGATCCAACTGCAACAGCCCAACAAATATTAAATGAGTACCATTATCATCCAAAAGGCCGACATATGCTACTGTGAGGCAGGATGCCATGAGGGCAGAAGCTTACTACTTGTATTATCCAGAGATGACACATCAGCTGCAAAATTGGCAGTTAATTGCTGAAATCAAGACACACAACCTACTTAATCGGTACAAAGAGAAATGGCAAAGACAGCCACTTACTTGATACAGGAAACCAGTGCTTTTCAAACAAAAATGAAAGTATGATATACCTGCCATTTTATGATCAGCCACACATCATCAGAGCTTTGAAGCGGGAGGATGAGGGAGGGGCAAACATGGTGACATTTTGAAGCTTCAGGAGTGGGAGCCAAAGTGTATTAGTGATAATATGTCCGCGACAAAGCTAATGCTGTCCAGCCAGCCAATAAAAAGTGCGCCCCTGGGTATGCATTGGAAGAATACGCCCCACCCAATGAGAATGATCTTACACTGAAATGCTCTTAAAAAGGGCAAACACAGGTATAGTGAGTAAAGAAATTGAATCAGGAACAGGGAAGTGGTATAGACATCAAAGCCATCCAATCATGAGCACGGGGCTGACTCCAACCCACTCTATGCACGTTGGAAACAATAGGGTAACACAGATAAAAATCTTGGTTGCTGAGACCTAAACAATAGAGAGCTCTGGCAGGTCTGATATAGTACTGCAGCAGGCGTGGGGCTGCTAGACTCCTATACCCTCTTGTCCACGATGCAAGGACACTACCCGTACAGTGACAGCTAGTCGTTAATTTGTAAAAATAATTAAGTGCCCGGCCCTCGTCAGGAGTTCACCTAGCTTGCACCACATGTTGCCCCTGCCTGACTATAATAACACAACTACTAACCATCACACTCCTACAAGTGTGACAATTCAAACTCATCCAGGCCACCCAACTCTATAACAATGGCTTGGAGGGCAGATATTAGTAATTTATAATGTATATTGAATTAATACAAAGCTGTTGGATCATCTCTAAATTAGACAAACAGTGCCACCATGTAGCAGATTGTCAATGGTGCTGTCAATGGTGCTGACAATTAGGTGCCAGTGCTGAGCACCAGAAACCACCAGCTCAAATTAAGCACTGCGCACAACTATGCCCCTGGGTAGAGACTGTTTACACAGTACCTTATTCTGAGTGGCCCTTCATTTACCAGGTTTGATGTTATCTCCTCATTCCATTCTTAGCTCCAAAAATATTGTTTTCCCTTTTTAAATTGTTCCAAGCTTTATTGGGCGAAATGTTAGGAGACCAAGTGTAAATGTTTTCACCACTTCTACTCTTGCTTGCCCACAGATTAGGATTATCCGAGAGTAATAAATAAACCATTTCTTCTGTTTATTTGGTTCAAGTAAAGCTACATTTAGATAGATTATCGACATGGCACTGGTCGAGAGCAACTGATTAAGAGAAAGAGGTTTTAACAGCGGTTGCAAATTTTCTTACAGAATAGCCACGCCCAGCTTCTGGGAAGTTAATTGACTGCGCATTTTAAAGAGGAGATTTATGGCTTATTTTGAGGTTATTCCAGAATTTTGTGCCGGTACAAATAACTTAAAGAGAAAGCACAGTTAGAAGTTCGTTTAGATAAAAGCCAAACAGCATCCCCAACCTATCACAAATATATATGCATTTTGTTAATACACTGCAGAAGAGCGGTGTTCTACAGCTAGATGAGAATTGCAAAGTCTCTATGTTTTCTTCGATAATATAGCAGGCAGGCAGGCTGTGCTTTAAATTCAAAGGTGAGAACCGCTTCAGTGAATGTCACGTATTGTATTAAAACAGAACAAGCTTTGCAGATATTACGTTTCTGCGGATCTGAAAGAGAACATTATGCCAAAACTCAATCAATAGTAATTTGACATCAAGTGAATACCCTTAGACTACAATGTACATAATTAAAGTGTTAAGTACAAAGTAAACTGTGCAAGGTGATACACGTTTGGCTCAGGAAATTGAACCCTGATTAAATCCTTTTCTGAATAAATTATGCAGTTTTGAAAAGTGCACTTCATGCAAACTTAGGTTCATTTGAAATGTGTTGTATGCAGATATCTAGGTACAGTATATTGTGAAAATTCTAGTGAACAAATGTGTTTTGAAAGCAATTTAGGTGGTCATTACAACCCTGGCGAACGGTTTTAAAGCTGCGGTAATACCGCAAAAAGGCAGGCGGAAAAAAAAAGGGAATTATGACCGTGGCGGAAACCGCCAACATAGACAGCCACTTTAACACTCCGACCGCCACGGCGGTACAGACAAGCAGCGCGGCGGTCACCGCCAACAGACAGACGGAAGACAATGTACCGCCCACAGTATCACAACCCGCCAATCCGTCACCTTTTCCGGGGCGGATTCACAGTGGATAAAAACACGTCAGAAACAACTTTTGCAATGGGAAAACGCTCACCTTAACACACTCCACGAGGAAGGAGCCCACCATGGAACCCTACGATCACCATCTACCTAGGCGCCGAAGACAACGGTGAGTACTGCACCTATGACATAGGGGAGGGGGAGGCAAAAGTTAGGGGGACACACACGCAACACCCCCACCCCCAACCCGACCCTCACCCACTACAACACACACACCAATGCATGTCCAAACAGCACAGTAACAACCCACCCGCCCCCAGAAGAATGCAAAGACAAAAGGAAATCAGTTCAAACATTGTAATGTATCAAAATACAGTAAGCTAATATATACATGTTAGAAATGGGGTTTTTGGTTGGCAGTCAGGTTACCCCCTGTCCAAGCAAAAGCCCGCACTCTAGTCAGGGTAAGTCACACACAATCCAAGATTATCCTGTGCCCACCCTCTGGTAGCTTGGCACGAGCAGTCAGGCTTAACTTAGAAGGCAATGTGTAAAGTATTTGTGCAATAAATCATACAATACCACCATATAGCACCACAAAAATACACCACACAGTATTTAGAAAAATATAGAATATTTTATCAGGATAATTGTAGGTCAAAAAGAATAAAGTTGCAATGGGAAATTGTAGAGATATCACTGAAAAGTGATACAAATGGGGTTATTACAACTTTGGAGGAGGTGTTAATCCGTCCCAAAAGTGACGGTAAAGTGACGGATATACCACCAGCCGTATTACGAGTCCATTATATCCTATGGAACTCGTAATACGGCTGGTGGTATATCCGTCACTTTACCGTCACTTTTGGGATGGATTAACACCTCCTCCAAAGTTGTAATAACCCCCAAAGTGTCTTAAGTCTTTAGAATATAAACAAAGTCTCTTTCAAGAACAAGTACCTGGTTTAGCGTGGAAAAATCTCCTCAGAGGGCCACAAGAGACGAGGTGCGTGGAAAAAGGGTGTGTGCGTCGATTTCTCCCCAGCACACCCGGACTTGCGTCGTTATTTTCCACGCGGGGAAGTCGGGCATCGTTTTCCGGCGCGCGGACAGTCTCTTTCTGTGGATCGCGGGGATTACCAGATGTCCCGGGTCTGTGCGTGGTTTTTCCTGCTTGTTCTCCGGCTGCGTGTCGGTCTGCGGGGCTGTGCGTCGAAATTACGATCTCACGGCAGGCGTCGCGTCGATTTCTCCTCTAGACTTCGATCTGCGGGGCTGCGCGTTGAAATTACGATCTCACGGCAGGCGTCGCGTCGATTTCTCCTCTAGAGGTCGGGCGGCATTGTCCTTGCGAGGCCGTGCGTCGGATCTTCGATCCTCCCAAGAGCGTTGCGTCGATCAGCGTCGGTGTGCGGCGTTTTTCTCGCCGCGAAACAAACTGTGCATCTAAATTTTCAGCACACGGAGCGTCCAAGTAAAAGAGAGAAGTCTTTTTGGTCCTGAGACTTCAGTGAACAGGAGGCAAGCTCTATCCAAGCCCTTGGAGAGCACTTTCACAGCCAGACAAGAGTTCAGCAAGGCAGCAGGGCAACAGCAAGGCAGCAGTCCTTTGTAGAAAGCAGGCAGGTGAGTTCTTTGAGCAGCCAGGCAGTTCTTCTTGGCAGGATGTAGTTTCTGGTTCAGGTTTCTTCTCCAGCAAGTGTCTGATGAGGTAGGGCAGAGGCCCTGTTTTATACCCAAATGTGCCTTTGAAGTGGGGGAGACTTCAAAGAGTGGCTAAGAAGTGCACCAGGTCCCCTTTCAGTTCAATCCTGTCTGCCAGGGTCCCAGTAGGGGGTGTGGCAGTCCTTTGTGTGAGGGCAGGCCCTCCACCCTCCCATCCCAGGAAGACCCATTCAAAATGCAGATGTATGCAAGTGAGGCTGAGTACCCTGTGTTTGGGGTGTGTCTGAGTGAATGCACAAGGGGCTGTCAACCAAGCCCAGCCAGACGTGGATTGTAAGGCACAGAAGGATTTAAGTGCAAAGAAATGCTCACTTTCTAAAAGTGGCATTTCTAGAATAGTAATATTAAATCCGACTTCACCAGTCAGTAGGATTTTGTATTACCATTCTGGCCATACTAAATATGACCTTCCTGCTCCTTTCAGATCAGCAGCTGCCACTTCACCAGTGTATGAGGGCAGCCCCAATGTTAGCCTATGAAGGGAGCAGGCCTCACAGTAGTGTGAAAATTAATTTAGGAGTTTTACACTACCAGGACATATAACTACACAGGTACATGTCCTGCCTTTTACCTACACAGCACCCTGCCTTAGGGGTTACCTAGGGCACACCTTAAGGGTGACTTATATGTAGAAAAAGGGGAGTTCTAGGCTTGGCAAGAACTTTCAAATGCCAAGTCGATGTGGCAGTGAAACTGCACACACAGGCCTTGCAATGGCAGGCCTGAGACAAGGAAAAGGGGCTACTTAAGTGGGTGGCACAACCAGTGCTGCTGGCCCACTAGTAGCATTTAATTTACCAGCCCTATGCACATAAAGTGCACCTTACTAGGGACTTATAAGTAAATTATTAGTCCAATCAGGTATGATTCCAGGTTGCCATGTTTTAGGGGAGAGAGCATATGCACTTTAGCCCTGGTTAGCAGGGGTAAAGTGCGCAGAGTCTATAAACCAGCCAAAACAGTGTCCAAAAAGTGGAGGGAGGCAGGCAAAAAGTTAGGGGTGACTACCCTAAGGCTGTCAGGTCTAACATGTGTCCCCCCCAGCTGAAAGTGGGGAGAGCTACCAGACCTCCTGGGAGCTCTCATCGCTAAGGCGGAAGTACCTGGAGAGACCATCAGCATTGGCGTGGTCAACCCCTGGGCGATGTTCCACCGTAAAGTCCATCCCCTGTAGGGAAATGGACCACCTCAAGAGTTTTGGATTCTCACCCCTCATCTGCATGAGCCATCTGAGGGGCCTTTGGTCTGTCTGAACCCGGAAGTGAGTCCCAAACAGGTAGGGTCTTAGCTGCTTCAGTGCCCAGACCACAGCAAAAGCTTCTCTCTCAATAGCACTCCACCTCTGTTCCCGTGGTAATAGCCTTCTGCTAATAAAGACTACCGGTTGATCTCTGCCCTCCTCATTCAGCTGTGCTAGGACTGCCCCTATGCCATGCTCTGAAGAGTCTGTCTGCACGATAAATTCCTGGGAGTAGTCAGGGGCCATGAGCACGGGGGCCGTGCACATGGCTTCCTTCAGGGCGTCAAAGGCTTTCTGACAAGCCTCTGTCCAATTCACCAACCTAGGTTGTTTCTTGGAAGTGAGTTCTGTCAAGGGTGTTACAATGGTACCATAGCCCTTGACAAATCTGCGGTAGTATCCTGTGAGGCCTAGAAAGGCTCTCACCTCAGTCTGCGTTCGCAGTGGTTGCCAGGCCTTGATAGTTTCAATCTTGGCCTGGAGTGGCTGCACCTTGCCACCACCCACTAGGTGTCCCAAGTACACCACGGAACCCTGCCCAATCTGGCACTTACTAGCCTTGATGGTCAGGCCTGCCTGTTGCAGGGCCTGAAGCACCTCCTTGAGGTGAAGCAGGTGTTCCTCCCAGCTGGAACTGTAGACAGCTATGTCATCCAGGTAGGGTGCACAGAAGGCATCCTTGCCAGCTAGGACCCCGTTAACCAACCGTTGGAAGGTAGCGGGGGCATTTTTCAACCCAAACGGCATCACCCGGAACTGGTAATGGCCATCAGGGGTTGAAAATGCGGATCTTTCCTTAGCCCCCTCAGTCAGGGTGATCTGCCAGTACCCTGAAGTAAGATCAAACGTACTCAGGAACTTGGCAGCACCTAGCCTGTCCACGAGCTCATCAGCTCGGGGGATGGGGTGAGCATCAGTCCGTGTGACTGAGTTGAGACCCCGGTAGTCCACACAGAACCGGAGTTCTGGCTTCGCACCTGGGGCAGTAGCCTTAGGGACCAACACCACTGGGCTGGCCCAGGGACTACTGGATTTCTTGATAACCCCTAGAGTCAACATCTTGGAGACCTCTTCCTTGATGCTGGCCTTCACCTTATCCGACAACCTGTAAATTTTGTTCTTCACAGGGAGACTGTCACCAGTGTCAATATCATGAACACAGAGGTGGGTCAGTCCAGGAGTAAGGGAGAACAGGGGGGAGAACTGCTCCAACAGCTCATAGCAGTCTCCTTTCCGGTTTAGAGTCAGGGAGTCAGACAGAATGACCCCGCTTACTGACCCATCACCTTCTTGGGCAGAGAGGAGGTCGGGGAGAGGTTCACTCTCCTCTTCCATTCCTTCATCTGTGACCAGAAGCATGTTGATCTCCGACCTCTCAAAATGAGCTTTTAGTCGGTTCACATGGAGCACCCTTAGGGGATTCCTAGGGGTTTGGAGGTCCACTAGGTAAGTGGCCTCCCCCTTCCGCTCCTTTATTTCAAATGGGCCAGACCAGTGGTCCTGGAGAGCTCTGGGCTCTACTGGCTCCATTACCCACACTTTGTCTCCAGGTTGAAACTCTACCAGGGTGGCCTTCTGGTCATACCAGTGTTTCATTACCTCTTGACTGGCCTCAAGGTTACTTTGGGCCTCTTTCCAGAAGCGGGTCATCTGGTTGCGGAGGGCCAACATGTAGCTGACCACATCCTGAGGGGGTGTCTTTGGAGCTTTCTCCAATCCCTCCTTGACAATGCTTAAGGGTCCTCTGACAGGGTACCCGTAGAGAAGCTCAAAGGGACTGAACCCTACCCCCCTCTGGGGGACCTCTCTGTAGGCAAAGAGAAGGCATGGTAAGAGGACGTCCCACCTACGCCTCATGGCCTCAGGGAGGCCACCAATCATGCCTTTCAGGGTCTTGTTGAATCTCTCCACAAGACCATTAGACTGGGAGTGATAGGGTGTGGTGAACTTGTAGGTTACACCACACGCATCCCATAGAGACTTCATGTATGCAGACATGAAGTTAGTGCCTCTGTCAGACACTATCTCCTTGGGGAACCCCACACGGGTAAATATCCCCATCAGTGTTCTGGTCACCACAGGTGCGGTTACGGTCCTCAGAGGGATTGCCTCTGGGTAACGGGTGGCATGGTCCACCAAAACCAGGATGAACCTGTTGCCTAAGGCAGTTTTGGGGTCCAAGGGACCAACAATGTCAATACCCACCCTTTCAAAGGGGGTGCCAATGACAGGAAGTGGAATCAGGGGGGGGTTTAACCCTTTTTCCTGCTTTACCACTGGCCTGGCAGGTAGGACAAGATCTGCAGAACTTATCTGAGTGTGTCCTCATTTTGGGCCAATAAAAGTGGGTGACAAGCCTGTTAAAGGTCTTGCCCTGCCCCAAATGTCCTGCCAGGGGAATGTCGTGAGCCAGACCCAGTAGGAAGGTTCGGTAACATTGGGGGACCACCAGCATACGTGCTGCCCCAAAGGCCGGAACCTTAGGCTCACTGTAGAGGAGATCATTCTCCCAATATAGGTGGTGATTGCCAGAGGCGTCACCTGCTGCCTGGTTTGAGGCTTGTTTCCTCAAACCTTCCAGAGTGGGACATTCTTTCTGCGCTTTGCAGAATTCCTCCCTGGTGGGTCCACCCTCAACTTGCCAGCCAGCAAGCTCAGGTAAGTCACCTAGGGTGGCAATGTCTTCCCCAGTTGGCTCGGCAGCCTCCTCCTCAGGAGCCCCGTCAGCCACTGCGGGAACTTCTGGGGCCGGTTTCCCGCGCCCCTGGTCCCTCCTCCTGGCAGCTCTATGGGCCATCGTTCCAGGCTCCAGATGCCCTTGACTTCCCTCTCGGTCAGCCATGGACCGTGTGGTCATGCAGACCCACTCAGGTAACCCTAACATCTCCAGGTGAGACCTGAGCTCCACTTAATTCCAAGCAGTGTGCTCAAGATCATTGCCTAACAGACAATCTACAAGCATGGCAGGACTCACAGCTACTTTCGGAGTACCAGACACCCCCCCCACACTCAAAGGGAACCAGAGCCACCGGTAGGTGACTCTCGCGATTGTCAGCAACTATGACCTGGTGGAATGTATTAGGGACTATCTGCTCTGTTGACACCAGCTGACTCTTGATAGTAGTCATACTGGCTCCTGTGTCACGCAGAGCCTCCACCTTCTGCCCATCAATGGTGACCCACTGCCGGTACTTGGAAGTATTTTTGGGCATGTGGGCCTTGGGCACCATTTCTCCTTCTCCCAGGGACACTAGGGAAATCTCTACCTGCTCCCCAAAGCTACTTGGGTCCATCTCCCCCCCGAGCGCTACACTAGTCAACCCAGGTGCCTGTCCGGTAGTGGACGGTGCCCTCTTGGGGCACTGTGGATCGCCTTTGTAGTGACCATACTGGTAACACTCCATGCATTTGGGGCTAGATCTCCCTGACTTGTCATATGTCCCTGGCTTTTTCCAAATTTGGAAAAGGAAGGGTTGCCACCCCCTCCCTGGGAATTCTTTTGGGGGCCTTTGGAGAGTTCCTTATCTGCAAGTTTATCTCCCCCCTCTTTCTTCTGTTGGGAACCCTGACCACCTTTGTGGGAGTCCCCCCCAGGTACCTTCTTGGACACTCTGGTGCTAACCCAGAGGTCCGCCTCCTCAGCAAGCTTCCTGGGATCAGTCAGCTTACTATCCACTAGGTGCTGGCGCAACTCTGTATAAGTAGTATTAAGCATATGCTCTCTCAGAATCAAGTCATATAAACCTTTATAATGTGCTACTGTGTTGCCCCGCACCCATCCATTCAGTGCCTTACTGGAGAAATCAAAGAAATCTACCCATGTTTGTGTGGTTTGTTTGGTGCTGTCCCTGAACCTCTGACGGTATCCCTCAGGGGTCAGCCCAAACTTGGCAAGTAAAGTGGCTTTCTGAAGTGGGTATGTGTTTTGATCAGGTTGATCCAATGTGAGAAGTGTGTCCCTCCCCAATGGCGGCACATAACCCCACATAGCTACCCCCCCATTGCCCTTCAGGAACCTCATGAGCCCTTAGTGCAACTTCATAAGCAGCTAACCATTTATCTATGTCATCTCCCACCACAAAACTGGGCACCACATTTTTGGGTATACGAACCTTCTTTTCTCCAGCAGGTCCTGTCTGTATGCTGCCACCATTATTGCTGGATTCAGACTGTCTTGCCTTGATCTCCAGCTCCTTGAGACTCAGTTCATGAGCCAACAATAGTTTCTTTTCAGCCAAAGCTCTTTCAGCTTCCACCTGTTTGGCTGCTCTTTCAGCTTCCGCTTGTTTGGCTGCCCTTTCAGCTTCTGCTTGAATCTGTCTGTTCTTTCAGCTTCAATCTGTTTGGCTGCTCTTTCAGCCTCAGCTTGTTTGGCTTCTCTCTCTGTCCTCCTCTCCTCCTGTTGAGCCTCAATTTTCAGTTTTGCCATTTGCAATTGGAACTCCCTTTCCTCTCTCCTTTCCTCTGCGGTCAGGCTTTGCATAGAGACACTGCTCCCTGGTCTGGAAGGGGGCACAATTGCAGTGGTAACCCCATCCACTGATAGTGAAAATTCCTCTGAGGGGCCATGTTCTGGCTCCTCTTCCTCATCATCTTCTAAATGGGCTTCTGCCCAGGCCCTCAGCGCCACTTGAAAGTCCTCCTTTCTGGAGGCCCCTTGGGTGGGTACCCTCAATGCCCTGCAGAATCCTCTTA
The DNA here is from genome assembly GCF_031143425.1 of Pleurodeles waltl. Classification (NCBI taxonomy): domain Eukaryota; kingdom Metazoa; phylum Chordata; class Amphibia; order Caudata; family Salamandridae; genus Pleurodeles; species Pleurodeles waltl. The sequence continues at coordinate 253,887,583 of NC_090439.1, forward strand.
GTTGTTTGACCGTATATGCATCCAACTGGACTAGGTCAAAGTCCCCTGTCTGAGACCCAGTCAGAGACATGTTGAGTGAGGATTTAGTTTTTGAAAATTGTGAGGAAAAAAATTGGGTTTTCAAAAAGAGATAAAAACCAAGTTGACCTTCAACTGTGGGTAGGTAGTGAAATACTTAGCTACTGTATGTCACTGCACAAATACAAGTCCTATCCTCACCGCTGATCACCAATGTTAGAAATGGGGTTTTTGGTTGGCAGTCAGGTTACCCCCTGTCCAAGCAAAAGCCCTCACTCTAGTCAGGGTAAGTCACACACAATCCAAGATTATCCTGTGCCCACCCTCTGGTAGCTTGGCACGAGCAGTCAGGCTTAACTTAGAAGGCAATGTGTAAAGTATTTGTGCAATAAATCATACAATACCACCATATAGCACCACAAAAATACACCACACAGTGTTTAGAAAAATATAGAATATTTTATCAGGATAATTGTAGGTCAAAAAGAATAAAGTTGCAATGGGAAATTGTAGAGATATCACTGAAAAGTGATACAAAGTGTCTTAAGTCTTTAGAATATAAACAAAGTCTCTTTCAAGCACAAGTACCTAGTTTAGCGTGGAAAAATCTCCTCAGAGGGCCACAAGAGACGAGGTGCGTGGAAAAAGGGTGTGTGCGTCGATTTCTCCCCAGCACACCCGGACTTGCGTCGTTATTTTCCACGCGGGGAAGTCGGGCGTCGTTTTCTGGCACGCGGACAGTCTCTTTCTGTGGATCGCGGGGATTACCAGATGTCCCGGGTCTGTGCGTGGATTTTCCTGCTTGTTCTCCGGCTGCGCGTCGGTCTGTGGGGCTGTGCGTCGAAATTACGATCTCACGACAGGCGTCGCATCGATTTCTCCTCTAGACTTCGATCTGCGGGGCTGCGCGTTGAAATTACGATCTCACGGCAGGCGTTGCGTCGATTTCTCCTCTAGAGGTCGGGCGGCATTGTCCTTGCGAGGCCGTGCGTCGGATCTTCGATCGTCCCAAGAGCGTTGCGTCGATCAGCGTCGGTGTGCGGCGTTTTTCTCGCCGTGAAACAAGCTGTGCGTCTAAATTTTCGGCGCATGGAGCGTCAAAGTAAAAGAGATAAGTCTTTTTGGTCCTGAGACTTCAGTGAACAGGAGGCAAGCTCTATCCAAGCCCTTGGAGAGCACTTTCACAGTCAGACAAGAGTTCAGCAAGGCAGCAGGGCAACAGCAAGGCAGCAGTCCTTTGTAGAAAGCAGGCAGGTGAGTCCTTTGAGCAGCCAGGCAGTTCTTCTTGGCAGGATGTAGTTTCTGGTTCAGGTTTCTTCTCCAGCAAGTGTCTGATGAGGTAGGGCAGAGGCCCTGTTTTATACCCAAATGTGCCTTTGAAGTGGGGGAGACTTCAAAGAGTGGCTAAGAAGTGCACCAGGTCCCATTTCAGTTCAATCCTGTCTGCCAGGGTCCCAGTAGGGGGTGTGGCAGTCCTTTGTGTGAGGGCAGGCCCTCCACCCTCCCAGCCCAGGAAGACCCATTCAAAATGCAGATGTATGCAAGTGAGGCTGAGTACCCTGTGTTTGGGGTGTGTCTGAGTGAATGCACAAGGGGCTGTCAACCAAGCCCAGCCAGACGTGGATTGTAAGGCACAGAAGGATTTAAGTGCAAAGAAATGCTCACTTTCTAAAAGTGGCATTTCTAGAATAGTAATATTAAATCCGACTTCACCAATCAGTAGGATTTTGTATTACCATTCTGGCCATACTAAATATGACCTTCCTGCTCCTTTCAGATCAGCAGCTGCCACTTCACCAGTGTATGAGGGCAGCCCCAATGTTAGCCTATGAAGGGAGCAGGCCTCACAGTAGTGTGAAAACGAATTTAGGAGTTTTACACTACCAGGATATATAACTACACAGGTACATGTCCTGCCTTTTACCTACACAGCACCCTGCCTTAGGGGTTACCTAGGGCAAACCTTAAGGGTGACTTATATGTAGAAAAAGGGAAGTTCTAGGCTTGGCAAGAACTTTTAAATGCCAAGTCGATGTGGCAGTGAAACTGCACACACAGGCCTTGCAATGGCAGGCCTGAGACAAGGAAAAGGGGCTACTTAAGTGGGTGGCACAACCAGTGCTGCTGGCCCACTAGTAGCATTTAATTTACCAGCCCTATGCACATAAAGTGCACCTTACTAGGGACTTATAAGTAAATTAATAGTCCAATCAGGTATGATTCCAGGTTACCATGTTTTAGGGGAGAGAGCATATGCACTTTAGCCCTGGTTAGCAGGGGTAAAGTGCGCAGAGTCTATAAACCAGCAAAAACAGTGTCCAAAAAGTGGAGGGAGGCAGGCAAAAAGTTAGGGGTGACTACCCTAAGGCTGTCAGGTCTAACAATACAGATATATATACACATTCCAGAATTGATACATTACGATTAGTAGTGCAGGTATGCACATATCAATGTCCGTGCACCACTGGGCCCAAAATGCATGGGCGAGGCCCACACTAGATACCTGTCCACAAACGGAGAGAACACTGCAGGGGCATCAGATAGAAATACAACAGGCACCTCAGGGGGAAGGGAAGGGGGGGGGCACCTCAGTCAGATTACAGCACCACGCCAGATCCACAACGGGGCTCCTTGCCCATTGATGTATACTGGGGAGTGCAAAGCCACAGTCTCTCAAGTCTCTATAGTGGGTGGGTTGCCCACTGCATTATCCTGGGGAGTGCAAAGCCACAGTCTCTCAAGTCTCTATAGTGGGTGGGTTGCCCACTGTACCATCCTGGGGAGTGCAAAGCCACAGTCTCTCAAGTCTCTACAGTGGGTGGTTTGCCCACTGCATTATCCTGGGGAGTGCACAGCCACAGACTCTCAAGTCTCTACAGTGGGTGGGTTGCCCACTGCATTATCCTGGGGAGTGCAAAGCCACAGTCTCTCAAGTCTCTACAGTGGGTGGGTTGCCCACTGTACCATCCTGGGGAGTGCACAGCCACAGTCTCTCAAGTTTCTACAGTGGGTGGGTTGCCCACTGCATTATCCTGGGGAGTGCAAAGCCACAGTCTCTCAAGTGGATAACAGTCTCCACTGGTTCTGGATGGGGACTGGTGCCCAGACTGCATCAGGCTCCCCGTGACGGTTCCTGTTCCGTCACTGTCCCAGCTGCACATGGGCTAACGATGCTTGATTTGGCGGTCTTTTCCCTGTCCAGCGGTGCTTTGCCATGTCGGCTTTGCCCTGTTCAGCGGTGCTTTGCCCTATTCAGCGGTCTTCACCATGGCGGTCTTTTCCCTGTTCAGCGGTGCTTTGCCATGGCGGTCTGTGCCCTGTTCAGCGGTGCTTGACTTTGCAGTTTCTGACTTGTTCAGCGGTGCTTTGCCCTGTTCAGCGGTCTTCACCATGGCGGTCTTTTCCCTGTTCAGTGGTGCATTGCCATGGTGGTCTGTGCCCTGTTCAGCGGTGCTTGACTTTGCAGTTTCTGACCTGTTCAGCGGTGCTTTGCCCTATTCAGCGGTCTTCACAATGGCGGTCTTTTCCCTGTTCAGCGGTGCATTGCCATGGCGGTGTGTGCCCTGTTCAGCGGTGCTTGACTTTGCAGTTTCTGACCTGTTCAGCGGTGCTTTGCCCTGTTCAGCGGTCTTCACCATGGCGGTCTTTTCCCTGGTCAGCAGTGCTTTGCCATGGCGCTCTGTGCCCTGTTCAGCGGTGCTTGACTTTGCAGTTTCTGACCTGTTCAGCAGTGCTTTGCCCTGTTCAGCGGTCTTCACCATGGCGGTCCTTTCCCTGTTCAGCGGTGCATTGCCATGGCGGTCTGTGCCCTGTTCAGCGGTGCTTGACTTTGCAGTTTCTGACCTGTTCAGCGGTGCTTTGCCCTGTTCAGCGGTCTTCACCATGGCGGTCTTTTCCCTGTTCAGCGGTGCATTGCCATGGCGGTCTGTGCCCTGTTCAGCGGTGCTTGACTTTGCAGTTTCTGACCTGTTCAGCGGTGCTTTGCCCTGTTCAGCGGTCTTCACCATGGCGGTCTTTTCCCTGTTTAGCGGTGCATTGCCATGGCGGTCTGTGCCCTGTTCAGCGGTGCTTGACTTTGCAGTTTCTGACCTGTTCAGTGGTGCTTTGCCCTGTTCAGCGGTCTTCACCATGGCAGTCTTTTTCCTGTTCAGCGGTGCATTGCCATGTCAGTCTGTGCCCTGTTCAGTGGTGCTTGACTTTGCTGTCTGACCTGTGCATTGGTGTGTGGCATGAAGGTCCCTCATTGCCCAGCGGGGCTGTGGCTGCCGGGGCCCTCCAGGGCACTGACGCTGGCGTGTCACGATTGTGCTGCCCTCCTGGGCAATGACTCTGGCGGTGGTCTCCTGACCAGTGACGATTGTGCTACCCTCCTGGGCAATGACTCTGGCGGTGGTCTCCGGACCAGTGACGATTTTGCTGCCCTCCTGGGCAATGACTCTGGCGGTGGTCTCAGGACTAGTGACGATTGTGCTGCCCTCCTGGGCAATGACTCTGGCAGTGGTCTCCGGACCTTTGACAATAGTGCAAGCGGTGGCTTCCTGGCTGCCGGGGAGGATGGCGCCCTTCTCCGCCGTGCTGCTCTTCCCAGACTGTGCAGACTTCTTCTGGCCCTTCACCATTTTTGGAGGAGTCACAGCTGACTCGGCACTCCCCCTGGGACCCTTGTGAGCAGTTTTGCCGCCAGGAGTCTTCACCCTGTCCTGTCGGGCACTTTCCAACTTAAGGTGCTTTACAGGGGGTGGGATGGGTAGCTGGAGGGGGTCTGGGAGTGGAGGAAGAGGAGGTGGTTGTAGGAGGTGTAACTTTAGGTGATTTGGGTGCAGGTACTGGAGGCTGTCGTGAGGTGGATGGATGTTGGGTGTGTGGGTGCCCGCGTTTGTGTACTTTGGGAGGGGGCATTACAGACACACTGGGAGTGGACACAGGGGACGTGTAAATGGTAGTGGGGGTGGTGAGTGGGGTGTGGTGCTGGGTGTTCTGGTGCGAGTCCTAGTGCCTGTAGATGTAGTGCATGCAGGTGAGAGTGTAGACGACACTAGGAGGGAGGAGGGAGACAACGAGGAGGGGGACACAGTGGAGGCAGTGGATGTTGTTGTGTCTGTATGTGGGTGATGCTTGTTTGAGTGCCTGTGGGTTGTGTGGACGACAGAAGAAAGACAGGTTGAGTGCATGGCTTACCGCTACCGTTGGCGGACAATACAGACACAGCAGCCCCCTCCACTACACCATGCTCTTGGCCTCTACAGATGCAATTCCTGGGATCTGCCCTACATGGCTATGGTGGTCATCTGCACACATAGATGACACAGGGGCATGTATACCTGTACTTGGCACTCTACAGTGGTGGGGTGGAGTGGCACATGGCCTGCATTACGGATGGGCCTAGCCTACGGAACTCGCCCTGGCCTAGGGAAACCCACAGACCTCCTCCCCCACCCAGACCCCTCCACTGCGCGCAGAATGAGAGTGTACTCACCCCCTTGTGTCTGCTGTGATGCCCTCAAGCGCCCATCCAACTCAGGGTAGGCCACCGCCAGGATCCGGAACATCAGGGGGGTCATGGTTCGACGGGCACCCCTCCCACGTTGGGAGGCCATCCCCAGCTGAGCCTCCGCCGTCTTCTTGCTCCAGCGGCGAATGTCCTCCCATCTTTTCGGGCAGTGGGTGCCCCGTCTCTGGTGGACCCCCAGGGTCCGGACGTCCTTGGCGATGGCACGCCAAATGTCCTTCTTCTGGTGGGCACTGACCTACATGACATGTACAGGGGAAGAAGAGAAGTCGTTAACAACAGCACCGTCGAAGTGGGTGGCCCCCATCCTTACCCTTGCCATGTGGCACATGCATTCACAGTCCTTCATGTTCCCTGAACTCTGCCCCCTTTCTTCTGACATCCAGCCCTCTCCACCCAGGCATAGCCCATACAACGTGCTCCCTGTGTACTTACCGGTTGGTCTGGAGGACCGTAGAGTAGCATGTACTGGGGGAGGACCCCATCCACGAGCTTCTCCAACTCCTGAGCAGTGAAGGCAGGGGCCCTTTCCCCAGACACAGCAGCCATTGTCTCTTCCAGACCGAGGTCACTGCAGCACTTGCAGTGTAGGTCCTCTCCTGTCAAAGATCAGGTATCGAGTGATTGAACAGATAGAAATTGGCTGTCACGTCCGCGGCGGTGACGTCCACGGTGGTGCTTCTCATCACCGCCGGCGCACTTCATCATTGGCTCCTGGGACCCATAGGGTCCAATGTTAACCAATGCAGCATTGTGCCGCGGTCTACGACCGCCTACCGCGACGGTGTACAACACCAGCGCAGATACCTCACATCCCATTGTCCCACTTTAGAGGTCAGGCAGCCGCCATTTCAGGAGCCAACATGGCTTCATTTACTACTGCGTCACACATACCTAGGCCTACACTCAACACACATACAGGAAGAGTTTTGTATTTGGTGTCGTGTTCTGAGTAGCTGTGGGCACATACCTGGGAATTTATTGACTCTGTGGTCGCTGTTGTCCTTCCTATGCACCGTCAGCTGGGACATGTGAGGAGATGGCGGAATCCTCCGGTGTACCGACCGCTGGTGGACCTATTGACAATGGAGGAGTGACATTTAATCATCACCTTCAGGTTTGACCGTGCCACAATCCAGGAACTGTGTACCCAGTTGGAGCCAGACCTGATCTCACCAATCCGCCATCCCACAGGAATCCCCCCTGACGTGCAGGTGCTATCAGTGCTACATTTCCTAGCAAGTGGGTCTTTTCAGACAAGAGTGGCCATGGCATCAGGGATGTCCCAGCCTATGTTTTCCAACGTGTTGTCTAGAGTATTGTCTGCCTTGCTGAAACACATAAGGAGCTACATCGTTTTCCCACAGGTGGAGGATTTGGCTACAGTGAAAGGTGACTTCTATGCCCTTGGACATATCCCCAACATCATAGGTGCTATTGATGGGACCCATGTAGCTCTGGTCCCCCCCGCAGGAGTGAACAGGTGTACAGGAACCGGAAGAGTTATCATTCCATTAATGTACAGATGGTATGTTTGGCAGACCAGTACATCTCCCAGGTAAATGCTATGTTACCTGGCTCTGTGCATGACGCCTACATCCTGCAGAATAGCAGTATCCCGTATGTGATGGGTCAACTCCAGAGGCACTGTGTGTGGCTATTAGAGGACTCTCGTTACCCCAACCTGTCATGGCTATTGACCCCAGTGAGGAATCCCAGGACCAGGGCAGAGGAACGCTACAATGAGGCCCATGGGCGGACTAGGAGGGTTATCGACAGGTGTGTCCCTATTCTACTCACCGAAGAAGGTGTGCGAAGAAGGTGTGCGACATCATCATCGCCTGCTCCATGCTCCATAACTTGGCATTGTGACGCCAGGTGCCTTTTCTGCAGGAGGATGATCCAGATGAAGTTGTTGTAGCAGCGGTGGAGCCTGTGGAGCCTGTGGACAGTGATGAGGATGAAGCTGAGGAAGAAGAAAACGACAACAGGGAGTCAGTCATACAGCAATATTTCCAGTGAGACACAGGTGAGTACGTTTTCAGGTTTAACATAACATTAACTTTCACACGTCTACCTCTATCCTGTACCTACATTTCACTCACTATTTGTTAACTGAGTTGTCCCCTTCCATTTCAGTTTCACAAATGTGGTAACCTACGTGTCAACAGCTTGCACCCTTGAAAGGCTTGTGATGTGTGACATTGGTATGTTGGCCTTCCAATGGGTAACCATTTTTGACACTGTAATTAACAATACAAAGTTCAAATTCATTGACTGACTAAAGTTTTATCAGTGTTTCAAGGGTGTCTATTTAAGTGCATAAACATGAAGGGGGGTTGTGAAATGGGGATGGGTTATGGTGGAAGAATGTCCATGGCAAAGTCCAGTCTGTTAGTCTCACAGGTACATTGCACATCTGGCCATTGGAAGTGGAGCTGGGGCAGTTCCGATTTAGACAGGGTAACAAAGTGGGACAGTGGGGGGACAATCAGGGTGCTCTTATTTCCTGGCGGGGGTCTTGCCATCTTGCTCTGTCTTGTTCCTGGATCTCAGGGACCGCTTTCGTGGTGGTTGTCCGTCTGCAGGGGGTGGGGTGCTGGTGTGTTGGTCCTGTGGCGGGGCGTCCTGTCCACTAGCGCCGGCTGAGGTGGTGGGCATTTCATCGTCATGGCTAGTGTCAGGGGCCCCTTGGAGTGCCACGGTGTCCCTCAAGGTCTTTTGAATGTCCGTCAGCACCCCTAAGATGGTGCCCAGGGCGGAGCCGATGGTCCTGAGCTCCTCTCTGAACCCCAAATACTGCTCCTCCTGCAGACGCATGGTCTCCTGCAAATTGTCCAGGACCGTTGCCATCGTCTCCTGGGAGTGGTGGTATGCTCCCATGATGGAGGAGAGGGCCTTGTTGAGAGTAGGTTCCCTTGGCCGGTCCTCCCTCTGTCGCACAGCAGCCTTCCCAGTTCCCCTGTGTTCCTGTGCCTCCATCCCCTGGACCGTGTGCCCACTACCACTGCCCCCAGGTCCCTATTGTTGTTGGGGTGGTGGGTTAGCCTGGGTGCCCTGTAGTGGTGGACACACCGCTGATTGACCTGTCCTGGGTAGGTAGGTATGGGCCCGCTGGGTGGGTGCTGTGCTGGTGTTACCAGAGGGTGGAAGGTCAGTGTTGGGCTGTGGCTGGGCAAGGGGAACCGACTGTCCTGAGGCCCACGATGGTCCGGGTTGGTCATCAAGATCCAGTAGGGCAGAGCTGCTGTTGTCACTGTGGGCCTCTTCTGGGGGTGGAGTGGTGTTGTCTGGACCCTCTGGTGTGGTGACAGTCCTTCGGGTTCCTGCGGGGGTATAAGTACATGATTATTGCATGTGTGTGTTTCATGGTGTGCAATGGTTGGGTGTGCGTGTACACCAGTGCAGGCATTCCTGTGTGGGGGCTTGTGTGGTGATGGTTGGGGGGTGTTCTGGGTATGTGCAGTGGGCATGCTTTAGTGATGGGTATCCATGCTTAATTGTGTCATGCAGGTCTTGGTGTTGGGATGGGTGGTTGGTGTTATGGGTACATTAGTGAGGAGTTAGGGTGATAGGGGAGGGTGTGAGGGTGGGGGGGTGTGATAGCATGCAGGTAAGGTGGGGGATATGGTAGTTAAGATTTGACTTACCAGTGTCTGTTTCTCCAACGACTCCTGCGAGGCCCTCAGGATGCAAGATGGACAAGACGTGCTCCTCCCATGTTGTTAGTTGTGAGGGAGGAGGTGGGGGTCCGCCTCCAGTCTGCTGAACCGCGATGTGGTGCCTGGATACCGTGGAACGCACCTTCCTCCGTAGGTCGTTCCACCTCTTCCTGATGTCCTCTCTATTTCTTGGATGCTGTCCCAAAGCGTTGACCCTGTCGACTATTCTTTGCCATAGCTCCATCTTCCTGGCTATATATGTGTGCTGTACCTGTGAGCCAAATAGCTGTGGCTCTACCCGTACGATTTCCTCCACCATGACCCTGAGCTCCTCTTCGGAAAAGCGGGGGTGTCTTTGGCGTGCCATGGGGTGGTGTGTGTGATGTGTGAGGTGGTGTATGTGTTGATGGTTGTGGTGAGTTTCGTGGTATGTGGTGTTTTGTGCGTGGATGTTGTGTGGGTGATGGTGTAGTGTGCCTGTGTGTGATGGGGTTCTCTATTCTGTGCTGTCTCTCTCTGGCCTTCTCTCTAATTTCGGGTCGTAGGGGTTTGTGGGTGATGTGGGTGTGTGTTTTATATTGAGTTGGGTGTGTGGGAGTGGTATGTGTATGTGTATCAGGTGTGTGTATTTGGAATTGTCCAATGTGGCTGTGTTTTGTAACAGTGTGTGTATTTTGAGCGCGGCGGTGTGTACCGCCAATGGAATACCGCGGTTGCAATACCGCCGCGTGGATTCGTGTGTCGTAATAGCATGGGCGTGTTTCTGTTGGCGTGGAGGTGGAGGATTTGTTTCCGCATGTTTATCGCTGACCTTTGGTGTGGCGGGATTGTGTGGGTGTCTGAATTTCGGCGGATTCCGTGGTGTGTGTCATAATAGCTGTGGCGGTCTACCGCGGCAGCGGCGGTTTGTTGGCGGTCTTCTGCACGGCGGTAAGCGCCTTATACCGCCAATGTTGTAATGACCCCCTCAGTCTTTTTGGTCCTGAGACTTCAGGGAACAGGATGCAAGCCCTTGGAGAGCACGTCTTCATCACAGCCAGAAAGCAGTAAGGCAGCAGGGCAACACTGAGGCAGCAGTTCTTCACAGAAAGCAGTAAGGTGAGTCCTTTGGGCAGCCAGGCAGTCCTTCTTGGCAGGATGCAGGTTCTGGTTACAAGTTTCTTCTCCAGAAAGTGTCTGAGTTGGAAAGGGCAGAGGCCCTGTTTCTGTACCCAAATGTGCCTTTGAAGTGGGGGAGACTTCAAAGAGTGGCTTAGAAGTGCACCAGGTCCCCTTTCTATTCAGTCCTGTGTGCCAGGGTCCCAGTAGGTGGTGTGGCAGTCCTTTGTTTGAGAGCAGGCCCTTCACCCTCCCAGCCCAGGAAGACCCATTCAAAATGCAGATGTATGCAAGTGAGGCTGAGTATATTGTGTTTGAGGTGTGTCTGAGTGAATGCACAAGGAACTGTCAACTAAACCCAGCCAGAGGTGGATTTTAAGGCACAGAAAGATTTAAGTGCAGAGAAATGCTCACTTTCTAAAAGTGGCATTTCTAAAATAGTAATATTAAATCCAACTTCACCAGTCAGCAGGATTTTATATCACTTTTCTGGCCACACTAAATATGACCTTCCTACTCCTTTCAGATCAGCAGCTACCACTCAAACAATGTATGAGGGAAGCCCCAATGTTAGCCAATGAAGGGAGGAGGCCTCACAACAGTGTAAAAACGAATTTAGGAGTTTTACACTGCCAGGACATGTAAACTATATAGGTACATTTCCTGCCTTCTGCCTACACAGCACCCTGCCCTATGGGTTACCTAGGGCATACCTTAGGGGTGTCTTATATGTAGAAAAAGGGGAGTTTTAGGCGTGGCAAGTACTTTTAAATGCTAAGTCGAATTGGCAGTGAAACTGTACACAAAGGCCTTGCAATAGCAGGCCTGAGACAAGGTTAAGGGGCTACTTAAGTGTGTGGCAAAATCAGTGCTGCAGGCCCACTATTAGCATTTAATCTGCAGGCCCTGGGCACATATAGTGCACTCTACTAGGGACTTATAAGTAAATTAAATAGTCCAATTGGGTATGATCCAATCTTATCATGTTTAAAGGGAGAGAGCATATGCAATTTAGCACTGGTTAGCAGTGGTAAATAGTGCAGAGTCTAAAAACCAGCACAAACAGTGTCCAAAAAGTAGAAGGAGGCAGGCAAAAAGTTAGGGGTGACCACCCTAAGGCTGTCAGGTCTAACAATCAGTTCATGGAAGCTTGGGGTCATATCTTCAAGTAGTCATAATGGGACTGATAATATGAAAATGTGTGGATTTAGCAGTGCCTCTTAAGGTAGTGGGGGTTTGTATGGATTTGTTAGAGCATCTTGCTTTTACATTCCACAGTTTTGTAGAGAAATCATGAACGGATATGATAAATCCAAAATATTGATAATTGTTGAGAAGTAAACTTGTCTCTATGTTAGTATACAGGTGTTTTTCACACAGTTGTTGCACAGTCTGAGCCAATGCATGGTCTGTATGTTGATCAGCTGAATCTGAAAAAAATAAAGATATATAAAAAATATTCTGATAACAAACATATGTAGGTATGCAAAGTCAGGCTTTTGAGGAACTAGAAAGCTGTTCAGGCAATCACTGACAAAGAAACAATCATATTTCGGCTGGAATAGTTGACACAACACAATACAGCAAGGGTAGTTGCTGCTCTGCATTGTGTCAAAGTGAGAGAGCAGAAATGCACCATAAATGCACCATATCTGCTAAGATATGACACAGTTCTGCTCTTTCATAGTGCTAGCGTATGTCTGGTTACCTAGTGCTAACACAGGCATCCTTGTGCTATGATGCAGGTGTGCCTGCGTTGTGCACAGAATAGTTTTTGCGCAGGAAAGAGCACCTTCTTCCCAAAAAATGTTTAGACTCTTATTCCTCTTCGAATGTGTATGATAATGTTAAAAGGAGAAATAAAGGTCTGTCTCCTTCAGTAGGTGCACCATTGTTTGCACAAACCCTTCTTTACTGATTATAGTTAATATGGGTTTGCATTAAAATGGGGGGATGCATTAGAATGCCAATTCTCCACCCATGTAACGCCTCCCCAAAGCAAGGTAACACAAGGCATCATGATGTCTTGGTAAATCTCAACATGGAATTTGTGCCAGGGCTGCACCACAAAACTGGCATCTTTACATGAGGGGAGAACATCAGTCTTATTTTCAACAAAGTCATTGTGAAATGTGAAATGCTGAGTAGAGCAACTCATTAGATATTATTATTCCCTTCAAAATAGAAAGCAAAGCAGTGGAGTAAAATCAGCTCATAATGACAATGACAACAAATCATTTTGAAATGGGTTTATGATACAAGCTCCACTTTTTGATTTTCCGATCTATGTGAGGTTTGAACTAACACAATGATGGAATTACCAAATAATCAGAAACAGCAGATGTAATGTCATAATAGTGGCATGCTCACCATCACTGCAGCTAAATTGTATAGTACCAGAAACCTGTTTATTTGAAACAGAGGCTAGATTGTTATCACCAGCTGCCTAAACATGCCCTGTTCTTGATTTATATGTACTGGATGTAGCAATATGTCACCATAGTGCAAGTAACAGACTTAACCTGTTGTCACAAGTCAATCAAAATGTCAACATTACTGAATGCATTCTTATATACTTAGACACTGTAAAGCTAGGTTGAAAATGTCAATTTATGAAGTGTTTTTCGTAATTTCTGAGATCCTATTCCATTCGGTTATAACATTGTCTGTTTACATTAAAGAAAACTCAACCAAATCAGGGTAACATATCTGCTGTCCTGGCTGTCAATGATTACATGTCATGATCACCAGAGTCCATAGCAACTGAGTTTGAATTGGAGTGCTATGTTGTAGTGTCCATCTCAATGCAGTTAGATTGGCAAGCAGTTTAGGCTGGATGCCACTCTGACCTCCCATTGCTCACTCTTAATGATGTTGATAACGCGTGCCTCTATGTCAATTTTATACACATCAGGACTCGTTCTAGGCCGAGGAATCTTTTGACCCAGTGGTGAGACACCGTAGAACAAGATAACTAATAAATTTGTCGAGTAATATATCAATAAGGTCGCTGATATTTACCACCACAATACACTTTACTTTGGATAGACATTAATCAAATTGTCGACGCAACCATGACCTTTCAGCCATGAATAACCACACCTTATGATAGCATTTTATGAGTTTTATTCCCTATTGATTACAATCCAACAACAAAGTGTCAATCTCAAAACCAAGAAACATATAAGCATAATCACAATATGGTAAATGTAATAGGACTTCAATAATGCAAAGATCACAAATATGAGAGCATAACATAAAGTAAACATAGATCAGAACACATAGAATATCATGTAAGTCTTAGTTCAGCATGGTATAATGTCGGTCAAGTCAGTTTGTGTCAGTCAGGGAGATTTACCTAGTCTAGCCTCTAATTAGCATTGGCATGTTGGACTTCATGCAAAACAATTTAGAACATCAATTTGGAAAACATCTAAACTATGGTCTCTAATCAAAATACAGGAGTTGGTACCTAGAAAGGAAAAGCAAATTTACAATAGCATTGTCATATTTACCCTGCAAGGATTAAGTCAGCACACAGGATCAGTCTTCGTCTTCAGGACATCAGTTAGATCGCCGTCAGTCTACTTCGTCTAAGGGACAGGGGTCACTTCCCTCATAAGGAGGAAAAGTGTAAAGGGCCAGTCTATGGATGAGGATGGTTTGTTTAAGTCTCAAATCACCAAACAGAGTGACAGAGTTTCTGGATGCAATCGATATCATTCCCTACCTAGTTCTAACGACCCTTCTGTGTCATGAGTTTTTATCCCTTTTTCGCAGTACCTTTCCCCAAAATTCTATTGGATATTCGCTATACCCACTATCTTTAGCCTATCAAAATATACATTAGGTAATCCAAATTTTCACCCCACGATAATTTATAACACTTTGATTGGTCTTTGTAATTGACGTCTTCGGAGGTGGCACATCCGGAGGGTGTCATCGCCTTGACACGTTTCTCAGGTCAAAAGTTCTCTTTTCCATGGTCAAATGTCCTTGAATACTTCTACTTTTGTTGCAAACTGTATAGAGTCTATTGCAAAAACAGCTAATATGCAGATGGGAAGAAAACCATTATTGTTACATGAAACGAAGAAAAAGAACAAATGCTGGGTCATGGCCCTTTGCGAGTCAGCACACTGGAAAACAGAAAATATGCTTTAATATGAGTTACACGGCTAAATCTTTAACTTAAGGCCTATAAGATTTTCAATGCAATATCGTAAATAGTAATATAAGCTTGATTAATCATATCACAAACAAGTTTACTCTTTATTGTCATTAGTTCAGTCTATCATAGTCGTAATTCAAATGCACGTTAAGCAAATAACTAATTATTGTGCTTTCTATGTGCAGTATTGTAAAGCATTTCACTTTAATATACGTATTGTTTAAACTGCGCTCTCTCAATGTATTCCTTGGACAGCTCTTCCTATCTTGCCCTGCCACATAGGAATCCTCTGTAGTGCTGATGCATGTAATCTTCATCCAATCGTGCATCATATTCGGTCAGCCACTGGTCAATCCGTGCCCATACCTCCTGGAATCCATGAAAATAGGTCTTGTCTACTGTCAGGTTTTTAATCTTGCCAGGAATAGCATTATGGACCAGAGTCCACCCTTCCTGAGTCTTTGCTTTATTGCATACAAAACGTTGTGCTGCTCTTCAACTGCATCTATGGAGTCTGGTAAAAGCAACTCTTTAGCCTTTTCAGTCCTGAAGAGGCCCCTGTGTGCTCACTCTGGGGTGAATATGGAAAAAAAGACCTTTTGCTGAGACCACTGGAAAGAACCGCTTCAGAAGGAATTTCTCCATTATGGAACCCATGGCATGCTCAGGAGAACCCGCAATGCAGACATTTTTACAGTGGAAGCAACCTCTAGCATCTTCCACACAGTAATCTAGGAATCCTCTCTGTTCACATAGGTTTTCGATGTAGGCTTTGTTAACGCGACCCTTTATGATACACATTGGGACTCGTTTTAGGCCAATGAATCTTTTGACCCTGTTGAAAGACACCTTAGGACGAGGTAAATGATTAACATGTCAATTAATACGTCTATAATATCATCAATATTTATTACCACAATGCACTTTACTTTAGTCAATGACATTTAGTTAAACTCAAGACACCACCATGACCTTTCAGTCATGAATAACCACACCAGTTTAGTATAAATTTAGTGATATTTATTCCCTATTGGTTACAATACTACTAGCAAGTTTATTAGTCTCAAAACCAAGAAACACAATAGCATAGTAACAATATGGCAACTCTGATAAGATTTCATCAAAGCAAGAATCGCAAACATTAGAATATAACACACTGTCAGCATAGATTATTCTAAACAGATTATATGAGTGCATTGTTCAACAAAGCATAGACTCAGTCATTTGTCTATTTGCGTCCTTTTAGTGAACCCCTCTCAACTAACCTCTAATTAGCATTGGTATGTTGGGCTTCATGCAAAACAATTTAGTAACATCAATTTGGAAAATATCTAGCTATGGTCTCTGTCAAAAGAAAAGCAGTTTGTACCTAGAAAGGAAAAGCAAACAGACAATCACAATTTAATTGTCATATAGTTACCTTGTACATAATGTTAATATACACTGTTGCATTTAACCAAAAATGTTACTACAGGCAGGGTGAATTTCATGAGAACGGATCTACTACAGTTACATTCAACTTCATGTCCTTTAGCAAGTCAGCACACTGCACATTAGAAAAATACATTTAATATGAAAGTCAGGCAGCTAGGCCTTTATTAACAATCTAATACATTTAGCCTTTCAACATTAACATAAAATCACAATTTAATAAAACATTTCACCATTATTAGTCAGTTTCATTAGACCCCGTTAATATTGATGGCCACTCCCCGTGGGCACATTTCAAGCGCACATTTTAGCAAAACATGTTAATACAGTTTCTATGCAGCATTATTATACAGTAGTTCATAAACATCTCATGTTAATATAGATTATATAAGATACGCTCTCTCAGCTTTCATCTCTGTGACTTCAGAGTTCAGAGCAGTCAACTGAGATTTCATTTCAGGACACTCCCAGGCCTTTCCTGCATATGTCAAGATACTGTTTGCACTTTGGCAAAAGGTTGAGCGCCTTGTAAATGTCACCAGAACAAAGATATGGCAATATAGAACCATTTTACGTGTTAACTTTTATTGATTTCGAATTTTACATATTTATGTTTGTGAATTTAGCTTTGAACAATGGATTTCTTCAAAGTACAGCCTAATACTGACTTCAGTTATAATGTTTAGGTCTTTTTTTTTCACCCATTAATAAATTGTTGATAAATATTCAATAGCAGTATTGAACAGATATATTATTAACAAATATTTTTTTGTTTTTGATTAATAAGAAAATGATAGAAAAATTAAACATAGAAAAATTAATGTGCACATTTGAAAATGTGCCCAAAAAGATTGACAGCCAGTTTATACAAAGTTGTACTAAAAAAATAAAAAATGCATGAAATATTGAAAACGTGCAACAATAATGTAATAAAATGTCATATTAAGATCTATAATGTTTTGCATTATATTGTAGAGCCAACTTAGCCAAAGTTGTGGCCTAGTTTTGCCAGGCCTCGGGCAGCAGCAGAATAATCATGTACTGTAGAGAAGCAAAATGTGTTGAACTGTCCCTGAACTACTGAATGTTAATAAAGTCTGCTTAGCTAGAATTTTCTGCAATGTACAGATGAACAGGCGATGATGGGATCATATTGATACATAGACTGTGTAGAGTAGACTGAATGTACTTACCCAGTACTCAAACAATAAAGACACTGACTGGAGGAGAAGACGCAACATTTTCGATATCTGATAAGCCGGATGATGAGGACATCGTACAGTGAACCAATCAACGAACTAAGAACTGCGTAATTCTAGAACTTATAGATTAATAAAATAAGCATTATTGGTTAGGGTAATAACTGGTGATTAAATGAAAAATTAGGAATTAGGGGATGGACTGAGTAACCTTAATAAAATATCATGTCAAAGGGGAGAAATTTCAGAATTGAGGGAGACTTTAGAGGCAGATGATCGGGGAGAGACCTTTGCCGAAATTGATGTGAGATTCTGCCATTGGGCTCATGCTCTTGAGAGCCTGATGCGTTGCTGATCGATTGATGACCTGAAGACGAAGTCCGACTGTTGCTGATCCATTCCGTGGATAAGTAGCTATGACAATGTGACTGATTAACTTTTGTTCCTTTTCTTTCTAGGTACCAACTTTGCTGTATAAAAGTTTCTCTCTCAACTAGATGTTTTCTAAAATTCATGTTCCAAATTATTTTCGCATGAAGTCCCACATGCTAATGCTAATCTGGGTTAAGTAAGGTTCCTTAGGATGACGTCGACAGTGACAAATGATTGACAAACTGATTGCTGAACTCTGCTATTAATGTTGATTTATTCATTTTTGTTAGTTTATGCTGAAGCATTAGAGAATATGTTTTCTCAAGTTCTGATTAGATTATGTTATTGGTGGTCACTAATGAACTAATTCTGAGTTGATTGAATAAAGTTTGAATTAACCATATGGATTAGAATTGTAACTAATAAGGAAATACAAATTGTTAAACTGCATATTGAGTTGTGGTTATTCGTGAAATGTTGATATAATTGACAAATGATTAATGTTTTTCATAGAGATTATTGATTGGTTGCATTGATTATTGATAGTATTGGTAACTACATGGCTAGGATACTCCATGCAAGTCAAAATATTCATTGGCCTCTACGTGTCCCCTTGTAAGTTTACTTACTAAGGACCAGGCGCGCTAGCAGTTTTTAGTACCAGCTTGATGGTTAGTTTCCTTGGAGAACTAGTTATGTGGTGATTAATGGTTATGGTGGTAGCTTGAGTTAGAGTTCGTCGTTCATTATTATTGTGATTTGGATTTTATTTTTTCGAAATGGCAATTGTAGCAAGCATGATGAGCTCCTTAAGCCCAGAAATGACTTTCCCAGGTCCAGGATCCCGCTTGTAAAGTTGGGTATGTTCTCGGCGTTCTAGTGATAGTGTGAAAGTGGTAGATTGCACTTGAAAAGGCTTATGCAAATCGCAGGTGAATTGTGCCGTATGTGAGGTAAAGTAGGGAGTCTGCGTACTCGAGTTGAGGTTTAGTAGGAGTGTGCGCACTCCACAGTATGAGAGTGGGGAAGTCTTTGAACGTCATATGTGTGTGGCGCTTTGTGCTAAAAAATTGTCCACGAGGTTGTTGGTGATGTACGGACCCTGCACGGTTTAAGACTCCGGAGTATATTGACAAGTGTAGGAGACACTTGGTTATATGTTGTAATCTGTCTGGTTTAGTAGGTTGATAGGGTGTGGTCAACAAGTCAGTGTGTAAGTTAAGTGAGTAAGGGAAATTTTCAACTGAGATTTGGCGAGTCATATGTGCACCAGGACAGACCCATTAAACAGTTGAGAGTAAAATTTGCGGGTCGAATTTTGCTTGCGAATGAGGGAGACTGAGAAAGAGGAATAGCTGCATGAGTGAAAGGGTCATCAGTGAAAATCCGTGAGGTCTCTGAAGCGATTGTGTACCTTCCTGCAGTAAACCAGCAGGTTTGTTTTGCTTATTGTTTTTTTGTTAGTGCTCGCAATAATTTTTCAATAGTTCTGTGTGAATCGAAGATCAGTAGGACAAAGCCGCAAGACTTTGTCAGCCGCAGTGTGTGAGTGTGATGTCAGAGTGAGCCGTGCTGGTATAGGTTGGTTAGTGAGAAGAGTCGCAAGCGGAGTGGCAGCTGTCTGTAAGAGGCAATTGGTTGAGAAAGCGGGTGAAGGAAATCTTGGGAGTAAAAGTCATTTCCTTATTGAATCGAAATAAATACAACAGAGAAGATGAAGTTTTTCAAAGCGTTTAGGAGTGCCAGGAAGGGCGATACATACATTAAGGCGACAGTGAAGGAGCCAGCCCCACCGGAAAATTCTACGGCGTTTATTATGATGGATTATTGAGGTGTTGTGCCATGTCTTTGGTTAAAACAGTGGTGCAAATTGACAGTGAAACAGGGAGCTTTAGCGTTTCCGGAGCATGGAAAGTTTAATTTGAGAATTTTGGATCAGTTGTGAATGACACTGTATGAGACAAAGCCGCTTCCGAGGCCGGCACAGTTTGAGGCATTAGCAGTTAGGGAGCTCATAGCAAGACAGCAGCAAGAAATGAAATTCCAGAGGAGAATAAGGAAGGTAGAGAAGTCTCTAGCAGAGGCAAGATGGGATGGGGAACAGAAGAAGTGGAGAATGGCGACATTGTAGGGGGTTAAGTTATTTCCTGCAATTACAGAAGAAGATGAGTTAGAAGAGACATAGGATACAAGCAAGGGTGAAAAGAGTTCAGGAGGTAAGAAGAAGAAAAAGACTTATGTGGAAGAAGAGGATTCAGATGTTGAGGATCTTATTACTCAGGTGTTGAGGGATCGACCTCCACCATATGCGACACATGAAGGGGGTCCAAGTACTAGTTCTGCTCCAGCTGCCCCAGCTCAAGTGTCGTGGACAGCAGGACCAGTGCAGATAGAAAATGGACAGGTACAAGAGGTAGTGCAGAGTACTCCTAATGTTGTGACTACTTTGGTGGTCCAAGCACGGATGCACCCACCACCGATACAGAGAATGTATCCAGAAGTACGAATTCTTGAGACAACTTCTAACTTAGTGGTTGCCACGGAGCAAGTGGTTCTCAGGCCAATGCTAGTTCAGACTGAGCCGTCTCCAACGTTATTGCCTCAGGCACAGTCACATGGTTTACCGAAGTTTACAGCAATGACAGGGACACAGTCAGATGTAACACCTGTGATGAACCAGAGTATGGAAGTACTCCTTCCACAAAATGCGGGTGTCAGGGCGGCACCAGATGCAATATCGTTGCTGATTACTGTTGGTCCAGTGGTACCATTGTTTGCACAAAAGAATCCGATTGCAGGAGAACTGGGTGAAATGTCACAGAGCCTCGTGAGGAGGGGGATGAGAGATCATGTGCAGGTAATATTATCTATGAGACAGACCTTTGCTGGATCTAGGCCGTTAGTGGACCTTAGTCCACTTGTTGCATGACCGGATGCGGTAAATGGCCCAAGTGTAAGACAGACCTTTGCTGGATCTAGGCCGTTAATGGACCTTAGTCCACTTGTTGCGGTAAATGGCCCAAGTGTAAGTCAGAGCTTGAAGCTTTTGACACTGCAAACCCCAGGTGCAGTGGTACAACATCTCGTTACAGGGATTGACAGCACAGCAGTTAAATGAGTGGTAAGACAGTCTCAATACTCCCTGAAATACATCCAAGGGTGAAGAGCATATTAATTGTGCCAGACTGGCTATAGAGATAATGAAACTAGTTGAGGGATCACTGGGAGTGAATAGGTTAGAATCCTATACAGAAGAAGAGCTGAGATATTTGTGTCCAAGAATTATGAAAGAAGTGGGCAAGATACATCAGAAATTTAAAGACTTGCCAGATACACATGAAATAGAAATTGAGAAAACAAAGCACTGGAAGAGGAGCTATAGGTTAGATTTTGAGGCAAAAGATTTTGAACACATGAGGTCAGTAGGGATGAAAGCGCATCTCAGAGAGTTATTACAGAGTGCTCAAATTTGGGGAGCATTAGAGAAGGGGGAAGGCAGATGGGCAAAGAAGAAGGATAAACTGAAACTAGATTAACAAGAAGGGTCTGAAAGTGTTCAGAAAGAAAAGAATCCATTAAATATTTGACCAAAGAGAGAAATTCCAGGAGGGCAGTTTGTTCATGTCCCTTGGCACAGAAGTGATATTTTGTCGTTCACAAATGATTATCCAAAACTGAGAGAGAAACTGGTTGAGTGGTACCAGTAGACAGACAGATTTGTTAAACTTTCTAAATGTCTGTGGGAAGACTTGAATACTCTGTTGGAGATAGTGTTTCCAGCTGATTTATGGGTTGAGTGCAAGAGAACAGTGGATTGGCCAACAAGTGAACTGGAAAGGGCTAGAGTCACAGGTGCACCATCACCTGAAGTAATGAAACATTATTTTCAGGTGATTGAGTTCCTGAAGATGAGAATTTCACCTTAAAATATTGATTGGCAGAGAACTGACAGGACAGTGAAGGAAGTAAAATAATTGATACATACCTGCAAACTTCGTACTTGTATAGCGCTCTTTTACCCTGAGGGCATCTTGGCGCTTTTACACATACCGCTGTGGAACCCTTCCTGGCTTTCCCTGTGAAGTGCCCACTCCTGGGCACCCCCAAGGTGAAGCCAGGCATCCCTAGCGCTGTTGGGGCGATTAAGCAAGCTATTTCCCAGAGTTACAGAGTGGGACCCCATGATTAGATTGGCACCGACGCGAGAGTTATCAGGTCTGAGGAAATTGAGCCCAAAACACACCGAGGCAGGAATTGAACCCTAGTCCCAGGTCACAACTCTGCATCAGGGTCTGCTGCTCTAACCATTGAGCCACACTCCTACTATGAGAGAATGCTGAAAGCGTTCAAGGAATACAGTGATAAGGAAGCAATTGAGCCGAAAGACATGTTGCACTTTGTGTTCAGGTTTGTGGAATGATTAAGACCTGAACAAGGTCAGATGATTAAGTGTCATTTGATATGTTGGCAAGCGAAACCGATTGATAAGGTATGCAAAATACTGTAGTGATGAGATGGAGTTGAAGCAGAAAAAGTTGAAGGTGAAGGCTCAAACAGGAGTGCAAGGAGCTTTAGTGCAACAGGTACCACAGCAGCAGGGAACTGGTATGTTCAGGTGAGAGGTAGGGGTCGTGGAATCAATATGAATCGTGGTCCGGATTTGAGTACTGTACTGGTTCAAAATGATGTGCAAGGGATGAAAAAGATATCACCATGTCATCTTTATGGAAACGTGGGACACTGAAAGCGGGAGTGTCCGTTGATGGTGCAGGATGGTGTTGTTCAGCAAAGTGGTGATGTCAATACATTTCAAACTGTGAAAGTCCCTAGAATGAGAGGACTTAATCTGAATCTTCAGAATCAAGTGCAGAGTTTTCAATCCATGCAGCAGGTGCAAATGCCTTGTGCGCACGTGACACAGTTACAACCAATGCAGCAGCAGGTTCCTATGGTACCTAGACAGCAAATGCAGATACCTCAAGCCCCAATGGAACAGCAACAGATGATGCTTACTCAGCAGGTCACAGGTCAGAGGCAAGACAGAAGTAGTGACACAGTGCACCAATTCCCATTACATAGTGAGAGTGAAATAAATGATGAATGGATGAGTATTAGTTTGGATGAAGAGCCTTGTATGCTTGCAGCTTCATTAGAAGTAGATCAACAAGGACCTTTTGTGAAAGGAAAGGTGATGGGTCACAGGGTCTCATTTTTAGTGGACACAGGAGCTATGCGCTCTACAGTAAGAAGTTACAAACTTACGTCTTTCAGGCAGCATGGTTCAGGTTGTGGGAGTAGTGAACAGACAGTTGATAAATACAATTACAGATCCAGTACAGGTAAAGATTGGCAACTTCCAGGGACTACATAAGTTTGTAGTTTGTGACTCGAGTCCAGTATCCCTACTGGGAAGGGACTTATTGTGCAAGACCAGATGTTGATTAATTGTTCATCTGCTGGAATAGCAGTTCAGAGAAATAGTGATGATGAGGAAGAACAAACTCCTGAAACTGAGAATGAAAGCATTAATGAAGAGTACCCGTTGATTGAGTTTTCCCCGATGTTTACTGTGAAAGAATTGTATGCAGACATGCAGGGAACCGTGCAGGAAAATGTGTGGGACCTGACAGGTAAAGAAGTGGGTTTGATCAAGGGAGTGGAGCCGATTAAGATCACTTTGAAACCGAATGTAGTGTTTCCGCAGCTTCCACAGTATAACATGGCACAAGATTTTCTGATGAAAGTGGTGCAGATAATTGGAGATTTTCAGAAACAAGGGGTTTTGAAAGAACTGTTGAGCAGTACATGTAATTCACCGATAATGGACTTAAAGAAGCCGTGTGGGAAAGTGCGCATTGTGCAAGAGTTACGAAAAGTGAATGACATGGTGGTTAAGTGTTGTTCTCTAGTGCCGAACCCAGCAGTAATATTGTTTCACATTACATGCGATTCAGAGTGGTTCATAGTGGTTGACTTGTCACAAGCTTTCTTTTCTGTGCCTCTTCATGAGGATAGTCAGTTTCTTTTTAGTTTCAAATTCCTAGACAGAGTCTACAGCTGGTGCAGGCTTCCTCAAGGGTATACGGAGTCACCGTCTCTGTTCAATCAGATCTTGAAAAAGAATTTGGAGTCATTGGAACTCTGGTACCAATAGACTCTAGTGCAGTACTTTGACGACTTACCGATTGCGTCGAAGAGAAGGGACGAGTGTAAGTACGACTCAGTTGCCCTGTTGAACCATTTGGGAACATTTTGATATAAAGTGTCACCTTTGAAATTGCAGTATTGTCAGAAATCAGTGAAATACCTGGGTCACCAAATTGAAAAGGGGTCAAGGAGTATTTCCAGAGAGAGGTTTACAATGATACTGCAGAGAAGTCCTCCGACTTCACAGAGAGATGTCAGAATGTTTCTGGGAATGGTAGATTATTGTCGTCAGTTGATTCCAAATTTTGCTGAGATTGCCAAGCCATTGCAGCAGCTGACACATAAGGAGGTTACAGATCGCATTACACTAGACCACGATCAGATGAAAGCATTCACTGAGTTGAGAGAGAGTTTGTGCAGAGCTCCAGTGTTGGGAATGCCAGATTACACGAAGCCACTCACATTGTTTTGCCATGAACGTGATGCTTGTTCTTTGTCTGTCTTGACACAAGTCCATGGAGGTGCTTATCGCCCAGTAGCCTATTTTTCAGCTACCTTGGACCCAGTCGCAGCAGCCTTACCAGGTTGTCTATGTGCCATTGCCGCAGTTGGTCAAAGCCTTTCTCAATGTGAGGGAGTAGTGATGGGATACCCTCTGACGGTAATGGTACCTCATTCTGTTGAGATTTTACTGACAAGGATGAAAACTCAGTATTTTACTGGTGCCAGACTGACAAGGTATGAGATGAGTATTGTAGGTGCTCCAAATGTAACTTTGAATAGATGTACAGTGCTGAACCAGGCAACATTACTTCCAAGTGATACTGTTGAAATTGAAAAGGAGGAAGTCATTGAGCATGATTGTCTTGAGCTAATTGAATTGTGCACAAAACCAAGACCGGGCATCAGAGATACACAATTGGAAGAAAATTACCAAATTGTCTTTGTGCTGGCTCATGACTCAGAGATGGTACAGGGGCATTGAGAGCAGGATATGCTGTATCCACAATCACAGGTACATTGGAAGCTTCCTGGTTTCGAGGTGTATATTCTGCACAAGTAGCAGAATTGGTAGCTCTTACTAGAGCGTGCCATGCTTCTGAAAGACAGAGAGTCACAACCTAGTCTGACAGCCAATATGGATTTGGAATTGTTCATGATTTTGGTCAATTGTGGGCACAAAGAGGTTTCTTGACCTCTACTGGTTCACCAGTAGGAAATGGCGACAGAATAAAAGAATTGCTGTATGCCATACAGTTGCCTGAAGAAATTGACGTGGTAAAATGCAGTGCACATCTAAAGACAGAGGACTACATCTCACTGGGAAATGGACATGCAGATCAAGTTGCAAGGTTTTGTGCATTGAACTGTATATCATTCAAAGACAAGTGAGAACTGATGTCAGAAGAAGATAACTCATGTAGAAGTTTTGCATTGAAAGTGATCGATACTTTGGAAGAATTGAAAACATTGCAAAGTAATGTTGACAAAGAAGAGAAACAACTTTGGTCTAAATTAAAATGTGTCCAAAGACTTGATGAGATTTGGGTTTCTGAGGAGGGTCAGATTGTCCATTGCAATAGTTTATTGTCACAAATGGCCCGTTATTATCATGGTCAGGCACACTTTGGGAGGGATGCTATGGTTCGATTGTTTAATATCGACTGGTTGAATCCTAAATTTAGGCAGGCGGCAGTGCCAGTATGTCATCGCTGTATAAATTGTCAGCAGCTAAATGTGGGAAAAATGGTGAATGTGAGCCATATTGGAAGAGCAGGAGGTCCATTCAGCAGAATGCAATTGGATTTCCTTGAGATGCCTGCATGTGGAGGTTTGAAGTATGTGTTTGTGTGCGTTTTTAGTCACTGGATTGAAACATACCCTGCAAGAATAAATGACAGTCTCACAGAAGCAAAGCTGTTGCTTGGGGAGTTGATACCACATTTCGGGTTTCCAACCTTTTTAGAATCAGATAGGGGAACCCACTTCAACAACGAAGTGATTAAACTCTTATGCGCAGCACTAAACACCGAGCAAAAGTTGCATTGTAGTTACCGTCCTGAAGCATCAGGAGTAGTGGAAAAGATGAATGGAACCCTGCAATCAAGAATTGCAAAGATGTGTGCAGCTACGAATCTGACATGGCCAGATGCATTGCCTTTGGTGTTGATGTTGATGAGAATCACACCTGACAGGAATCCTCATGGGCAGAGCAATGAGATTACCCGCATTTTTCCAGCCAAAGCACTTCTGAATATTACAGATGATTTGGTTTTGGACTACTGCAAGGGTCTGGCTGATGTGGTTCGCTCTTTCTCTCACCAGATGCAGGCCACCACCTTGCCACCCATCCATGATCCAGGGCACAATTTGAGAGCCGGAGACTGGGTCGTTGTCTGAAAACATGTTCGTAAGACGTGCTTAGAGCCACGCTGGAGAGGTCCATATCAGGTGGTCCTGACAAGTACGACAGCTGTGAAGTGTGCAGGACTTCCGAACTGGATAGATGCGAGCCATACAAAGAGAGTGGTATGTCCACAATCAATCAATCAATCAAATCATTTCTTAAGCACACTACTCATCCGGAAGGGCCTCAAGGCCCTGGGAGGGGGGTAGGGGAACCGGTTACTGCTCGAAAAGCCATGTTTCAAGGTGCTTTCTGAAGGTTAGGAGGTCCTGGGTCTTGCGTAGGTTGGTGGGGAGGGAGTTCCAGGTCTTGGCAACAAGCTGGAGAAGGATCTGCCACCAGAGGTGGTGCGTTGGATACAGGGGACTGTAACGAGGGCGAGGTCGGCGGAGCTGTCGAGTTGGTATGTGGAAGTTTACTCGTTCGTTGAGGTAGGTTGGTCCAGTGTCGTGGAGGGCTTTGTGAACGTGGACAAGGACATTGAAAATGATCCTTTTGTTGATGGGAAACCAGTGTGGGGATCTGAGGTGGGTGGATATGTGTTTGTGGCGAGGGAGGTTGAGGATGAGAAGTAGTGCGGCTGCGTTCTGGATTCTCTGGAGTTTTCTTTGAAGCTTGGCTGTGGTCCCTGTGTAGAGGGCGTTGCCGTAGTCCAGTCTGCTGCTAATGAGGGGGTGGGTGACTGTTCTTCTTGTTTCTGAAGGAAAACATTTGAAAGTCTTGCATAGCATGCGAAGGGTGTTGAAGCAGGAGGATGATATATTGTTGATTTGTTGGGTCATGGAGAGAGATGAGTCCAGCACGATGCCTAGGTTGCGTGCATGGGTGTTGGGTGTTGGGGGTGGTCCAAGGGTTGTGGGCCACCAGGAGTCGTTCCATGCTGTCTTGTTGGGGCCAAAGATGATGATCTCTGTTTTGTTTGAATTCAATTTGAGGTGGCTTGCTGTCATCCATTTGGCGATGTCGAGGAGTCCGGTGTACAGGTTAATCTTGGCGTTGGCTGGGTTCCTGGTGAGGGAGATGATGAGCTGGGTGTTGTCAGCGTGTGAAATGATGGTGATGCCGTGGGGGCAGAGGATGTTGGTGAGAGGAGCCATGTAGATGTTGAAGAGGGTGGGGCTGAGGGAGGATCCTTGGAGGACCCCACAGATGATCTTGGTGGCTGTAGACTGGAAAGGAGGGAGGCAAACTCTTTGGGTTCTTTCGGAGAGGAAGGAGGTGAGCCAGTCCACGGCCTTGTGGCGAATTCAGGTGTTGAAAAGGTGTGCGCGGAGGGTTTGGTGGCACACAGTGTCAAAAGCTGCAGAGAGGTCTAGGAGGATGAAGGCGACGGTCTCGTCCTTGTCCGCTCTGGTCCTGATGTCATCTGTGCAGGAGATGAGGGCGACCTCTGTGCAGTGGTTCTTGCGGAACCCAGACTTGGAGGTGTTGAGTATATTGTTTTCTTCTAGGAAGCGAGACAGTTGTGCGTTTACTATCTTCTCAGCGACCTTTGCGGGGAAGGGGAGAAGAGAGATGAGTCGGTAGTTTGTGAGGTCTTCCGGGTCTGCTTTGGGTTTTTTGAGAAGAGCGTTGACTTCGGCATTCTTCCAAATATCTGGTAACGTTGCGCGGTTGAAGGAACTGTTGATGACGGCACAGAGCTGGGGAGCTATTATTTGGCTAGCCTTATTGAAAATGTGGTGGGGCAAGGGTCAGTTGGGGATGGAGTTCATGGTTTTGCCGATTTCTTAATCGTTGGTGGGGGTCCAGGTGTTTAGTCGGTTGGTGCGTCAGGGTGTTGTGGTGTTGGTTGTGTCAGTGGTGGTGATGATGGGTGCTGATGATGTGAAGCTGTCCTGTATGTCTGCGATTTTGTGGTGGAAGCAGATGGAGAGGGAGTTGCAGAGGTTTTGGGAGTGTGGAGGGTCGATGGTGCTGGATTTGGGTTTGGTGAGTTCTTTGACGATGGCAAAGAGTTCCTTGCTGTTGTGTTTGCTGTTGTCTGTGCGTTCTTTGCAGAAGGACAGTTTGGTGTTCCGGATTAGTTGGTGGTGTTTGTGCATGGTTTTGAGGGCGGAGAAGTTGCTCATTAAGGGTTCTTGGCACCAGGTTTTCTCAATTTTTCGGCATGCTCATTTGGAAGACTGGAGTTCTGTGGTGAACCAGGGGGCGGTCTTAATGGTGCAGGTGTTGTTGTTTGTTTTCAAAGGGGCGAGAGTGTCGGCGCAGGTTTCTAGCCATTGTGTGAGGTTGTGGGCGGCGGTGTTGGGGTCGTTGGTGATGGGAGGTGGAGCTTGTACGAGGTTGGAGATCAGGTGTTCTTTGGAGATCTTGTTCCACTTGCGGTAGGGTGTAGTGTATTGTTGGTGGTGGGTTTCATGAAGGAGAAGTCGACGCAGTGGTGGTCAGTCCAGTGGAGTTTGGTGGTGTGAGTGAAGGTGATGTGGCTGCTGGAGGTGAAGATGGCGTCTAGCGTGTGTCCCGCTTAATGGATGGGTGAGGTGACCAGTTGCTTGAGGCCGAGGTTCGTGAGGTTGTCCAGCAGGGTTGTGGAGTTGCAGTCATGGGTGCTTTCCAGGTGAAAGTTGAGGTCACCAAGGGGTATGTAGTCTGTGGACGTGAGGGCATTGGAGCTGATGGTGTTGGCGATGGTGTCACAGAATGGGGGGCGGGGTCCTGGTGGTCTGTAGATGAGGGTTCCTCTAAGGGTGGCGTTGTTGTTGCTGTGTATTTGAAAGTGTAGGTGTTCTGCATTGTCTAGGGTGTCGCTGGTGTTGGTGAAAATTTTGATGGAGTTTTTGTGTATTATGGCAATACCTCCTCCTGGTTTGTTGGTGAGGTCTCTACAGGTGATTTTGTATCCTTCTGGGATGGTTATGGTGATGTTGGGTTCTGATGAGGGGGTTCATCCATGTTTCAGTGAGGAAGGCAATGTCAGGAGAGTTTGTGGTGAGCAGGTCCCAAAACTCAATGGCGTGCTTGTGGACGGAGCGGGTGTTAAGGAAGATGCAGTTAAGGTGATTGCGGGGTTTGGTCTTGTTGCGGAGCTTGTTGGTGTTGCTGGTGTTAGTGTGAGTGCAGGAGAAATGGCGTGAGTAGCATATGAAAGGTCCGTGTGTGTGTTTGGGGTTGGCCTGGGCGCAGGTGGAGTGTTGGCCTGGGTTGAGGGCAAGAAGTTCTGTTGAGGAGTAGTGGTGCTTCGGGGGTCGGAGAAGCGTGGACCAGGGGGGCGGGCGCTGGGTGCGGTCCAGGTGCGGACGGGAGCAGACAGGCTTGCATCTGGCTCCCCAGCGGCACGCCCGCACAGCGGCCGCCATTAAGAAGGGGAGGTGGGAGGGAGGGGCAGCTGGGAGGCAGGAGGCGGGAGAGGAGTGTCCAATGGGGGCGTGAGGGGGGCGGGCCGCAGGGGACGCAGCTGCAGGGATTAAGGAACCGGCAAGAGCCAGGAATAAAACGGGCACAATTGAAGCACAAATATGATGCAGAGCACAAAATGGGCATGGGGAAAGTCAAAAACAGTTCTAAAAACAAAAAAACTAAATACAGAGAACGAAATACAAGCTATGGAATGAAATACTAGACACACCTACCACTAGGCACCAGGAATGAGGCGCAGGCAAGTGCCTGCGGGTGGTGGAGGACCTCAAACTTCTCTTGTAGCAGAAAATGGCAGGGTCAGGGCACGGAGGCAGGCTGGTGGAGCCGAAGTGTACTCCTGGCCTAAAGCAGGTCAGGGGGTTACACTAGGCGCTGCGCAGCAGGCTTCATTAAGAAGGGGAGGAGCAGCTGGGTGGCGGGAGAGGAGTGTCCAATGGGGGCGCGAGGGGGGCGGGGCCGCAGGGGACTCAGAGGGAGGGATTAAGGAACCGTTCAGAGCCGGGAAGAAAAACGGGCCCAATTGAAGCGCAAATACGAAGCGGAGCACAAAATGGGCACAGGGAAGGTCAAAAACAGTTCTAAAAATGAAAAGCTAAATACAGAGATTGAAATACAAGCTATGGAACGAAATACTAGGGCACGGAGGCAGGGTGGTGGAGCCGAAGTGTACTCCTGGCCTAAATCAGGTCAGGGGGTCACACTAGGCGCCATGCAGCGGCCACCATTAAGAAGGGGAGGGGGGAAGGAGGAGCAGCTGGGAGGCGGAGAGGAGTGTCCAACGGGGGCACGAGTGGGGCGGGGCCGCAGGGGATGCAGCAGAAGGGATTAAGGAACGGGCGAGAGCCGGGAAGAAAAACGGGCACAATTGAAGCTCAAATACGAAGCGGAGCACAAAATGGGCACAGTTGAAGTCAAAAACAGTTCCAAAAACGAAAAACGAAATACAGAGAACGAAATACAAGCTACGGAACAAAATACTAGACACGCCTACCACTAGGCACCAGGGATGAGGTGCAGGCGGGTGCCTGCGGGTGGTGGAGGGCCTCGAACTTCTCTTGCAGCAGCAAACGGCTGGCTCAGGGGCACGAGGCAGGCTGGTGGCGCTGAAGTGTACTCCTGGCCTAAAGCAGGAGCATGAAGAAGCCTGGTTGAGAGCACCAGCAACAGCGAAACAGGTTGCCGCACCTGAACCAGAAAAAGAGCCAAGAGAGCCTGAAATTGAACAAGAGCTTTTGGAAGATGGTTCTATCACCCCTGTAAGAGACAAGAATGAAGAATTTCATGAGGTTGCAGAGGAATCAATCTCAATGGATACAGCAGGAGAGCCTAGTTCAGCAGAGGTTCTCCCAGAAACAGACAGTGCTGAAAAGCAGACAGAGCAAGTGCCAGACCAAGAGGGGGAAAGAGTTGAGAAGGATCAAAGTCAAATTGATCCAACTCCTCTTGAGTCCATTGCGGGTCCATCAAGAGAAAACACCATAGAGAAGGAGAAGAGTCCAATCTTGAGAAGAATATTGACAGAAGGATCAAGAAAAGGAGATAATTAGCCTGAGTCACAGATAGGGAAGAAAAAGGAATTGGTCATAAACGAAACAATAGAGGAAGAAGTAGATACTACGAGAAAAGAAGAATTAAGTGAAGGAGAACTAAGTGGTGATCGAAAGTTGAAAAGAAATAGAATAGCAAGTTGATGTTGCGCAGGTCCTGAATGGGCGTATGCAACTACAAACGAATGGCAACACGAGTTTATGACTTTTTGTTTTGATAGAGAGGTTCCGAGTCAGTACCTGAAGGTGATCAAGCAGTTGAATTGTTGAGCTAATTTGGAGAAAACCCTAAAAAGACTGTTGAAAAATAAATCGGAGGAGACATTGATAACCTGATGTGACATTGAAAACCGGATGTGACAAGCTGCTAATCGATTTTTGACAAAAGAAGAGTGGTTCCTGAATGTAAAACTGAATTGTGAGAGAATAATTTTTTCCTTTTTGATTTTTACTGCACTTTATATAAGAGTGTTATCTCTAACTAAAAATTGGGGCGAGCCCTTATCCATTGATCTTTGGCCAGCTTGTCTTTGTTGCACTGAAACCATTGAATATTTTATGTTCTTTTGTCCCGCTTACACGACCCCTAGGTCAAAATGGATTTGCGGAACCTGCCGAGATCTGGGCTTGAGGCAGTGTTTTATAGCTATTAGGATTTTAAAGAGTGATACTTCTAAAAATGTTATCCATGCGGTCAGCAATTTCCTTGCAACAGCTTGGCGTATACAACATTGTTCACTGAAATAAATCTTTTATTCTTAGTTATTTCCTATTTTAGGTTGTAGAAATTAGAAGGTATGAAGGAAAGGGATGTATGTTTTTTTTATATGTTTTAATCTATGTATATGTACATCAAGTCATCAAGCTAGCTTGCATCTTTTTATTGTATGTTTTTTTAAATCTTGCTATTTATGTATTTTATACTTTGATGGCCTCAAAGACCGAACAAAGCTATTATTATTATTATAAGAGTTACTTCTGTTTTCTGATTCTTTACAGATCATGACCCAGTTAAATAATCAAGGTAGAAATCCCTTGCGCTGAAGATGTATGAGTGTTGGATTGGCAATTATGTGTGGAATCTTGTTTATGGTGGTGATTGTGGGAATGTCTGTTCTTGATGTGAAAGTAACTATTCATACTTCTGCTCCTGAGACCACCACACTAACGTCTTTAGAGAAGTTTAAGTTAGATTAGATGTATTTGCATGTTTATGCTAATGTTCAAGTAGAGCTTTCTTCTAATGTTTTCTATTGCTTGTTGAGTGAGTATGTTGAGATGATGGATGCAAGGGATTGTCTTGTGTGTATGCAAATTCCTTCGTCAATAAAGGAAGGAGTTATGTACCACAGCTTACCTTTCCCCTACGGAATAAACTGTAGTTTGCTACTAACAAGGTTCTATAATCAAGAGTACATACAGTATTTTTACTGTAACTACAATGTTGTGTTTTCATTTGAACCTATTATTAGATATCTGAGTAGAGTAGCCAAAGAGCATGACATAGTATTAGTTAGAGGATTCTTTGAGCCTACATTAACATTTGGAAAAGCCTATGTGCACAAGAACAATCTTACGTGCTTTCTTACACCTTTAGAAAAGAACTTCATAGAGCCTACTGATGATAGGATAAAAGCATTAAAAGAAAAATTAGAAAAAGGTTTAGAGAAAAGAACTTACAAGAATGATTATGCTTACACTGCCATTAAAACGCAAGGGAAATTAGCATTAGATGCATTACACGTAGGGCAGCTTTGTATATATAGGCCAAAATCAAGCACTGACACATATTTGTGGGAACGAGTGAATTTAGGCATGTGTTTTTGTTTCAGAGTAAGTGGACCTTTTTTTGCTGAATGGTCAAAGCCCTGCGATTCCTGGGATATAATATATTTGTGGACTTAATGCTTATTACCGTCTTCCAAGAGGATGGTTTGGGACATGTTATTTGGGGATAGTTTTCCCAAAGATTTACCAGATAGATGACTTAAAGAAGTTTCCAAAATTAACTGAATTACATCATAAGCGACAGAGGAGGGAAACCTCTTCTGCAGTGTGGGAAATATCTTCAGTGCAGTGATTCCTTCAATGGGAGTCATCCTGAATTCAATCAAGATACGAAAGTTGTGTACTATTGTGGATAATATGCTGAAATCTTTTTACAGGGGCAATACTCCTGATAGATACTGAATTAGCCGCGGACAGAGCTATGACGCTTCAAAATCGGCTTGCTTTAGACATTCTTTTAGCGAAAGACGGCGGAGTCTGTAAAATGATTAACTCTAGGCATTGTTGTTCTTACATACCTATCAATAGTAAGGAGATAAGAGACTTACTCAATAACCTCACTAACTCAAGTAAGGATTTAAAGGAATTGAAGGAACCAGGTGTTTGGGAAAAGGTTGGGAAAGGATTTGCTTCAGTGGGACATTGGCTTAGTAACATTTGTAACATTTGGTATTGTAAAAAATAATACAGGGAATATTAATTGTGATTGCTTGCATATTAGGATCATGCGTGTATGTAAATTGTGTCAAAAGATTAAATTGAGAAGGTCTAAAAACTATCAGAGGAGGGTAGAACGAAACAGGGAAAGAATCTATAGAGCAGATTTGAGAAGGAGACAAAATACAGAAGAAATAGAATTGTGAAATGTTGGCAAAGAATAGTGTGATGACATATTTAGTCATCAGAGGAGGGGCTATTGAAGCAGATATGTTAATTAGAAATTATTACTGAATGTTCATGCATTTTTATTAATAAGGAAATTATAGAAAAATTAAACGTAGAAAAATTAATGTGTACGTTTGAAAATGTTCCCACGAAGAGTGACTGCCGTTTTATACAAAGTTGTACTAAAATGGTTAAAAATGCTTGAAATATTAAAAAGGTGCTATAATAATGTAATAATAATGTAATAATATGTCATATTAAGATGTAAAACATATGTTTTGCATTATATTGTAGAGCTAACAGCCAAAGCTGTGGCCTAGTTTTGCCAGGCCTTGTGCAGCAGCAGAATAATCATGTACTGTAGAGAAGCAAAATGTGTTGAACTGTCCCTGAACTACTGAATGTTAGTAAAGTCTACTTAGCTCGAATTTTCTGCAATGTACTGACAAGCAGGAGATGATGTAATCGAATTGATACATAGACTGTGTAAAGTAGACTGGATGTACTTTCCAAGGACTCGAACACTAGAGACACTGACTGGAGGAGAAGATGCAGCATTTTAGATACTTGATGAGCCACATGATGAGGATATCGTACAGTGAACCAATCAACGAACTGAGAACTGCGTAATCCTAGAATTTATAGATTTGTAAAATAAGCATTATTGGTTAGGGTAATAACTGGTGATTAACTGACCAATTAGGAATTAGGGGGATGAACTGGGTTACCTTAATAAAATGTCATGACAAGGGGAAGACATTTCAGAATCGAGGGAGACATTAGAGGCAGATGATCGAGGACAGACCTTTACTGAAATTGATGTGAGATTCTGTCACTGGGCTCATGCTCTTGAGAGCGGTGCTGATCGATTTATGACCTGAAGATTAAGTCTAACTTTGTTGCTGATCCATTCCGTGGATAGGTAGCTATGACAATGTGACTGATTAACTTTTGTGCCTTTTCTTTCTAGGTACCAACTGCTCTGTATAAACGTTTTTCTCTTAGCTAGATGTTTTTTAAAATTCATGTTCCAATTTTTTTTCGCATGAAGTCCCACATGCTAATGCTAATCTGGGTTAGGTAAGGTTCCTTAGGGTGACGTGGACAGTGACAATTGATTGATGAACTGATTGCTGAACTCTGCTATTAATGTTGATATATTCATTTTTGTTATCTTATGCTGAAGCATTAGAGTATATGTTTTCTCAAGTTCTGATTAGATTATGCTATTGGTTGTCAGTAATGAACTAATTCTGAGCAGATTGAATAATGTTTGAATTAACCATATGGATTGGAATTGTAACTAATAGGGAAATAAAAATCGTTAAACTGTATATTGAGTTGTGGTTATTCATGAAATGTTGATAGAATTGACAAATAATTAATGTTTTTCATAGAGTTTATTGATTGGTTACATTGATTATTGATAGCATTGGTCACTACATGGCTAGGATACTCCATGCGAATCAAAAGGTTCATCGGCCTATATGGGTCCCCTTGTAAATTTACTTACTTAGAACCAGGCGCGCTAGCAGCAGTGAAGGCCAGTGGATTTACGTGATTCTGTATTTGCAGCATTTACTGCATAATCCTAGTGACCTGGATAACGGCAACGCTCTGCAGAGAGAATGGCGAAGTCATATTATGATGCTGAAATCCATAGTTCACTATTTAGGGCCTAATTTAGAGTTCATGGAAGGATTACTCTATCACCAATGTGACAGACATCCCGCCTGCCGTATTAAAAGTGCCATAGGATATTATGCATTTGTAATGAGGCGGACGGGATATATGTCATGTATGTGATGGAGTAACACCATCCTCAGTGTGTGCCTAGTCACTGGAAAAACAAAGCTTGAAGTGATGTAATAGTTAGCCCATATATCAATATGAAAACTATTGTTTGGAAAACAGAAAAACACTGAACTTCACCAGTTATAATTTACTGAACTAACTATAACTTGTGACCCACCATGCGCTGCCTATTACCTCACATATTATTCTATTTTCTATTCACCATAATGGGATTAACCACTTAAATACCTTTCCAATCTTAAATCATATATAGACATACGTAAATACATACCCCGGCAACAACTGCTGTGTAGTTATAGTTAGGTAAGAGTTTTCATAGGACAGGCATGTTTTGTTTTGGTAACAACATTAGCACCTTTTTGACAAATCTGTTCAACAATTTTTAACATAACACTTTATCCACTTTGGTTCATTCATGGAAAGTTTTTCACAAATCCATGCTTTTTGTGAATTGCTGTAAATCTGTTCAGTCGTTTTCAAGAAAGTAATTATTAAAGAGGGGCTTGGTTGAACATGAGGGGGTAAATCCTTAGAATAAGTAGTGAGCAGAAGGTGGTTGGTTCTATGCCCTTATCCAACCTCTCACAGCTGGCCAACCTTCTCTAGGTGCCGAGCACCCTGCATTCACCCAGTTGGTTGCAGGATTTGGTTTATGACCACACCCTTGTAACTTTTTTAATGATTTTTCGAGACCACAAGTACCACAGGGGAAGCCTTGCTGGGTACCACGGTACCAGGTGCTGTGATTGGGATACCAGTGACTTGGAATAATAATTTTTGTAATTTAACTTAATGAAAGGTGCCTGTTGATCCCTATATGAGCCTGGTTGGTCAGGGTGTGCCCACCCTGCCCCTTATGTGGTAATTTCAGAATTATGTATTAACAGTGGCACCTGCCAATGTGATCAAGGTCACATCCATAGCTGAAACACATCATAACTGGTATCATGATTGTATAAGATGCAATGAGCAACTCCATGAGTGTCAACATCATACCACAGGATCTTTGTATAAATCTATGGGCCATTTCTTTCTTCACCTATCTGAAGTTCCATACTTCACTGCAATTATGAATGGCTTTAATAGTGTCTCCATAAAGGATACTCTATTTAAGGTTTTCTCGTGAAACCTACGTGCACAAAGCAAGCTGTTGACTATTGTTGGCCTTCTACACGTGGTGATCTCTGGGAAACCCACATCAATAAATAGAATTATTCATGCAAGATCAAGTCATCCTAGAAGGCAAAAAGGCAATATTCTTTTAGAGAGATGTGAAAAGGCTAAAATGTACTGTTGGTCCCTTATGAAATGGTAGGAGGAAGTTAAAAAAATGTGCATTTTAAAAACAATGTAGATAGAGGATACAAGAGCCAAATAATTCAGGCAAGAAACAAAATAAGTAACGGACCTAAGAAACTAAGGCCCTCATGCCATTGGCAGTAAATTTCAAATACCGCTGCAGTGACTGCCATCAACATTCTGCCGCAGAGGCGAACATCTGTCCACCAGAATATGACATACACACACAAGAGGATGGTGGAGTCATATTATGATGCTGAAATCCATAGTTCACTATTTAGGGCCTAATTTAGAGTTCATGGAAGGATTACTCCATCACCAATGTGACGGACATCCCGCCTGCCGTATTACAAGTGCCATAGGATATTATGCATTTGTAATGAGGCGGACGGGATATATGTCATGTATGTGATGGAGTAACACCATCCTGAGTGTGTGCCTGGTCACTGGACAGAAACCAGCCACAACTACAAATCCGCCAGACCCAACGAAGGTGGAAAACTGTCAAAACTAGCACCCAAACAGTCAAGCCACCAAAAAAATGCCCTCCAAATAATGAGCCACGAATCACGACAGTGGACAGTCAAAAGTGGTAAACCATTGACGGTGCACACCGCCACAGCAGAAATGGCCACCGAAGAACAAAACAAGACAACATTGGCCAGAACAAAAAAACAACACCTTTCTCAAATACAAACACCCCACACACCCATCAACAGTACTTTAAATCACACCCCAACATCACTCACAAATATTTACAAACACAAGAAGACCGCTATAGCTTGCCACACCAATCCCAGAGGGAACTGCACACACACACCACAACTACCCATTCATCCGTCACACACCACACACCACACACAACACACCACAAACCCCATCACATCACTCAACACCCTCTGCACAACACACACACACCACACAACACCTATGTCCCAACAAAGGCACCCCTGTTTCATTGAGGAATTGAGGGTCATGGTGGAAGAAATACTCAGGGTAGAGTCACAGCTATTTGGAGCACAGGTACAGCAGATCTCCATTGCAAGGAAGATGGAGATATGGCCGGGACAGGGTGAATGCAATGAGACAACATCCACGCACAAGGGATGACATTCAGAAGAGGTGGAATGACCTATGGGGGAAGGTGCGTTCCATTGCAGCAAGGCACCAGCTCCCCATCAGGGGGACTGGCAGTGGACCCCACTTCCTCCCCCTCAGCTGACAGCATGGGAGGAGCAAGTCTTGGCAATCCTGCATCGTGAGGGACTCACTGGACTAGCCGGAGGACTGGACACTGGTGAGTCACCCCACTCCATCCCACACAGTGCCCTATCCCAATGACCATACCTAAATTCCCTCCCCTGCATGCCATACCCACTGCAAGCAGATCCCTCCCAGCTCTGCATGCACACCCACCACCAATGCATGGACAGGATGGAGAACTACCAATCCCACAATACATCACCATACACTAACAAAAGTGGGAGGACAACACCAATAACATTGGGAAGGCTAGAAATGCGGAATATGTCACAGACAATTATCCCAACAAATTACTTACATCCCCACAGGTGCCGCAGCCAATGTCAGCGGCGAGGAGGTACCAGGGCAACCCAGTTCCCCCTAGAAGATGCCATAAGTGATGACAACAACTTTGGGGCTCCGTATCTGAATGAACTCCCTGGCCCATCTGGGACCACTGGTCAGTTGGTTACCATATCCCAACAGTCTTACCTGGGGGTCATTGGACGTACTGCTGAATGATATGTGTCTTGTTGTCCACATCCTCCTCCTCTTCCACCTCCTCACTGTCCTCAGTGTCCTCTGCTGCCACAGGTGCATTGTCACCCCCAACCTCCTGCAGATGGGGCATATGGTGTCTGAGGGCCACATTGTACAGCATGCAGCAGACCACCACAATCTGGCAGACCTTCTCAGGGGAGTAGCATAGGGATCCAGCTGTCAAATGGAGGCTCCTGAACCTGGCTTTCAGGAGACCAAAGATGCATTCCACAATCCTCCTAGTATGCCCATGAGAATCATTGTACCGATTTTCAGCCCCTGTTCTCGGATTCCTGACAGGGGTCAATAACCAGGACAGGTTTGGCTAGCCAGAGTCACTTGGAAGAAGTGAGGGACACACATTAGCCATGCACAATAGTATGGGGTATGACTCCAGTAGGCATACACTGACATACATTGGGTAGGGACTCAAGCTCACCTATAAGCCATACTCTGTGCCTCTGTAGTCGTACCATCACCTGTGGGATGCTCCTATTCCACACGACAAAGGCATCATGCACAGGTCCAGGATACTTGGTAGTGACATGGGAGATGTACTGGTCAGCAAGGCACACCATCTGGACATTGAGAGAGTGGAAACTCTTCCTATTCCTGTACACCTGTTCATTTCCCCTGGGAGGGACTAAGGCAATATGGGTCCCGTCAATGGCCCGATCACATGTGGTATGCGTCCCATTGCATAGAATCCAGCTTTCGCAGTGGGCAAATCATCACCCTGGGTGAATATGATGTAGTTGCACATGTGTTTGAGCAAAGCAACTAAAACCATTCCAAGCACAATCAAGAACATTGGCTGTGAAATTCCTGTAGCCAAGCCCACAGTCACCTGGAAAGAACCATTTTCCTGGAAGTGGAGTACTGACAGAATCCTATTCCATCTGCATGTTTCAGGAAACCTGGGCAACGGATTGTGTGTATAGACAAGGCTTCTGTTCGTTTACTAAAAAGGCAATTCAATCTCCTAGGGGCAGGGCGGTCGGGGGCCTATGTACTTGGGTCAAGCTGTCTGAGATGGGCAGGGTAAAGGAAATTGCTGTTGACTCCTGTGACATTTTAGCCATAGCAATACAGCCAAACTCTGGTATTCCTGTGTTATGCATTAACATCTATAATAGACCAGGCCCTTCTAATCAACAGTCTGACACTATCCATCTGCTGCATAACTTTCTATCTGAACTTCATTCTAAATATCGTGTCATCATTGCAGGCGACCTTAATGTCAAAATTGAACTTGGCTCAGCCTTTGTTGAGTCCACTCAGGCTGAAGATAAAGTGTGGAATGTCCCCCCGCTTCCAATCCAATCTATGGGACTCATTTCCTCTCCTAGGGCGTCACAGATAATAAACCTTACACTTACATACGACCTTCGTTTTGGAAATGGTCGATTTCCAAACGACAACCATGCTAGGCCCACCTTTTTCAGAGGACACTATAACAGTTTCTTGGATTACATTATTTTAGATCTACGAGTTTGGCATTTTATAATTAATGTAGAGGTGGGTCTTCCCCGTACTAGTGATCACGCCCCCTTACAAATTGCATATAATACAGCTCTAGTTTCAGTGCATGGTTTGCCTACTGTTTCGGTTGATTCCAATGTCTTGTTGGAATTGTCCACTAATAGGCATGTGGTAAAGTGGCCCTCGTTTTTTAAATCTAATCTGCTTAACAAGAAGCTTTGCGCTATGGTGTCCTGTCACCAGCTCTTTGAGGATTCCATTGTATTATCTTCCTCTGAAATTATGTCTTCCCATGCATCGTTTTTTGCGGAACTCAAGGAGCTTTTCACTAAATCTTCCAAAATCCAATTGAAATCCCTTGCACCTAAGTGCAAATGGTTCGATAAAAAGTGCCGGGTGGCCAAGTATCTTCTATCTAAAGCCTTAAAATCAAAGAACCAGGATGCCATTACACATGCGAAAAGAAACTATGGGGGTCATTCTGACCCTGGCGGTCGGTGATAAAGCGGCGGCCAACCCGCCAACAGGCTGGCGGCTCAAAAAATGGAATTCTGACCCTGGCGGGAACCGCCAACAGAGCCCGCCACTTTAACACACTGACCGCCACGGCGGGACAGACAAACAGCGCGGCGGTCACCGCCAACAGGCAGGCGGCAGACAATGTACCGCCCACCCTATCACAACTCACCAATCCGCTACCTTTTCCGGGGCGGGAGCCCCGCCGATAAAAACACGGCGGAAACAGACTACGAACGGGAAAACGCACACCTCTATACACTCCACGAGGACGGAGGACAGCATGGAGCCCAAACTACACATCCTACCCGCTCTCATCTACCTGCTCATCTACCACAAGTACGAACTGCGGCACAGGCGACAACGGTGAGTACCGCACCTACGACACGGGGGGGAGGAGGAAGGGTTACGGGCACACACATACGCATCACACCCACCCCCCAACTATCTACACACCAATGCAGAGCACCAAGTCAAAGTGACCCCACCCAAACCCCCCGGAATAACAAAAAGATATGATTAAAGTGAGAAACAACATTCATGTAAAAAATAGGTTCATTGAAGACATGGTAAAACAGGAAAATGATGCAAAAAATTTCAAATGTAAACATTGCGTGACCGAGAAATAGAGGCAGAAAGTCCCGCACAGTCACAGAAATTGCAAATGTCCGTGGGCCAAAGTGTATCAACACATGGGCAAAGCCCACACAGGAGACCTGAGTCCGTTGGAGAGAACACCGCAGGGGCATCAGATGACAAAACTACAGGCAACTCAGGGGGAAGGGAAGGGGGGGCACCACAGCCACATGAGTCCACGACGCCAGATCCAAGAAGGGGCCACCATGCCCACTGTTCAATCCTGGGGAGTGCAAAGCCACAGTCTCTCAAGTCTCTACAGTGGGTGGCTTGCCCACTGTCATATCCTGGGGAGTGCAAAGCCACAGTCTCTCAAGTCTCTACAGTGGGTGGCTTGCCCACTGTCATATCCTGGGGAGTGCAAAGCCACAGTCTCTCAAGTCTCTACGGTGGGTGGCTTGCCCACTGTCATATCCAGGGGAGTGCAAAGTCACAGTCTCTCAAGTCTCTACAGTGGGTGGCTTGCCCACTGTCATATCCAGGGGAGTGCAAAGTCACAGTCCATCAAGTGGATAACAGTCTCCACAGGCAATGGAGGAGGCAGGGTGGCCCGAGTGCAGCGTGAACATTAGCACGACACAGAACCAGCACAGTCATTGGTCCAGCGGTGCTTGAGATGGCGGGGCCCAGCGGAGCGGTGCTTGACAGGAAGGGCCCAGCGGAGCGGTGCTTGAGACGGCGGGGCCCAGCGGAGCGGTGCTTGACAGGAAGGACCCAGCAGAGCGGTGCCTGAGATGAAGGGCCCAGCGGAGCGGTGCTTGAGACGGCGGGGCCCAGCGGAGCGGTGCTTGACAGGAAGGGCCCAGCGGAGCGGTGCCTGAGATGAAGGGCCCAGCGGAGTGGTGCTTGAGACGGCGGGGCCCAGCGGAGCGGTGCTTGACAGGAAGGGCCCAGCAGAGCGGTGCTTGAGACGGCGGGGCCCAGCGGAGCGGTGCTTGAGACGGTGGGGCCCAGTGGAGCGGTGCTTGACAGGAAGGGCCCAGCGGAGCGGTGCCTGAGATGAAGGGCCCAGCGGAGCGGTGCTTGACAGGAAGGGCCCAGCGGAGCGGTGCTTGAGACGGCGGGGCCCAGCGGAGCGGTGCTTGACAGGAAGGGCCCAGCGGAGCGGTGCTTGACAGGAAGGGCCCAGCGGAGTGGTGCTTGACAGGAAGGGCCCAGCGGAGCGGTGCCTGAGATGAAGGGCCCAGCGGAGCGGTGCTTGAGACGGCGGGCCCAGCGGAGCGGTGCTTGACAGGAAGGGCCCAGCAGAGCGGTGCTTGACAGGAAGGGCCCAGCGGAGCAGTGCCTGAGATGAAGGGCCCAGCAGAGAGGTGCTTGAGACGGTGGGGCCCAGCGGAGCAGTGCTTGACAGGAAGGGCCCAGCGGAGCGGTGCTTGAGACGACGTGGCCCAGCGGAGCGGTGCTTGACAGGAAGGGCCCAGCAGAGCGGTGCCTGAGATGAAGGGCCCAGCAGAGCGGTGCTTGACAGGAAGGGCCCAGCGGAGCGGTGCTTGAGACGGCGGGGCCCAGCGGAGCAGTGCTTGACAGGAAGGGCCCAGCGGAGCGGTGCTTGACAGGAAGGGCCCAGCGGAGCGGTGCCTGAGATGAAGGGCCCAGCGGAGCGGTGCCTGAGATGAAGGGCCCAGCGGAGCGGTGCTTGAGATTGCGGGGCCCAGCGGAGCGGTGCTTGACAGGAAGGGCCCAGCGGAGCGGTGCCTGAGATGAAGGGCCCAGCGGAGCGGTGCTTGAGACGGCGGGGCCCAGCGGAGCAGTGCTTGACAGGAAGGGCCCAGCGGAGCGGTGCCTGAGATGAAGGGCCCAGCGGAGCGGTGCTTGAGACGGCGGGGCCCAGCGGAGCGGTGCTTGACAGGAAGGGCCCAGCGGAGCGGTGCCTGAGATGAAGGGCCCAGCGGAGCGGTGCTTGAGACGGCGGGGCCCAGCGGAGCGGTGCTTGACAGGAAGGGCCCAGCGGAGCGGGGCCTGTCTTGGCGGGCCCTCTTCAGCGGTGCCTTCCTGCACGGCGGGGCCCTCTTCAGCGGTGCCTTCCTGCACGGCGGGGCCCTCTTCAGTGGTGCCTTCCTGCACGGCGGGGCCCTCTTCAGC
Organism: Pleurodeles waltl; assembly: GCF_031143425.1. Lineage (NCBI taxonomy): Eukaryota > Metazoa > Chordata > Amphibia > Caudata > Salamandridae > Pleurodeles > Pleurodeles waltl. Next base: position 253,930,789 of record NC_090439.1, read on the forward strand.
GGTGCCTTTCTGGACGGCGGGGCCCTCTTCAGCGGTGCCTTTCTGGACGGCGGGGCCCTCTTCAGCGGTGCCTTCCTGCACGGCGGGGCCCTCTTCAGCGGTGCCTTTCTGGACGGCGGGGCCCTCTTCAGCGGTGCCTTCCTGCACGGCGGGGCCCTCTTCAGCGGTGACTTTCTGGACGGCGGGGCCCTCTTCAGCGGTGCCTTTCTGGACGGCGGGTCCCTCTTCAGCGGTGCCTTTCTGGACGGCCGGACCCTCTTCAGCGGTGCCTTTCTGGACGGCGGGGCCCTCTTCAGCAGTGCCTTCCTGCACGGCGGGGCCCTCTTCAGCAGTGCCTTCCTGCATGGCGGGGCCCTCTTCAGCGGTGCCTTCCTGCACGGCGGGGCCCTCTTCAGCGGTGCCTTCCTGCATGGCGGGGCCCTCTTCAGCAGTGCTTGTCCTGTAATTCCAGGGAGTCAGACCTGGGCAGGACTCCCTGCTCAGTCGCCCTCCGACCGTGCAGTTGCTGGACCCTTCGGTGACGGTGTCCTGGGCCCTTGGGTGTCCTCCCTCACACCCGGGATGGGGCTTGTGGGGCCCTCCCGGCCCGCGCTCCTGCTGCCTGACTTCTCCGCCCTGCTGCCCTTGCCCTCCTTCGCTGGTGCTCTCTGGGCCTTGCCTCCCCTGGATGTTGTGGCAGGTGAAGTGTCCGAACTTTGGTCCTTGGGGGCAGCCGTGGCAGTCCTCCCGCGGCGGCCCCTCACTTTCCGGGTCCTCTTTCCAGGGGGGGGGGGCTGGCTGTCCCCTTGCTGCTGACCGATGTCTCACTGCTGGCAAAGGGGGGACTCCAAAATCCATGGAATACGCTGACACGTGAACCCGGGCTGGTAGTGGCTGAGGTGCTCTTGGGACTCTTAGCAGATGGAGGGGGTGGGTCAGGTGAGGGAAAGAGGTCAAGATTGGAGAGGTAAAACTTTTTAGGACCAAGGTAAACGGTAGGTGCAGTGGTTATGGGAGTGGAGGAAGAGCAGGTGGTTGTAGGAGAGTCAGGTGTGCTGTCCTTGGGTGAAGGTGCATGGGCTGCAGGCTGTCGTGAGGTGGTTGGCTGTTGGGTGGGCGGCTGCCTGCGTTTGTGTGTCTTGGAAGAGGGGGTGACAGACACAGTGGGAGAGGACTCAGGGGACGTGTAAATGGCAGTGGGGGTGGTGACTGCACGTGTGCGGACTGTACTGGAGGGTGTGCTGGTGATGGGTGTACTGGCTGTTGGTGGTGTGCATGCAGGTGTGAGTGTAGATGTCACAGGGAGGGAGGAGGGAGACGAGGAGGTGGGGGACACAGAGGTGGTAGTGGCTGTTGGCATGTCTGCATCTGGGTGTTGCGTGGGTGAATGTTTGTGTGATCTGTGGTGCTTATGTCTGGAAGAGCTGCCCTTGGGTGTTGAGGTGTGTGCAGGCTGGTCTGATGGTGTGGATGGGATAGGCAGAGGAACAGGAGACAGAGACAGGGTGGAGGCAGTTAGAAGAGGGAGGCTGGAAACAGGGACAATGGCTGCCGTCAGTGCTGAGGCCAGAGAATTGAACGATCGTTGATGGGCAGACTGACCCGAATGAATGCCCTCCAGGAATGCATTGCTACGATGCACCTCCCTCTCTACCCCCTGGATGGCATTCAAAAGGGTAGTCTGCCCAACAATGATGGTCCTCAGGAGGTCAATGACCTCCTCACTGAGGGCAGCAAGGGTAACAGGGGCAGGGGCTGAGGTGCCTGGGGCGAAGGAGATGCCCGCCTTCTTGGGCGAGCGGGCACGGAGCGTAGGCTGAGGGGCTGCTGGGAGGGCGGAGCTGGTGCGCTGGGTGGCGGCTGTACCTGTAGAGGCGGGGGGCACGGATGTTGCCGCCACCGCTAGGGAGCTCCCATCCGAGGACGTGTCGGTGTCGCTGGTTTCACCACGGCTCCCCGTTGTGAAGCTCCCCTCGCCCTCCGTATCACTGGTGGCCTCGGTGTCTGTGCCATGGCCCACCGGGGCCTTGTGAGTCGCAGCTCCCTCGTGCTCCGGTGCCAAATCTCCTCCGCCTGATGATGCTGAAGCACACATGCACAAGAAGATAAAGAAAAAGGGTGGGGGGAGACATAATAAAAGGTTGAGTACATGCATTGTCAACACCGTTGGCGGAGCGGACAGACACAGGAGCCTCATGCACTAAGCCGCGCAATCGGGGTACACTACTGAGTACTTGTGACTGGGCCAACAGGTCTAGGGACAACAAACGCGCACATGGGTGATGCAGGACCATGGCTAGCTGTACCTGTCACCGTACAGAGGTGGGGGGTGGGGGCACAGGGACATGGCTAAAGGAGAGGAATACAATACAGAAAGCGCCCTGGCCTAATGTCACCCACAGCCCTCCTCCCCCACCCAGGCACCTCCACTGCGCGTAAAGATAGCTGAATGTGCTGGTACTCACCCACTTGTGTCTGCTGTGATGTCGTCACGCGCCCATCCAAATCGGGGTAGGCCACCGCCAGGATCCGGGACATCAGGGGGGTCAGGGTACGACTGGCACCCCTCCTAGGTTGGGAGGCCATCCCCAGCAGTGACTCGGCGGTCTTCCTGGTCCCGCGGCAGATGTCCTCCCACCTCTTGCGGCAGTGGGTGCCCCGTCTGTTGTGGACCCCCAGGGTCCGGACTTCCTTGGCGATGGCACGCCAAATGTTGATCTTCTGATGGGCGCTGACCTATTTGACATGTACAGGGTGGAAATTGAAATATCATCAATTTTCCGCATGATAGATGCGATTGGCCCCCCCTCCCCAACCTTGCCATGTGGCACATGCTCTCATCTGTCGTGCCTTGCACTCGTCATTGTCCCCCCACCCCACCATCTTACATCCACCATACACAACCCAGGCATAGCCCATTCAACGTGCACACAGTGTACTTACCTGTTGGTCTGGAGGACCGTAGAGTCGCGCATACTGGGGCAGGACCCCATCCACAAGTTTCTCCAACTCTTCTGTAGTGAAGGCAGGGACCCTTTCCCCAGTCGCAGCAGCCATTGTATCTCCCAGACCGAGGTCACAGCAGCACTTGCAGTATAGGTCATCTCCTGTGGATGATCAGGTCTCGAGTGATTAACCAGACAGAAAATGGCGGTCATGCCCTCGGCGGCGCGTACCGCCGCGGTGCGTTCCGCGACCGCCGGCGCAGCTAGTCATTGGCTCGTGAAACCCATAGGGTTTGATGTTAACCAATGCGGCTTTGCGCCGCGGTCTTCGACCGCCTACTGCCACGGTGTGTCACGCCAGCGCATTGACCTCACATCCCACTGTCACACTTCTCAGGTCAGGCAGCCGCCATTACAAGGGACCACAGGGCTTAATTACTACTGCGTCACACAGGCCTAGGCCTTGCATTGCCACTCATACAAGCCATTCAATGCATTGACAATCGTGTACTGTGCAAGCTGTAGTTACGTACCTGTGGGTTGCTTGACTCTGTGCTCCATGTTGTCCTTCCTAGGCACCGTCCGCTGGGACTTGCGAGGAGAAGGATGAATCCTCTCGTGTACCGACCGCTGGTGGACCTGTCGACAATGGAGGAACGTCATATAATACTTCACTACCGACTTGACCGAGTCACTATACATGAACTGTGTGCCCAGCTGGAGCCAGCACTGATGTCCCCCATCCGCCAACCCACAGGAATTCCCCCTCTGGTGCAGGTTCTGTCAGTCCTCCATTTTTTGGCAAGTGGGTCTTTTCAGACAACAGTGGCCATGTCATCAGGGATGTCTCAGCCTATGTTTTCTAAGATTTTGTCCAGAGTGTTGTCTGCCCTGACGAAATACATGCGGAGCTACATTATTTTCCCTGAGGAGGGTGATTTGGCCACTGTGAAGGCTGCCCTTGGACATATCCCCAACATCATTGGTGCCATTGATGGGACCCATGTGGCCTTAGTACCCCCAAAAGACAATGAGCAGGTGTACAGAAACAGGAAAAGTTACCATTCGATGAATGTCCAGGTGGTCTGTTTGGCTGACCAGTACATCTCCCATGTAAATGCCATGTTCCCTGGGTCAGTGCATGACGCGTATGTTATGCGAAATAGCAGCATCCCCTATGTGATGGAACAGCTACAGAGACACCGTGTGTGGCTAAGAGGTGACTCTGGTTACCCCAACCTGCCTTGGCTACTGACCCCAGTGAGGAATCCCCGGACCAGGGCAGAGGAACGGTACAATGAGGCCCATGGGCGATCTAGGAGGATCATAGAAAGGACCTTCGGCCTCCTGAAGGCCAGGTTTAGGTGCCTGCATATGACAGGGGGATCCCTAATGTACTCACCCAAGAAGGTGTGCCAGATCATCGTGGCCTGCTGTATGCTTCACAATCTTGCATTGCGACGCCAGGTGCCTTTTCTGCAGGAGGATGGTCCAGATGGTGGTGTTGTAGCAGCTGTGGAGCCTGTGGAGAGTGAAGAGGAGGAAGACGACGGGGACGACACGGACAACAGGGACACGGTCATACAACAGTATTTTCAGTAGCACCCAGGTAAGAATCCCCCACGGCATTTTACATTTACTTCTGGCCTCCTGCATCTATACTTTCTGTGTTTCCCCCCAGTTCCTTTCAACTGAATTGTGACTTTCCCTTGGCTTTTCAGAGCTGTATGACCCACTGGGTGACTTCTGGTTTGTTCGGCCATGGAGTAAAGCAAATTGACATTGGTATGTTGTCATCACAATGTAACTGTACATTTTTGAACCGTTATGTGTAATACATTTGTTAAGAATACAAGCAGACTCCTGAGTGTTTTAAGTGCAATAAGTGATTTATTTAAAGTGCTACATATAGGTCCATGATAGTAAAACGGTGATGTGTGGGGGTGGAGTGATGTCCATGGCAGAGTCCAGTTCTCGGTCGCACAGGTGCATTGTCCATATGCCTGTGGAAGGATGGAGCAGGGGCAGTTCAAGGTTGGACAGGGTGACGATGTGGGACAGTGGAATGACATCCGGGGGGATCTTAGGCTGGCGGGGGTCTTGGCATCCTACTCTGTCTTCCTTTGTGATCTCAGGCTCCTCTTGCGGGGTGGTTGATCTTCAGCAGGAGGTGGGGTTCTGGTGGCCCATCGTTGTGTGGGGGCTTCCTGTCCACTAGCGCCGGCGGAGGTGGTAGGCTGTTCCTGGTCCGGGCTGGTGACAGGGGCCCTTTGGGGTGCCACATGGTCCCGCAATGTGGTGACTATTAGGTTCAGGGCCTGGACGATGTTCCTGAGCTCCTCTCTGTACCCCATGTACCGTTCCTCCTGCTGTGCCTGGATCTCCTGGAACCTGGCCATTACCGTCGCCATCGTCTCCTGGGAGCGGTGGTATGCTCCCATGATGGTGGTGAGGGCCTCTTGGAGAGTCGGTTCCCTGGGCCTGTCCTCCCCCCCCTGTCGCACTGCAGCCCTCCCAGTTGCCCTGTTTCCCCGGGCCTCTGTCCCCTGGACGGTGTGCCCACTACCACTGCCCCCAGGTGCCTGTTGTTGTTGGGGTGTTGGGTCAGCCTGGGTGCCCTGTAGTGGCGGACACACCGCTGATTGACCTGTCCTGGAGACAGAGGCATGGGCCCGCTGGGTGGGAGCGGTGCTGATATTCCCAGAGGGGGTTAGGTCTGCTGTGGCCTGTGTCTGTGTGTGGAGAACCGACTGTCCAGAGGTCCCCGATGGTCCGGGCTGGTCATCAGGTTCCAGGTCGACAGAGCTGCTGTCCTCACTGCGGGCCTGTTCTGGGGGTGGGATGGACATATCTGGACCCTCCTGGCCAGTGTGTTGGCATTCGGGCCCTGCAGGGGTGAAAGAGTATGGTTATTGCTTCTGTGTGTTCCATGGTGTGCGATTTGTGGGTGCCCTTGTCCCCCAGTGCTGGCATTCCCTTGTGGCAGGAGTTGTGAGAGTGGTTTGTGGGGGGGATGGGTATGTGCAGTGGTCATGCATAGGTGATGGGTGTCCATGGTTTATGTTGGCATTCAGGGTTTGGTTTTGGGTTGGGTGGGTTGTGCTGGTGAGACATTGGCAGGGAGGCTGTGTGCTGGGGGGTTGGGGGTGAGGGTGGGGGTGTGGGTTGGCATGCTGGTGGTTGGGGGGGGGAGTAGTTGAGACTAGACTTACCAGAGTCCATTCCTCCGCCTACTCCAGCGAGGCCCGCAGGATGCAGGATGTTAAGGACCTCTTGCTCCCATGCTGTGAATTTGGGAGGACTGGGTGGTGGTCCGCCGCCAGTCCTCTGCACAGCGATGTTGTGTCTGGAGACCATCGACCGTACCTTCCCCCGTAGGTCGTTCCAGTGCTTTCTGATGTCTTCACGGTTTCTGGGATGCTGTCCCACAGCGTTGACCCTGTCGACAATCCTCTGCCATAGCTCCGCCTTCCTGGCTATTGTGGTGTGTTGCACCTGTGTGCCGAAGAGCTGGGGCTCTACCCTTATGATTTCCTCCACCATGACCCGCAGTTCTTGGTCCGAAAACCTGGGGTGTCTTTGGGGTGCCATGGGGTGGTGTGGATGAGGTGTGGGGTGGTGTTTGCGGTGATGTGAGTGGTGGTGTGTGGTGATGTGTGCGTAGATGTGGTGTGGTTGATGATGTTGGGTTCCTGTGTGTGTTGGGGTTTTCGATTGCTGTGCTCGCTCGCTCTCTCCCTCTCGCCTTCTCTCCGATTTCCAACTAGTGGGGGTTTGTGGGTGATGTGGGTGTGTGTTTTATAGTTGCTTGGATGTGTGGGGGTGGTGTTTGTATGTGTATCAGGTGTGTGTATTTCAAATTGTCCAATGTGGCTGGATTTTGGAGCTGGGTGTGTATTTTGACCGCGGCGGTGTGTACCGCCAATGGAATACCGCGGTTGAAAGACCGCCGCGTGGATTCGTGGGTCGTAATGGCATGGGCGTGTTTGTGTTGGCGTGGCGGTGGAGGTTTGGTCATCTCCAGTTTATCGCTGCCCGCTGATGAGGCGGCCTTCCGTGGATGTCGGGTTTTTGGCGGCTTGGCAGTTGTTGGTCAGAATGACCGTGGCGGGTTACCGCGGCCACAGCAGTAGAATGGCGGTCTTCTGACCGGCGGTAAGAGCCTTTTACCGCCGAGGTCAGAATGACCACCTATGTGTCTACTCGCAAGTTATCGAAACTCAAATATGAGGGAAATTTATGGGAGTGTCTGGCAGAGGCGGCTAGTGCTCGCGATGTCAAACTCTTTTGGACCTTGGTTTCGCGTAGTGATCCTGCCCTGTCATTTACCCCTGAATGTCATATCGATTCAGAAACTTGGTTCTCCTATTTTGGGGAATTGTATGGCTCTCGGTCGGATTCTGGTGATACCTTCACAGATTTTGCACCGTGCCAGCCTGAAGTGCCGCCCTTTACTTTAAAAGAAACAGAGATGGCAATTTGCGCTCAAAGATCTGGTAGGGCTCCTGGCCCAGGTGGTATTCCTTCGGATCTGTATAAATCAGATCTATCTGTTTGGACCCGGTACATCAATAGGGTATCGAATACTGCCATGGCAACTCGATCCTATCCGGTCTCATGGAAGATGGCAATTATTGTCCCTGTTCACAAAAAAGGAGATAAGAGCTCCCCAGGGAATTATAGACCTATTAGTCTATTAGATAACTTGCAGAAAATATTCTCGTCCCAGCTGCTATCTAGATTAAAACACTGGATATCGACAAACCAGGTCTTAAGTCATCTCCAGGCGGGATTTAGGGACAAGGTCAGTACCATCGATCATATCTTCCGATTTATCACTCTCAAGTGGAAGATCGTAGATGCAGATAAAGGCCACTTGTTTGTGGCCTTTCTTGATTTGAAATCTGCGTTTGACCTTGTCCCGGGCGCCAAGCGCTGGGAGGTCCTTAGTACTACTGATGTTCCGGGTTCTATGATCAATATTATCAAGGATCTTTATTCTGACAACTGTGCCAAAGTTCGCTGGGGTGTGACTGGTGATCTGACTCCAGCTTTTCCTACAGCACGTGGTGTGAGGCAGGGGTGCGTTCTTGCGCCCACCCTGTTCCTTTTGTTTATCAATGCTTGTTTGCCATACCTTTCAGATTGCCAAAGTGATGCCCCTAGCTTGGGCGGGCAGAAGCTTCCTTGCCTTCTGTTTGCGGACGATACTCTGCTACTTTCGCATACTGCTACGGGCCTTTCTAAATTGCTCTCTAGATTCATGGAGTTTTGTATCGACCATGGGTTGTTAATCAATTCAGCAAAAACAAAATATATGGTCTTTGGGGACACCAGGCACAAAATGAAGAGGCCTGTATTTTTAGAAGGTGTTCCCTTGGAAAGAGTGGGCACCTTTGATTATTTAGGCATTAAAGTGGAAGATTCACATCTCTGGCATGCTCATCGCCAAAAATCTCTATTGTGCCTGAAGCAAAGGGCGGGCGGCATTGCTAGATTTGCCTCTAGATCCCCTAAATTTGCAATGTCCCCTGCCCTCGAAATATACAATCTCAAGCTAGGGGGGGGTGCCGTATACGGCGCCGAACTTTGGGGCCACCGCAATTTGGCAAATTTGGCAAGGGCAGAAAATCAGTTTCTAAAAATGCTGCTTAAGGTCCCCTCTAGTACTTCATCTCTGCCCAACCAAATGGACCTAAACCTCTTTTCAATTTCGCAGATTGCTGCTCCAAGGCCTCTGCTGTTTTGGATTCGATTATGGACAACAGATGCCTTAATTCCTTTTCGTTGTGGGCTTCTTAATGTGGTGGGCCGTGATTCTATTATCAAAATTAAATGGTGTGCTTTTGTTGAACGATCTTTCACCCAGCTCGGCTTAGGGTCCTATTGGCAGGATCCTATTTCCATTCCTAAAAATGCCCCACAGCTGTTAAAGGATGCTTTTTGGCATAATGTCCAGATTGGCCAATTTGCCAGTTCTGTCCCGCTGTCAATGTCTGACAATTTTTTATCTGTCAAATGCCATTATGAATTTGAGCCTTTCATGGACGTAGCGTTATCTCCATTTGCTCGTGCCCTTTTTATTAGGTTCAGAATTGGGTCTCTCCCTTTGTGCTCCTCAACGCAAAAATGGTCCAGTTCCATTAATAGATCTAAATTCTGCCCGATGGGTTGTAAAAGTGAAGAGTCTGTTTCACATGTTTTTTTTCATTGTCATGCATATTATAAACAAAGAGCTCTTTGGCTCATCCCGCTTTGTAAACAAATAGGGGTCAGATCTTGTTTTCACGCTGAGAGAATTTTAAAATGTGATTCATCCATCCAGATAGTTTTATCAGTGGCAAAAGTTCTAGAATCAATCTGGCGGTTGAGATTAGCAATTTTAAGGAACAAGACTGGGTAGTTAATTTTTTGTTTTATTTGTGTATATTTATTGAATTTGGATGCATGATTTTAGTTTTTACCCTGTAGGATATAGATATTGGTTTACTATATTATTGATTATTTATTGATCTATGGAACCTGTCTTTTGTTTTATGTCGAGAGAATTTTAAAATGTGATTCCTCCGTCCAGATAGTGTTATCAGTGGTATAATTTATTGAATTAATCTGGCGGTTGAGTTTAGTAATTCTAAGGAACAAGATTGGGGAGCCACTTCTTAGATTTATTCATGTATATTTATTGAATTTGATGCATGATTTTAGCCTCTATCTCGTAGGATACATATATTGGCTCACAATATTATTAATTATTTACTAATCCATGGAATCATTTTTTTTCTGAGTGGACTTTTTCATATTAAGAGGTGTTCATCCTGTTGCTTATTTTGCTTGATTTTTAAATTTTTCTTATTCTTTCTTAATTCTTTTACTGTGCTTTTATTTTTAGTGTCCTCTTGCTTTAAAAAAAAAAACAATTCGATGTGCTTTGTACTTTTATGGTATGTTTTTACTTACCGAAATAAAGTTAAATGATGAAATGATGATGACAGTATCTGCACAAGAGGGGGGATTACTGTGGTGCAACGGATAGCAGGTAGCAGATCAGGATCCAATTGTGCACACAGCTCTGTGATTGTGGCTGTGTCCAGATGATAGATGAGTATGATGTGCCTGTTCTCCAGTTTAGCCAAGTCCACAAGGGGTCTGCACATGGGTGCTTACGTCCTCCTCCTATTCCTCCACAGTGGTTGGTACCTAAGTGAGCCAAAAGTAAAATGGGTGTGAGAACAGGACACACAACATCAGAGTACACAGAGCATGTATGTATGCAGGATACTAGAATTGTCTAAGTGTGTACAGTCAACACCAATGACGCACATGTTAATTCAATACATGAGTACTAGCAGTAGGAAATGGCAACCATCTATCCGGTATGCAGGGACAGGTGGAAGTTAACTCACTCAGCTGACATTAGGCGTCATGGCGGAAGGCGGTCTGCACCGCCATGCAATTCTTCATTGGCTAACATGGCTTCATGGAGTACAGGAACTAATGCTGATCAACTCCGGTAGTGACGGTGTTCACTGCCACGACCATGACTGCCATTTTCTTTCTACCACTTCACTTGATTCCTGACTTTGCACTCAACAACATCTCCACTGCGTGTGCTGCTGTGACCTGTGTCTGGAAACTCTCATGGCCCATGCAACAGGGGAAAGGGCCCCAACCTTCACGTCGGTGGAGTTGGAGAGGCTCGTGGATGGGGTCCTACCCCTGTATGGGCAGTTGTGTGGGGGTCTTCAGACCTACAAGTGAGTGCTTAATGGGTACGTTGCATGTGACATGGCTTCATGGAGATGTATGTGTGCTCGAGCAGTGTGTTATTTGGTTGGGTTATGCCTGCAGGCAATGTGAATTTAGAGCTACGGGTCATGCGTGTGCTTGATGAGGGGAAAATGCAGTATGTAGGCCATTTGTGGGACAGGCTGGATTGTATGGTTCATGGTGTCCTTCTGTCTGTGTTTCCTCTGCAGGTCAGCACCCATCAGAAGAAGGGGTTGTGGCATGCCATCGCCAAGGATCTGCAGACCCTGGGGGTCCATGGCCGGCGAAGCACTCACTGCAGAAAACAGTGGAAGGACCTGAGACGATGGGCCTGGAAAATCACTGAGGCCCACCTGGAGTCAGCCTCCCAATGAGGGAGGGGTACCCATTGGAGCCTGACCCCCTCAATTGGCCAGCATACTGGCGGCGGCCAATCCTGAGTTGGATGGGTGACTGAGGGCCGCACAGCAGCCACAAGGGGGTAAGTACAGTGTGTGTGGTATTCATTATTCCTTGCCTGTCATGGGGTTTGGGTGCATGGTTCTAGTCTAGGATGCCCCAATATGCTGGTTTAGACATTTCTGCATGGTGCTGCTTAGCTATGTAGGGTGGTATGCATTTTCACTATTGTTAGGTAGCTACTTGCCTTGGCTGACAGGGCTTATTTGATCCCAGTAGGTGTGCAGATGGTAGTGTTTGGGTTTATACCTGCTGTGGTACCAAGCAATGGTTTGTCACTGTGGTCCATACTGCCCAATCTTAGTCCCAGTGAGTGACTGTGATATGTATGCCATCTGTGCTGTTATTCCTGTGATTGACCCTGTGCTCCCTTTATTTCTCCTCCCCTCTCCTTTTGTCATCCTGTCCATATGTGCATTAGCATCATTTGGCGAAGGAGCAGGGGCACCGGCGAGTGAGGGGACTGCAGCCCACGGGACCCAGGAGGCAGAGTCCACCGAAGCTGAGGGGACCAGTGGGTTTGAGGGCGAGGGGAGCACCACTGGGGAGACTGGAGCTGATATAACTGACTCTGATTCCTCCTCTGATGGAAGCTCCCTGGTGGTGACAGACCCCTCTGGGACCACCCAATCTACTTCATCTTCCTCCACCCACTGTACCAGCACTGCCCTCCTAGTATCCCCCACCCAGTTGCCAGTGCCCGCTCACCTAGGAGGGTGGATGCCTCCTTTGCCCCAGGCACCTCAAGCCCTGCCCCAGTCAGCCCTGCTGCTCTCAGTGAGGAGGCTATTGACCTCCTGAGATCCATCTCTGTAGGTCAGTCAACCCTAGTGAATGCCATCCAGGGGCTGGCATCCCAGATGCAGCAATGAAATGCTTTCCTGGAGGGCATTCACAGTGGCTTGGTGCCCTACAGAGACCGTTTTAGGCTCTGGCCTCCTCTCTGACGGCAGCCAGTATCCCTGTTACTTCCACACCCTTCCAACTACCTGTTTCCAGTCCCTGTGTCCTCTCCCCCAACTCATCCAATACTCACATTCTGACAAGAATGCACAGACAGGACTCACACAGACAAACACAGGCACCACACTTCAGTCCACAAGCACACACACAGCCAACTCTCAGATGTACACACAACAACAGCAACTGCCTCCACTGTCTCCCCCTCCTCCTCCTCCCTCACAGTCACATCAGCACTCATACCTGCATGCACTGCATCAACAGTCCCAGATCCTTCCACTTGTACAGCATTGCCCACTGTCATCACAACAATACCCGCAGACATGCACCCCACACACCACATGCGCAGTCACCACCACCATCATTGCCACCTCATGTAGCACACCTAGACCACTTGCAGACACCACCACAACCACACAAATGCTCCCACTCAGACCCCCAACAGCCCTCCACCTCACACACACGCACCCTCCATGCACCTGCACCCAAGTCCATCACACCTCCTCCACCAACAACCACTCCCTCTACCTCCACTTCCATACCTCCTGCCACAATCACCACATTGGTCCCAAGAAGCTTTTCCTTTCCCATCTTGACCTCTTCCCTCCCTCTCCCCCCAGCCCTGCCCTTAAGAGAAAAGTCCCACCCAACAGCCCAGTACCTCCTGAGGTACTGGGTTTTTCAGAACCGGTACTGATCCGGTAACCCAGCGGTGCCTGGGTACACCCAAAGACCTCGGGTACTTTCCTGATTCAGACCACAGAAACTCAGAGTCTTCTAGGTGAAGTCAAAGATCAAATTTATTGGCTGCAACCAAATGACAAGTGTCCTAGAAGTACAACAGCACGGTTTGTATGTTCTCAGGAGACTGTGTTTCAATGCAAAGTCAGGTTTCCTTATATACAGTTTTTTAATCTTCAGGCAAACATTCTTGACATTTTGGTTGGTCATTCACATGTTTTCACTACAAAGGAAAAAACAGTGTCATGATGAAACCTCATATTTCATGTCATCCAACCCATAATAAATTACCCGGCAAGGCCTAGTATTTTACATCAGATAAGTGTGGACCCCCAATAAAACGGGCACCTCCCCCTCGTAAAGTAAGAGGAAGAAAAGAGCAGGTGCAGGTGTGAGCAAGATTAGGCAGGGTGTGTGAGCGATAATAAGGGTTTTATGGCATGGTGTGCCTTGATGCTATCTGATTCGGCCACTGGGAGAGGGACTGACCAAACAGGTTTGGCCTGAGGCAATGGTTCCAGCTTGCCCAGGTCAGAGAAAAGTCAATCAAGGTGTACGTGTCCTTGGAATCAAATCTAACTGTATTATAAGCCTATGTGAGGGCAACTTTTAAAATGGCTGCGTGTATAAAATGGGAGCCACGAGTGCAGGACGAAAATGGCGATTTCGAGGTGAAAACGCTGCTGGAATTGAGCGAAAATGCTCATGCTTAGTGTACTAGTCATTATCGGTCTTTTGATACTAAAATCGTACTGCTGTGGCAAAGTAAATTACATGGGTCCAGAATTTTTAGAACCACACTCCAGCCCCAAATGGACTCCTGTTCCTCACCCTAAGACTTCCCCTGCCACTAAGGGGCACAAATGTGGCACTCCAGCCCCCATACCAAGCCCACTCCTATGCCCCCTAAACGGAAGGGTAAAGACCCACCCTCTCCCAAACCCAAGCCCAAGGACCCCAGTACCAAAAAGAACCCCCCTTGTCCCGGAAGTGCCTGCCTATTTACAACATGATCCCCCTGCCCAGCAGAGTGACTGGGCTTTCAGAAGTCAAGTTGGGCCTTGGACGTTGCCCCGTGGCTAATGGCTGACATTGGACTGGCCAATGGCCCTTTGTATATAGGTGCCTCAATTGTTGTGGGCACAGGTCCAGCGGAATACAGAGGTTGAACCTAAGGTATGTGTCCTGGCTTTCTTTACTTTTGGCTCATGTTGCTATTGTTAGCTCCGCAAATTGTTTTGGGTGTGTGGTGTGTGTGTATGGTATGTGTTCTGTGTGTGTGTGTGTCACTCTCCCCTCCCTCCCTTGTGCGCTAGGCAGCTGTAATCATCGTCGATATCTTCATCGGCGTTGGTGCTCCTGGATGACCATCACGTGGTACAGCATCGGGAAGACTTCCAGTTCTGGTTCCATGGCAGCCGCTAACTCATGTGTGTCCCTGGAGGTGAGTGTCTCCTTTTATATGATGGGTTTCCACCAGGCTTTTGGTGACGTTGCTAATGCCCCAGAAATTTAGGTGGTCTTCTATGTCTTAATATGGTGGGCGGATCCTTGTCTTCCGCCTGCCTGGAGAGGGCTACCGCTGTGTTCAGTGTTTGTACCGTACTGGCGGTTGGGGTGATACATTGGCTGTCTATGTGAGGGATCACCGCCAAGGTCACTATTTGGCAGTCATTACCGCCAGCCTGGCAACGGTACTACCGCCTTTGCCGGTGTGGTGGTCAGCTGACCACCAATGTCATAATGACCACCTAAATGTATGAAATGAAAACATTAGGGGGCATATTTAAGAAAAAGTGGTGCTGCACACAGTGCAGCGCCACTTTTCTTGCACCCTTTAGTGCCCCGTACCACCACCATGTGTGCACCATATTTAAAATAGGGCACACCATGGCACAAGGTAGAGGCCAATAGCATCATTTGTTTTTGGCTATTGATGTACACCTCAAAGTATATGGGGGCCCATTGTATTCAATGGCATACCCACTTTTTAACACCTGCTCTGAGCAGGCTTTATAGGTGCAGATAAAAATAGTGAAAGGACATCTGTTAGATTTCCTTCTGCCATTTTTACAGCCCCCTAATATGGTAATGCCTCCTTTTCAGTGGCACAGGCATGATGTAGCGCACAGGGTTACAAAATGGTGCAACTTTGCAAATATGGCACAGCATTTGTGGCCTTCTAACGCCATATAAGCATAAAAAAATACACTAATGTTGAATTAGAATGGCGCTAGTTGCTCTTAAATATGCCCCCAATTTTGCAATGACCTATAGTGCAGATAAGAATTATCAACAGAACACTCTAGTGAAGCATTGGGATATCTTAAAATTAGTATAGGATGTTCGTAGATATATCACAACTAACTCTTTCATAGCATTAGACGAGTACCCTCAGTAAAAACATACTGAGACCAAGTGACACTTCAAAATGTGCTTTGTGCTAAATGAGTATACATGAAAATGAAAGATGTCTGCCTAAGCTACAAATCGGTAATTTTAAGTGTCATACCCTTTGTTAGCAATTGAGTCTCTAGTTGGCAGAGGTATGCACCCTGTCCAAGTAGGAACCACATCTCTAGTCAGGGTAAAACAGTTACACTCCTTAAATTATCCTGTACTCACCCTCTGGTAGCCTGCCATGAAGCAGTTAGGCTTAACTTAAGAAGCAATGTGTCAAGTATTCATGCAACAGTTCATTACAGTAACACAGTGAAAGACACCATAAAAAGATTCCACACCAGTTTAGTCAAAAAGAGAATATTTCTCTGAGTGAAAGACCAAAACAACAAAAATTCAATAAGTAGAATTCAAGATATACATTTTTAAAGATTACATGTGAAAAATGTGTTTAGAAATCAATAGAGGTCAAAACGTTATTTGAGATTGCGAGGGGCGGGTGCAAATCCACTTCTGAGGCTCAGGACTAGAGCTCCTCAGGCTAGGGCAGGACTCACAGATGGCAGAATCCAGCAACACCAGAAGAGTTGCAGGCAGTCTTTGATGTCTCTGAGACTGCGGGGAACAGAGGGCAAGCCAACAAGCCCTTGGAGAATCAAGGATATAGAGAGCAAGCCCAGTCCTTCTCACTACAGGCACGAAGTAGAAGGCAGCAGACCAACACAGCAAAGAAAGTAGCAAAGTGGCAGCCCCTCATATAACACAGCACACACCACAGCAGTAGCCAACACAGCAATGCAGTTGCAGAGGGGCAGTCCCTCCTGGAAGCACAGCAGTCCTTCTTCCTGGCAGAGTGTCATTGGTTCCAGTGGCGTTCTGATTTGGTGGGGTTTGGGGTCCAGTACTCATAGCCAAATGTACTTTTGAAGTAGGGGGGACTTAAAAGAGGCACTTGGAGAACACAAGGTCCCTGCCCTTCCTTCCCTGGCTCCAGACACTCTACAGGGGATTATGCAGCCCTTTATGTGAGGAGAGGCACAGCCCTATTCAGGTGTAGTTGAAGCAGTGCTAAGCTCCAATAGTGTTGAGACGGGCCACTCACCTGAAAAGCAGGATGTCTGCAGGGGCGATGGTATGCCCCTGACCTCCTGGAACACCTCTCAGCACTTCCTGGTGGACACAGAAACCCTGGCAGGTGTCCCAAAAGGAAAGGGGGAGTGGAAGAGAAAGAGACAAAACACTGCCACGTCTTGCTGGTCCAGTTAGGCACCCTGTATCTTTGCGGAGCAGGTAGTTGTTGTTGACAGAGTGATAGTAGACTTAGGGCCTCATTCTGACCCTGGCGGTCTATGACCGCCAGGGTGGAGGCCGGCTGAAGCACCGCCAACAGGCTGGCGGTGCTTCATTTCTTATTCCGACAGCGGCTGTGAAGCCGCGGTCGCCCAGCCGGGTCCGGCGTTTTTCCGCCAGATTTCCCCCGGCTGGGAGAATCCTCCATGGCGGCGCTGCTTCCGACCCCTTCCCGCCAGCCTGTTTCTGGCGGTTTTCACCGCCAGAAACAGAATGGTGGGAACGGGTGTCGTGGGGCCCATGGGGGCCCCTGCACTGCCCATGCTACTGGCATGGGCAGTGCAGGGGCCCCCTAACAGGACCCCACAAGGATTTTCACTGTCTGCATTGCAGACAGTGAAAATCGTGACGGGTGCAACTGCACCCGTCGCACCCCTGCAACTCCGCCGGCTCCATTCGGAGCCGGCTTCCTTGTTGCAGGGCCTTTCCCGCTGGGCCGGCGGGCGATCTTTTGGCGGTCGCCCGCCGGCCCAGCGGGAAAGTCGAAATTACCCCACGGTCTTTCGACAGGGTAACTTTGGCGGGCGGTGTCCGCCGCCCGCCAAAGTCAGAATGACCCCCTTAGTCTGCTCAACTTCCTTGAAACTGAATCTCTCTTTCTGATATCGGCACAGGAGTGGTAGAAGAACACCAAGATGCTCCAGCACTTTAATTGGATAATAATATCTGTTGGCACAATTACTAACACCACATTACCAAACACCCAAACTGAGTACCATAACAATAATTACTGCAACACTAGGGCTGACTTCACAGAGATTCACTGTTGCACACTACAATTAGAATTGTGGTTACACTTATCATGCACAAGAAAGACAAACAAGGGCATTCATTAGATCATGTATAACTTTCCTTCATGCATAGGGTTAAACTAAAAGGAACAAAAACAATACAAGAAATACAAATGTCCACTCTGGGTTAAAACAGTTAGGGTGGCACAGTTTTGTTTGGTTTCACTGCATGTGTGAAAAACCCTTCAAAAGCAAATTCCTCAAACCTGTAACACAGGCATGAATGACACAATTTAAATCCAAGAGTTATGCTATTAGAGAAAGAAAAGTCACATAATGCGCTTTTAAAATTGCACTGTCCCTTTTTGTAGTACTTGAGCTCAAGCAGATTTCCTGAAGCACATTTAGGCAAGTAACTACAATAATAATGTAGAATGTTCAGAAATGCATATGTCTCTTCAAGATAAGCACTCTGCTAAAATATGAGGTCTGAAATACACCAACTGTTCTAGGAAAGACCGGCGCTCAAAGAACAAACTCCCTGGAGAATACTAGCCACTTAGCTGCAGTCTTTTCTGGAGTGCTGGAGGAATGCCTGGTGTCAGCTGGAACAGAAACAAAGAAAAGAATTGCCTCGAAAGTCTTGAATACGAGGATGACAGCAGGGGCTGGACTGCCAAATCAGATGCTGAGAATAAGCAAAACAAAGCCAAGCAGGGAGGCATGATTCACTCTGCTATTAATAATCAATCAGGAAAGCAGTTGAGTTTCCACATGTGGATGAGTTACCACACCCAATAAGAAGCACATGTCTACTCCTGCTCACATTAGCAAACAAGCATTGGTAAAACAAGCATTAATAAAACCAATTGTGTAACACAGCACATTATGTTTACTTAGAAATATGAAGGTTTAACCAAGAACAGAGATATGATTTAACCCTAATCACTGGGGATGCTGACAGAGAATGCAGGAGGCACCTTGGGGATTCCTGACAAATAAGAGAGATAGTACTTCCAGTAGTGTAAAACAAATTTAAGAGTTTTTCACTACTGGGACATGTTAAACTTAAAAGTACATGATCAGCTTTTTAAATACACTGCACCCTGCCCTTGAGGCTAGCTAGGCCCTAATTTAGGGGTGACTTGTGTGGTGAATCATGTAATAAAAATGAAGGTTTGGGCCTGGCAAGTGGGTGTACTTGCCAGGTCAAAATGGCAGTTAAATAACTGCACACACAGGCTCCACAGTGACAGCCCTGAGACATGTTTGAAATGTTACTGTAGTGGGTAGCACAATCAGTGCTGCAGGCCCAATAGAGGCATTCCATTCATGGGACCTGGGCACATATAGTACACTATACTAGGAACATACAAGTAAATTAAATGTGGCAATTGTGGATAATACAATTTTACCGTGTTTTAGAGTACAGAACACTTGCACTTTAGCACTGGTCAGCAGTGCTAAAGTGCCCTAAAACCAACAAAAATAAGGTCATAAAAAAAGTAGGAGGAAGGCAAAAAGTCTAAAGATGACCCAGCAGAAAAGGTCATTTCTAACACAACCCACCTCCAGTCTAAAGTCAGAGATGACAAAGCAATACGTTGATGGGCTTCCCTGACTTCTATCCACAACCCAAGGAAAACTCTGTCCACAAGGACAGCAACTAACAGATGCCACAGCTGCAGGCGTCAAGAGCCAGGCCTAAGGCCATCCAGTGCTCTCTGACCTCTGAGATTTCTCAGAGTGTTGAGTAGTAGCACCAGGTGCCTTGCACTATTCTTCCACACTCACTCCCACCATTACAGGGGTTGTATCTTGAAACTAATCCTCCAACCCAGTGTCTGTATCCTTAGGCTGAACAGGTCTGGCAATCCAGGACTTCGAGGGGAGCCCAACTTCCACCCCAAGGGAAACACAGGCAATATGTGTTGCACAAGAACCTGCCTGTCGCAGGTCCCCAGCCCACTGTCTCTGTGACAGTGCATGGAGCCCCACCAGGCCAGAAGTGGCCTCACCAGGATCAGTCTAGGGGTGCTTTGACTGCAGAGCTAAAGAAAAATCAGGGGATGCCCAAACATTACCCTCCTGACTCTTGGGCAAACAATACATATTACAATCAACATTGACTCTTGAGGGATAGATCTAGTATAATTCTCTTAACAATATCACATCAGTTAATTATTGTTCATGGAAGTGATCGTTTGCATGTATTACATTTTATATCAATCCTTTCTAAAATCATCAAACTTTAATGGATATACAACCCTTTTTTTATTTTTATATATTAATAAGCAAGTATAAGCTAGTAGTCGGGTCCACCAAGTACAACCGTTAAACAGTATATAATCCTTCATACATTGTCCTTATATACAAATATTTAACATGTGTCCGCCATTATGACAAACATCCATACAAGCAATCACTTTCTTCAATGAGGGCTCAAGGGGATATTTTTGGAAACAAAGGCACTCATTTACAAGCCTCTTGAACCGCAGCAGTGTAATTTATTTTTTACGCTATGGTGGCAAAAACAGCCCCCCACACAGCACCGTATTTACAAACTAGTGCAATGGTACCAATGCCCCAGTTTGTAAAGCCTTGCTCCACATTACACCTGTATAATGTATGCATGGTAGGCATTACCCCGAAAAATGCCCCACAGGAATGGCACAGTGAAATCTACAAGATTTCACTGCACTGTCACAGCATCATTTTTTTAACACCTGTTCAGGGCATGGGTTAGAGTGACACAGTGCTGTGTTCAATGGGACCCCCCTTAGCACTGCTGGGCTACTGTCACAATTGCATCAGATTTCTGACTCTTTTGTGGACACTGTGCGCCATGGAGCACTGTATTGTAAACACACTACCATGGCGTTGTTAGGGGGGTGCAGGGCAGCACAAGAAAACTGGTGCATTAATCCAGATGCACCACTGTTTTGTAAATGAGGCCCAAAATGAAGAGAAATAGGGATTTTTACATCCCAATTTTCTGGCAGCATACTGTGAAAGGGTACTGATTAAATATTCCATTACTTTCATGGTTCAGTTTAGGGCAGGGGTTTAGGTATATGAAGAGGTGCTTTGTCCTGATTTCAAAAGTTCAAGTTAAACATTAAGCTCACATAGGCATAATGTGGCAAAATAACCCAAAACTGCCCAAAAACAAACTCTGATCAATTAAACTGAGCAGAAATAGTAACCCACTTGTAAGAAACATTTCATTGGTGGAGGGAAGAGAGGTTTAATTGGTTACAGGGTGATCCTCGAAGAGGAATATACTTTAGAAAAACAAATATAAAAGA
The DNA here is from genome assembly GCF_031143425.1 of Pleurodeles waltl. Taxonomy (NCBI): domain Eukaryota; kingdom Metazoa; phylum Chordata; class Amphibia; order Caudata; family Salamandridae; genus Pleurodeles; species Pleurodeles waltl. The sequence goes on from NC_090439.1 coordinate 253,951,429, forward strand.
CTATAGTCCGGGCTTTGCTTCTATCACTTCCTCCACAAGGAGTCTTATATATGTTTTGGGAGTTCAGGATTATAAATGAACTTAATCTCCTTTTCCAAACGTATTTCTTAGCACAGATATAATGCACTTCACGCACCAGTGCTTTGTGATTATTTTTATCAAATTAATTGTATAAAATAACCTCAAATCAGACAAATGCAAATGTTGACAGCATATACATATGTTACAAATACCTAATGAGTAAAACCCAAGCGCACAAATGAAGACAACATAAATATGCATTATAAATTATAAAACAGAAATTGCAATTAAGTCTTATACATGTAAAATAAGTAAACTGTATAAAATCAAACAACGAATGAAACATACAAAACAATGTCAAAAGGTTTACTTTGTCAACTTTTAAATGAGTCTATATATGTACCTTATAGCAATGGCACTTGTTTTGTCAGTTGGACTACTCTCCATCTGCCCATAAAATACCTCAAAGGCTCTAACAGTCTATTACTTCATGACTGCCAGTGTCAAATCGTATCTTTCACAATAGGACTTACTTTAGCTTTTTCCAAAAAGGATAGGCAGTTCATCAGGGCAGTACTGTTTGTGCAAAACTTCCAATTTGCTGATCAATTTGCCATAACCAAACTTGCTGTAAGTAATAGCATTACCATCTGTAAATAACAAACAATTTTGTAAAGTTTCTGCAAAGCTACAAAACAACTGTTCTTGCACAATGATTGTGTTGGTGATAGTGTTACATTTTGAAACGAATTGTTTTCAATGCTCTTTTTACTCTGTGAATAATGTTTTCCTTGCTTGGCTATCATTGTCTCTTGCACTGTTATTTATCAGCTGATTAATGATCATCAATAATTGCGGTCATATTTCTGCAACTCAAGAGTTAGCTCTGTCACTCTTGAAGAATGCCTTATAGCTTGCTTAGATTAACAACAGACTGGAGTTCCATGCTGAGCTTTCTCTGAAACCATCATCAGCTGCCTTAACAAAGAACCTCCATGGAGCAGAATAGGCATTCTATATAGTCTCCACTGTTACTGAGCTTATTGCAATTCAAGTATCTAAAACTGCAGGATCTGGATACACTCACAGGTGACAAGCAGCATTCTACAAATCCACCTTGCATTACATCACACTCTACCATTTCTGCTAGGCTGAATGCCAATAGCTCCTGCACATCATTTCAGCTGCAGTTTTTGTCGGATGTGTTAAGAAAAGATTCCAGCTTATGAAGTAAACTTTTGAAATGATTTGTAGTGTCAAAAACTTTCAACATTTGGACTGACACATCACTCAGCTCAGTGAGGTCAATAGTACTATTACCTGGAAACTCTGTTTTAGGTAACTGCATTTTCAGGTATTCAGTACAGTTGAAGCACTTTTCTTATTTATAGCAGTGACTTCATCTAGCAAAAGCCGCATTCTAGGGAAAGCTCAATTATTTTGGCAAACATCTTTCTTTTCATTTGTGAGGATATGTGGTATTGTTTTGGAGTTAACAATATGTCCCCTAGGAGGTCCATTCGGCTGGTGACAATTTAGTTCTGTTTCAAAACAATACACTGGCTGTTATGTATGAATCGTCACATGGGTTAAGGTACAATTATACTTTATTTTCAAAAGAAGCAGATAGGTAACCATTCTCAGAACATTCTATTAATCATCACACATTCTACTCGTTGTCATCACCACTACAACGTTCTACTCCATTACTTCCTGAAAGATACATACTATGTATATTAACTGTTCACTGGCTTGTTTCATTTTGCCTCCTAATAAGCTATTTCTTTGCTTTGACATTTACCTTGCTTCAAGCATGTTCAGATATCGTTTTCCTTATTGATCTCTGCTATTTACCTACAGTGGCACCTTATGATTGCAGAGTTGAAGCAGCCTATACTTTGGACAGTTTTATTTCATGAGATTTCTCCGATTTTTGGGGGGAATTATTACATGTAAGAAAGTGGTGTTTATCCTAGTCAAAGAGTTTACCTTATGACTTAGCCTTTTTATGGAGCTTACAATTCTCCAGGAGGGCATTCCTGAAGCTGTATCGAAGGAAGGCATATCAAAATCGGACACCTTTGCCGCCAGCTACCCCAATGGCTCTGCAGGTCTTGGAAACCCAAAAATGTTGTAAATTGCAATTTGTTAGCATTTGTGCAGCAGCTCCTCTGGGTCACTTCTAAGGCCCCCAGGAATTCAGGGCAGCACTTGGACTCCAGGACCCATGCCAGCAGAGGCTATCAGCAAAGTCCAGTCCAGGCCTAGCTGGTACTGGCTAGCTGTTCTCTTCAGGAAAAATGCCTCTTTCAGTTGGCTTTGTCCCTGTAGCCACACAGGAGTTCAACCAAGTGACCCTGAAGCTTCAGGCATGCAAAAGTGAACCATCAAAATGTTACTTTTTCAAAATGTTTATTAATATTCTTATTGCACCAATGAATTGGACTTTTCATTAACAGGAAACATAGGGGGTCATTCCGACCCCGGCGGGCGGCGGAAGCCGCCCGCCTGGCGGGAACCGCCAGAAGACCGTACCGCGGTCAAATGACCGCGGCGGTCATTCTGACTTTTTTCCCAGAAGGCCGCCCGCCGGCCCAGCGGGAAAGCCCCTTCAACAATGAAGCCGGCTCCGAATGGAGCCGGCGGAGTTGAAGGGGTGCGATGGGTGCAGTGGCACCCTTCGCGATTTTCAGTGTCTGCTAGGCAGACACTGAAAATCATTATGGGGCCCCACGACACCCGTTCCCGCCATCCTGTTCCTGGTGGTTTTTACCACCAGGACCAGGATGGCGGGAAGGGGGTCGGAATCCCCATGGCGGTGCTGCGAGCAGCGCCGCCATGGAGGATTCTTTGGGGCAGGGGTAAACTGTCGGGAAACCGCTGGTTGCCCTTTTCTGACCGCGGCTTTACCGCTGCGGTCAGAATTGCCCATGAATCACCGCCAGCCTGTTGGCGGTGCTTCCGCGGCACTCTGCCCTGGCGGTTTTCAACCGCCAGGGTCAGAATGACCGCCATAGTTCTCAAAGTACTATTGTAGCTGTTTCCTGTCAAAAGTTACATATTTAAGTTTATAATATTTACTATACATTTACTAGGATTCAGCTACAGCCCTGCTAGTGAAAATAGCATTTGGGATCTTATAACTGGAGGTACACACCCATTTTAATTTTGAACTTGTTCCACTTTTAACTATTAGGTACCCTACAATGTCTGTGACAAACTTTGCTTAGCGGCGACTTAATAATAATTACACATAGGGTTCCCTATGTGTCAGAAATCATTCTTTTGACAGGATTGATAGCAGGTTTTCATGCGGCCGCATTCAGGCAATGCATGGAAGGCCTGAAGCAATTTTTTATAGGCCATCCCTGCGGGAGCACCATGGGCACTGCACTTTACAGGTGGCATTTAACTGCCAGGCCCTGAGTGCATTTTCAGCACGTCATACTAGGGACTTTTTGGTAAGTAAAGTAGGTCAATGAGGGAAAGGCAACATAATAATGTTTAAAGGGGGTACAGGCATGTTACTCCTATTTATATGGGTTTAAGTGCCCAAAGTTCGAAAATCAGCAAAAACAGTGTCCAGAAAAATGCAAAGAAACTTGGATTGGCCATGCAGAAAAAGCAGCTTTACTACATTGTAGACCAGGTAAGCCCCTTAACAATCAACCATGGATACTTTGTTGTTATGTTTTTATCACTTAGGAAGAACATATCTATGAAAAAGCTGTAGCATCATGTGGTTCAAGTTGTAATATCACAAACTGTGCTACTAGTTGGTGTTCCCAATGTCTCAATGTGAGTCTCCATCGGTCTGTTCCTCCTCTCATCTAGTGTATTTGCTTTCACTTCACAATTCCCACAACTCCCCCTGTCAATTTTGGCATGAAAAGAAGTGCATTAAGTGTAGGTGTTCCAAAAATGCATGGGCAAAGAAGTATACTTAGGGGCACTTCACAAGAGGCATAGCCTATGTACCTAAAGAATTGACAATTACATAAATATTGGGAAATTTTGAAAAAGTATGGCAATGTGAGAATTTGTATTAAACATTACAATGGTCTATTGAATGAGGTAACTTTCTGATGGACTCAATTACTCGTGTCTCCCCCTTTAAAACATCTAATTCCTCTGTATTCCTCACTCTTTGTTAGTCACTTAAGACTTTTACTTCCCACTTCCCTCTTTCTGTAGTCCCTCCTTTTGCGTATCACACTTCATCTCATTAATCGTCATAGCTGTCTTTTCACTCTCACTCTACAAGTACTCTATTTCATCTCCCCCTCTTCACCCTTCTCTCTCGCACAGATGAGCACACACACACACATACACACCACTCCACTCCTGTATTTTGTTAGCCTTTGGCACCTCTGTGACAATTACTGCTTTGTGCGCTTGCAAAGAGACCAGGGATTGGATGGCCATTTAGTCTGAACATCTTTACTATCCACTGAAAGACACAGTGAGTAACTACAATTGGCACAAATGTGACCATCGCTCGGTGTGCCCTCTAGAGAGAATAAAGGCTGAAAGGCATGTAGACTCAGTATCTTTATGACCTCTGACAGACACTAAAGGGCCCCTAGTGCCTCATTGTGCCACATGAATGTAATTTTTTTTATGTTAATGTTGCCCGACGGGGCCAAAATCACAGTGCACAATGCATGCATTGCACCATTTTCTAACCCTTTGCGCTACACTATGACTGCAACAGGCATAATGTATGCAAAGGGTGCTTTCCCCCATTAGCAGGCCGAAAAAGTGGCACAAAGAAATATAAAAAATGTCTTTGCATCATTTATTTCGGCACTTGTAACACCTGCTCAGAGCAGGTGTTAAAAGGAGGCATACCATTGTTTGTAATGGGCCTCAATGGGCTTTTCAGGATTAGAGACAACATTTTTTACTCTAATCCTACAAAGTTCTGAACAAGCATCAAAAATGTTTACGTTAGTTCCCTAACTACTGCCAAAGTGCACCTTATTTTAGATATGGTGCACACATGGTGGCGTTGGGGGGGGGGGTGTAACGGGCACAAGAAAAGTGGTGCTGTCCTCAGTGCAGCGCCACTTTTCTTAAATCTGGCCCTAAGAGTAATTACCGGTGGCATATATGTTACCATCACTCTAACATCCCCCATCATGAACACTTATTCACACTCTGAAATCACTCCAAAAGATGACTCATTCCATAGTATGTACTGTGCTATAAAAGATCATATGTTGCATGGAAAAAAAATCGTGTGTAAAAAGAAAATGTTCCTCAGGAATGCAAGATGAAGTAAAATGTGTAATATGTAAAAAGAGACTGCATGGGTGATATTGCTTACCTTGACTTTTTTACTGTGTGCCCAAGCATGACAGGATGCCTGCAGAACTGATGACAAGGACAACACACAACTTGACAGGCACCTGCACATTTAGAATGTACCTCACAGGTGTGAGCCAGTCATAACATAGAGTAGTGTCAGTCACCTGCCATCCATGCCATTCATGCAGTGACATAACCATTGTTGCCTGAGCCAGGAAATGAAATCCTTGGGAGTCAGATGACTGCCTGCAAAAGAGATGGTAGAAAGCTTCTACTGAGGTCTGCTGCTTTTGTTGGCTTAGGTCCAATCTGGACAGCTTCCAGGCAGTTGAAGGGGACTGGGCCCATAGGACGACAGCAGATTAAGTGCCACTGACTAAACTTAACCACGGCCACTATCTCTGAATGTTGTATCTTATAGTGCCATGGAAAATAACAATACCTTTTGGTCCTTTCTGAGCTGTGGGCATTTGGCTTCTAGCCCACTGCGTAGCTGCTGTTCCACTCATGTGCCTGTGCTGAACAGCTCCCAGCTGCTTCAGACCTGCTATTGCCATCAATCTCTGCCAGGAAAATGTGGACAGCGTTAGGACTGCCTGCCCCCTCTTAGCTGACAAGATAATGTTTGCAGGTTCTCTTAGGCACTCATCCTTATCATCTATGCCATTTTAACAAAGCGTGGTGATACAGAATCCTATCCTGCCTTTTCCATTGATTCAATTTTTAAGCTCTTTCAAAATTAACCCAGGAACCTACCAAAACAAAAGTTTTTGCATGTTTGAGTTACCACTGTGAAACATAAACCACAAAAATATGGCCAAGTTAAGCTGATTGTGTTCTTTTCTAAAGTACTGCCACACACCTCAGAGAATGACTAACCATTCGGTGCAGTAGGCATGCAGCCTCACTCCAATCCAGACAAGGTAGAATGATTGTCTCCCAATATAATTTGCTGCGTCCATCTTCTCAAGAGTCACTGCATCCTTCCCCAAAACATAATTGATAAGAAGCAGCAGCGTACCTGGTTCAATAACACTCAAGCAAAATGTCTGTAATAAGTCTTCTGCCTTAATGTTAACCACTGAAACCCACCATCAGGATCTATCCTTAGCATGTGATTGATTGAAAAACCTTTATTTCGATTATAGAAATAATCATAAAAGCACACAAGCATAACAGACATTTACAGTTCATATAAAAAATTAAAAACCACAAGCTTAAAATCTATCAATCTCATCAATACCAAAGGCACATAGGCATGAAAAGTTTAAAAACAGGCATCATACTGTAAAAAAAATGTAAAAAAATAAATGTGAAAGTTTTTAATAGGACAATATGACCTCAGACGATTACAGTAAAACCCCAAAATTCATAATCTTATTCCAGTGGAGTGCACTCTTCAAAAAACCAGAAACTGCCATGGCAACAACAGCTACATTCATCATTTGTATATATATAAAAGCGGGCCGGTATTGATAAAAACCTTTGCCTTTAAGAACAGGCAGCAGAAACCTTCTTCTAGGTGGCTCGTAATGACTACAGAAGAATACCATATGTTGTCCCAAGGACAGACCTTAATCAAAGATGGCTCATATTGCCCAGGGGGAGGTAGGGGGAGAACATAGGCTATATCGGACAGAGCCTAATCTGACCATGGTGTGAAGGAGTCTCTCCCATGGATTTATAATGAAGTAGAGATAAGGTTTCAGGCCAGAGCTAGCATTTAGAAGCATCAAAGCCCTGGCTAAGTGACTACCCAAAACCAAGTTTTCTCTACTCTCTCTAGTTTGCTGAAGAAATAACTCATTCACAAGCTTTGTGTCTGCCCGTTTTAGCAGTTCCGGGATATAAAATAATTCAGGGTGCCGCAGTGACAAGGCTATAGATCTAATGTAAATAAGCCACTACATTTTATCTCCTAGCTCGCACCCAAGGCAGTCCTCAATAACCTCTCTATTAAATGTAGTGCACTCCCCACTGCATACTGCAATCCACAGCATCATAGGGGCAATTATAGCATAATCTTCCGCAAAATCCAAGCGCAGCTCCTCATGCACAAATAGACTCGGATCAGCAGGCCCACCCCCAATAGTTTCCTGCAGAAGTGATTTTCTTTACATTGAATAGCTTTGCTGTTAGGATACCCCCAAATATCTGCACAATGCAGTAGAACAGGTAAACACTTCATTTTATATATCAATGTTAAGACAGGGTTACTCCCAACCATCCGGGCAAATCTAAAAAAGAGCCACACAAGATTCATTGAAACGCAAACAGCGAATTGCAAGACTTGGGGTCCAACTGCAATGCTGATCAAACATAACCCCTTAATAAGAAAAAGAGGTATTTACAGTCAATTCTAAATCACCCATAAAATCAAAAAACAAATCCCCAAAACTTTAAGGCCGATCATCGTAGGGGAAAGTATAACCGCATTATCAGCGTATAGTAAGGAAGGCACTGAGGTATTCTTAACTTTCAAAAAATATTTACCATGGGTAGTCAGGTGAGAATTCAGACTGTTAATCTGTAATAAAAATAAACTTGGCACCAGGACACTTCCCTGCCTGACGCCCCTTGAAAATTTAAAGGCATCAGAGCACTCCCCTGCCATACCAAATCTTATTGAAGCATTTACACCGTATGAAGGGACTGGAGGAAGTTTATCAGAGGTTGGGGTAACCCAAAACCCTCCAGGATTGACCGCAGCTTTGGATGATTCACCTTATCAAATGCACAGCTTAGGTCGATGAAGACAAGATACACATCTCCCTTCTTGCCCAAAACATATTTGCCCACCAGTAAATTGAGATTCAGGCACTGTTCCATCATCCACTTAGCCTCCCTAAATCCGTACTGAGCCAGACAGAGAACATTATTCGTTTGAATCCACTCTTCAACACGAAGAACAATACACCCCACATATTAACCGTGGAGTCAAGTGGAGAATTAGGGTGATAGCAGCCTGGTTCTTGCCTACAACCCTTTTTGAATACTGGGACTATGACTGCCTACTTAAAAGATTTAGGGATACAAATTTGTGCTGCAGCATTAAATACATTGGTCAGCAGTGGAATCCACAGGCTATCATTGTCCTTGTATAAATCCATAGGGACGCCGTCTAGTCTGGAGGCCATGTTAGAAGGACTACCAATGATGGCTTCTTGAACTTCCTCCAAATTAAAATATAGTCCCAAGGGAAAAGACACTGCATCATCCTCCTCAACCAGTTGTTCCGTGCTATCCAAGGAGTAAACCCTCTCGATAAGGGCAACGCATTTTTGGGCTCGGTATTTTTGACCATACACTCTCAGGGGAAACTACATATACAGGTGTATCATTCACTATCTTCCAGAAGCTCCTCACATCCCCAGCTTACAAACGCCCACTAGCTGCTCCCCCTCTTTTCCTTGCGGCATTGCTCTCTTTTTCTAATTGCCTCTTTACAGGCTACCCTAGCTAAGCTGATAGACTGCTGATTCCTAAGATTATAATTCTGGCTTCAATGGCATTATGGTCACTCTGCAGTGAACAGTGGGTCTGTCCCTTGGTGATAAAAATCTCCAAAACTACAGGAGGTAAAAATATAATTGATTAGAGTCTCCTTACCTCATCCTACAAATATAGGTTTATCTAGGTGAGGGCCAGCCACCCTCTCTAACATATTATATAAGCCAGCTGGACCCAGTTTGTTGATCAGCTGCCTACCTCTATGGTCGGGCGGCACCACATTCAATGCCTTATTTCCTAAAGAAAAGGGATCTGTGACAGTGGGAGTTGTACCTAGTTTAGCGTTGAAGTCTCCCGCTCAAATAACATTAAAACAACCCAACGTATGAGCAGTCCTTTCCTCCATACTTGAAATAGCGCCTGGATCTGACATCCTGTGTTGCACACAGAGTTATAAAAATTCATAACGAAAAAGTGGAAATCTGCAGAAAGAACAACCCATAGAATCTGTATCCCACTGTGCCCAAGAGGGATCGGTACAACTTGTAACTGTGCGGAAACTTTGAGCAGGATGGCCAAGCCTCCCCTAGCTATCAAACCTGGAGAACGGGTTGCCAACAAAACATGAGTTTCAAACTACCCTCCAGAGGACAGCTCCCGCACCCATGTTTCTTGGAGCGGTATAATATCATACTGGAAGATAAACGTAACCCACTGGCGATCAGAGATTTTGTCCCCGAGACCCACACAAATTCCATGAAAGGAAACTAAGTTCCCTGCCTGCGCATATAGGGGGTCACTCCGACCCCGGCGGGCGGCGGGCACCGCCCGCCGGGCGGAGACCGCAAGAAGACCGCACCGCGGTCAAATGACCGCGGCGGTCATTCTGACTTTCCCGCTGGGCGGGCGGGCAACCGCCAAAAGGCCGCCCGCCCGCCCAGCGGGAAAGCCCCAGTAACGATGAAGCCGGCTGCGAATGGAGCCGGCGGAGTTGCTGGTGTGCGACGGGTGCAGTGGCACCCGTCGTGATTTTCAGTGTCTGCTTTGCAGACACTGAAAATCTGAATGGGGCCCTGTTAGGGGGCCCCTGCACTGCCCATGCCAGTGCCATGGGCAGTGCAGGGGCCCCCAGGGGCCCCACGACACCCGTTCCCGCCATCCTGTTCCTGGTGGTAAAAACCGCCAGGAATGGGATGGCGGGAAGGGGGTCGGAATCCCCATGGCGGCGCCGTGGAGGATTCTCTGGGGCAGGGGATAGCCGGTTGGAAACCGCCGGTTCCCCTTTTCTGACCGCGGCTTTACCGCCACGGTCAGAATTGCCCCTGAAGCACCGCCAGCCTGTTGGCGGTGCTTCCTCTGTCCCCGGACCGCCTGGGTCGGAATGACCCCCTTAGTCTTTCCCACCCGTGGGCGGTCATCATCGCATTTGTCACCACCTAAAACATTGTGGGCACAGTATTAAATTGTCAATCATTTTCACCCAGCTTAGATAAAGGAGTTCCTTGTAGGGATGGAAAAAGCCCATAGTGTCTGCTCAAGGTGGTAAGAGCTCCTAGGAATTAGCAGGGCCACAGGCTTATAAAAAAAAAAAAAAAAGGAAAAATCCTTATGCCCAATGCCAAGTTAGGTGGTCGCCTGGCTGTGAGGATCAGCATCCTAGCGTTAACAGATGTTCTACAGTTAATCACCACACAATCTCCCTCAATAGACGTATTCATTGGACCGATCCAGTATTTCAAATCCTATGCTAGACTCACGCACACACCCTAACACTATGGTGCTAGGGTGTGTGTGGTGCAGGGCAGCTGAAACAGCTCTGGCGCTAGGGAAAAAGGAGGAGAGTGCCATTTCTATCATAATATGGCGCTCTCCTGCTCTCTCCTTGTCATGCAATGCAGTAGGGCAACTTTGGGCCCTGCCCTGCATATCACCTCCCAGAATCTGGGCCTTGGTTTCGCTGATGGCGCTCTCTGAGCAGTGGTAATTTCTGCACGTGTGCATAGTGACCATGCGATGAAATTAAGCATAAAGTTAACACTTGTATTCAACTAACAACACAGAAAAATAAATTTCGAGAACACTTTAATTGGCGTCAAAAAAATCGACTCTTGAAAAAACAGGAGCTTGGGCCAGTTAGATTTTTGGGACTCACTCGTCGCCTTTTAGGAAAACAATACGTGTTACCCATTTCAAATCTGTTGCGTTGGCTTTTTGCTAGTGTTGTTACTAACTGCGTCAAAGCCACAAAGCATGTCAAATAAATATAAAACAACTGTTGGATGAGCAAAATAAGGGCACATACCGTGCAATGCCGCAGCTGGATGCCAGGCAACACACAGCAGAGTTTTGAAAAGTGACACTATTGCCATGGGTTTGAGATTTGTTTGAGGATTAGCGTAAGCCTCGACAGTATTAGCCTCACATATTGATCGTGGCATGACGTGGCCTGTAAAATGTTTAAAAAGATATCCCTGCCAAGAGCTGATGTAACCATGGCACTTTAAATGCATTCTCTGTGTGCCGGGCTAAGCCATAACCTGAGATGTTCTTTGATTATAATCCGCCTCTTTCCACAATGTGTTTAAAAACATGCAGTGCCACCAAAGTGTACAGACCAAGAAGCATAAAACAAAAAGGTTATTTGAGGATTTAATAAAAAGAAGTGCCATCTGGAAACATCTGAATTAAAATACCTTGCCTTCTCCCGTATTTATTACACATATGTAAAGTATCTTATGATTCCAGAATGGGGAGCATGGTGCTCCAATGCTAACGACTCCTTTTGGGACACTCCTGCATCGATCGAATTAACATCCCAGGTCACTGTTCCAATACAGCCCAAGGACAACAGCCTTGAGGTTGGTAAAAACCTTATTGGAGCTACTCATGTTACCTTTTATTCAACACAAATGGATAAATAGTATTCCGAAGTGGCACCTTTCCCTTTTGATTTATTTGTCTCCCAAAGAAAACAGACGAGTTATTTTCCATTCAAACATGTCCTAGCAGTGATAGGCACTGATATAAAAGGCAAACAAGGTCGAGTTCACAGTTTTATTGCCTTCTCAAGGCTCCTAGAGTACAATTAAAATTTCAAATAGGGAAAGGAATGTAATCCTGATTCAAGAATGAGTGATTCCACAGCCATTTTGTGATAAATTCATGTGTTGTTTAGGACATTGTATAAAACCCTCCATATTATTTATCTGAAAGAAGAAGAGGCCGAATGCTCCGATATTATGGATATGCACATAATTCTGCATAGGAAAAACACAAATCTTTCTGCGTGCTGTGCTCTTCGCATATTCAGCAGAGTAATTTCTACCATGCCTTGCTTACTCTACAAAGACTGATTTCTCTAGACTGGAACGACCATTTGCCAATTACTTTTCACCTTGCTATTCCAAGATCTACAACAACATGCTCAATCTGTAAGAAATATCCGATCATTTCAGAGTTTCCCAGTATCTACTCTAATTCCAACACTGATTTCACTCCCATCCACCACCTCTGCCGAACCTGATGTATTGCTGTCCCCAATAAATAGCTCTCATAAGACCTTAGAAGATTCCTATGCTTCTTTACACCTGAAAAAATGGGCATACATCCTCTGCTCCTTGGTTCAGGAAGGTACTGAATGCTAACAGAATAAATATTCACAGTATTTCAATGTTTTCGTATTAATCTAAAGGTTACCCAGATCATCATCAAAAAAACCCACCCCACATTAGTAAAGACTGCCAAAGTAAATTACTACATTTAAATAATTCTGAAAAATAACAATGGAAACAATACGTTAATAAAATTAATCAAACACTATTCCAACCCTCTACCCGAACTACCTAGTCTTCTTTTGGTACAGAACTTAATTAACATTGACAATTATTTAATTAAGAAAAATCGGTATGATCAGAGTCAACATTGACAGTTTCAGTCCTCAAATAATCAAATGTCAGACAGCCCTCCTAAGAAGCCCTCCATTACACTCATTCATTCAAATAATTGATAACACAATCCCTATCCTCCACCCTACACTTTCCAAAAGCCAGATCTTACAATGGCATTGCCTTTAATTAAATCATAGTCTCTTGAACAAAAACTTCATATCTTGACCCAGACAAATTCAGTACAAAACATCCCATCGTATGCCTCCTCTTTCTTGGAAATATCATTATACACCAGTAATGAACCAGCTTCAAGAACACATTCACCCCCACATTTTTCTGTACCCCTATAAATGTGACTTTATCCCATGAGGTAGCACAACTCCTATTGATAATCCTTGTCTGCTGATATTGATTGACCTGTCAAGAACCTTTGATTCTCATGGCCATCCGGTCTCAGTTGAAACTTTCCATTTGTGCATGGACATCACTGACACACTAGTACTTTGGATCCGCTCTTATTAATATAATAGAAAACAAATTGTACAAATGGGATTCTCCAGATTTTCAGAAATTCAGATCATATGTGGCATCATTCCACAGCAGCTCATGTTTGCTCCCAAAATGTGGACGTCTACAGAAAGCCACTAGGAGTGATGCTTATTTAACAAGAAATTGGCATTCCCTAATTCCATGACAATTTCCAGCTATTCCTCGAAGAGCCATCAGCTAAAGACATTCTTCAACTTTGCAAGTGCCTGACCTGCCTTCAAACATGGATGTCTTGAGTATGTCTTAAATACAGGAAACAATTTGTCCTCATCAACAATAGACTCAATGTGCCCCATACCTAATATTGGCTCAAATACATGGATTTAGAGGGTTCCCTTTTTTTCATAATCCTGCAGCTCATTAGCTTTGCCATGGACTGTACTCCTCTCTCACCTTAAAATGCACAGGAAGCATGATTTCAGCTAAATTTGCTGCACACATTTAAGCAACTTGTGCTGCCTACGAATTTCCAGTCCACAATTCAGTCCTCGTCTTATCATAAAATAGTGGAGGTAATGCTGTACTTACTACATAGTTTTTCACCTAGGAAAACCTGACAACCTGGCTACTAAACTTGAATCTGGTGGAGTATGCTCTACTAGAAGAATATCCATTGTCAGGCTGAAATTGCAAATCAAATTACAAAGAAGGCACACACCAACAGGATATCTCTGTTGTTTTCTAAGATTGTTAAATAAAATTCCTTGAAGACTTATATTGTCTCCTGTACTGTTAAACATTAGGAACCTACTCATAACCCACCTCTTCCATCTTACTCTTATTACCTTCCTATTCAGTACTCCTTGATGGGACAAGGTCTGCTGTTCCTTGCCTTGCAGGATTCTATCACTGGATTTGCAGACATTAACAAGTATTCGCAGAGGGAATTCTATCTCTTTAATATTCATGAGTCTCAGATCCCAGAAAGTTAGTGAAAGAACATGTGAAAATGGCTGCTGTGCAAAGATTGCAAAAAATTGCTGGATACTTTTGTGCAATCTTGCCTAATGTTTGGAGATTTATGGGGATTGAAAGACAAAAAAAAGTGAAACTTTACAAGAAGTGATCCATAGACCATGCTTTGCCTGATACAGATAAAATAGCCTGCTCCCCTACAAATAACAATAACAAAACATGGTATCCCTCAAACCCCACTTTTTATGATACACTTAGGACAGGGCCCAAAGCCCACTATCCACTTTGATGACTGGCTTGTTGCGCCCCTCCAGGCCACTGGACAGGTCCAGACCACACATTTTTTGGAACATGGTTAGGCCTATGTGGTTAGCGCGATACCAGGGTAAAAACATAAAAGTAAGGATACCACTGTAAATTTCAATTAGACACTCAGCATAGGAGAAAACATCCCTCGAGTACAATGCAGATCCTGTACAAAAACAGAATCTGAGATGTGACCTAGAATTGAATATCAGGTCATGTATATGTGTGTTGTAAGGACTGATCAATTGTCCTTATGCAGGATGTGACTCTCAACTTGTATGTAGTGAATGCTGGACCCCCCGAAGGAGGCCGCTTCTCAGTGTTAATGAGTCTCCTTATTTGACCTTCACTTTAACGTTTTTTCACTTTGTTTTCAGATGTGCAACATAATGTAACAATGATGCGACATTTCTATTTGGACAGATACATCAATGTGCAATTTTGCTATTTCATTTTAAAGTAGCCCTTGGCTAACAATTATACTTTAAATTCGTTGGTGATGTTTTCCAGTACTCACTGCTGCATACCGACTTGATCAGCTGCAATTCTTTGGCTTTGCTTTAGCTGAGGAGCATGTCAGTACTGGCTTTATTAGCAAATGTTAGCAAATCAATCTTTGCCTACTTTACTTAGGTTTGCATAGTAATGCATCAGTCAGCTAAGATGGCTCCAGACAGCAAGCTTTGAACATCGTTGTCTTTGTTGATTGCAAATGGGACCTTAGTTCTATTTTCCGAAACTGTTTTGCTGCTAAGAGTGTGATTGTTGCCACAGAGTGCATAAGTGCGATAACTTCTAATCCTGTAATATGTGCTTTAAATTTTGGTTCTTCTTTCCTCATTCTAAACCCCTTTGATGAGCAAAATGATACCCTGCATCTCCTTGCTCGAGTCAACTACTCAGCACACCGAAGGACCTTTGTCTCCATCTCCCTTCCTCTGGACAGTTTATTTTCTTTGACAATGAGCTGAAGTCTAACTAATAAACCCAAGCAAAATCATTTTTCCCCCATAAGATCGGTATTTTTTATTTCCGTTAAACTTCATCTCTTATGCGGTTGCTTTCGACAGCAATACACATCAAGGGTCCCATGTTTTTTATTTAGCATTGGTTGCCTCTTTCTCTATTTCTCCATTAAGTCGTGTCTTTCGACTTTTTCTTCTCCTTGGCATTGGCAAAGGCTGCCTTCTTGTGGGCCACATATCCAAGCAAGTCACTTATTTCCTGAAACCTTTTAGAGAAATTGCAGGATCCATCGGATTGTGCAGCCTTTGGCTCTATATAAAATACACTGTGGAATAATCTGTACATTTATCTCTTCCTCTAAGTTGTCCACTATGCGGACAATCAACAGACCTCTCAGTGGGGAACGAAATGTATCAATGACTTCTCATGTGTCTTGACATGCTTGTCTTAAGATAAGTCTTTCGTAGTCAGTGTTCAATTGCAAATCGAAGTGTCAGCACTAGTATTGGGTATAGTCCTGAAAAGTATGCAAATTGTTCCTTTCATAGGAAAGAAGGGTCGAGCATGATTTGTTCTAATCTACCTACTTAATACTCTTAAAAGTAACTCATTAGTCAAGCGTTCCAAAGTTTCCAACATCAGTCACTGGAAGGCGGCGACACAATGGGCTAGAATGGGGACCTATAGACGTCCATACTGTGTGAGTGTGGGCCTCATTACCACATTGCCAGTGTCACTTTCCATGTTCAGGGCCCTCCTTGCTCTTGTGGCATCTTTCTGTGGTTTCCCTCTGGCTGTTAGCATGGTGCAAGTCTGAGGTGCCATAAATACTTTTGGGCCGGCAGCAGTGTCGGCCCTGCATAGAAAGAGCACATCATCCGATTCCCCACACTAACAAAGTGGAGTGCTTTGTGCACTGGTAGTAACCAGTGTACTCAGAGCACAGCTTTAGCCTTCGTGCTCAAAGTGGGAGCTCTCTTTTTATTTTCCCACATTTTCACCCGTTCTGCTGTGAAGGTGAGCTCAATGCGCTCTGTCACACCGGCTGCGTTTTTTACGGTTTAATTGACAGGCTTCTGAATGAAAATATTACAGCTTCTACAAAGATTTTAAAAAGGTTGGTTGTGTTTTACGACTTTCCTCCACGTAAGAACATGTCAATTCCTTTCTGTGATTTGACGTCTTTGAAAGGTAATAGATTTTCCGTTGAAAGAATGGGCATTATTCCAGAAAGACTACAAATTCACGATCGTCTACTTCCACTAGCTAAGAAAATATCCTGACATTATTGTTTGAAAATTTTCCACAGCAGCAGTATTCACAAATTTGCACAAAATTGTGGCAGTACTTCTAGCAGAAACGGAAAGTGTCAGTAACCAATGGAACATGGTTTCTTTGGGCATTTTTGTTCAAGGTACATAGATACGTTTTACCTGTGTCGTCCTGTGGAGCATGTGTTACAATTTGTTTACATCAAGGTGACCCAAGCTAGATAGACATGTTTTAATGTCAGACGTGTCAGAAAGTGACACCTGTGCTTGCCCCTTCTAAAGAAGGTGCTTAACATTTGGGCCCAGATTTACTAACTCTTTGTGCTAGCTTTGCGTTATATAAGTAATTTTGCACTATTTTCCGTCAAGAGGGTGTTGCATGGGTGTCCCATGGGTGTTTTTGCACCGTGTTACGTTAATTTTTCGTACATCTTGGGCTACATGTCAAAGATTCTGGTTCCAAGAATGGGCACATGAGTGATGACTGATTTACTGATTGCAATATATCTAACCTCTACCTCAGAGTGTCTTGGTTATTGTCTAAAAGCAATATCTAACCATTCAGACTTCAGCCCCTGTCTGAACTCCATCCACAAGAAGGAACGCCTTATTCAGTGACCCCAGGCTAGAGGCCTAGAAGGCAGAGAAGGGACAGCCACTATTGACAATAAGATTGGAGCACAGGATATTCAGCTGCGCCATATTAGAGATCGTGGAGACTTCTAGAGGAGTATAGATAAAGTTTTTGGTGGTGAGGGATGCAGTAGCCAGATCTTGAAGGCATTTATCTGCCAGACAGGAATAAGAAAGTGCATCTATTGTTCTACAGCTAACCAAGTTTGGGATCTCTTTGAGGAAGTGATTTGGTCTTGACATCTCATTCGAGAAACTGCAGTATTTAGAGCTAACTAGAGTTAAAGAATATTCTTATTTTCCACTTCACAAGAGACAGCGTGGTTGTAATACAGATGTAAATTAATCCTTGCTTGAACAACGAAGGCACGATTGGTCTTGGATAGAATACGTGCACTCAGCCTGAGCTCGCTGAAATTGAAAAGGCTGCTGTTGACTACTACCTCTACCTGGGAGACTAATGAGCTTCATAGTAAAAAAACGCACTTCATTTGTTTTCACTTTAGTTTCCACAACAGACTGAAGACTAAAAAGGTCTTGGATTTGAGGGCCATAAACCTAGCTCTACCTGGGATGATGACCTCAGTCTTTGAGCTGTTCAGCTGTAGAGGGTATTGAAGCAGATATGCTAATTAGAATTTATTAATGAATGTTTATGTGTTTTGATTAACAAGAAGTGTATAGAAAAATTAAATGTAGAGAAATTATTGTGCACGTTTGAAAATGTGCCCACAAAGAGTGGTTTCCAA
Organism: Pleurodeles waltl; assembly: GCF_031143425.1. NCBI lineage: Eukaryota > Metazoa > Chordata > Amphibia > Caudata > Salamandridae > Pleurodeles > Pleurodeles waltl. Next base: position 253,969,486 of record NC_090439.1, read on the forward strand.
TGTTCATGAATTATATTAAAAATGACAAAACATGTGTGAAATAATGAAAAAGAGTATTAATAATGTATTAGTGTGTCATATTAGGATGAATAACCTATGATTTGCATTATATTGTAAAGTTAACTTAGCCGAAGTTGTGGCCTAGTTGCAAGGCCTCATGCAGAAGCTGAATTAATAAACGCACCATGTAGAAGTCGCTGATGCATTGAACTGACCGTGAACTGTTCGCTGCTTCATAAAATTTGCTTTGCTAGAGTTTTCTGCAATGTACCGATAAATAGGAGATGATGGAACTAAACATGTAACAATTTTGGTGTAAGACAGACTCAATGCACTTTCCCAGGACTCGAACAATAGAGACACTGACTGGAGAAGAAGATGCAACATTTTCGATACCTGATGAGCCGGATGATGACATCATACAGTGAACCAATCAATGAACTGAGAATGGAGAAATATTCGAATTCATAGATTTGCAAAATTAATATTATTGGGTATAGTCATATCTGGTGATTAATTGACCAATTAGGAATTAGTGGGATGGACTGGGTAACCTTAATAGAAAGTCATGATAAGGGGCAAAAACTTCAGATGAGATGCAGGGAAATGTGAGGGGAGAATTGATGATGTCAGAAGACGCGATTCGAGATTCTGTCAATGGGTTCATGCTCTCGAGAGCCTGATGCGTTGCTGATCGATTGATGACCTGAAGACGAAGACTGACTTTGTCTCTGATCCATTTAGTGGATAGGTAGCTATGACAATGTGACTGATTAATTTTGTGCCTTTTCTTCTAGTTACCAACTGCACTGTTTTTATTGTTTTACCTCTAGCTAGATGTTTTCCAAATTCAAGTTTCTAAATTGTTTTCGCATGAAGTCCCACATGCTGATGCTGATTTGGTCTAGGCAGGTTCACTTGGGTGACGTTGACAGTGAGAAATGATTGACAAACTGATAGCTGAACTCTGCTAGTAATGTTGTTATATTCATCCTTGTTAGCTTATGCTGAAGCATTAGAGCATATGTTTGCTAAAGTTCTGATTAGATTATGTTATTAGTGGTTACTAATTAATTAATTCTGAGCTATTTGAATAACGTTTGAATTAACAGATGCATTAGAATTGTAACTAATTGGGAAAAAGATTTGTTAAAACGTATATTGAGTTGTGGTTACTCAGGAAATGTTGATCTAATTGTCTAATGATGAATGATTCTCTTAGTGATTTTGATTGGTTGTAGTGCGTATTAATAACACTGGTCACTACATGGCTAGGATACTCAATGCAATCCAAACGGTTCATTGGCCTTTACGCGTCCCCTTCTAAGTTTACTTACTCAGGACCAGGTGCGCTAACAGGGGTTAGCTACCATCCCTGACTGAACACGGACTTGAATGCAAGATTATGATGATGGCGATGATAAGAGTTTTGTAGCATGCACAACTACCCTGGAAATGATATTCTGGTGCTAGCCAGACCTTAAATCTAAGGCTGATCTAAACAGATAACTTCATGATAGGACAGAATAATGGAGAAAGAAAGTGAGTTGTGATATGTTTATGAAATTCTAGTAAGTTACTTTCAGAGCAAAAGAGCGTATCCAGAGTTAGCTGTAACCACAAAGAGAGTGCAGCCACTAAACAATATTTCTGACATTTTAAAATTTCAGCTAGGAAGGGGGTGCTTCAGTGAGGAATCCAGCTAGGAGGACAGCTGAAAAAATTTAAGTATGGTAGATTTTGCATGAAATTCTTTGTGGCAGAAAAAGACAGCATTCATGGACTGGGAGTAACTGTAGATTGTGTACAAGACAAGACAAGAAGTTCTTCTCCTCTTTTTGACATCGAGTATGAATGAATGAAAGGGATGCACCATTTTGAGGACGCTGAAGTTTCCCAACCCAGATGGCCGGTACGCAGTTGCAAATATTTATCTTGGAGAGGGCAAGAGCCTGCACTATAGTTTTCCTGGCTGATTTAGGTAAAAAAGGAATAACTGTAATGATTTTCACCAGTAGAAAACAAGTAGGAAACAAGTAGAGGTGGGTTTATGCACATCATCAAAAAAAGTGTCATAATTGCAGGCAGAAATGACAGGGTAAAGGGTGAGGCATAGGGCACCTGTAGGCCAGATGAAAGACTAGGATGACAGATCGCCAAACATGATGATATCTGGTTTCTCAGTATTTAAACAAAGGCGATTGGAGTTAATTCAGTTGGCTACTATGCAGAGAAAGCTTTTGGATTGATTCTGGAGAACAGCAAGGTATTCATTCAGTCTTAAAATGAGTGTTATCAGAATATGCAAAGAAACATAGTAGAAGTGATTGAATGAGATCAGTCAGCAATGACACAGAGATATTGAGCAGTGGTGGACTGGGGGCCCAGGCCAGGGGACACCACAGGAGTTTTCCTTTTAAAATACCTGCACTTAAAAATTACTTTATCATGAATAGATTGATAAAATGCCCAGTCGTTTTGCATTAATATTGATTTCAATATAATGTGTTGTGTGTACCTGTGTCTGCAGACATATGAACACACAAGTGTGTGTGTGCATATGTAGTAGCTTGTTGTACAGTGCCCTTGGAAAATTTGCTACACCACTGAGAAAATACAATAAGGTCAGGGGAGCATTTACATTAATTGTGCAATAAATATCATCACTCATGAATATACCACACCTGGGAAGGGTGATGTCTGAAAGTTAACATGCACATCGGCAGCTGGAGTGTGACTTGGCATCCTCACAAAGCACATGGGGGCCACATGTACTAACATTAGGAATAGCTAATTCCTAATTATGATTTTCTGTGAATCGCAACCAGGGAACTGCTGTTCCTCATTTATGAAACTTTGAAGTAAAAATGTGCAATTCCTACTCTGTTGCAAATTGACCTAGCTCATGAATATTAATGAGGTAGGTTGTAGTTTGCAACCCATTAGGAAGAATAGCTATCACAGGGATGGTGGCCTGCTGGGGTCAGCACAGCACTGTAAGAAATGGGGTTACTGGTTGAGATGGGTAGCAGCAACCACAATTCTTCTCGGAGGGAACTCACAAGCAAATCCTCAATTAATTGTAAATTAACCTGTGCTCCACCTTTTAGCAGCTTGACACAGAGCAGTCAGACTTTACTCAGAGGCAATGTGTAAAGTATTTGCAACACTTCAAAGAGTAACACAGTGAAGACACATCACAAAATGATCCCACAAAAGTCTTGAAAATTGAGTAATTTTTAATAAATAAAACCAGATCAAAACAACAAAAATCTGATTAGTAGAGCCGGAGATATGCAGTTTTAAATATTTCAATAAAAATAGCTCCAAAAAGCACAAATCACCAATATTGGATATCTGGTCTTGCCAGACATGGACAAAGTCACAAGTTCAGGCCATCTGCAGTGGAGTGTGGGCCGTCTACAGGGATCCAGTTAGGCCTGCGTCACAAAGTACCTTAAATCCCGGTTTGCATTGGGTTGCCGGGTCCATATCGGCTCTGAGATGTGGTGAGGCTTTGGGGTGAGGTCCTGAGTCATCGATGAAGTCCCCGTTGTTGGGGGCTTGCAATGTGAAGTCCAGCAACGAGGCGCTGCTCAGCCCGGGTGATGCATCAGTTCTGAGGAGTTGCGCGGCTGCAATGTGAAGTCCGGTATCATCATCCAGACTGTCATTGATGAGGAATGTGGGGTCCTGCACGGAGGATACATCGTGCAACACTGTGATGCGATGTGGGACTTTGCGATGGATCTGACCGACGCAACAGTGGCAATACATAAATTCTAACTAGTATTGCACAGCACAGCACAGCAGAGGAGATGTTTCAATTCTGCTGGGTTCACAGAAGCTGGCAGAACACCTTAGGCCCCCTTGGAATGAGGTGGCACCTCTTGGCAGGGTAGACTCATAAATGGCAGAGTTCAGGTGATGGGGTTCAAGGTTGTTGGAGCCTTCTGTTCCTGAGGCTCTAGTCACGAGTTTAGTCAACCAGCCTCTGTGGCTGTTTTCAACTTGTGGCTCTCTGCCAAGGCCCTCAGAGGTTTCTGCAGCTCCAAAGTTTTGGTGTTGTTCTTCATTTGCAGTCCTCTTTCCTTACAGAACTGTTAAAGCTCAGCCACAGTGTAATTTTCCAAGCTAGCCAGCTCAAACTCCATTGCGGCAGTTATGGTTACATACAAACCAGTAGGAGGAACAAGAGTAGATTTAGAAAAAGTTATCAGAAGCCAATCAGGGAGAATTAATAACCTTGAAATGGTCTTAATTTATGAATGTGGGGTGGTAGCGTATAACACAAAAATACTGTATGGCTCTACACAAGCACTAATTCAAATCCCACTGCTGCCACCAGTGTAGGAAATTGGGTGAAACAGGGTGAAATCACATGCAAACCCTACATTATCCTGCACTCAACCTTCTGGAACCTTGGCACAGAGCAGTCAGCTTTAACTCAGAGGTTATGCATTTGTGCAACACTTCAAAAAAGACAACACAGTGAAGACATACCAAAAAAGGATACCATAGCAGGTTAGAAAAATATTTTTAATCAATAAACGCAGACGGAAAAAAATAAAAATCTGATTAGTAGTCCAAGAGATACGCAATTTCAAAGATCTCAGTAAAATAGCGCTAAAAAGCACAAAGCGCCAATTGTGGATATCTGGTCATGCCGGGCCAGGACAAAGTCACAAGTTTGGCGAACTGCCACAGAGTGTGGGCTTGCTACAGGAACCCAGTTGGCATGCTGAACAAAGGGCCTTATTTACAAGGCCTTTGCGCCACCGTTGGGTCATTTTCTTTGACACAACAGTGTAGCAAGCAGTACTTTACACTGCTCCACATTTACAAACTGATGCTTCGGGCCCAATGCATCAGTTTGTAAACCCTTGTTTCATATTTTACATGCGTCAGGTACAATGTATACAAGGTAGGCATTCCCTCTGGAAAAACCATGCAGAACTGACACAGTATCACATTTCACTGCATCGATCTGCGACTTCACTGCATCTGAATTGTAACGCTTGTTCAGAGCAGGAATTAAACTGATGCAGGGTTTTTCTCTATGGGAGCCTTCCTCTCATTGCTGGAGTAACGGCATTTTTTTTAACGCTAGTCCAGCAATGCATCAGTTTTGCACCAAAGATGCGTCACAATTTCTGATGCATCTGTGGAAATATATTCAATGGAGCTCTGTATCGTAAATATAATGCATTCATGGCCTTGCTATGGAATAGTTGGGCAGCGCAGAAAATATGAAGCATCGGGCTGGTGTGTCAGTTTCTTCTAAATGAGACCCAATGTACCTTAAATACTGGTTTGTAGAGCATTGTTTGGGGCTGTGTCGATGATGCATCACACAGCTGAAGAGATGTATCAGCTAGGAGCTGGGACAAAGCTACGGTGTGAGGTCCTGCTTCATCATCTTGGATCTTATTAATAGGGGATTGCATTGAGGACGCGTAGCGCAGCTGGGTTGATACATCGGTTTCAAAGAGTTGAGTACTTTGAGGCATATCCAGTGTTCTCATCAAGGCTGTGATTAATGATCGGTGCAAAGGATTGCGCTGCAGAGACATTGTGCACTGGCAGTTCTGTTGAGGTGACAGGCTGCGAAGCAATGCAGGTCTTTGTGGGAGTTCAGACCCATTCAACAATGGTGATGTGTTGGTTCTGCTCAGGATTGCGTCATGCAGCAGAGGGATGTTTCTGTTCCACTGGGTTCATAGAGGCTGCTAGAGTACCCTACGCCCAACTCCAAAAGCCCACGACTGGGATGGAACCAGTAGGAAGGATAGAGTCACAGATGACAGAGTCCAGGTGCTCAGAACAAGGTTGCTCTCCCCTTCTATCCATGAGCCTCTGGTCAGGAGGCTGGACAACCAGCCCCTGAAGTCACTCTGGGGGCCCTGGGTTGAACAGCTGCAGGTTCAATCCTCCTCACCCAAGCAAGTGGGCAGCAGGTCAGCACAGCAAGCCAGCAGTCTGGCAAGGCATTAGTCCAGCAAGGCAGTAGTTCAGCAGTAGTAGTCCAGCAGAGTAGCACAGTAAGAAGTGCAGGCCTGCTTGAAGCATTTAATATATAGGCCCCAGGTAGATGTAGTACCACCTTACTAGGGACTTATAAGGAAACTAAATATGCCAGTTGGGGATAAAACAGTCTTACCGTGTTTTGAGGAGTGAGCATGTGCACTTTAGCACTGATTAGCAGTGGTAAAGTGCACAGACTACTGAGGCCAAAAAAAATGAGATCAGCAAAGAAGGAGGAGGAAAGCAAAAAGTTTGGGGGAAGACCACCATAATGATGACTGGTCTAACAATTACCATGTCTGTGATTGCTTTGAAATAAAGCACAGTTTTTTTCTTTCAAAATAATTGTTTAATAATAGTCCGTGCTCTGTGAGACAACCGGCCTGCTCTTTAATATTATTTGTTTTTATATTCTGTAAGGTGGAGGGGTCCCTTTCAGACCCATTCGCATTTGTGAATGACTGCCTGTTGGACTTTTTGCCTTATGCAGGGTCATCCCCAGTCTTTTTGCCTCCTTCCTCCTGGTTTTTCTGACCTCTCGCTGTTGGCTCTAGGACTCAGAGCACTTTATCATTGCTGACCAGTGCTAAAGTGCAGGTGCTCTCCCATCTAAAGTTGGTATGATTGGCTTATACCTAATTGGCATATTTAATTTACCTATAAGTCCCTTGTACAGTGGTATCTCTATACCCAGGGCCTGTAAATTAAATGCTACTAGTGGGCCTGAAGTGCTGCTTGCGCCGCCCACTGAAGTAGACCTTCAAACCTGTCTCAGGCCTGCTAGCGCAGGGCCTGTGTGCGCAGTTTTCCGCCACAGGGACCTGGCATCTAAATTTACTTGCCAGGCCCAGAACTCCCCTTTTACTACATGTAATTCACCCCTAAGGTACGCCCTAGCTAGCCCTATGGGCAGGGTGCCATGTATGTAGAAAGGCAGGACATGTGCCATATTGCATGGCCTGTCATGGTAGTGACAAACAGCCTAACTTGGTGTCTCACTGCTGTGAGTGCTGCCTTCTCATAGGATTGCATTAGAACTGCCCTGCCTTATCTGTGAGGGGTATTGTCTGATTTATGAGTGTAGCGTAGGCGTGTCTGGTATGGTTGTGATGGTGATAATAAATACTGCTTACTGGTGTGGGTGTATTTTGTATTACTATCACAGAAATGCCACTTCTAGAAAGTGCGCGTTTATCTGTACTTATGACTATGGTGTTTTGCAGCTTGACTCCAATCCACGTCTGGGCAGAGTGACAGTTGGGGCTTTGTGCATACTTTTCAGACAGCCTGTACACAGGGAGGGTGGAGGTGTCACAAAGGTGCATCTGCATACTGAATAGTCTTCCTGGGCTGAGAGAAGGGAGAGGCGGGGCACACCTACATTTGTAAAGGTTGTGCCCTGGCCTCACACAATAGGGTTGTTAACCCCCCACTGATGTTTGGAGCCTGTGCTGAAAGGAGAGAGGGGTCACTCCTAGAACCAGTTGTAACTGACTGGAACCTCCTCTCCCTAACATTGTAAAACACTGTAAGAACTGACTATAAATACAGGGGAATTTCCCCCACAATTTGAACATTCTTGGAACTTGAAACTGGACACAGAACGCTGATGAATGGACTCACCAGGAAACCGCCTTGGACTGCTGCTGCTGTGCTAACCTGTGACCTGCCTGGTCACTAGGAGGAACTGCCATCATCTGCACCCCTTGTGCTGGCCTGTAGCTGGACCCACCAGCCTTGTGCTCCTTCCTGCTTCCTTGTTCCCAGGTGTAGGGTGCCGTGGCCCCTGACCCCTGTAACTTTTCCCTGCACGAGGAGTGCTGCCTTTGCGCTGAGAGAGCACTCTTCTGTGCCCTCAGGCACTTCAAGGCACCTGATTCTGGAAAAAGATCACCGCCGCAGCCCGGGCTTTAGATGTGTCCTAGCGCTTTGAAAAGCGCTTTACTTTTGCCCAAGGAAATCACAGCCGCAACCCGGGCTGAAAAACAAGCCCTTGCGCTTCCTGGAGTGCTCCCCTGCTGAAATGTTCACCGCCGCGGCTGGGCTTTGGAAGTATTCTCGAGCGCGAGGTTCACGCTTATCACGGTGCCCCAAGGGCACGAAGGAAACCTCCTTTCCATTCTGAGGAGCAGGCGTGCTCCTGTTGGTGCCCCCGGGGTAAGGACCGCTCGTTGGAGTCCCCCGGCGCACCGGAAGGCCCTGTCTTGGGCCGGAGTGAAGCTGGAGATGGGCGGGAGAGGAGGAAGCCTCTCCCTGCCCTGCCGAGCCCAGAGGGGCTCTCTGTGGGATTGTGGGTGGGCCGAGGCCTCGCCGGAGGCTCACCCCACACCACTGGTCCCTGGCTTGGCCCTTCTGTGGGCCAGTACTAATTTCTTTGGGCTCCCCCTATCATGGAGAGCCAGTCAAGGCCCATGGGGGGCCCTACAAAGTTTGCGGGTCCCAGGAGGGGCCCACACTCGAATTGGAGGGGGTGCGTGGCACCCCCTCCTTCCTAAAAGTATTGGGCGACCTTGGCCACCCTCGTGAGGGCCTGTGGAGGTCCAGGGGGGCCCCCAGTGATCGCGGGCCCCAGGAGGGGCCCGTTAGGAGTACAGAGGGGGTGTGTGCCTCCCCCTCTCACCCAGAATTGCCAGGAGGCCCCCGTTTTGCGCAGAGGAGCGCCGGGGGCCCATTTCTTTTCATTCAAAAGGCACTGGAGGTGCCTTCATCAAGACAGGTACTTTTAAAAGGACCAATATAATTATAATCGAAGTTCTTTCTAAAGACTTTGCTGATTGTGATATATTACCTACCTGTTCTATGATGCTTTTACATATATGTGCAAATGTTCCTTTTCTGGGCATGACTTGCTAATATGTTTCCCTTGCTTGCCATAGATTTTCTAATGTTCCTACTATGGGTGTTTTATGATATTCTTACGTCAAGTGTTCTAATGTGATAACGTGTTTCCTGACTACTGCTTATGTTGCAGAATACTGAGTAACCTGTGTGTTATGTGTGACTACTGCTAGTTTGCAGAGTAACTAATGTGTAACGTTCTGACAACTGCTAAGGTAGCAGGATAGTACTGATATCTGATGTTTGGTCTGATAATTGCGTTGTGTACAATACAGTATATTTTCATATAATCTGGTGTTGTGTTTCCTTTGTGGTGGGGATATTGCGTCACATGTGTTGTGTGTGTCGTGCAAACGCTTTACACATTGCCTCCGGGTTAAGCCTGACTGCTCGTGCCAAGCTACCAAGGGGGTGAGCAGGGGTTATCTTGGACGTGTAACTCCCTTGCCCTGACTAGAGTGGGTAAGGTCTGCCTGGCTGAGGTGCATACACTAGCCAACCAGCCATTATCTTTCAGTAGTATGTAAAAAAAATGAATGTTTTGCAACCATAATTCAGTCACAAAACATTAATACATACTGCTGTAAATTGACATTTAAAAAGGAAGCCCTAAACAAGGCTCTTCCATGTATTGATTAAAAATCCCACACTGAAATTCTGTACAATTGCAAGTTCGTGTTTGTACATCAGAAAAAGCATTCTTACTGCCACAAATGTTGCGACCTCAAAAAAAGCTTGTACATGTGGTCAATGGTGTAGACTGGGAAAATTAGAAATATTCTTCAAGTAATGCCCTGCTGCTTCTTGCAGCTGATTATGCTCTACTCTATTGCTTCTGGGCCGTTCTTTTACATCCAAACCCTGAATGTGTGTTTACCAATGAAATGGGTTTATGAGGTGTGAGGGAATTCAACATCCTCACTCCTCTTCCTGCAGGAGATTTCAACAGGAAACACTAGCAAAATCTCCTTAAAGAAGGCTTTGGAATTAAATGAAAAACCCATGGGCTCTGGTGTGGATGCCAGGTCCCAACCACAGCTTTAAATCTATTCAGTAGGACCTGTCAGAGGGTAGGAGGGCAGGGGATTCACCAGCCTTGAAAACCGTTCCTACACCAGATCCCATCCTACTCAGAAACCACAGAGGCACAGTCTGAGCCTTAGCTCTTAATGTAGGGAAAATAAAACTGAATCAAATACTGAATAATTTTAAGCGATCAGCAGAGATAAAGACTAGGAACCAAAGTACTGCGCCCTTTACCTTGCAGCACACAATTAGGTAACCAGTCAAGTATAGGATATCTACAGTGTAATGGGAAGGGGCCTGCTTTGTGCTGTAGAAAGGAGATAGAAAAAGGTCCCTTGAACATGAAGAGTTAATTTTAAGTATGAATCTAGAAGTAGTGATTTCTAATGCCTCAGATTGCAAGTACTTGGAAATGAAAAACTACAGAGGTCATTTAAAGTTTGACAGTTCCATTCCACTAAACTTATGCCTCTTTTGCCCCATTTGAGTCTGATGAGGAGACAACTGGATGTTCTGCAGGAGGAGCCTTAGCCAGCTCTGCCATAAGAAACTCTAAACCCAGGGGTCAGTAAGGTATTACTCATTTTGCCTTCCTGGGACTGCCATAAGAGAGATGGTATTCCTGGGCAGTGTATTTTCACAATAGTCCCTAGGCACAGTGAGAGAGGTGGGTAGGGGGCACTGTTTACCTGTGTTGTGTGCTTGTTTTTGCAGAGCAAAATACTTTCTCTAATGGGCATATCAAACATGAACCCTTGTAGCAAAGGATGAGTGCTGCAGTGGATCCTCTGAAAACACAGAGATTCCCCACCCAGCAGGGGGGCTATAAATATAGTGGGTGATACTCCACTGGCAGAGCAAACATCAAAGCTTCCACTCACCTAGAGGGCCGCTGGCCACCCGCCGGCTCTACATGATGTACTAGAATATGGAGTAATGATGAAAATTACTGAAATGTAAACCAGCTAGTCATGCAAATCGAGTTACGTACTACCATGATCATGGAACAAAATTTCCATTTTCTTAAACTGAATGTGTGCTTGTGCAACATTAAATCCTTACGATAAGAATGGAACAGGTAGAAAGAAATCACATGCCAGTGAGCTAGACATATGAAGTTTCTAAGCCAGTAAGACATTTGTACAAAAAATAATTAATTCATACCATACATATTGATAGATTGCCATATCCATATCACTGCGTGATATATTGTAATCTGCTTTCAGGCCTTTGTGATGCAGTCCTTCATTATAGCAAAGGTCACACAATTTAAGAATGCATAGATAAGGGCAGTTAGTCATCCAGGTGCTCAGCTGATGCAGTCCCAACTATTGATTAGTAATGTATACATTTATCATTTCTTATTCTTTATTTGATCAGAAAGGTACTCTTTTACTACTCATGCAGTCCTGCGGGGATAATCAAGGTGAATTATTTCAACAGAGAGTTGGAAAGACACACATATTTACAATACAGGTGAGTAAATGGTTCTCATTTTAACATCAACAAGCAAAACTGGTTCAGGCCAACACGTGGTTCGTACAATAGGGCTTTCTCAAACTGTATATTGTACAGTCTCCTAACATATAGTGCCCTGTTCACAAACTGCAATTTATGTTGTGTTTGGTAATATAATAGTACAACCCCTGCTATAAAATGCTATTTGCTAACCTAGACGCAGAAGAGTATGCCTCCGCCTCTCATAGCTTTTCTTTGAATTAATCTGTGCCCTAACTGCAGAGATCTCACACATGTACGCCTGTGTTTTAGTAGTACAAGTGGAAGGGACAGGTGTTAGTGGAAAGAACATGTGGAATATCTACTACTAAATTCGAGGGTTAGGGAAGAGTATGGTGGGCTTAAGGGAAGACTACGGTGGGCCATTCACTCATCTGAAATGAATAAGACCATTGCTATTAGCAAGGGAGGAACCTTCAGCCATTCACAAATAAGTAAGACAATTGCTGTTCACAAACTACACTTCGATAGTAACTACAGCCAAAAAGGGCCCAAAGCAGTAGTAAATGAAGCCCAGCCTACACATACAGTTATTCTAGCATCACACATGGCCAACCACTGGCATTGCAACACCCTCCACCCCATAGGAAATACTGTTAAAATAAATATATTGATATAGACTTTAAAAAAATGTATACATATTTGAATAACCTATTTAAATGGAAAAATAAATGTAACTGTTACTGTGTGGAAAAAACAATAAATTTGACTGAAATTAATTATATACATATCTATTGTACTTTTTTATACATACTAAATAAATATAAACATTTTACTTTAGGTGGGAATGTTTTCTTAAATCTTTGAACAATAATTTTAATTTGATTTAATATACTTACATTAATCAAATATTTAATTCAAAATTGAGTTATTAGTGCTGTATAATTTTGCCACATTTAAAATAAATATATAACATTAATTTTTCACAAATGTTTAAAATAAAAATATTTTTGCTTGTTTTTAACTTTATTAAACTTTTATAAATGTTCCTATACTTTATAATACAGAGGTCTCTGCCAAGTGTTCACAAAGTGAAATATGGTTGTAAAAATACTAAGTATAACTTTATGGTAGTATTTGAAGTATTTTGATGATTTCTCCCCACTCCCTGTTTCAGAGGCGGGAGACTCATAAGTAAATCTACATTTGTTGATTTACACATGTGATTTACTCATGTATAAATTTACCTTTGTAAATAGCTCCCACAATATTTAGAGTGTGATTGCCTTTAGTGACACCTAACAGTTCAGTTCTTATTTCAAAAGTATGATTTGTACTTTTTCTTAACTGAGTAATGCAACATAATACATGTTGGTGTGTGCATGATTTCTTCTGTGAGAGAACCCAGCAACACACAGAGAATGAGCATACCTCGAAACTGCACTTTTTTTTAAAGACCACCGAAGCTACTGCAGCCAGAATAACACCAGTGCTGGCAATATGCTGGCTGCCCTATTAGGAGTTTTCCGCTGGGCCAGCGGGCAAAAACAGTATTTCTGCCCACTGGCCAAGTGGAAAACTCACCACAACATTGACGCTGGCTTGAAATCGTGCCTACGGCAATGTTGTGGTGTGTCAGGTGTGACAGCAACAGTGGCGCATTTCACTGCCCATAGTTCATGGGGGCTCCTGCACTGCCCATTCATGGGGGCCCCTACACCGCCCATGTCAAGTTCAAGTGCACCACCAGCCTTTGCATGGTGGTCCCTGGCGGATTGCGACCGCTGAGACTGCCAGGCTGTCAATAGGTGGCAACCTGGCGGTGCTGGAAGTCGGACCGTGGCCCATCCGCCACGATCATAATAGGGCAGTTGGACCGCCCTGTCTGCGTCCGTCCGACTGCCATCACAATTGTGGCGGTCTCACACTCGTAATGAGGACCTTAGTGCCTGTTTTTTGTGCTTGCATTGTCTGAGACCCTAGCATGAACCCATTTTCTGTGTTATGTATTTCTTTTTTGTATTTAACGCATAATTAACTTGAAAAATCTCAGCATAAGTGCTTGGCAGCAGACAGCAGAGCTTTAAAAGCAGTGCCAGACTGAGAAACCAAAAGCAGCCCTGGCAAAATTGTTCAAATCAATCCTGCACTGAGTCTCGGTGCACAATCTCTCCATCAATTCTTTCTCTCTCTTTCTCTCCCCTCTCCTTCTGTGATCACGTTCTTTGCTTCCACCTTCTCCTTCGCTTCTCTTGAAACTTTCCCAAACCTTCGGTAATTATCCTCAGGAAGCTAGGTAAAGTGGCTGAGCCACCAGGGGCCGCCCTGGACTTCCATAACCAGCCTCTAACGGGGGCAGCCCACCTGGAAAATGCCCAGTAGAATAAAAGGCCTGCCCAGCCATGTCTGAAAGACAAGGAAGTAATTGCCTTTTTGTTTCCGAACTGTAAAGACGGAAAAACAGAAGCATGCAGTCGCAGATGAAAGATTGGGATCATAAAAAGGCCCAGAAGAGCATTTTTTTAACCCGATATTTCTCTTTGTTTGATAGTGAGTTTCGGATGGCACAGTTCGGATACAGTGAGCAGAATCTGCCTGTTTCTATTTCAGAACTGTGTTGTTTTAAATGATGCACTAACTCGGAGAAATATCCATTAAAATTAATGCACTTTATACAGTGTAAGAGATAGAAGCAGTCATTCAGCTCTCGACCCAGCTAGTGCAGCTGTTTATGATGGGCTCATGGAAGTCGAAAACAGAGGCTGACATTAGTCACTAAACCAGCTGTTGAGGCAACTCAGTAGATTAATGTGCCTGTTGCAGGAACATACATGGGTTATATAGTTACCAGTTCATATCCATCTGTATTTGTAAAGTTGAAAAATTAGTATCATTTATCTCAGAAATAGTAAAATGACCTGTTGCTGTGTAATGAGATGTAAATGCTACATTACTGTATGATTCAGTTAGTATTATTTGTTTGCTGTGGGAATGATTTGTATTTCATTATTTGCACTGATAAGTCGTTTAGTCACCTTTGTGTGTTCTGTGTCAGGGAACAGACTACCGTAGTAATTACTCATTGTAGAACTGTGAGTACAAGGACTTCTTCTCAGTGATGCCTTCTATTTCTTCTCTGAAATAAATTATTTTAAAACGTTGATTTGCTTTCTATTTTCGGCAGCTTTTGACACGAATATATCTCTTTTGTTAGTGGTTCTGATGTAGAACTCAGTATAAACCTTTTGTATTTGCTTATATGAACAAATAAGATCTATAATGAAACTTGGCATTTATCAATGCCAAAGATGATGTCAGCATTATTAATGCCTGTCATCAATCAAGCTAGAATATAAAATGTTCCTAGTGTGTTTGAAATGTTTTTGATGGTAGCCCAGAGTGTGTTGCCTCGCTTTACAATCTACAAGCTTTGTAGCTTTATATACAAGTACTGCTATCAAGCTTTGCCGTAAGCAACACATTTTAGACTGCAAAACTGTGAAAGGACAGTCGTTTCCCAAAACATGTCTCATAGTACATGTCTCATAGTACTCTGCAGAATGTGCCCTTAGGCACAAATATGAGACAGACGCTTTTAGACACCTGGAAATGAAGTAGAAAGATGAGGACGTTCACAAACTGTCACGTAAATACGTAACTTTTCGGGGCACGCCCTGAAATGCATACACTGATTTCAGTCTATGTTCGCAACAATATTTTTAAAATCCACGTATTCAAAACACAAATATATGTTTGATTTGTGTTTGCTGAAGTTCAAATAGACCCTTGAGTAGAAAGTGACAAACACTACTGGAAGCAAGTATTTTCTTGATGACCCAACATTCGCTGTTCCTTAATGTATGAAAAATGAGAGATCTATGTTGCTGGCTCCCGAAGACGCTACCATCTACTGCTACCACTGGAAGCGTCCTTGCCAATTTTGTTTTTCAAAGGTGCGGAATCTGGCGATTCCTTTTGAAGGTTAGCTGCCTTTTGTAAAGCGGATAAACACGGTCAACGGATAACACTGCTAGTGCGCCCAGTCCTTAATAAGTAAACTTACAAGGGGACGCATAATAGGTCGATGAACCTTTTGATTTGCATGGAGTATCCTAGCTATGTAGTAACCAATGTCATCGATGTATCAATACACAAATCAATAACCATTAAGGGAATCATTAATCAGCTGTTAATAACGTCAACATTTCATGAATAACCACAACTCGATAAACGTTTTAGCAATTTTATTTCCCTATTGTTTACAACACTAATACATGGGATTAATTCAAATGTATTCAACCTACTCAAGGTTAATTCATTATTGACCACCAATAACATAATCTAATGAGAACTTGAAAAAACATACATTCTAATGCTTCACCTTAAGCCAACAAAGTTTAATATGTCAACATCAGTAGCAGAGTTCAGCAAATCAGTCTGTCAATCATTTGTCACTGTATATGCCAACGTCTCAGAATAGGAACCTTACCTAATTCAAAGTATTAGCATGTGTGATTTAATGCGAAAACAGTTTAGAACATGAATTTCGAAAAACATGTAGCTAAAAGAAACTACATAAAAACAGCACAGTTGGTACCCAGAAAGAAAAGGAACAAAAGGTAATTTAGTCACATTGTCATAGCTACCTAGCCACGGTATGGATCAGCAACAAAGTCAGTCTTCGTCTTCAGGTCATCAATCGATCAGCATCGCATCAGGCTCTCACGAGCATGAGCCTAATGACAGAATCTCTAATCTCTTCTCCCCCAATATCACATACATTTCAGGATAGGGTCTCTCCTCCGACATCTGTCCCTAACATCTGCCCTCTCCCTTTCTGTCACGTCATTATATCAAAGTCACCCAGAATATCCCCCAATTCCTAATTAGTCAGTTAATCACCAGTTATGACTCTATCCAATAATCTTAGTTTTTCAAATCTATGAATTCTAATATTACACAGTTCTCAAGGTGTCGATTGGTTCACTGTATGATGTCCTCATCATCCAGGTCATCAGGTATTGAAAATGCTGCATCTTCTTCTCCAGTCAGTGTCTCCATTGTTCTAGTCCTGGCAAAGTACATCCCGTCTCCTTTACACAGTCCTTGATACAATTTTGATTCCATCATCTCCTGTCCGTCGGTTCATCGCAGAGAATTCTAACTAAACAGACTTTATAAAACAATGAGCGGTTCATGGTCAGTACAGCACATTAGCTTCTCTACATTGCGTTATTATTCAGCTTCTGCATGTGGCCTGGCAAAACTAGGCCACAACTTTGGCTAAGTTAGCTCTACAATATAACGCAAAACATAGGCTATATATCTCAATATGACACATTACTACATCATTATTACACATTTTCAACATTTCACACATTTTTAGTGACTTTTTAATATAATTCGTGAATCTTGGTGACCACTCTCCATGGGCACATTTTCAAACATGCACATTCATTTTCTATGTTATTTATTTCTACATTTTTATTGTTCATAATGCATAAATACCCATTAACATTTCTAATTAACATATCTGCTTTAGCAACACCGTTCACCATTGTGGCTTGATTGAGGAATACGGCTATAACTACTGCTGCCCAATAGATTGCTCTGGTCTGTTCAATGAGCTCCTTGGATCTGCTACTGTAGTGTGTACTTGGCCAATGTCTATCTGAAACTATGCATAAGCCGAAGAGAGTCCATAGATGTATCTTCCCATTGCTAATCATTGCCAGGGAAAAAAATAAAAAAGGATGGCTAGCCCGCACTGACATCAGGTGGCCCGAACCCAACAATGGCCCAAACAGACTTTCTGATTCATGTGGGAAGGCAAATGGTGGTATACCCAGAGGACTGCAAGACCCAGTAAGTGTTAGGGAAAAATGTATAAATACAAAATAAAGTGAGGGGTGGCCTGGCCGTACATTAAGCTATGCTCCACCCCAGAAAAGGCCAAACAATATTTCTGACCCCCTCCAAGGAAGGGGCAGGGGTGTGTGTAGGGGGGTGGTTGTCCCTAATTGGCTACCCTTGAGGGCACGAAAGCCCACTCACTGGACACCAGGAAAAATATTAAAAAAAGAAGGGGTGTCCTGTCCGGGTTTCAGGTCATGCCCCCACTCCAAAAAGGCCCAGCATGAAGCCCACTAGAAACCAGGGTTTTAATTTTTAGAAAAAGAAAGGATGTAGCAATTCACCCAGCATAGGGCCTAGGTACCACCCCCAAAAGCTCAACAGTCTTTGGTATCCTCGCAGGAAGCAGGCTGAGTGGTTTACACCCACTAAAAAATGAATGAGGTGGGATCTGGCTTGCATCAGACCACACCCCAACCCTCGAAAGCCCTAAATGTCTTTGTGCTCCAAGGGTCCTATAGTATTCACATCCATATGACAAGTACTGAGGGGCATATTTACAAGAAAGTGGCTCATCAGTTCCACTTTTCTTGTGTCACCCTGCACCCCCCTAATGTCACCATGGTAGAGCTGTCTTTACGCACCATGGCGCACATTAGCACAATAGAGTAATAATTTATGACACTATTGTGGCACTTTTCTGGATTAGCACAGGGAGGCCCATAGGTTGTTATGGGAGCATCACTTTAACACCTGCTCTGAGCAGGCATTAAAAATGATGGAAAAAATGATGCAGTGAAATTTTGTAAATTTTAGAGCACCATATTTTTGGGCCTCCCTGTATGGGAACACCCCCTTACATACATTGCATCTGACACAGGTATGATGTGGTGCAAGGGGTTGAAAAGGGGTGCACTGCATGCAATGCGCCACTTTGTAAATATGGCACATGGTGGGGGGGCTCCTTAACACCTCCTAAGAGTAAAACAAATATGCTAGGGCGGTGCAAGGAGGCAAAAGGGACTTGTAAATATCCCCCTAAGTATTTCTGCAACCTAGAAACCCACCAGAAACCAGGTTGTGATGGCTTGCTTGGATCAGGCTTTGTTTTCTTAGCCAGACTGCCCTGCAAACCTCAAACATTGTCTAAAAATGTGTATTTTCCTTACCTTTGTGTAAGTGAAAGTCCCAGAAATACAGGAATACACAAAATTCCTACCACCTTGCATTCCCATACCTTTCCCTATAAAAGTGTTACACCACTTTGTGTCTGGGCCAATTACCTGAGATGAGAAGAGACCAAACCAGGGACCATGCAAAGATTATTTACTTTATATGGACACATGTAAGAACACTGAGTAGTGGATATTTTATTTGTTAATATTTTATATAACATTTTATTATCTCATGTTTCCATTGGAATGACATGTTCTAATATAGTTTAAACTATTCCCCAAGAAATGTTTTCTGTTTTAAAATAAAGACACACATTTTGTGTCTCAATTGAGACTAAACAGCAAAAATCTAATAAGGGTAATCATGATGTGAATTTTTTAAGATTTGGTCATGATATGAAGCCAACAACGATGGAGCCATGGTCAGACATAGCAAGTAGATTGATCCTGGTAAAGGTTTGGAATTTAGAAAATTCAAAAAAGTTTCTAAATACTAAATGAGTAATTCTCCCTGGGCGGGCCATCGCTGAAATTGTATCTGTAGCTGTGGAACAAAAGGCCTCTGAAAATGTTCTAAGCCCCTATGCAGAATGGGACTTTCTTGTATATTTCCTGGGGTTCTGGGAGCCACAACCTGGCCAAATTTTGAATTCAATCTGATTCCCTGGAACTGCTGGTCAGATATTTTTTCCAGTAGGTCCCCCTAAAGCTATGGAGCTCTAGAGGGAAAAAAAATTCAAAGCTTCCAAACTTTCTTCTGGTTCCCAAACAATCATAAAGGTACCATTCTAAGGCCCTGAGCACCTTAGCGGATGTCACGTAGCAACTGTTTGGGGATGAGACAGAGGCCACAAGTAAAGTTAATTTCAGGTTTGATTGCAAATGGTTCGCTGGACATCTCCAGGAAAAAGCCTCTTGCAGATTGTGCTGTGCCTGTAGCCAGAAAGGAGGTCAGCCAACTAACTCTTTGTATTAAATTGGGCTATTGGTTGCGGGGTGGAAGTCCCACTCAGGCAACAACCACAATACTTGTCAGGGTAAACCACAAAAGTCACTAAATGAACCTGTGCTTAACCCTCTTGCAGCTTGGCACAAAGGCAGTTGGGCTCAACTTAGAGGCAATGTGTAAAGTATTTTTGCAGCACACAAACAGAAATAAAAGCACTAACAAAGTGAAAACATACGACAAGAAAGACTCTAACCTAATTTAGAAAATAGTGCATAAAAACACAAATCACCACTTGCCATCATCTGGGCAAAACTCTCAAGTCTTGGCTGTCTGAGATGGTGTGTGTGTTGGACACAGTGACCAGGCTATTCGCACTGAAAAGTAACCTTCTAAGCTGGCTTGAAGAGTTTAGTTTGTATTGGAGGGGACAATGAGGAGGAGTCTGGGTGTCATGGTTGGTCATCTCTGAAGCACGAAGAGCAGGTTAGGAGTCACAGACAGTCATCGCTGTAGCATGAAGTGCAGGTCTCGCTTTGCCGGTTGTCACGGGAGGTTGTTGCCAGTGCAAAGAACAGGTTTCAGCAGAGCTTCAAGTTAACGGTTGTCATGGACAGCAGAGTTTTGGCACTAACGGGCCTGATAGTTGTCTTGAGAAACTCAAACCACAGGATTTTCAACCTTTCTTGGGAGGCTCACATTTTGATGCCAGCCATGGGTCCAGGACCTAGGGATGTACCTCTTGGGATCAGGGAGTACACTCTAGCAGAGGCCATTAATGCTCAGGCAGTCCAGTTACACCTCTAGGTGGCTCCAGTTGCAGACGATCTGATGGGCAGTTGCTTAAAGCCATCTGTAACCTTGTTGGGCCCCTGTATCTCACACAGGAAGTCACTCTAGTTAGCACAAGATGAAGGCAAACAGGTCCAATCTTCATTTTCAGACAGCAGGGCATTCCTTCAAGCAGCATGGCAGTCATCTGGCAGCAAGGCAGTTCTTCTTCTTTAATTTCCACAAGTCCAGGAGTGCTCTGATAAGTGGCTATGAAGGTCCAGAATTTATACCTGGTGCTAGCCTTTGTGTGGGGGGGACTTCCTGTCCGACTCCCACATCTGGTTGTGGAAAGTTCTTCCCCTTCTCCTGTCAAGGCTCCAGACTGTCATATGGTTGAAAAAGGTAGGGCAGGCCTGGTGTTAGGATCCTTTGTGAGCGCAGGAAGCAACGCCCTTTGACTTGTAGGTGTTGCTGGGTTCAGCCCCTCCCTAGCCATCCTGCCAGGGTCACCCATCCTGTCCAAACTTAAGCCCTCTTTGTGGTACTATCTGAAAGCAACACACAAACTTCAACAGCAGAACCATTCACAGTCATGTGACCAGGAACACTGGCAGAAGGAACATATGGATAGGGTAAGAAAATGGCAACTTTTTAAAAGTGTGTTTCTTAATTGTGACTTAAACCCAACTTTACCATTAAAGAGGATACTTTTCTATCTGCTCCCAATCCAAAGTTAGAACATATTAAATGTAATAAGGTACCCAACGGGATTTCTTTACTACTAGGACATGTACAACATAAGTACACATGTCCTACTTTTTAAATGCCAGGCACTCTGCCCTCTGATGTTTTAGTGAATAACGTATGAGTGAAGCATTAAAAAGGGAGGCTTAGGCCTAGCAAAAGGTCTATTTTGCCAGGATGACATAGCAGTTTAAAACTGCATCACAGGCTGCAGTGTCAGCCACCCGAGACATGTTTTAAAAGGCTGCTTTAGTGGGTAGCACAATTAGTGCTGCTACCCACTCCAAGCATTTAATTTACAGGCTTGGTTACATATATTACAATATACTACTTATTTATAAGTAAATTAAATGTACCAATCAGGTAGATGCCAATTGTATTATGTTTTAGGAAGAAAGCATAAGCACCTTGCCACTGGTTAACAAGGAAATGCAGAGTCCTTTTGCTAACAAAAATGGGTTCAACAACATAAAGCAAACAAACCCAGGGGTGACCCTTCAAACAGGACCAGGTCCAATTGCTTTAAAGTACACTTCCTTGTGCAGGACCACACATCAGGGCCCTCTCAGGTGACAAACAGCAGGTCCAGTCTTCTTCTGATCTTTCACTGGTACAGAAGGTGTTCTGAGGAGAGTTCTTGGAAATGCCAAATGTATGCCTGTCACTATTGAGTGGGTATGGGTGATGCCTGTGCACTACGTAAACAATGGGGCAAAAGTTTCCGAGAGCAACCCTTCCCACTTTTTTAGCAGTTCCTGTTTGCTCTTTTCAAAAAAATATCACAGTGCCACTCACTTTTGAAATTCGCAATGGAGAAACTCTGCATCCTGTGTGCCCACCTAAAGGTGTGGGCTGTTTAATGAGCAGTCCCCTTCTCTGTGTTCACTCAAGACAAATACTGGAAGTAGCTTTCTTCCCACTGTGTTTGGCCCCAGCTTGTCTATGGGGATATGCCCTGGCACTTTCCAGGTGTCACCTAACATTTGCTTGTGACATGGCACTCCCCTTTGAAATTAATTAAATTGCTGGCCCCAAAACAACTGGACTTCCTGCCTAAGGAAGAAAACACTTCCCTAATCCCGGTCAATTGTCTCTGCCCTGGGAATGTTTTTCACACCTCTTTTAATGACATTGGCCTCTAGAAGCTTAAGGCAGGTTAATGGTAACTGTATGAAAGTTGCAGGTCCTGTTTACTCGGTAAAAATCTGATTTTACCCATTAGAGTGGGTTTTGATTAAATATGAAAGTAAGCCTTGGAATGGAGCTTGTAGTTGGTGCAGGTCAAAAGTTATACATTAAAGTGCATACTTTTCATTTTCTTATGTACCAGTTACAGCCTGGCCAGTGACAATGTTGATGTGTGTCTATTCACTGGGGTAACATGGCATTTCTAAAGTCACACATGGTCCACTCTTTTTATGCACCCTACCTGGTGGGCAGTAAGGTGTTGTTAGGGGGTCACCTAATATTTGAAATTGGATTTTACTGCCTGTCAAAAGGGTGATTGTGAGCAGCAAGGATCAAGCTAATGTTGTCAGCCAACACAGAGTAGGCCTGAAGCTATGTTTGTACTGCTGCTACTACAGTGGATTGCACAATAGGTGTTGCCGTCCACAAGAGACATTTAATTTTCCATGCCAGGGGTATATTTCTGCACAATATACTCTGGCCATATAGGAATGTTTACTGTGCCAATCAGCTTTTAAGCCAATCCCAACATATTTTAGGGGTCAGAGCACATACAAAGGGAACTGGATAGCAGTATCCCAGTGTTAGAGATCAACATTACCACCAGGTGAATCCCAAAAAAGATGAGAAACTGGGGTTGACTACCCAAAAAGGTGTTACTTCACACCAAATTTATGAAACATGAACTCTGAATCACATGATAGCATGACTAACCTAACATTCAGAGTTATACAAACCCCTCCTTTTTTCTAAACTCACTATCCTGGGCACATTTGAAAAAAAAAACAGGTTTCCTTAATGCCAATTTTTCATTCATTAGGTTTCACCACATGAATTGAAGCACTGTCAGTACATAATGAAAAATAAATACAAGCTGCAGCTCAGTTGTTGGTTCTGGGTTGTGTGAGCTTTTCGACAAGCAACAAACACGATATACCTTTGTGATCTTAGCAGTATATTACTTTTGTAAATCAGTTTTTGGAGAGAATAATCACAGATAAAACATTATCACTTATTTCTATTTGTTCCGCTATTTGTTACTGGATTTTATATATCAACAATTAGTTTCTTTGAGAAAACCAGGAGCGATCTCTCAAGTGACCCCTGGCTAAATTCAGGATTTGATCTACTTTTTATAACTGTATAATGTTTCTGGTTCATCCATAGTTTCACAAAATGCAAATAGATAGAATCCATAAAAATAGGAATAATCAACTACTACTTATAAAAAAGGCAAAAAAAAATGTTTTTTTTTTTTTTTGACAACTCTACGCGTTCCTGAAAGATGGTGTGTTGGTGGTCTTAACACCCCAAACCTTTTGTTAATTCAATTTCTATTAAAAAAAATGCTTTTTGCATAGCACTTTCTCTCGTTTGTTAAAAGAAAACCTCAACTGTTGTTGTATTTTGGCTATTTAGTCCGCTCCTCTCCAGGATAATCCCCAATATGTGGGAATAAGGAACACACCTTTGACCTGGATATATTTCTGGAAAACGTTTATGGAGGATTAAGCCCAAAGTGCCTTGGACATCAAAAAAAGGGCTCAGCTCTGGGATGGGAAGGCCTTAGCTAACGTTTAGAATTAAAATTCCACATTTTGTATTTTTTCTTTATGAATTAAATAAAATAAGTTGCCATTTGTGCATTTGTTTGATGTATACGTGCCCCTATTTCTGTGTATTGTTTTTAGGTTTCAATCAAAGAAATTGCTTATCAATGGGTTGTCACCTTTCAATAGAGATTCAGTGGGGGTCCACAGAAGTCAAAATGTTATCAACCACTGTTCTAAAGAGCTAGTCAAACATGACAAACACCAATGTTGTTTGTGGGCACCAGATTCTTCAAAGAAGTTTGCTTTAATACACCTTTTCTCAATCAGCGCAGGAGCTTGGAATCCCCAGTGAGAGTCTTTATATTTCTACAAATTAGAGCATTAAAGCCTGTTTTAGAATTTGACAGAGAATTACTTCATCTTAAATATGATGAATATTCCTTCAGCCTTATTTTACATGATATAGGATATGTTGGACTTGTGTCAAAGCTTGACATTTCAGACACAGTAACCCTCCACCAAACTGTAAATCAGGCCCTTATTTTCTTGAAAACCACACTTCTTTAAAATCTGTGGCAATCCCATCTTTTTAACACACTTTTTACTCTTGGTAATCCTTTCAGTTTTCTGCTGTAATGTGTTTTTTTTATGGAAGAATAAGATAAATGATATCCAAGCACTAAATAACTAGTGACCTCTTTGTTAGCCTCCTCTGTATTTTAGTGTTTTCATCAGACCATTGCTTTGTTTCTTGAGGCGTCTTGTACAAACTACAGCACCATAAGCAATTAAGTGTTTTTCCAGTCCTTAATTTGTGCTGGTGTTTGCCAGTGTTCAGCACCTGCGTTAATTGCTTAACACTGGCATATACTTCTGACAGTACACTGAGTGGTAGCATTGTCAGTATTTTTTAAAACAGTGCATGTGCAGCCTGTTTAACAATTTAATATATGATTATAAATAGAATATAACACCAGTGTTCCATAGCCATTTTTATAGCTTTAGATCAACTGCTATGGCTCCAATGGTCTTTCTCGGAGTGTAATGGTTAGTAGGTGGCATTGCTACTGGTATTTAGCTATAGTGACAGGTATAGTATGTCGTGCAAGCTGCATTGGCCTTCTGAGAAATGTCAAAGGCCCTGACACTCAATTGCTTACAAATTAAGCCCTTTCTATTACATGCCACCTAAAATATATAGGAGGGTGCAAGTGAGGAATGTCTAAGATGTGCTCCTTCAACTTCATGAAGACTGCATTTGTTTTTTTTCCTGTGAATGTGTAAGATCTCATTTGGCAATTATTTTTAAATGCATAACCAGAATTCAAGGTCAACATAGGCTGCTGGGATCAGCACCACTTGTATGAAGAAACTATTTTTGTGTGCAGTGACTCGAGCAAGACTAATATTTGATCAAAAATAGAAAATAATATCCCATCCTCATATTTTAAGGATGGTAGTGTTAAAGGTTTTGTTACACATGCAATGATTGAATAATATATAAAGTGTGTGTTTTAATAAATTAAATAATGATTATAGCCATAACCAATGAATTGATGCTGCTGCACTTGAAACAAATTATTAGAAATGCTTAGAAGTGTGATCAATTATATAGTTTTTCCATGCCACGTTTTCATAGGGAGAGCATTTTATTAAACTGGATGCAGTATTCTAATGTTTTGTTCATTCTTCTCTTGCTTATTTACCCTACCAATCAACGTTCCCCTGTGAGGAGTCTCCTCTCCCCACAGCTTCCACAGAGCACAGTACAATGTGATATAGCTGAATATTTCTTTACCATTGTGTTTCTGGTTTAACATTTTGAAGGACACTTCTGCTAGAAGTTCTGTTGGCAGCTTGCTAGCCCATCAATCTGCTAGTCTTTCTTGAGAATGTTTCATATTGTGTCTTGCATCCCTGGAGTACTGTAGCTGTGGAAGGTAATGGAAGATTATTGATTAATTTTAGAAATGGACTAGTGGTATGTAATTTATTGGACAATCCATTTTCTGATTTGTCTAAAGTGTGCTGTTGATAGTTATGCTATGCTGAATCTGCAGTTAGTTTTTGCTCATTGTTTATGCATAAAATGTGTATAAAAAGACCCTGGTTTTAAGTTGTTGGGCCGAGTAACATTTTTCCCCATGGCACTCTGTCTGTTTGGGTGACAATATAATTTAGAAAGCATTTCTGAGAAGGAATACTCCCCTTCCTGATTAGAAATGCCGTTGGTATTTTACATGAACCGAACATTTAGAGATTTTCCAATTAACTTCTAATATCTGATTATGCACTATGTATCTGAGCCTTCATGGCATGTTCTGGTTTATTTTTTTTGTAATAAAACTCTTTAACTTTTACTTGATCTAGAACAGAATTCAGTCCTTGAGTAGTTCAAGACGTTATTTTTGATTTACTATATACTACATATTTATGAGAATTAGATTTGGCAAACTGAACCTAGGAGAAACAAATGTGAATTTTGTAGCACAAGATGTAATTACACAGTCATATATCCATGGAGGTATGCATCTATGGTTTTGCAGGGGGGAGGGTAGATTCAATTTGTTGTGGATGCTTGGTAATGATGTGGATTAGTAATGTGATAATGATGATTTGTGGGTGGGTTTGTCCTGGGAAAGCCAAGGACTGAAATGGTAGCTGCAGGTAGAAAGGGACATTGAGAATAGCAATGTGACTTATATGTGTTGTTGGTTTAGGCTGGTTTAGCTAGTGAAGTAACATTTGATTGTATTTAATGCAATTTTAAGGCTGAATAATAAATCAAAAGAAGACAAAAACAATGGATGTCAAATTGTGGTATTTTAAGAGTCTAAAAACACAGATTATTGGGCATAATTATAAAGGTGTCTCATCGCCCATGACCCAGCAAGAGAACGATATGTTGATGCAAAACCTAAATGAAATTTTGCAAGCCACACAAGCCCACCTTGCGTGGCCATAATTGACTTGATAGAATTTAGAGTAACACAAGGCACCGCAGACCGCTGCCTCAGGTTAATCTGCGGCAAGGAGACATGCCATAGGTGGAACCGGGGTGTACCCACACATCCACCCATGGATTCTGACACATTCCCAGATTTGCCAACATTGGTAGAACTGGGAATGAGTCAGAATTGTACTCTTCCCCTGCATATAACTTTATTTCTCCTTGTTTCTTCTTTCAAAGTGTGCTGCGTTCTGCTGCCAAAATTGCATAAATGCTAGGGAAGAGCAGGAATACATTGTATAATGATAAATAGGGTGCAGCCCTGCACTTTCCCTTTCACACAGCGCAGCAAGGTGTCTTGCTATATTACATTGCTTACATTTGTTATAAATAAGGCCCTAAAATGGTGGCCCTTCTAGACTTCTTCTTCTCCTTCTTTCAATGGCCTGATTCAATGGGCTAACCACCAGCATATGATCCCAGCAAAGAAATATGTGATGGCCAGTTAGATAATGAAATAATCTTCATAACTTCAGCAAATTCCATAAAATTGCTTTCTGCCATTAGTATCTGTTTTTAGTTGTCTTACTTCTCTTCCTCCTAATCCCTCAAATGTTTGTCTTGTCCAAACAGTGGTTACATTCCCTGGTGCCTGGTTTGACCTGAAGTGATATTCTCTGTAGATTACTGCAAGAGATTATACAGTGTCTATCATTTGAATTTCCTTAGCAAGCTACAAACGAACCCTCATGTCATATTAGATATGAGGCACTTTGAGCTTCATCACAAGGATCTGTCTCAGTTTAAAAACTCTTTGCAGCATTCACTAGTAAAGTTTAAAGTTGTATTGAAAGATCATAATAAATTATTTAATCATACATTAAACTAAAACAATAAAAACAATAAAAGAAGAGGCTCATCATACATTTCATTGTTTGCAATTCCTGTCCTAGAGTAAATAGTTGATGATGTCTAGCATCGTTAAATAATTCTGAAAGAAAGTAAAATTAATGCAAACATATTGATTAGTACAAATATCGACATCAATCAAATCACAGAATAAAATCACTAAAGCTCCAATTATGCTTTTGTTCTAATAGCCCATGCCGCAAAAAGAAATTTAGAAACAGAAACCACTACTACCTGCATTGAAACATTCTTACAGATCATAGGAGCATTTTTTGATCTCTTATTAACAAATTCCTAGATAAGGGAACTATCCATCTCTTTCTTGGCTTAATGTATTTGGAGCAAAAGAAGAGAAGTTTTATTAACCATACTGCACAATCTACAGCTTCTAGATGCATCAACAAGAATGGCAGTATAGGCAGCAATAGAGAGAATGCCATATCTAAATTGAAGAAACAAAAGTATGGGCACACGGGGTCTAATGCAACTCAGAAAGTGTCCAGGCATAGGTGCGGCTTTATGCATTAAAAAAGCTTGGGCAAGCAGCCACTACTAATACTTTGTTCAGTTAAAAAACATTCCAGTTCCAAGTATTTTTGTTTCACCATTAGAGCACCATTGGACAGAATAGCCTTTTGGGCATTCCAAAATTAATGAAGTCCTAGCTCAAACAAAGAAATCTTCAAATGTTTAAGCCACTCAGTATTTGGTAGTGTCTTCTTACACTGCATAACATTGCTAAGGCCAAGTCTATAGCTTTGCAGTTCTTTGGTGTTCCACAAATGGACCAAATACAGTAGCGGTCTCAGTGCTGCAAGATCTGCAATTTTGGTTTATTTCAAGATCTAGGGTAAGAAGCTGCAATGGCATTCCCTCTCTACACCAGTAATTGCTCTACAAAGGTTGTTTTCCCTAACTGCCAGGGTACTCAAGTTATACTGTTCCCAGAGTTCTGCCCCATACAGGGCTCCACCCCTTTCCTGCATTCTATAAATATCTATTGCAGTATTGACTGGAAACCACTGGGTTTTTCTCACCATTCTTATAATTGCCCCTGCTCGATGGCTTGTGACCGGGTAGCTTTTGGTTATGTGGGGAAGCCAAGATGCAGTATCCACCAATTTCATACCTAAATAATCAATCTCAGCGACACTTTCCAGTGACTTGTTGTCCAACAAAATTGCACCACGGAGCCTCTTCCCTTTTTGTGAATACCGTTAGCTTGGTCTTGGGGATGTTAACTTCCAAGTCAAAATCCTTACAGAATACACTAAAACTGTTTTCAAGATTTTAGACCCCCATTCTAGTTTTCGATAAAAGGAGAGTATCATCAGCATAAAATAGACCTGGGATTTTATGGCCTGCTAACATAGGGGAATAATTGACAAAATTAGTGAAGTACCTTATACAGTTAAGAATATAAAGTAAAAACGTGTGGGCACCAGGACACAGCCCTGGCGGTCCCCCTTATTGACTAGTACCCAATCTGTAACTTCATTGCTTGTTTGATATCTAAATCTGGCAAAAATCCCTTTGTGCATACATACAATAAAGCTTAAAATATCCCTCAGGAACCCCATATCCTGGAGAGTGGTCCACAACTTTCCTATAGGAACAATACTGAAGGCCACCCGGAGAGCTACAAACACCACAAAAGATTTCCCTTTGATCTGCAAAAATCTAAACAGTTGGTTGGTGAAACTGGTACAAGGTGTAAAATCTGCCTGTAAGTTAAATAGTACATTATTCTCATCAATCCATTCTTCTAACTAGTCCAATATTTGCTTACGAAAAACCTTCTGGAGTTTGTCCAGAAAGCTTATTGGATGAAAGTTGAAAGGATTACTGGGACTTCCCTTTTTAAATATGGGCATATTCTTAGCTCCCTTCCATGAATGGGGTATTAGAGCAACAGCAGCGATTGCATTTGAAATGTTGCTGATGCACAGCACCCATACTCTAGAGTATGATTTGTATAGATCCCCCAGAATTGTATCCACACTGGAGGTTTTCCCTGGTTTGAATGCATTAACTGAATCTAAGGTTTCAAGTAATGTTTATTACAAAGGTGCCTTGGGATCACTGTTATCAATATTGACCAGTCTACGCTAAATTCAGGCTCCAGATTATAGGAATAGAGTTTACTGAAATGGACAGTCCACTCACATGGCATCATTAACTATCCAGTTGGACACTGGGAGTTTCCAAAACCAGAACTAACAAATCACCAAAAAACATATTTGATCATTGTTCTTTGCTGCTTTAAATAGGACAACCCACAATTTACTTTCTCAGTCTCATTTTATCAACTTTTGTTCATTTCTATATGAAGCTCTGGAAGATCTAATCCCTTCAGTATTCCCTACCTTAATAGCAGCAAGTAGAATGGGCTTAGCCTTCCTGCAACTGTGATTAAACCACTCACTCTTGCATTTATGCTTACCTGGATTGTGGGACTTGTGCACAAAATGACCCCGCAATGTATTAAAGAATTTTAAATGTTCGTTCATGATTTCCCCACCGTCATCCCAGTGTTTAAACATGGCCTCCATATGGACAATTAGGGACACATATAATTTAACAATGGTCATCGAGGATTGATTCACAGCCTCCAATTTTACATTCCTGCCAATATTAGACAATGTCACTTGTTGTTCATAGTCCTTGGAATTGGATGAAGTATCCAATGTGAAAAGGTCGCTAATGAAAAGCGCTAAAGGGTCATGATCACTTACAACATTTTTGATTACCTCCATATCAATCATATACTTCCAGAGCCTTAAATCTAATAAAATATAATTGATTTGGCTGTTATAAGACCCTCTCCTAAATGTGAGAGCAAGATGGGCATCAGAGGGTGAGTGGCCATTGCATGCTCAAAGTCCATGAAAAAGGGTGATATCAATGACCTGTAGAGCTGCTCTAGTTAGACGTCTCCTGACTGGGTGTTTTAAATCCGGGATACCCCAAAGAGGTCTTCCGCTTTAGTTAGATCTTGGACAAAATTGTTGGTCTCAAAGGTAAGATTGAAGTCTCCCACAATAATTATGTGAAGCGATCCCTTAAAGTCAGTGATAAAATTATCCAAAGAATGCAAGGTGAGAGACTCAGTGTTTAATGCCACACTTCTGTGATATAAATTGCTAAACATAAGGAAAAGACCCACCAAAAGAAAACACAAGGTCTTGAATGTTGCCAAAAAACAAGCTTACTTCAGTAATTCTACAGCGTGGTACCAAAATGATTCAAACTAATAAATCAACTAAAGGATGCCCCATTTGTGAACCACTGGTCGAGATCCAGAAACTTTTGTGTCCATTCCTGTTAATAGGAAGAATTGTTCAGGTTTATGGAAACAGGAAGTGGTGGAATTGATAAATATACTGACCCCAAGATGGATTATTTAGTTTAGACCCAATCCTTGCAATCTTCCAACTCAGGATACCCACGTTAGTGCCCTCGGTGTTGTGTGGATCACTGAGTGGATTGTTCAGATTGGGCCCAAAACCTACACTGTATTCCAACACTGGCTACCCGCTTTAGTGTCCTCGATATTATATGGAACCCTAGACAGAAGACCTTGGGTAAGGCAAGCTGGATACATTAGAGGGCCCTTATTCACAGTAATTTCTGAAGAAACTAGAACTTGCCTCTCATCTCCATCTGATAAGGTGGTTGTGACAGGAGAAGTAAGGTTAATAGCAGTTGGATATAATGTGGCTGATGGACTATCAGAAGTAATGCACAGAGGAGGGGCATCACTACTTGCACTGTCATCTTTGAAGCCTCCATCAGTCAATCAACATTCTCTAAATTGGGTAACACAGAGAAAGCATTCTTACCTGGGATGGTAGAGAGGAGGTTAGTCAGCTAAGAAGACAAGCCATAGAAAGAAGAGAAAGGCCTATAAAAATATCCAAGGGGTAAGGTGACAATGTTGCTTAGGACATGGCTATTGTATTCCTTTGTTCAGAGTATTTTCTGGACATTCGCCAATTTTTAAAATGTTATAAAAATACAATCACTTGGGATGTATTTCTGAGAGGTACCCAGCCAACACACCATTCTCACCTTTAGGGTCTCTTGTGGTCCCCATGCATTGAAATGTTTATGCTTAGGCAGCCAATGGTCTACTAAGTTCCGAAGTTGCTCCAATGACTCTGGTTGGCCCATTTTGAAAGGGGGAATACCAGCCAATATTAGTACATACGGACATGCTGCAGGTGGAAGGCTCAGGATATCTTAACAGGAGGCTAGTAAAGAATTAACAGCGGGCTGGGCAGGCGAGTCTGAGGAGGATGGGCACAGCCAGATGGATAGGTTTGGCACTGAGGGCAGACAATTGGATTTGCAGAGGTTAAACCTTCAGGCAAAAAATTGGGAATGGGTCCATGCATGCACAACATAAGTATCCGGGATGCTGGAGAATTGCTACGCATGACCTGTTGGTTTGTGTTTGGTCCGTTTGTGGAAAACCAAAGAACATCCTGACTGATGAAGAGAGCAGGATACCAGGCTCAGAAGGGCCAGCACCATAGCTTCTTGGGAGCTCAATGGGTACATGTTTAAGCAAACCATCTAACTGACTTTAAAGTCAGCTTAAGTGGTCAGTCAGGGGCTTAAGTTTCGCCTCAAGAATGATCCCAATTTTGGCACATACTGCCTCGGATAAAAAAAAAGTCCGGTATCTTGGAGTCACAGGTCTGTGTAGACTGGGTAGAAGAGGATACTGCAGGTAGTGGAAGACTGGGGGGATTAATTTGGGCTCCAGTGGGTTGAATCCAGGCAAGCAGGTGGTTGTTACTTTGCAGATGAGAAGGCTGCTTAAGTTTCATTGTGGCATTGCTACCCAGGAGTGTTTTCCATTTACCTGCAGGGGCATGCCTGGGTAACTGCAATGTAAGAGGGGGGCCCTGGTCTCCCAAAACCAAGACTAAATTGTCCTCCGTATCTTCCTTCACAGGATTTCGGCCCTGGCTGATCCCCAAGTTTGTGCAGGGAGCTACTAGTGCTTCTACCATCAGCACTATGAAAGTGGGAGAACAGCACCCCATAATCTAAATAGAGTCTACACTCAGTGAGGTCGATTTCACCAGCCATGACCCAGATAGCCCTCCCAAATATACCCTCGATGGACACAATGGACACCGGGGAACATGCTGCCAAAGCACCTACACCTGCTCAGGCTCATAATATGAGTTTAAGCTTCTCACCTTCCTTGAACACTGCACTTCTTTTCAAGACTCTGGAACAATAAATTAATTCCTTGACTAATCTAGCCAAGAGTCAGAGCCAAGAGGGGGGACCCGGCCCAACCTCGTTCGACCACAAATGGGCACAAACAGGCCGACCGATTGGCCTTGGCTTCACCAGGGTGGGGTGGGGGCTAGGCCCATATGCATCCCATGCTACGGAAATACATAGCACCTTATAAAGCGCCACTGATGAAATGCAGCTGATTTAGTGGAGGGGCATAGTAGGGCATGTAGTCCCCCGGCAGTGGTTGCAGGACCCACAGCAGCTGTCCCC
Organism: Pleurodeles waltl; assembly: GCF_031143425.1. Lineage (NCBI taxonomy): Eukaryota > Metazoa > Chordata > Amphibia > Caudata > Salamandridae > Pleurodeles > Pleurodeles waltl. Next base: position 254,002,453 of record NC_090439.1, read on the forward strand.
AGATGCAGCAGTCACAGCAAAGTCATCTTCAGTCAGCAGGCTCGAGGGACAGGACTTGTCAGCTCACTTCGACTGAAACAGGTACAGCCTCCGCGCTGTGGGACTGCAAAGCTCCTTAAAAGTGCTGCTGATGAAATACAGCTGACTTAGAGGTGGGGGATTTTGGGGCATGTAGTCCCCCAACGGCTGCAGTCACACCTGCAGTGACTCTTCCCAGATGCAGCAGTTACATCAAAGCCCCCTTCAGTCAGCAGCCTCAAGGTACCGGACTCCTCAGCTCATTCCTGCTGAAACAGGCAAAAGTAGTGAAAATATGGCTACCATTGTGAATAGAATTCTAATCTGACTTGGATACCAAAAATCAATTCAGTATTGCAGAGCGCAAATGTACGTCCAGGAAATCTGCATTCCAATATAGACTACTAAAAATGAACTAATGAGTTTTATTTCTGAAATGCATCTATCAATTAATTTATGCTATGCTGCAAATCACTTGTGATGCCCCCATGAAATACAGAATTCAAAGAAATGCTTAACTTGAATGGTTAACTTTCAAACGTAACCTTTAGCAGACAACCTCATCATCACTGAATTTCTCTTTGATATTTATGGAGCCTTTACCAAATGTTTAATAAAATAAAATCGTTGTTTACAGTTTTGACTCCATAAACATAGATTTTAAAAAAAACTGTGAGGTAACACCATTGGCAAATCCAAAGAGTCTTGCTTTGCCAGTGCCTGTTGTTTGGCACGATTGGCTTTGCCAATGCATCCTAAATTGGGATGCATTAACAAAGCCAAAAACTATGGCAGGTCCTCAGGAAAGTGTATATTTTATACTTCCTAGTTAAGCAACACACTGTGTTATAAAATGTGCCATTATTAAAAGAGGAGTCCATCATGGAAATGCCAAGTGCCCATTTGCCTAAAGCCAATAGTGATGATTGATGAGAGATGTGTGATGGGAGAGCCGCAGTCAGTTGGGGAATGAGAAAAGGAGGGGATGAAAAAATTAAAACGGTCATATTGGCTGATTTATTATAATTAAATTTATTTGGGATGCAATAAGTTTATAATTTTCAGTTTGCAGCTGATTTAATTGGGGGCAGCAGTTCTTTTGGTCTTCATGAAGTGAGATGATATGTTAAACTATTTATGACCTCTTTCCATTAGCTTCTAGTTCAGAAACATAATAGGCACAATGCCCTGTGCTTCATATGTAAAGCACTGTACAATCAAGGCCAAGCTTTGAGGATTCTAAATTCATCTTCTATAAACTTGGTTGTACGTTTGGCTCGTCACTTGGGGTGCTTCTCTTCTTCTCGTCCACATGATGAAATCCCTCTATTGTGTGACTCTCTGGGAGGAATCCACAAAGTCTGTCAGTTACACCCAGTCATGTAACTCAGGGGAGGCTTTAGAGACCAAACAGCTAAGGGCAGAAAAATGCTGACTTTCTAAAAGTGGCATTTTCAAAATTATAATTTAAATTCTGACTTCACCATCAAAGAGGATTTTTAAATACAATTTTATAGATACCAAACATAGAATGCTTTTCTGTCCTCAATCAAAGGTAAGCACCTATTAAATGCAATAAGACAACCCAGTTGTTATCCTATGGGACAGATAGGCCTTACAGCATTGAGAAATGAATTTAATAATTTTTCACTACCAGGACATATCAAACTTAAAAGTTCATGTCCAGCCATCTAATTACAATGCAGCATGCCCTGTGGGCTACCTAGGCCCTACCTTAGGGGTGACTTACATGCAATAAAAGGCAAGTTTAAGACTTGTCAAGGGAGTTATACTGCAAAGTCGAATTGGAAGTTTAAAACTGATTTTAGGCTGCAATGGCAGATCTGGGACATGATTTCAGGGGATACTTAAGTGGGTGGCACAATGTGTCCTGCAGGCCCACTAGTAGCATTGAATTTACAGTCACTTGGTATATGGTGTACCACTCTGCAAGGGGCTTATAGGTAACTCATGTGTAAACCAATTTAACCATGTTTAGAGGAGTGAGTCCTTAAGCCAACAAAACAAATTTCAGCAGAAAAATTGAGTTAAGCAGGCAAAGAGTTTCGGGGGGACCACAGATTATGTAGCAGATGAAGTATTATGTCACTAATGGAGCAAATTCATAATAATGTAGAGTCCACAAAATCACATAATTTGAGTGGCCCTGTCTGTAGCATACTGCATATGGCAATGGATCAGTCCACTTCTGCCATTGGCTAATTTTACTGAGGGTGACAGAATTCTGCTATTTCAAAAGGAGCACTTCCTCACACAACACATCACTCCACTCTACTCAACTCCACTCTATTCCACTCTACAATACTCCACTCTATCACACTAGTCTCTACAACACTCTCCTTCACGGTACTGTACTACACTTCACTCTATGACACTCCAATCACTGACACTGTGATTTGAAACACATTTGTCTTAAAATATAATACCAATTAACATGAAATGAAAAAAAACAAAGGTTAAGAATAATTTATATTTAGAAATTACTTATGAATTCTTTCTATACGAACCAAACTTAAAATACACAAACATTATAAAATAATAAATGAATTATAGGGAATGTGTTTTTGTTTTTTGGCTTAAGATTTGATTTCATACACTGTATTATATATGTTTAAGGGAGAAGATTGAGCTGAGGCAAAGAAGCAATTGAATGCAAGAGAGCTACTACATCTAGGGCCAGATGTAGGAAAAAGCCAAATTGCGACTTGCAATTTGCGAGTCCGTGCAACTCGCAAATTGCAACTCGCAATTTGGTATGCAGAAAGGTGTCTCAAACACCTTCTGCAACTCGCAATGGGGTCGCAAAGACCCACCTCATTAATAATAATGAGGTGGGTCGCATTTTGCGACCCATTGCCAGTATGGGCACTCACGGGGATGGTGGCCTGCTGGAGTCAGCAGACCACCATGTCCGTGACTGCTTTTTAATAATGCATTTTTTTTTTTTTTCTACCTACAGCCCGTTTTCCTTAAAGGAAAACGAGCTGCACTTAGAAAAAAAAACGAAACCTTTTGTTTCGGTATTTTTCAGGGCAGGTAGTGGTCCATTGGACCACTGCCTGCTCTGAATTTTTTTTTTTTATTTCTTATTTATTTTTATTTTTTCCCATTTGCGACTGGGTTACCATCCACTTCAAGTGGATGGTAACTGTGCTTTCATTTGCGACCGCTTTCGCGGTCGCAAATGAAAATGAATAGCATTGTGAGTCGCAAATAGGAAGGGAACACCCCTTCCTATTTGCGAGTCGGAAATGCATTTTGCGAGTCGGATCCGACTCGCAAAATGCATTTCTGCATAGCAAAGAGGCTTTTGCGCCTCGCAAACAGCATTATTCGCTGTTTGTGAGGCGCAAACCCTTTCCTACATCCGGCACTTAGTCCCTATGTTGGCCTGAGAAAATAGAGAACATCAGTATACAATGAAACAACTTAGATATACGATTTTTAAGTGGAATTCATTGAATAATTGGGTGTAGTAAAGAGGCATTTGCTCTTTTGGATTTTGTGATTAATCATGAAAACAACATTCTTTAACTAAAATAATTATAGTGAAGAGGTTGAGAAAAATTATTTACATTTCCAAAAACTTGTGTGTACCTTTATGGCTACTAAGTCAGATTATAATGAACATTGTGTAAAATATGGAAATGTATTTGAGAAGTTTAAAATGGCTGATTCACTTTATAGAGAAAAATAGAAGGTTTGAATGTCCGTTTTTTGTATCTTTCAAGCACAGAAAGGAATGATGACAATAGAGTTTTGTATAAGTAATGGTCTTGCAACTTTGTTCCCAAAAAAGTCTCATGATTGATATGATATGCAGCCACAAAACAAAAGAATTATAAGAGAAAACGCACATGATTTCACTAGTAGAGTTAAGGTAATATAAGTATACAAAATGTTGCAAAATAGTTGACACGTTTCTTAAAAGTGTGTTAATGTTTGTTAGTCCGTCATTGATGTTTGTGAGCACATCAAGTTCATTTTATAAGAGTTACTTGGTGGGATGTAATGGGATACTCGAACCTGTGAGCAAGCAACGAGGGCTCTGAAACTCATTGGGTTTAATGCTAATGTAACACTGCTGTTATTGAAATAAAATTAGCTGTGTGGATTTGAGCCTCGGTCCGTCGTCTACATGGCATTTCATTTTCACGTGCAGGTGACGTTTGATTGCTGGATGTGGTAAGGGTTCCCTACCCTGCTGCAAGCTCGCCGCGTTTAAGCGACTGGGACTTAGCGATAAATTGTTGGTGTTTCATATATATATATATATACATATCCCAAAATAAACTGGGGCTGGATAAAAGCATTTGAGAAAATATTTGAATAAAACCACATTCCTAAGAGAACGTTTTACTCATATGAGTTTTATTGGGGGTTTATATCACCGGTGGCCATGCTGGAAACTACAACAAAGAAGGAAGGAGCAATATATATAAATATATATTCTTAGGAATTAGAATAAAGAAAACCTTAGAAACTCACTTAAAAAAAACAAAGGTTACAAGGACGTTATAGTTAGGGTCACATTTGTTTCATACAAAACCATAGAAATTCAGCAGTTATAGTTACCTGAGCTAACTACTTACAACCCGCAATGCACTGCTTATGACTTCACATATTACATCACTCATGAGATCATCAGTGACATCACTGATGCCATCTCAAATTACATCGGTTATGCCATCACTGATGACATCTACTAGTGATTGCAATTCTTTATTAAGTATAAAAGTTAATATATTACAGTATGTACAGTACTAATATCTAATAATACTTTTAACATACAATATGTGTGTAACTGTGTATTTTTTTGAGTATATTGTCTGGTTGAGTTAGTAGGTGCATTGGTGGCTTGTCTGTGTGTGAATGACTCAGTTTTTGCATAGGTGAGTGAGGGGTGCATGAGTGGTTGTATGAGTGAGTAAGTGGGTGGATGGTGCTTATATGAGTGAGTGAGAGAGTGGATGTGGGATTCTATTGGTGAGTGAGTGGGTGTATGGGTGTCTGAGTGTGTAAATAGAGGTATGGGTGACTGAGTGAGTGCGTGTATGTGTGAATAAGTATATTGGTAAGTGAAAGTGCCATGAGTGACTGTGTGGCTGAGTGTGAGGGGGCTTTAGTGGTCATATCAGTGAGTAACTTGGTGCATGAGTGCATATGTAGCTGAGTAAGTGGATGCTTCAATGTTTTTATAGGTGAGTAAGTGGGTGCGTGAGTAGGTGTATGACTGAGTGAGAGGCTGTATCAGTAATTGTATGAGTGAATGGTTGTATGAGTGGTATTTTAGGTGAGTGACTGAGTACATAAGTGGGTGACTTAGTGAGTGAGTGCACAAGTGTGAATGTTAGGGAGTGAGTGGGTGTAAAAGATGCTGTATGGATCAGTGAAAGGTTTTGGTATTAATTGCATTGCTCTGTGATTGGTTTGGTGACTAGGCGTGTATGAGGTTGTAAATGTGTCTGAGACGGTGGGTGAGTGGGACTGTAGATGATGTCATCAGTGATGTCAGTTGAGATGTCATCAGTGATGTTACTGACAATGTCGTGAGTGATGTAATATGTGAGGTCATAAGCAGTGCATTGTGGGGGCATTAATTATAGTTAGCTCAGGTAACTGTAACTGCTGGATTTTGTACGAAACAAATACATATAGGCCCTCATTACAACCCTGGCGGTTGGCGTTAAAGCGGCGGTAAAACCGCCAACGGGCCAGCTGTGAAAAAAATGGAAACACGACCGTGGTGGAAACCGCCAACATAGACAGCCACTTTAACACTCCGACCGCCACTGCGGTACAAACAAACACCGCGGCGGTCACCGCCAACAGACATGCGGAAGACAATGTTCTGCCCACTGTATTACAACAGTCCAAACCGCCACCTTTTCCGGTGCGGATTCACCGCAAACAAATACACGGCGGAAACAGGACTTGGAAGGAAAAACGCTGACCTCTACACACCCCACGAGGAATCAGGACGCCAAGGAACCCGAGCTCCAGATACTGCCAGCCTTTATCTTCCAGCTTCTCTACCAGGAACAACAAAGACAGCGGAGAAGACCACGGTGAGTACTGCACCTACGACACAGGGGAGGGGGGAGGGAAAAAAGAGTGACACACACATGCAACACTCCCACCCCCACCCTCACCCACTACAACACACACACAAGTACATGTTGATACATTACATTAACAACCCCCAACTCCCCGTGGAAGAATGCAAGGACAAAAGGAAACTATTCGAACGTATGTAATCTATTAAAAAACAGTAATCAAAAATATATCCATTCATGTACATATATTTACACTAGAAACAAATATATATACCAAGAATACAAGTCCAAGGTATTCCACCATCATAGTCCGTGGACCACTGGGCCCAAAATGCATGGGCGAAGCCCACACTCAATACCCGATCAAAACGGAGAGAACACTGCTAGGGTATCAGATAAAAATACAACAGGCACCTCAGGGGGAAGGGAAGGGGAGGCACCTCAGCCGGATGATTGAACGACGCCAGATCCACCAGGGGGCTCCATGCCCACTGTTGTATCCACGGGAGTGCATAGCCACAGTCTTTCAAGTCTCTCCAGTGGATGGTTTGCCCACTGCTTTATCCTGGGGAGTGCAAAGCCACAGTCTCTCAAGTCTCTCCAATGGGTGGTTTGCCCACTGCTTTATCCTGGGGAGTGCAAAGCCACAGTCTGTCAAGTCTCTCCATTGAGTGGTGTGCCCACTGCTGCATCGTGGGGAGTGCAAAGCCACAGTCTCTCAAGTCTTTCCAGTGGGTGGGTTGCCCACTGCTGCATCCTGGGGAGTGCAAAACCACTGACTCTCAAGTCTCTCCAGTGGGTGATTTGCCCACTGCTGCATCCTGTAGAGTGCAAAGCCACAGTCTCTCAAGTCTCTCCAGTGGGTGGGTTGCCCACTGCTGCATCCTGGGGAGTGCAAAGCCACAGTCTCTCAAGTCTCTCCAGTGGGTCTTTTGCCCACAGCTTTATCCTGGAGAGTGCAAAGCCACAGTCTCTCAAGTCTCTCCAGTGGGTGGGTTGCCCACTGCTGTATCCTGGGGAGTGCAAAGCCACAGCCTCACAAGTGGATAACAGTCTCCACTGGTTCTGGAGGGGGCTTTGTGCCCAGAGTGCTTCATCCTGCCAAGGACAGAGGTAGTGGATGCCTTTCTCCACTGGTTCTGGAGGGGGCTTTGTGCCCAGAGTGATTCATCCTGCCAAGGACTGAGGTAGTGGATATGAATCTCCACTGGTTCTGGAGGGGCTTTTGCCCAGAGTGCTTCATCCTGCCAAGGACTGAGGTAGTGGATGCCTTTCTCCACTGGTTCTGGAGGGGGCTTTGTGCCCAGAGTGCTTCATCCTGCTTGTGGCGGCCTCAGTAGTGTCAGAATCTTTGGCACTCACTGGCCTGCGGTGCTGGTGGCGGCGGTGTCCTGTTCAGAGGTGCTGGTGGCGGCGGTGTCCTGTTCAGCGGTGCTGGTGGCGGCGGTGTCCTTGGCAGCGGTGCTCGTGGCGGCAGTGTCCTTGGCAGCGGTGCTTGTGGTGGTGGTGTCCTTGGCACCGGTGCTTGTGGCGGTGGTGTCCTTGGCAGCGGTGCTTGTGGCGGCGATGTCCTTGGCAGCAGTGCTTGTGGCGGTCTTGTCCGCCATGCAGGTTTTCCCAGACTTGCCTTTTTTACTGTGCCCCTTCCCCACCTTGGATGGTGGCGCAGCTGTCTCCACACTCCCAACTGTAACCCTGGGAGAGGCTTTGGTGGAAGATTTTTTTCCTCTCTCCCGCCGGGCACTGGCCAACTTTTTGTGCTTTGAGGTAGGGGACTGTCCGTGCTCTGGCTCCTTGGCACGCTGGCTGCCCTGCTGCCTGGCGCATTCCAGAAGCTGGTTACTACTGGCACCACAGTTCCCGAAGATGTTGTGGCTGAGGCGCTGGGTTGGGACCTGGAGAGGAAGGCCCTAGGAGACTGAAGGGGTGGGGGAGGTGAGGGGAAGAGGTCAAGGTTGGACAGGAAAAGTTCTTGGGACACACTGGGACGGTTAGATGGAGGGGGTTTGGGAGTGGAGGAAGAGGTAGTGGTTGCAGGAGGTGTACGTTTTGTGACTTTGGGTGAAGGTGCATGGGCTGGAGGCTGTCGTGAGGTGGATGGCTGTTGGGTGGGTGTGTGGCTGCGTTTGTGTACCTTGGGAGATGGGCTCACAGACACACTGGGAGAGGACACAGGGGATGTGTGAATGGTAGTGGGGGTGGTGACTGCACGGGGTGTGGTGGTAGGTGTGTTGGTGATGGAGGTAGTGGCTGACTATGTAGTGCATGCAGGTGTGAGTGGAGACGAGACTGGGAGGGAGGAGGGAGACGAGGAGGAGGGGGACACAGTGGAGGCAGTGGCTGTTGGTATTTCTGCATGTGTATGATGCTTGCACGAGTGCCTGTGGGATGTGTGGTGCTTATGTTTGCCTGAGCTTCCCTTGTGTGTTGACGTGTATGCATGCTGGTCTGATGGTGTGCTTGGGATAGGCTGAGGTACATGGGTTTGGGTGTGGGTGGAGGAAGTTGGAGGGGGGAGGCTAGAGACAGGCACAATGGCCGCCATCAGTACTGAGGCCAGAGTCTGAAAAGCTTGCTGATGGGCTGCCTGACAGGAATGAATGCCGTCCAGGTATGCATTGGTCTGTTGCAACTGCCTCTCTACACCCTGGATGGCATTCAAAATGGTAGACTGCCCAACAGTGAGGGACCTGAGGAGGTCAATGGCCTACTCACTGAGGGCAGCAGGGCTGACTGGGGCAGGGCCTGAGGTCCCTGGGGCGAAGGTGATGCCCACCCTCCTGGGTGAGTGGCCACGGGGCAAACGCTGAGGGGCTGCTGGGAGGGCGGTGCTGGTAGGGGGGGGTGGCGGCTGTACCTGTAGATGCAGGGGGCACAGAGGGGCCCGCCACCGTAAGGGAACTCCAATCAGCGGAAGAGTCTGTGTCGCTGTTCTCAGCTCTTGTCCCTGCCTTGGAGCTCCCTTTGGCCTCCGTCCCGCTGGTGGCTTCTGACTCCTTTGTGGCACCCACCCGGGCCATGTGGGATGCAGCTCCCTCCTGCTCCGGAGCCACTGCTCCTCCACCTGATTATGCTAATGCACACAAGCACAGGGAGACCACAAAAAGGGAAGACAGAAGAAAGACATGTTGAGTGCATCCAATACCGCTACCGTTGGCAGACACTACAGACACAGAAGCCCCCTGCACTACGCCCTGCATTTGGAGTTCCCTAATCGATCACAGGGACATGGGTTACAAGGCTATGCCCGAATGCTGCACACATGAAAGTCACAGGAGCCTGACTAGGTGTTGGTGGCTCTGTACACAGTTGGGGTGGGGTGCCACAGGGACTGCCTTAAGAAGGGACCTTGCCTACTAAACTCGCCCTGGCCTAGGGAAACCCACAGCACACCTCCCCCACCCAGACACCTACAATGTGCGCTGAATCAGCTGAATGAGAGTGTACTCACCCCCTTGTGGCTGCTGTGATGCCCTCAAGCGCCCATCCAACTCCGGGTATGCCACCGCCAGGATCCGGAACATCAGGGGGGTCATGGTGCGACGGGCACCCCTCCCACGTTGGGAGGCCATCCCCAGCTCTGCCTCCGCCGTCTTCTTGCTCCAGCGGCGAATGTCCTCCCATCTTTTCCAGCAGTGGGTGCACTGTCTGTGGTAGACCCCCAGGGTCCGGACTTCCTTGGCGATGACACGCCAAATATCCTTCTTCTGGGTGGCGCTGACCTACAGGAATAGTACAGGGGAAAAGGAAAAGATATAACCATCCACACCATCACAATCATTGGCCCGCATCCCGCAAGACTGGACTTCGTGTGCCTTCCATCTAGTGAAGATCTCAAAGGGCTTGATTTAGAGCTTGCCTCCTGTTGTTTGAAGTCTCGGGGACAGCAAAGACTTCTCTCTGCAAGCACCTGGAGTCTCTGGAGAGACTCCTACTCTATCCAGTTCATGGGACCCTGAAAGGAGAAGCTGGCAGCCTAAGAGGAAGAAATCCACACACAGAACGCTGTGCGAGGAAAAGATCAACAGGACTCTGATCTGCAGCTGATAAATCGACTTGTCCCCAGCTTCACGGCTGAAAATCGACGCTCGCTGGAAACACGACCAAAGAATGGATACACGGAGCTGGAGAAATGACGCGCAGCATCGCTGATGGAGGCTGGGAGATCGCAACCCACGCTGCGTGGTTTTCAGGTCATCGTGCGGCTGGATTTCCAATGCAAACACCACTGGATGTGTAAAAACAACACAAGGCCTGCCCGGACCCGAGAGTGCTAGCCACATCGATGCATCGCTCTCCTGCAGAGAGAAGGAACGACGTGCCCGACCAGATGAAATGAGAAATGACGCAAGGTCCTGCTCGTTGGTGGAATTTACACATTGCAAGCTCTTTTTGACACACACAAGCCCGTGCAGGGCTATTTTTGATGCACTCAAGGTACATTTTCACGCTAACAGTGTTAGCAGGGGTTAGCTGAGGGTGATTCTCTTTTACCCTGACTAGAGTGAGGGTCCTTGCTTGAACAGGGGGTAACCTGACTTTCAACCAAAGACCCCATTTCTAACAGTAGCGGAAATGTTTACACACTCTTTTCATCTCACTAACCAGACAACACTAACTTTAACAATTTTAACCAACATTCAGTTGATGAGCTGAAATGTGTGTATAAACAAATCTGCTTATTTATAATAATTTGAAGGTGGCAGATAAATTGTAAATGAAGGTATAACTTTTAAATGTTTACAGTTTGTACAGTTTAAACTTGGATTGCCTAGGGAAAATAAGTTTTACTAACTATAAGTAAGGTTTAACCTCTGTTTCTCTAATTGAATTTCAATATTTTTTTAAAACGTTTGAACAAAAATGTGGTTCAAATCGTAGAGTCCAGTGTCGCCAGTGGAGAGTAGTTATGTGGACTGTCATACAACACAGTGGGGGAGAGTGTTGTAAAATATACTGTCTTAAAGGTGAGTACTGTAGATTCGGATAGAGTGGAGAAGTATAGAGGGAAGTAGCTCATCATACTGGGTAGTCAATGTTACATAATTTAGTGACATAGGTGGTCATTCTGACCTCGGCGGTAAAAGGCGCCTACCGCCGGTCAGAAATCCTCCATAATCCCGCCGCGGTCGCGGAAACCCGCCACGGTCATTCTGACCCGCAGAAGGCAAACCTCCGAAAATCCGACCGCCACAACAGACCGCCAGACCAGCGGTCGGCGGAAAGGTGGAGGTGACCAAACCTCCACCGCCACGCCAACAGAAATACGCCCATCCCATTACGACCCACGAATCCACGCGGCGGTCATTCAAACGCGGTATTCCATTGGCGGGACACACCGGCGCGGTCAGAATACACACAAACGAACAAAACTCACCCACATTGGACGATTTGAATCCCACACACCTGATACACATACACACACCACTCCCACACACACAATACAATATAAAACACCCACCCACATCACCCACAAACCCCTACGCTTAAAAATTCGTAAAGAAGACAAGAGCGAGACACCAGCATCCAAAACATAACAGCCACAGCCACTCAACACCATCACCCACACACTATCCACACACAAAACAACACACACCACCACACTCAACTCACTTAAATACACATACTCCACCCCACACATCATACACACCACCCCATGGCACCCCAAAGACAACCCCGCTTCACAGACGAAGAACTCAGGGTTATGGTGGAGGAAATCGTTCGTGTAGAGCCCCAGCTGTTCGCCACACAGATACAATACACCAGCATTGCCCGGAGGACGGAGCTATGGCAGAGGATTGTCGACAGGGTGAACGCAGTGGGACAGCACCCCAGAAATCGGGAAGACATCAGGAAGCGATGGAACGACCTACGGGGGAAGGTGCGTTCCATGGTATCCAGGCACAACATCGCCGTGCAGAAGACTGGCGGAGGACCCCCACCTCAACCCCCACAATTCACATCATAGGAGGAGGAAGTCTTGAACATCCTGCATCCTGACGGCCTCGCAGGAGTCGGCGGAGGAATGGATACTGGTAAGTTGAAGCTTCAATACTGCTTCCCCCCCACCTGCATGCCAAATCAGACCCCAACCCTCACCCCCATCCTCGAACCCCACCCTCACCCCCACCCCCATCCTCACCCCCACCCTCACCCCCACCACCATCCTCACCCCCACCACCATCCTCACCCCCACCCCCAGCACACCTATTCCCCGCCAATGTCTCACCATCACAACCCACACATCCCAAAACCTAGGCCTGCATGCGTCCACTAAGCATGGACACCCATCACCAAAGCATGCCCAATGCATATACACATCCCCCCCACAAGCCACCCTCACCAAAGCCCCCACACACGAATGCCAGCACTTGGGGACACGGGAACCCACAGATACACCCATATGCCACACATTGAAACTATAACCATACCTCTATACCCCTGCAGGACCCGACCGTCAACACACCGCGGCGGAGGGGCCAGAATTATCCACACCCCCCACCCAAGAGGCCGTCAGCGATGACAGCAGCTCTGTCGATCTGGACACCGATGACCAGCCCGGACCATCGGGGACCTCTGGACAGTCGGTTCCCCTCACACAGGCACAGGCCACTATAGACCCTAACCCCTCTGGGAACACCAGCACAGCTCCCACCCAGCGGGCCCATGCCTCTGTCTCCAGGGCGCGTCAATCTGCGGTGTGTCTACCACTACAGGGCACCCAGGATAACCCACCACCCCAACAACAACAGGGACCTGGGGGCAGTGGTAGTGGGCACACCGGCCAGGGGGCAGAGGCCCAGGGAAACAGGGCAACTCGGCGGGCAGCTGTGCGACAGGGGGGGGAGGAGAGGCCCAGGGAACCCACTCTCCACGAGGTCCTCACCACCATCATGGGAGCATACAACCGCTCCCAGGAGACGATGGCGACGGTACTGGCCCGGTTCCAGCAGATCCAGGTGCTGCAGGAGGAACACTATCGGGGGTACAGGGAGGACATCAGAGCCATCAACACCACCCTGGTTACCATGGTAGGGCTGCTGCAGGACCTCGTAAACAGCAGGGCGGACACTGAACAACACCCAAGGGCCCCTGCCACTAGCCTGGACCAAGAACAGCCATCCACCTCCGCCGGCGCTAGTGGACAGGAGGCCCCCGCACAGCAGCAGCCCACCAGACCCCCACCTCCTGCAGGAGAAGAACCACCCCGCAAGAGGGCCCTGAGATCTCGCAAGACAGAGTAGGATGTCAAGACCCCCGCCAGCAATGGATACCACCTGATGTCATCCCACTGTCCCAAATTGTCACCCTGTCCATCCTCGAACTGCCCATGCTCCATCTCTCCACAGGCCTCTGGACAATGCACCTGTGTGACTGTTACTCTGGACTCTGCCATGGACATTCCTTCACCATAGCCCCCACCAACTTGAAACCACCCATCCCATTTTGAGCACTTCAATAAACACCTATTTTGCACCAAAATATCAGGAGTCTGGCTGTGATTTCAATAGATTGTAATTGACATGACAGTGCAAATATGTCCTTGTACATGGTGAAGTCAACAAACAGCTGCCACAAAGCTGTAGTCCATGGGGAAACGAAGCACAGGACTCGTAGTGGGGACCCCAGATCTGAAATAGGGAGGGAAAAGCCAAAACTCAGTCATCATACACTGGGGCAAATAGACAGGCAGCAGAGATGCTGCAGAGTAGTTAACATTTACTAAATTATCTTTGAAATGTTACCTGTGTCCTACTGGAAGTACTGTTCAATGATTCTGTCCCTGTTGTCTGTTTCAGCCCCGTCGTCTTCCTCCTCGTCACTCTCCTCAGGTTCCACCGCTGCCACAACACCACCGTCTCGACCATCCTCCTGCAGGAAAGGCACCTGGCGGCGCAAAGCCAGGTTGTGAAGCATGCAGCAGGCCACGATGATGTGACACACCTTCTTAGGTGAGTACATTAGGGATCCACCGGTCATATGCAGGCAGCGAAACCTGGCCTTTAGGAGGCCAAAGGTGCGTTCGATCACCCTCCTAGTACGCCCATGGGCCTCATTGTACCGTTCCTCTGCCCTGGTCCGGGGATTCCTTACTGGGGTCAGTAGCCACGACAGGTTGGGGTACCCAGAGTCCCCCACTAGCCATACACGGTGTCTCTGTAGCTGTTCCATCACGTAAGGGATGCTGCTATTCCTGAGGATGTAGGCGTCATGCACTGACCCTGGGAATTTGGCATTTACATGCGAGATGTACTGGTCAGCCAAACACACCACCTGGATGTTCATTGAATGGTAACTTTTTCTGTTCCTGTACACCTGCTCCCTGTCTCTTGGGGGAACCAAAGCCACATGGGTCCCATCAATGGCACCAATTACGTTGGGAATATGTCCAAGGGCGTAGAAATCACCCTTCACTGTAGCCAATTCGCCCACCTCAGGGAAAATGATGTAGTTCCTCACGGATTTCATCAGGGCAGACAACACTCTGGATAACACCTTTGAAAACATGGGCTGAGACATCCCGGAAGCAATTCCCACGGTTGTCTGAAATGACCCACTTGCCAAGAAATGTAGTACTGACATGACCTGCACCAGAGGGGGAATCCCTGTGGGTTGGCGGATGGGGGACATCAGGTCGGGCTCCAGCCGGGCACACAGTTCATGGATAGTGGCACGGTTAAGACGGTAGGTCAGGATAATGTGGCGTTCTTCCATTGTCGACAGGTCCACCAGCGGTCGGTACACGGGAGGATTCATCCGTCTCCTCGCCCAACCCAGCGGACGGTGCCTAGGAAGGACAACATGGAGCACACAGTCAGGCAACCCACAGGTACGTACTCACAGCTAGCACAGTATACGATTCTCTATGCAGTGAATGGCGTGTCTGAGTGGCTATGCAAGGCCTAGGCCTGTGTGACGCAGTTGAAATTGAGCCATGTGGGCCCTGGAAATGGCGGCTGCCTGACCTGTGAAGTGTGACAATGGGATGTGAGGTCAATGCGCTGGCGTGGCACACCGCGGCGGGCGGCGGGCGAAGACCGCGGCGCGAAGCCGCATTGGTTAACATTGAAGCCTATGGGTTTCAGGAGCCAATGGCGAAGGGCGCCGGCGGTGGCGGGACGCACCGCCGCGGTACGCACCGCCGCGGACGTGACCGCCATTTTCTATCTACTTATCCACTTGCGACTTGAACTTTCACAGGTGAGGACCTATACTGCAAGTGTTGCTGTGACCTCGGTCTGGAAGGGACAATGGCTGCTGCGACTGGGGAAAGGGCCCCTGCCTTCACTGGAGAGGAGTTGGAGAAACTTGTGGATGGGGTCCTCCCCCAGTATGCGCTACTCTACGGTCCTCCAGACCAACAAGTGAGTTTAATTCAATCTGGATTTGGGGCCACTGGCTGGCTTGGGGGCCTGGCGGGGATGGGGGGCATGTTGGGGCTGGCGGGGGGCCTGGCGGGGGGCCTGGTGGGGATGGGGGGCATGTTGGGCCTGGCGGGGGGCCTGGCGGGGATGGGGGGCATGTTGGGCATGGCGGGGGGCCTGGCGGGGGGCCTGGCGGGGATGGGGGGCATGTTGGGCCTGGCGGGGGGCCTGGCGGGGATGGGGGGCATGTTGGGCATGGCGGGGGGCCTGGCGGGGGACCTGGCGGGGATGGGGGGCATGTTGGGCATGGCGGGGGGCCTGGCGGGGGGCCTGGCGGGGATGGGGGGCATGTTGGGGCTGGCGGGGGGCCTGGCGGGGGGCCTGGCGGGGATGGGGGGCATGTTGGGCCTGGCGGGGGGCCTGGCGGGGATGGGGGGCGTTGGGCCACTGGAAAGGAAATGCTGAGTAACTTGAACGTGGTATTTCTCCCTCCCTGTACGTGTCACATAGGTCCGCGCCCATGAGAAGATCGGGATTTGGCGTGCCATCGCCAAGGAAGTCCGGGCCCTGGGGGTCCACCATCGACGGGGCACCCACTGCCGCAAGAGGTGGGAGGACATCCGCCGCGGGACCAAGAAGACCGCCGAGTCTCTGCTGGGGATGGCCTCCCAACGTAGGCGGGGTGCCTGCCGTCAACTGAGCCCCCTGATGTTCCGGATCCTGGCGGTGGCCTACCCTGATTTGGATGGGCGCGTGAGGGCAGCACAGCAGACACAAGGGGGTGAGTCCAAGCATTATCTACTCTTTTGTCGCGCAGTGGAGGTGTCTGGGTGGGGGAGGAGGGCTGTGGGTCCCCCTAGGCCAGGGCGATATCTGTAGGCTGGGCACCCCCGTAAGCCCCTGTGTCCCCAGCCACCACCCTCAGTAGTTTGTCAGTACAGCCATCCCTGGGCCGTGTCATCCATGGGTGCAGTTGTCAACTCTAGGCGTGTAGGGCATGTTCCACGGAATGCGTAGCGGACCCCAAGTGCGCAACTTAGTGAAGGGGGCATCTGTGTCTGTCATGTCCGCTAACTGTACCGGAGATCCATGTAATCAATATCCCTTTATTTCTCTCTCCCCCCCCCCTTTTTGTTTGTCTTTCTGTGCTTGTGTGCATCAGCATCATCAGGCGGAGGAGAAGTGGCATCGGGGCAGGAGGGAGCTGCATCTCACATGGCCCAGGAGGGCCATGCCACAGAGTCAGACTGGACCAGTGAGACGGAGGGCGAGGGGAGCTCCACGACGGGGACGACTGGAGCCTGCAGCGACACGGACACGTCCTCGGAAGGGGGCTCCCTTGCGGGGGTGGCACCATCCGTGCCCCCCGCCATTACAGGTACAGCCGCCACCCAGCGCACCATCTCCGCCCTCCCAGCAGCCCCTCCGCGTTCGCCCCGTGCCCGCTCTGCCAGGAAGCCGGGCATCTCCTTCGCCCCAGGCACCTCAGGCCCTGCCCCTGTTACCCCCGCTGCCCTCAGTGAGGAGGTCATTGACCTCCTCCGAACGCTCATTGTTGGGCAGACTACCCTTTTGAATGCCATCCAGGGGGTGGAGAGGGAGGTTCATCGCAGCAATGCGTACCTGGAGGGCATTCATTCGGGTCAGGCTGCCCATCAGCGATCGTTCCAGGCTCTGGCCTCAGCACTGACGGCAGCCATTGTCCCTGTCTCCTGCCTGCCTCTACTAACTCCCTCCTCCCAGTCTCCTGTTCCTCTGCCTGTCCCACCCACACCATCAGACCAGCCTGCACACACCTCAACACCCAAGAGAAGCTCATCCAAACATAAGCACCACAGATCACGCAGACATTCACACACGCAACATTCCGATGCAGACATGCCAACAGTCACTACCACCTCTGTGACCCCCACCTCCTCGTCTCCCTCCTCCCTCCCTGTGACGTCTACACTCACACCTCCATTCACCTCACCATCAGCCAGTGTTTCCATCACCAGCACACCCTCCACTCCAGTCCGCACACGTGCAGTCACCACCCCCACTGCCATTTACACGTCCCCTGTGTCCTCTCCCACTGTGTCTGTCACCCCCTCTTCCACACCACACAAACGCAGCCACCCACCCACCCAACAGCCATCCACCTCACGACAGCCTATCCCTCCTGCACCTGCACCCAAAGACAGCAAACGTGACTCACCTACAACCACATCCTCTCCCTCCACTCCCATTCCCACTGTACCTACCACTCTCCATTGTCCCAAGAAGCTCTTCCTCGCCACTACTAACTTCTTTCCTGACCCTGAGCCCCCCCCTCCTTCTCGTCGGGGTAAGAAGAGCACCTCAGCCACCACCAGCCCTGCAGCCCCCTTGACAAGGGTGCAGGGGTATTGGAGCCCGCCAGCCCGCATGTCTGGATCTTCGCCCAGCAGCAAGGGGACAGCCAGCCCACCCCCTGGGAAGAGGAGCAGAAGGCGGAAGAGGCGCCGCAGGAGCCCGCCTTCTACATCCCCCCCGGACACCACCCAGAGACAGTCACCAGCCACAGCTCCAAAGGGAGGAAAGGGCCACAGGCCGACGACTAAGGAGGGCAAGGGCAGCAAGTTGGAGAGGTCAGGCAGCAGGCCTGCTGCCCAGGAGGAGCCCACAACCCCCATAGCCGCTGCCCCGGGAGGAACCGGCACAGCTGCCCCGGGAGAGCCCACCAGCCCCATAGCCGCTGCCCAGGGAGGACCCAGCCCAGCTGGCCAGGAGGGCCCCACCACCCACAGCCCAGGTGGGCAGTGAAGGAGCACCATCCCCGCTGCCCAGGAGGGCACCACCAGGCATTTAGCAGTTGGCCATAGACCGTCCGCCGTCTCAAGAACCGCTGAACTGGGCCCTTCAAGGCAAGAACCGCTGAACTGGGCCCCGCCGTCTCAAGAACCGCTGAACTGGGCCCCGCCGTCTCAAGAACCGCTGAACTGGGCCCTTCAAGGCAAGAACCGCTGAACTGGGCTCTTCAAGGCAAGAACCGCTGAACTGGGCCCCGCCGTCTCAAGAACCGCTGAACTGGGCCCTTCAAGGCAAGAACCGCTGAACTGTGCCCCGCCATCTCAAGAACCGCTGAACTGGGCCCCGCCGTCTCAAGAACCGCTGAACTGGGCCCTTCAAGGCAAGAACCGCTGAACTGGGCCCTTCAAGGCAAGAACCGCTGAACTGGGCCCTTCAAGGCAAGAACCGCTGAACTGGGCCCCGCCGTCTCAAGAACCGCTGAACTGGGCCCCGCCGTCTCAAGAACCGCTGAACTGGGCCCTTCAAGGCAAGAACCGCTGAACTGGGCCCTTCAAGGCAAGAACCGCTGAACTGGGCCCTTCAAGGCAAGAACCGCTGAACTGGGCCCCGCCGTCTCAAGAACCGCTGAACTGGGCCCCGCCGTCTCAAGAACCGCTGAACTGGGCCCTTCAGGGCAAGAACCGCTGGCCCTTTGGCAGACGTGGCAGGGCAGGATCTATCTCGGGCAGGGCTGCAGGATGTCCTCTGGCCAACTTGCCTCCTCCAGTGGCAGTGGGGTCTGTTATGGACTGTATGGACTGTGGCTTTGCTCTCCCCAGGATGGCCCAGTGGGCAGGCCACCCACTGTATGGACTGTTTGGACTGTGGCTTTGCTCTCCCCAGGATGGCCCAGTGGGCAGGCCACCCACTGTATGGACTGTATGGACTGTGGCTTTGCTCTCCCCAGGATGGCCCAGTGGGCAGGCCACCCACTGTATGGACTGTATGGACTGTGGCTTTGCTCTCCCCAGGATGGCCCAGTGGGCAGGCCACCCACTGTATGGACTGTTTGGACTGTGGCTTTGCTCTCCCCAGGATGTCCCAGTGGGCAGGCCACCCACTGTATGGACTGTATGGACTGTGGCTTTGCTCTCCCCAGGATGGCCCAGTGGGCAGGCCACCCACTGTATGGACTGTATGGACTGTGGCTTTGCTCTCCCCAGGATGGCCCAGTGGGCAGGCCACCCACTGTATGGACTGTTTGGACTGTGGCTTTGCTCTCCCCAGGATGGCCCAGTGGGCAGGCCACCCACTGTATGGACTGTATGGACTGTGGCTTTGCTCTCCCCAGGATGGCCCAGTGGGCAGGCCACCCACTGTATGGACTGTATGGACTGTGGCTTTGCTCTCCCCAGGATGGCCCAGTGGGCAGGCCACCCACTGTATGGACTGTTTGGACTGTGGCTTTGCTCTCCCCAGGATGGCCCAGTGGGCAGGCCACCCACTGTATGGACTGTATGGACTGTGGCTTTGCTCTCCCCAGGATGGCCCAGTGGGCAGGCCACCCACTGCATGGACTGTATGGACTGTGGCTTTGCTCTCCCCAGGATGGCCCAGTGGGCAGGCCACCCACTGTATGGACTGTATGGACTGTGGCTTTGCTCTCCCCAGGATGGCCCAGTGGTCATGGAGTCCCCTCGTGGATCTGGCGTCGTGTACTCAAGTGGCTGAGGTGCCCCCCCTTCCCTTCCCCCTGAGGTGCCTGTCCTATTTTCTTTCTGATGCCCCTGCAGTGTTCTCTCCGTGGAGTTCTTGTCGTGGGACTGGGCCTTGCCCCTTTGCACAGGACCCCTGTGATCCACGGACAGTGGTTGGACTACATTTAGTAGCTGTATATATTTTGTACATAGTTTATTTATTTTTTGGGATTAATGGCGTACATATTTCAATATATCTGCCCGTTTATGATCTCTTCTTTTGGTCTTTGCATTATTTCGGAGGGGGGTGGTTTGTGACAGTGATCTGTGGGAATGCATTGATGTGTGTGTTGTAGTGGGTGTGGGTGGGTGGGTGTGTGCCGGTAATCTTTTCCCTCCCCTGTGTCGTAGGTGCAGTACTCACCGATGTCTTCCGCGCCGCCGGGTGTGCTCCTGGTATATGAGGAGGAATAGGAGTGCGGGGATGACCTGTAACTCTGGCTCCATACTGCCGGAATCTCGCGTGGAGTGCGTAGAGGTGAGCGTTTTCCCGTTCGTAGTCTGTTTCCGCCGTGTTCTTATCGGCGGTGCTCCCGCCCCGGAAAAGGTGGCAGATTGGTGGGTCGTAATAGGGTGGGCGGTACTTTGTCTACCGCCGGGCTGTTGGCGGGAACCGCCGCGCTGTTTGTTTGTACCGCTGTGGCGGTCGGAGTGTTAAGTTGGCGGGCTGTGTTGGCGGTTCCCGCCAGGGTCAGAATTGCATATTTTAGACCGCCGGCCTGTTGGCGGCTTGGCCGCCGCTTTATCACCGACCGCCAGGGTCAGAATGAGGGCCATAGTGTTTCATATAGTGAAGTCAAGTATTGTAGATGGGCACAGTGAGTTGTAGTGTGATGTGGCATGTCAAACAGTAGAATAGGGTGTTGTAGACTGTTATAAAGTCTGTTATAGAGAAGAGTAAAGTATGTTAGAGTGAAATAGGTTGAAGTAGTGTGGAGTATCGTCAAGTGAAGTGTTGTAGATTACAGTGGAGGAGAGAGTTGTGTCATATAGTCGAGTGCCACATCATAGAAAGATGTTGAGTG
The DNA here is from genome assembly GCF_031143425.1 of Pleurodeles waltl. Taxonomy (NCBI): domain Eukaryota; kingdom Metazoa; phylum Chordata; class Amphibia; order Caudata; family Salamandridae; genus Pleurodeles; species Pleurodeles waltl. The sequence continues at coordinate 254,023,446 of NC_090439.1, forward strand.
GGGTGTAAGAAGTGTCATGCAGTGTAGTACAGTGACATAGAGTGATGGGCATAGATTGGAGTAGAGTGCCATATAGTGGCATGGAGTGTGGGTCAGTGTTGTAGAGTGGACTTGCAAGGTGTTGTAGAGTGGAGTAGAGTGTCAGACAGAGGAGCAGCATAGAGCAGAGCATAGTACAGTGGCACAGAGTGAGATAATGTGTAGTAGAGTGGAATATACTGAAGTGCAGCGCAATGGAGTGGGATAGTCTAGAGTTAAGTAAAGTGTCATAGATTGGATTGGCATGTATATAGACTATACTGGCGAGGAGTGCTAGGGTAGAGTGGCGTAGCATACAGTTGAGTAAAGTATCATAAATTGGAGTACCGTGCTGAACAGTAGATTGTAGTGGGGTATCATGTTGTCTTGGAAAGTGAGGTACACTACAGAAGAGTAGAGTGGCATACCGTCCAGTTGTTCTTTGCAGAGAGTAGTGGTGTAAAGTACATTACTGTGTTGTAGAGTGTGGTAGGGTAGACAGGCATACAGTGGTATAGAGTTCAATGGCATTTAGTGGCACACAGTGGAGTGGTATATAGTGAAGTAGTAGAGTAAAGTGGAGAACTGTGTAAGGGTAGAATGGAGAAAAGTGGGGTGCAGTGGCACACGAAGAGCTGCAAACAGTTTTGTGTAGAGGACTACAGTATCTTAGCGTAGAGTGGAGTAGAATGTGTACAGTCGCATACATTATAGTACAGCGTTGTACCGTGTACTACAGGAGTGCAGACAAGAGTAAAGTGTCAGAGACTGGCATTCAGTGTAGTAAAGTGTTGTGGAGTTGCATAGGGTACAGTTGTGTGTGTAACAATGGAGCTGTGCAGAGTGGATTGTTGTATAGTAGCATAGAGTGATGTAAACTCTTGTACAGGGAAGTAGAGTTGAGTTTAACAGTGTAACTTAGGACCTTTTTTAGGTCTTGGTAGAAGGGAATACTCCATCACAAACGTGACAGATTTCCAGTCCGCCTTATTATGATCCCAGGATATCCTATGGAGATTCTAATTGGACGGAGGAGATATCTGTCATAATTGTGATGGAGTAGTCTGTCTACCAAACTCTAAATCAGGCCCTTACTGTGGAGTTAGGTACAATAGATTGAGTTGGTGTGTAATAGAGTAACGTGGCATGGAGCAGAGTGTATTGGTGTTGAGTAGGTAATAAACTGGAGTGGGGTCTTGTACAGTAGAATGGAGCACTGTCTTATATAGATTAGTACCATATAATAAAATAGAGTGTAGTACATTGGAGTGTATTGGCATAGAGCATAAAGTTGGACAGTGGAGTGTACAGGGATAAAATAGAATAGAATAGAATAGAAGGTCATAGAGTGCCATGAAGTGTGGTAGACTTTTATAGGGTGGAGTTATATAGAGTGAAGGAGAGTGTCATACAAATGGAGAAGTGTGGAGTGGAGTGACACACACTGTAGTGGCGTAGAGTGGATTACCGTAAAGTGGAGTAGCATACAGTGGAATGGCGTGCAGTTGAGTACTGTACAGTGCAGTGTGAAAGAGTGGAGTGTCATAGAGTGAAATGGCATAGAATGGAGTGGTACACAGTGGAGTGATGTAGAGTGAAGTAGGGTACAGAGGAATAGCATAGAGTAGTGGCATACATTGAAGTGGCATAGTGTAGAGTCAAGGAAACTGCTATAAATTGGAGTGACATCTCATGCAGTAGAGTGGAGTGCTGTATGGTTCTGTCTTGTAAACTGTTTTAGAGTGGAGTGGAGTGTTGTACAATAGAGTGTAAAGTCATAGAATCATGTGCAAATTTGGATGGTGGCGTTTTCGAGGAAAGAGTGGAGTACAGTCCAGTAGAGTGACATGCAGTGTAGTAGCGTTTTGCACAGTGAAATTTTATAGAGTGAAATAGAGTACACTGGAGTGGTGTTGAGTGTAGTAGTGTATCATAAAGTGGCATAAATTGGAATAGCATAGAGTGTAATAGCATGTAGTGTAGTAGCATACAGTGGTGTGGAGTAAAGTATAATAGCGTATAGTGTACTAGCATACAGTGGAACAGAGTTGAGTGAAATACCATACAATAGTGTGGCAAAAATTGACGTTGTGTTGTCTAAAAGCATCAAGTGGAGTGGCATACAGTGGAATAGCATTGAGTGGAATACAGTGGAGTGGTGTAGAGTAGAATAGCATAGAGTGGAATAGCATAGAGTAGAATAGCAGAGAGTGGAGTGGCGTACAGTGAAGTGTTGTAGACTGAAGTGGAGGACAGTGGAGTGGGGCACAGTGAAACCGCATATAGGGGAATAATATAGAATGCAGAGGTATCCAAGGGAATAGTGTAGATCAGAGTGGCCTAGAGTGGTGTGTGTATACTGGAGTTGCATAAAGTGAAGTAGCATATAGTGGATTGGAATACAGTGGAATAGAATAGAGTGAAGTGGTGTACAGTAGAGTGGTATAGACTGGAATAGCATTTAGTGAAGAAATATGCATTGTAGTGGCGTACAATGAAGTGTTATAGACTGGAGTGAAATGCACTGGAATGGAGTGGAGTGTAATAGCATGTGATGGAGTGGCATACATTGTAGTGGTGTCCCATGGAATAGCATAGAATGGAGTTGGGTATAGTGGAGTGGCACACACTGAAGTGGCATAGATTGAAGTAGCATATGTGGAGTGTCATACAGTGGAATAGCAAAGAGTGGAGTGGCCTACAGTGTAAAGGCTAGTGTGAAATGACATATACTGGAGTAGCATATAGCGGAGTTGCATACAGTGGAGTGAAGTACACTGATGAGGCATAAAGTGGAGTTGCATACAGTATAATAACATAGAGAAGAGTGATGGAGAGTAGAGTTGCCGACAGTGTAACAGCGTAGAGTGGAATGGTGTAGAGTGGAGTGATGTAGACTGGAGTGGAGTACACTGGTTTGGGTTAGAGTATAATGGCATGCAGAGGAGTGGTGTACTTTAGAGTGGTATTCAATCAAATAGTATAGAATGAAGTGGCGCAGAGTGGAGTACCAAACACTGGAGTGGCATTGAGTGGAGTAGAGTACACTGGAATTGCATACAGTGGAGTGTTGTAGTGTGGAGTAGGATACAGTGAAATAAAGTAAAGTGAAGTGGCATACAGCAAAATGTCATAGAGGGGAATAGGGAATAATGGAGTTACACCCAGTGGGGTGGTGTACAGTGGAGTGACATAGACTGGAGTGGGGTAGAGTGAAGATGCATTTAGTGTAAGAGTGTGGAGTGTAATGGCATACAATGGCATTGCATACCGTGTAATAGCATAGAGTGGAGTGCAGAGAGTGGAGTTTTGTACAGTGGAGAGGCTTAGAGGAAGTGGCATAGAGTGACATAGCATATAGTGAGTGGCTACCGTGGTGTGGCAGATGGATGTATGTGCAATTTAGAAGCAATATAGATAATGGTATGCAGAGTAATGCAAAACAGTAAGTTGTGCTGCCTTGTGTTTCTCCAGATTTATTGATAATGCAGTGCCACATATGGTGGACTTCTGTTCCTTTGTAAATCTGATGTAAGTATTGTGTTGTCCAGGTGACAACGTGTGTGATGCAAGGTACCACCATCCAATTATACAACTAGGCCTTACTTACATTTTGGACCATGGTATACCGTTTTACTTTTGCGGTATAATATAATACAGGACGATGACAAGCCACTACACAATTTGGTAATGGCTGTTTTCTGAGAATGAAAAGGTAATGTTAGACCTGGCAGTCTCAGGGTGGTCTCCCCCCAAACCTTTTCCCTGCTTGCCTCATATTTTTGCTGATTTCATTTTGTTGGCCTTAGGACACTGAGCACTTTACCACTGATGATCAGTACATGCTCTCTCCCTTAAACATGATTTGTTTGGTACATCCACAATTCGCATATTTAATGTACTTATAACTTCCTAGTAAATTGCACTACGTATGCCCAGGGTCTGTTTATTAAATGCTACTAGTGGGACTGCAGCACTGCTTGTGCCACAAAATCAAGTAGCCTTAAACATGTTTCAGCCTGCCATTGTGGAGCCTGTATTTGCAGCTACATTGTCATATTGACCTGGGATTCAAAACCACTTTCTAAGCTTTAAACTCTCCTTTTATTATATATAAGCCCTCACCCCAAGGTAGGCGTTTGGTAGCCCATAGGCAGGGTGCTATGTAATTATAAGGCAGGATATATACTTCTAACTTTTACATGTCATGGTGGTGAAAAACTCTCAAATTTGTTTTTCAGTGCTTTGAGGTCTACCCCTATCATAGGTCAACATTGGGGATTTCTTATCACATTTATGAAGCTGAAATTCCTAATGAGAAAGAGTAGATATGTCAGGTTTAGTTCCAATTAAATTGTGATAACAAATCCTCTTTAATGGTAAAGCAAGATTTACTGTTTAAATTTTTGATATGCCATTTTTAGAAAGTTTTCATTTTCCTGCACTTAGCCCTGTATGTCTGCAGCCTGTCTCTCTCAGTTTCTGGCTTCACCCACATCTGAAAATGGAACTTCAGGCTAAAAAAATCTCCTCTATCTGCTTCGGTCTTATTAGAGCCCTAAGGAAGATTCTTAATCTTCTACCTTTTGCGGCTAGAAGAATCTTTATCCAAGCTTTGATTCTTTTCCGCCTTGACTATGGGAACTCTCTGTATCTCAGCTCTCCTGAGTACGTGATAAAGAAGCTGCAGATAGTGCAGAATGCGGCAGCCAGAATTCTCACTTATTCTCCTAGGCATCTTTCAACTAAGCCAGCCCTTCATTAGCTTCCCATTAAGCAGCGTATCCATTTCAAAGCCATGTGCATTACTCATAGAGCCCTATATAATAAGGGCCAGTTTTTCTTCAGAAAACTGATTTCTATCTATGTTCCTTCTAGAAGCCTGAGATCATCCTCTACTCTGCAGATTTATGTACCTCGTGTCAGGAGATCATGGCGAAGTAACTCTTTTTTTATCAAGGCTGCCCGTCTTTGGAACACCGTATCCTCCGAACTTCGTCATGATCCATCTGAGTGTCTTTTTAGGAAAAAGTTGAAAACTATCCTCTTCTGCAGTTAACTTGTCTTCTATCTTTCTGTTTTTTTTTTCTCCTTTAGCGCTGGGATGCCCTAGGGTAGCTACGAGCTTTACAAACCCATAAAACTAAAATTAAGTCTCCAATACACATATGGGCTGGGTAACAGTCAGATTTTGTGCATTTCCTCCACACAGCCACAAACAAAGGGAGCTTAGGTGTGACTGATGGGCCTCCACCATCCGGGTGGCCCATTGTGGGCAGGATGTATGGGAGGAGCTGACACTTACACCTGAATGGGCAATGTCCTGATTGAACATAAAGGGCTGCATTACACCCTGTAGAGAGTCTACAGCCAAGGTAGGAGGAGAGGACCCCTGTGCACTTCAAAGACCCTTCTTTGAAGTCAGTCCCACTTCAGAGGACCAATGGGTTAAAGTACTGGACCTCTGACCCTACCATATGAGTACACTACTATAGGTCAAGGACTGCCACTCTGCATTGTTGCTTTAGAACAACTGCTTTTCTGTTGTACTGCCCTGCTTCCTACTGTCCTCTGCCCTGCTGAGGAAGGACTGGACCTATTTCACTTGAACCGAGAATGTCTTCAAGGACGTACTAGCTTGCTTCCTGTTCTGAAGTCTCAGGGACATAAAAATACTTTTCTTAAGTCTACAAAGAGCACTTGGGCTTTGCTTGCTGAAATTCTTCCTCTGCCAAGTGGTGCCAACCCAGTCCAGGCCCCTTTGGAAGTGAGTATATAGTGATGCATCTAACAGAAACCAATCATCTTCATCTGAAACAGAGCATCTTCACTGTTGAGTGGAAAAATCTGGCACATCACACTCTGAACTGCTACATCGCCTCCAGAACCACCTCTTTGGAACCAAAGCATTGCCGCCACTACATGGAGGAGATCAATGCATCACCCCTTAAGTGTGGATTATCTCAGCACATTATATTCGGAAATGCCACACTTGGAACGGGTGCTTCGCTCATGGGAACCGATGCATTGCTGCAGTTGCATAAAGAAATCTGGCGCATTATCCCAATTGCATGGGGACCATCAACGCATCTCATGCTGTGAAAAGTATTGAGGTACTTTTGCTCAACGGGCCCTGTGTGGGTCCTGTAGCCAGCCTGACCTACATCGCAGTCGGCCTGAACTCTTGACTTTGTCTTGGCGCAGTGTGACCAAATACCCCAAAAGGTACTTATTGCTTCTATGACCGACTTTCACATTTTTCTTTTAAAAAGTCATATCTCAACTTCTGCTTATTGTAGTTTTGTTGGTTTGTCTTTTTAATTATAAAATAATAACATATTTTTCTGACTTAGTGTGGAATCTTTTTGTTTTTGTTTTCACAATGCTATTGTTTGAAGTGTTGCACAATACTTCACACAGTGCTCATTAAGTTAAACCTGACTGCTTTGTGCCTAGCTACCTGAGGGTGAGCACAGGTTAACTTATTGTGTGTATCTGACTTACCCTGACTAGGTTCATGGTTCCTGCTTGGACAGGGTGGATATCTCTGCCAACCAGAAACCCAATTTCTAACAGGCGGTTATATTGTTTTTACCACATTCTGGCTGTGTTCAGTGTTAGGGCCTCAGAAATAGATAAGCAGTAGATCCCTACTTATTACCGCTTTATTGAATAATACGTTTGCGGTCATGTACCTCAATAATTTGACACAATTTTGTGAAATTCTGCTAAAGCACTGCAATAACATATCATTAAGTTTAAAGGTGTTTTAACTTACAAATTACCCACCCTAGTTTACTGCAGTACCCAAAAGCATAATCTCTGCACCATAATGTATAATCCTAACAGATTTCATAGAAATCCCTTCTTCCATTTTCACACTACATCAAGTATGAAAAGTGCATTAGTGGAAAATCGTGATTTAGGACCCTTTTTATCTTTGCCTCCCTTAACTATTCACCAGAAAAATTGAAAATGTCTCAAAATGTAGAAAATGATAAAGGTCTGGAAAGCTTTGTGGCGATTCATCAAGTGGTTGGAAAGACATTAGGGGGATAATTTCTGAGGAATTCCTATCTTTGGGAATGCTAACTATAACTACAGAGTGGCAATCACATGATTTCTTTCTTTTTATCTATAGTATGTGCTATGTATTTGTTTATCGGTTTACTTAATCATGTGACCATAAATGTGTCTTTTATTTGTTTATGCGGTAATTCTGAAACTTTACATATGCAGTCTAGGTTGTCACATCCTTCCCAGCCCAGAAGCATGCACAGGAACATGCAACACACAGATTCTTGTCGAACACGATCTCCTGAACTAGATGACGTTGATCAGCATATGCCTTCATCTGACGTTTCTAAGCAGGGTCAGTAGCACCAGCCTCTTCATTGTTTAGAGTTCACCCACAGGTCCATTGTGGTCATTTGGTTCTGATAGCTCTCCCGAACATCAGAGTGGCAGGACTCTCACTAGTGGTACAGTGAAGATTCGAGCAAACACAGTTGGTTTGGAACAATGCTTGACTCAGCTCAATGCCCTCCATCAAGGCATTTTGGATCACTCATTTTAGGGTCCCTACAAACCATTCTACAACATGGTTGGCTTGAAGCCAAAAGGTTATGCTATTCTGATGCTTGACACTGAATTTAATCAGAAACTCATTAAACTCCTTGCTGTTGAACGATGGACCATTGTCAGATATGAGGATGTACAGTATGCCCCACACTGCAAATATGTAATCTAGACACTCAATAACTTTAGCATGAGTTGTTGATGACACATCCTCCACCAGATGAAACCCAGAATACATGTCAAAGTCCAGCATGAGATGGTGTCTGTTTGCCAGGGCCCCAAAGAAATCAACAGCTATTGCTTCCCACACATACACAGGAAGATTAGAAATGGTTAGTGGATGCTGGGTCACGGTAGGAAGCAGGCAATTGCAAAAGTGACACTTCTTTAATTCTCTCTCGACTTTCTCATCCAGTCGAGGGAACCACACCTAATCTCTCAATGTTCTTCACAAGAAAGTTCAACAGGTTCGTAGATATGACAATCTAGGATCTTCTTAGCACAATGCCATCTTTGGTGACAGTTCATCTTGGACTTTTTGGTATTTTTGAAATTGAACATTGTCACTTTAGAAGTTGAATACTCTGGCACCATGATTGTACTAATATAATGTTTTTAGGGGCCAGCATGTCCTTATCAGCATTTGTGGATGTTATAATCTGCTCAATGGACAGAGCCATAGGCATGCTAAACTGTGCAATAAAGTTGATGTTTTCCTGGCAGTTTTCGACATTGAGCTGTGTTACTGCAAGGATACTCTTGAGAAATAATCTGCAGGGTTTTGATTCTTGATTGACATATGCACAATCATGTAGTTGTACTCTTGTAGACAAAGCCCCCGCCCATTCAATGTGACTGGGTATCTTGGCCTTTGGATTTCTGAAAATGGTGAGTATCGCCTGGTGGTCTGTGATGATCATGAAATGATTTCCACACAGACACACATTAAAAAACGTTCAAAGGCCCATATGAAGACTAGACTTTCTTTTTCTGACTGGGAATAAGCATGTTCTGTGTCAGATAAACTTCGACTACCATACACTTCAAAGTGTCTCCAAACATTTTGGAGACCCCCCCAGCATTTTGCGATTTCCCAACTTGAAAAATTCCTGCAATACATGTGAATTCTTGCAATGGTCGCTTATGTTGTCTATTCATCGATGAAAAATGGAAAAGGGCTCAGGTTCTTCAGTGACCTTTGTTGTTGTTTTGTTCCACGATTCTGTGTTTGGAGAAAATATCACCTTGTCATTAGCTGTGCATGCAGTACTCATACTGTACCTTCAGTAAAACCTTGCTTGGTGCAGGCCGGACAGCATGCCTGATTTTCCTTTACTTGAGCTAATTTAGCAGTCCTGCTCGAGAACCCAAAAGGCCGGCAAAATGGTTTGGTCCCTGCCATAACCCCTCCTCATTCATCGTCTCATGGCTTTTCACTAATCCATAGCAAACAATGTACAAAGAGGAGCATTAACAGCATCGTGCCTGAAGGTTTTTTTTTCCTGATGGAAAGTGGAGCAGCCTACTGCCGCTGGTTGCATTTTGTTCTGGAGGCTGAGCAGTGATGCTGTTTGGCCAGACTGAGTGCATGCGTGAGCACTTCTTGCCCGAACCAAAGTGGCTGAGGGATGGCTTGGCCTGTTGGTAAGTGTGGTACAGGTGGGCAAACCAACAAATTAAAATCAAAGCCAAACCAAGAGTCAGCTCTGACACTAAGAGCCCGTGCACAACAAACCCTTTAAATATTTGGCATCTAAATCATGCAACAGATGGCATGTTTTAATATGATAAGATGTCTTCAAAAATTTTAAAATGTACTTCCTTTAAGAGGCCAACGGCTTTTGCATTAGTACATCAGTATCTCTGTGTTAAGAGGTGTTAGAAATGGGGTCTTTGGTTGGCAGTCAGGTTACCCCCTGTCCAAGCAAGGACCCTCACTCTAGTCAGGATAAAAGAGAATCACTCTCAGCTAACCCCCGCTCACCCCTTGGTAGCTTGGCATGAGAAGGCAGGCTTAACTTCAGAGTCCCAGGTGTAAAGTATTTGTACCAACACACATAGTAACTCAATGTAAACACCACAAAATGACACAAAACAGGTTTAGTAAAATAGAAAATATGTATCTAAACAAAACATGGCGAAAATGAAAAAATCCACAATACACAAGTCAAGTTATCAATTAAAAATCAAAAAGAGTCTCCATGTGATTTGAAACACAATGCTAACGCTGTTAGCATGAAAATGTACCTGAGTGTGTCAAAAATAACCCTGCGCGGGCGAGTATGTGTCAAAATGGGTTTGCGATGCTTCTATATCACTCACGAGCGAGACCGTGCATCGTTTCTCCTTCAGTCGGGTCGGCGTGCGTCATTTCTTCTCTCCGCAGAAGAGCGATGCTTCGATCCAAACAGCACTCTCGGGTCTGGGCAGGCTTGCATTGTTTTTCCACACCCAGCGACGTAGCGTCGTTGCAGCCTCTGTCTGCGATGCCAAGCGTCATTTCTCCAGCCCCGTGCATCGATTTCACAGCTGCGCTGCATCGAGTTGAGCCACGAAGTCAGTGGCACGTTGTTTCTTTAGCCGCTCTCGGATGGTGCGTCGGAAATTTCCCCGCACAGTGATCTGTGCATGGATTTCTGACCTTGGTCGACCAGCTTCACCTGTCAAGGCCCCAGGAACTGGATAGGGCATCACTTGGCAGGGCAGGAGTCTCAGCAGAGGCTCCAGGCACTGGCAGAGAGAGGTCTTTGCTGTCCTATAAACTTCAACAACAGGAGGCAAGCTCAGTTTCAAGCCCTTGGAGAGCTCTTCACAAGCAGGAAAGCACACAAAGTACAGTCTATGTCCTCTTGCACAGGCAAAATCAGCAACTGCAGGATAGCTCCACAAAGCACAGTCACAGGCAGGGCAGCTCTTCCTCCTCAGTTCTTTAGCTCTTCTCCAGGCAGAGTTTCCTCTTGGTTTTCATAAGTGATCTAAAGTCTGTGGTTTTGGGTGCCCTTCTTATACCCATTTTGCCTCTTGAAGTAGGCTTACTTCAAAGAAAAGCCTCTCTTGTTTGTGAAATCCTGCATTTCCCAGGCCATGCCCCAGACACACACCAGGGGGTTGGAGACTGCATTGTATGAGAATAGGCACAGCCCTTTCAGGTGTGAGAGACCACTCTTCACCTCCCTCCTAGCACAGATGGCTCACCAGGATACGCAGGCCACACAGCAGCTCCCTTTGAGTCACTGTCTAGAGAGAGGTGCAACCAGCCCAACTGTCAAACTGACCCAGACAGGGAATCCACAAACAGGCCTAGTCACAGAATGGTTTAAGCAAAAAAATGCTCACTTTCTAAAAGTGGCATTTTCAAACACACAATCTTAAAATGAACTTTATTAAAATATGTATTTTTAAATTGTGAGCTCAGAAACCCCACACTCCACATGTCTATCCTCTCCCAAAGGACATCTACACCTTAATTATATTTAAAGGTAGCCCCCATGTTAACCTATGAAAGGGATATGCTTTGCAACAGTGAAAACCAAATGTCGCAGTATTTCACTGTTAGGACATATAAAACACATTAGTATATGTTCTACCTTAAACCTACATTGCACCCTGCCCAAGGAGCTACCTCGGGCCTACCTTATGGGTGTCTCACATGTAAGAAAAGGGAAGGTTTAGGCCTGGCAAGTGGGTACACTTGCCAAGTCGAATTGGCAGTTTAAAACTGCACACACAGTCACTGCAGTGGCAGGTCTGAGACATGATGACGGGGCTACTATTGTGGGTGGCACAACTAGTGCTGCAGGTCCACTAGTAGCCTTTGATATACAGGCCCTGGGCACCTCTAGTGCACTGTACTAGGGACTTACCAGTAAATCAAATTTGCCAATCATGGATGAACCAATCAACAATACAATATACACAGAAAACATATGCACTTTAGCACTGATTAGCAGTGGTAAAGTGCTCAGAGTTCAAAAGCCAACAGAAACAGGTTAGAAACAATAGGAGGCAGTAAGCAAAAAGATTGGGGATGACCCTGCATGAGGGAAATAGTCCAACACGACCCCCTACCAGCCTAAAGCCAGGGGAAAACAATCAAAACCTTGATGTACTTCCCTGATTAGGGCGATAGAACAGGGACCCAGGCCCACAACAGCAGGGTCATGTTCCAGTTCTACCCCTTCCTGACTTCAGTTGGATCCCTTTGTCCATACTCTCAGGGCCCACTAAGCTAACCCATGGGGAACCCTTCTCCTCACCTGCAGATACCATCTGTGCAGCACCTACTCTTACTTTGCTCGAGAATGTATCCCAGGGGGCAGATAGTACCTCTAGGGCCAACACAGTGGTATTGCCCACTCCACCCCTGGGGTGTGACTCTTGTTCCCCCCAGGGGCAACTCTGTCCACCGGGACAGCAAGTCACAGTGGCCACTGACAGCTGTCAGGGATGAGAGACAGGCCCCAGGCCTATCAAGGCTCTCCAACCACTGTGACTGTGGAGGGGGAGGTGGTGGCCCCAGGTGCCTGGCACCCTTTGACCACTCTCCCTTCCACCAGGTCAGAGTTGACAGCCTGACCCTGGTCCTCCCTTCTGGGGCTCTGTACTCTCCCTCCAGGAGCGGCACCGTCAGAGTCCAAAATTGTCAGGGTGCTTATGGAAGCAGTCCTGCATAATTCTCCCACCAGTGCAGGGATGTTAACCTGCAACTGGTCTGTACCTTCAGGTTGGACCAGGGCCATGGGTGAGGCTTCCCTCCCCCTGCCCTCCTTTCTGGGGTCCAGCACCCCTGAACTAGGAGTGGCCCCCCCAGAAGACAACATGATAGGGGCACTGTTAGCACTAGCCCCTCCCTCCAGGTCAGGGGGGACACCCTGTACCTGTCCTTCCAACCCAGGGTTCCGCACTCCCCCTCAGGGAGAGTACCCCTAGAAATCACAGGGGGTGATTGGGTAAACCGCACCCCCCTTCAGGTCAGGCTTTACCCCTGCATCTGAACCTCCAGCCCAGGGTCTGTACCCTCAGACTGGACCACTGCCTGGCAACCCAGGACTTCCTGGGGGGTACACCTACCCCCCACCAGGTCAGAGTTTACCCTCTGAACCTGGTCATCCAACCCACAGTCCCCACCCTGCGGTTGAAATACTGCCTGGCACACCAGGACTTGCAGGGGGGCACACTTACCCCCCTCAAGGGACACACCGTCACCAAGGACCACACAAGAGTCTGGCTGGCGCAGGTCTCCTGACCCCTGCCCATCTGGCAGAGTCTGGATTCCCCCTAACCCAGAAATGGTCTCACCAAGGTCATTCCCATTCCTGGGGGGCTCTGACCTCAGAGCTAACCCTTGACCCTGAAGGTTCTCCACTGGGGTCCACAACCTCCTCTCAACCCTCTGTCTGGACTTTTGTACCTTCTCACTAGGAGTGGTACTGCCAGACACCAGAACTGATGGGAGGCTGGCTACAGCAACCCCCCCCCCCCAAGTTCTCCTGACACTGTGGGGTCTCCCTCAGCAGGTGGCCCCACAATACAGGCTAGGATCCTCTCCTGGTGTTCCCTCATGGAACTCTCCAGGACCTGGGACTGGATCTTGGGCACCTTGGGCCTCAGCCCATCCCCATTCCCTCTCCTCTGAGATTGGACATGGGGTCCCTCACCCATCCCAATACACTGGGACCTTCCTGGGACATTGCAATCCTTCCCTACCTCACCTGGTTTGGAAATACCTAAACCACTCCCCTCAGGAGCACCCCCAAATGACTCTTCAGACTCTCTGGTACTCACCCAGAGGTCTGCCTCCAGTGTAAGTTCCCTGGTGTCAGAGAACACACACTCCACCTGGTGTTGGCGTAGCTCTGGAAAATAAGGACTAGACATATGCTCTCCAGCAATTACATCACTCAGCCCCTCACATGAATTAACCAAACTACCCTTCACCCAACCATCCAGTGACTCAGCCGTGAAAAAGCACCCCACATCACCCTCCTGAGACTGGTGAGACAGTACCTGACTGGCCCTGACACTCAACCCACACTCTTCTGGGAAGTTTTCACACTCTATAACCAGGACTTCTACCTGTGGGGAACCCCTCTCCCTTTCACTCTCTCCTAGAGTTAGTAGAGTGTCCCTCCCACCATTAGGAATATGACTCCCCATGCCAGTTCCCCAATCCACATCAGGGACCCTGTGCATCACTGGAGCTACCTCAGACCCCTGAACGTCCTGGTGTGTGTTAACTCCCTCCTTCAAGTAGGGCACCACATCTCTGGACATGTGCACTTTTTCAGCAGCACTGGATTAAGAATTGTTGTGGCAACCATTCCAGCTGGACTCAGCCCTCATGAATTCCACCTCTTTCAGTTTTAGCTCATAATCCAAAATCATCTTTTTTATCTCTAAGTCCCTCCTTATCTCTTCTAATTTCTTTTCCAGTTGCATCCTCAACTCCTCTCCCTTCAACCAGTGAGCCCTCTCTGCCTATCTCTCCTGTAACTCTTCAGGAGTCAGACCCTTGGCTGACACCCTGCTACCCCTCCTGGGGACCCTCCCCCAGGTGTAACAGGTACCTCCACTACACCGCTGTGTATCCTCTGCACTTCCCCATCCACATTCTCCTCCTCTGTGTGCCCCCCTAGCCTCCTTGACTGTCACGCAGGCCCTCAGTGCCTTTTGCAGCTCCCCCTTCCTGGTGGAGGTCTTAACAGGACAGGCCAGATCTTTACAGAACTGCTTCAATTGAACAACTGAGTACCTATTCATTTTCCCTAATTCAAACACAGCTCCAGCTGGTGCATCTTCAGTTTGAGACATGATGGCAAACAAGTGCAAAGTTCAAAGGCAGAAACAAGTTCCCAATAAAGTTCACAAAAAAGGCAATTGAGGGATCAGCAAAGCATGGAAGTAGAACCAAAGAGAGTCCCACAAGAAAAAAAAAGAACAAATCACAAGATAACTAGTATGTAGTCACATAGTGGTCTACTTGAAAACAGTACTGTACACTTAATCACTGTATGTCAAGTACAAATACAAGTCCAATCCCATCCGCTGATCACCAATGTTAGAAATGGGGTCTTTGGTTGGCAGTCAGGTTACGCCCTGTCCAAGAAAGGACCCTCACTCTAGTCAGGGTAAAAAAGAATCACCCTCAGCTAACCCCCTCTCACCCCCTTGGTAGCTTGGCACAAGCAAGCAGGCTTAACTACAGAGTGCTAGGTGTAAAGTATTTGCACCAACACACACAGTAACTCAACGAAAACACTACAAAATGACACAACACATGTTTAGAAAAATAGAAAATATGTATCTAAACAAAACAAGACCAAAACGAAAAAGGCCACAATACACAAGTCAACTTATCAATTAAAAACCAAAAAGAGTCTTCATGTGATTTTAAACACAATGCTAACGCTGTTAGCGTGAAAATGTACCTGAGTGTGTCAAATACAACCGCGCAAGGGCGAGTATGCATCAAAAGGAGCTTGCGATGCGTCGATATCACTCACAAGCAAGACCGTGCGTCGTTTCTCCTTCAGTCGGGTCGGCGTCTGTCATTTCTTCTCTCTGCAGCAGAGCGATGCGTCGATCCAAACAGCACTCTCGGGTCCGGGCATGCTTGTGTTTTTTTTTTCCAGGCCCAGCTATGTTGCGCTGCTGCAGCCTCTGTCAGCGATGCCAAGTGTTGTTTCTCTAGCCGCGTGCATCAATTTCATAGCCACGCTGCAAGCGCTGCATCGATTTCAGGCGCAAAGCCGGCGGCGCATGGTTTCTTTAGCTGCTTTCGGAGGGTGCACCAAAAATTTCCCTGCACGGCGATCTGTGCATGGATTTCCAACCTTGGTCCACCAGCTTCACCTGTCATGGCCCCAGGAACTGGATAGGGCACCACTTTGCAGGGCTGGAGTCTCAGCACAGGCTCCAGGTACTGGCAGAGAGAAGTCTTTGCTGTCCCTGAGACTTCAACAACAGGAGGCAAGCTCAGTTTCAAGCCCTTGGAGAGTTCTTCACAAGCAGGAAGGCACACAAAGTCCAGGCTTTGCCTTCTTGCACAGGCAGAAGCAGTAACTGCAGGATAGCTCCACAAAGCACAGTCACAGGAAGGGCAGCTCTTCTTCCTCATCTCTTCTCCAGGCAGATGTTCCTCTTGGTTTCCAGAAGTGATCTAAAATCTGTGGTTTTGGGTGCCCGTCGTATACCCATTTTGTCCTTTGAAGTAGACTTACTTCCAATAAAAGTGTCTCTTGTTTGTGAAATCCTGCCTTGCCCAGGTAAGGCCCCAGACACACACCAGGGGTTTGGAGACTGCATTGTGTGAGGGCAGGCACAGCCCTTTCAGGTGTGAGTGACCACTCCTCCCCTCCCTCCTAGCACAGATGGCTCATCAGGATATGCAGGCTACACCCCGCCCCCTTTGTGTCACTGTCTAGAGAGAGGTGCAAACAGCCTAACTGGCAAACTGACCCAGGCAGGGAATCCACAAACAGGCAGAGTCACAGAATGGTTATGCAAGAAAATGCTCACTTTCTAAAAGTGGCATTTTCAAACATACAATATTAAAATGAACTTTACTAAAAGATGTATTTTTAAATTGTGAGCTTAGAGACTCCAAACTCCACATGTCTGTCCGCTCCCAAAGGGAATCTACACCTTAATCATATATAAAGGTAGCCCCCATGTTAACCTATGAGAGGGATAGGCCTTGCAGCAGTGAAACCCAAATTTAGCATTATTTCACTGTTAGGACATATAAAACACATTAGTGTATGTCCTACCTACATTGCACCCTGCCCATGGGGCTAACTAAGGCCTACCTTAGGGGTGTCTTACATGTATGAAAAGCGAAGGTTTAGGCCTGCAAGTGGGTACACCTGCCAAGTCTAATTGGCAGTTTAAAACTGCACACACAGACACTGCAGTGGCAGGTGGTTGACATGATTACAGGGCTACTATTGTGGGTGGCACAACCAGTGCTGCAGGCCCACTAGTAGCATTTGATTTACAGGCCCTGGGCACCTCTAGTGCACTGTACTAGGGACTTACCAGTAAATCAAATATGCCAATCATGGATGAACCAATTAACAATAAATTTACACAGAGAGCATATTCACTTTAGCACTGGTCAGCAGTGGTAAAGTGCTCAGAGTTCAAAAGCCAACCGGTCAGAAGAATAGGAGGCAAAAAGATTAGGGATGACCCTGCATCAGGGAAAAAGTCCAACAAGAGGCATATATTAAAGGTGAGCATTTTAAAGTTGACCTGAAACACATGCCTATCCCCTTGCTGATGCCAATGCTGTTAGTGAATTGCAAGGCAAGTCAGTTGTCATGTGCATAATATATGTAGCCTAGATTCCTTACAAAGGACGGAGAAACATCATAGGCTATTAAATCAAGCACAGGAGAGTTTTTTGTGCAGGGCACATCCGAAACTCACATATTTATTTGTAGTTGCTCAATTTTGGTTGTATATTGGGGATAAGGACTTTGCTTTCCTGGTGGCTGCTACGTCTTTAAAATTTACTCATTTTAACTGCTCTGTGGACTTTCACCCAAGAACGTTTATCCAATACACACCATCACTAATCTGTATGTATAGGATGCATCATGGGTTGCTGAGTGGCCTGTAACTTGTTTGTAGAAGTGCATGTTTTCTACTGAGTATTATAGCTCGTTCTTTAACTTATACATTATTCATTGCTTGGCTTAACCTAATTTTGTGAATTTTAAGGTAAGGTAAGCAGGTATGATAATATCAGTGGGAGTACGCACCACCAGTTCTGGACTCCCCTTTATATATGGCTTTATAGTTGTGCTGTTTTGTCTGATTGATTACTTTATGCAGACCACAACTCACAGAATACACAAGACTACCTCAATATCGTATTGCACCCCTATTGATATGCAATCATCTGCTCACTCGCATTCATTCCCCTCTCACGTGGCCTGCCAGTCTGAATTCCGATTTGTATTCCCAGCCTGGGAGCATGCACAGGAACACTCCACACATGGTGCTCCAAGTTAAAGTCTTTGTTCATCAGTGTACAGCATTCAACTAACTTCTTCATATACTATAACTGTTAAAAACCACACCTTAGCACCTCCCAGACAGATTGCGTAATACCTCTTTCTGAGTCCGCCCCCAGCCACGAGGTCTTAGTGTTTACAGTCCCAAGACACTACACAGTTTACTTTTAGGTTTTCCTTGCTACTTTCAGTAGAATTGTGCTACACGTGAATCCCAAAATGAATGAGTGACAATCATTGTTGTATAAAAATTAAGATTATTAGGTTTTTTTCCTAATTTCCTGACGGCCAATTATCATGTTCTCCACATAGTAGTTGTGTAGTTCACTGCCACGTCACTTTTCCATTTTGCTGCAGATGAGTGCATAGGGAAGATGGTTTTTGTTTGGCTTGTTGGGCACAGTTTTATTTTGGAAGCCAGAGAGCATGAAAAGAAAACATAAATAGATTAAGAAGTGTTCTATTTGTTATGTATTTGTTTATAGGTTCCTATTGGCAGGAGACCCTAATGGGTCTTTCATTTGTTCATGTAATAAATCTGAAACCTAAAATAAACAGTATAGCTAATTCTTTGGGTTTCCTAGCTACTTTTAGTAGAATTATGCTACAAATGAAGGCCAAAGTGAATGGAAGGCAACCACTGTTATTGTCATAAAAATCGAAATTATTTTTTTTTCCTCGTGGCCAATTATCATGTCCTCCAAATAGTACTTTGTGTGGCACACTGCTATGTCAATTTTTCATTTTGTTACAGGTGGATGCAAAAGAAAGATATTTTTAATTTGGATTGTTGGGCCAGTTTTATTTTGTGAGCCAGAGAGCATGCAAAGAAAACACATGTAGATTAAGATGTATTCTATTTGTTATGTATTTGTTTATAGGTTTTAATTAACATGTGACCATAAATGGGTCTTTCAGTTATTCATATAGTAAATCTGAAACTTTACATATGCAATATAGTTTATTTCCTCGGCTTACTTGCTACTTTTAGTTGTATTGTGCTGCAAGATATCACTGAGAAGTTTACCCTTAAAATTCATAACAACTTCATGAAGTTATTTTCAATAGCAAACTTTAGAATTATCTATTAGTCTATTGTACATTGTTGTGAAATTTCATTACAATCCATACAGCAGTTTTGCCGCTATGTGATATACAAAAGTGTAAGTGAAATGCATTGGATTTTAAGCGTGTTTTAGTATCCTCCCTTTTTCTTAGCACCCCCTTTACCAAATGGTGCAAAACTTTCAATCCTCTGACAGTGTAACCGATACAATAGGTCTGCCATGTCACAACAGATACAATAGGTCTGCCATGTTTCGCATGGACTTGTCAAACAGGTGCAAAGGGACAACATCGAAAAAATACCTATCTCTGGTACCCCTAACTATAACCACAGAGTGGCTACTGCCACTCTGTAATATATATTTTGGCAAGTGCCCAGCAGGTCTCCTAAAAATAAAGTTTTACTAAAACCAAGAAAAAACAATACAAGCATTAACAAAGCCAAAAGGAAAGGGCCACCACCAGACCTATTCCAATAGCTTTTCCAATAGCTGTTCAAAATGCCCGTCACATTACCAACTCTTGCTTATTCCACTTAGTGGAAAGCAAATAAAGAGCAAAGTACACAGAGCTCTCTAAAGGATCATTACCCTGTTAAACATTAATCCAACTTTTCCAGCAGAGCTGAATTTTTATTGCAAATGCATTAGTTTCCCACTGTTTCGGGAACAGCCACTGAATGGTTATGCCCCATTACATATAGCAAATGTTAAATAAACAATGTTTCCATCTATTAAGATGGATT
Organism: Pleurodeles waltl; assembly: GCF_031143425.1. Classification (NCBI taxonomy): domain Eukaryota; kingdom Metazoa; phylum Chordata; class Amphibia; order Caudata; family Salamandridae; genus Pleurodeles; species Pleurodeles waltl. The sequence goes on from NC_090439.1 coordinate 254,042,871, forward strand.
GCTAATTAATATGCTTTTATTCCAAAGAGAATATTTGTTAATCATTTTCGCAAAAGCGGAGTCTGTCTTTTTTAGAAAAAAAAACACAACATCATGGCACCACAAGATGTAACCTTTTGTGGGTGATTTGACAGCTCTTATCTTTAAGAGGTCACTTAGGCCTAGATTTTTAAAGGTGCCAGACAACGCAGTGCAGCATTAAAAAATGCTGTGCTCCTTTGAGTGACAAGGAGAGAGCGGGAGATCACCATATTCACATAGATACGGCTCTCTCTTCCCCTCTCCTTAGCGCCGGTGCTGATTTCAGCAGCTGTGTGCCAACCACACTCCTTAATGCCATCATTTTAGAGTGTGTGCGTGAGTCTAGCATTACATTTTGTACAGGAAGGGTATTCTTCTAGTACAAAATACTATGCCTAGAGAAGTGAAAGATCTTTTCTTACCTTGTATGTGTGCTGTAGAGTGTAGTACACATGCAAAGTCGTAAAAGCACAAAGAAATTAAAACATTTATCAGTTTAATGCCTGCTTTTCAAAGGTGTTAATTTGTTGCACTTAAACCTGTCCACTAATATTGGTGAATATGGTTTAGCGTAAAAAAGCATGAGTGGTTGCATGGCAACAGCCCATGCACCACCCATGTAACGCCCTATTCAGTGGCGTAACAAAACTTGAGGGCCCCCTCCACCTGCATATTACATGGAGGGGCCTCCCTCTGGACTCACGCAGGAGCTCTCAGGCAAGCATACTGTGCTGAGGGGGCCCCCTGAAGCTGGGTTCCCCCACACTGCAGGGGCTTCTGGGGCCTTTGTTATGCCCCTGGCCCCACTGATGCAAAGTCATGTAAAACAGCGTTTTACGCTGGTTTGCAGTACTTTTCCATCCAAACCAACACAAATACCAATTATGTAGGTTTGTTAATCCCAAAAATGTTTAGGGGTTTGTGTAGCATTAAAAAAATAAGGCTAACCTGTCGCTAAACCTTTGAGAATCTGGGCCTTGGTCTTTTACCTGGCGGTAGCAGACTCATACTGTAGCCACACTGAGAGTTGCGACACTCTAATCACTGAACGGTTCCTCATTGGATGTTACTCGAGCAAGGTCCTTAGTCACCTGGTCGTGTCAGGAATATAATGACAATACATCATCATGAAAGACACAGATTTCCCACAGAGACAGAGGCGCCATAGTAATTTTGGATGCTTAATACATTGGCAAGCACATTGCTATGGTGCAAAAACAATCATCAATGCCTACTTTTATATAAAATGTACACCTTTCTGCTAATTCGTATCTATTTGTACTCATTTATTCAACAAAAATGTCATGCTTTAAAATGCGTTTCACCAAAATCAAATTATAGCGACTAAAATAGTCCTTAGAATAAACCTGCCACACAGAATTTGAAAATAATACCATTACATCTTTTTTTGTTTTAAAGACTAGCACTTCCCACGCGTTTTCACTTTATCAGCTGCAAAGTAAAACAGTAATACTTCCTTGTATTGGTAGCCATGCTAGTTTAAAGGAGGTCAGTGCTTAGGTTTTCCTTTTTATGAAAATAATTGTATATTCCATATTTTCTCATCTCATTGTCGCAGAGGAAATTACTGAGTTACATTTGAAGAAAGAGCAATTCTCGTGTTTCTACTTGAGAATCAAAAACCTTATTCAGAATGTTCTCCTTTACGCTTGCCAAAAGTTTGTGAACAATCCCATTGATATGCCACTTTTTTTTGACGTGATTCTAATAGAATGTGTTAACTTGCATTGAAACACAATGCTGAAAAGAGCAAACATTCAGTTCATTGCTGCTTGACCCCTTGTCTCTGCTTGATTATATATAGAAATGTTTCTGCTTTTGCGTATGTAGGCCCGTTTTTGTTTATTTTGAGAGTATCATCAGGAACACTCCATCATCAATAACATACGTATCCTCAACCAGGCATATTTCCTTTGTTTAATGCAGCAATAACCTGTTATACTCTTATTGGACAGTGGCAGTTCAATCTGTAGTTATTTGGTTGTATTTTGGGTGTTTTTGTTTGTTGGCTTTGAAATGTTTTTAGACCCATGGACATAAATCTTCATGTAGTGTCATGTTTGATCGAAATGTAGTACATTGCAGTGGTTTAAGTAATAGGTGAACTAAAAGCTGCTATAGGTGCAAAAGAAGGGCATCATAAAAAGTACACCATGTCCATCCACGTGAAGCTGAGCCCAGCTTGCTTTAGCGTTTGCTTTCCATTTCTGATGGGAACACTTTATTCATGTTGAAGTCAAGGCTGAGGTTCATTAGCACTCCTTGGATATTTTCTCAAGTAAATGAAAAGCCTGAACCAAGAAGATGGATGGGTGGCTCAATTCTACTGAGGCACGGACTCAACATTCCGATCAGAAGAAGGACAGTAATGGAGCGACACAAGCAGATATTCAGGGACATATTTACAAGCCCCTGCACCCTTTAGTGCCACGTTAGCATCATTTTTTATGCTACAGCAGCATTAATCAGATCCTCAACCTGCACCACATTTACAAAGCGGGGCAATGCTAGCATTGCACCACTTGTAATCCCTTGCGCCACATTATACTCACACCAGGTATAATGTATGATAGAGGGTGTTCCCCCGCACAGGGGCTACGAGATTTCACTGTGACATTCTAGCATAATTTTTTTAACACATGCTCAGGGCAGGCGTTAAAGTGATGCTAGTGAATTAGCGTCTGGGCCCCCTGTGCTTTGCTTGACTAATGTCAACATTTTTGGCACTAGTCCAGCAAACCACAAAAAAGGCGTAAAAAATGTTGATTCTGTTGTCCTGGTGCACTGTATTGTAAATGCAGAACTACCATGGTGTTGTTAGGGGGCGCAGGATGACGCAAGGAAACTGGCACATTGGAGCTGATTCCCGAGTTCCTTCTAAACATGCCCCTCAATATCTTCAAATCTAAAAAAAACACCACTCAACTCAATGAATATGACACTCTCATCTAACAGAGCAATACATCAAAACACTACTGAAGGCACATCATAGTAATAAATAGCACTTTGGTCTGAACGGGAATCGTCACAGCCACATTTGGAAAGCAACCAGAGAACACTTAATGAAGCCTGATCATTTAAACTGTAGCTGGCTAAACATCACCAAGATAAGGCTGGGCCTGGCATATAGAACCCTCACCCACATTGGCATTACAGAGACAATCGTTAACATCTGAACCCCTGGTAATAGGGGACATTTTGATGAACCCCGGTCCTCCTGGTTGCCACTTTTGACATAATGGTGGCACTGGCATAATATGGCCCTTATTGATATTTTGATTGTGCTTCTTTCTTAACATTATGGTGACCAGCCATGCCATAATGCTATCCTGGCAAACAGGGGACATTTTGGCACATAACAGCCATCATTGTGGCCTTTGGTGATATAGAGTGACCCAGGTGTATTGTGAGCACGTTCAACATGGTCAGATCCCGCATCACAGTACTGGAAGAAGCTGGTGTGATTTGATACCCTTAAGTTCCCCTAGTGCTGCTGTGTATTGACTTCTATCCTGTAGGGTACTGGATTGATAACTAGGGTGAAAGGTTCCTTAGTCATGATATGTGCTGTGGATAAGCTCGCACAGCCCTACAAACTGTAGTCCTTTGACGTTAAACAGGTTAACAGTTTTTTATGAGGAATGTTGCCATTTTTCATGACAGTTTGGATCTGGCATCAGAATCCTCTGAGAAAAAGTGGACATTCGGTTTTCTTAATCCTGAAAATGGCTTTCAGAAGTATAGATTCAAGAGGAAACAGGTTTTCTCTCAGTTCTTCCTCAGCTCACAGGAGGACTCCTTCCATAATTTCTTCTGCCCCTCTGCCGATTACAGCAGTATTGTGATATTAAGATGGTAAAAGTTCCAGCATATTGGGGGAACACAGCAACAATTGCTGCCCACCTAAACCTGCCATTACAGAATTCCCACACTTCCAGGTTCTAGATTCTGAACAACATTCTGCGTTTTCTGGCACAAATGATCTGAGAGAGCAACTTTTGGGGTTTTCTATTATGACGGTGGGAAGTTTCAGGTCAGCTCACATGTGTGGGCTCGTAAGACCATCTCTGGGCCAGCTCTTACTAATCCATTTCCATCAACCCCCACCGAAGAAGCCTCGCTAAAATTGTCATAATCCCCCTCCCGTTTGAGTGGGTTGCCAATGTGTCTTGGGGGACCCTTCATTTCCTATTGTGACTTTCCTTTGACAAGGGAGAGGGGGACATACGTCCTAGCTTGCCTCCAAAGGGCCCCAACTGACCTCTCCTCTCTTGCATTCACATGTATCTGCTACACATATTACTGTCCGGTTCCTGCTAGTGTTAGCTCTTTTATTTCTATTACCTTGTCCGGCTGATCGTGAGCCCGCAGGAGGACCATTAAAACAAATGTTTTACGGATTGTCTCCAACTGGAGCATTAGTTAAACACCACGTCATGCCTTTCTGCCTCTGTTCTAGTAGGAGACATAAATACAGTCAATAGTTTGCCGTCCACACCAGGAAGCATACATCTTAGAACACTGCTAGAAATCATTTTTGTGAAATACCTACTAGAGAAATTACATTTCTCACTGATAAAGATCTTTGTTAATTATTAAAATGTTGCAAGAATGAAATTTCAATATTCTACCTAGGACTAGCCTTTTTAAGGATAGGCACGCGTTGTCAAAGAAGTTACATGGACCTACATGAAAAAACACTTAGGGGCGTATTTAAAAGTCCCTAGTACCACCTTAGCGCCATCATAGCATCTGTTCTTTGCAGCAGGTATATTAACCCTCTGCGCTACTTTATGGCGAGTCAAAGCTGCTGCTAGACAAAACTCCCATCTCTCTCCCTAGCAGGAACGTTAACCACAAGGGGTACCTTGACATTTTAATTTCTTCCTGAAGGCTGGACGCACAATGAACTTTTCAGCAGGTGCTTTTAAATTGCAACTTTCTAAGTTATTGCTAACACAGCGCCTCACTGAAGTCAGCGCCCCCCCAACCCAGGTCAGCTCCCAGTGTGGCAACACCACTCGCACTACCCTAAGGCCAGCCCTGTGAGAAAGTTTGTACTATCTGTGAGGTAATGGTTGTGAATATATAAGAAAAGCTAAACCTGCACATGTAATATTGTGTGAAGGAGCCTTGACCTGCTGCTACCACCTGCTCTGTATCTGTTCCTTCCCTTCTGTATGCTTGCCCTGCTCTGCACTCCCATAATCTGTGTGCATGTTTCAGAAGCTAGAGGTAAAGCACTTTACAAAAGCCAAAAGTATTAGCATTGCCATACTTGCTGAATTCTATTGTTTCCTTTGCTATGTAGAGATTTCTATGTGAATTGCAAACCTCCCCCAACTAACCTTATATTATGGCACAAAATTCTACTTTAATGAATTTGGCAGGTCTTATCGCCCTTAGAAGACAGCCACTCATACACACAATTAACATGCTAACATATTTCCAGGTAGTTGTATATCAGTTACAGCACAGGTCTGGGATAATATTGTTCACAGTATTTTGCCCATGTTGGAAAATCCTTGGATGGAAAACCTCGCTCTTTCTCCTAGGTATTTTGTTGCAGACTGTAAAGGAACAGCATTTCACTCCTCTACTTTATAATAATCGCTGTCTGCCATGCACCGGTTTCAAACTTCCTACCTAAACAAAGTTTGTGAATGCTAAAGGAGCTCGCACGCCAATATACCACTGAGTTGCTCCCAACAAGTGCATTAATAATGAATGTTGGACCTGGCCCTTTCTACGGGGTCATTCCCTAAACTTTTTACTTTCTCCTTCTAATTTTTCTGACCCTTTTTGGCTGACTCTAGTCACTTTATCACTAATAATCAGCGCTAAAGTGCATGTCCCCTCCCTTGTAAACATGGTATGATTGGCTTATACCTGATTGTCACATTTAATTTACCTGTAAGATCCTTGTACAGAGGTATCCCTATATCCAGGGCTTGTAAATTAAATGCTATAAGTGGGCCTACAGCACAGCTTGCACCACCGACAGAAGTAGTCTTTCAAACCTGTCTCAAGTCAGCTAGCGCAGGGCCCGCATGCACAGTTTTCTGCCAGAGGGACTTGGCATCTAAATTTAATTGCCAGGCCCAGAACTCCCCTTTTACTACATGTAAGTCAACCCAAAAGTAGGCCTTAGCTAGCCTTATGGACATTGTGCTATGTATGTTGAAGGTAGGACATGGGCCTGGTTGTGCGGCCTTTCCCGGTAGTGACAAACAGTCTATTTGGTTTCTCACTGCTGTGAGTACTGCCTTCTTATAGGATTGCATTGGAATTGCCCTGCCTTATATTAAGGGGGTATCGTCTGATTTACGAGGGGTAGCGTAGACATGTTTGGTATGGTTGAGATAGTAGTGAGAAATGCTGCTTACTTGTGTAGGTGGATTTTTTTATTATCATTTCAGAGGTGCTACTTCTAGAAAGTGAGCATTTCCCTGTGCTCACGACTCTGGTGTTTTACAGCTTTTCCAATCCACGTCTGGGCAGAGTGACAGTTGGGCTTTGTGCATACTTTTCAGACAGCCTGTACACAGGGAGGGTGGAGGTGTCACAGAGGTGTATCTACATAATGATGGTCTTCCTGGACTGAAAGAAGGGGAGGGTGACCCACTTACATCTGTCAAAACTGTGCCCTTGCCTCACACAAAGGGGATCATTTATCCTCAACTGATGTTTGGAGCCTGTGCTGGAGGAGAGAGGGGACACTCCCAGAACCAGTAGTAACTGTTTGGAACCTCCTCTCCCCCTCTTTGTTAAACTTTTGCAGAACTGAGTATAACTACAGGGGAATTTTCCCCACAATGAGGAGACACTCTGGACTTTAAACATGCTTGTAACAGGACACAGAAGGCTGGAGGGACTCACCATGAACCGCCTTGGACTGCTGCTGCTGTGCTGACATATGACCTGCTTTGTCACTTGGTGGAACTGCGAATGACTGCATCTCCTTTGTGCTGGCCTGCTGCTGGGGCCTGCCGCCCTGTGCTCCCTCTTTTGTGTCCCCCATGGGCTGGGTGCTGTGGTCCCAGACCCCTGCCATCACCTGCTGCCGCACGGGAGGAGCACTCCCTTTTTATTGCTTATTGCTCCTGAGGAGCGATTTGGATCCTTTGGATCCTTGTTGATAGTGCTTTGAGAGCCCTTTATTGTGTTCTTTCCCTTCACGCCTTGAGGGTGTGTTCCAGTGGGAAAAACTCACTGCCATAACCCAGGAGTTCCTTTATGCCAAGCATAAATGGAATGCACTGGCTTATGCCCCAGGGGCAACAGGCACTGAGAAAAGTGCCGCCAGAGCACAAACCGATCCCCACTTAAGCCAAAGTCACTGCACGTCCCGGGTTGCCCTGCGAACGTCTCGGTCGAAAACGAGGAAGCTGCCAGTTGCTTCCAGGCGTAGGGTAGGAGAGGACCGTGGTCAAAAGTGTGAGACTCCGCGCCGCTGCTTCTGGTAAGGCAGCGGCCCCTGGAAAGTACTGGGCACCAGGTTCGACTTGCGGACTGGGGAGGGAAGCCTCCTCGGAGGTTCCGCAGCCCACCGAGCAGCTGTCTATTTCCCTATTCCTGGCTATACGGATTAAGGGAGGGAAGCCTCACCAGAGGTTCCCCAGCCCCGCAGGGCCACTCTCTGCAGCTTTGCGCCCCTGAGTCGCACGCATTGGCCCTTCCCGTGCTACAGGCCCAGCCATAGCATAGGAGTTCTTGTGCTGGGGGGGCCCGCAGAGACCGTGGGCACCCTAGTTCGGGCACAGGCTCCAGAAGGGGCCCATGTATAAAAACAGAGGGGTGTGTGCTGCCCCCCTCCTCCAATCACAAAGGGGCCCAGTTCTGGTGCAGAGAAGCGCAGGGGGACCCTATTTTTTAAGTCTCAGCATCAGCCTAACATATGGTCACTGTTAGACGTGACAGCCTTAGGGCGTTCACCCCTAACTTTTTGCTTGCCTCCCTCCACTTTTTAGATACTGTTTTGCTGGTTTTAAGACTCTGCACACTTTACCACTGCTAACCAGTGCTAAAGTGCATATGCTTTCTTCCTTTAAACATGGTAACATTGGATCATACCCAATTGGATTATTTAATTTACTTACAAGTCCCTAGTAAGGTGCACTATATGTGCCCAGCACCTGTAGATTAAATGCTACTAGTGGGCCTGCAGCACTGGTTGTGCCACCCACCTAAGTAGCTCCTTAACCGTGTCTCAGGCCTACCATTGCAAGGCCTGTATGCGGAGCCTAAAACTCCCTTTTTTCTACATATAAGTCACCCTTAAGGTATACCCTAGGTACCCCATAGGGCAGGGTGCTGTGTAGGCAAAAGGCAGGACATGTACCTGTGTAGTTTACATGTCCTGGTAGTGTAAAACTCCTAAATTTGTTTTCACACTGCTGTGAGGCCTGCTCCCTTAATAGACTAACATTGGGGCTGCCCTCATATATTGTTTTGAGTAGTAGCTGCTGATCTGACAGGAGTAGGAAGGTCATATTTAGTATGGCCAGAATGGTGATACAAAATCCTGCTGACTGGTGAAGTTGGATTTAATATTACTGTTTTAGAAATGACACTTTTAGAAAGTTAGCATTTCTCTGCACTTAAATCCTTCTGTGCCTTCCAATCCATGTCTGGCTGGGTTTAGTTGACTGCTCTGTTGTGTATTCACTCAGACACACCCCAAACACAGGATACTCAGCCTCACTTGCATACATCTGCATTTTGAATGGGTCGTCCTGTGCTGGGAGGGTGGGAGTCCAGAGACTTACATGTCAAAGGACTGTAGCTTGGCCTCACGAAAAGGACTGACACACCCCCTACTGGGACCCTGGCATACAGGATTGAACTGAAAGGGGACCTGGTGCACTCATAAGCCACTCATTGAAGTCTCCCCCACTTCAAAGGCACTTTTGGGTATTGAAACAGGGCCTTTGCCCCTACCAACTCAGACACTTCTGAGGTAGACACTGTACCTGACAAGACACTTCCTGGAGAAGAGAACCCGAACCAGAACTTGCATCCTGCCAAGAAGAACTGCCTGGCTGACCAAAGGACTCACCTGACTGCTTTCTGTTAAGGACTGCTGCCTTGCTGTTGCCCTGCTGCCTTGCTGCTCACTGGCTGTGGTGAGAAGTGCTCTCCAAGGGCTTGGATAGAGATTGTCTCCTGTTCCCTGAAGTCTCAGGACCAAAAAGACTTCAGGGGTCATTACAACATTGGCGGTAAAAGGCGCTTACCGCTGTGCAGAGGACCACCAGCAAACCGTCGCGGAATTCCGCCACGGTCATCATGACCCACAGCTCGGAATCTGCCAAAATGTAGACACCCACAAAAGTCCGCCACACCAAAGGTCAGTGATAAACTGGCGAAAACAAAACCTCCACCATCACACCAACAGGAATATGCCCACACTATCACGACCCACGAATCCACGCATCGGTGTTTCAACCGCGGTATTCCATTGGCGGTACACATCGCCGCGCTCAAAATACACACACTCTTACAAAACACATCCACATTGGACAATTCCAAATACACACACCTGATACACATACACACACCACTCCCACACACCCAATACAATATAAAACACACACACACATCACCCACAAACCCCTATGACAACAACTGCGACTGAAGGCCAGAGAGAGACACCACCATCTACAAATGAGCATCCACAGGCACTCAACACCATCACCCACATAACATCCACGCACCTCACACAACACACCACTAAATATCACCCCACACATCACAACACACACCAACCCACACATCACCCACACCACCCCATGACATGGCAAAGACACCCCAGGTTCTCTGAGGAGGAGCTCAGGGTCATGGTGGAGGAAGTCATCCGGGTAGAGCCACAGCTATTCGGATCACAGGTGCAGCACACCTCCATAGCTAGGAAGATGGAGCTATGGCGAAGAATCGTGGACAGGGTCAACGCAGTGGGACAGCACCCAAGAAATAGGGATGACATCAGGAAGAGGTGGAACGACCTACGGGGGAAGGTGCGTTCCGTGGTCTCAAGACACCACATAGCGGTACAGAGGACTGGCGGCGGACCCCCACCTCCTCCCCCTCAACTAACAACATGGGAGGAGAAGGTCTTGGCTATTCTGCATACTGATGGCTTCGCTGGAGTTGCTGGAGGAATGGACTCTGGTAAGTCAAATCTTCACTACTATATCCCCCACCCTACCTGCATGCCATCACATACCCCCACCATCGCCCTCACCCTCATCACTCCTACTCCTCACAAATGTCCCAATATCACAAACCACCCATCCCAACACCAAGACCTGCATGCAACACAAAAGCATGGACACCCCTCACCAAAGCATGTCCACTACAGATACCCAAACACCCCCTAAACCATCATCACACAAGGTCCCACACAGGAATGCAAGCACTGGGGTACAAGGTCACCCACCCATTGCACACCATGGCACACACAGATGCAATAATCATGCTTTTACACCCCTGCAGGCCCCTATCCAACGGCACCGGACAGGAGGGTCCAGACATGTCGACACTACCCACAGAAGAGGCCAACAGTGATGACAGCAGCTCTGTCCAAATGGATCTAGGCGACCAGCCCAGCCCATCTGGGACCTCGGGACAGTCGGTTCCCCTCACACTGTCACAGGCCACCACAGAGCTTCACCCCCCCTAGGGAAACACCAGCACAGCACCCACCCAGCGGGCCCATACCTCTGTCCCCAGGACACGTCAATCAGCAGTGTGTTCCACCACTACAGGGAACCCAGGCTAACCCACCACCCCAACAACAACAGGGACCTGGGGGCAGTGGCAGTGGGCACACCGTTCAGGGGATAGAGGCCCAGGGAAACAGGGGAACCAGGAGGGCTGCTGTGCGACAGGGGGAGGACAGGCCCAGGGAACCCACTCTCCACGAGGCCCTCTCCAACATCATGGGAGACTACCATCATTCCCAGGAGACGATGGCAACGGTACTGGCCAAGTTTCAGGAGACCCAGCGGCTGCAGGAGGAACAGTATTTGGGCTTCTGGGAGGAACTCAAATCCATCAATTCCACCCTGTGCACCATTGTAGGGGTGCTGAAGGAAGTCCTCAACACCAGGAGGGACACGGTGGCACAACAAGGGGCCCCTGACACTAGCCTGGATGATGAACTGCCCACCACCTCCGCCGGCGCTAGTGGACAGGAGGCACCGCCACAGGACCACCACACCTGCACCCCACCACCTGCAGAGGGAGAACCACCCCGCAAACGGTCCCTGAGATCCAGGACAAATACAGAGAACAATGCTAAGACCCCCGCCAAGAAAGAAGACTACCCTGATTGTCATCCTTTTGTCCCACTTTGTCACCCTGTCCATCCTCAAACTGCCCCAGCTCCACTTCCTATGCCCCATTGGACAATGCACCTGTGAGACTAATAGCTTGGACTCTGCCATGGACATTCCTCCACCATCACCCCTCACCATTTTACAACCCCCTCCAAAATTGAGCACTTAAATAAACACCCTTAAAGCACAAAACAATCTGGAGCCTGTCTGTGATTTTGAATTAGTGTATTAGCAATTACAGTGACAAAATGCTCTTTCAAATGTAATGTCAACATACCTATGTTACACAGCTATAGTCCATGAAGAAACAAAGCAGATGCCACACAGTGGGACCCACATCTCTGAAACCGTAAGGGAAAGTGTCAACTCAGTGACTATACACTGGGTGAAAAGGACAGACAGTAGAGAGGTAGTAGTTTTAAAGTACATGTAGCAGGCAGGTTTGTCTTCTTACCTGTGTCTCACTGGAAGTATTGCAGGATCACCGAGTTTCTGTTGTCGATGTCCTCTTCTTCTGCTTCCTCGTCTTCACTGTCCACAGGCTCCACAGCTGCCACAACACCTCCATCCGGACCATCCTCCTGCAGAAAAGGCACCTGTCATCGCAAAGCCAAGTTGTGAAGCATACAGCAGGCCACAGTGATCTGGCACACCTTCTTTGGTGAGTAGAATAGGGACCACCTGTCATATGGAGGCACCAGATCCTGGCCTTCAGGAGGCCGAGGGTCCGCTCTATAATCCTCCTAGTTCACCCATGGGCCTCATTGTAGCGTTCCTCTGCCCTTGTCCTGGGATTCCTCACTGGGGTCAGTAGCCATGGCAGGTTGGGGTAACCAGAGTCACCTGCAAATGGCGAGGGACAACTGTTAGACACACACTAACTCTTAGGGACATCCCCAGAACCAGACAACTATTCCTACTGATTTGGTTCCAGGTACTCACATAATAGCCACACCCAGTGCTTCTGTAGTTGCCCCATCACATAAGGGATGCTGCTATTCCACAGGATGTAAGCGTCATGCACTGAGCCAGGGAATTTTGCATTAACATGGGAGATGGACTTGTCTGCCAAACACACCATCTGCACATTCACCGAATGGTAACCCTTCCGGTTTCTGTACACTTGTTCACTCCTGCGGGGGTGACCAAGGCCACATGTGTCCCATCAATGGCACCTATGATGTTGGGGATATGTCCCAGGGCATAGAAATCACCTTTCACTGTAGGTAAATAATCCACCTGAGGGAAAACGATGTAGTTGCGCATGGGCAGACAACACTCTGGACAACACGTTGGAAAACATAGGCTGGGACATCCCTCATGCTATGGCCACTGTTGTTTGAAATGACCCACTTGCTAGGAAATGGAGTACTGACAGCACCTGCACTTGAGGGGGGATTCCTGTGGGATGGCAGATATCTGACTTCAGGTCTGGCTCCAACTGGGCACACAGTTCATGGATTGTTGCACGATCAAGTCTGTAGGTGACTATTAAGTGTCTCTCTTCCATTGTTGACAGGTCCACCAGTGGTCTGTACACCGGAGGATGCCGCCATCTCATCACCTGCCCCAGCGGACGTGCTGCGGGGTGATTCTCCATCTGCAGGGGGTGGGGTGCTGGTGTTGTGTTCCTGTGGTGGTTCCTCCTGTCCACTAGCGCCGGCGGAGGTGGGGGGCTGTTCATCATCCTGGCTAGTGTCAGGGGCCCCTTGTTGTGCCACAGTGTCCATTCTGGTGTTCACAAGGTCTTGCAGCACCCCTACAATGGTGACCAGGGTGTTGTTAATGGACTTCAGGTCCTCCCTGATCCCAAGGTAGTGTTCCTCCTGCAGCAGCTGGGTCTCCTGAAACTTGGCCAGTTCCGTTGTCATTGTCTCCTGGGAATGATGGTAAGCTCCCATGATGTTGGAGAGGACCTCGAGGAGAGTGGGTTCCCTGGGCCTGTCCTCCCCCTGTCGCACAGCAGTCCTCCCAGTTTCCCTGTTTTCCTGAGCCTTTGTCCCCTGAACCATGTGCCCACTACCACTGCCTTCAGGTCCCTGATTGTCTTGGGTTAGTGTGTTTGCCTAGGTTCCCTGTAGTGGTGGACACACTGCTGATTGACGTGACCTGGGGACAGAGGGATGGGCCCGCTGGGTCGGTGCTGTGATGGTGTTTCCCTAGGGGGGAGGGTCTGTGGTGGCTTGTGTCAGTGTCAGGGGAACCGACTGTCCCGAGGTCCTTGATGGGCCGGGCTCATCATCTTGATCCAGTTGTGTAGAGCTGCTGTCATCACTGTGGGTCTCTTCTGTGGGGGGATTGGACATGTCTGGTACCCCCTGTCTGGTGACGTTGTGTTGGGGTCCTGCAGGGGTGTAAAGACATGATTATTGCATCTGTGTGTGCCATCATGTGCAATGGGTGAGTGACCCTGTACTCCAGTGCTTGCATTCTTGTCTTGGTCCTTGTGTAATATTTGGGTTGAGGTCTGTGTGGGTATCTGTAGTGGACATGCTTTTGTGGTGGGTGTCCATGCTTTGGTGTTGCATGCAGGGCTTGGTGTTGGGATGGGTGGGTTGTGATAGTGGGGCATATGTGAGGTGTTGGAGTGATTGGGATGAGGGTGATGGTGGGAGTATGTGATGGCATGCAGGTAGGGTGGGGGATATAATAGTAAAGCTTTGACTTACCAGAGTCGAGTCCTCCTGCTACTCCTGCAAGGCCCTCAGGCTGCAGTATTGCCAAGACCTGCTCCTCCCATGTTGTTAGTTGTGGGGGAGGAGGTGGGGGTCCACTGCCAGTCCTCTGTACAGCAATCTGGTACCTGGATACCACGGAAAGCACCTTTCCCCGTAGGTCGTTCCACCTCTTCTTGATGTCATCCCGTGTTCTAGGATGCTGTCCCACTGCGTTGACCCTGTCGACGATTCTGTGCCATAGCTCCATCTTCCTTGCAATGGAGGTGTGCTGCACCTGTGATCCAAATAGCTGTGGCTCTACCAGGAAGATTTCCTCCACCATGACCCTGAGCTCCTCCTCAGAGAAGCTGGCGTGTCGTTGAGGTGCCATGATGTGGTGTGGGCGATGTGTGAGGTGGTGTGTGTTGTGATGTTTGAGGGGATGTGTTGTTGTGTGTTGTTTGAGGTGAGTGATGGTGTTGTGTGTCTGTGGATGCTGGTGTTGTTGATGGTGGTGTCTCTCTCGGCCGTGGTATCAGATTTCTGGTAGTGAGGGTTTGTGGGTGATGTGGGTGTGTGTTTTATATTGGATTGGGTGTGTGGGTGTGGTGTGTATATGTGTATCAGGTGTGTGTATTTCAAATTGTCCAATGTGGTTGTGTTTTGTAAATGTGTGTGTATTTTGAGCGCGGCGGTGTGTACCGCCAATGGAATACCGCGGTTGAAACACCGCTGCGTGGATTCATAGGTCGTGATAGTGTGGGCGTATTCCTGTTGGTGTGAGGGTGTCGGTTTTGTTATCGCCAGTTTATCACTGACCTTTGGTGTGGTGGACTTGTGTGGGTGTCTGTAATATGGCGGATTCAGAGCTGTGGGTCGTAATAGCTGTACTGGAATTCCGCGGGCGCAGTGGTATGTTGGCGGTCTTCCGCACGGCGGTAAGCGGCATTTACGCCAGGGTTGTAATGAGGGCACTTGTGTGGCGAAAATCAACGCACAGCCTGTCAGATATGACACACAGCCTGCACCGCAGTGAAAAATTCACCGCACACCAAACCGGAACGACGTAGACTGACTTCGCATCGAGAAGATCGATGCACCGCCAGCGTAGCGACCGTAAATTTGACACCTGGCCCACGGGACCGAAGCACAGCTGAGCCGGAACAAGGTAGCCCGACTTCCAGAGAGGAATCGATGCAGCACCTGCTGTGAGGTAGAAATTTCAACACAACGCCCACCGAATCGCCGCAGCTCCTGTGCCTTCATCCTGCCAGCCCAGCAAATCCACGCATCGTCCCCGGGGCGTCCAAAAAACCCACAACCCGAAGGTTGCCATAAATCGTTGCACAGCCGTCCTTGTGTGAAAACTAAACAACGCATCACTGTGTGCGGCCCGAGAAATTGACGCGCACCCCTTTTGTTTCCACACATCTCCTCCTCTGCGGTTCTTTGTAGAGATTTTGCACGCAAACCAGGTACTTTGTGCTTGAGAGACATTTATTGCTTTTAAAAGACTAAATACACTTTATATCACTTTTACAGTGATATTTCAACATATACTTATTGCATTTTAATCATTTTGACCTCCCTTTTATCAGATAAATATTATATATTTTTCTAAACACTGTGTGGTGTATTTTTGTGGTGCTATACTGTGTTATTGCATGATTTATTGCACAAATACTTTACACGTTGCCTTCTAAGTTAAGCCTGACTGGTGTGGGCGATGTGTGAGGTGGTGTGTGTTGTGATGTTTGAGGGGATGTGTTGTTGTGTGTTGTTTGAGGTGAGTGATGGTGTTGTGTGTCTGTGGATGCTGGTGTTGTTGATGGTGGTGTCTCTCTCGGCCGTGGTATCAGATTTCTGGTAGTGAGGGTTTGTGGGTGATGTGGGTGTGTGTTTTATATTGGATTGGGTGTGTGGGTGTGGTGTGTATATGTGTATCAGGTGTGTGTATTTCAAATTGTCCAATGTGGTTGTGTTTTGTAAATGTGTGTGTATTTTGAGCGCGGCGGTGTGTACCGCCAATGGAATACCGCGGTTTAAACACCGCTGCGTGGATTCGTGGGTCGTGATAGTGTGGGCGTATTCCTGTTGGTGTGAGGGTGTCGGTTTTGTTATCGCCAGTTTATCACTGACCTTTGGTGTGGTGGACTTGTGTGGGTGTCTGTATTATGGCGGATTCAGAGCTGTGGGTCGTAATAGCTGTACTGGAATTCCGCGGGCGCAGTGGTATGTTGGCGGTCTTCCGCACGGCGGTAAGCGGCATTTACCGCCAGGGTTGTAATGAGGGCACTTGTGTGGCGAAAATCAACGCACAGCCTGTCAGATATGACACACAGCCTGCACCGCAGTGAAAAATTCACCGCACACCAAACCGGAACGACGTAGACTGACTTCGCATCGAGAAGATCGATGCACCGCCAGCGTAGCGACCGTAAATTTGACACCTGGCCCACGGGACCGAAGCACAGCTGAGCCGGAACAAGGCAGCCCGACTTCCAGAGAGGAATCGAAGCAGCGCCTGCTGTGCGGTAGAAATTTCAACACAACGCCCACCGAATCGCCGCAGCTCCTGTGCCTTCATCCTGCCAGCCCAGCAAATCCACGCATCGTCCCCGGGGCGTCCAAAAAACCCACAACCCGAAGGTTGCCATAAATCGTTGCACAGCCGTCCTTGTGTGAAAACTAAACAACGCATCACTGTGTGCGGCCCGAGAAATTGACGCGCACCCCTTTTGTTTCCATACATCTCCTCCTCTGCGGTTCTTTGTAGAGATTTTGCACGCAAACCAGGTACTTTGTGCTTGAGAGACATTTATTGCTTTTAAAAGACTAAATACACTTTATATCACTTTTACAGTGATAGTTCAACATATACTTATTGCATTTTAATCATTTTGACCTCCCTTTTATCAGATAAATATTATATATTTTTCTAAACACTGTGTGGTGTATTTTTGTGGTGCTATACTGTGTTATTGCATGATTTATTGCACAAATACTTTACACTTTGCCTTCTAAGTTAAGCCTGACTGCTCAGTGCCAAACTACCAGAGGGTGGGCACATGATAATTTGGATTGTGTGTGACTTACCCTGACTAGAGTGAGGGTGCTTGGACAGGGGGTAACCTGACTGCCAACCAAAGACCCCATTTCTAACAGTCACCTTGGGCAATTTACTGTGTTTATGGCCCATTCACTGTCAAACATAGGATAAAATCTTTACGAAGAAAACAGCCAGCCACACTGTAACACAATTTAACAATGCTTGATTTTCACTTTGATGTGTAAAACTGATCCTTTATTTATGACATATGAGGCAAATCATTTTGGAGAGTTGGATAAGTTTAAAGGCACTTTTTTGAAAGCTTTTGTGTTTGTTTACTTACAAAATAATTATGTATTCTATCTGTAACTATGCCTTTTTCAGATCACATATATTACTGAATATACACAATTTCCACTAGGGCCATGATTTGGATGGTGCAGCAGGTGCAGTGGCACAGGAGCCAAAAGCTCTATGAAACCCACTGAACACTGATTATTGCTATCTGTTACTACTGAACAAGCAGCCACAAGCGCCGTTACTTTGCAGGCACTGGGGCCCCAATTTGGATGGTGCAGCAGGTGCAGTGGCGCAGGGGCCAAAAGCTCTAGGAAACCCACTGAACACAGATTCTTGTTATATTTTGCTACTAAACAAGGAGCCAGGAGTGTTTTTTTTATTCTTTTGTAATCATTGCACCCAAAGTAACACATAGCCTAAAACATCACTGTAATAAAAGCTGTAACTTAACTTTTCTGTCTACCTACAGCTTATTTTACGTTCAGCACATTTATATGGCACATATTCCCAGTTTTTGTATGGTCCTAAAATGCTTCTGAATCTGGACACAGTAACACCTTGGCAAAGGCATTCTCCATTCTATAACATTAGCACTTCAGCTGTTGAAACACTATATAAATACTTATAACTTACAATATGGCATTTCATACAAAGCATTGACAAAGTCAATAGGTCTCACCGATAAGAGATCTATTGCCTTTCTCAATGTTTTTTAGACATATTAGACAGCAGTGTTAGCTTCAGTGCAGCATAACTGAAAAGAAAGAAAGTGGTAAAACATGGACAGTGTTGGATGTGTCATGCAACGTTTTTTACATTACTTTCAGCTATTTACAACACAGTTAAAACATTAGCAAAACCAATGAATATCACATAAGCATGAACTATTGGCTTTGCCAATGCTTGTATTTCTATTGTTAGTAAGGTCTATATTACTGTAAACATCCCTACTGCTTAACACAGTGCGTTCCCTGCAATAAAAATTATTTTATTATATCTCCTTTTTGATGTCTCATTTTTGTCAGCCGTCCTAATTGACATCAACATCACTTGTGATTTGAGAGAAAACTGTGAACCTCCCTTTTTCATCTGACTACCCAAAATATACGTTTTGTGCTGGTCATCTGGCTAGTCCTACTCAACCCTTCTTCGCCCTAATTCTGCTTGCATTTAGCAACTTGATCCTTGGCCTATTTTAAGCTTCTGTTAGCCATCTATGGCATCTTTGCTGCTTCCATGACACCCTGTCATACCAGTCATGGCCTACCTGAGAGTGCGTCTGTATCTCCTCCACGATAACTTTAGAGGCTTTTTGTTGTTTGCTTGTCAACCTCATTGAGATCTGCATGTGAAGCCCTGCACTGGACACCAAGTAATGTGAAAGGAAAAGACATTGTACCAAAGAGTAAGTCCAATAGAGCAATAATATTCACAACACAATTGTCATAGAAATAACTAGGTGTGTGTGTGTCAACAGAAGCTTTATTCGATCAATGATCATCAAAGCAATACATAATCAATATCATCATAAATGAATATAATATAAAAATATAAAATACATTTCCATCCCGAGAGCATAATACCACATGGTGACACCACCTAAAAGAATAAAATACAAATCCTAAAATCATAATACTAAGTAAAAAGATCACCTCCACTGTCCTGACTTAACAGAGAGAACTCGTCCATCAGTTTTACTAATATAAAAGTTCCTTATGCGCCATGCTGACAGTAAATATTTACTAACAGAATATATTAGCATTTTGGTAGAATCACTTTTTAAAATCCTCAGTGCTAGTGCACATTCCCCTATTCCCATTTCTCGACATAGATCATGGATCCACTTAGACCTAGGAATTATGTATGCAGGGCAAAAAAACATAAAGTGCACCACTGATTCACAAGTGTTATCACACACAGGACAAGTATCATTAGTAACATTTGAATCCCATCTGCGCACCACGGTCTTCAATGGCAAAGTCCCAAAGCGAAATCTAGCATATAGGCTTTTGCCTAGAACATCAGGTATAACGTCTAGATAAGGTTCGAACCTTGGGTACCATTTGATGTCAATAAATAAGTTGGTTAAACGACCGCATGGTTTGTGATTGATAACATCGTTCCTCAAATAAGACCAATAGACACGCTTCAGTGCTTTGAGATGGACTTTCTCAAGTTTGTGAGGTTCTCCCAGTAATCTCCTAACCCCAACATCTTGAACCAAGTGGATACATGCTTGACCCACAGAATAGAAGCTGAATTGGTACATGTTAACAGATCTAGGAGTGAGGCTTTGTAGATGACTAGTTCAGGGACAGTCCATAGCCTGACCCAGTACAACAACGGTCTTAAGTTTATCAGGTCAGCTATCCGTTTTATACCCAGGTCTAAAAACAAGGGGATCAGTGGGGTACTAGGGGGACAAGCACAAAGGGCCCTTGCAAAGCTATTCTCCCCGAGGGTGAGCCTGTTGGTGTCAAAAAAGCCCCATACTTCCGCACCATACACTGCAGCTCCCTGAGCCTTTGCTACATACATCTTAATAGCTGGGGAGACCATTTTTGTGGAGGTACTCCTGTAGAAGCGCAAGATGGATGCTGCATTATGCTGGAGAAGGCCAGTGCTTTTGTTAATCTGTTCTTCCCAATGTAAATTGTCAGTTATCCTTACTCCTAGGTAATCTATGGAACTGACCTTAGCCAGGGAATCACCATCTAAATTGATGGTACACTTCTTCCGTTTCCCAGAGCGCAAAACCATTAGCTTCGTTTTCTTGGGATTTAGCTCTAGTCCATAGTCCTGATAGAATGCACTAAATCTGTCAATGAGGATTTGCAAGCCCATGGGCGTCTTTGAAATTAGAAGCAAATCGTCGGCAAAGAGAAGAATAGGGATTTTTTGGGTCCCTAAAGTAGGGGCATCGCTCTGACAGGCCATCATAACCTGTACCACCTCATTAATAAAAAAAGAGAACAAGAGCGGTGCCAACACACATCCCTGGCGAACACCCCTATTTATGGGGATTTTATCGGTCAGTTTGCCTAGGTTGCCCCAACGAACTTGCGCATAAGTTTCTTCATGCAGGCGCTTTAGTAAGGAAACTAGATTGCTAGGGACCCCTATTCTGTATAAGACTACCTTCAACTTCTCCCTTGGAACCAGGTCGAATGCTGATTTCAAATCAACGAATGCAACGTATAATGGCTGATTAGCAAGGACAGTGTGTTTCCAATACAACACAGCCAGTCTGAAGACCTTGTCCACTGTACTAATTCTAGGTCGAAAACCTGCCTGGAGGGGGGATAATACCTTGTGTTCCTTGGCCCATTGCATTACTCTGCCAAGAAGTTGTTTGGCAAAAATCTTTTGCAGATTGTCTATGAGACTAATCGGCCTGTAGTTTACTGGTAGATTTGCGTTACCCTTTTTATAGATAGGTATAATCTCAGCACCCTTCCAGGATGAAGGGATCTGCCCCCCTTCGGAAATTTTATTGGAAAGTGCATTGATGTACCAGACCCATATAGAGGGTTCTGATCTGTAAAGATCCCCTGGAATCTTATCGGGTCCTGGAGCTTTCCCAGATTTTAGCGAACGAATTGCCACAGAGGTTTCTTCAATGGAGAAACTAATAGGGACCTCAGTATCTAGGAGACCCCTTACCAATGGAACAGATGGGGGTACCGTGTCTTGCGGAAGGCCAGGATCTTTTCTCACGCCATGGTTAGTGGGAGCCTCTGGGGTATCAATTTTGCCATAGAGGGAAGAAAAGTGATCCACCCAACTTTCTGGTTGGATGTGATTCATAATGGTAGTTCTACCCCCTTGCTCTCTTTTAGCTAAAAGTTCCCAGAATAAGCTATTGTTGTTAGATTCAGTTGCATTTAACAACTCCTGCCAAATTGAGTCCTCCCAGGTTTTTTTAGCTCGTGAAATGGACTCCTTGTATATACGTCTGGCCAGCTGAATATCCCCTGTGGACCCTTTCATAATAGCATTCTTTACCCCTGACTTGGCCCTAGAGCATGATTCATCAAACCAAGTGTTGTTAATCGGGGTTCCACCTTGCAGCCTTGCCCCATTCTTCCTATAGAAAATATCTTGAAGTTTGACAACCATGTTTTCATGAATGCGAAGAATATGGATGTCTTTTAGGGTCATAATCTTGGTAGGGTGCCAAATTGTCTAAAAAGGATGAATAGATTACATGCAACAGATAAGGATTTGACACCACCTTCGGCCATCTGACCTTAATGGCTAAATTATTCACAGTAGGAGTAGGGACCATAGTAACTAAGTTATTAGCGGATCGACAAAATACATCCCCAGAAATAGACAATAACAGCGGATAATGGTCACTTTCACTTCTAAGATCTACTTTCATATCTCTGAGCTGTGGCCACAGTCTTACATCGACTAGAAAATAATCGATTACACTAGTACAAATGCCTCATTTGAAGGTGGGAGCAATATCCAGGTCAGAGGGCATGCGACCATTACAGGCCCTGAGATCATGCTTCAAACAAAGTGAGGCCAGTTGGGCTGCTACACGAGTACGAGGGCAGTAGCGATCAGAATTCAATTGCACAATCCCCCATATTTGATCCTCCTCCATAGTTAGGCCACTTAGTAGTGTTGATGGTTCGAAAGTACAGTTTACGTCCCCAGCTATAATCAAATAAGATGAAGATTGAATAGTATCTAAAAACTCGAGGAGCTGGATTAGGGTCTGAGATTCTATTCCACGTGAAACTGATCGAGCATAAACATTGATAAGGGTTATAATAAAATTCTGGTGAAATGTTATTTGCAACCCCATCAAATCAACACAATCAAACTGTAAGATCTTATAGTCACATTGTAATCTTTTGTTCAAGAGAATTAACAACCCCCCTTTTGCACAACCTGACCCTTTTTCTGAAGGTTGGGCGGGGACATTAAAGAAAGAAACCCGTCGATAGTAGTCCTGTCCTCAGCCCAAGTTTCTTGGAAGAGGCAAATGTCTTGGGTTTTTAGATATGAACACCAGTCCTTGTCATCCAATTTTCTCCCAATACCAGCTAAGTTCCAAGACAGTATTGATAAACCACCGGTAGCATCAGGTATAACTCTAATTAACTGTGGGGCATCCTCTAGAGTTGACTCAATAATAGAGCTCAAGGGCGACTCCTCGATTTTACCCTCACTAGGAGCTTCTTGGAATATAGGCAGTCATACAGGCTTGGGCAAGATGGTATCAACGTACCCGCATAAATTACTTGTAGTGTTATTGGTCATTTGTACATTTGTTTGGACCTGTAATGCATCGACTATCCCAAACTCTAAATCAATACCTCCCCTTTTTCCTTTAAGCCAGAATGGGCGAGTACGAATATTGAAAACAATGAGATGATCAATCAGGGACTTATCATAGAACTCAATAGAAATAATATCATGATTAGACTCCGGGGGGCTCAGCCGTTTGGCATTTAAAATGTCCTAGCGTATAACCGATAAACAGCCCCGTTGGTTCTGAAGCCAATAGATGGCTTTATTTATCCTGGACTCGTGGTCCTCTTTCACTCCTTGCGGCAACCTGGGAACATTGATCATAAGAAAAGTATTGGGCCCATGTTTTTATTTTTTATTTTTTGTCAACATACTGGAGCCAATAGGGGCTCCCTGGGGAGAAAGAGGACAAATGGATTCAAAGGTGGATACAAGTGACCCTCTTAGGTTCGAAGGGGGGCACCCCCCTACATGTCTGGGGTTATCAGGTTCTTTGCGCCTTCCAAATCCCTGCAAGTTTGGAGGAGAAAAGGGGCAACCAGTAGGGGCAGCGCAGTTTATCATAGTGGCCCTCTCAGAAGGAAGGTGTATGTTGCCCAGCTGAGCGTAAGTAGATTTATCTACAGGATGTGTCAGCTGCACATCAATATCAGCTCTAGGTACCCCTTTCTTTAAATGAGGATTGACTTGTAATCCAAACGCCATCTTTGGTTGCGAACTCCAATCAGTCTTTATGGATTCACCTTTCCCCCTTTCCTCACTGGAGCAACATTTGCATCTGGACGGATTTACTGATCTTTCCTGAACAAGTTTGGTCAATAGCTGCACCATACCCTTAAGTTCATCTACTCTCTGCAAAATAAGAGACATGTTAGGTTCAGAGGAAGGTTGAAACAGTAGGGAGTAGGTAGTTGGAATAGGTAGAGGACAAAGGATCCCAGGGTCTAGAGCTTCTACCGAAGAGACGTGCGTCCTAGGTGTAGCCACCTCCTCGGATAATGGCTGGAACCGGTTATTATAAGGGATATTTGGGATCACGTTAATCACAGGATTTAGCAGAGTGGGAGCAGTGAACAAACTAGTTTCCTCTTCTATTTGAAATAAGCTTTGATTAGAAGTACAATCCTTAATTGCGTCCTTTGCTTCACTGAGTGGGGAAGGGGTTAAAGTGGACGCATTAGATGAAGCCCCTACTGCATTAGTTAGAGAATTCAGTTCTTGAGCTGTACCCTTGTTCTTCTTATAAAAAAATTCTTCTATCCTCCTGGATTGTGGCGGGACCTTCTTGGTACCTGCAGTGCAATTTAAAATTGCCTCCACCTCCTCAAACAGATGGTCTATCTCCTCAAATGGTTTAAGGCCACGGCCTTTGGGCTTGCTAACTGGCTTAATGGAACGTTTTTTCTGTTTTTTACATTCGAGCCGGGATTCCGGCAAATCAACAGCCTTCCTTTTCCCCATAGGAGCTAAAATAAAGTAGCTACCCAATTAATATAACTAGTTAGGACACTTACTCAGTCACTGAGTGCAAAAGTATGGGGACGGGGCCCAGCCCAGCCTCAGTCGGTCGCAGACGTGCCCGTCTTGGCCCGGTCTTGGCCCGGGCACGTGCCTACGCGCGTCCCGCGAGGGGCGCGCGTTAATGAAGTGTTTCCAACAAGGTGGGCGGGGCTGGGAGTAGCGTCCTGGTTCCCTTAGCAACTCAGCGACAGAGTTCGCCGTCCTGTGTCCCGCGAGGGGAGCGCGTTAATGAAGTGTTTCCAACAAGGTGGGCGGGGCCAGGAGTAGCGTCCTGGTTCCCCCAGCAACTCAGCGACAGAGTTCGGCGTCCCGTGTCCTGCGAGGGGCGCGCGTTAATGAAGTGTTTCCAACAAGGTGGGCGGGGCCGGGAGTAGCATCCTGGTACCCCCAGCAACTCAGCAACTGAGTTTGGTGTCCCGCGAGGGGCGCGTGTTAATGAAGTGTTTCCAACAAGGTGGGCGGGGCCAGGAGTAGCGTCCTGGTTCCCCCAGCAACTCAGCAACAGAGTTCGGCATCCCGCGTCCCGCGAGGGATGCGCGTTAATGAAGTTTTTCCAACAAGGTGGGCGGGGCCGGGAGTAGCGTCCTGGTCCCCCCAGCAACTCAGCAACAGAGTTCGGCGTCCCGCGTCCCACGAGGGGCACGCGTTAATGAAGTTTTTCCAACAAGGTGGGCGGGTCGGGAGTAGTGTCCTGGTTCCTCCTGGTTCCCCCAGCAACAGAGTTCGGCGAAATAACTAGGTGTATCTCCCTGAGAGACATGGTGACTTTACAGTACCCACTCTCGAGAGCTATTAGAGTAAATAGGTAAGACACAAGAATTACATGTAAGCAAAGATCTCTATGGGAATAAGTCCTATGCCTGAGCCATTTTCTGTATTCAAATGGATGTTCTACTGCCTCTGTGATCCTCTAGCTGCAACGTTCCCATTTCTAGTTTCAAGCAAAAATATTTTTTTCAATGTAATTGCTTCATAGCATTTTATGATATCTGCCTTATCCCACTATTAAAAGTTCATACTTGGTTAATCGTAAATACTTTCACAAAATGTATCCCACCACCTTCTTGATGTCATCCAAACCTGTTTCCCCAGAAGGAAAGGCAACCCAAAAGCAATATCTAGGGACCCTCACACACCCTATCAGCTTCTTCATCGGGTCTCACCCTGGACCCTTATAAACCAGAGTGGGCACAACGATCTTCCAGTGAGCTCTTTGAATATTATTCCTAGAGGGGTCTAAAAGATTAAAAACACCTAAAGGACACCTGGCTTTCCTTTACTCTTCTATGCTTTGGTATGATTACAAATCTAAATATAGGAGTGTTCTTGGGATGGATATTACTACCCTACCACCCTAAGTTGTTGTTGACATGCTTCAGCCTTATAAATGGTCCAACAAACGTCCTGGACGTTCATCAGGACTGCCATTATGTTTATGCCCCATCCTAGTCTTCTGGGTCTTATGTCGTCTTTTGAATAACAGTCCTGTGATGTCAGTCAATGGACAGACATATAGCAAAACATTTAAACAGGCCTACTTGCCTATCCCAAGGTATTGTTGGTGTGTATTAACAACCTAAATGGTGTACACTAGCACCATATATGGTTTGGTGGAGGGGCGTCCCTATTGTCACACTCACGCCAAGGGTTCCACGCCACCACTCACCCATGCCGATAGATATCACCCTAGAATAAAGGGAAACTGGGGTGCCCTTGGGGTATTTTTAGTCTTTTAGACTTTAGATTCAAAGAGCTTCCTGGAAGATGAATGAGCCCTCATTGGTTTTTAGGCACAAGCATGAGACCTGATGACCCGATGATGGAGCATGAAACCAATAGGGTTTATGAGGCACTCTAACAACCATTTTGGGCTCTCTTTCATTCTGCTGAACCAGGTTCAAACAAAGTCAAGAAGGTTGAAGGGTACGTTTTGATGCTGAATTGGTGAATTTGGGAAGCTGTATTCTTTGATTTCCCTATAAACCAATATAGAAAATCTTGAGCCCATCCCAAATCAGTCAATCATTTTTAAAGTGCGCTACTCACCCGCTAGGGTCTCAATGCGCTGAAAGGGGGTTGGTAAGGACTGCTACTGCTCAAATAATGAGGTCTTGAGGCATTTCCTGAAGGTCAGGAGGTCCTGGGTCTGTCGTAGGTGGGAGAGGAGGATGTTCAAGGTCTTGGAGGTGAGGCGGGAGAAGGATCTGCCGCCGGCTGTAGTTTGATGGATGCGAGGGACGGCGGCGAGGGCAAGGTTGGCGGAACGGATATGGCAGGTGGGAGTGTGGAAGGTGAGTCACTCGTTGAGGTATGCAGGGCCCGTGTTGTGAAGAGCTTTGTGGGCGTGAATGAGGAGTTTGAAGGTGATCCTCTTGGTGACAGGAAGCCAGTGTAGGTCTCTGAGGCGGGCCGGTATGTGGTTGCGGCGTGAGATGTTGAGGATGAGGTGTGCAGAGGCTTTCTGTGTACATTGTAGTTTCTAATGGAGCTTGGCGGTGGTTTCTGTGGAGAGCACGTTTCCATAGTCCAGCCTGCTGCTGATGAGGGCGTGGGTGACCGTCCTTCTTGTTTTGGTGGGGATCCATCTGAACATCTTGTGAAGCCTGCGGAGGGTGTTGAAGCAGGAAGATGAGATGGCGTTGACTTGCTGGGTTATGGTGAGCGATGAGCCTAGGATGAAACCTAGATTGAGTGCGTGGGTGGTGGGTGTTGGTGCATTTCCTAGGGTGGCTGGCCACCAGGAGTCATCCCATGCGGAGCAGTTGGAGCCGAGGATGAGGATCTCTATTTTGTCTGAGTTAAGTTTGAGGAGGCTCTTCTCCATCCAGTTGGCGATGGCATGCAGTCCGTCGTGGAGGTTGTTTTTGGCGGTGGTGGAGTCCTTGGTGAGTGAGAGGATCAGCTGGGTGTCGTCGGCGTAGGAAACGATGTTGAGGTTGTGGGATCGGACGATGTTGGTGAGCGGTGCCATGTAGATGTTAAAAAGAGTTGGTCTGAGAGAAGACCCTTGGGGAACGCCGCAGATGGTCTTGGTGGCTTACGACAGGAAGGGCGGAGGCAGACTCTCTGAGTTCTGCCGGAGAGGAAGGATGTGATCCAGTCCAGGGCCTTGTGGCGGATCCCGGCCTCGTAGAGGTGAGTGCAGAGGGTGTGGTGGCAGATGGTGTCAAAAGCAGCCAAGAGGTCCAGGAGGATGAGTGACGCTGTTTCGCCTTTGTTGAGCATGGTCCTGATGTCATTGGTTGTGGCGATGAGGGCAGTCTCTGTGCTGTGGTTCCTACGGAATCGGATTGGGAGATATCCAGAGTGTTGTTCTTCTCCAGGAAGCGGGTCAGTTGGCCGTTGACGATCTTCTTGATGACCTTCGCTGGCAAGGGAAGGAGGGAGATGGGTCTGTAATTCTTGAGGTCTTCGGGGTCCACTTTGGGTTTCTTTAGCAGGGCGTTGACTTCGGCGTGCTTCCAGCTCTCCGGGAAGGTGGCAGTCTCGAAGGAGCTATTGATGATCATACAGAGTTTGGGGGGCGATGATGGGGCTCGCTTTCTTGAGGACATGGTGTGGGCAGGGGTCGGAGGGAGATCCGGAGTGGATGGTGCTCATGGTTTTGATGGTGTCCTCGTCGTTGATGTGGGTCCAGGAGAGCAAGAGGTTGGTGTGGCTGGGTGCTTTGAGGGTGGCCGAGGTGGTAGTGGGGGCGAGGAGTTGAAGCTGTTGTGAATATCCGTGATCTTGCGATGAAAAAAGGTGGCGAGGGAGTCGCAGAGGTCTTGCGATGGAGGGGGGGTTGATGGAGCATGAGCTGGAGTTGATGAGTTCTTTGATGATGCTGAAGAGCTCTTTGCTGTTGTGGGCGTTGTTGTCAATGCGATTTTTGTAGAAGGATCTTTTGGTGGTCCGGATGAGCTGGTGGTGCTTGCGGATGGCTGTCTTGAGGGCGGCGTGGTTGCTCTCTGTTGGTTCGAGGCACCACTTCTTCTCGATATTCCTGCACTCCAGCTTGGAGGCCCAAAGGTCGGTGGTGAACCAGATGGCCTTGGTGCTGGTGCGGTTGTTGGAGGATTTCCTGGGTGGAGCGAGGTTGTTGGCGCTGTCCTCCATCCAATGTCTGAGGTTGAGGGTGGCTGAGTTGGGGTCGGTGGTGCTGGGGCCTGGGCGAGGGTGGAGATCAATTGGTCTTCCGAGATCTTGTTCCAGCTGCAGCAGGGGATTTGTTGTGAGCGGTGGTGAGTGGCGGGTTTCTGGAAGGTGAAATGGAAGCAGCGGTGGTTGGTCCAGTGGAGTTCGGTGGTATGGCTGAAGGTGACGTGGCTGCTGGCGTAGAAGATCGGGTTGAGTGTGTGGCTGACGGAGTGGCTGGGCATCGTTACCAGTTCTTTGAGACCGAGGTTGGTGAGGTTGGCGATCAGAGCAGTGGAGTTGCTGTCGTTGGTGTTCTCGAGGTGAAAATTCAAGTCGCCTAGGATAATATAGTCCATGGAGGCAAGGGCCTGGGTGCAGATCATGTCGCCGATGGAGTTGCTGAACTGAGGTCGGGCCTGGGGGCCGGTAGACAAGGGTTTCTCTAAGGGTGGTGTTGGCGTTGATGTGGATCTGGAAGTGTAAGTGTTTGGCGCCTTCGACGGTGTCATTGGTGTTAGTTGAGATAGTATGTTGGGATAAAGGTACAGATATTCATAAATAAGGTCATATTAAAGTAAGCATTTGGAAAGCCAATAGTCTACCAGCCTTTTGGCTTTGACAATGTTTGTTTTGTTATGATCTATGAAAAACGTGTTAGGGAAGCTGCAGCCCTTCGTTAATCTAAAAAGAAACATTGGTTGAAAGCAAAAATATTTTTGGGATCTTAAAAAACACAAACTGCTACATTAGTCCTTGACACTAAAGGGAAATACTTTGTGTGTGGATGTGAGCCTTGTGAAATGACAGAATGCTGAGAATCATGTCACTCAGAGAGAACTTAGTCAATGGCTGAAGTGGCCTGATCCATTTCTTATGCTGTATGATGTAGTGAGCAGAGGAAAAATTTGATCAATATAATGACAGACCAATGGATATAGTCGGCAAAATGAAAACCCTTATAAATATGTATTTATACATATAATTTTAGCAAAATGAAAATTGCTTTGCTAATACCAAACCTCAAAACACATAAAAGCCCTTTGTCCCACTCTGCGTACAGCGACCCCATAACTGAATGTGCCAGGTGTAGACTGGGACAGTGCATCCTGTAGCTATGAATAACTGTGAACGTGCACTGTTGAACCTGAAGTCCTTGGTGTAGTTTTACCCCAACTTTGTGCCTTCTAGCTTCCTGTTTTTCCTAACTTCTTTTTTGCTGGTTTTAGGACTCTGCACACTTTACCACTGCTAACCATTGCTAAAGTGCTTGTGTTCACTCCTTAAAACATGGCAACATTGGTGCACACTCAATTGGCATGTGTAATTTGCTCCTTCCTAGTAAAGTGGTACTACATGTACCCAGGGCTTGTAAATTAAATACTACTAGTGGCCCTGCAGTACTCATTGTTACCAACCACTTAAGAAGCCCATTACACATGTCTCATGCCTGCCACTGCAGCCTGTGTGCGCAGTTTTAAACTGCCATTTAAACCTGGCAAGATAAAGTTCTTGCTAAATCCAACCCTTCCTGTTCAATAAGTATAAGTCACCCCTAGTGTAGGCCCTAAACAGCCCAGGTGGCAGGGTGCAGTGTTTTTGAAAATGAGGACATGTACTTTTCAGTTTTACATATCCTGGTAGTGAAAAGCTTCTAAATTTGGTTTGCACTACTTTCAGACCTACCACTCCCACAGGATAGCCTTGGGTTAACTTATTACATTTAATATGTGATAACTTTCAAATGGGAGCAGATAGGAATGTAGAATTTGGTGCCTAAGGAATTGTGATTTAAAACCCTCTTTAATGGTGAACTTTAGAAAGTTGGCATTTTCTTGTCCTAACCATTTGGTGCCTGCAGCTTGCATACTGGCTTACATGAACAGGTGTACCTGGCAGTTGGTCTTTGTCCAAGGTCCCAGAAAGTGAGACAAAGGAAGGATAGGTGTTGGTAGGACTGACCATCTCTGACTTGATGAGACGGAAGAGCTGTCACTTACCACACTTGCATGTCAGAAAGGCTTTGCCTAAGCACACTCACAAAGTGTTTGACACTGGCCTTTTGTGCCCCCAAACAAGTTGGTGCCAGAGGCAGGAAGGCAGGAAATTCCATTTGCCTCTAGGGGGGGAAACGTCCAGAATCTTCACCTACTTCAAAGTGGGCTCTAGGTATGAGTAGTGGACCCTCAGAACCAACATTTCAGTACACACCTGGTCCTGTGTAAAACTCAGAATGACTGCTGTACTACTCCGCAAGTAGGCCTACTACTCTGTTTCCCTGCTGCCCTGCTGCCTGAGTGAAGGACTGAACCTGCATTTTGAGTGCAGGGCCACCAGAGTGTATACAAATGCTAGTTGGCTGGCTTCCTGATCAGAGCCTCAGGGACAGAAAAAGTCCCCAACCATATTAAACTCAGCATCTTGACTCTGTTTGCTGTGCATCCTATCGCCAAGTGGTGCCACGCAAGTCCTGATCCATTGGAAGTGGGTCTGAAGGTGCCGTGCAGCCCAGCTGCGGTCCTGTGAAACAGAATCAATGGTACTTGACACATCTTCTCGCAGTTGCATTGTGACCACTACGGCGCAACACATTACTGATGCTAGATCTCGCATCATAGCTTGCAGTCTCCTCTGGACCACTGATGTGATGCATCCTCGACACAGACCTTCGCATCACAAGATGCTTGTCAAAAGCATCTTCAACAATGACACATGACTCCACATCGCAACCCCTCATTGCTTCAGAACCACTGGTGTGCAACGCATCTTTGACACAGGATTTGGCATCACAATCACTTCGTCAACAGCATCCTTGGTGATGATGTAGGACTCTGCATAGTAACCATGCAGCTCTTCGGAACCAATGTTGCATGTCGCATTCTCGATAGAGGATCTTGCAATGCTCTGCAAACCAGGAATTAAGGTACTTTTGTTCAGTGGCTCTCACTTGACCCTTGTGTCCAGCCCATGTTCCACCGTGGTCAGCCTACACTTGTGACTTTGTCCTGGTTAGATGTGAGCAGATAACCACAGTTGGCACCTTGTGCTTTTAGGCACTATTTTAACATAAATCTATAAAATTGCATATCTCCGGGTCTACTGATTGGATTTTTATTGTTCTGGAGGGCCTTCTGTTTCAAGCTCCTGGTCTGGCTTTCACTGCAGGTGGAAAAATTGCCTGCAATACAAAAGGGGGTGCGGATCTCCCTGCACATAGATGTTATGAGTGACTGCGATTGCCTTTATGGGAATACCTGGGGAATACCCTGTATCTACTGACCCCTTGTAAGGGATGCCCTTAGAGACCTTGCCTTTCTCCAGACTGGCTATTCGCCTCTGCCCCCTTAATATGGACTTGATGCAGAAGCATAATGTTTGTTGATTTGTAAGTAGCTACGTCCCCATTCAAGTGAGTAAATGCCCCCTTGTGATGGAACCACTGCAAAAAAGCATTTTACAGAAGGGGCAGCATAAGTGTTGACAGCCCCTTCTATAATTTCAGAGTGGCCCAAGAGCACGAGACGTGAGTGCAGAAGCCTGATGCTCCCATGGAACACCTTAGTAAAAGGGAGCCTTGTAGGACGAGGAATTTCTTTCTTTTTTATTTCTTTTCTTTTATTGTTAATAACACAATATGATACAGAATCAGTGGGATCAGGGTCCCATCAATCAAGAGTAATTGCACATCAGTGATATTAGGAAACCAAAGAAGAAGAGAAAACGCATAAGGCACAAACAAGGTAGCAGTCGTAATATAAAAACCTGAGGTAGAGTTCACTTCCAACATGTTTTAGGCTATGTGGGGGGGTTTAAAGAGGATAAAGATATAAGGGTAAAGGGTAGGTTGTACCTGTTCAGATGAGAGGACCGGGGAGTGCTACCTTGGGAAGCGAGGGATGTCGCTGCGCGGACAATGGATGTTGCAGCTCATGTCAACTCTGTGGTCAGTTTCGGTTGGGATCAGGTGACTATCAGACGACATAGGGAGAGGATCCACCATGGAGATCTGTTTGGAGCGTTGCTGGTAGGCGACGTTCGGACTCTAGTGGGTATTTAGAAAGAGACGTGGGGATAAGGGGCGAGGGGGAGAGAGAAAGAGAAAGGGAGAGAGGAAAGAAAGGAAGAGGGAAAGAGGAAGGAAGAAGAAGAAACAGTAGGAAAAGGGAGGGGGAGAAGGGGAAGAAGAGAAAAGAAGGGTAAGAGGGGAAGAGGAGAAAAGAAGAGAAAAGAGAAGAAAGAGAAGGGGAGATAAAGAGGGGGAGAGGGGAGAGAATACAGAGGGAGGGGGAGGTACGGGAGCGAGGGGGAGAAGGGGGGAAAAGACGCTTGTGGGGGAAGGGAGGGAAAGGGAAGGGAGAAGGGAACAATGGTGGTTCCGGGTAGGGCACTATTGCCCCCTTGTTAGGAAGGGAGCCCGTACCTGTTGGAATATTTGAGCTTGGACTTGTAAGTTATAGATGATCCGTTCATGCATAGCAGTGCGGATCATGGCTGTAATCCATTCCTCCGGGATTGGGGGGGTCTCTGACTGCCAATGTCTGAGTATGCAAATTTTTGCAGTAGCTAACGCTGTGTGCAACAGTCTCTTGTGTGGTCTAGGGAGGTCTGGTAGGGAGGTCGTATCTTGCAGAAGTATGAGGGCAGGAGGAAGTGGTGACGGAAGTGACATTACTTCAGCCAGAGTGGAGCTCACAGCATCCCAGAGTGGTCGTACTGTTGTACAGTTTACTAAGATATGTATCAGGTCACAGGATTTTTCTGGACATCGCCAGCAGTTCGCATGCGGGAGGAGTCCGGTCCTATGCAGTTTTGCTGGAGACCAGTGCCATTCATGTAAGATTTTGAAGAGGCAGAATTTCAAGCGTGCTTCCCGGGTGCCTCTGTCTAGTGTCTCTAGGGTAGCTTCCCAATCATCTGGGTCTAGATCCTGCTGCAGCCTGGTTTGCCACCGTAGACGTAGTTTGTCCATTAGCGGTTGGGAGTAAAGCCGTCGAATAATTAGATCATAGAGACCCGACATTACTCCCTTGTGTTGTCCCCATTGCTGCAGGTAAGCCACTATCGGTGAGGGCAGGGATCCCCGCAGTGGAGGTGTATTCCTTTGGGAGAGACAATGCTTGAGTTGCATGTATCTCCATTCCTGGTTCGGGTGTAGGCCGAACTCCTCCCGTAACTTGGGAAAGGGTTGGAGCACATCGTTCTCCAGGACCTGTGAGAGGGTGAGGATGCCTGCCTGTTTCCATTGCGGCCAATGGAGTACCTCGCCACCTATGCGTAGGCCACTGTTGTGCCACAGGGGCGCTTGGGCATGTATGAGGGGGTGGACCCCAAACAGTCGGTGGGCCCTTTGCCAGGATGCCCTGGTCGCCGCCAGGATAGGATTCACTGAGTTAGTGGCTGGGAGGTCTGCACGGTAGGGTCCACCGAGTCCTTCGTTCGCAGCCAGGAGTCGTTTTTCCACTGCTATCCACAAGGGGGGATCTGGTATATTCGATAGTGTATTGGATAGCTGAGACATTTGGAGGGCTAAAGAGTAGTGTTCCACCGATGGGAGTCCCATTCCCCCATTTATGCGGCGGGCCAAAAGCTTGGCTGGTGATAGCCGTGGTCACATTGTGCCCCACACGAATGATCTAATTAGTGCATCAATGCCTCTTAGTGTGGAGAGGGGCACTTGTAAGGGCAGGAGACCTAGGATATAGGTGAAGCGGGGTACCGTCACCATTCTAACCCCTGTACTCTGCCCCACATGGAGAGGCCTAACTGGGTCCATTTCGCAAAGTCCAGTTTCGCCCGCGTGATGAGAGGGTCAATGTTGTCCGCCACCATGTGTGCCAGTCCAGGGTTAACAAGCACTCCTAGGTATTTAAGATGTTTTGGCCTCCACCGGAATGGGTAGCCTAGGAGTGCCGCTTTTGTGGTTACTCGCGATAGCGGAAGTGCCTCGCTTTTGTCCCAGTTAATACGGTATCCCGATAGGGCTGCGAAGTCCTTGATTACCTCTAATAGGGCCGGTATGGATCTTTCCAAGTCCGTGAGTGTTAAGAGGATATCGTCAGCGTAGAGGTATATCTTGGAGGTGCCTTCGGGTAGTGGTAGGCCGGTTATGGAGGGGGAGGACCGGATAGCTGCCGCCAAGGGCTCCATTGCCAAAAGGAACAGGAGAGGTGAAAGGGGGCACCCCTGCCGTGTACCCCTTCGGATAGGGAAAGGGTCTGAGAGGAAGCCTCCGTAGTTGACTCTGGCCACGGGTTGATCATAGAGCAGTCGTACCATGGAGATAAATTTGTTGCCTAGACCAAATCTCTCTAAGGCTGCAAATAGGTAGGGCCATTCTATGCGGTCGAACGCTTTTTCGGCGTCTAAGGACAGGGCCAGCGCCGACTCCGGGGAGTCTCTGGCCACTCATAAGGTATGGCACAGGGTTCGTAGGTGGATACTAGACGTGCGGCCCGGTACAAACCCCACCTGTGTATAGTGTATTAAGGACGGGATTACTTTACGTAATCTGTTTGCCAGGACGCTTGCTAGAATTTTGATGTCCCCGTTTAGTAGAGAGATGGGTCGGTAGCTGCTGCATAATAAAGGATCTCTCCCAGGCTTCGGTATGACAGCTATTGTGGCATTATTGGATATGGCCCCTAATGTCTGTGTTTCGCAGGCTTCATTGAGGGCTTCGCATAAGATATCAATCGCCCCTGCCCCTACCCATTTATAAAATTCTGCATGGTATCCGTCCTCTCCGGGTGATTTGTGGTACGGGAGGTCAGAGATAACTTTGTCTATCTCCTGTCTGCTTATTTCCCCTTCTAATAGGCTACAGCCCTCGTCTGTTAGGGAGGGGAGGTCTAGCTTTTTTAAGAAGGTGGTAGCTTGCGCTAGGTTGGTCGTGGTTTCCGGCGTGTAAAGGTGTCTATAGAATTGGGCAAATTCGTTTGCAATGGCCTGCGGGTGGGTCAGTATGTCCCCGGAGGGAGAGCGAATGGCTGGGATGGCTAGAGCGGCTTCTCTTTGACGGAGTTGGGCTGCAAGCAGTCGCCCCTCCTTCTCACCCTGTTCGTAGTGTCTCCCTTGGAGTCTCTGTAATGCGAATTCGGCCTGGGTGGTGTATAGCTCATTAAGGGCCATTTGGGCTTGCTCTAGACTTCGGCGGCCTGGAAGGGAGGGGTGTGCTGTATATTGTCTGGTTAGTCGGCGTATGTCGAGTTCCAGAGCCGCTTGTTGCTCTTTTCTGTCTTTGTTCGCTATCGCCGCTTCCAGCATGAGCTGTCCCCGTATCGAAGCTTTGGCTGCGGCCCACATAGTTCGACTTGAATCAACCGTACCGAGGTTGTCTTGGGCGAAAGTGGTCGCATGATCTTGTAGCTGCAACTTACCTTGGGGGGATCGATATCGATGGATCGCTAATCTCCAGGGTTTACCAGGGATACCAGGCCTAAACGGATGGCTATAAGGACTGGGGAGTGGTCTGAGAGGCCTCTCTCCAGTATGTCGTCCCCCAAGGTACGGGCCACAAGATTATGGGATAGGAGAAAGTAATCGATCCGTGATTGGGTACCGTGCACCGGCGAGAGAAAGGTAAATTCTCTGTCCGTTGGGTGAGTCAGCCTCCAGTGGTCAACCAAACCATTATCCGTGAGTATATCAGACTGGATGGCCCTGTCTGCGTTGTTGCTCATGTCTAGAGGCCCCGTCCTGTCCAATGCTGCGTCCCTTGCTAGGTTCCAGTCTCCTCCTATAACGTAACGGGATGCCCCTATCTCGGTTAGAAGTCGATTGAGCTGGAGGAAGAAGAGGCGTTTGGGACCTGTTGGTGCATAGACTGATCCCACACACAGTGTTGAGTCCCCAATTTTCAGTTTGGTAAATATGTATCGGCCCTCGGGGTCTGTCCACGATTTGACGACCGTGAAAGGGAGGGTTTTGCGTAAGAGGATCGCCACCCCGCTTTTTCTTGGGACATTCTCCGTATCGGGTGAGGGTGGGGTGCAGCTAAACAGGACGGTTCCCCTCAGTCACGTCGTAGTCTATCAGATTCAAGACTGTCTAGGTGTGTCTCTTGTAATAAGGCGATGTCTGCCTGCTTAGAGGTAAGGTAGGATAGGACTGGGTAAGGCCGTTCACGTTCCATGATATCACCCTGAGGGGAACTACCGGTGCTCCCATCCGGTTGGGCATCCTCGTTTCCTGTGTCCGCCCACTCGGGAGTATGAGCTCGGAGGAGTGGGGTGGACTCTGTGAACTGAAGAGGATGTCGGGGAGGGGGAAGAGGGTGGGAAAGGGTGGCAGGCGCGTTGGGTACGAAGAGGAGTTGAAAAGAGAATAAAAAGGAAACAGTGAAGGAAAGAAGAAATAAAAAAGAAGGTAAAGAAGGGAGACCGGGATACAAGTCCCGAAGTACACGAACTTTAACCGGCGGGTCTAAAACCTAGGCCGATTGAGCTTCGACGCCCAGCCAGCGGGCCCCACGCCGGGGGTGGAGGCGCCCACAAGGCGCCCCAGACCTCTGCGTGGATGCCTCCAATTATGTCCGGGGGGTGTGATATGTGTTTGTGACCAGAGGATGGGGGGAGGAGGAGAGGTCGCATGTTGGCCGCGTCCCTGTGTGGGGGGGGATAGGAGAAGCGCGAGGAAAGGTCAGGGGCAGGTGTTGTTGTTACTGAGGTCGCTTCCCCTTGGTTATTCTGAGGGGTTGCAGCATGTATATGCTCTGGGACTTGGCATCTGTGGTCTGTTCTGCTTTGCACCAGTGCCCATCATTATGTCACTATTACGTTTGTTAGTAGACCGGGGTCTAGAGCTCAAAACCCAGTTCAGAATCATTTTGCCCCAACCCTGCCAGGGCAAGCCAGTAGTGTGCAAGGGTATTGCGTCAGTTCCCAAATTTTCCAGAGGACGTTATAGATCCTGATTCTAGATGAGAGAAGTGATGTGGGATATGGTAAGTGTTACCCGGCATGAAGGGGAGGGACGTTGAGAAACAAAAGTAATCGGGAGCCAACAAAAACTATCACACAATCCGAACAGTCTAAGCAGTCCGAGGCGGTTAAAGCCTTCTGGGGGGGGGGGGGCGGTTCTCCGTGGTACAATGTCTGAAGAGTATATATTAAAATAGAGTACTCATCATTTCTCTGTGTCAGGACTCTTTCATCAAAGTTCCTATGTTTCCTGCAACGTTTCTATGACAGTCTGTGGTTGTAGATATCGAGGGCTTGTAGGAAAACTGTGTCCATGTTGGTTTCAGATAGTAGGCACCTAGGGTTTCAAAGGGGATCGGGACTTGTCTCTGTCCGGCAGCTGTGTGTGCATCGCCACCGCCTGTAGGACTTGGCCCCTGTCATCAAAACTTTTTGTTAATCTCTCCAGGTCTCTGCCCCTGGTTTGGGGGTCTGTAGTAGGTCTTCCGTCGGTGTCCAGAGCAATTTCCGATTGGCCCATTCCCCTAGTTTGGTTCTGTGTGTCTTGGGGGGATAGGGTTGTTGATTCCATGGGTTGTGTCGGATCATGCAACCCCTCTAGGAATGACTTCAGGTCCTCTGGGTCATAGAAGGTTCATGACTCTCCGTTCTTAGTTATCCACATCCTGGCTGGCTCGAAGAGGCCGAATTTAACGTCTAGATGGCGAAGGCGAGGGCGGAGGGAGAGAAAGGCTCTTCTTCGATCTGCTGTTTCTGTGGAGAAGTCTGCTGAAAGGCGGATTTCGAGGGGACCGAGCCGGAGTGGACCTTGCCTTCGGGATAGCTGTGACAGTTGGCGGACCTGCCCGTGCCGGAGGAAGCAGGCTATGATTGGACGAGGACGTTTTTTTCCATTTTGTCTCTTGGGACCAAGTCTATGCGCTCCTTGAAATTCCAGAGGGGGGTCAAATGTTATGTCGGCTAGTTTGGGAAGCGTGTCTCGCAGGTAAGAGAGGATATCTGTACCCTCAATGCCTTCCGGAAATCCAAGGAAGCGGACGTTGTTTCTGCGGCTTCGGTCCTCAAGGTCGGTTAACTTGCTGCAAAGGTACAAGAGTTCCTGATCTCTGTCAGTCTGTAAGACCACTTGACTTTCCACAGCTGCTACTCGATGGTCCAGTCCGGAGATTTGTGACTGGAAGCCCGCTATTTCCAAGCGCATGGATCTCGTTTCCGCTGTTAATGCTGACATGGCAGTGTCCATACCTTCCAGTTTGCAGGGAGGGCTGTCGTTGGTGTATATATACGAGGGGAAGGATCTCGGTGTTGGCTCTATAGCATTAAGCGTCCCGCAGTGCTGTTCTGTGGAGAGAGGAGTTGTTGTTTTTTTGGAGCCGAGGTCCGATATTATTCCTGGCCCTCTTTGCTCTCCATGCCTCGTTAGTTCTAGCTTTGTTGGAGGCTACAGTGGCTTTTCCCTTTTCCTCCTAGTGTGATATTGCTTCTTTTGTTGTTATGTTTGTGTTGTTCGTTTTCCTTGTTCTTTTTTTTTTTTCTCCTCTTTTTTTTGTTCCTTACTCTTTGCCCCCTCTTGTGCTTGCCCCTCTTTTTACTAGGAAGTGTTTGCTCCTTTGCTCTTTGCCTTCTCCTCTTCCCATCCTTTTCCTCCTCTCTCCGCTCGTTGTTATATTCCTCTCTCTCTCTCCTCACACGCGGCCCCTCTCTCACTCATCTACCACCCTCATCTCCGTACATCTCTCATCCTCTCTGACTCACCGGCTCGGCCCTCACCTCTCCATCCTCTCCGGGGCCTCTGGGGTTCCTCAGGGGGCCTTCTCTGGAGCAGGTAAGGCTGGGGGGGTGGGGATAGCCGTCCGTTGCGCTCCGCTGGTGGTGAGGCCTCTTGTCGCCGTTCCCGTCACCCCCGGCAGAAGGGGGAAGAGTGGAGAGGCACTGGGAGGTGCGTCGTCAGCCTCGGGCCACCTCCTGTTGTTGTTCCGGACCGTGATGTTGGTCGGCTCCGTTCTCCCCCTTCGGCAGCGATCGATCAGGAGGGAGGGAGGGGGCAGGCGGTGTCCCAGACGGTTGCCGGCTCCGGGAGCCACAGATGAGCCGCTGTCAAGGCGCAGGTAGGGACGGAGGGCGCGCTCCCCCACTTCGGGCTTCAGCGAGGGACGCGTCTCTCCGTGTCGGGGTGATTCCTCACTCGAGGCCGTGGTTTAGAGGCCTGCCATAGGCCTCAAGCCTGCTCCCCTCGTTCCGCCCGGCGTCTCCGGGGAGGGCGCTCCCCCCGCGTCACAGATGTCGGCCGTTCGACGTCTCCAGCTCCTATGTCGGCCCCCGCTGCGCTCGGGGGTCCCTCGGAGCGCCCCCAGCACCACCGCCGCGTGGCCCGCCGCCGTGCGGAGCTCGGCTCTCAGGCGGCCATCATGGTTCGCGGCCAGACCGCGCCCCTCGCCAGACCACGCCCCTCCCAGACCACGCCCCTCAGGAATTTCTAAAGATTAACACCCTTCACTCAGTGATGGAACCTGAGATTACTACTGACCATCTTGTTGAGGATAAGAGCAACATATTTTGCGACAGTTATGGTCTCTTAAATCACGGTAAGATGTAGTGCACGAGAATAACAGTAAATGGTCTGTGTACAATAGAGGTCATCAACCGCAACAGCTGAACGAACCCTTCATGCGTTACAAAAATTTCACGGATGTAATGATAATGAAAAACACTCAAGAAAGTAAAGAAAAACATTTCTCAGAAGCGATTTTAAATGCATGGTATTGCTTACTCAAGCTGTTTAAAATAGCGTACCCTATTGGAAGTTCGAGCTCCTGGCATGAGACAATCCTCTCCTCACAATAGCATGGGGCCCATGAGAGCAGAATGATTTCTTTGATAAAATCCGTAGTGGCCCCAACAAAGGCATAAGAGGAGCCAATAAGGCAAGATTGCTCCGGGGAATATAGAAGCAATTATAAGGGACATGATGAACCCCACTATTTGCCCATGGGACCCCCTGCTTTTCCAGCATTATTAGGCAGTGTAGTATAATGTTAGCACCCATGATGACTTCATTTGTGAATACAAATCATGGATTAAACCTGTGACTAAGAAAGAGTTACTTACATAGTTAATCCAACGGATTTCAGTGCCTTCATCAAAACCTTTTATGGCAGGTGGAGGCAAAAGAAGCAACAATGCATTCTCTGATCTTTATTGAACGGAGTCATATTGGGGTTTTAAGGGATTGCACAACGGATTCAGTCAGATCTCGTTGAGGCATTCTCGATTGCTGTCTTGGATATACAAACATCCACACTTAACATTTTTGGATTATGAATACAGGTAGCCTATCTCTTAAGATGTGTGTGTATGTATGTATATATATATATATATATATTTCAATTTTGTTTGGAAGTAGTACTATTTTTGCACTTTATTTGTAAAAAATGAACAAGCATCAACGAATGGAGGATTGTCCTTTTTATGTGATGGCAGTTGTGAAACCTTTTCATGGTGCGGCCGTATGACGAGTGAAAACTCACCATTTTAGAAGATATATATATATATATATATATATATAGAGAGAGAGAGAGAGACTGAGTGGACCTGCCAGGATTCAAACTGGTGACCAAGAGCTCACACTAAAATTCCTAGAACAGATGAGTTAGTCCAGTGAGCCACCAGACCCACCATGTGGGTGTCCCAAATATTTCTTACAATAATATTGTCCCCGTGGGTATGCATTTGCTTATATTAAATATTGTCCCACTGGGTATGCATTTGCTTATATTAACTTCAATAGGGTTATAGTTTTACAGACACTATTTAGGACATGATATGTTTGTGGAATTACTGGATTTATACGGTTGTTCTGTTTGAGCTAGAAAGATTTTTTTTGTTAAAATGTTCGGATTGTGCAGTTGATGAAAGATTATGTGGCAAATGCAGCAAATCAGAACCCTAAATGTGAAAAGCAAACTTTCTTTAGGCAAGGTCTGGGCATGTCCTTCAGTTCCTGAGAAAATGGTATGAAGTTATTCATAAGGGAGATATGTCCCTCAAAATGTCTTCCAAATCCTGTATGACAACTGTCAGACCAGTACAGTAGTATTTGCATTACATGTAAATCTCAAGCTGCTGTAAAGATCTTGGCCTTGTTTAAATGAGAGCGAAGGTTGTAAAGTCCATCGGTGGCACGAATTTGCATTATTGCAATGTTTTGTTTTCCAGGACACCAAATTAGCTCAATGCAAAGCTGCAATTGATACAGGCAGGACTCTTTAGTAAAACGTGTAATGTAATTGCATGAAATATCATTCTACTTCTGCCCAGAGAAATATGCACTAGCTGCAAAAAACAACTAGAGTGGTATTTGAAGTCCAGATATTGACATACAGGGACATTTACGGAGGCACATCTTAATCCCTGAAAGATTCCATCAATACGTGCCAGTTATGTATTACCATATGATTTTACTTTGAACAATTTTTTGGTTCAACCATGACAAATCCCTGTCGGTCCGGAGGAGGGGCTTTTCCTAATCAAGTCTGTAATCTCCGGATCAAACTGACAGACTATTTGAATGCTTACGCTGTATACAAATGAACTGACACTTAGCTAATTAAGCAAATGGACACCTCTAGTGGGCAATGCTGTTCAGAGTGTTTGGTTGTCTGAGACCACAAGCACGTTAGAAATGGAATGATATTGCTGATGATGAGCAGTATGATGATGATAACAGTAACATCCCCACCAGACAGGAAAGGTATATCCCTCTTGGCCTTCTTAGGAGAGATGCTTTTTAAGGATAATTTTGTCCTTCAACATCTTCAAATAAAAACTTTACAGATCTGGAGACTCTCTGAAGACAAGGAACAATGTCAAACAAGGACGAGGAAAATATCAAACAGTAATGAGTGGTAAGAGACTATTAAATGCTGCTGATGCCGCGCTGCAAAAATTATGAATTGGCCATTGGACTCCCAGTTGTACAAATCATGTTAATAGTTTCTAGCCCTGGGAGGAAATGTAGCACACATATTTGTTCTAGTTGTAGAAAGTACTAACTAGAAGATTCACATTTAACTAGTTTAAAAGATATCGTCCTACATGAAACGTAACAAAACCGGCTATTATGTGTTCTCTGATGCAGCATAAAACTTGCATAACAGCACTGATGGCTGGTGAACTTTGAGAGTAGTGCGGCTGAATTAACTACCCTTAATATGAGCATGCCAGTGAAGAGAGTGATCCCAGTTCCTACTCATTATGCTCAAACGCACACACGCACATTCACACACATACACACACACATACATATACACACACACCCAACCCCCATTACCCCATTGGCTGCTATTGATGATGTACCCCGACACACTGAAAAACTACGGTGGTGCAGTGTATTAGATGGGTATCTATGTTTCCAGGTACAGAACCAAACTAAGAATCATTTACAGGAGAGATGCATCTGATCCTCCCAGTCCTAAATGTGCTTATGACCACTGCCACAAAGAGAGCTGTTTAATTCTCACTGATGTAGAGCGCCCTGAGCCCATCTCAAAACCTTGCTTCAGGTGCAGACATAACATCAAGCTCAGTCCCCACCCAGCCTTCCTGATAAGAATCCAGTGCCTGCGGGTATTGTTTCCTCTGAGCCAGTGGTTCTCAACCTTTTGACTCCTGAGAACCCTCTGAATCACTAATGGAAGCCATGGACCCCCAAGCAATTTGTACAATTTAAATTTCAAACATTAAGGCAGTAATTCACAAACAATATATAAACAAGTACACACCAAACAAATACTCGAATTATTAAAGATATAAGTATTTTTTATTGAAAAAATATGCAAGAATTGAAATATTTTAATGAGAAGGTTGACTGACGCTGCATTTCAGCGACTAACTCTTCAACGTTTGTTTTATTTAGGAAAGCTGAATCATCAGGTCAGATTCTACATTTCCCAAGTGATTTCTATTTAAAAATTGTAGGTACATAAGATCTGGGAAAGCTTTTTCACATAAATATATGACGGGAAAAGGAAGTAAAAACATAAGGGCCTCTCATGTCTCCATAGCCTCTTCATCACATGTGATTCATTTGTCTTATAGCACCTCTCGTACCAGTGTAGGGTGTTGGATCACTTTACAGGGGACTACAAAGTGTAGGATTCACATTTCATCCACAATGGTAGTCATTTTCTAAGAGTGCTTGGTCTGCAGAAGCACAAACTGAGGATTCACGACAGAACAGTGATTAGTGTTGACCTCAATAATAAGAATGTATTTCTACGCAATCAAACATTTATTAGCAGCATATGGAATATGAAAGACTAAGAAAAAACATAACTGTGTAATTTGTGCCATGAAGTTTGCATGCAGCTCTTTGATGGCAGTTCATAGCTCACTGTGCTAGATTATAATTATAACTTATGAACTGCACAGTATCAAAAGATTCCCTGTGACAAAAGCAGTAACCCACTCTGCTATGCATACAAAATACAGTTCTTTGAATCACCCATGTTGTTTGCAGCAGCACCTGTGCTACCTTAGATGAGTTAAAACTGCCAGTAGAGAAAACTTCCATCTCTCTCCAGCAGGTACATTATTCACCAGAGTTATCTTGACGCTTTTATTTTTTCCCAAAAGCTGTTGGATGTACAAGGAACTTTGCAGTGCTTTTAAAACTGCTGCATGAAGGAAGTAATAAATATAAAAACACACACGTTTTGAGAGTCCCCAGCTGGAGAAGTGTCTTCCAATGGCCTACGCCTGCGGAAGGTGTTACGGACCCCTGGGGGCTGTGGACCACAGGTTGAGAACCACGGCTCTGAGCTATTCCAGAGCCTACATTGGGCAAAGCCTGAATCTTGGAGAGAATGGCAGAAGACCACAGTAAAGGTAACCGTTCCACTCCCTACTCCTTCTTCTAAATCTGAGAAAACAACTGTGGGCAGTTTGGGAGTTTCTGTGATGAAATGATAGGAGCAGAAGAAAGACCTTTGCTATGACTTTTCTGCCAGCGACCTGCACTAGCCAGTCTCTATCTGCACAAGGAGCCTGGTATATGATGAACTCCTTATC
The DNA here is from genome assembly GCF_031143425.1 of Pleurodeles waltl. Classification (NCBI taxonomy): domain Eukaryota; kingdom Metazoa; phylum Chordata; class Amphibia; order Caudata; family Salamandridae; genus Pleurodeles; species Pleurodeles waltl. Next base: position 254,087,149 of record NC_090439.1, read on the forward strand.
AGAAGTCTGGGTGGAGCTAGGGGTGACCTTTCTCATCCCTCATTTATCCTGACTTCTGAAAGGGCAGTGGACAACTTTGCATCATTGCCCTAGCAGGCCCCTATATTTAGACATATGTTACCTCATAGGGCAAGCACTGCACAACTAACAGCACATTTATGGGATTATGAATGTGTGAGAGGGATGAATTGCACAGCACTTTCACATATGCACAATCCATAAAACTGCAAGCAAGGTCTAGCAGTTCACACTGGTCAGGAACTTTAACTTCGCACTTGGGCGTTTATCTGGAACTAAAAAATAAATCTATCTGCAGGGCAAGGCAGGAGACTCTGGTTGAGCAGAACTGTGCATGGTTAGATACACTGATTTTCACAGTTGTGTTGAAGCCTTGACCATCACTGCCAAAAAACCCAGATTAGAACAGCTCCAGAAATTGTACCTACACAGGTTGCTTCTTGATCGTTCACTTTTTCCCACTCTTGTGATTTGCTTTCTGAATTAGAAACTTTTCTAAAGGTATAATCCAGCAGCAGGGCAACGCTGAAAATCATGGCAAGTCTGGGCTCAACGAGATTGATTGTCAGGTATTAGGCTGGAGTCCCAGATCTTGCTAAAAAAGATCAAAATGGGAACAAACCAGGAAATGTTCCCCGCCAAAATTGCATTGTTGTTATCTCAGTACTTTGTCCTAGTCTTCCACAGTTGAGAAAAGTTACCAAATCTAAACTTTCAAAACTTTTTTGTCAAAATTTCAATATTTTCTTTCCTGGTTCTCTAGTCCTTCCCAAACGTCTTGAGAATTTTGATTGTGGACATAGGTTCCTAGGCTGTAATGCGAAAAATACTTCCCCTTTTCCGATAGGACCACAGTCAACAGTTCAGCTACCACTGGTTCTATTTGTTTTCTTGCAGGCAGATGCAGTTGTCGTTGTTTCTTGGACCTTTCACACTTTCTTTCCACAAAAGAAAATCTACTAAACATTAGTGCTAGAGAGATGCTGAAAAGAAACCCATGATATACAAATGGGGTTTGCTGTCACCAGTGCAAACTTCAGAAAAATAATAACATTATGAGATAAATCTTTGCAGCATATAAAACAATACACATTCACAGTCACGAAGCAACCTTGATAGGTACCATTTCTGGAGCTGTTCTAATCTGGGTTATGCCCAGCTCCTGTATGGTAACCATAGTTATTCCCAGGTTTGACTACCAGAGAAGCATTTTCCTTGTGAAAAGATTCAGGGAAACCATCCAGGTCGGGGGATTTCTGGGCCGGCAGTCTAGCAATCACTTAATTGTCAGAGATTTCTTCTTCCAGGAGGCATATTTCGGCTTCCAAGTCTGGGGGTGAGTTCTCGTGGATGGATTTGTCTTGTTCGCTTGCATCTAGGACCTGGTCCTGGTATAATTTTGAGAAGTATTGTTGGGAGACAGCGAGGAACCTTTTTCTATGGCATTGATATAGTTTTTCATTGCCGTTACCCTAAGCTTGTGGGTTAAGACCCTGTCGGCCCTGTTGCCCTTTTCATAATAAGTTTTGTTAGCGTAGAGCAGTTTCCTAGCTTAACTTTATTCTACAGGTGGTAATATGAATGGCTGCCCACCACACTGTCTACCCTACATAGGCAATGGTGACAGCACAGAGTTACAGTTTCCGGTCAGGGCTGGACAGGTCTTTTATTCCTCCAAGCATTTCCCTGGTGGGCGGGACCTTTGGAGACCGGTTTTGAAAGCTAGAGGCCCTCCTTGTGCCTGTGTCACTTTCCCCAGCTCCCGAGGTTAATTGCACCACGCACGGGAGGCTTCAAGAGAGATGATGGGGAGAGAGGAAGCAGTCAGAGAGAGGAGAGGCGGAGAGACCATGGTTGTATGGATGTAAAGAGAGAGAATGAGCGAACAGAGGAAGGAGGCGGGGCTGTTTGAGCATTTTTGACAGGGCTGCTTTTGGTTCTCTCAGTCGGGCGTTTCAAGCAGTTGAGCGTCTTCAGATTACGAATTCATGACCCTTGGGCTCAGAAACTAGAAGTGCCTTTGGTTTCAACAGTAATCTTCCCTACATGGAAAGTGCAAACAAATAACATCCCAGAGACAGCATGGTTTTGTTTATATAGTCACAAGCATCCTTATAAATTATCCGTATTCATTTTTTGCAATAAAATACTAGCCCCCCGAAAAAAATATTGATTCGTCTCAAAATGTGAATTTTCGAAATTGCTTTCCTATACAGTATACTTCAGCTTTTCCCAAAGTAGTTTGTGAAAGGCCTCTTTAGCTTCTTTGAGCGTGACTCCAAGAAAAGGGAAGTGTTTGCCTTCTGATGGCTTTTTGGCTAATTAATAATTATATTCATTATTGTAGTAAGACAAAAGCTAGATTGTAACCCTTTTTCAAATTCGGACTTCTTTCATCAGTCAGGGTTTGTATTCAGCAATTGCTTAATTGCAGAGCCTACTCAGATTAATTATTGGCATGATACTGTAACAATCATATATTTATTTTGCTTTAGTCGAAATAGCTCTGAAAGAGAATCATAGGCTTTGTACAAATAGCTTATGTTTTTCCGGCTTTGTTTGCGTTGCTATTTTGGAGCAAGTAATAAAACTGTTTATCTTCCACTTCACTAAGTAATGAGGCTCCTAATTGCACTTTGAATAATATCGATCCTTTGCCGTATCCATGACACACTTAAATGTGATTATGGATTAGCTTTCCCTTCGAACAAATGTACCACTAAGCATGACCTAAACAGGGAAGATCCAACCAACGCGCCTGAAATAGTGCCAGCCGGTGAGGACATAATTTATGCGTTCATGTCCTTACACAGACAGCCACAACCTCTAGAAATTGGGTCACTCTGAGAAATTGGGTCACTCTGAGTAGAGGCTGCTAAGCACGCACTGGAGTCATGGGTGTTCAGAGGGTTTGATTTTCTGTTGGGCGGTAATGGACGACCATCGAATTTGTGGAGGAAGTGGTGAATCCAGAGGAGAGTTTGCCAGCCTAATTTCATTATAGTGTACTACCCCTAAATTCCGATAATGAAGTGTCCTTTGGATTACTACATCCTCCACAAAATCCATTACCACCCAACACTAAGGGGGTCATTCGGACCCTGGCGGTAATTACCGCCATGGCGGAGGTCGGCGGTAGCACCGCCAACAGGCTGGCGATGCACCGCTGGGCATTCTGACCGCGGCGGTTCAGCCGCGGCCAGAAACGGAAAGTCGGCGGTGTACCGCCGACTTCCCGCTGCCCTTGAGAATCCTCCATGGCGGCGGAGCGCGCTCCGCCGCCATGGGGATTCTGACACCCCCTACCGCCATCCTGTTCCTGGCGGGTCTCCCGCCAGGAACAGGATGGCGGTAGGGGGTGCCGCGGGTGTGCAGTTGTGGTAAATGTCTTTAATGTATTTGAACTTTGTGATGTTAATGCCTCCCTGCCTGATAGAATCTGGGAAAAATATCTTCACATTTGCTGGATCAAATAGGAAGGATGGCTAACTTTTTAATTGTTTTTAGTTATCTAAAACCATAACAATCTTTAGTGTTTATTGTTTGTGCACATACTTCACAACTTTGACATTTGAAATGATAATAGATAGGTTACATTTAGTTTTAGGAGTCCACGTGATAACATGGGCTCTCAAGCATTCCTAGAATGAATTTACATGGCAAGTGGTGGATCAACCTACACTCCTAGTAAGATGAGGGGGCATCTCACAGCTGCTCCTACACTGTGAATGGTGTTGGATTTCTCAGTACACTTCTGGTGATAATGGCCTAGACACTGGAGGAGTGGAATAGTATGGTTTACACTTAAATGCCTTGCATTCGTATCGAGATCTGTAGTTTTCTTAGCAAATACTTATGCCTCTTGGGAATCCCCATATAAAACACATTATATGTGACCTCCGGCTGGAGAGTTTTGTTTATAACTGTATATATTTGTTTTAACAGTTTTTTTTGGGACAATTTAGCTACCATAACGTTCTTACTACGTGTTCTACATAACCATTAGAGTGTAAGCCCGCCACTTTGTAAATGGGATAGTCCTTTATTGACCCGGATTTCAATGTTTAACTCATCTCACTGAGACATTGCCACAGGGGATCCAATACATTACTGCTTTTTAAATTGCACACGGTCCATTATGCTGAGCTACTCTTGCCCCTTTAAATGAAGTCACTTCATGCCCGGTGTTGAACATTTGATCCACCCAGTGCTCCAAGGTTTCTTGATAAATCACTGCCTTGTAAATGGCCCACTAGTCGTTGAAATTCCTTCTGCCCATGGATGTCATTTATGGGTTTCCAGGCGTCGCAAATGTTACCGGACTTGAACGAATTGTCTGGGTTTCCTATGAAGCAAATTTAATCACACACTTTTGCTGCCCACATCATCCAGCGAAATAAAAATTGTTTCTTTCTCCTTAGAAGTGGTGGGGTAGCTGGGGGGGGGGACACAAGATAGAGGAAATCCGCTCCGAAATGAAATCTGCTCTGAAATGCCTTTTTTTAAACACAACACATCTTGTGCTAATGAAATGATTTCTCTGAGCTGTTCTGAGAGCAAAAGGAGGAGAAAAAAGCAAAGGAACAGTAGAAGAGCAACATGCAGGGAAAAGCATCAAACAAGCATTTACTTTTAATGTGTATTTATTATCTAAGCTGAACTCTAAACACGAAAGCAACATTTTGTGGCCTACTAAACGTGTAACGTAAAAAGCCATGTACACATTAAGAATGTTTCCAACTCCTTTTCCAGATCTGCTGCTGGTTTCTTCCCCGTGGATCAGATGCATTTGTTACAAAATTGTAATAACCAAGGAATCTGTGTGGTGCTGTCTTGCAGGGGTCTTGTAACCTGGGTTACTGAGGGAACACCCGCCCAGACCAAAGGCTGTCACTGTACAGCCCAGTCAGAGACAGACACACAAGAGAGCAAGGAAGTAGGAGAGAAAGCTGTTTTTACACAAAAAGCAATGTTTACAGGAAAGGGGCTTCACAAGGTGTGTGCTTTACAGTTGTTGTACTTTAGGGAAATGACATCAATTACAAGAGAGAGATGTTTAGAGGAGATGAGTGCTTCACCAAACAGATATTTTTTTTACAGGAGAGAGCTACTTTACACAAGGGATTTTTTTTACAGGATATGTTCTTATTAAGGTGTGTGATTTACAGTGGGTGTACATTATGGGAGTGGGTTTACAGAAAAGATGTGCTTAAAGGAGATGAGTGTTTTATACAACAGAGGTGCTTTACCAGAGAGTTGTTTACAGGAAAGGTGCTTCAAATGTCTGCTTTACACTAGGTGAATTTATTCAGGATGAGTCTGCATTACAGGAGTGAGGTTGCACTAGAGGTGAGGAGGCTATACTAGAGGGAATCCTTTAGAGGAGAGACTTGCTTTAGAGACGGATGCTTTACAGACAAGAAGTGCTTCAGTGCCGTGATGTGCTTTAGAGGAAGGGAGTACTTTAGCAAAGAAGTGTGGTTTACAGGACATACGTGGTTTAGATGACAGGTGTTCTGCAGGCAACAACTGCTTTGTTTTAAAGGTGGCCGATGCTTTAAAAGGAGATTTACACTGAAGAAGATGATAGTGTTTTCAAGATGTGCTTTAAAGACGAGACATACTTTGCATGGCCAAAAAAGTTCTAGATGAAATCAGAGGCGTAAAACAAAAGTTTCATATTTCGCCGCACTGCAAATGAACGTTTAACCCCAAAGTCCAAGCCTACACTTTTTACTGATTGGTAGTAAAACCTTATCCTGCTTTTGGAATGAAAACATAGATATGCATCCTCCATTCACTCTCTCACTATTTAGTCTTGTTTCTTCCCCCATGATTCTCTCTTCTACATTCTGGACCCTTTTATCTTTAAAAATGTGATATCCCTGTTTTCTGATTTGAAAGCTGTGGACAGACTGTAGAAAATACATTGATGGCTATGGTCCTTCTATTACCTGGCTTAATAAACAATGCATACCTTTCCTGTACAAATCTGACCTTACTAGAAGACAGCATAAAGGAATACACTTTCACATCTACGTTACAGATCCTGTTGGAAGACAGAAAGCCAGCCTGCTTATGGAGACTGCATGGGGGACTATCCTGACTGCTGCCTATGTGCAGGCTTGGGCCATGTGATATTGACTAGTTAGTGTAGGCCACTTACAGACACCTGGCTTCTCATCCATTGGTTAGTCACATGTGGCAACCAAGACTAAACATTTGACAACGCATTGTTACTCTCTCAGATACTTAGGGCCACATTTATACTTTTTGACGCAAAACTGTGCCGGCGTAGTTTTGCGCCAAAAATATTACCGCCGGCTAACGCCATTTTGGTGCGCCGTGCGGGCGTCAAATTTATACTTTGACGCACGCTGGCGCAAACCACAGGTGGGAGTCATTATTTTTTACGCAGACCGCAGCGTCAAGTCGTAAAGCAAAATGATGTTAATGCAGCGGAAATGACTGTGGATCAATTTACGACCCCGCAAACCGGATATGCGCCGTTTTTTAACGCAATAGTGTCAAAAAACACTGCGAACACTGCCATTTCACCAGAGGAGAGCCAAAATGGATCTCAGATGCCACAACAGACCCCAGGAAGATGACATCAGACCAGGAACCAGCCAGGAGGACCCACACAAGAACCAGGACATTTATAAGAAGAAAAGAAAGTGTCGCTTCAGTGCAGAGGAGCAGGAAATTCTGGTTAAAGAGGTGACGGAACACCAGCACCAAATGTTTGTCACCTCAAAGTTGCCAATTAGTAGGAGAGAGGCTATATGGCAACAAATTGTCAACAAGATTAACAGTGTGGCTGAGGTACGCAGAACAGTCATCGAGTACAAGAAACGCTGGCATGATTGCAAGCGCAGGACCAAGGAAAAGATGGCCAGGAACAGGAAGGCAGCACTGCAGACTGGAGGTTGGACCACATGGAGGAGATGGTCGCAGCCGTCATCCCTGAGGAGATCGTCACAGGGACTCAAGGACAGGACAGCGCAAACTACCAGGAGACAACGCACATGCAGGGTAAGTCGCATGGGGAATTATAATGCAATAATGTCAACTGTGAGCGGGGGTATACCAACCACAAAATGCATGGAAGTCATCATATACATGGACTGGCATGGGTAAAGGGGCACGGCATGGGGGCATGGCCCATTCTGAGAAGACCTGGGGCACACCATTACACAACACCAACAACAGTCCCATGGGGGCATGCTGTCATGCCAACGATGGAGCAAAGGGAAAGCCACGCCAGGAGGGAAGTGCACAACGTCAAACTGACATCCCCGCACGCGTCAGCCACCATACCCCCTACGTTAACTAGGGCCCTCTTAACAACCTCTAGCGATACCGACAACTGGAATGTAACTGCGACAACAGTTGCCACTACCACCTCCACTCTGTGTGCATCTCAAGTAGCCAATGGCAGTAACCTCCCCATGGATCGTACACACCTAAATTAGGGGATGAGGATGACAACTTTAACAATCCCCAGAAACAAGACAAAGGCCCCAGTACTGTCAAATGTCAATGCCCATAGTTGTCGCAAACATCAGCCAATGTAAACAACAATAGGAGCTACACAGCACTAAGGACACACCCATGCTGCATATGTCAGGGTCCATCCTGTGCCTGGGTAACAAGGCAACATCCCAAATGTCATACTGCTCAGTCAACAGCATTGGGGGGGGGGACACATGTAACTAGTCACTGAAATACACCTACACAGTCAGAGGAGGAAATAGGACACTAATACGATTATCAGGGCAATCCAATGTAACATACATACCCCAACATCAGCAGCACACATTACCAATGCCAACATCCATATTGTGTCATAACATTGCTATGCATAGGATATGCCACATGTCAAGAACATTTAAGTGGATGTGAAAGATCAGAGATTGGGGCAGGTCCAGATTGCTAAGTGTGCTGCCAGGGCCATCAGAACACCCACAGCCAGTGAAAGGTCTCACCATGAGAATGGATGTAGACGGAGGCTTGAGTAGGACAAGAAGGTGGCAATTCTCTATTTGGCCTAAACCAACACCTAGAGGCGATGATGCTGACAAGTCTAATAACTCAATAACATACATGTGACATGCAGGTGGGCCATAGGCCTGGAAGAATGCCCATCTGAAGGACTGGAGCAATTAACACGAAACAAGATCACAAAGTGAATTCATCAAAAGGCTGGCAAGTCACATCAAAATTTCCACAACACAGACACACTAATTGTACCCTGTTTCATTGCAGAGGAAGACGGATTTCCTGCGGATATGCCTGTCCCAGATTACCCTGATGACATGGATGACGAGCCGATAAGCATTCCCCAGGAGACTATTCAAAAGGTCCTTGAAACCCTCCAGACCCCACCTTCAGTCACAAGGAGGAGCACAGAACAAGCAGCCATCGCAGAGGATCCACCCACCCCCCCCAATTGTAAGACCCGCCAGCTCCAATACAGCTGAGGACTCAGATGACACTGGCACCAGCTTTGAGAGAACTGTAGATGGAGTACAGCGGGAGTTGACCAAGGAGGTGCGGGTGGGGATGCAAACTATGGCAGCCAGCCTAGAGGGGGTGCGTTTGTGCATGATGTCATCTGCAGATCAGGCAGCAGCTATGCAAGCCCTAACATCTATCTTGCAGGAACTGCAGAAGACCCAGAAGGAAATCAGCACAGCTGTAATACAGTTGACCCAACACCTACAACAGCAATCCCTGTCAACCCGTGCACGAATGCAACATTGAACCCCTCAGGGCCAACCTGGCTGCCTACCATCGTGATGTGGCTGCTATTCTCAAGAACCAGCAGATACTCCTTGCTGCAGTACTGCCCTTAAGACCTTCACAGGGAGCAGCGACCGGGATGTCTGACTCCAGGTCTTCTAACACTGAGGTGTGTGTTGCCCCTTCACAACCAACAAGGACAGAGGAGGCAACACACACATCAGAAGAAGAAGACATGGAACAGATCACATTCACAAGGAAAATGACCCGGAAGCACTAGTCCCTACTAAATGGCCGACTATTACCAAGGTCCTGCGCTTTGTAACTTGCCAGTCTTGCAACAACTGTACTCAAGCACTGTTCTGCAAACCACTGTATATCTTGTCACCCAGCCCAGTGATTGTCTCTCTCCTACTCATTGGCAAATTCTGTCCCTCTGCACTGTCTGAAACATCAACCACAGCATGTCAAAAGCATTTTGGTAAACCCTTGTGTTGGATCACAATGTAAGATGTCACTATAATGGACTCACAATCATGGACAATGTACAGATAGCACCACAGCACTTTTCAATAAATAGCACTTACACAACAAATCTGTCTCTGGGTAATGTGACATATCAACTGTGCAGTAGATAACTGAAATGTGCCTACTGTCAAATTACGTAGCTTGTCAATACAACAGTCCTGATATTATGTAGTCAGAGAAATCTGCACAGTGCCCATGATTGCATTATACTCTGCCCATCCTGAGGGACATATCTGATGAAGTGAGAAACCATACGCCATCATGCTGTGTTGGACAGAATAATGCTTCCTCAAGGGATATCTAAGTCATCAAATAGTGGCCGCAAAATGTTGTCAACATGCAATAATAACACATATTACAGTGCACACTAATCTAAGCAAACACTACAAAAACTCCATAAATGAAGGTGTCTGAGTTTACATACAAATAGGTAATCATGCTGAACTGTGTCACAAATGACGTATGAGAGTCATGAAGACAAGAAATCAAGAGTGCCAATGAGAACTCATCTCATAAGGGTGTCCTTGATCATCACACTGCAGTCAGACCTAAAACTGTTTCCCCAATACCAAGTCTGCAAGCACTGTTTGTGACTTTGAAAACACACTTATCAACAGAAACACATTGTCATCCATGTTAACTGTGATTGGTGGTTGCAACGAAGGGTGGACACTTTGCAAGGTAGCTCTGTGCTAGATGCCAATCGTACAGCTCAGTTAGGATTTGTTTGTAGCATAGGGCACAAATGTAATAGTACAAAATTTATGTACACTGAATCCAAACCCAGGATCAAGTACCATTCAACACATACTATTAAGGGTTAACCAAATATTTATTAAATGCTAATCACAGAAGAGGAAACTGAGGGAAAAATCTTACCTACCCTAATCTACCCTGACTACTCATTACCCACAACTGTCCCTAACTAACCTAAGCTACACTTACTTATCACCTGTAACGAAATGTTCTAAACATCTACCCCCACCCCCCTTATGAGACAGGACACATGGAGGACAATACATACTAACCTAAACACATACTATACTATCCTAAACAAATATATATTTTTTGTGTTTTTTTTTTAACACACAAGAACCCCAACATATCCCACCACACACCCACCCACACACTTAATAAGTAAAAATAGAAAGAATCAGGGCCCCCCACCCACTAACACTAACTAAACTAACAGCATATACTAACCTAACACTAATCCCCCTAAACCCACTAACTATAAGAACAAGTAAAGAGGAGGGAGGGGAGGGAATCATATCCATTTCAAATACAGTCTAGAGGTTGGCCCTGCGGAGGGTCCTCTTGATAGACTTAACACGCCGGTTAATGTGCGCACATCCCGGCTCAGGTGGCTCAACTTGCGCAGCACACAGTCCATCTTCCGTTCCATGTTGTGGAAGGCTCCAGGGTCAACAGATGGAGCTGTGGCAGTCTGGGTACCGGTGGAGGAGGTCTGTGTGTGTGTGGTGCCAGGCCCAGTGGGATGTCCTGCACCTGTAGCAATGCTGGGACCTGGAAGTCCAGCAGATGTAGACACAACAGTCCCAGCTGTGGGTGGGGCCACCTGGCTTGAAGTGGTGGTTGTGCTGGTGGTGGCTGTGGTGGGCAAAGTAGGCCCACCCGGTGGGAAGGCTCTCCATGCCCCTGAGGCCCGTTCATGGCGATATCGCCGGGCCATCCTCCTGAACCCCGACTCCACCAGCAGGATGTGCTGGAATTCACGGACCTGGTCTGGAGTCATGTTTGCAGCTGTGAAGACAAATGCAAATATTCTACATTAGTAACTGCATTGTGTGAAATGGCACAAGAAGTTAATCAGAGAATACATCTACTGTACTGGTAACAGCTCATATCACAATACATATCATTGAATGTCCCTGAGGAAGTACATGGCAGGCCAGCCTACAAAGGTCACATCACACATAGCACATCCATAACCTACAAGATGGGTAACAACTGGCTTTGACTTGCCATCTGAGTTCTGCCAGTTATAAGGTAACAATCATGCTGCATATCCTCCGCCAAGACCTGGGCTACAAATGTCAGTGTACGGAAAGCAAAACTAAAGCCACATGGTCTGCCATACCTGAGTGTGTATACTAGGTTCCAACCAAACAGTCACTTATTCACATGTATGTGTAACATACTGGTAGCATCTGTACTAGGTACCCCATTCACAAACCCATGCCCGTGTTTGAGGGTGGGGGGGAGGATAAACAACTATCAATTTCCAACAACATGTACACCAAGGAGTGTATATAAAACTTCACACGTGTTTGGCTCTACACACACACCTCAGGTAAGGTCTATCAACAATTAGGAGTCAGCAAACCCTAGACCAATCATAGGGTCAGACATGTCAGGAAATGCAGAACTTGGTACACAACATATACTTCCAGTAAGGCCTGACTTACATCAGACACAGAGTTGCAAGAACACCCATGATCATGAATTGCATGCACACCTAGGCCATTGCACTCAAGTTTCACATAATTGTAGCACTACATGTGGAAGTACATGCTGCTAGGAGGTTCTACCTGCAGTTTCATAATTACATTGGTAAATAGGGAAGCAGAAGTCTAATGAAAAGCAATTTGCTGTACCAATCTTGGAGAATGTGGGTCTGACAGGCTGACTAAATCAGAGCTGACTTCCAGTGTGACTCTTGTTGATACAAGTGTCATCCACATGACTAACCCCAGTACTCACAGTTGGGCCTACAGGAATGGCCTACAATCCCTACACAATACAATTGGATGCGCATTGGCCAACTCAAAACATGTGAGAAACTGAAATCCCTCTCATGGAACAAGAGAAATGATTGCCCAACGCATCACACCTTGCTATGCTTTTAACAAACGAGTCCATAAACAGCAAGCACAACACATAACAGACATATCAACACTTACTGGCAGGGTCAAGGTCCTCAAATGTCGCCACCTCTCCCAAAGTGTAGGGTGCCGGTCCACCTGTAAGGTATGGAAGGAAGAAATGTGCTCAAAATCTGTGCACAGCGCAACAATTTCATAAACATATACAATGTGTAGGCTGAATAAGGAAATGGCAGCCATTCAGACATGATGGTACTGCATCTGATATATCACAGCCAACTTGTACATAGCATGGGTCTCCTGTGACCGTTACACACATATCTGCACACATACATTGGCCCTAACTATCATGTGGTTGCAAACATGCCCCGTAATTGGTGACCAGAAAAAAATATGGAGAGTAATCGTCTCATCATGTACATCCAAGAGAGATATTCAATGCCTGGTTACTTGAGGACTGCATTACCAGTCAAACATGCCTTGTGGCCATGACACATTTATTACACATAGGTACAATGGGCAGGGAGAGGGGCAGGGACTTTTGTAAGCCCACCTGTTGTTACATTTGATTCAATTGATGTGGCCCAGCTATGGTGATTTGCACCAAAAATGGAGATGTGAAGCCTTGTGCACACCTTTGGACTGCCATCCATATTTGTAATGTGGCACAACTAACTCCAACAAACATTCTAAGATGTTAGCTGAGGGCACCTTTTCACGATGTTTTCAAATCCAGATCTGACATGTATCCAAAAAGATCAAGGAACACAATAATCCCAAACATTCATATTACATCCGTGAACGCTTTCCTTCCACACTCACTAGACTCACATGAGACATATGTCTGAGCCACTTTGCTGTTATCAATTGACGTGAAGGCAGCACTCATTTTCTGCATCATGTAGTGATTCTAAAGTCAGTCTAGCTATTGCGTCACCAAAGTTAGACAATATGTTGGTACATCTTTACTTCTCTGTTAATAGTACCCTATATAGACATGATTGGCTCCTATTTTGTTTGGTTGTCTGACACAAAGGCCGCACCAATTTACTTCATGGAAAAGTATACTGTAAGTTTGCTGAGCACGTGCTACCTGACAGCTGGCAATTGTGATCCTTACCATAGTGCATCAATTATCCCTGTATGTTTCCCCAGCATTACACACAGTCAGCAAGTTAGCTGGCAGACATAGTACAAATCCCCTTTTGTCACTGCAGAGCATTTAATCGTGCACGTTTACATGATTAGTACTCACCAACAGTGCCACCAATCACTATTCCCAGGTGGTCCAGGAGATCCTGCTCCCTGGTGATGAGGTCAGCCCACTGGTGCTTCAGCTGGTGGTCACTCCTCTGGCTGGCATACCCACGCTGCAGGTGATGCAGCACCTTTCCCCACCGGATTCTACGCGCCTCTGTTGGATACCCCTGTATCACCCTGCCCTCTTCCTCAATCATGAGTGGCAAGAAATGGCACACAAGCCATATGAACCCCCCCAACTCCTCTTCACCCATCCTGCCAAGGCGTGGCCTACCAGACATAGTGGAAAAGTGAAAGGGAATAGGGGTAAAAGAAATAGAAAGGGGAAAAGGGGGAATGTAGGGGTCCAAATACAGATGAAAAGTAAACTTAACCACTAAAAGAGCCCAACTATCCCCAAACTAACACTACCCACAACAGACTCCCACAAACAACAAAAACACAAGATAAATGGACAAATGTACACAAAACACAGTAGTACAGTATACACCAACAATGTTTATTTCACAAATGGAAAATACAGATAGCACACAGGACAAAAAAGCACAAAATCTCAGGAAACCACTCTCTACGCAGCCACACAGTCTAGAAGGATCATAGACTGCAAAGTGAAAGTGAAAGTACACCCACTGTACATGATCTGTAAACAGGATATCCTATTACATCACCTCCTGTATGAAATGTCCGCCCTTTTTCGCGTTATGCGTCATTTTTGTCGCACAGGAGTGTAAATTAGCCCGCATCCAAATAATAGTACATGGCCTGTACAAATATCTTGATGCAGGCTAATTTTCACTCCTGTGTGTCAAAAAAAATGACGCAAATACAGTATTGATGGACAAAAATGATGCATAACGCTAGGAACGTCAAAATTTCTGTTTTTTTGTTATGTTACATTTGGGACACATCAGAGATAGGCTGATTGAACACACTATGGTGTTGATGGTGTATGTTCACATGTGTGACATCATACTGCAGTGGACCATGATCCGCTACTCCCTTCATAGTATTTTTACGGTTGGCTGACACAATAGTTGGTCATAAGTGTGGCCTACATACAGGGAGTGCAGAATTATTAGGCAAGTTGTATTTTTGAGGATTAATTTTATTATTGAACAACAACCATGTTCTTAATGAACCCAAAAAACTCATTAATATCAAAACTGAATATTTTTGGAAGTAGTTTTTAGTTTGTTTTTAGTTTTAGCTATGTTAGGGGGATATCTGTGTGTGCAGGTGACTATCACTGTGCATAATTATTAGGCAACTTAACAAAAAAAAATATATACCCATCTCAATTATTTATCATTACCAGTGAAACCAATATAACATCTCAACATTCACAAATATACATTTCTGACATTCAAAAACAAAACAAAAACAAATCAGTGACCAATATAGCCACCTTTCTTTGCAAGGACACTCAAAAGCCTGCCATCCATGGATTCTGTCAGTGTTTTGATCTGTTCACCATCAACATTGCGTGCAGCAGCAACCACAGCCTCCCAGACACTGTTCAGAGAGGTGTACTGTTTTCCCTCCTTGTAAATCTCACATTTGATGATGGACCACAGGTTCTCAATGGGGTTCAGATCAGGTGAACAAGGAGGCCATGTCATTAGATTTCCTTCTTTTATACCCTTTCTTGCCAGCCACGCTGTGGAGTACTTGGACGCGTGTGATGGAGCATTGTCCTGCATGAAAACCATGTTTTTCTTGAAGGATGCAGACTTCTTCCTGTACCACTGCTTGAAGAAGGTGTCTTCCAGGAACTGGCAGTAGGACTGGGAGTTGAGCTTGACTCCATCCTCAACCCGAAAAGGCCCCACAAGCTCATCTTTGATGATACCAGCCCAAACCAGTACTCCACCTCCACCTTGCTGTGGTCTGAGTCGGACTGGAGCTCTCTGCCCTTTACCAATCCAGCCACGGGCCCATCCATCTGGCCCATCAAGACTCACTCTCATTTCATCAGTCCATAAAACCTTAGAAAAATCAGTCTTGAGATATTTCTTGGCCCAGTCTTGACGTTTCAGCTTGTGTGTCTTGTTCAGTGGTGGTCGTCTTTCAGCCTTTCTTACCTTGGCCATGTCTCTGCTTTTGGGCACTCCAGTGATGTTGCAGCTCTGATATATGGCCAAACTGGTGGCAAGTGGCATCGTGGCAGCTGCACGCTTGACTTTTCTCAGTTCATGGGCAGTTATTTTGCGCCTTGGTTTTTCCACACGCTTCTTGCGACCCTGTTGACTATTTTGAATGAAACGCTTGATTGTTCGATGATCACGCTTCAGAAGCTTTGCAATTTTAAGAGTGCTGCATCCCTCTGCAAGATATCTCACTATTTTTGACTTTTCTGAGCCTGTCAAGTCCTTCTTTTGACCCATTTTGCCAAAGGAAAGGAAGTTGCCTAATAATTATGCACACCTGATATAGGGTGTTGATGTCATTAGACCACACCCCTTCTCATTACAGAGATGCACATCACCTAATATGCTTAATTGGTAGTAGGCTTTCGAGCCTATACAGCTTGGAGTAAGACAACATGCATAAAGAGGATGATGTGGTCAAAATTCTAATTTGCCTAATAATTCTGCACTCCCTGTATATGTGTTGCACAAATTTGGCATAAGGAGAGGATAGCAATGTGATGCACATATGTACAATACCTAAATGCCTTTGGCTCAGAGTGTGTGCTTTGGCAACTAACGTATTTGTTGACCAAGTGTGTGTGTATCACATGAAGCATTATTGCACATATGCTTGTATGAATGTGACGTCCATGTGTCCAATCCTTAGATGCAAGTCATTGTGGAAATGAGAGAGGGTATGTGTTAGTCATACATGTAGCAACATCCGTAATGTGGACTTCCAAGACTTAGGGTAACGTAGGCACCACATGTGACATAGCATGCACCTGACAGATGTCAGACGCTTGTTCATGTCAATGGTCCACATTTTCAACATCCTATGTCCTAGAGTATTGGTAACAGCTTCCTAGGCACTAGTTGGCGAATCCCACAGTGCGTCATACACATGCATTGAGGAAGTGGGTACCATGTTGTTTGCACAGACAGACAAGGGTGAATCTCAAATGTATGATGACACCACAGCTGAGGCCATAGAAGTGAGTCCCAACTATCAAGTGGCTGTGGTGGACCAGCATACAAGACAGCACGTGTCCACATATTTCCAGTGATCAATTGCACATAGGTGTCTTGTTCATGTGTGTGGTCCAATTATGATCCTGTATATTGTTTGGGGTGTAATTTGTCACAGTTCGGTCCAGGACTCAACATGAATCAGTGGCAGCTATTCCTGTATCTACTGAGTATCCTTGGTTGATCAATGTCAGTAAAGTGGATGTGGACGTAAGAACCTACATGGGGATGGTCCCACCCTGTCACTAAAGACGTGTAATGAGACAGTCAACAGGGCAACCTTGGTGTGCTGAGTGAGATAATGTCTCAGGTGTCATGTTCCGGCAGGTGTCATTACAACATTTGTACACAGGTTAGCCTCTGCAATTCCCACGGCAACTGGGAACATCATAGCCTCTGTGCTGAAAGCCCCGTACCCAATCCCTGCCTACGGCCCTGGGACACTGTCACACTTTGTCATTCATGCATAAATCAGACCCAGACAAGGGATGGGCCATGAATTTTGCTTTTCCCAGAGGATTTTACTCAAATGGTACAGATAAAAGGCAGATGATGCTATACAATGTATTTGGGTATGCATTGAAGAAGCCAATGCCCAATACCCCCTGATGAATGAGAGGTTTGCTAACGCAAGTGTGATACATATGTAGACACAGGGATACTTTAGTGTGATGCACAGACAGATGCCAGCCAGGCTGACAGAATGCAGGGTCATTCAGGATCCAGCAATTTGACAAGTTACATAATCAGTGGTCTGACTCAGACTGTTTGGAGGACGAACTAGACAGTTGACATGTCAAACTGTGTATGTCCTGTGTTTTTGAAGGTGACAAATGAACCCAAGGGCTGTGTTACACAGCTTAATTAGTATCAATGCTTAACGGTGTATTTGACAAAATGGCAACTCCTATGCTGTTCCAGGCATCAGCAGGGGCAATGCTTTTTGAAATGGGTGGTGTGCATGGAGGTGATCACAGGTGTGGGCTGCATCTGTTTCTCACCAGTCCTGTAGGTGAGATTTGCATTCTAAGGGCCAACAGACTTTTTCACACAAGAAGCAATCTACAGGTGCTAACAGGGCTTTGAAACTAGAAGACAGTGTATAAATTAACCCGACGTCCATGCAGTCAGATGTTCTATGACAATGGCATACCATAGGAAAGAGTGTAGCACACTGGATTGCTAATGTTGGTCTGTGTGTGTAGAGGAGGGAATATCAGGGTACACATCTTAGTATTCCAGGGACCTCTTCCGACAGGTGGGTTGTGACCAGGTGCATGGGTGTGTCAGGAGTTAGGAAATGGGCTGACATGTACATGGAATGTCATGTGTGCAATGCTGCTCATATGTGTGGCACTTGTGCTGTCTATGTTCTGCTTCTATGGAACTCTGGTCACAGATAGTCCTTGCAAATATTGGATGCAGTTGGACTTACTGCTATCAAGGGTCTGGTCAGACATTCCTCTTACTGATGCAAAAGCACATCGACTGCCTCATGTATGAGGCTTGTTTTCCCCTTATTGAGTGATGGTGTCTTAGTTGTGTGCCATATGCTGCGTTGCACCTTGATTTCAACATGTATTTGTGAAATAGGTGTGTTCCTCTGCTATTGGCCTTTAAAGGAGAAATGTACATGATAGATGTCATTTACAGTGTGTGTATGTGACCATTGTATGTTAGGCATCACATTAGCTCTGGGATTTTCAGTGTCCTAATCAGTATCTCAGCAATGCTCCATGAGGCAACACTCTTATTCTGATAAGTAGAGATGAAGGTGTGCAAAAATGAATAGCCAGACCATGATATGGTGATTATTACAGGTGTTTATTTAAATTAGTTAACTAAAGTGGTGAAGGCAATTATATTTCAAATAAATTGTTGACGATATGTTGCCGCCTGAGTACAACAGCGGCCGTGTTCTGTAGTTCCCCCTCATGTTGCAGGCATGTGTGGCTCTGGTTCCAGGAGGAGAATGTTCCTTTTGATGCAAATGTTGTGCAATATTGCACATGTTAGGATGATCTTACAGACCATCTCCGGGGAATATAGGAGGCTACCACAAGTGATATCGAGGCACTGGAACCTTGACTTGAGGATGCCGAAGGTCCTCTCGACTATGCTGCGTGTCCTCCTATGTGCGTTGTTGTAGGCACGCTCTGCAGCAGTACTCGGGTTGCCAATAGGTGTCATAATCCACGGCTGGATGCCATACCCCTGATCAGCTGCAAGAGAAAATGAATGGGATCATGTTGATGTAGCTGGCCCCATTGAAATCACCTTGCATGGCAGTAGTTGTCTTGTGTTGTCTGTGACTCTTTTGTGTTATATTGTAGCATCCTAGGCTTGTAGGATGTATCATCTGCATTGTGTTGTTTCCTTGGCTGAACAAGTGTTTGTCTGCTAACCGGTTGTCAGCAGTATGTTTTGGGATTTGCAGTACAGTGTGCCCTCCCTAGCATTGTGACTTGTGATACAGGTGTCCGTGTGTCTTCACTGGGGGTGAGATGATAGTTCCATACACAGGTTAAAATTGACAGTGGTGGTAACACGTTCATATCAATGTACCCTGGACATCCCATACCTTTAGACTTATGCAATGGATTCATGTAAACGTCATTGGGACACTTACATTTTGCAAGGTGACATTTAGGCAACCCACTCCACACGTTGTGATCTTTCACATCTTAACATTAGGCTGTACAGTAATTTCAGATGTGTGACAGGTTCACTGCAGACCTAAGAAACATGGCTAGCGATGTCACGACCTCAGTGTGTTCCTGTTCACATGTTGCTGTTGTGGTGTATGTTTTGTGTGTCTTAGAGTGTTGCTGTGCAGTGTGTATATAAGTAGGTTTTTGTACTTACCAACAAGTAGTCCATTGCCATACCGTCTGTTGGACTTTTCGCCTTATGCAGGGTCATCCCCAGTCTTTTTGCCTCCTTCCTCCTGGTTTTTCTGACCTCTCGCTGTTGGCTCTAGGACTCTGAGCACTTTATCACTGCTGACCAGTGCTAAAGTGCAGGTGCTCTCCCATCTAAAGTTGGTATAATTGGCTTATACCTAATTGGCATATTTAATTCACCTGTAAGTCCCTTGTACAGTGGTATCTCTATACCCAGGGCCTGTAAATTAAATACTACTAGTGGGCCTGCAGCGCTGCTTGCGCCACCCACTGAAGTAGGCTTTTAAACCTTTCTCAGGCCTTCTAGCGTAGGGCCTGTGTGCGCAGTTTTCTGCCACAGGGACCTGGCATCTAAATTTACTTGCCAGGCCCAGAACTCCCCTTTTACTACATGTAAGTCACCCCTAAGGTACGCCCTAGGTAGCCCTATGGGCAGGGTGCCATGTATGTAGAAAGGCAGGACATGTGCCATATTGCATGGCCTGTCCTGGTAGTGACAAACAGCCTAACTTGGTGTCTCACTGCTGTGAGTGCTGCCTTCTCATAGGATTGCATTAGAAATGCCCTGCCTTATGTGTAAAGGGTATTGTCTGATTTATGAGGGGTAGTGTAGGCGTGTTTGGTATGGTTGTGATGGTGATAATAAATACTGTTTACTGGTGTGGGTGTATTTTTATTACTATCACAGAAATGCCACTTCTAGAAAGTGCGCATTTATATGTGCTTATGACTGTGGTGTATTGAAGCTTGACTCCAATCCACATCTGGGCAGAGTGACAGTTGGGTCTTTGTGCATACTTTTCAGACAGCCTGTACACAGGGAGGGTGGAGGTGTCACAGAGGTGCATCTGCATACTGAATAGTCTTCCTGGGCTGAGAGAAGGGAGAGGCGGGGCACACCTGCATTTGTAAAGACTGTGCCCTGGCCTCACACAATGGGGTCGTTAACCCCCCACTGATGTTTGGAGCCTGTGCTGGAAGGAGAGAGGGGGCACTCCCAGAACCAGTTGTAACTGGCTGGAACCTCCTCTCCCTACCATTGTAAAACACTGTAAGAACTGACTATAAGTACAGGGGAATTTTCCCCACAATTTGGAGAATCTTGGAATCATCTTGGAACTGGACACCAAAGGCTGAAAGGACTCACCAGGAACTGCCATGGACTGCTGCTGCTGTGCTGACCTGTGACCTGCCTGGTCACTGTGAAGGACTTGCCACTTGCTGCCTTTCCCTTGTGCTGGCCTGTAGCTGGGCCCTCCACCTGAGGACCTTGTCTTAAGATTCTGCTCCCCAGAGGCGGAGTGCTGTGGCCCCTGACTCCTGCATCCATTTCGTCACGAGGGGTGCTTCTCCGTGGTTGCGGCTGCCATAGCGCTGATTGCAGTGCGCTTATGGAGCCTTGGGAGCCCGTAGGCTCCTTGCTGCATTATGCCCCTTTAAATAAGATCACCGCAGCGGCCCGGGAACCTGGAAGAACACTCGCGCACCGCATCGGGTGCAGGCGAGTGTCTGCTCGGGCCCCAGGAGGGGTCCGATCTTCTTGTGGCTTCACGGCAGGACCAGGGGAAGGCGCGGGTAGTGCCCCCTTCCCCCTGGCCTTTGCGTTAGGAGCAGGACGCTCCTTTTCTGCTGTTATGTAAAACGGGCATTATTGTGCCCCCCCCCCCTTGGTGGAAGGGCCAGTGGAGGCCCGGGGGGGCCCCCAGAGATCGCAGGTCGCAGGAGGGGCCTATCATTAAACCGGAGGGGGTGCGTGGTGCCCCCCTCCTGCCCTAAGTTGTTTTTGCTGGCTTTGGCCCCCCTCGAGAGGGTCGGATGAGGCCCTGGGGGGCCCCCAGTAATCACGGTCCCCGGAGGGGCCTATCTATAAAAGAGAGGGGGTGCATGTCGCCCTCCTCTGACCCCAGAGTATAAGGGAGGCCCACGTTTTGCACATAGGAGCGCCAGGGGCCCCATTGTTCACCTTCTAGGCACTGGAGGTGCCTTCATCCAACCAGGTACTGTTTAAAGGACCAATATAGTTGCAATCCAAAGTTCTTTCTACAGGCTTTTGTTTGATTCATATATTACCTACCTGCGTTTGATGTTTTTACATATGTGTATGCAAATGTTCCTTTTATGGGCATGCTTGCTAATATGTTTTTCTAACTTGCCATATGTTTTCTAATGTTCCTACTATGGGCATTTTATGATATTCTTATGACAAGTGCTATGATGTAATAACGTGTTTTCCTGACTACTGCTTATGTTGCAGAATACTAAGTAACCTGTGTGTTATGTGTGACTACTTCTAGGTTGCAGAGTAACTAATGTGTAACGCTCTGACAACTGCTAAGGTAGCAGGATAGTACTGATATGTGATGTTTGGTCTGATAATTGCGTTGTGTACAATACGATATATTTTCATATAATCTGGTGTTGTGTTTCCTTTGTGGTAGGGATTTTGCGTCACATGTGTTGTGCAAACGCTTTACACATTGCCTCCGGGTTAAGCCTGACTGCTCGTGCCAAGCTACCAAGGGGGGGAGCAGGGGTTATCTTGGACGTGTAACTCCCTTGCCCTGACTAGAGTGGGTAAGTTCTGCCTGGCTGAGGTGCATACCCTAGCCAACCAGAAACCCCATTTCTAACACCGTCCATCCTGGAAGTGTTCATTGATGGTGCAGTGACGGAAGATGAAGGAGTGATGTACACTCCCATGATATTTAGCCACGATTTTGGTGATCAATCCCTGGTGATCGACAATGGCCTGCACGTTGCTGGAATGTGTGTGCTT
The DNA here is from genome assembly GCF_031143425.1 of Pleurodeles waltl. NCBI lineage: Eukaryota > Metazoa > Chordata > Amphibia > Caudata > Salamandridae > Pleurodeles > Pleurodeles waltl. Next base: position 254,109,383 of record NC_090439.1, read on the forward strand.
CCTGTTGCGCTAGCGGGGGGTTCAGTTGCAGCAGGTGGCACAAGGCGTACATGTGTACAGTCGATTGCACCAAAGACATGTGGGAAGCCACTGATGAGGTAGAACCCCTGTTTTGTTTCCTGCTGCTTCTGCAGTGTGTTAGGGAAGCAGATGTGGCGGGGTGTACGTCCAATGATGGCATCCAGTACTTTGGGCAAAAAGGTGGAGTATGATGGTTGTGATATTCCGGCAACCAGGGCACCAGTTGTTTGAAAAGAGCCACTTGCCAGCATATGAAGTACGGCAAGAAGCTTGGTTTCTGTTGGGATGGTGCAGGGTGCCAGCAAAGTGGGGGCCAACTGCAGTTCAATATTGCACAGCAACTTCTGAATGGCCTGCCAGTTCAACCTGTACCTTTGGATGATGTTGTGTTCCCTGAGGCCATGAAGGGTTGTTCTGGGGCGGAATATCCTCTGCTGCCTTCTGCGCTGCCTTTGGGGTCCCTGCTGGTGTTGTTGTAGCTGCTGTTGTTGCTGCTGGGCTCTTCGTCTGCGTGCACGCTGGATTAGAATCACCTCCATGTCTCCCTGTTGCTGCTCTGCTGCTCTGCTGTTGCTTCTGTGTGTTCTGATTAAATACAGGTGTGTTTGCCCCATTTTAACGCCTGCCCTGACCCAGGGGTTAATTTTTTACGCAAATCGGGCTGTGCGTCATTTTCCGGCTCTGCCTTCCGGCTTTGCGTCATTTTTGCCCGAAAGCATAAATATGACGCACAGCCGTTTGAAGTCATTTTTTGGACAGGAACACCTACCTTGCATATGATTAACGAAAGGTGGGTTGCCACATGCAAAAAATGACGCACAGGGTGGAATTTTGTCGTCCGTGGGCTCGGGCGTCAAAGTTTAAATATGGGGCAATGTTTGTGCTGACTGTGCGTCAAACTATTTTGACGCATATTCGGCGTAGACGGAGTATAAATTTGCCCCATAGTTCCTCATCCACCCTAAATGACATGCATTGCTTTGTGGAAGGGATTAGAATGTGGTGCATACAACTGGCTCGGTAAAATATTCTCCACCTCATGGCCACCTTGTTCTTTACCCATCACTTACCATCTGGCCTTTCTGTGTGGTCACTGCATTTCTTCCACCGCCAAATATCCATACACAAAAGTGTTTCTATGTTTGGGCTAAAGGGTAATACTTTTCCTAGGAGCTTGAATCAGACCATAGACAATGGCAATGTGCTTATCTAGTCACTGCACAAATATTGAGACACCTCTTCCTCTACTCTACCATGCTGCTCTCCAGTAACCATTCGCATCCCCTTTTTGGAGGTCATCTACAGTTTGCAATGTATAAAGTAGTTGCCTTTACTATTGAAATGTTTCCAATTGTTATTCATCGTACTGTCAACACACTCCTTGATGGTATCCACTGTCACTGGAGGCCATGGTTCACTGTGATATCATGTCAGTGTCTTTTGTAAAATGTATTGCAAAATGCAATCTGTTTCCACTTCTTTCTAAAAGTACCTTTAGGTAAAGAACTTTGTCAAACCTCCAAGAAATGTATGTGCTTGGTGTGACCTGTGCTGCCTCCTCCACTGTTCCTGTCTTGTAAAGTAGACTTTGCTGCTGTTTGCAATCAACCTGTATTGCGCAAGAGAGGTCAACATTGTTCATTACAGCGCCGTAGTTGTTTTATGGTGTATGGATTCTTTAATGCAGCTGCTTTTTCGATTGAGGTTTGCTCTCCTGCTTGTTATGTTGTGCCCGCTTTGTGAAGTAGATCTGCTTTCAGTATTTGACAGAAGCCTTTACTTCTCTTTCTCGTGGTGTGCCTTGGTTATAGAGAGAGGCTAACACTGATGCTTTCTAGGCTTATGTAAGATTGCTTTTACACTTTCTGTCCCGGCTGACTCTTTCTTGTGTTAGGAAAACTGGCACTGGTACCGTGACTTTTCTGATTGCATAGGACAAGTACAAATGCAGTTGTACTGTTCTTTCTTGTGTTTGGAAAGCTTGCAATTCTGATTTGTGTTGTGTGTGATGCCAGCCTGCACTGTTGCTCCTAAAACTGCCCTGTTTGGGGAACATTTGCACTGCCCCAGCCTTTTGGTACCTACTGTATCTCTACTGTGTGTATAAGAATTACTTGCACTACAGATGCATAGGGGTAGGAGACTGGTCTGGTTTGTAGTGGGTACCTGAGGTACTTACACCTTATACCAGGTCCAGTTATCTCTTATTAGTGAAATGTATGCAGTGTTCTAGCAGCTCATGCTGTCTAAAGGTAGCTGTAGCAGAGCAACTTAGGCTGAACTAGGAGTCATGCAAAGCTCCTGCAATACCACTACCATTACACAGTACTTATACACAATAGAAGACAATACGCAGTGTTACCAAAAATAAAGGTGCTTTATTTTAGTGACACAAGTCCAAAAATATCTTAGAGACAATTCTCCTTCTGGAGGTAAGTATTAAACACAATATATACACTAGTAACCAAAATCAGTTAAGTAAATAGTCATAGAATAGTGCAAACTGTAGAAAATACAATAGATAGATTGCAACATAAACCACATACCAAAATAGTGCAATGCGAATGTCGAATTCCCCCCTAGGCAAGTGTAGTGTGTAGAGGGGTGCTGGGAGTACAGGAAAACACTAAAGGTAAGTAATGTACCCTACCCCAGAGCACAGGAAAGCAGGAGTAAAGTACAGCAAGTTTCCTTGGGACACACTACACGTCATGATAAAGGATTATGCAAGAACCAAGCAAGACTGCAAGCAACAACCAATGGATTCTTGGACCTGAAGACTTGTGGAGAGAAGAGACCAAGTTCAGAAGTCAAAGAAGGACAGGAGGCCCTGCCAACCTAGAAGAAGGTGCAAAAGTGAATTCTCTGGTCAGAAGAAAAGTACAGAAGTGCACCAAAGAAGATGGCTGCAGGTTCCTGCTTGGTGCAGGAGATGTCCCACATCGAGTTGTTGGATGCAGGCTATTTGCGTCACTGGATTCTGCCAACAAGCCTTGGTTCAAGCAAGTACGCAGTTTGCATCAAATACGAGCTGCCTGGACCCAGGAGGGACCTGAGGTCTCAACTCAGACTGAGGAGACAGAGGGGGCTCTCAGTACTTCAGAGAACCTTCAGAAGACCAGGTAGCACCCACGGGAGTCCCAGAACACGGGGACAAAGAAGATGCAAAGTATGGACATTGCAGCACTACACTGGAAGGTCCCACGCCGCCGGAGAACAACTCAGGCAGCTGTGGGTCACAGGATGGAGTGCTGGGGACCTGGGCTATACTGTGCACAATTAACTTTTGGAAGAAGTGCACAGAAGCCCAAGGAGATGCAGAAGATGCAGTGCACAGGGGTATTGTCACAGCATGGGGAGGCAGGCTCTTACCTCCACAATGTAGACAGCTGGACCTTTGGACAGTCTGAGTCACTTCGGTCTACCACCTGCATTCCAGACAGCATGCTCGTCATCAGGCGAGGTGTCCCAGAGTACCGGTTGTCATCGCAGAAGGGTGCCTGCAGAAGCAGGGAAGTGACTCCGTCACATCACAGGAAATTCCTTTGGTTCTTCTGGTGCAGGGTGAAGACAGGCAGTTTTCAGAGCATGCACACCTTCGAAACTGTTGCAAATGCTGGCTGGAGCTGAAGTTGCAGGTCACAGGAGTCGTCCTGGATACTTTGTTGCAGTTACAGAGGTTCATGGAGCAGTCTGCAGTTGATCCGAAGGTCAGAAGCTGAAGCAGAGGATGCAGAGGAGTCCCGGAGCAATCTTGCAAACTGAATCTGAGGAAGCACCCAGAGGAAAGACCTTAAATAGCCCTAAGAGTGGGATTGGCTACCTACCCAGGTATGCACCAATCAGGAGGGGTCTCTGACATCACCTACTGGTACTGGCAGCCCAGAGTTCCCCAGAGGGTCCCCATACCTTGGAATCCAAGATGGCTAACGCCAGGGACACTCTGGAGGAGCTCTGGGCACCACTCCTGGGGTGTTGATGGATCGGGGAGTTGTCACTCCCCTTTTCTTTGTACAGTTTCGTGCCAGAGCAGGGACTGGGGATCCCTGAACCGGTGTAGACTCGATTATGCAAGGAGGGCAGTGTTTGTGCTCTTCAAAGCATTTCCAGAGGCTCGGGGAGGCTACCCCTCCCATGTCTGTAACACCTATTTCCAATGAGAGAGGGTGTAACACCCCTCTCTTAGAGGCAATGCATTGTTCTGCCTTCCTAGGATTGAGCTGCTCAATCCCCAGGAGGGCAGTAACCTGTCTGTGAGGTGGCAGCAGCTGGGGCTGCAGTGGAAACCTCAGAGAGCTGGTTTGGCAGTACTGGGATTCCATGGTGGAGCCCCCAGGGTGCATGGGATTGCCCCCCCCAGTACCATATTTGGATTGGGGGGTCAATTCTATGATCTTACACACCTCACATGGCCATATTCGGAGTTACCTTTGTTAAGCTACATATATATGTTTTGACATATATGTAGTGCACGCTTATAATGATGTCTCCGCACTCACGAAGTCTGGGGAATTGGCCCTGGATAACGTGGGGGCACCTTTGCTAGTGCAATGTTGCCCACACACACAGTAACTTTGCACCTAGCCTTCAGTAAATGAAGGTTTGACATGTAGGTGACTTATAAGTTAATTAGGGCCAGATGTAGCAAGATATGCTTTTGCGATTTTGAAATTGCGAGTCAGTGCGACTCGCAATTTCCGAGTCGCAAAAGCATATGCAGAATGGTGTCTCAGACACCTTCTGCGAATCGCTATGGGGTCGCAAAGACCCACCTCATTAATATTAATGAGGTGGGTCGCATTTTGCGACCCCATAGCACAGGGATGGTGGCCTGCTGAAGACAGCAGACCTCCACGTCTGTGACTGCTTTTTCAATAAAGCAGTTTTTTTTTCATTTTGCAGCCCGTTTTCCTTAAAGGAAAACGAGTTGCAAAATGAAACAAATTACATCTGGCCCCTAGTGCAGTGTAAAATGGCTGTGAAATAGTGTGTGCAGTATTTCAATCAGGCTGCAGTGGCAGTCCTCATGAAAGGTTTGTATGAGCTCCTTATGGGTGGCAACAAAAAGCTGCAGCCCAAAACGGTCTCCTGGAACCCCAATGCCCTGGGTACCTAGGTACTGATAACGCGTCCCGCCTTAAATAATTAATTAGTCTGGGACTCATTTTAGGCCAATGAATCTTTTGACCCTGATTGAAGACACCTTAGGGCGAGACACTTAATCAACATAACAATCAATAGATCAATAACATCATCAATACTCACTATGATAAATCGACTCAATTTGTATAATGGCATTAGTAAGAATCAAATCACATCAAGACCTCTCAGTCATGAAAAACCACACAATACTTTGTAAGATTTATGATATTTATTCCCTATTGATTACACTCTACTAGCAAGTTTTTTGTCTCAAAACCAGAAAACACATCAACATTGTTATAATATGACAACTCGAATAAGATTTAATCAAAGCAAAAATTATAAATGGGGGACCAGTGTGCCAATCAGAAACGAAGCCCCACATGCTAATGCTGATTTGAGGTTAGTTAAGGAATTCACTAAACAGACGCAAATAGACAAATGACTGAATCTATGCTTGGTTGAGTAATGCACTAATGATACTCTGCTGAGAATAACCCATGTTGAAGTCGTGCTTTGTTTTAATGTTTATAATGGAAATGGCAGGGCTGACAGACCAGGGAACGAAAATCAATAAATAACTCTCCGAGATAGGTGTGATTGACAAATTGCAGAAAGAAGAAATGGTGAAGTAAAGGAAGAAAGAGAGGGATAGAACAAAGTATAGTAGAAGATAAAGAAAGAATGAAAGGGAGTCAGCACAATGAGGGAAATGAACAACAGCAAAGGTAAGAAAAAGAATGGTAGAGTAAAAGATTGATAGGGAGGGGAAGAACTAGTAGGATAAAGAAACAGAAAAGGCACAAGATGGAACAAAAAGGTGATATCAAGCAATTTAGAAAGGCAATCAAGAGTAAGAAACTAATAAGAGAGAGAATGGAATAAAACAGAAAACTGAAGAAATAGACCTCTCTTGATGTCTTAGTGGTAGGAAAAGATAAAATAGCTGTACCACATAATAGGTTGATGAATGCCTCATACTGGGACATTAATGGATGATGCAAGTCAAAGTGTGATGTTATGTTGGGCATTTGAGGCATTGTCTGGTATTTGGGATAGTATTTGGGCATGCTTGCACGTCAGGGGATGTAACTGAGCAGATGATAGTCAATCCTGGGTGCTTGAGATTTCATTTATGCATGCTAGTTTCTATTCAGACATTTAAGTTTCTACATAATCATCATCTAGAATTTTACATCTGGATGTGACTAGGTTGTTGATTTATCCCCAGCTTACCTTTGCCACTCCCTGTGTAATGTTAGGGTGACAACCTTAGTCACTCAATTTTCAGTTTCAATTTCATTTTGTGATATTAAATATTTAATTGATCTTGCATTTAATGCATTTTTTGTTATTAAAGTCACTACCTTTGATATCTTCACGGACAAGTGACGTATAGTGTCATCAGTGTCGAAGAGTGTGATTTCACATCCAGTAATGCTAACAGGATCACAGGGCATGTGATGTCACTTCCGCTACCCCTGGCATTTTGATGAATTGACATCCATGCTCCTGCCTCCTTTAAGTGCAGTCACTTTTTGCCCGGCATCTCACACCTGATTGAGTCAGTTTTTGCTGAGACGAGTAGTATGCTACTTTCGGGACACCAGATTTGTGTCCCCCTTATAATGGGGATTGCCCTTTTGCATTTAGCATATATACGAGTTCACGCCAACCTGAATGAAGTGTGATTCGCCTCATGCCTGCCACATTAGATTAATAATCGAGTACAACTGTCTGGTCTTTGTAAAGCCAGATATGTGGAGTCACGACTACTCCATCGTTAATTATACAGGCTAGTGGCAGTTATGTTCTAGGGCAATAGAATGTGTTGCGTAGCCAGCGCTTACTTGGTAATTTTAGATTATTAATGTTTACCCTTAGACATCCCCCAGCCATTTAGTGGCGACAAAGGATCCTGTTTTTACCTGTTTATAAACAGCAGTGCTGATTCATAACCTGAGAGAAGCAACTTTATCTTGTGTCACCTCTGTCCTGATGATGACCTCTAGTCATGAAGGTCAAAACGCTGTCGACATGTACTAGCTAAATTTGGAATTTTGATTTATGACATGATGTTGTATTACTGTTCCTGTACTCAAATAATTCATGTATAACAATTTTGTGAGTAATCTTCAAAACGCTGTGTCACCTTTTCCCACATGCTTCACTTGCGCCATTTAAATATTTTTTTCGCAAGTACAATGTGTTCACCTTGCACTTACGACACACTTTAAGAGCATGGTTAATGCTCCTTTATAACCCTTGAAGTATATGCCTTTGTTGACAATATATCTGCATCTAAACAAGAGGTTGGGACTAGGATGTTTTTCTTTTCTTGCAAAATTAATTTGTTCAGCAAATTATGGACCTTTAATGATACCCATTGTTAGAAATGGGGTTTCTGGTTGGCTAGGGTATGCACCTCAGCCAGGCAGAACTTACCCACTCTAGTCAGGGCAAGGGAGTTACACGTCCAAGATAACCCCTGCTCACCCCCATGGTAGCTTGGCACAAGCAGTCAGGCTTAACCCAGAGGCAATGTGTAAAGCGTTTGCACAACACACGTGACGCAATATCCCCACCACCAAGGAAACACAACACCAGATTATATGAAAATATACTGTATTGTACACAAGGCAATTATCAGTCCAAAAATCACATATCAGTACTATCCTGCTACCTTAGCAGTTGTCAGAACGTTACACATTAGTTACTCTGCAAACTAGCAGTAGTCACACATAACACACAGGTTACTCAGTATTCTGCAACATAAGCAGTAGTCAGGAAAACACGTTATAACATCACAGCACTTGTCATAAGAATATCATAAAATGCCCATAGTAGGAACATTAGAAAACATATGGCAAGTTAGAAAAACATATTAGCACGCATGTCCATAAAAGGAACATTTGCATACACATATGTAAAAACATCAAACGCAGGTAGGTAATTTATGAATCAAACAAAAGTCTGTAGAAAGAACTTTGGATTGCAACTATATTGGTCCTTTAAACAGTACCTGGTTGGATGAAGGCACCTCCAGTGCCTAGAAGGCGAACAATGGGGTCCCCCGGCACCCCTATGCGCAAAACGGAGGCCTCCCTTATACTCTGGGGTCAGAGGAGGGCGACATGCACCTTCTCTCTTTTATAGACAGGCCCCTCTGGGGACCGTGATCACTGGGGGCTGCCAGGGCCTCAACCGGCCCTCACGAGGGGGGCCAAAGCCAGCAAAAACAACTTAGGGCAAGAGGGGGGCACCACGCACCCCCTCTGGTTTAATGACAGGCCCCTCACGAGGGGGGCCAAAGCCAGCAAAAACAACTTAGGGCAGGAGGGGGGCACCACGCACCCCCTCTGGTTTAATGACAGGCCCCTCCCGGGACCCGCGATATCGGGGGCCCCCCGGGCCTCCACTAGCCCTTCCACCAAGGGGGGGGGGGGGCAAAATAATGCCCGTTTTACCTAACAGCAGAAAAGGAGCGTCCTGCTCCTAACGCAGAGGCCAGGGGATAGGGGGCACTCCCTGCGCCTTCCCCTGGTCCTGCCGTGAAGCCACAAGAAGATCGGACCCCTCCTGGGGCCCGAGCAGACACTCACCTGCACCCGATGCGGTGCGCAAGTGTTCTTCCAGCTTCCCGGGCCGCTGCGGTGATCTTATTTAAAGGTTGCACAGTGGAGCAAGGAGCCTACGAGCTCCCAAGGCTCCATAAGCGCTCTGCAATCAGCGCTATGGCAGCCGCAACCACGGAGAAGCACCCCTCGTGAAGAAATGGATGCAGGGGTCAGGGGCCACAGCACCCTGCCCCTGGGGAGCAGAATCTTAAGACAAGATCCACAGGTCGAGGGCACAGCTACAGGCCAGCACAAGGGAAAGGCAGCAAGTGGCAAGTCCTTCACAGGGACCAGGCAGGTCACAGGTCAACACAGCTGCAGCAGTCCATGGCGGTTCCTGGTGAGTCCTTTCAGCCTTTGGTGTCCAGTTCCAAGGTGATTCCAAGAGTCTCCAAATTGTGGGGAAAATCCCCCTGTACTTATAGTCAGTTTTTACAGTGTTTTACAACGTTAGGGAGAGGAGGTTCCAGACAGTTACAACTGGTTCTGGGAGTGTCCCCTCTCTCCTTTCAGCACAGGCTCCAAACATCAGTGGGGGGTTAACGACCCTATTGTGTGAGGCAAGGGCACAGCCTTTACAAATGTAGGTGTGCCCCGCCTCTCCCTTCTCTCAGCCCAGGAAGACTATTCAGTATGCAGATGCACCTCTGTGACACCTCCACCCTCCCTGGGTACAGGCTGTCTGAAAAGTATGCACAAAGCCCCAACTGTCACTCTGCCCAGACGTGGATTGGAGTCAAGCTGCAAAACACCGGAGTCATAAGCACATATAAATGCGCACTTTCTAGAAGTGGCATTTCTGTGATAGTAATAAAAAATACACCCACACCAGTAAGCAGCATTTATTATCACCATCACAACCATACCAAACACGCCTACGCTACCCCTCATAAATCAGACAATACCCCTTACACATAAGGCAGGGCATTTCTAATGCAATCCTATGAGAAGGCAGCACTCACAGCATTGAGATACCAAGTTAGGCTGTTTGTCACTACCAGGACAGGCAATGCAATATGGCACATGTCCTGCCTTTCTACATAAATGGCACCCTGCCCATTGGGCCAGCTAGGGCGTACCTTAGGGGTGACTTACATGTAGTAAAAGGGGAGTTCTGGGCCTGGCAAGTAAGTTTAGATGCCAGGTCCCTGTGGCAGAAAACTGCACACACAGGCCCTGCGCTAGCAGGCCTGAGACAGGTTTGAAAGTCTACTTCAGTGGGTGGCGCAAGCAGCGCTGCAGGCCCACTAGTAGTATTTAATTTACAGGCCCTGGGTATAGAGACACCACTGTACAAGAGACTTATAGGTAAATTAAATATGCCAATTAGGTATAAGCCAATCATACCAACTTGCAATTTAGCACTGGTCAGCAGTGATAAAGTGCTGAGAGTCCTAGAGCCAACAGCGAGAGGTCAGAAAAACCAGGAGGAAGGAGGCAAAAAGACTAGGGATGACCCTGCGTAAGGCAAAAAGTCTAACACCCATTGAGACAGTGCTGCATAATATCATTCTACCCAGGTCTGAACTAGGTCTACGGGCTTCTCCTGTGGTTCGTAATACTTTTAGAAAGTTGGCATTTTCCTGCCCTAGCCATTTAGTGCTTACTGCCTGTCTCATTACCGGGTGTACTTGGCAGTTTGTCTTTATGTATTCCTCCTAGGCAGCCACATAAAATAGAGATCTTAGGTGTGCCTGGATAGGCCATCACTGGCAGGATAGGAGGGCAGGGCTCGACACAGTCTCACTTACACCTGATTAGGCTGTGTCCTGCCTTCACACAAAGGATTGCATACCCCACATTACAAGTGTGACAGTCCGCAGGCCGCCACACTCGTGGTGACTGTTGGACCACCGTACTCCAGGTGGTCCGACTGCCACATTACAACCCTGGCAGGACCACCGTCACTGCCAGGAACATTGTTCCCAATGGGCTGATGGCAGTCTGAGTTGTTCTCAGCCATGGCGGGACTGAACTAAGCACCGCCGTGCTGATTACAACTTAGCTTTCCACCAGCCATTCCATGGCAGTGACCCTACCATGGGAAGGCTGGCAGAAAGCCAGTGCCAGGGGCCACAGGAGGGCATGTTCACTGCTGATGCCCATGGTATGGGCAGTGCAGGAGCAACCACCCCCAGTAACATCAAAATGTGCACCGTCAGCTTTGCCGACAGTGCGCATTCCGATGGTGCTCATGTGCTATGGTATTGGTCTTGACTCCCTTACTGGATTCAAGACCAATACCATAACACCGTTCCCGCCGGTCAGTCTAGCGGGTACAGCATAATAGAGGGACATATTTATGAGCCCCTTGCGACACTGGGGTGTCACTTTATGTGAGGCTGCAGTGGCGCTAACCTTTGCTCCATATTTACAAGGAAGTGTAATGCCACTTTTTGTGCCGTTACGCCTCCTTATAAATATGCCCCCCTCTGAAGCAGTTATCTACATCAGAGGGGCGTGCAATGGGTGTTGCTTTGGGCAAGCCACAGCAATACCCACTGCATTTTGACACTGCCTCAGATTTACAAGATTTTGTAAACCTGAGGCTATGCCAAAATCTAATGCCACCCCTAGTCCTTGTTTTTTGCTTTTTCTATGCCTGCTGCATTCTGCAGCACACATAGAAAGAACAAAATTCCAGAAATTATTCTTTATGTGCCAGAAGGTGTCCCTTCCTGCACATAAACAATCATTTGAAAATAACGCTTTGGCACTACTGTGTGTGCTGCATTCTGCCAAAGCGCCATTAGTGATTGTTTATGTGCGGGAAGGGACACCTTCACGCACATAAACAATCACACCCCTCAACGCAGATATTGTTGCACAATGGTACAAGGATGCCTGCGTTGGTGCTGGCAGCTAAATTTAGCACCAGCACAGAGGACAACACAGGGGTGCACCATATTCTCTTAAATAGGGCGCATCCTTGCATTGTGAAAATTATGGAGCGCGGTGCTGCCAATTTTGTGGCAGCGTCACATTCTGTCATTTTCCCATAAATATGGGCCTAACTTTATTAAAACTTTAAAAAATCATAACTCAAAAAGTAGTTAACGTATTCTAAAGATCTTGGTCTTAAAATGTGTATAAAAGTCTGAAGTATTTTTTTTAAATCTGGTCTTGAGTTATTCATTGAGTGTATGTGCTGCGTGTTTGCATTTGTGAGTAGAGCAAATACTAGATTAGCCTAACTGTTTGACCACCTACTTAAAAAATTGGAGCATTAGGTGGTCTAATTTTTACCTCTGGACATGAATGTGTGGTTGCCCGGACCCTCAGCATAGTGTGCTCGATTCTGTATACTACATAGAGGACCAGCATTCTACAGAGTGACGTGGCAAGGAAAATAACAATGGATTAAACCCAGATCTGTGACAGGGGGTGAGTGTTTGAAAAGTTTCAACACTCCGTCCATCATTTTATTTTGTGATATTGCCTTGTGCAGCCTAAGTGCCTAGGGTATGCCCAGACATGGGTCCCTTGCTTGCTGTGCCACTGGTTTCAAGCTAGCCTGGGTGATGAAGGGTGATACCCTGAAACCGGTCCCAGGATGCTTGAATCCTTTCCAGGGAGGACCTGGCTTGGCAGTTCAGGCTGGACTGCTCCCATTGGGAGCAGGGTTAATACTAATTTGCATATAGCTGGGTCTGAACTGGGGTGGCATGGTAAACAAAATAACAATGGATTTAACCCAGACCGTGACTGGGAGTGAGTGTCTGAAAAGTTTCAATACCGAGTCTATTATTTTATTTTGTGATATTGCCTTTTGCACCCTAAGTGGCTAGGGTATTCCCAGATGTAGGTCCCTTGCTTGCTGCATCACTGGATTCAAGCTAGCCTGGCTATTGAATGGTGATACCTTGAAACCAGTCGCAGGATGGTTGAACTCTGTCCAAGGAGGACCTGCTTGGCAGTTCAGGCTGGAGTATTCCCAGTGGGAGCAGCATCATGACTGATTTGCATATAGCTGGGTCTGAACTGGGGTGATGTGGCAAGCAAAATTACGATGGATTAAACCCAGATCTGTGACTGAGGGTGTGTGTTTGAAAAGTTTCAATACTCCGTTCATCATTTTATTTTGTGATATTGCCTTAATTCTGGAGCCAGGGCAGGGAAGGCAGGAAGCCTGTGCACTTCAAAGGGAATCCTCAAGAAGCTACTCCTACTACAAAAGAGGCACTAGATATAATTATTGGACCTCAGACACCAACTCTTCACTACACCACCAGACCTGTAGAAGACTTTACCAAGAAGATGGACTGCTGTGTTTCTGAAAGGACTGCATTCTGCTAAGCTGCTGCCTTGAGAGACTGATGCCTCGTATGCTGACCTGCTGCCTGCTGCTCTCTTGCCTGGGTGAGAAAGACTGGAAGTGCAACTTGTACCAAGGACCACCAGAGTGACTCTTGTAACCAGCACATGGACTCTATAACTGTGAGCTCTACCCTTCCAAGTGGTGCCACCCAAATCCTGGACCCTTGGAAGTGGGACTGAAGATGCTCTGCCAGCCCATCTGTTGATCCAGCAGGACCAACACATCTCCTCTGTTGCACAGTGCCAACCCCTAGCATAATCAACGTACTACCTATGCTCTGAGCATTCTTCCAGTGCACAGACTCTACATTGACCTCGGAGCCCATAGCTTCAACAGGCCCTTGCATTGCAAACCTCTTGGCAATGGCAGCCTCGACAACGATGCAGAATCCAAGATTGCATATCAACTAGCGAACATGACAGCCTTGGAGAAGGCACAAAATGCATGTTGTGCTAAAGGCTGATAAAAATGTGCAGTACGTACTCTGTCTTCCAAGAAGGAGGCAGCTGATTAAAATGTAAAAAGCAGGCTCTGCTGAATAAATGAAAATGAATAAGATATATATGTGTGTTTAAAGGTGGAAGCCATGAAACTAACTAAAACCTGGGTGTCCAACCCGGTAATAAAGGGCCACTGGTTCTACTGATTGGAGTTTTCTAATTTTGGTCATGTTTTTTTTAGGAGAGAAAGCTCTACTTTTCTAATTTTGTGCAGGATTCTTCTTGTGTGGTTTCTTCACGTTATTTCTGTTTGAAGTGTTGCACAAATAATTTACACATTGCCTCTGAGTTAAGCCTGACTGTTCTGTGACAAGTTACCCAAGAGTTGAGCGCAGGATAACATAGTGTGGCTTATGACTTCACCCTGAAAAGGACTGTGGTTGCCAATTGAGTAGGATTTCACCTGATCCAGCAGTAACCCAATTTCTTACAATACATACAACTAAAGCTACCTTCAGGTAAACACACATCTTAATTTCTTCCTCCACTGTGTATGATTAAGAAAGTAGAGGAATAATTTGTCCCTGTTATGAGGTTGAAATGTTTCTAACTGAAGGAGTGCCCTAAGGTGGGAGAACATACTTTCATCAAGACAATGGTCATCTCTGTGATAACACATCATGGTAATTGATTCCTAGTGAGATATATCTTTTAGTAAATAGGAAAACAATACACTAGAACACATTTATCCAAGGATAGGTCGAGCATCCACCATTCTAAAAAATGCAGAATCTGTTGATCATAAATGTAGGCAACCTTTTAGAGTTTGTACAGTATGTGATTCTCCTTCTTTGATACTGTCTTTATATAACAGTCCATTGTAATGTCAAAATGATATAGAGTACAAAGTCCCTGACAGAAAATGTGTGTAAATGTAGATGGGAACATCAGGCAAATGTATGGAGTGAGTTTTAATTTTTTTGTGATTAAAACCATGGATCCATTAAGTACATTAAACAGATATTACACCATCCTCTCAGTGCATCCACTACCTCTCTTGATAGACCGCTCTTCAGTTTCCCCCTTTTCTTCTCAAACCCTACTAGAAATGAACCCCATTCCTGTTTGCCAACACATTATGTGTAGGTCTAACCAGAATGACTCCAATGTTATGAAAATTCTCAGATATTTGCACTTCTCTTGAGCCAATTCCTTGTCAAAATGATGGCCCTGAATATCAACTACAAACATATTGACCAATAATAGTATTAAAGTCAAAATATAGACAACCATATTATTAAAAAAACTATTCTGTATCCTCCTACATTAGGAAATATATTTTGCAAAAAATAGATTCCACAAATTTAAACTTTTAAAATCATCATCAATATTAATTAAAATATTCAAAGCTGCAATGCTTTTTGAAAATATATTTTATATAATTAAATTAATGTATCTTGTAACTAATCTTTAAAATAATACATGTAATTTAAGTGATAATTAATGAAAACCTGATATAGTGTCTACATAAAAAATATTTTTGTTACAAAAATACAACAATTGGAAAAATTGAATAATTTTCATAAACATAGCTTTATGTGAAATGAAATTAAAATTCTCAAATAAGTATATTTTTACAATTTTGAAAAATGTAAAATACATTAATTTAAATCACCAAAAAAACGAATACAATGTTTTGATACATTTATATATTTCTATAATTTAATAAATATTTAGGGGTGGTTTAGAGTTACTATTCCCACTCTAAAGTTAGCAAAATTGAAAAAACTTGAAAAATGTAAACAAATTCATATAACAATACAAAAAAAGTAATATCTGTTAAAGTCAGAAAATAGTAAAATTGTGGTATTTAAAAAGCATATTATACATCAACTATATTAAAAACATAATTTTAAAACAATCCCCACACAAAAGCGCTAAAAAAGCTCAACATTCCTGAAAACAATTAACACTAAATCTTAAAATGTAATATTTTTAAATTTAATTAAACCATAAAAATGGTAAATTATTTTCATAAACACAAAAATAATTAAAAACTTTAATTTAGAACACTACCTTCCTGCCCCATAAGACCCAAAAACCTGAAAACCATTCCAGTTGCAAAATTGATTTAAAAAAGGAAAAAATAAACTGAAAAAAATAAGATAACACTTGAATTAAACACAAAACACAAACAATTAAAGAATATTTTCAAAAAACTGTTGAAAAACATTAAACGTTACCAGAAAATGCAAAATCAATATTAAAAAACACAATATTAAAGTAATAGACATGTATTTTTTTTAGCCTTATTATTCTCTAGTGAAGTTACCAATTGTCCTTCATTCCTTAGAGTCCCTTGTACCTGCAACATGTTTAGTTCAGGTATACCGATGTGTTGATTACCTTGGATTCATATCTATTTTCCAAACAGTTAGGATTCCGAGGCATCACTGAACTGTTGTGAGACTGGGTCCTTTCTCCCTTAGTCCTGAGATCAATAAGCTAATTATCCATGATGGTAGCAGGATAGATGGATCAAGGATCTAGTAGGCAATATTTAAGCATCATTGTAGAAGATCATTACAGGCAATGAAGAGGAGGTGTGATCCAGGTTGCCACCATAGTTTGCAGGTGCCAGTTGTATCCTGGTGTACTTCTTCACATTACTTTTCTTGACCTGCCATAGTGTCTAATCACCCTAATGGCATTCAGCATGTCAGTGATAAACTTCAACATTCCTTCCTGCCTGCTGTATCAATGGTGTGTGGAAGCAGGGTCAAAAGGTCCCCATGGTGTACTACCGTGTAGAAAATCACACTTTCTGCTTCCTCTTCAGTAAAGTTTATTCTCCTCTTTGTTGACATAACCTACAACATCTATTGGTGCCATACAAGCACATTGATGCTAGAGAGGAAGTGATCAAGGCTTTTTAAGCTATTTATGTATCTGGGTATCTGATTACTTTCTAGTGTGTCTGTTTGTGCTCTGATGTAAACAATTTGTCATCGTTCATAATGTTACATGACATACATTTACAGAGTATTTTTGTTGGAAAATATCCCTTTCTGCAGGGTCACCCCAAACTTTTTGACTTCCTCCTCCTATTTTTCTCTGACCTTGTTTTGTCAGCTTTAGGGCTCAGTGCATTTTACCACTGCTAACCACTGCTAAAGTGCTTGCGCTCTCTCCTCAGAATGGGGTAACATTGGCTTATTCACAACTATCATATTTAATTTACCTGTAAGTCACTAGTATAGTGTACTACATGTGCCTAGGGTTTGCCAATTAAATGCTACTAGCGGGACTGCAGCACGGATTGTGCCATCCTCTTAATTGGCCCTTTAAACATGTCTCAGACCTGCCACTGCAGAGCACGTATGTGAGGCTCTAGTACTGTGCCTTAAACTTAAGCCTTAACTTAACTTATGCCTTAAACTCCCCCTTCATTACACATAAGACACCCATTGGGCAGAGTGCTCTGTAAGTAAAAGGCAGGACATATACTTTTTAGTTTTACATGTGTGGGTATTTGAAAAATTTCTCAAATTCATTTTTCACTACTGTGAGTCCTACACCTCTCATAGGATAACATTGGGATATGTTAATACACTTATTAAGTGTAATTCCTGATTGAAAGGAGATAGAGCTCTCATGTTTATCACTTATAGATCTAATGATACATCTTCTTTAATGGGAAAGTCTATGTTATCATTACAATTTTAAAAATGCCACTTTTAGAAAGTGTGCCAGCTGACACTCTCCAATACGCATCTCAGGTGGGTAACAGCTGCGCCTTGTACATTTCCTCTAGACAGCCACACACAATGGTGGATTATGTGTAATTTGGTAGGCCTTAATGGGCCATTAACTGACTTAATGGAGGACCAAGCTTAGCACTGCCTCACTTACATGCGAATAGGCTTGTTTTGTCCACACATAATAGGGCTTCACAACCCTGAATTGTCACTCCAGCCAGCTTGGATGGAGCCAGGACAGAGGAGGCAGGACATCTGTGAACTTCAAAGGTAAGTCTTTAGAAGCTTCTCCCACCTTCCAGAACCAGAACCAGGGCTCCAAAGTATAAATAATGTACCTTAGACAGCACCACTTCAGCACACTTATGGGCCTGTGGAAACTCTGCCAGGAAGAAGGACTGCTGTCCTGATGAAAACATTGCCACTCTGCTGGACTGCTACTTTGCTGGTCTTCTGATTTACTGTGCTGACCTGTGCCTGCTTCTCTCTTGTCTGGGAGTGAAAAGGACTGGGCCTGCATCTGTACAACCCAGAACCTAGAGTGACTCCAAAGGTCAGCTGACTGGCCTCCTGTTTTCTGAAGCCTCAGTGGCACAAAAGACTTGCAACCAACCTGCTCCTGCACCTGGACTCTGACATCTGTGAATCTGCCCTGCCAAGTGGAACCACCCTAGTCCGGGACTCATGGAAGTCGGCCTAAGGTGCTCTGCCCTCTGTGGTTCTCACCTTGACCACTGTGAAGCCCAGCAATGCAACGCCGCACAGACCAGGCACCAGGATTTTATGGTACCGAGTTCAGTGGACCTAAGATGGTCCCTGTATGTGGCCCGTGCTCTATCCCAGTTGGCCTGAACTCTTGACTTTGTCCTGGTCTGGTGCGACTGGATAATTACAGTAGGAGCTTTGCATTTTTATGCTTTCTTTTATTCCTAAATCTTTAAAAATGCATAATCTACTTATTGGATTTGTGTTGTTTTGGTACTGTTTTACTCAGATAAAGATTATCTATTGTCCTAAAATGATATTGAGTCTTTTTGTGGTGTTTTCATTCTGTTACTGTAGTGTAAGTGTTGCACAAATACTTTACACATTGCCTCTTATGTTAAGCCTGACTGCTTTGTGCCAAGCTACCACAGGGTAAGGAGAGGTTAAATTAGAGAGTGTAACTGACTTACCCTGAATAGGATTGTGTTCCCTGCTTGTACAGGGGTGCATACTTCTGCCAACCAGAGACCCAATTTGTAACAATTATGCTGCATTTATATAGACCCCCCCCCATAATATTGTGCACAGCCTTATATTTTGTGATTGCAACACGTGTATATGTTTTGATGCAAAAGCCTTTACAGCATAACATTGGATTTGCAAACCTAGGCATCTGGCAATCCATCTATCAATATTTAATTTTAGAGTGGGCCTTTGTATGACTCACTGTGCACATTATTGAACATAACATTTGTAATTATGGGTAATTTTGAGACTTATGTGTATTCAAGGACGTTAACCCCTTCGCTTCCGGGCCTTTTCCTCCTCCTGTGCCGAGCCTTTTTTTGGCTAATTGGAGCAGTTCGCGCTTAGACCCTCATAACTTTTTTGTTCACATAAGCTACCCATGCCAAATTTGCGTCCTTTTTTTCCAACATCCTAGGGATTCTAGAGGTACCCGACTTTGTGGGTTCCCCAGAAGTAGGCCAGGAAATTAGGCAAAATACAGTGAACATTTCGGTTTTCTTTTTAAAATGGGAAAAAGGGGCTGCAGAAGAAGGCTTGTGTTTTTTTCCCTGAAAATGGCATCAACAAAGGGTTTGCGGTGCTAAAATCACCAGATTTCCAGCTTTCAGGAACACGCAGACTTGAATCAGAAAATCCAATTTTGCAACCCAATTTTGGCATTTTACTGGGACATGTCCCATTTTTACGATTTTTTTGTGCTTTCAGCATCCTTCCAGTCAGTGACAGAAATGGGTGTGAAACCAATGCTGGATCCCAGAAACCGAAACATGATGGAAAAGTAGACAAAATTCTGAATTCAGCAAGGGGTATTTTTTGTGGATCCTACAAGGGTTTCCTACAGAAAATAACAACTGAAAAAAAAAATATTGAAATTGAGGTGAAAAAAACTGCAATTTTTCTCTACATTTTACTCTGTAACTTTTTCCTGCATGTCAGATTTTTTAAAGCAATAAGCCGTTACGTCTGCTGGACTCTTCTGGTTGTGGGGATAGATAGGACTTGTAGGTTCATCAAGAACTCTAGGTACCCAGAGCCAATAAATGAGCTACATCCAGCAGTGGGTTTTCATTCTATACCGGGTGTTAGAAATTGGGTTTTTGGTTGGCAGTCAGGTTGCCCTCTGTCCAAGCAAGAACCCTCACTCTAGTCAGGGTAAGTCACACACAATCCAAAATCAGCCTGTGCTCACCCTCCGGTAGCTTGGCACGAGCAGTCAGGCTTAACTTAGAAGGCAATGTGTAAAGCATTTGTGCAATAAATCATACAACACCATAGCATAACACCACAAAAATACACCACACAGTGTTTAGAAAAATATATAATATTTATCTGGGTATCTTCAGGTCAAAACGATCAAAGTTGCATAACGAATTTGTAAAGATATCACTGAAAAGTGATATAAAGTGTCTTAAGTCTTTAGAAAGTAAACAAAGGCTCTTTCAAACACAAAGTACCTGGTTTCTGGTGGAAAATCTCCTCAGAGGGCCACAGGAGAAGAGGTACGTGGAAAACTGGTGTGTGCGTCGATTTCTCCTCAGCACACACGGACTTGCGTCGTTATTTTCCACGCAGGGAGTCGTGTGTCGTTTTCCGGCGCGCGGACAGTCTCTTACTGTGGTTTGCGGGGAGTACCAGATATCCCGGGTCTATGCTTGTTTTCCGGCTGCGCGTCGTTCTGCGGGGCTGCACGTCGAAGTTTCGATCTCACGGCAGGCGTCGCGTCGATTTCTCCTGCGGAGTCGGGCGGCGTTGTCCTTGCGAGGCCGTGCGTCAAAGTTTTGATCTCACGGCAGGCGTCGCGTCGATTAGCGTCGGTGTGCGGCGTTTTTCTTGCCGCGGAACAAGCTGTGCGTCGAAAAGTTTGGCGCACGGAGCGTCCAAGAGGAAGAGAGAAGTATTTTTGGTCCTGAGACTTCAGGGAACAGGAGGCAAGCTCTATCCAAGCCCTTGGAGAGCACTTTTACAGCCAGACAAGAGTTCAGCAAGGCAGCAGGCCAACAGCAAGGCAGCAGTCCTTTGTAGAAAAGCAGACAGGTGAGTCCTTTGAGCAGCCAGGCAGTTCAGCAAGGCAGCAGGCCAACAGCAAGGCAGCAGTCCTTTGTAGAAAAGCAGACAGGTGAGTCCTTTGAGCAGCCACGCAGTTCTTCTTGGCAGGATGTAGTTTCTGGTTCAGGTTTCTTCTCCAGCAAGTGTCTAGTGAGGTAGGGCAGAGGCCCTGTTTTATACTAAGTTGTGCCTTTGAAGTGGGGGTGACTTCAAAGAGTGTCTAAGAAATGCACCAAGCCCCCTTTCAGTTCAATCCTGTCTGCCAGAGTCCCAGTAGGGGGTGTGGCAGTCCTTTGTGTGAGGGCAGGCCCTCCACCCTCCCAGCCCAGGAAGACCCATTCAAAATGCAGATGTATGCAAGTGAGGCTGAGTACCCTGTGTTTGGGGTGTGTCTGAGTGAATGCACAAGGAGCTGTCAACTAAACCTAGCCAGACGTGGATTGAAGGGCACAACAAGGTTTTAGTGCAAAGAAATGCTCACTTTCTAAAAGTGGCATTTCTAGAATAGTAATATTAAATCCGACTTCACCAGTCAGCAGGATTTTATATTACCATTCTGGCCATACTAAATATGACCTTCCTGCTCCTTTCAGATCAGCAGCTGCCACTTCAACAATGTATGAGAGCAGCCCCAATGTTAGCCTATGAAGGGAGCAGGCCTCACAGTAGTGTAAAAACGAATTTAGGAGTTTTACACTACCAGGACATATAACCACACAAGTACATGTCCTGCCTTTTACCCACACAGCACCCTGCTCTAGGGGTTACCTAGGGCGCACATTAGGGGTGACTTATGTATAGAAAAAGGGGAGTTCTAGGCTTGGCAAGTACCTTTAAATGCCAAGTCGAAGTGGCAGTGAAACTGCACACACAGGCCTTGCAATGGCAGGCCTGAGACAAGGTTAAGGGGCTACTGAGGTGGGTGGCACAACCAGTGCTGCAGGCCCACTAGTAGCATTTAATCTACCTGCCCTAGGCACATGTAGTGCACTCTACCAGGGACTTACAAGTAAATTAAATAGTCAATCATGGATAAACCAATCAGTAGTACAATTTACACAGAGAGCATATGCACTTTAGCACTGGTTAGCAGTGGTAAAGTGCCCAGAGGTCAAAAGCCAACAACAACAGGTCAGAAAAAAATAGGAGGGAGGAGGCAAAAGGTTTGGGGATGTCCCTGTCAAAAAGCCAGGTCCAATATGACCCCCTACCAGCCTAAAGCCAGGGGAGAACAATCACTATCCTGATGTACTTCCCTGTTTGAGGCGACATAACAAGGACCCAGGCCCACAACAGCAGGGGCATGCTCCAGTTCTTCGCCTTCCTGACTCCAATTGGATCCCTCTGTCCATACTCTCAGGGCCCACTAAGCCAACCCATGGGGAACCTTTCTCCTTACCTGCGGATCCCATCTGTGCAGCACCTAACCTTACTTTGCTCACAGATGTATCCCAGGAGCAGGATAGTACCACCATGACCAACACAGTGGTGTTGCCCACTCTACCCCCGGGGTGTGACACTTGTCCCCTCCCCAGGGATAACTCTGTCCACCCGGACAGCAAGCCACAGTAATTACTGACAGCTGCCAGGGATGAGAGCCAGGCCCCAGGCCTCTCAAAGCACTCCAACCACTGTGGCTGTGGAGAGTGGGGGGCGGTAGCCCCAGGTGCTGGGCACCCTTTAACCACTCTCCCTTCCACCAGGTCAGGGATGACAGCCTGAACCTGGTCCTCCCCTCTGGGGCTCTGTACCCTCCCTCCTGGAGCGGTACCCACAGAGTCCAACATGGTCAGGGTGCTTACAGAAGTCGCCCTGTACCATTCCTCCACCAGTGCAGGGCTGTTAACCTGCAACTGGCCCTCCAACCTGGGGTCTGTACCTTCAGGTTGGACTAGGGCCTGGGGTGAGGCTTCCCTCCCCCTGCCCTCCCTTCTGGGGTCAAGCACCCTCCAACTAGGAGTGGCCTCCTCAGAAGACAACATGGTAGGGGCACTGTTATCAGTAGCCCCTCCCTCCAGGTCCGGGGGGACACCCTGAACCTGGTCTTCCAGCCCAGCGTCTGTACCCTCAGACTGGATCACTGCCTGGCAAACCAGGACTTTCTGGGAGGCACACCTACCCCCCACCAGGTCAGAGTTTAACCTCTGCACCTGACCATTCAATTCAGAGTCACCACCCTGCGGTTGAACAATTGCCTGGCACGCCAGGACTTTCTGGGGGGCACACCTACCCCTCACCAGGTCAGAGTTTAACATCTGAGCCTGGTTCCCCAACCCAGGGTCACCACCCTGAGGTTGGGCAATTGCCTGGCACGCCAGGACTTTCTGGGGGGCACACCTACCCCCCACCAGGTCAGAGTTTAACCTCTGAACCTGGTCATCCAACCCAGAGTCAACACCCTGAGGTTGGACAATGGCCTGGCACAGCAGGACTTTCTGGGGGGCACACCTACCCCCCACCAGGTCAGAGTTTAACCTCTGAACCTGGTCATCCAACCCAGAGTCAACACCCTGAGGTTGGACAATGGCCTGGCACAGCAGGACTTCTTGGGAGGCACACCTACCTCCCACCAGGTCAGAGTTTAACCTCTGAACCTTGGTATCCAACCCAGAGTCACCACCCTGAGGTTGGGCAACTGCCTGGCACACCAGGACTTTCTGGGAGGCACGCCTACCTCCCACCAGGTCAGAGGTTAACCTCTGAACCTGGTTATCCAACCCAGAGTCAGCACTCTGAGGTTGGACAACTGCCTGGTACACCAGGACTTTCTGGGGGGCACACCTACCCCCCAACAGGTCAGAGTTTATCCCCTGAACCTGGTTAGCCAACCCAGAGTCACCACCCTGAGGTTGAACCATTGCCTGGCAGGCCAGGACTTCCAGGGAGGCACACCTACCCCCCACCAGGTCAGAGTTTAACCTCTGAGCCTGGTTCCCCAACCCAGGGTCACCACCCTGAGGTTGGGCAATTGCCTGGCACGCCAGGACTTTCTGGGGGGCACACCTACCCCCCACCAGGTCAGAGTTTAACCTCTGAACCTGGTCATCCAACCCAGAGTCAACACCCTGAGGTTGGACAATGGCCTGGCACAGCAGGACTTCTTGGGAGGCACACCTACATCCCACCAGGTCAGAGTTTAACCTCTGAACCTTGGTATCCAACCCAGAGTCACCACCCTGAGGTTGGGCAACTGCCTGGCACACC
This sequence comes from Pleurodeles waltl, assembly GCF_031143425.1. Taxonomy (NCBI): domain Eukaryota; kingdom Metazoa; phylum Chordata; class Amphibia; order Caudata; family Salamandridae; genus Pleurodeles; species Pleurodeles waltl. The sequence goes on from NC_090439.1 coordinate 254,133,162, forward strand.
AGGACTTTCTGGGAGGCACGCCTACCTCCCACCAGGTCAGAGGTTAACCTCTGAACCTGGTTCTCCAACCCAGGGTCACCACCCTGAGGTTGAACAATTGCCTGGCACGCCAGGACTTTCTGGGGGGCACACCTATCCCCCACCAGGTCAGAGTTTAACCTCTGAACCTGGTTATCCAAACCAGAGTCAGCACTCTGAGGTTGGACAACTGCCTGGTACACCAGAACTTTCTGGGGGGCACACCTACCCCCCAACAGGTCAGAGTTGATCCCCTGAACCTGGTTAGCCAACCCAGAGTCACCACCCTGAGGTTGAACCATTGCCTGGCAGGCCAGGACTTCCAGGGAGGCACACCTACCTCCCACCAGGTCAGTGTTTAACCTCTGAGCCTGGTTCCCCAACCCAGGGTCACCACCCTGAGGTTGGGCAATTGCCTGGCACGCCAGGACTTTCTGGGGGGCACACCTACCCCCCACCAGGTCAGAGTTTAACCTCTGAACCTGGTCATCCAACCCAGAGTCAACACCCTGAGGTTGGACAATTGCCTGGCACAGCAGGACTTCTTGGGAGGCACATCTACCTCCCACCAGGTCAGAGTTTAACCTCTGAACCTGGGTATCCAACCCAGAGTCACCACCCTGAGGTTGAATCTTTGCCTGACATGCCAGGACCTCCTGGGGGGCACTCTCACCCCCCACAAGGGACACACCGTCCCCAAGGGGCACACAAGAGTCTGGTTGGCGCAGGTCTCCCGACCTCTGCCCATCCGGCAGAGTCTGGGTTTCCCCCAAACCAGAAACGGTTTCACCTGGGTCATTCCTGGGGGGCTCTGCTCTCAGAGCTGTCCCCTGACTCTCAAGGTCCTCCACTGGGGTCTGCAACCCCCTCTCAACCCTATGTCTGGACTTCTGCACCCCCTCACTAGGAGGGGTACTGCCAGACACCAGAACTGTTGGGATGCTGGCTACAGTCACCCCCCCAAGTTCTTCTGACACTGCGGGGCTTCCCTCAAAAGGTGGCCCTACGGTACAGGCTAGGCTTCCCTCCTGGTGTTCCCTCATGGAACCCTCTAGGACCTGGGACCTACCTGGGACACTACAATCCTTTCCCACCTCACTCGGTTGGGAACCACCTATACCACTCCCTTCAGGAGCACCCCCAAATGCCTCTTCAGACTCTCTGGTACTCACCCAGAAGTCTGCCTCCATTGTAAGTTCCCTGTGGTCAGAGAACTCACACTCCACCTGGTGTTGGCGTAGCTCTGGAAAATAAGGACCAGACATATGCTCTCAAGCAATTACATCATTCTGCCCTTCACATGTATTAACCACATTACCCTTCACCCAACCACCCAGTAACTCAACCTTGGAAACGCACTCTACCTCACCCTCCTGAGACTGGTGAGACAGTATCTGTCTGTCCCTGACACTCAACCCATACTCTTCTGGGATGTCTCTACACTCTATATCCAGGACGTCCACCAGGAGGGAACCCTTTTCTCTGTCACTCTCTGCTAGAGTCAGTAAAGTGTCCCTCCCCCCAGTAGGAATATGACTCCCTGTGCCAGTTCCCCAATCCTTCTCAGGTACCCTGTGCATAACGGGAACTACCTCATACCCTTGAACCGCCTGGGGTGTGTCAACTCCCTTCTTCAAGTTGGGCACCACATCTCTGGGCTTGTGCCCTTCTTCAGCAGTACTAGATGCAAGATTTTTGCTGCCACCATCTGAACTGGACTCAGCCCTTCTGGCCTCCAGTTTCAGCTCTTTACAGCTCAGCTCTTGAGCTGCAATCTTTTCTTCTTCCAGGGCTAAGAGTCTTTTTGCCTCAACCTCTGCAAGATACTCCTCTAATTGTTGCTCCTGTCGCCTTTGACTTCGGAGCCATGCATCTATCTCTGGGTCTCTTTCCTCATCTGAGTAGTCTTCCTCCTCATGTGAGCAGTCTTCCTCCTCATGTGCGTAGTCCTCCTCCTCATCTGAGGGGTACTTAGTCATTTGGTTTCTTGCTGCCTCTCTCTCTGCCCATCTTTCCTCCCCCCAGACTATGTAGTTATGTAGCATCTCCGCCTTAGTAGATCTCCTTGCTACAGGAAGGCCCCATTTTCTGCAAAGCTTCCTTAGGTCAGCCTTAGTGAGGTGGTCAGTACGAACAAAGAATGAGTAGGTACACAATCCCATTCTGATAAGATCTTACCAGCAAAAACCAAAATCCAAAGTCCAAGATATCAATAGTATATCCAGGAGGACATCAGAGAATCAAAAGCCAAAAAAGATGAAAAAATCAAGTTGACCTTCAACTGTGGGTAGGTAGTGAAATACTTAACTACTGTATGTCACTGCACAAACACAAGTCCTATCCTCACCGCTGATCACCAATGTTAGAAATTGGGTTTTTGGTTGGCAGTCAGGTTGCCCTCTGTCCAAGCAAGAACCCTCACTCTAGTCAGGGTAAGTCACACACAATCCAAAATCAGCCTGTGCTCACCCTCCGGTAGCTTGGCACGAGCAGTCAGGCTTAACTTAGAAGGCAATGTGTAAAGCATTTGTGCAATAAATCATACAACACCATAGCATAACACCACAAAAATACACCACACAGTGTTTAGAAAAATATATAATATTTATCTGGGTATCTTCAGGTCAAAACGATCAAAGTTGCAATACGAATTTGTAAAGATATCACTGAAAAGTGATATAAAGTGTCTTAAGTCTTTAGAGAGTAAACAAAGGCTCTTTCAAACACAAAGTACCTGGTTTCTGGTGGAAAATCTCCTCAGAGGGCCACAGGAGAAGAGGTACGTGGAAAACTGGTGTGTGCGTTGATTTCTCCTCAGCACACACGGACTTGCGTCGTTATTTTCCACGCGGGGAGTCGTGCGTCGTTTTCCGGCGGGCGGACAGTCTCTTACTGTGGTTTGCGGGGAGTACCAGATGTCCCGGGTCTGTGCGTGGATTTTCCTGCTTGTTTTCCCGCTGCGCGTCGCTCTGCGGGGCTGCGCGTTGAAGTTTCGATCTCACGGCAGGCGTCGCGTCGATTTCTCCTGCGGAGTCGGACGGCGTTGTCCTTGCGAGGCCGTGCGTCAAAGTTTTGATCTCACGGCAGGCGTTGCGTCGATTAGCGTAGGTGTGCAGCGTTTTTCTTGCCGCGGAACAAGCTGTGCATCGAAAAGTTCGGCGCACGGAACGTCCAAGAGGAAGAGAGAAGTCTTTTTGGTCCTGAGACTTCAGGGAACAGGAGGCAAGCTCTATCCAAGCCCTTGGAGAGCACTTTTACAGCCAGACAAGAGTTCAGCAAGGCAGCAGGCCAACAACAAGGCAGCAGTCCTTTGTAGAAAAGCAGACAGGTGAGTCCTTTGAGCAGCCAGGCAGTTCAGCAAGGCAGCAGGCCAACAGCAAGGCAGCAGTCCTTTGTAGAAAAGCAGACAGGTGAGTCCTTTGAGCAGCCAGGCAGTTCTTCTTGGCAGGATGTAGTTTCTGGTTCAGGTTTCTTCTCCAGCAAGTGTCTAGTGAGGTAGGGCAGAGGCCCTGTTTTATACTAAGTTGTGCCTTTGAAGTGGGGGTGACTTCAAAGAGTGTCTAAGAAATGCACCAAGCCCCCTTTCAGTTCAATCCTGTCTGCCAGAGTCCCAGTAGGGGGTGTGGCAGTCCTTTGTGTGAGGGCAGGCCCTCCACCCTCCCAGCCCAGGAAGACCCATTCAAAATGCAGATGTATGCAAGTGAGGCTGAGTACCCTGTGTTTGGGGTGTGTCTGAGTGAATGCACAAGGAGCTGTCAACTAAACCTAGCCAGACGTGGATTGAAGGGCACAACAAGGTTTTAGTGCAAAGAAATGCTCACTTTCTAAAAGTGGCATTTCTAGAATAGTAATATTAAATCCGACTTCACCAGTCAGCAGGATTTTATATTAGCATTCTGGCCATACTAAATATGACCTTCCTGCTCCTTTCAGATCAGCAGCTGCCACTTCAACAATGTATGAGAGCAGCCCCAATGTTAACCTATGAAGGGAGCAGGCCTCACAGTAGTGTAAAAACGAATTTAGGAGTTGTACACTACCAGGACATATAACTACACAAGTATATGTCCTGCCTTTTACCCACACAGCACCCTGCTCTAGGGGTTACCTAGGGCGCACATTAGGGGTGACTTATGTATAGAAAAAGGGGAGTTCTAGGCTTGGCAAGTACCTTTAAATGCCAAGTCGAAGTGGCAGTGAAACTGCACACACAGGCCTTGCAATGGCAGGCCTGAGACAAGGTTAAGGGGCTACTGAGGTGGGTGGCACAACCAGTGCTGCAGGCCCACTAGTAGCATTTAATCTACCTGCCCTAGGCACATGTAGTGCACTCTACCAGGGACTTACAAGTAAATTAAATAGTCAATCATGGATAATCCAATCAGTAGTACAATTTACACAGAGAGCATATGCACTTTAGCACTGGTTAGCAGTGGTAAAGTGCCCAGAGGTCAAAAGCCAACAACAACAGGTCAGAAAAAAATAGGAGGGAGGAGGCAAAAAGTTTGGGGATGTCCCTGTCAAAAAGCCAGGTCCAACACCAGGTATACAGCAATTCATTTGCTGAAATATAAAGAGTAAAAAATAGCTATCAAGAAAACCGTTGTATTTCCAAAATGGGCACAAGATAAGGTGTTGAGGAGCAGTGGTTATTTGCACATCTCTGAATTCCGGGGTGCCCATACTAGCATGAAAATTACAGGGCATTTCTCAAATAGACGTCTTTTTTACACAATCTTTTATATTTGGAAGGAAAAAATGTAGAGAAAGACAAGGGGCAATAACACCTGTTTTGCTTTCTATGTTCCCCCAAGTCTCCCGATAAAAATGATACCTCACTTGTGTGGGTAGGCCTAGCGCCCGCGACAGGAACTGCCCCAAAACACAACGTGGACACATCCCATTTTTTGACAGAAAACAGATGTGTTTTTTGCAAAGTGCCTACCTGTAGATTTTGGCCTCTAGCTCAGCCAGCACCTAGGGAAACCTACCAAACATGTGCATTTTTTAAAACTAAAGACCTATGGGAATCCAAGATGGGATGACTTGTGGGGCTCTGACCAGGTTCTGTTACCCAGAATCCTTTGCAAACCTCAAAATTTGGCTAAAAAAACACATTTTCCTCATATTTTGGTGACAGAAAGTTCTGGAATCTGAGAGGAGCCACAAATTTCCTTCCACCCAGCGTTCCCCCAAGTCTCCCGATAAAAGTGATACCTCACTTGTGTGGGTAGGCCTAGCGCCCACTACAGGAAATGCCCCAAAGCACAACGTTGACACATCCCATTTTTTGACAGAAAGCAGAGGTGTTTTTTGCAAAGTGCCTACCTGTAGATTTTGGCCTCTAGCTCAGCCGGCACCTAGGGAAACCTACCAAACCTGTGCATTTCTTAGAACTAGAGACCTAGGGGAATCCAAGATGGGGTGACTTGTGGGGCTCCGACCAGGTTCTGTTACCCAGAATCCTTTGCAAACTTCAACATTTGGCTAAAATAACACATTTTCCTCACATTTCGGTGACAGAAAGTTCTGGAATCTGAGAGGAGCCATAAATTTCCTTTCACCCAGCGTTCCCCCAAGTCTCCCGATAAAAATTATACCTCACTTGTGTGGGTAGGCCTAGCGCCCGCGACAGGAAATGCCCCAAAACACAACATGGACACATCCCATTTTTTGACAGAAAAGAGAGGTTTTTTTTGCAAAGTGCATACCTGTAGATTTTGGCCTCTAGCTCAGCCGGCACCTAGGGAAACCTACCAAACCTGTGCATTTTTGAAAACTACAGACCTAGGGGAATCCAAGATGGGGTGACTTGTGGGGCTCTGACCAGGTTCTGTTACCCAGAATCCTTTGCAAACCTCAAAATTTGGCTAAAAAAACACATTTTCCTCATATTTTGGTGACAGAAAGTTCTGGAATCTGAGAGGAGCCACAAATTTCCTTCCACCCAGCGTTCCCCCAAGTCTCCCGATAAAAATGATACCTCACTTGTGTGGGTAGGCCTAGCGCCCGCAACAGGAAATGCCCCAAAGCACAACGTGGACACATCCCATTTTTTGACAGAAAACAGAGGTGTTTTTTGCAAAGTGCCTACCTGTAGATTTTGCCTCTAGCTCAGCCGGCACCTAGGGAAACCTACCAAACCTGTGCATTTCTTAGAACTAGAGACCTAGGGGAATCCAAGATGGGGTGACTTGTGGGGCTCCGACCAGGTTCTGTTACCAGAATCCTTTGCAAACCAAAACATTTGGCTAAAAAAACACATTTTCCTCACATTTCGGTGACAGAAAGTTCTGGAATCTGAGAGGAGCCACAAATTTCCTTCCACCCAGCATTCCCCCAAGTCTCCCGATAAAAATGATACCTCACTTGTGTGGGTAGGCCTAGCGCCCGCAACAGGAAATGCCCCAAAACACAACATGGACACTTCCCACTTTTTGACAGAAAACAGAGGTGTTTTTTGCAAAGTGCCTACCTGTAGATTTTGGCCTCTAGCTCAGCCGGCACCTAGGGAAACCTACCAAAGCTGTGCATTTTTGAAAACTAAAGACCTAGGGGAATCCAAGATGGGGTGACTTGTGGGGCTCTGACCAGGTTCTGTTACCCAGAATCCTTAGCAAACCTCATAATTTGGCTAAAAAAACACATTTTCATCACATTTCGGTGACAGGAAGTTCTGGAATCTGAGAGGAGACACAAATTTGCTGCCACCCAGCGTTCCCCCAAGTCTCCCGATAAAAATGATACCTCACTTGTGTGGGTAGGCCTAGCGCCCGCGACAGGAAATGCCCCAAAGCACTATGTGGACACATCCCATTTTTTGACAGAAAACAGAGGTGTTTTTTGCAAAGTGTCTACCTGTAGATTTTGGCCTCTAGCTCAGCCGGCACCTAGGGGAACCTACCAAACCTGTGCATTTTTTAAAGCTAGAGACCAAGGGGAATCCAAGATGGGGTGACTTGTGGGGCTCTGACCAGGTTCTGTTACCCAGAATCCTTTGCAAACATCAAAATTTGGCTAAAAAAACACATTTTCCTCACATTTCGGTGACAGAAAGTTCTGGAATCTGAGAGGACCCACAAATTTCCTTCCACCCAGCGTTCCTCCAAGTCTACCGATAAAAATGATACCTCACTTGTGTGGGTAGGCCTAGCGCCCGCAACAGGAAATGCCCCAAAACACAACGTGGACACATCCCATTTCTTCACAGAAAACAGAGGTGTTTTTTGCAAAGTGCCTACCTGTAGATTTTTGCCTCTAGCTCAGCCGGCACCTAGGGGAACCTACCAAACCTGTGCATTTCTGACAACTAGGGACCTAGGGAAATCCAAGATTGGTTGACTTGTGGGGCTCTGACCAGGTTCTGTTACCCAGAATCCTTTGCAAACCTCAAAATGTGGCTAAAAACACATATTTTCCTCACATTTCGGTGACAGAAAGTTCTGGAATCTGAGAGGGGCCACACATTTCCTTCCACCCAGAGTTCCCCCAAGTCTCCCAGTAAAAATGATACCTCACTTGTGTGAGTGGGCCAGGTGCCTGCAACAGAATAAGGCACAAAACTTGTTGAGATGGAGGGGATAGCACAGCGAGTTGATAAGGACATATTCTTCTTTTATACATCTTTAGGCTGACTCTGCTTTGGGGACCCACACAAGTGAGGTGTCATTTTACTTGGGAGGCTGAGGGGAATGCTGGGTAGTAGGAATTTTGTGCTGGAGCAGTGATCGTACAAACAATAGTCAGGAAAATATGCTTTTTTAAGCAAATTTTGAGGTTTGCAGAAGAGTCTGGGTAAGAAAATGTTGGGGAATCCATGCAAGCCACACCTCCCTGGACTCCTTGGGGTGTCTAGTTTTAAAAAATGTCTGGGTTTGGTAGGTTTCCCTAGATGAAGGCCACACCCAGGACCAAAAATATAGGTGACCCCTCCCCCCAAACACAGGTAGTTTTGTAATATATCATTTTGATGTGTCCACATACGTCTGTTATGTGCCAAACACTAAAATTGTGAAAAGAAACACACTTAGGTTATGTGAAAAAGATCCCTCAACCACCAACCAAGTTGGTGGCATGCTTCATGATCGGGGTCCCACCCGAGGCACCTAGCGTGTCACAGGTGTGCTGTGACACCTGATTACAGTGCAGCAGGTTTTGTCATTTTTACCACACATACTGGTTGGATTTGGCACGAGGGTGAGTGATGGTTCAGTGGATTACATTTTATTAACAAGAGATTTCACAAAAATGAAATGAACTGTTAATAACTGAAAGGCAAAAAACTGAACCAATGACTCACAGCTCGTGAGCTGTAAAGCCGCGACAAGGCACCAACCGCTTTACAGTCCATTCACACACCTGTCATACATGACACGCACAAGACCATTCACACCGCCAGCCACGGGCCCAGCACATTACAACACTCACATCGACAGAGAGCGCCACTCAAGGGCCCATCACTTACATACGCCCACATGCCTGATACAACAATCACACCAGCTGATGGGAGTTTGTGGACTGGTGTTTGGCTGGCAGTGTGTTGCAGTAGCCAACAGCAAGTCAATATGTACACTATGTACACCCTCAGCCAAGCCCCACTCCATACACAATGGCATCACTTTTTTTTTTTTAAACAAAGAAACCCCTAACTAATTAGAAATAATTACAAAATTACAAACACAAAAGCTCTAACTAAGTACATGACAGAAATGCTAACCATGAAACTGAACACATGAAAATACAAGACAGACATGAGTTTACACTCATGGTTGTTCCCAGTAATTCTTCTGAGTGTGGTAATTCTTAAAACAACCACCCACACACAGCCAAGGCTTTGAAGGACAATCTGGGCAGTACATTTGAGTCTCCCTCCGGATATCTCTTCGAAAACACACTCTACATTTCTTAGCTGGAAAGTCTTTTTTGGGTGTGGGAGGAAGTGCTCAGCAAAGTGGCGATCTTTCAATCTAGCCACATCCTCCACCACTGCTTCTCTAGGAACTCCTGCCTGTTCCACCACAATAAGGCTCTCTATCACTGACACCTGAAATTTCACAAATGTCATCTTTGACTCTGGAGACCTATCCTTAAACACAATAAAAGCATTAAAAGTTGCTAAGTGGAAGAGGTGATTTGCTAACTTCTTATACCAAACGTAAGACTTACGAATAGCAGTATAAGGTTCCAACCTCTGATCAACTCTATCTACACCTCCCATGTGCTTATTATAATCTAAAATGCACACGGGTTTTTTCACATCAGCAACCTGGCCCCAAACAGTCACGGGAGAAGTACTCTCATCATGGATGGTACTCAGCATGTAGACATCCCTCCTGTCTGAAAACTTCAAAGCTAGCAGTTCATCATTCCACAAGGCACTGCACTGTCCCCTCTCAAGTTTTTTACAGACAAGCTCCCTTGGATAGCCTTTCCGGTTACAACGAATTGTGCCACAAGTAACAGTGTCCACTCTAAACAATTCCTTGAACAACTGCACTCCAGTGTAAAAGTTATCTACATACAAATGGTGACCTTTGTTGAACAGTCGTCTACCAAGTTCCCACACAATTTTCTCAGTAACTCCAAAAGTGGGAGGACAACCAGGGGGGTCAATACTGGAATCCCTACCAGTGTAGACATGGAAATTATACACATATCCTGTACTACTTTCAGACAGCATATACAATTTATTTCCACATCGTGCCCTCATGCTAGGAATATACTGCCTAAAAACCAAACGACCCTTGAAGAGGACCAAAGACTCGTCCACAGCTATTTCTTTGCCTGGAACATATACATCTAAAAACCGATCTACAAAATGATCAAGGACAGGCCTAATTTTAAAAAGACAGTCAGAATCAGGGTGATCTTGTGGCAAGGCTAATGCATTGTCAATAAAATGCAGCATCCTAAGAAGAACCAAATACCGATTACGACTCATTGTTGCAGGAAATATAGTTGTTGCCATCAAGGGACCAGTTGATCAATAAGAAGCCAGTGACAGCTTCCTTATCAACCCCATCAAAAGAGTCAAACCTAAAAACCTTTTCATCTCCTCCAAATTTGTGGGAATCCACTGGGCAGCTCTAGAGTGCGGCCTAAGTCTAGCAACGTTGTCCCTCAAATACTGCTCTGCATAAAAATTTGTATGCTCAACAATATCTTCCAAAAACATATCATCCACAAATAACTCAAAGAAATTGACAGGCAAAAAGTTCTCAGTATTGACTCTACACCCTGGGAGACCAGTAAAGGCAGGCAACTCTGGCTGCTCCATGTTTGGGGCAACCCAGAGTTCAGGTCTTCTAACGGGAAACCTTTCAGCCCCAGGTTGCTGCACTAAAGGCACATCAGTGTCCTCCTCTGAAACAGGCCCTTCATCTGCACTGAGTGTGGCTTCCTCATCAGAAGATTCCTCTCCGGCAGAAACTTCACTGCCAGAATCCCTCACTTCCTCCTCTGCCTCAGATGCACAGTCCGTCTCAAAATCATGATCAGACAATGACTCAAAAGCATACCAACCACCTGCTGAGCGGTCATCCTGCGGCTAGCCATGATCTTTCCTACTAAAATTAACTGGACAAAAGCACCACCAACAACCAGCACTGTATAAGATAAGTAATAAAGTGTAGCCGTATTAGTAAGAGTTATAAACTCAAAAACAATACAGCTCACTTACCTGAAAAAGCTTGAATCACCAGCAACTACTCTGCACAGACACAGCAATCACCAATGATATCCCACTAACAAGAAAGAAAGAAAAGCAAATTAGAAATAAGACAACACAAATATCATTGTGCACAAATCTACGGACAATTTCACACAAACCTGCATTTAGTACACCACCTACAAACATGTAATTCATGCATCGCAACAATACTCCTTTGGAGTAAATTGTTTTTACTTACCTAAAACATGCAACTATGCAAACCGCAGGTCAACCACCGCCAAAACCGCAAGGAGCCACAGCAAAGAAAGCAAAAGCTTTGAACTAGAACAAAAAGGAGGAAAAAAATTATCACAAATGCAAATACTTCGTCAGTTGACAAACATCCCACCATCAAGCATTTAGAAATTGGTGCCTAAGTGGATTCTGCCATAGAGGCAGATGGGCCTACTGAAAAATAGGCCTATCTGCCCCAAGGAGGGCAGAAAATACCTTTAATAGTGTGTCCCCAAGGGCCCACCCCCAAACATAAAACAAACCACACACACACACACTGTCCCTGGTGCCTACGTGGCTTCTTCCCCCCTTGGAGGCAGTTGGGCCTAAAAGAAATAGGCCCATCTGCCCCAAAGGGGGGCAGAAATGGCCAACAGTTTAATGCGCCCCCCCACATAAATAAACATATTAAAAAAAATCCATGGCGTTCTAGTGGTTTCTGCCCCCCTTGGGGGCAGATGAGCCTTAAAATAATAGGCCAATCTGTCCCCAAGGTGGGCAGAAATGGCCTTGGTACACGTGCTTCCAAAGGGGGGCGACCCTTGCCCAAGGGGTTGCCCCCCTCCACTAACACACACACACACACTCACTATCCCTGGTGTCTAAGTGGCTGGGCCTAACAAAAAATAGGCTCATCTGCCCACAAGGGGGGCAGAAATGGCCAACAGTTCAATGCCCCCCCACATAAATAAACATATTTTTAAAAATCCCTGGCGTTATAGTGGTTTCTGCCCCCCTTGGGGGCAGATGAGCCTTAAAATAATAGGCCAATCTGTCCCCAAGGTGGGCAGAAATGGCTTCGGTACACGTGCTTCCAAAGGGGGGCGACCCTTGCCCAAGGGGTTGCCCCCCCTCCACTAACACACACACACACTCACTATCCCTGGTGTCAAAGTGGCTACTGCCCCCCTTTGGGGCAGATCAGCCTAAAAATAATAGACCAATCTGCCCCATAGGGGGGCAGAAATGGCCACAATAAACATGCCTTCAAAAGGGAGCGAACCTTGCCCAAGGGGCCGCTCCCAAATAGCAACATTTTCAAAATAGTTTAAAAAAAAATCCCTGGTGTCTAGTGGATTCTTCCCCCCTTGGGGGAAGATCGGCCTAAAAATAATAGGCCAATCTGCCCCCAAGGGGGGCAGAAATTGCCACAATAAACATGCCCCAAAAGGGAGCGACCCTTGCCCAAGGGGCCGCTCCCAAATACAAACATTTTCAAAATAGTTAAAAAAGAAAAAATCCCTGGTGTCTAGTGGATTCTGCCCCCATCAGCCTAAAAATAATAGGCCAAACAATAAACATGCCCTCAAAAGGAAGCAACCCTTGCCCAAGGGGCCGCTCCCAAATACAAACATTTTCAAAATAGTTAAAAGAAAAAAATCCCTGGTGTCTAGTGGATTCTGCCCCCATCAGCCTAAAAAAAAAAAAACGATCTGCCCCCAAAGGGGGCATAAATGGCCAACATAAATATGCCCCCAAAAGGGAGCGACCCTTGAACAAGGGGCCGCTCCCACACACAAACAATGCAAACAAAATAAATAAAATAAAAAATCCCTGGCGTCTAGTGGGCATTCCTGCTGCAGCAAGAATGTGCAAAAGGACACCGGGGGAAAGGAAAAGCCTTTCCTTTCCCCCGGTGCCTCTCTGGCCCAAACCCCCCACCCGCTGGAGGAGAAACGTAACTGTTTCTCCGTGATCGCACTGGAAGGAAATGACTTCCAGTGCGACCTGCACTGCTGACGTCATTACCGGGGGGGAAGGTCTTCCCCTTCCATCCCCGCCTTGGGGGGTTGGGGGAACCCCACAGAGGGAGCGCTAGCGCTCCCTCCGGGCTCCGTGCCGAGGACGTAATGGTTACGTCCTCGGCACAGGAGTACTGTGCCGTGGGACGTAACCATTACGTCTGCGGCACAGAAGGGGTGAAAGGTCCAAGTGTGTAAATCTCTGCCTAAAATCATGTTTCGTGGCATGGGCCCAAAACATTTCTATGAGCAAGTGTACTTTGAACTTACTACTGACTTACTATTAGATTCTCAGAATTTCGCCAGACCTGCTCACTGAAGAAGTTTTTGTAAATTGGACCCTTAATTTCCATTTCCGTGTCATTTTATGGATTCGCAGAGAATCCATAAATCTTAATTTACTTGGTATACACCTATGAGTTGCAGATATGTATAACTGACCATCAAAAATACAGTGGGGGTAATGTATAATTTGCCTGACTATCCTGGAGCATACTTGATTTTCTCAATTTTTTATGTTTGGAATTTGCACATTCACATGTAAATGACTAGTAAATTTGCTAATTTTCACAATAATTCTGTTTCTTCAAAATTAAGATATTTTCAACTAGATGCATTCATGTTTAACACAAATGCGCAAAACGTGAATATTCAAAACAACCTTTCTCATTATCTGCACCACTTTAGCCTTATTTGTTCAGGATCAAATTTAGAAGTGTAGATAACAGTGGATGGGCACTACAAATGTTTGCTTGCTTTCTTCTTTTTTGTGCTGCAGCCAGGACATGCAACAACTCACATTGTCAACAAGCACAGCACATGAGCCTCCAGAATAAGTTTTAAATACAAAAACGTGATGGATGGAATGCTTGCATTAATCTCACCAACTGGTAATTACACATGTGGCATCCCAAATCCATTTTTTTGCATACCATGCTACCCTCAAATTAGACCCTGCCATATACAAATCAGCCTCACCCCTCCTCCAGTAAAGACAGTACCACCCGAACTGCCAAGCTAGGTCCTCTCTGAACTGGAGTGCAAACCCAACAACATTTTCGGTCTAATCTCTTCAGTTGGGTGCAGCTTTATTTCAGAGGCACAATGAGTGGGAATTGCAAGTGGGAACATAAGTTGCACTTACGCCCAGATTTAAGAGGGCCTAGTGCCTTCTTGAGCCACATTAGCATACATTTTTTAAGCTAATGTGGTCCAACTAGAACAAAATCACCACACTAGATTTACAAAGTGGCACAATGCATGATTTGCACCACTTTGTAACCCCTGGCACCACTTTATGCCTGCGGCAGGCATAATGTATGCAAGGAGGAGTGGACCCCCATGGGGGAGTGAAAAAATGGTGCAAAGAAATCTAAAAGACTTCTTTGTGCCATTTCTTTCAGCATTTTTAATGCCTGCTTATTGCAGGCATTAAAAGGGGGCACAACATTGGTTACAATAGGCCTTTAAGTACTGTTCAGGGTTGGCGCTAACCCTGAACAGTACATCACTAGCATAAAAAATAATGACACTATTGCCCCCTATCCTGTGCCGTATTTTAAATATGGGACACACATTGTGATGTTTCCGCTTCGAGAGAACAGCGTGTGCTATCTCCGTGGTGATCAGAGAGAGCGTGGTGTTCTCGAGACGGGAAAGCGGAGAAGACGGATTGACGGTTGAGAGAGCGGATGGCTGGGGCAACAGAGAATAAAGAAGATAAGATAAAATCAGCATTTCTTTGCCCCTTTATTTGAGGAGGGAACGGATCTTCACATTGGCGACGAGGGTGGTTGTCGCCTCAACATCGTTTTGGCTCTCGTATTAACATTTGAAATGTCTGCTGCTGAAGGCTCACTTACTTGGCAGTGAAACTTCTCCTCGTCTCGAAACTTGATATCGGGTGGTTCCGGTTCCAAGTAAGGCTGTTTGAACTCAGTATGGAAACTGTTTGATTCACAGAAGGTGTGGCTTCCTGTATTTTCCTTAAAGGGATTGTCAGAAAGAGTTTTACTTAAAGGGATTGCCACCAACGAAAGTGCCTTTCAGCTTAAAGGGATATTTGAGTCACAGTCTTAAAGGGGAGGAATTTTTTTTTTTTTTTTTTTTTTAATGTGGTGAACTTGTTTTAAAAAAAAAAAGGTACACTCAAGGATTAAAACAGGAATTCAGGATTCTTACAGTACTAAACTTGTGTATACATTGACATTGTGATTGGACTGCCTGCTGGAACGGTGACAGGCACACCTGAGCTAAGTTAATTCGCTTGTCATACAAAGTGTGCGGTGACAGGCACACCGGAAGTAAGATCTTGTGCACCAAGGAGAAAGGACCACCGGAAGAACGTCACTTTCATGAGTACATTTCTAGATTGTGACTGTAGTACAAATAGGAATTATAATGCAGAATGTAACACCCCCTCTGTTTTTTTTAACTAGTCCAGGAGATCCCACATATCCTTGGACTAAGTGGAAGAAAATGTTTGTTCATTATGCGAGAGTGTGTGGACCGACTCTGAGTGCAGAGAGGAAGCATGCATTATTAATGCATTGTTTAGGAGGTGAGGGACAGGAGGTACTTGAAAATTTACCAGAGTTAAGTGCTGAAGAGTCAAGAAATTTGAATGAATATGAGGTGTGTAGTAAAAAAATGGACAAACATTATGTACCTAGAGTAAGTACAATAATGGAGAGATATTATTTTGGGAAAAGAGAGCAAGGAAAGGACGAGTCGGTAGAGGAATACATAACCAATTTAAGGAAGCTGGCAGCGTCATGTAAGTTTGGTACATTGGTGGACGAAAGAATTAGAGATCAATTTGTATTGAAGTGTTGTAGCGCCAAAATCAGGGAGGAGCTGTGGTTAAAAGATGAACCACCATTAGAGGAGGTGGTTATATTAGCAAAGAGGGTGGAACACATGTTAAAGTGTGTTAAGGAGCTAAGTGGAAATAAAGTTGTGAGTGGAGAGTGTACAAAGGTTGAAGAGGTGGTTTGCGAGGTGAAAGTCAAAGAATTTGGGGCGGAAAAAAAAAAAGAGGTGTTTTCAAAATTTAAAGGGGAGTTTTTTCGGTGTGGGAAAGTCGGACATAAGGCGAACGCGAGCAATTGCCCAGCATTAAATGTAATATGCAATGGGTGTGGGAAAAAGGGACACTATTTTAAATGTTGCCGTAACAAAAAGAAGAAGTGTAGCAATAGTAACATGTTAAAAGAAGTCAAGGAGGTATCCCAGGAGGCGATTTTTCAAGTGAAAACTCAGATAGAGTGTGGTGAGCATCCCAGTGAGATAGTGAGAGTGGAAGATGTTGATTTATTGATGAGATTTGATTCCTGTTCACATTTGACAATAATTTCTAAGAAGAGTTATGATCTCATATCAAGGAGGAAGAGTGTGTTACGGAAAATGGATGTGTGTCCTGGTAGTTATGGGAGACAACCGATAAAAATGTTAGGGTATTTTGAGGGGCGTCTTGAGTTGAAAGGGAGACATTTGGTTGGGAAGATTTATGTGTCTAGTCAGAGTGATAATCTCTTAAATTGGACACATCAAAGATTGTTGGGAGTGGTGTTAAATCCCAATGCACAACCACAAGTACAAGTACAGTGTGTGGAGAGTGAAGAAAATAACTTGGTCGCTAAATTTCCTGAGGTTTTCTCAGAGGATTTAGGATGTTTAAGAGGTTACAAACATAAAATTAAGCTCAAGACTGGTGCCATTCCGATAATAGCGAAGGTGAGGAGAATTCCACTAGCTGTACAAGAACCAGTTATCAATGAGCTTAAGAAGTTACAGGATTTGGACATAATTGAGGAGGTGGAAGCAACGGAGTGGTTGGCGCCCATTGTAGTGGCAAGAAAGAGTAATGGAGAGATTAGGTTATGTGTGGACCTTAGAGCCTTGAACAAAGAGGTGGTAGTCGACAAATGTCCTCTTCCAAATATTGAGGAAATTGTGTCCACGCTTGGGGGAGCGAAGTATTTTTCCACGCTGGATTTAACCTCAGCGTACCACCAGGTAGAATTGGAAGAGTGTTCTCAAGAGTTGACAGCGTTCATTACACCTTTTGGTGCTTTTAAATTCAAAAGGATACCGTTTGGGCTGGTTTCCGCAGCTTCTGTGTTTCAACGTATCATGCATAAAATTTTAAAAGGAGTGTGTGGTGTAAAATGTTATCAAGATGATGTGTTGATTTATGCAGAGTCAGCAGAAGAGCATTGGAGACGGGTGAAATTAGTGTTGGGATGTTTAAGCCAAGCTGGTCTCACTCTTAAGGGGAAGAAATGTAATTTTGGTCTAACTAAAGTTGAGTATCTGGGACACTTGATTACGGGTGATGGTGTAAAGCCTAAACCTGAGTTGGTCAAGACAATAAAACAGTTGACGACTCATCAAACCAAGGAGGAAGTGAGTTAATTTTTAGGAATGGTAGAATATTATGGGAGATACATATTAAACTTATCAGAGAAAACAGTAAATTTGAGAGACTTGTTAAAAAAAAAAAGAGAGTTTCGGTGGAACAACGAATGTGAAAAGGAATTTTTCCTGATCAAGGAAGAATTGGATAATGCCCCTTGTTTACAGGCATTTAAGCCAAACAGACCGACTGTCATAGTCACTGATGCCAGTGCGAAAGGGCTAGGTGCTATTTAGATGCAGGAGAATAAAGGAAAGAAAATTATGATTGCCTGTGCATCTAAGGCATTGAATGATGCTGAGAAAAATTATTCTGTGGTAGAAAGGGAGTCATTGGCTATCTTCTGGGCTCTTAGGAAATTTAGACAGTTTGTGTGGGGCACAGAATTTCTGGTGTTATCAGACCACAAACCTTTGGTGGAAGTTTTTGGCAGTAAAGGTTTAAATTGCATTTCTGCAAGGATTAGGAGGTGGGTTATCGGTCTACAAGACTTCAAATTTAGGGTGGAGTATTTACCAGGCTCATTGAATGTGAGTGCAGATTTTCTGTCCAGATTAGTGAGGGAGGACGCTAATGAGGGTGAGAAAGATGGTTTATCGTTGCAGGAGGGTGATGTTTGTGAAGTTTTCTGTAACGTGAGTGAGATTATGTATGGTGCAATAACTGAGCAGGAGTGGAAAGAGGCGTTGAAGGAAGATGTTGAACTGAGTGAGATCTCCGTGGCGTTAGAAGATGGGAAATTTAGTACCCTTAGTAAAGTGTGGGGTTTGATAAAAGATGAATTGGCGGTGGAAAGTGGTATGTTATTGAGGGGTACTAGGCTGATCCCGCCAAGTGTTTTGAGGAAGAGGGTTATGGATCAAGCTCATGAAGGCCATTTAGGTATTGTCAAAACTAAGGAGAATTTAAGAGCAAACTTTTGGTGGCCTGGCATGGATTTGGAAGCAGAGAGAGTAGTCAGAGATTGCATACAATGTTCACGGAGTGACAAGATTTTGAAAACTCGTAATGCATCGATGCATTGTAGGAATCTACAGAGTAAACCCTGGGATGAAGTTGCGATAGATATTGTCGGTCCCTTATCAGGCGAACATTCTACCCCATACTTGATTGTATTGATTGACTTATATTCCAGGTGGGTGGAGGTTAAAAATGTACGAGATGTCTCTTCTTATAGTATGATAAGCTTTCTGGAAGAGATTTTCAGAAGAGAGGGTTTCCCTAAGTCATTGTTATCTGATAACGGTCCGCAATTTTGTTCAACGATGTTTGTAGAATTTATGAAGGAATGTGGCATTACACACAAAAGGTCAGCTGTATATCATCCTGAAACGAATGGTGCAGTAGAACGTTTCAACAAATATATCAAAGAGAGCATTCAGCTAGCAAAAGTGAACACTTTGAATTGGCGAACAGAACTATTGAAAAGGATTACTGCTTATCGGTTTTCACCACATTCTACCCCGGGAAAATCTCCGTTTGAATTGTTCAAGAGAAGATTACCCAACACTAAATTATCCCCAGCTTGGATGGGATGAAGGAAAAATGAGTTTAATTTGACAGATACAACATGGCGTAATAGAGAACTAAGACTCATGGAGAAAAGGAAGCAAGAGTTCGATACTAGGAAGAAGGTGTCCAAAGTGAATATAGCTGTGGGTGATGTGGTGAAGATAAAGGCTCCCTTAGGGTGTATGGACGGA
The DNA here is from genome assembly GCF_031143425.1 of Pleurodeles waltl. Classification (NCBI taxonomy): domain Eukaryota; kingdom Metazoa; phylum Chordata; class Amphibia; order Caudata; family Salamandridae; genus Pleurodeles; species Pleurodeles waltl. The sequence continues at coordinate 254,151,984 of NC_090439.1, forward strand.
TCAAAATTTACGAGACCCTTAACAGTGGTCAAGGTATTTAAGAATGCCATAAAAACCTCTGATGGCAGGATTTGGAATCTGAACCGAGTTGTGCAGATGAAGGAGGTAACAGAACCGCGTATCGAAAGAGAAATGATGAACCAAAGTAAAGTATTGTCAAGATCTCCAAGTCACAACCGAGGTGGAAATTATAGGTGTGAAGGAACAAGGAGAAGTAGTAGGAGAAAAGTCAGTCCTAAACGTCTTAAAGACTATGTACTTGGTTGAAGGTTGTATGAGTTTAAGTTTGTCAGTTAATTTCTCACTGTGTAATGGGGAATTTATTTCATTACGTTTAGAACAAATTTTTTGTCTAAGGTCAAACATATTTTTTCTGCTTATGTTTGTTAAATATAAAAAGGGAGATGTGTGATGTTTCCGCTTCGAGAGAACAGCGCATGCTATCTCCGTGGTGATCAGAGAGAGCGCGGTGTTCTCGAGACGCGAAAGCGGAGAAGACGGATTGACGGTTGAGAGAGCGGATGGCTGGGGCGACAGAGAATAAAGAAGATAAGATAAAATCCGCATTTCTTTGCCCCTTTATTTGAGGAGGGAACGGATCTTCACACACATGGTGGCGGTAGGGGGGCACTAAGGGGCGGAAGGAAAGTGGTGCTGAACTGGGTGCAGTGCCACTTTTCTTAAATCTGCCCCTTAGTGCGCCTTACTGAGGCATATAAAAAATGGGAGCGAAGGAATGCTTGCAATATTCTCAAACGCTTGTAATTAACCTCGTCCCAATCTTTCATGTTTTTTCCCAAAATGCCATCTCATACTATAATCAATGGTGTCATTCCTATGATCTGTTTTCAAAATAAATGCAGAAAGGTGCATTTTGACTTATATTTACATGACCGTAATTATCACTTTCAATTCATTTGTTTTAATTTAGTCGTATCACTCGCTAAAGTGGCAATACAAATAGCATAATAACATTGATTGCTTACTTTAGTATTACCTGCACAACGCACATACAGAAATGCCAGACCCCGAGATCACGGATAATGACCAAGCAGATCGCAAAAAAGGGCAAACCTCTATAAAGAAGCATAATCCGCACTTTGCCATTTTCACAGCTTTACGTGCATAGAAAAATAGCATTTCTTTCAGGATGACTGGCAGCAATCTTCTAAATATCTGAGAGCATTAAATATGCATTTAAATCCATTAAGAGCTGGCATGGTGCCCGCGTCCCGGGAGATTCTGCAACACAGTTGTCCTACTTCTGTGGCGCATGCAAATGTCTGTGTCCCATAGCCCCCAGTCAAAGAATGTAGAAGTGTGTCAATTGGCAGGCTGTAGCAACTTCTGATCCTGCACTGGGCCAATTACAGTCAGTGACATGGCTGTCACAGGCCATGGGGGAGCAGTATTTGGTCTTGCAATGTGTTTCAAACTGATGAAAAAAGCATATGTGGGTACAAAAGGCATTAGCTGTCAGAAGCCTACACATCAGCCCATCCTACAGAAACAACCCTTTGCTGTAGCCTTTTCATCAGAACATATGCGAGTACATCATGAGAACATCAAAAAGATAAATCAATTTGTCAAAATGTTCAAGGTGTACAAATTAACAGTAGTAACTGATAGTGCATTCCGTCTTCATGTAGTGTTAGATAGTCATTCTGTGTGCTTGTACTCCTTTAAGCTAATCGGCATGAGGAGAACAAAAATTGACAGGACTAATGTGGCACGATGATTTGCAGATATCTATGCTTGCCACAAAGTATATAGAACAAACTGTAATGTTCAATTTAAAACCTGTTCACAATGAAAAGACAAATACGTCTGTTTTTTTGTGGTTGGAGGGGGCAAAGGTGTTTGAGGGCAGTGTGACGCTAAACCTTTAACTAGCCTTGTGGTAGCTAAATGAGACCTTATGGACAGTGGTGCTAGAACCAATTTTCAGAGTGGGGGTATTTCCATCAATGTCACGTCAGTAAAGTCATAGGAATTGTGAAAAATCAAGGTGTTACAGAAAGTGTAGCAAATGAGCCGTACACATTTGGCAGGAGCATAGCGAGTGAGTAGTGCATTGCTAGTAGTGATTTTGGAGCACATTATCTCAAATTTATGACTAAAGCATAGTGTGCTAGGATACCCTCTTTTACAGCGAGTCAATTTTGCATTGAAATAACCTCTTAAAATGTTCACTACATTTGCATGCTATGTTAGCTATACTATGTAGTGCAGAAACAATAAAGTGGAAATCGGATTTCTCTGAATAGTTAGCATTTGTGCAACACCCATGGAAAGTGTCTTGATTTGTTTTGATCCGATTCAAATGCTTATTTCACTTCAGAATTACAAAAGAAAATAATGTCACTTATTTGAACATTTCCTCCAGTTGACTGTTAGAACCCCTTTCAGAGGGCCACGATGCAAGCAGGAACTACTGGGCCCAACCATCGTGGTTGATGCCTTGTCCTCTGGATGTCTTGGGGTGCAGCCTACTATGGCTCTGAAAATTTTAAGCACCTGACTCTCAGTGGTAGTACTGGTCAAGCATTCAAAGGCTTCTTGGTGAGGAGGTAGGTATAAGCTGAGCACAGACTTACTACTCAAAATACACTCAGCAACCCCATTAAATTATTGGCCGGTCAAATACTTGCTTTTATGTAAAAAGGAGTATTAACCTAATAACACAAAGTACACCACAATACACTACAAAGGATAATCACCGTCTTCTATAAGCAGGACTTCCAGCTTTATGTGGGTCAGCGTTGGTCCCTCTTTTCCATCTATGGATGATGCTTACTCCCCAATCACATGGGTTGACATCCAAGATAGGCCTCGCTACTGAGTTCAAGTCTTAGAAATTCTATGAAGGCTTTTAGCAAAAGTCCATGTGTTGCCATGCTTAGGAGTGTCAATCCGAACAAGATCCCCCAAGCCTCAATTGCTTGGGATCAGTCTTACCCGCACTTGCTGGGATTGCGGTTTAGATTCCCCTGTCATGTGTTCCTGACCTGGCAGAAGCAGGACTCTAGAATCTGCCAACATCCACAGGGATATTCTGATCCAGTATAATTTTTCTTCTTCCAGGGATGGATTTTGGGTTTTCCTGGACTCAGGTAGGTGAAACTTGGGGCCAGATGTACGAAAGGAATTTACCCATTCTGTGTCTATGGGAAAATGTGTTCGTACATATGGCCCTTGGTTACGATCCCATGAGTCTCAACCCATTGGCTGTTATTGCTGCACACTGTCCTGGGGCAATGACCCTTTTCCTGAACTCTGGCCCTCTCAGATATGCACAGGGCCTTCACAGTCACAGAGCACAGAGGGAGAATGCCCTTAGTCTTCTTTGTGATCCCCTCCAGTCATACAGGAATCACATAACAGCATCAATAACATGGCAGCTCTCTTTGGGTCCCAGCACTACCAGGGGCAACAGCTCTCCCTTGTGGCAGTACATCACCAGTGTGGCAGCCCTTTCTCTCCACCGCAGTACTCTCCCAGCATCAGGGGGTCACACAAGGCACACGGGCAGATGACCTGATTGGTGCTGCAGTCCATTGCAGCACCAGCTGGCATATAGGAGTTACAAAGTGCACATGGGCAGAGGACCCAATCGGCATGCAGTTCTCAACAGACCAGAATCTCACACTCCTGTTCCTGGTATCCTCTCTGTAGAACCCCCACTGGACCTCGGTCCCTCCAAGCAATCCCCTTCTCATCACAGGGCCCATTGGTCTTGAGTGAGGCAGTAGCTAGTGTTCCAGGTGAGTGGTCTTAATTGTCCTGCATAATGCCCCTTCACTCAGCATGGGAGACTGGCAGACCCCTAGTTCCAGCCCTGGTCGCAAAAAGCAGAACTTGTGCTGATCTTCTCCAAGCTGATGTACAGCTTCAGTTTGACACCATGGGAGTCTCAAGTTCCTCTTTTCATAATCCATTTCTAGACACAATTGTGAGTTAGTGTCTTCATGTTCTGAGGGTTACCCACTTTGAACTGCCCACTCCTTATGCTCTTCCACCAGAGAGCAGGACAATCTTAAATCTTGAAAGCCTGAGTCAGTCAGTCAGAAATACCTTATTTGACTCAAAAGAGCCATAAAAGACATAGGCCCTCATTATGAACCTGGCGGTAAATCCTGCTTACCACCACATTGATGGCCGCCAACTTACCACCGCAGCGGCGGATATCTGTTCACCATATTATGACACACACACACCAATCCGACAGAATACAGCCACATACACAAATCCGCCAGCCCAAAGGTCAGTGCAAAAGTGGAGGTATCAAAACCTACACTGTTATGCCAACAGTACAACGCCCATCACATTATGACCCACGAATCACGATGGCGGACATTCAACAGCAGTAAACCATTGGTGGTACATACCCCCGCACTCACAATGGACACCCACAGACAAAGCACCAACACATTGGCCAATTACTAAAGACACACACCTGACACCTATACATGCACCACACCCACGCCACTATAAAACACACACCCACAATACCCACAACCTTTACAAATACAATTAATTGCCACAAGACTGACACCAAGACCACTGACACAACTACATACACACACTACATACACCTATACATCCCTCATGCACCCCACTTCGCACACCCCAACACATTACCCTACACACCCTCACCAACACACATCACATAACACGCATGGCACACAAAGGCACCCCCATTACACTGAGGAAGAGCTAAGGGTCATGGTGGAGGAAATTGTCAGGGTAGAGCCACAGCTATTTGGAGCACTGGTGCAGCAGATATCAGTAGCCAGGAAGATGGAGCTATGGCTGAGAATCATGGACAGGGTCAATGCCGTGGGACAGCATCCAAAAACAAGGGGCGACATCAGGAAGAGTTGGAACGACCTTCAGGGGAAGGTACGTTCCATGGCAGCAAGACACCAGTTTGCTATCCAGAGGACTGGCGGGTGACCCCACCTCCTCCCCCACAACACACAGCATGGGAGGAGCAAGTCTTGCAATACTGCATCCTGAGAGCCTGGCCGGAGTCGGAAGGGGACTGGATTCTAGTAAGTCAACTCTCTACTACTATCACCCCCCTACCTGCATGCCATCACATTTCCTCACCCTCACTCCCATCACTCCACTACATCTCACACACCCCACCATCACATCTCACTAATCCCAATGCCAAGCCCTCCATGCCATACCAATGCATGGACACCCCTCACAGCCCTGCATGGACACTCATCATTAAAGCATGCCTTCACTTCAGAGGAGTTGGAGAGACTGGTGGATGGGGTCCTATCCCAGTATAGTCTGCTCTATGGGCCTCCAGACCAACAGGTGAGTACACTGTGGGCATAATGCATGTGGAATAAATGTATGGAGATGTGTGTGAAGGAATCGTGTAAGGGGGGAGGGATGTCCTCCTGTCTGTGTACACATTGAGTGCTGGGCTATGTGTGTGCCAATAATGCTGGAAACGGATTTGGGGGGCCTTTTGTGTTACTGGCTGGACTGTTTGTCTAATGGTGTTCTCCTGCCTGTATCGCCTCTGGAGGTCAGCGCCCCAAAAAAGAAGGGTATATGGCGTGCCATTGCCAAGGAGGTGTGGACCCTGGGGGTCTATGGCAGGCGGAGCACCCACTGTCAGAAACTGTGGGAGGACCTGAGACGCTGGGCACGGAAGACCATGGAGGCCCAGATGGGGATGGCCTCCCAATGTGGAAGGGGTGCCCATCGAACCCTGTGAATGCCAAATGGGCTGGTAGCCCAGATGCAACAATCTAATGCATTCCTGGAGGGCATTCACACTGTATTGGTGGCACCAACAGAGATCAATCCAGGCTCTGGCCTCCTCTTTGATGGCAGCCAGTTTCCCTGTTTCAACCTTCCCCCTCCAACTTCCACTTCCCAGTCCCATTCTCCTCAACTCCAACCAATCCCAAGCACACAGCCAGACACCCAAGAGTGTCACAGGCAAACACAAGCACCACACTTCATCCCACAGGCACTCACACAAAAACCATCCAGTTGCAGACACAACAACATCCACTATTTCTACTGTCTCCCCCCCTCCTCCACCTCCCACCCAGTTAAGTCCACACTCACCCCTGCATGCACTACATCATCATCCACTGCAAGCATCATCACCAAGCCAAGCAGAACACACACCTCAATTGCAGACACCTCCACAACATCCATGCACACGTGCCCTGTGTCCTCTCCCACCCTGTCTGTCCCCCCAAAGTACACAAACGCAAGCACTCAGACACCCAACAGCCATCCACCTCACAACAGCATAAAACCCATGCACCTGCGCCCAAATTCAGCAAACTCCTCAAACAACCACCCTCATCCTCCACTCCCATTTCTTCTCTCTCTTCCCGCCCCAATGTCCATAAAAAGCTTTTCCTTTCTACCATTGACCTCTTCCCTACCCCGTCTTGCAGGTATGGCCAGGGTGCCCAGAACCCAGCCAAGCACCTCAGCGAAACAGTCCAGGGGCCCAGTTCCATCTGTACCAACTCATGGTGGAAAGGATTCCAGGCCACAAATATTGAAGGGGAAGGAGCCTGCACCATCCAGCAGAAAGGGAATGGAGCCTGCAACAGCCAGCAGAAAGGGGAAGGAGCACGCATCAGCCATCAAAAATGGGAAGGAGCCTGCACCAGCCAGCAGCAAGGGAAAGGAGCCTGCAACAGCCAACAGAGAGGGGAATGAGCCGGCACCAGCCAGCAGAAAGGAGAAGGAGCCTGCACCAGCCAACAGAAAGGGGAAGGAGCCTGCACCAGCCATCAAAAAGGGGAAGGAGCCTGCACCAGCAGCTGTCACAGAGCCCCCACCACCAGCCGTGGTTTTGCAGCCATCAGTGAATGCAGCTGCTGAGCAGAAGCCTCCCACCACCACCACCACAGTGCAGCCATTGGAGGGTGCAGGGGCTGAGCAAGAGCCTCCAACAACCACCACCATAGTGCAGCCATTGGAGAATGCAGGGGCTGAGCAGGAGCCTCCAACAACCATCACCAGATTGCAGCCATCAGGGGGTGCAGGGGCAGAGCAAGAGCCTCCCACAACCACCACGACCACAGTGCAGCTGTCACCGGCAGCGGACGCCATGTGGTCCTCCCTCCAGGGGCTTTTGTGCGGTCTGCCCCCTCCAGAACCAGTGGGCAAGTCACCCACTCGAGAGACTGTGGCCTTGCACTCCTCAGGACCAAGCACAGGGCATGTTGCCCCCTCCAGAACCATTGGGGAAGACACCCACCGAGAGACTGTGGCCTTGCAGTCCCCAGGTCCACGCATAGGGCATGTTGCCCCCTCCAGAACCAGTGGGGAAGACAGCCGCTCGAGAGACTTTGGCCTTGCACTCCCCAGGACCAAGCACAGGGCATGTTGCCCCCTCCAGAACCAGTGGAGAAGACACCCACTCGAGAGACTGTGGCCTAGCACTCCCCAGGAACAAGAACAGGCATGTTGTCCCCTCAAGAACCAGTGGGGAAGACACCCACTGGAGAGACTGTAGCCTAGCACTACCCAGGACCAAGCACAGGTCATGTTGCCACCTCCAGAACCAGTGGTCTTGTTTCCGCATTCGGCTGAGGTGCCCCCCCACCAAGGTGCCTGCCTATTTGCCAACTGATGCCCCTGCAGTGTTCTCTCCGTATTGGTACAAGGAACAAGTAGGGCCTTGGACTTTGCCCTTTGGCCATGTGGCCCCTGTGAACTGAGGACTGGGCAGTGTCCCTTTTTTGTACATTTGTACATATCTGTTGCATTGCCAAATCGAGTTTTTACTTTTGATGTTGATCTTATTACAATCACTTTTGTCAATTCCTGTTGTCCTTGCATTATTCCGGCGATTTACGGGGATAAATTGTTTTTGTAATGCTTCTGGTTGTGTGTATGGCGTGTGTGTGGGGTGTGTGTTGTGCATGTGTGTGTGTCTCTCGTTTTCCTCCCCCCCTCCCTGGTGTGCTAGGCGTCTGTATTCACCGTTGTCTTCTTCGACGGCGTTGTTGTTGGTGGTGGAGCATAACATAGAAGATCGTCAGGAAGACTTGCAGTTCTGGTTCCATGGCACCGTGGTTCTTCCATGTGTCTCCAATGGTGAGTCCTTTCACTTCTGTGTCTATGGGAGTTATCACTGCCATGGTCATAATTTGGCGGTACTTACCGCCAGCCTGTTGGCGATATTACCACCACTTTATCACCGTCCGCCAGGGTCGTAATGAGGGCCATAGTAAATTACATTTGCAATAATAAGTAAAAAAACATAAAAATTATAAGGATAAACACATATTACAAAAATTAATAACACTTGCAAATTCAAATAGCATCAAGTATAAAAGTTAACACAGCATGTATCCTCCCTTCACTTCCCATGTCATGTAGCTATGAATAGGCAAAATAGCTAGACCTACTGCCTAAAGACAAAAGCACAGGACGTAAGAAATTCTTTTAAGTACAGTATATAGATTACAAAAGAGAACAAAGTGCTTTGGGGAGACTTACCCTCACATATACATGGCGGAAGTTTTTTAAACCAAGTCTCTAGAGTGGGAAATGCTGCAAAAAAATATATAGGGGGTCATTACAACATCGGCTGTCTTTTAACAAGACCGCTGAGGAACCGTCGTGCAGAAGAGCACCAGTAGTGGTGGTTTGCCTCTCTGCGTATTATGACTGTTGGCTGCCCTCTGTCGTTTTTCCGACGGAGAGCCACCAACAGCCATACTTGCGGGCGGCGGGGAAGTGGAGGTTGCTCCACCTCCACAGTCACGCCAACAGGACACCGCCCAGCTAATCACATCCTGTGATTCTGCGCGGCGGTGTTCTGTTGGCGGTGTGGTGTCGGCAGAGCTGGCGGATCGACAGAACAGGTAAGTAGATCGTCCGTTAGGGGAGGGGGGTGGGGGACGTTGTGTGTTGTGTGGGTGCATGGGGGGTGCATCTGTGTATGTAGGGGGTGTGTGAGTGCGTGAATGCTTGCAGGGGTGTTGCGTGTTTTGGGAATGAATGCGTGTATGTCTGTGGGTATGTCTGTATGGATATGTGCGTGTATGTTTGAATGTGGGTGTACTTGTCTGACTGTGTGTGGTTGTTGGCATGTATGTCGGTGTATGCGCGTGTATGTGTGTTGGTGGTGCCTGCGTGCGTGTCGGGTGTGTATGTGTAAGGTAATGTCGGGGGTCGGGGTGGGGAGGGGGGCCCTGCCACGTTTGGGGGGTGGCAGGGGTGGTGGGGCGTGTAGGGGAGGGAGTCGGGGTGGGGGTGTGGGGTGGGGGAGACCCCTATCAGTGCCAGGGAAGGAATTCCCTGGCACTGATAGTGCTTACTGCCGTGGATTTCATGGCAGTTCCTACCGCTGGGAATCCACAGCGGTAAGCCAGGTCAAAATATCGGCTGCGGTATTGTGACGGCCGCCGGGCTGGAGACCCAGGTCTCCAGCCCAGCGGTCGTCTCCACCCTGGCGGGCGGAACGGAGAACCGGCGGATGACCATGGCGGTAACCGCCATGGTCATGATTCCACAAAGTAAGACCGCCAGCCTGTTGGCGGTCTTACCACCGGTGTAACACCGACCGCCAGGGTTGAAATGACCCCCATAGACTTCAAATGAAATCTAGTCACTAAAAACCTGTGCCAGAAGACTGATAGTGAGATACAGCTTAGGGTGTAGCAGCTGTGGCAATGAGCTCTCTAAATCCCCTGATGTTTTACCAGTCAAATTCAATTCTGAAATGGAATGTCAATGGAGCTTCTTAGTCCTCTATTTGGCCTTGGCTAGTAAAAACTTAGGGGCATGGAAACATTATCCAACACTAAGACGGAAGAATAAGGAATTAACAAATCTGAGTTAGGGAATATCCATAGAACGAGTCAGTGACAAACAGTCCAAAATCAGTGATCTACAGAATTGAGCTTTGGAATTTAGCCAGATTCTTAACCATAGCAATAGGGTCTGTAATCTTATATAGTCGGCTATGCCCCTCAGACCAACTCCATCATGACAGAAAGCGGCTCAGGTGGATTGCAGAATTGCTAATAACCTCCTCAGAAACTTATTCTCCACTACCTGAAGGCTCATGAAGTCACCTTAGCCACAGGCCCCAGCTCCGAATGATACAATAGAGAAACATTTATCTTTAAAACGAGTCAGCATTTCCCTCACTGGTTTATGGCTCAGCTTCTTTGAGAACCTAAAAACAGCATCTATGGCTCTTTGAAATTGCAAAACACGAACACTAGTTACAAATTTCCAGTTAAAACTAACTTCCATCGGGATCCCAAGATAAGTAACATTAAGAAATTTTAATAATTCCAAACCTTCAAGACTAATTTCTTATTGTTTGATAGCTATATACCGCTCTTCTTCACATAGGACTTTGCTCTATTTGTTCTTAGGCCAAGGCTCCCCATAAAAGTATTGAAAGCATCTAACAAAGATTGACGGCCATTTGCTGTCCTTGAAATAAGGGAAGCATTGTCCGCATTGAGTAAGACTGGGGCTGGCTGGAATTAATGAGTGGCAAATCCTTCCCCATCTTACACAAAAAATCTTCCAAACCATTTATATAGTGATGGAAAAGAAAAGGTAAACCCCTTTAAAAGAGGGAAATTCCACTGTCAGATCACCCTCCTGACAGAAACGGACCCTAGCAGAGGTGCAGGCGTAGAGTCTACTGAGAAGGACATTTTACCTTTATCCACCCCCATATCTTACATAACAGGCCACAGTTTGGATCGGTCAACTGTGTCAAAAGCACAGGACAGATCCATAAAGGCTAGGTGGACACAGCCTTTTTTGCCCTTAGTATATTTTTGTACTATCAGAGCCAGGTTGAGAGTCTGTTCAATTGTGCCCAGCCACGGGTGAAACCAAAACTGTACCTTTGATAAACAGTCAGTCTCAATAGCCCAGGTTCTAACTTTGCTAGTACAACTCGGCCTAAGATCTTAACAGAGCTGTCCAAGAGGAAGATTGGACGATAACACTGTGGTTCAGCACTATCCCCTTTTTTACAAATAGGCACAATTATCTCTCCAGGTGTCTATCAAGGGGCATATCACAGCAGATCTCAAAACTTTGGTAAGTAATGGCCTCCAAAATTCTGGTATAGTTTTTTATACATCGGCAGGGGTTCCAACAGGTCCCGGGGCTTTATCTGGAGGGAAATCTTGAATGGTCTGAAAAGCGACAGTTATTTCAATTGAGTTGTGTTAGACTTTTCATCCTTGGCGTGGTCTCCCTTAACTTTTTGCCTGTTTCCCAGGTAGTTGATGTGTGCTGGACTCTGTTTTTACTGTTTTAGTTACTCTGGGCACTTTACCACTGCTATCCAGTGCTAAAGTGCAAGTGTTCCTATACACAATGTGTATGTAATTGGTTCATCCATGATTGGCATAATTGATTTACTGGTAAGTCCCTAGTACAGTGCACTAGAGGTGCCAGGGCCTGTAAATCAAATGCTACTAGTGGGCCTGCAGCACTGGTTATGCCACCCACATTAGTTGCTCTGTAAACATGGCTCAGACCGGGCACTGCAGTGTCTGTATGTGCAGTTTTAAACTGCCAATTCAACTTGGCAAGTGTACCCACTTGCCAGACCTAAACCTTCTCATTTCTTACATATAAGACAACCCTAAGGTAAGCCCTAGGGAGCCCCATGGGCAGGGTGCAGTGTATGTTTAAGGTAAGACATATACTAATGTGGTTTATATGTCCTAACAGTGAAATACTAAATTTGTTTTTCACTGATGCAAGGCCTATCCCTCTCATAGGTTAACATGGGGGCTACCTTTACATATGATTAAAGTGTAGATTCCCTTTGGGAGCAGATAGACATGTGGAGTTTGGGATCCCTGGGCTCACAATTTAAAAATACATCTTTTGGTAAAGTTGATTTTAAGATTGTATGTTTGAAAATGCCACTTTTAGAAAGTGAGCTTTTTCTTGCTTATACCATTTCTGTGACTCTGCCTGATTGTGGATTCCCTGTCTGGGTCAGTTTGACAGCTGGGCTGGTTGCACCTCATACTAAACAGTGACACAAAGGGAGCTAGGGTGTAACCTGCTTGTCCTGATGAGCCATCTGTGCTAGGAGGGAGGGGAGGAGTGGTCACTCACACCTGAAAGGGCTGTGCCTCCCCTCACACAATGCAGTCTCCAACCCCCTGGTGTGTGTCTGTGCCCTGGCCTGGGCAAGGCAGGATTTAAAAAACAAGAGAAACTTTTCTTTGAAGTAAGCCTACTTCAAAGGGCGAAATGGGTATAAGAACGGCACCCAGAACCACAGACTTTAGATTACTTCTGGAAACCAAGAAGAACCTCTGCCTGGAGAAGAGCTGAAGAACTGAGGAAGAAGAGCTGTCCTGCCTGTGACTGTGCTTTGTGCAGCTATCCTGCAGTTGATGCTTCTGCCTTTGCTAGAGGTCAAAGACTGGACTTTGTGTTCCTTCCTGCTTGTGAAGAACTCTCCAAGGGCTTGAAACTGAGCTTGCCTTCTGTTGTTGAAGTCTGAGGGCCAGCAAAGACCTCTCTCTGCCAGCACCTGGCGCCTCTGGTGAGACTCCTGCCCTGCCAAGTGGTGCCCTATTCACTTCCTGGGGCCTTGACCGGTGAAGCTGGTAGACCAAGGTTAGAAATACAAACACAGATTGCCGTGCGGGGAAATTTCAGGCGCAACCTCTGAGAGCGACTAAAGAAACGATGCGCTGCCGGCTCTGCGGCTGAAACCGATGCAGCGCTTGTAGCGCAGCTGTAAAAATCACAACACGCAGATGGAGAAACAACGCCCAGCATCGCTGAGGAGGCTGCAATGATGCAACATCGCTGGGCGCGGAAAAACAACGCAAGCCTGCCCGGACCCGAGTCGCTTTTTCCGGATCGACGCATCTCCCTCTTGCGGTAAAAGAAACGACCTCGCTTGCAGGTGAGAAATTGACGCACTGCTTACCTTCTTCCTCACACACTCACCCTTGCAGGTTATTTTGACTCGACCCAGGTATATTTTCACGCTAACAGCATTAGCAATGTGTTTAAAAGGACATGAAGACTCTTTTTGCATTTTAACTGATAACTTGACTTGTGTATGGTTGATGTTTGTTGTTTTGGTCTTGTTTTGTTTAGATAAATATTTTCTATTTTTCTAAACCTGTTTTGTGTCATTTTGTAGTGTTTTCATTAAGCTACTCTGTGTGTTGGTACAAATACTTTACAACTAGCACTCTAAAGTTAAGCCTGCTTGCTCGTGCTAAGCTACCAAGGGGGTGAGCAGGAGTTAGCTGAGGGTGCTTCTCTTTTACTCTGACTGGAGTGAGGGTCCTTGCTTGGAAATGGGGTAACCTGACTGCTAACCAAAGACCCCATTTCTAACAAGTTACTAAAGGCTGTGGATAGAGACATCTATCCAATCAATAGGGTCATTCACTTCTTCCTGGAGGATATTATCCCAGATTTTAAAAGTTTTAGAGAAGTATTCTACCCACACTTGGGCTGGGATGACAGTACCTATTACATAACTATCCTTGCCAGCCAATGAGGTGGAATTAGCCACTCGCCAAAAAAGCATTCATATCTTTATTATTGGTTGCCTCAATTAACTTGTTTCAGGCCTTCTCCCTCAGTTCTTTCTTCCTGGCCACAAGCATGTCCTGTTATGTCTTTCTTGCCAATCTGATAGCGGTCTGATTACGTAGGGAAGTCCCAATAGACTTCTTTAAGGCTTTGAGGGTGGACGTACATGCATGATTGAACCAACAAGGCCTCCTATCTTTATTGGCACTTACTTATCTGCCATATAGCTTGTTAAGGCAGAAAATCCCTCAATAATTTTTTGCACTGGGGTATTTCCCCCCTGGGCAGCCATGACCTCTTCCTTCTTATTTGTCATCAGGTCTCTATAAAAGATACAGTTATCAATGTTTTCCCACTTGATGGTCAGGCCTTTCTGTCCATTTGGCCTCAACTCTTGTTGCCGGACTTTAACACCAAATCCCTTATCCAAACCCATTCTAGTTTCCAGAATTAGGGGGTTATGATCACTAATACAAGTCAGCATCACACTAAACTTCCCTACAGAGGGGGTTAAATCTTTTGAATAAACTATAAAATCAATTATGGATTGAGCACTTCCACCCAAAAACGTAGGGACCCCCTTGATTTCCAGGGATGGAAAGATGATAAAGTTGGACGCCTGCATTCTCTGAAGTGTATTCCCATAGGGGGAATGTTGAAAGTGCTGTATGGGACAGTCATACTCATCAGAGATCCCGCAAAACTCTAAAAATGTAGGTTCACACAAATGGGCATTAAAATCTTTAACCCAGATAATCATACGTTCCTTCTTGTGTAAATTCTGTAACTTATGCACCCTTGTCTCAGGACCATGGATAACGCTCATGTCTGAAGAATAAAAAACATTGTTGTAATAACTAATCAACAAAACTTCATATGGATCAGTTAAATTGAGAAGAGACAGGAAGCGTGATGTTGCATCAGCAACATGTACATCCACCCCCCTTAAAAGTACAGACATAAACATGGCCAAATCACCCTTAGCCCTTCCTGATAGAGACTTAACTGCAGAGGCACAGTAGATGGTAAAATGAGGGGGATCTAAAAACCAAGTCTCTTGACAACAAATATAAGAATATTGACCTACAAGCCTTGACCAATCTGGATTAGCCAACTTGGCCCTGAGCCCTGCCACATTCCATGAGATAATCCCAGGTGTTACAATAGAGGAGCTATTTGCTGTTCCGAGAGGCTGCAAATTAGATAAAAGAGCCAAATCAGACTCCTGCTATCCACAGGAGGCATTTCCATTGGCTAATGGTCAGTCCAATTGCTCTAACGAGTTCAGAGGCTTAAAACTGTTACATAGTGGTAGTGGGCAATGAAAAGACTTGGACTGAAGAGGGTTGCAAAACCTCTGCTTATCTGACCTATTGGGATGAGAATGTTGGAGCTGCAAATGGGTGTCATTAAAGTATGCCAGCCATTGTTCTTTGATTTTACACTACGGCCCTTAGCTAGAATAGTAAAAGTCTGGATTCCTGAGATAGATCCCTGCACAGGATTTACTCCTCTGCTCTGATCTGGGGGGGCAATTAAGGCCGGGAGATGTATAGACTCGGCAGTATCAGGCACATATTTATCTCCCAGTGGCAATAACAGGGCTGCTATTTCCTGTGTGGTTAGTTAGGGTATTAACCTTCTCTTCTAAAGATTCCACTTTTTTTAATGCCAGGGAGCACATTTGTCTTATGTCCTCAAAATAGTTTTCAATTAGGCTAAGTTGGTCACATGATATAGCAGATGTCTGAATGTTAAAAGTACACTCACGGGAGATCTTCTTAGGTGCCTTTGTTTGTATCTTTTCCTTGCCTATCTTAATACCTGGTAGATCCTCACCAGGTAAGGTAATAAGGTTTGGACAAGGCGGCGGCACTGAACTAAGAGGGGGGCTTGCCATATTAGTGAGTCCTAATTGCCTACTATTTTTTGGCAGGGGAATTCAGTAACTACGGGGGAGATGGGCTCAATCGATAGCTCCTGTTCCAGAGCAACTCATGAGTTTCTGGATTTGGTCAAGGGCTGCTTTCCCGGAGAGACTGCCTCTTTATCCTCTCTTTGATCAAACTTCTTCAAAGCTGAACCCATACTAGCTTCCATCCTTCCTTCACGGACTCTAATGCACCCATCACAGAGGTTAGATAACTGGTTATTAATTTCAGACCGGAGTCCCCAATCAATGAGTCTGCCATCGCGTGAGCACCTTTCCGTTTTCCCATCAGGCCTCCTGTATTTCAAGCAGAGCCTAGCGCTAAACTAATTGTAACTAAATAAACGACAAGCTACAGTATCAACATATGCCAAACAAAAATCCAAGGCAAGGGACGGGGCCCAGCACAGCTCAGCCTCATCTGTCCGATGACGGGCGCAGGCGGGCCTGCTCTTGGCCTAGTCTTCTCCCGGGTGTGCCCACATGCGACCCAAGCAGCAAGAGAGAAGGTCTAAATAAATGTGCCTCCGGGCACGAAAGGAGCATCGGGAGCTGCCACCCGCCGCATGTATGCCTGGGAGATGTAGTTCTGGAGCCGCCGGCCCTTCTAATGGAAGTATGCGCGTCCCGTGCAGCGGAAGAGATGGTCTGAATAAATCTGCCTCTGGGCGCGAAAGGAGCAGCGGGAGCAGACACCTGCTGCAAGAATGCCTGGGAGATGTATTTCTGGAGACCTGGCCCTTATAATGGCAGTCTGTAGATCCCGTGCAGCGGTAAGGCAGGTCTGAATAAATACACCCCTGGGTGTGAAAGGAGCAGCGGGAGCAGCCACCTGTCGCAAGTATGCCTAGGAGATGTAGTTCTAGAGCCCCTGGCCCATCTTATGGCTGTATGCGTGTCCCACGCAGTGGGAGAGAAGGTCTGAATAAATGCATCTTCTGGTGCGAAAGGAGCAGCGGTAGCATCCACCTTTTGCAAGTATGCCTGGGAGTTCTAGTTCTGAAGCCCTTGGCCTTTCTAATGGCAGTCTGCGCATCACAGGGCATGGGAGTGACCGAAGGTACACACTTGGAAGTCAGCCTCATTGATATGTGCCTTAAAAGGTTACCAAAGGGCTCCAGCCATTCTCTTTATGAATGTTTATGAGCCCCATCTCCTTCCTCAGATATGCCCAGCCCCTCAGATATGCCCGGCCCATTTGACCATTAACCTCCTTTCAGAATCAAAGAGCCCCTATTCTTGTTCACCGAAGGGCCTTGCTCTTCCTTTCTCCAATGTGAGTCACACCCAGATATCAGGAATGCAGCAATCCACAAATCTGCCTGAGTGAAAGTTATACCTCTCCCTGCTGCTTCAACAAGCCCTGTGCCTCCCAAAATGGAACCCAATGTCTTCCATGTTTTGTGTCCATTTCAAGAACACAGATCTACCACTGCTGCCACATGTACCTGCATGTTCAGCCTCCAAAGTATCTTACCCTCACACAGGCATCCATATATCCTAGCACATTCATCCAACACTGCACACTATTTCCTACAAGTGGTACCAGCTAACAGGCCCACATAAAGCCCTGCACCTACATGTAACCATGCAAAGTATTTCCTGATGCACTGTACCTTTGCCCAGGCACGCATGTAACCCAGCGGCATTCAGAGCAATGAGTGCTATCTTCAGGGGGGTGTACCTTCTCTACAGGCACACATAGATCCCAGTGTTGGACACAATAGAATGCAGGTCAAGAGTAAGTTCAGCAAATAGCAGCCACACTTTAATGTAGTGAGCCAGGAATCACTAATCTTGTGACAAATGTTCAGTCTACTAAGCACTAAAAACACAACATGCTGCCTCCATCACGCTGGTACTACTTAGCTGCAGGTGAAGGCAGTAGCCTTCCACTACTTGGGGGTTGCACTTTGGTCACCCCTCCTGGTCTAAGCATAATGCAGTTTGTGAGACCGGGCTCAGACATAGCATGCAGGTGAGAGAGCGTAGCTTCTATAATCTATATTAACATGAAATGCTTATGTACTAATGTGTAATAATGCTGCATAGAAACTGCATTAATGTACTTTGCTAAAACGTGCGCTTGAAATGTGCCCACGGGGAGTGGCCGCCAATATATACAGGGACTAATAAAACTGACTAATAATGTTGAAATGATATGTTATGATATGACTTTACACTAATAATAATAGATATATGTAAAGATTTTGCTAATAAATCACTAGGTCTTTAGTTAGCATGAGTCGAGGCCTAGCTGCCTGGCTCTCATATTAAATGTGTTTTTCTAAAGTGCAGTGTGCTGACTTGCTGAAGGACATGAACTCTTGTTTTGTCTCTAAACTAGAAGCTGAATGTAACTGTAGTAGATCCGTTCTCATGAAATTCAAGTTGCTTATAGAAACATTTTAGCTGAATGCAACACTGTAGACCAGTCTTAGGTACAAGGTTGCCTGAACCTGTACAGACAATGGAGCCACTGACCGAAGATGTGCAAAGACTATGAAATCATACCAGACATTCTACCCGCTAAAGACGTCAATCATAAGGACCAATAAAATATGTGAGAACTGTTATGGGGTGACAAATTCGATGAGCTAATGTGAAGTTAATTGGTTAAAGATAGTGGGGTGCAACCCCTTGTCCAATCAATTTTAGGGGAATGTACAACAAAAAGGGGATAAAAACCCTTGACACCAGGAAGTAAATTAGACCAGGAGGGATAGGAGAAAGTTAGGGGAGATGCTGATGCGATTTGCTATGATCCAGAGACTTTGGCACTTTGCTTAGTGACTTGCTAATTTTACTTTAGGAATCATCCTTGCCCTTAGATTGTCCGTTTACACTTTACCTCCTTATGAGGGAAGTGCCCCCTTTTACCCGATTGCTGAATTCCTGATGGCAAATCAACTGATGTCCTGAGGATGAAGACCGAACCTGAATGCTGACCCCAAACGGAGGGTAACTATATGACAGTGAAATTGTGATTGTCTGTTTGCTTTTCCTTTCTAGGTACCAACTGCTTATTTTGACAGAGACCATAGTTAGATGTTTTTCCATATTGGTGTTACTAAATTGTTTTGCATGAAGCCCAACATGCCAATGCTAATTAGGGGTTAGTTGAGAGGGGTTCACTAAACTGACGCAAAGAGACAAATGACCGAATCTATGCTTTGTTGAATAACGTGATGATGATACTCTGCTAGAATAACTTACGCTGACGCTGTGTTATATTCTGATGTTTGTGATTCTTGCTTTGATGAAATCTTATCAGAGTTGCCATATTGTGACTATGCTAATGTGTTTCTTGGTTTTGAGACTAATAAACTTACTAGTAAATTTGTAATCAATAGGGAATAAATATCACAAAATTCATATTATTCTGGTGTGGTTATTCATGACTGAAAGGTCATGGTGTTTCTGAGTTTCATTAAATGTCATTGACTAAGGTGAATTGCATTGTTGTAATTATTGATGACGTTATTGACATATTGATTGACATGCTGATTAGCTATGTCGTCCTAAGGTGTCTTCAATCAGGGTCAAAAGATTCATTGGCCTAAAACGAGTCCCAAAATGAGTAAATTAATCATAAAGGGACGTGTTAAGAGTTCTGGTAGCAGAGCGACGGTTTAGGCCCTTTGGTGCCCTAGGACGGAGGACTATTGTTTAAATTATTTTTTGAGATAATGCAAATTGGAGGTATAATGTGTTTCTAAATTCCCCATGACTTTCCCGGAATCTCGGAGCCTGCCTAAGTGAGTTGGGTATGTTCTCGGCGTTTTAGTATGTGTGGTGTAGAATTTGCGCTTGCTCAGCTTATGCATATTGCAGGTGTTTTGTGAAAATTTGTGTGAATTTACGCCAGGTAATGTTGTTTTAGTAGGAGTGGGCGTACTCCACAGTATGAGAGTAGGGAAGTCGGCGATCTTCATGTGAGTGTGGCCCTTTGTGCTCAAAATTATCCACATGGTTGTTGGTGATGTGCGGACCCGTTGCGATCTAAGACTCCGGAGTATATTGACAAGTGTAGGAGACACTTGGGTTTATGTTGTAATATGTGCGGTTTAATAGGTCAATCGGGCGTTGTTGACAAGTCAAGTTTGAGTCAAGTTGTGTGAGTGAAACCTTCGATGGAGATTTGGCAAGTTCTAAAGTGCACTAGAATAAACCATTGACAAGTCGAGAGTAGGATGTGCGGGCCGAATTCTGATTGCGAGTGCGGGAGCTGAGAAGGAGAGAGTAGCGGCTGAGGCTATAAGTGAAATCTCTGTAAAGTTCTGAAGCGGTTGTGTTACCCTTCCTGTAGTAAACCAGCAAATTTGGGTTTTGGTGTTAAAGGTGCTCGCAATATATCGCATTAGTTTTGTGTATGTGGAGAGGACAAGCCGCAAGACTTTGTCAGCTGCAGTGTGTGCGAGTGTGACGTCAGTAGTGCCGCGCTGGGATAGGTCAGTTGCAGAGAGGGGTCGCGCACGGATTGGCAGCCGTCCGTGAGAGGCAATAGGTTGAGATAGGTGGGTGAAGAGTGTTCTGGGAATTAAAGTCACTTTCTGATTAGATTCAAACAAAATAAAAGACGGGAAAATGAAGTTTTTCAAGGCTTTAAAGAGTGCTTTGAAGGGAGATACATATATTATGGCAAGTGAAGGGGAGCCTACACCGCCTTAGGGTACTCCAGCTTCTATTGTAATGGAAGAAAAGGGAGTTGCGCCATGTCTTTGGATGAAGCAGTGGCGCAAATTAACAGAGAAGGAGGGATGTTTCGCGTTTCCGGAGCATGGAACATTCAATACAAGAATTTTAGAGAACTTGAGGTGGATGTTAAGTGTACAGAAACTGCCTCCGAGACCAGCTCCGTATGAGGCATTAGCAGTCTGGGATTTAATGGCCATACGACAAAGACAGCAGAAACCTGAAAGGAGAATAAAAAGGGCAGCGAAGACTTTAGCTGAGGCTAGATGGGACAATGAGAGTAGAATGTGGAGAAGGGGAATAGTAGATGGACTTAAATTGTTTCCAGCAATAACCCAGGAAGATGAGACACAGGGAAAGAAAGCCACCTGTAAGACAGACAAGGGCTCTAGTAAGTTAAAAGAGACTCAGAGGTCTTGGGTAGATGAAGATGATTCAGATGACGAAGAGTTTCTTAATCAGTTGTTACATGATCGCACGCCACCATACGCTATAAATGACACTGCTCCGAGCACTAGTACCTGTCCTGAGGTTTCGACACAGAGTAAGAGAATTAAAAGTACAGTGCAGACAAGCGATGGAGTTTTGACACAAAATGGTGACAGTGTACCCACTGCACCAGACATGCAGACACAGTTGCAACCTCCTCAGTATTAGAGACAAATACTAGTCTGATGGTGCCGCCTGATCCGATATATACGAGATCAAAGCTAGTGCAGATTGAGCCAACTCCGCAATTGCTGCCGCAGCAACAACTGATTCCGGGTTACAATCCGGTGGCAGGACCGCAGTCATTACCTGCACCAGCCACGGTGAGTCAAGCTTTGGGAGATACTGCTCCACGGGGTTTGGGACCTGGTCAGACACCAGCTACCATATCATTACCAATTACTGTTGGTCCGCCAGTACCGCTATATGCACAGGGTAAGCCTGGCGTGTGCGATCAGGGAGTGAGGACCCAAGAGGCAATAAGAGGAGGGTTCACAGGAACTCCCCAACCAATGACACCAAGGGAACAAGCAGCAGAAGGACTCAGGTCTTTACTAGACCTCAGCCCGATTGGGGCTCCTTTAGAGGCAATGAGACAAGCAGGGCTAAGTGTGTTAGCCCCACAGACGCTGAGTACAAATACGACACAGTCACCATTAATGCAGTCAGGAAACATTTTGTTGCAAGGCTTTTCCGTGCAACAGTTGAATGAGTGGTTAGAAAAGATCAACGCTTCACAAACTACTACAGTGACCGCAGAGAGGTCATAAAGGGATGAATACCTGAATTTTGTGAGATTGGGTGTAGAAGCTGCAGAACTAGTGGAAGGAACAATGGGGGTGAACAGATTAGAGTCATACACAGAAGAAGTGAGTAAGGCGCACCAGAGGTTGGCAAACCTGGCGGATAAATACAACATTGATATTGAGAGTACTAAACATTTGAAAAGAAGCTACAGATTAGACTTCGATTCTAAAGATTTTGATCCCATGAGGTCCACCGGAATGAAAGCACATCTTAAAGAAATACTGCAAAGTGCGCAGATTTGGGGAGCCTTAGAAAAATGGGAAGGTAGATGGGCAAAGAAAAGAGATAAAGAGAAAGGCGATGATCCGGAACCAAAGCAGGCTAAAGCCGCACCGGACAAGGGGACAATAAAAATGTTACCAATGAGAGAAACAGCCGGTGGGATTCTAGTCCATGTACCGTGGTCTAGGGGAGACATCCTGTCATTCACAAATGATTATCCCAGGTTGAGGGAGAAGCCAATAGAATGGTACCAACAGACGGACAGGTTTGTGAAGTTGACAAAATGTCTCTGGGAGGACTTGAATACCCTGTTTAAGATTATAGTTCCACCTGATTTATGGCTTGCGTGCAAGAGAGGTGTGGACTGGCCGACACAGGAAACGGCAAGGGATAAGGTGACTGAGCACCATCTGAGGAGGTGATGAAATATTATCATTAAGTAATTGAGTTTTTTAAGGAAAAAGTGTTGCCGAAAGTGACTGATTGATAGAAAATCGATTGAGCCTCATAGGAGGCCAAAGAGTCGATTCATGCTTATTATGAGAGATTGTTGAAAGAATTCAAACATTACAGTGGCACTGACACCATAGAACCGAAAGACATGAACAATCTTGAGTTCAGGTTTGTTGAAGGGTTGAGACCAGAGATTAGCCAGATGATTAATAATCATTTGATCTGTTGGCAATCAAACCCAATTGATGAGGTATTGAAGTATGCGAAATACTGTAGTGACGAGATTGAGCTGAAGCAGAGAAAGTTGAAAGGGAAGGTGATGGTGATGCAGATTAAGGCAGTGCAAGCAGGGATGCAGGGAAATGGAGTGCAACAGGTTATACAGCAGCAACCGCAGGGAAATGGCATGTTTCAGGCACAACCGAGAGGTCGACGTTGAGGTTTTGTGAACCGTTGTCCAGACCTGAATACTGTTGTGATTCAAAACGATGTGCAGGGGATGAAAAAGGCGTCACCATGTCACGCGTGCGGGGGCGTGGGGCATTGGAAGCAGGAATGCCCAGTGGTGGTGCAGGATGGTGTTGTTCAACAAAGCAATGATGTCGGTACCTTTCAAAATGTAAGGGGTCCAAAATTGAGGTTTCAAAATCAGAACTTCCAGAATAACATGGTACAGATGCAGGGGTTACAGCCCATGCAGCAGATGCAAATGCTGCGTGTTCAACCAGCACAAATGCAGCAGGTACAACAGCAGGTTCCCATGGTTCCTAGACAGCAAATGCAATTACCATTAGCTCCAATGGGGCAGCAACAGGTGATGCTTTCTCAACAGGTCACATGCCAAACGATGAGTCAAAATAACACAGTACAACAGTTCCCATTGCGTGTAGAGGATGGAATAAACAATGAATGGTCGGATGATTGTTCAGACAGTGAGGAGTGCAGGCTTGCAGCGTCCCTAGAAGTAGATCAGAGAGGACCCTATGTAGAGGGGAAGGTAATGGGTCATAAGGTTTCATTCCTAGTTGATACAGGAGCTACACGCTCTACAATCAGAAGTGCAGAGGTTCTGAAATGATCACTTTCGGGGCATACCATAAGAGTGGTAGGAGTAGCAAATCAGTTTTTGACAAATCCGATTACAGACCTGGTCCAAGTTGAGATTGGCAACTTCCAGGGATTGCACAAATTTGTAGTCTGTTATTCTAGTCCAGTATCCCTACTGGGAAGAGACTTGCTGTGCAAAACAAGGTGTTCCATTACCTGTTCCAATGAAGGGATTGAAGTCCAGACAAACAGTGATGATGAAGGCGACGATGGCAGTTTTCAGAGTCATTACAACCCTGGCAGACAGTGTTAAAGCTGCGGTAATACCGCAAACAGGCCGGCGGACAAAAAAAAGGGAATTATGACCCTGGCAGAAACCGCCAACAAAGACAGCCACTTTAACACACCGCCCACCACGGTGGTACAGACAAGCAGCGCGGCGGTTACCGCCAACAGACAGGCGGGAGACAATGTACCGCCCACAATATTACAACCCGCCAATCCGCCACCTTTTCCAGGGCGGATTCACCATGGATAAAAACACGGCGGAAACAGCTTTTGCAATGGGAAAACGCTCACCTGAACACATCCCACAAGGAAGGAGGCCATCATGGAGCCGGAATTACAAATACTCCCTGCCCTTGTGTTTCTGCTCCTCTACGACCAACAGCTACGTAGGCGCCGAAGACACCGGTGAGTACTGCATCTACGACACAGGGGAGGGGGGAGGCAAAAGTTAAGGGGACACCCACCAAACACCCCCACCCCCACCCTCGCATATTACAACATACACACCAATGCATTCACAAAAATCACAGTAACAACCCACAATCCGCCCGGAAGAATGAAAAGACAATGCGAAATTCGGTCAAACAATGTAATGTTCCAATATACATCTCATACAAAAATATACAGATATATATTTGAAAATCAGTCATAATTATATATACAATACGAGAAGTAGTGCAGATATGTACACAACAATGTCCGTGCACCAACAGTCCAAAAATGCATGGGCGAGGCCCACAAGCGATACCTGACCACAATCGGAGAGAACACTGCCGGGGCATCAGATCGAAATACTACAGGCACCTCAGGGGGAAGGGGGGGGCACCTTAGCCACATGAATGGAAAGCCAGATCCACGACGGGGCTCCATGCCCATTGATGTATCCTGGGAAGTGCAAAGCCACAGTCTCACAAGTCTCTACGGTGGGTGGGTTGCCCACTGTGCCATCCTGGGGAGTGCAAAGCCACAGTCTCACAAGTCTCTACAGTGGGTGGTTTGCCCACTGTGCCATCCTGGGGAGTGCAAAGCCACAGTTTCTCAAGTAGATGCAGTTCTCTACTGGTACTGGGTGGGACTGGTGCCCAGACTGGATGAGTCTCCCCGTGAAAGTTCATGGCCTGTCTCTGTCCCAGCTGCACATGGGATAAGGATGCCTGATGTGGCAGCCTTTTCATTCCTACACGGTGCTTGCCCTGTTCAGCGGTGCTTTGCCATGGCGGTCTTTGCCCTGTTCAGCTGTGCTTTGCCATGGCGGTCTTTGCCCTGTTCAGCGGTGCTTTGCCATGGCGGTCTTTGCCCTGTTCAGCGGTGCTTTGCCATGGCGGTCTTTGCCCTGTTCAGCGGTGCTTTGCCATGGCGGTTCTGGACTGTTCAGCGGTGCTTTGCCATGGCGGTTCTGGACTGTTCAGCGGTGCTTTGCCATGGCGGTCTTTGCCCTGTTCAGTGGTGCTTTGCCATGGCAGTCTTTGCCCTGTTCAGCGGTGCTTTTCCATGGCGGTCTTTGCCCTGTTCAGCGGTGCTTTGCCATGGCGGTCTTTGCCCTGTTCAGTGGTGCTTTGCCATGGCGGTTCTGATACGGACATTGGTGTGTGGCGTGACGATCTCTACACTGGGCATTGGTGTGTGGCATGACGTCCTCTACACTGGGCATTGGTGTGTGGCATGACGTCCTCTACACTGGGCATTGGTGTGTGGCATGACGTTCCATACACTGGGCATTGGTGTGTGGCATGACGTCCTCTACACTGGGCATTGGTGTGTGGCATGACGTTCCATACACTGGGCATTGGTGTGTGGCATGACGTTCCATCGTTGCCCAGGGGGGCTGTGGCAGCCGGGGCCCTCCTGGGCTGTGACTCCGGCGGTGGTCTCCTGACCAGTGACAATACTTGTGCCCTCCTGGGCTGTGACTCCGGCGGTGGTGTCCAGACCAGTGATGATACTTGTGCCCTCCTGGGCTGTGACTCCGGCGGTGGTCTCCTGACCAGTGACGATACTTGTGCCCTCCTGGGCTGCGACTCCGGCTGTGGTCTCTGGACCAGTGACGATACTTGGGCCCTCCTGGGCTGTGACTCCGGCGGTGGTCTCCTGACCAGTGATGATACTTGTGCCCTCCTGGGCTGTGACTCCGGCGGTGGTCTCCTGACCAGTGACGATACTTGTGCCCTCCTGGGCTGTGACTCCGGCGGTGGTCTCCTGACCAGTGACGATACTTGTGCCTTCCTGGGCTTTGACTCCGGAGGTGGTCTCCTGACCAGTGACGATACTTGTGCCCTCCTGGGCTGTGACTCCGGCGGTGGTCTCTGGACCAGTGACGACGGTGCTGGCGGTTGTGTCTGGACCGCAGGAAATGATGGCGTACTTCTCCGCCGTGACACTCACAACAGGCTGGGCAGACTTCCTCTGGACCTTCCCCACCTTTGTTGGAGTCACAGCTGACTCACCAATCCCCTTCAAACCCATGTTAGTTGTTGTCCTACCAGGAGTCTTAACACGGTCCTGTCGTCCACTCTCCAATTTTAGAGCCTTTACAGGGGGTGGGCTGCCAGTGCCTTGGCTCCAGGTCCTACTGCCTGCCCTAGTGGCCGGTGCGCTCCACAAGCCTTGAACAGGCACCACGGGTATTGGAGGCTTTTTGGCTGAGGCGCTACGATGGGACTGATGAATTGGAGGGGGGGGCAAAAAGGTAAATTTTACAGAGGGACAGTTTCTGATGAACACTGGGATGGGTAGCTGGAGGGGGTCTGGGAGTAGAGGAAGAGGAAGTGGTTGTCGGAGGTGTCACTTTAGCGGTTTTGGGTGCAGGTGCAGGTAAAGGAGGCTGTAGTGAGGTGGATGGATGTTGGGTGAGTGATTGCCAGCGTTTGTGTACTTTGGGAGGGGGCGTCACAGACACACTGGGAGAGGACACAGGGGACGTGTAAATGGCAGTGGAAGTGGTGAGTGCAGGTGAGCGGCTTGGGGTGCTGGGTGTCCTGGTGCGAGTCCTAGTGCCTGTAGATGTGGTGCATGCAGGTGTGTGTGTAGACGAGACTGGGAGGGAGGAGGGAGAAGAGGAGGAGGGGGACACAGTGGAGACAGTGGATGTTGCTGTGTCTGTATGGGTGTGATGCTTGTGTGAGTGCCTGTGGGATGTGTGGTGCCTATGTTTGCTTGAGCTACTTTTGGGTGTTGACTTGTGTGCATGCTGGCCTGTAGGTGTGCTTGGGATGGGTTGGGGTACAGGGGATTGGGTCTGGGTGGAGGAAGTTGGAGGGGGGAGGCTAGACACAGGGACAATGGCTGCCATCAGTGCTGAGGCCAGAGATTGCAGGGTTCGCTGAAGGACAGCCTGACCAGAATGAATGCCCTCCAGGAATGCATTACCGGGTTGCAACTCTCGTTCCACACCCTGGATGGCATTCACAATGGTAGACTGCCCAACAGTGAGTGACCTGAGGAGGTCAATGGCCTCCTCACTGAGGGCAGCAGGGGTGACTGGGGCAGGGCCTGAGGTGCAAAGGTGATGCCCACCCTCCTGGGTGAGCGTGGACGGGGCGAACGCTGAGGGACTGCTGGGAGGGCAGTGCTGGTAGGGGTGGTGGCGGCTGTACCTGTTGAAGTGGGGGGCACAGATGGTGCCACCACCACAGGGGAGCTCCCATCGGCGGACGAGTCTGTGTCGCTGGTTGGTGATCCGGTGGCCGACGTGAGGCTCCCCTTGCCCTCCGTCCCACTGGTGCATTCTGAGTCCGTGGTGTGCCCCTCCATGGCCATGTGGGATGCAGCTCCCTCGTGCTCCGGTGCCACTGTACCTCCGCCTGATGATGCTAATGCACAAAAGAACAGGGAGAGCAGAAAAAGGGGGGGAGACAGAAGAAAGAGAGTTTTAGTGCATGGCATTCCGCTACCGCTACCGTTGGCGGACAAGACAGATGCAGCAGCCCCCTGCATTACGCCGTGCTCCTGCACTCTGCTCACGCAATTTCTGGGTAATGGCCTACATGGCAATGGTGGACATCTGCGCACATGGATGCCACAGGGGCAACTATACCTCGACTTGGCACTCTGAGTGCCACGTAGCCTACATTACGGAGGGGCCTTACCTACCTAACTCGCCCTGGCCTAGGGACACCCACAGCCCACCTCCCCCACCCAGACCCCTCCACTGCACGCAAAGTCCACAGAATGAGGTTGTACTCACACCCTTGTGTCTGCTGTGATGCCCTCAAGCACACATCCAACTCCGGGTAGGCCACCGCCAGGATCTGGAACATCAGGGGGGTCATGGTGCGACGGGCACCCCTCCCACGTTGGGAGGCCATCCCCAGCTGAGCCTCCGCCGTCTTCTTGCTGCAGCAGCAAATGTCCTCCCATCTCTTCCGGCAGTGGGTGCCCCGTCTCTGGTGGGCCCCCAGGGTCCGGACCTCCTTGGCGATGGCACGCCAGATGTCCCTCTTCTGGTGGGCGCTGACCTACATGACATGCACAAGGGAAGAGGAACAGTCATTACCAACTGCACCATCAATGTGAGTGGCCCCTCCCTACTCTGGCCATGTGGCCCATTCATTCCCATGCATTATTGTTCTATGAACTCTGCCCCCTTCCCTCTTCCACCCAGCCCTCTCCACCCAAGCCTAGCCCATACAACGTGCTCCCTGTGTACTAACCTGTTGGTCTGGAGGACTTAGAGTAGCGTGTACTGGGGGAGGACCCCATCCACAAGTTTCTCCAACTCCTGTGCAGTGAAGGCAGGGTCCCTTTCCCCAGACGCAGCAGCCATCGTCGCTTCCAGACCGAGGTCACAGCAGCACTAGCAGTGTAGGTCCTCTCCTGTCGAAGGTCAGGTATCTAGTAATTGAACAGATAGAAAATGGCGGTGACGTCCGCGGCGGTGCGCATCATCACCGCCGGCGCACCTGTTCATTGGCTCCTGGGACCCATAGGGTCCAATGTTAACCAATGCAGCATTGCGCCGCGGTCTACGACCGCCTGCCGCGACGGTGTGCAACGCCAGCGCTGTTACCCCACAATCCCATTGTCCTAGTTTAGAGGTCAGACAGCCTCTGTTTCAGGGGCCCACATGGCTTCATTTACTACTGCGTCACACATGGCTAGGCCTACACTCAACACACATACAGGAAGGGTTTTGTGTCTGGTGTAGTCTTGTGTGTAACTGTGGGTACATACCTGGAGGAATAGTGACTGGTTCTTCGCAGTTGTCCTTCGTAGGCACTGTCAGCTGGGACATATGAGAAGATGGCGGAATCCTCCGGTGTACCGACAGCTGGTGGACCTGTTGACAATGGAAGAAAGAGATGTCATTGTCACCTACCAGTTTGACCGTGCCACAATCCAGGAACTGTGTGCCCAGTTGGACCTAGACCTGATGTCACCGATCCGCCATCCGACTGGAATCCCCCCTGACGTGCAGGTGCTGTCAGTGCTCCATTTCCCTGCAAGTGGGTCTTTTCAGACAACAGTGGCCATGGCATCAGGGATGTCCCAGGCTATGTTTTCAAATGTGCTGTCCAGAGTGTTGTCTGCCCTGCTGAAACACGTAAGGAGATACATCATTTTCCCTCAGGTGGAGGATTTGCCTACAGTGAAAGGTGACTTCTATGCCCTTGGACATATCCCCAACGTCATAGGTGCCATTGATGGGACCCATGTAGATCTGGTCCCCCCTCACAGGAGTGAACAGGTGTACAGGAACAGGAAGAGTTATCATTCCATGAATGTCCAGATGGTCTGTTTGGCAGACCAGTACATCTCGCAGGTAAATGCTATGTTCCCTGGCTCAGTGCATGACGCCTACATCCTGCAGAATAGCAGCATCCCTGATATGATGGGTCAACTCCAGAGGCACTGTGTATGGCTATTGGGGGACTCTGGTTACCCCAACCTTTCCTGGCTATTGACCTCAGTGAGGAATCCCAGGACCAGGGCAGAGGAACGCTACAATGAGGCTCATGGGCAGACTAGGAGGGTGATCGAATGCACCTTCGGACTCCTGAAGGCCAGGTTCAGGTGCCTCCATATGACAGGTGGTTCCCTATTCTACTCACCGAAGAAGGTGTGCAACATCATCATCGCCTGCTCCATGCTCCATAATTTGGCTTTGAGACGCCAGGTGCCTTTTCTGCAGGAGGATGATCCAGATGACGGTGTTGTAGCAGCTGTGGAGTCTGTGGAGCCTGTGGACAGTGATGAGGATGAAGCTGATGAAGAAGACAACGACAACAGGGAGTCAGTCATACAGCAATATTTCCAGTGACACACAGGTGAGAACATTTTCTGGTTTAACATTACATTAACTTTCACACGTCTACCTCTATCCTGTTCCTCGATTTCACTCACTATTTCTTAACTGAGTTGTACCCTTCCATTACGGTTTCACAGGTGTGCTAACCTACGTGTCAACTGCTTCCATCCTTCAAGGGATTGTGATGTGTGACATAGGTATGTTAGCCTTACAATGGTACCGCCATTATTACACTGTCATTGATAATACAAAGTACCAAATCATAGACTGACTCCAGATTGTTTTGTGTTTCAAGGGTGTTTATTTAAGTGCTCAAAAAATGAAGGGGGGTTGTAAAATGGTGATGGGGGATGGTTGAGGAATGTCCATGGCAGAGTCCAGTTTATTAGTCTCACAGGTGCACTGCCCATCTGGGCATAGGAAGTGGAGCTGGGGCAGTTCGAATATGGACAGGGTAACAAAGTGGGACAGTGGGAGGACAATCAGGGTGGTCTCATTTCCTGGCGGGGGTCTTGCCATCTTGCTCGGTCCTGTTCCTGGATCTCAGGGACCGCTTGCGTGGTGGTTGTCCATCTGCAGGGGGTGGTGTGCTGGTGTGGTGGTCCTGTGGCGGGGCGTCCTGTCCACTAGCACCGGCGGAGGTGGTGGGCAGTTCATCGTCGTGGCTAGTGTCAGGGGCCCCTTGGAGTGCCACGGTGTCCCTCAAGGTCTGCTGTATGTCCTTCAGCACCCCCACGATGGTGCCCAGGGCGGAGCCGATGGTCCTGAGCTCCTCCCTGAACCCCAAATACTGCTCCTCCCGCAGGCGCAGGGTCTCCTGCAACTTGTCCAGGACCGTCGCCATCGTCTTCTGGGAGTGGTGGTATGCTCCCATGATGGAGTAGAGGGCCTCGTGGAGAGTTGGTTCCCTTGGCCTGTCCTCCCTCTGTCGCACAGCAGCCCTCCCAGTTCCCCTATGTTCCTGGGCCTCCGTCCCCTGGACCGTGTGCCCACTACCACTGCCCCCAGGTCCCTGTTGTTGTTGGGGTGATGGGTTAGCCTGGGTGCCCTGTAGTGGTGGACACACCGCTGATTGACCTGTCCTGGGTACGGAGGTTTGGGCCCGCTGGGTGGGTGCTGTGCTGGTGTTACCAGAGGGTGGAAGGTCGGTGTTGGGCTGTGCCTGTGCAAGGGGAACCGACTGTCCTGAGGCCCACGATGGTCCGGGCTGGTCATCAAGATCCAGTAGGGCAGAGCTGCTCTCGTCACTGTGGGCCTCTTCTGGGGGTGGAGTGGTGTTGTCTGGACCCTATGGTGTGGTGACGGTCCTTCGGGTTCCTGCAGGGGCATAAGAGCATGATTATTGCATGTGTGTGTGTAATGGTGTGCAATGGGTGGGTGTGTGTGAACCCCAGTGCAAGCATTCCTGTGTGGGGGCTTGTGTGATGATGGTTGGGGGTTGTTCTGGGTACGTGCAGTGAGCATGCTTTAGTGAGGGGTGACCATGCTTAGTTGTGTCATGCAGAGCTTGGTGTTGGGATGGGTGGTTTGTGTTATGGGTAGATAAGTGAGGAGTTGTAGTGATAGGGGAGGGTGTGAGAGTGGGGGTGTGTGATAGCATGCAGGTAGGGTGGGGGATATGATAGTTAAGATTTGACTTACCAGTGTCCCATCCTCCACCGACTCCTCCGAGGCCCTCAGGATGCAAGATGGTCATGACTTGCTCCTCCCATGTTGTTAGTTGTGGGGGAAGAGGTGGGGGTCCACCGCCAGTCCGCTGCACCGCGATGTTGTGCCTGGAGACCGTTGAACGCACCTTCCCCCGTAGGTCATTCCACCTCTTCCTGATGTCCTCCCTATTTCTTGGGTGCTGTCCCACGGCGTTCACCCTGTCCACTATTCTGCGCCATAACTCCATCTTCCTAGCTATTGATGTGTGCTGTACCTGTGAGCCAAATAGCTGTGGGTCTACCCGGACGATTTCCTCCACCATGACCCTGAGCTCCTCCTCGGAGAAGCGGGGGTGTCTTTGGCGTGCCATGGGGTGGTGTGGGTGAGGTGTGGGGTGGTGTTTGTGGTGATGAGTGTTGTGAGTGTAGTGGTGTGTGGTGTTTTGTGCATGGATGTTGTGTGGGTGATGGTGTTGTGTGCCTCTGTGTGATGGGGTTGGCAATTGCTGAGCTGTCTCTCTGGCCTTCTTTCAGAATTTCTGGTCATAGGGGTTTGTGGGTGATGTGGGTGTGTGTTTTATATTGTGTTGGGTGTGTGGGAGTGGTGTGTGTATGTGTATCAGGTGTGTGTATTTGTCCAATGTGGCGGTGTTTTGGAGATGTGTGTGTATTTTGAGCGTGGCGGTGTGTACCGCCAATGGAATACCGCGCTTGAAAGACCGCCGCGTGGATTCGTGGGTCGTAATAGCATGGGTGTGTTTCTGTTGAAGTGGAGGATTTGTTTCCGCCAGTTTATCACTGACCTTTGGTGCGGCGGTGTTGTGTGGGTGTCTGAATTTCGGCGGATTCCGAGATGTGTGTCATAATAGCTGTGGCAGAATTCCGCGGCCGCGGCGGTGTATTGGCGGTCTTCTGCACGACGGTAAGCGCCTTTTACTGCCAATGTTGTAATGACCCCCAGAGACTGCAAATGAAGATTACCCTCTAATAACTTTATTCCTGATGCTTACAGTACTTGATTTGCCACCCGAGTTGCAGGGGAGAGTAACAGAGAACGTGTGGGACCTGACAGGAAAAGAAGTGGGATTGATAAAAGGAGTAGAACCGGTCAAAGTACTGTTTAAGCCGAATGCAGTGTTTCCGCAGGTACCGCAGTACCAAATGACACAAGATGTCCTCATTCAGGTAGCGCAGATAATTGCGGACTTTGTGAAGCAAGGGGTTCTGAAAGAAGTGATAAGCAGCCCATGTGATTCACCAATAATGGGTCTGAAAAAGCCTTGTGGGAAGGT
The DNA here is from genome assembly GCF_031143425.1 of Pleurodeles waltl. Taxonomy (NCBI): domain Eukaryota; kingdom Metazoa; phylum Chordata; class Amphibia; order Caudata; family Salamandridae; genus Pleurodeles; species Pleurodeles waltl. The sequence continues at coordinate 254,184,666 of NC_090439.1, forward strand.
TCGAATAATGCAGGACTTGAGGAAAATAAACAAGATTGTGGTAAAATGTTGCCCCATAGTGCCAAATCCAGCAGTAATCATGTTTCAGGTTCCGTTTTATGCAGAGTGGTTCACTGTTGTGGACCTGTCTCAAGCATTCTTTTCGGTGCCTCTTCATGAGGACAGTAAATTTCTTTTCAGCTTCAAATTCCTGGATAAGGTGTACAGTTGGTGCAGAATTCCTCAAGGGTTTTCTGAGTCACCTTCCATCTTCAATCAGATATTGAAGAAGGATTTAGAGTCATTAGAACTGCCTTTCAGTTCGAATCTAGTGCAGTATATTGATTGCGTCCAGAACAAAAGACGACTGCAGGTATGACACAATTGCCTTACTGAACAATTTGGGAAAGAACCAACATAAAGTGTCCCCAAAGAAGCTGCAATATTGCCAGAGAGAGGTGAAGTACTTAGGTCACCTAATTGAGAAAGGGTTGAGAAAAATATACAAATAGAGAGTGACAGCCATACTACAGATGAATCCCCTGACAACCAAGATAGATGTCAGAATGTTTCTGGGAATGGTGGGCTACTGTCGCCAGTGGATACCCAATTTCTCAATTATCTCTAAACCATTGACAAAACTGACAGGAAAGGAAGTTCAGGATGACCCGGGTAACATAATCTTGTCCGAGAAAGAGATGAAAGCATTCATGTAGTTGAGAGAATGTATGTGCAAGGCACCAGCTTTAGGTATGCCTGATTACACAAAGCCTTTTTCACTGTTTTGTCATGAACGTGATGCATGTTCTTTGTCTGTTTTAACACAGGTCCATGGAGGTGCAAACCACCCAGTAGAATATTTTTCAGCAAGGAATATAGAGGAGGGACCGGGAGATTATTGGTCCAGTGTACGGCCTCCCAATATAAACATTACAAGACAAAAGAGTACACTGTTCCAACCAAAAGAGATAACCAGAGCGAACCAAATTCTGCAGGAGCGAGAACCCTCGTGCATCACACTGGATTACTGGCTTCATCATTGGGAAAGCTCCTCGTCAGGCCGGTGCTGCAATGCCTAACGGGCTCCCCAAAGGGGGTGCTCTTAACCGAGTTGCTCAGATAGTAGCAGATAAAAAACAAATCGTTTCAATCGGGTGCCCAATTGTAAGTACCCAAGCAAAGCTGGAGAGAATAGAACATTAAAATTGGTTCACCATCAGCGAATATCAGTCATAATTTAATCAGTCTTAATGTGATGGGGACCAAGGTTAAAAACAAAAAAAGGAGTAACGGGTGATTAATAATGTTCACCTACTCTCACTGAAAAAAGAGGATAAAACCAACTATGGTACCTCACTGTAACAGGTCTACATGTTTCGCGTCTAGGTGGTCCAGCCGGATCCAATGACGCTTCCTCAGGACCAATGAAAAATCTTCTCCAAAATCTAAACTCAAGTAATCCTCAATGTGTGAAGAAAAAGCAGTCACTTACTTAGTTCTACTTGTTAAGTCAAAAAGGTCGCCCTAAGTAAATGAAAACAAAGTAACCATGATTAATGAATAAAAATGCAGTCCCAAAATTGGTGCACGTGTGAAAATGAAGTGATTAAAGTGAAACACTCATGTGAAAAGTATGGTGAACAACATAAGCTTACCATCCCCAGTATCAGGATAGACCTCAAAAAGGATCGCATGTCAGGAAAAGAAACCAATATTCTGAAAATTAGTAATCATGAGAAATAAAAAATAAAAAGATTATGACATAATGAGTTATGATGATACTCAGCTCACAGTCCATCATATCTAATAGTTTTAGACATGGAAACAGTTATTATTTCTGACATGGCGCAGCCACAAACAGAAATAAATGGCAAAATACATATCACCGTATGGCATTTGTGGAAAATATCTCACCACTGGCACCTAAAACCAATCAAGTAGTTAAAATGTCCCTTATAATGAAACGATGGGTAGGAACCAATATGGCAATAAAAACCAGGACGTGTATTTGCTAGCAAGGTAAGGAAACGTCAATGTAATGCACATGTGGAAGCTAATGCATGCAATTGAAAACGAATACGCGCTTGAAAATATTGAGATTAAAGGACAGAATGTAAAATCCGCAGTCAGTAGCGTGTATAAAGGCTTTTCATGTCGGAAGTGTAAGGGAGACTTACTTCAGTATCCTTAACGTAGGGAATTGCACCTACCCGTCCGACATGCGTCCCCGAGGAACAGAGGCGTGTTGTTCGGCCAGGTTTTTTAGCCCGATTCGCGAGAACCGGAAGAAGCTGCCGGCTTGCGTAATGATCAACAGTGATCACCTCGTCCTGTGATCACAATGATCAGAGATCACCTCGTCCTGCACCCGGGAACTGGCGGGAGCGCTATCGCTCCCCCATGTGCTCCCCACCCACCTCCCCAAGGCAGGGATGGAAGGGGAAGCCCTTCCCCTTCCACCCCCACCCCCGTGACATCAGCGCGCATCGCACGCTGACATCACAGAGGGCCTCCTCCCATCGTGCTGGAAGCTCAGCTTCCAGGGCGACCGAAAGAGAAAGATCACGTGGGGGAGGCCCAGAGAGGCTTCAAAGAGAAGGAAAGGAATTTCCTTCCCTTTGAAGTCTCTCTGAGCGTTTCAAAAGCCGGATTGCAAAGCAATCCGGCTTTTGAAATGCCAACTAGACACCAGAGATTTTTTTTCTATGTGGAAACTGGCATGAGGGAGCGACCCCTTGGGCAAGGGTCGCTCCCAGGGGGGCCATTTTTTGTGAAAGCCTTTTCTGCCCCCCCCGGGGGCAGATCGGCCTATAATTAACCTCTAGGCACCAGGCATCATTTTTTGGGTTCTTTTTTTTGAGGAGGGGAGTGACCCCTTAGGCAAGGGTCGCTCCCAGAGGGGGCAAATTATATTTAGGCCATTTCTGCCCCCCTTGGGGGCAGATTGGCCTATTTTTATGCAGCCAATCTGCCCCCAAGGGGGACAGAAACCACTAGACACCAGGGAGTTTTTAGGTTTTTTTTACGTGAATTTCACGCAATGTTAGCGACCCCTTAGGCAAGGGTCGCTCCCCTGGGGTGAAACTTTATTTTAGGCCATTTCTGCCCCCCTGGGGGGAAGATCAGCCTATTTTGATTTGGCCGATCTGCCCCCAAGGGGGCAAAACCACTAGGCACGGGGATTTTTTATTCTTGTTTTGTTTTATAGATGGGGAGCGACCCCTTAGACAAGGGTCACTCCCCTGGAGGGGAAAATTGTATTTAGGCCATTTCTGCCCCCTTTGGGGGCAGATCGGCCGATTTCTGCTATGCCAATCTGCCCCCAAGGGGGGCAGAAACCACTAGGCACCCGGGATTTGTTTTTGTGCCAATGCCACACAGGGGGAGCGAACCCGTAGGCAAGGGTCGCTTCTGGGGGGGGGTTATTTTAGGCCATTTCTGCCCCCCCCCCCAGGGCCGGCTGAGCTAGAGGCCAAAATCCACAGGTAGGCACTTTGCAAAAAACACCTCTGTTTTCTGTGAAAAAATGTGATGTGTCCACATTGTGTTTTTGACCATTTCCTTTCGTGGGTGCTAGGCCTACCCACACAAGTGAGGTACCATTTTCATCGGGAGACTTGGGGTAACGCTGGGTGGAAGGAAATTTGTGGCTCCTCTCAGATTCCAGAACTTTCTGTCACCGAAATGTGAGGAAAACTTGTTTTTTTAGCCAAATTTTGAGGTTTGCAAAGGATTCTGGGTAACAGAACCTGGTCAGAGCCCCACATGTCACCCCATCTTGTATTCCCCTAGGTCTTTGGTTTTCAAAAATGCACAGATTTGGTAGGTTTCCCTAGGTGCCAGCTGAGCTAGAGGCCAAAACCTACAGGTAGGCACTTTGCAAAAAACACCTCTGTTTTCTGTCAAAAATTGTGATGTGTCCATGTTGTGTTTTGGGACATTTCCTGTCGCGGGCGCTAGGCCTACCCACAAAAGTGAGGTATAATTTTTATCAGGAGACTTGGGGGAACGCTGGGTGGAAGGAAATTTGTGGCTCCTCTCAGATTCCAGAACTTTCTGTCACCGAAATGTGAGGAAAATGTGTTTTTTTAACCAAATTTTGAGGTTTGCAAAGGATTCTGGGTAACAGAACCTGGTCAGAGCCCCACAAGTCACCCCATCTCGGATTCCCCTAGGTTTCTAGTTTTAAAAAATGCACAGGTTTGGTAGGTTTCCCTAGGTGCGGGCTGAGCTAGAGACCAAAATCTACAGGTCGGCACTTTGCAAAAAACACCTCTGTTTTCTTTAAAAAAAATTGATGTGTCCACGTTGTGTTTTGGGGCATTTCCTGTCACGGGCGGTAGGCCTACCCACACAAGTGAGGTATCATTTTTATCGGGAGACTTTGGGGCACGCTGGGTGGAAGGAAATTTGTGGCTCCTCTCAGATTCCAGAACTTTCTGTCACCGAAATGTGAGGAAAACGTGTTTTTTTTAGTCAAATTTTGAGGTTTGCAAAGGATTCTGGGTAACAGAACCTGGTCAGAGCCCCACAAGTCACCCCATCTTGGATTCCCCTAGGTTTCTAGTTTTAAAAAATGCACACGTTTGGTAGGTTTCCCTAGGTGCCAGCTGAGCTAGAGGCCAAAATCTACAGGTAGGCACTTTGCAAAAAACACCTATGTTTTCTGTCAAAAATTGTGATGTTTCCATGTTGTGTTTTGGGACATTTTCTATCGCGGGCGCTAGGCCTACCCACACAAGTGAGGTATAATTTTTATCGGGAGACTTGGGGGAACGCTGGGTGGAAGGAAATTTGTGGCTCCTCTCAGATTCCAGAACTTTCTGTCACCGAAATGTGAGGAAAACGTGTTTTTTTAACCAAATTTTGAGGTTTGCAAAGGATTCTGGGTAACAGAACCTGGTCAGAGCCCCACAAGTCACCCCATCTTGGATTCCCCTAGGTCTCTAGTTTTCACAAATGCACAGCTTTGGTAGGCTTCCCTAGGTGCCGGCTGAGCTAGAGGCCAAAATCTACAGGTAGGCTCTTTGCAAAAAACACCTCTGTTTTCTGTCAAAAATTGTGATGTTTCCACGTTGTGTTTTGGGGCATTTCCTGTTGCGGGCGCCAGGCCTACCCACACAAGTGAGGTATAATTTTTATCGGGAGACTGGGGGGAACGCTGGGTGGAAGGAAATTTGTGGCTCCTCTCAGATTCCAGAACTTTCTGTCACCGAAATGTGAGGAAAATGTGTTTTTTTAGCCAAATTTTGAGGTTTGCAAAGGATTCTGGGTAACAGAACCTGGTCAGAGTCCCACAAGTCACCCCATCTCGGATTCCCCTAGGTTTCTAGTTTTCAAAAATGCACAGGTTTGGTAGGTTTCCCTAGGTGCGGGCTGAGCTAGAGGCCAAAATCTACAGGTAGGCACTTTGCAAAAAACACCTCTGTTTTCTTTAAAAAAATGTGATGTGTCCACGTTGTGTTTTGGGGGATTTCCTGTCACGGGCGGTAGGCCTACCCACACAAGTGAGGTATCATTTTTATCGGGAGACTTTGGGGAATGCTGGGTAGAAGGAAATTTGTGGCTCCTCTCAGATTCCAGAACTTTTTGTCACCGAAATGTGAGGAAAACGTGTTTTTTTAGCCAAATTGTGAGGTTTGCATAGGATTCTGGGTAACAGAACCTGGTCAGAGCTCCACAAGTCACCCCATCTTGGATTCCCCTAGGTCTCTAGTTTTAAAAAATGCACACGTTTGGTAGGTTTCCCTAGGTGCCAGCTGAGCTAGAGGCCAAAATCTACAGGTAGGCACTTTGCAAAAAAACACCTCTGTTTTCTGTCAAAAAATTTGATGTGTCCACGTTGTGTTTTGGGGCATTTCCTGTCGCGGGCGCTAGTCCTACCCACACAAGTGAGGTATCATTTTTATCGGGAGACTTGGAGGAACATATAATAGCAAAACAAGTGTTATTGCCCCTTGACTTTCTCTACATTTTTTCCTTCCAATTATAAGAGAGTGTGTAAAAAAGACGTCTATTTGAGAAATGCCCTGTAATTCACATGCTAGTACGGTCACCCCGGAATTCAGAGATGTGCAAATAACCACTGCTCCTCAACACCTTATCTTGTGCCCATTTTGTAAATACAAAGGTTTTCTTGATAGCTATTTTTCACTCTTTATATTTCAGCAAATGAATTGCTGTATACCCGGTATAGAATGAAAACCCACTGCAGGGTGCAGCTCATTTATTGGCTCTGGCTACCTAGGGTTCTTGATGAACCTACAAGCCCTATATATTCCCGCAACCAGAAAAGTCCAGCAGACGTAACGGTATATTGCTTTAAAAGATCTGACATTGCAGGAAAAAGTTACAGAGTAAAATGTAGAGAGAAATTGCTGTTTTTTTACCTAATTTTCAATATTTTTCTTTTTCAGTTGTTATTTTCTGTAGGAAACCCTTGTAGGATCTACACAAATTACCCTTTGCTGAATTCAGAATTTTGTCTACGTTTCAGAAATGTTTAGGTTTCTGGAATCCAGCATTGGTTTCATGCCCATTTCTGTCACTGACTGGAAGGAGGCTGAAAGCACAATAAATCGTAAAAATGGGGTATGTCCCAGTAAAATGCCAAATTTGTGTTGAGAAATTGGGTTTTCTGATTCAAGTCTGCCTGTTCATGAAAGCTGGGAAAATGGTGATTTTAGCACCACAAACCCTTTGTTGATGCCATTTTCAGGTAAAACCCCACAAGCCTTCTTCTGCAGCCACTTTTTCCCATTTTTTTTAAAACAACGACATTTTCACTGTATTTTGGCTAATACCGTGGCCTCCTTCAGGGGAACCTACAAAGTCTGGGTACCTCTGGAATCCCTAGGATGTTGGGAAAAAAGGACGCAAATTTGGCTTGGCTAGCTTATGTGGACAAAAGGTTATGAGGGCCAAAGCGCAAACTGCCCCAAATAGCCAAAAAAAGGCCTGGCACAGGAGGGGGAAAAGGCCTGGCAGCGAAGGGGTTTATGTACTTTGCTAAAACGTGCACTTGAAATGTGCCCACGAGGAGTGGCAACCAATATATACGGGGACTAATAAAACTGACTAATAATGTTGAAATTATATGTTATGATATGACTTTACACTAATAATATAATAGATATATGTAAAGGTTTTGCTAATAAATCACTAGTCCTTTAGTTGGCATGAGTCGAGGCCTAGCTGCCTGGCTCTCATATTAAATGTGTTTTTCTAACGTGCAGTGTGCTGACTTGCTGAAGGACATGAACTCTTGTTTTTTCTCTAAACTAGAAGCTGAATGTAACTGTAGTAGATCATTTCTCATGAAAAAGGACTTGCGTATAGAAACATTTTAGCTGAATGCAACACTGTAGACCAGTGGTAGGTACAAGGTCGCCTGAACCAGTACAGACAATGGAGCCACTGACCGAAGATGTGCAAAGGACCACAAGACTATGAAATCATACCAGACATTCCACCCGCTAAAGACGTCAATCATAAGGACCAATAAAATACGTGAGAACTGTTATGGGGTGACAAATTCGATGAGCTAATGTGAAGTTAATTGGTTAAAGATAGTGGGGTGCAACCCATTGTCCAATCAAATTTTAGGGGAATGTACAACGAAAAGGGGATAAAAACCCTTGACACCAGGAAGTAAATTAGAACAGGAGGGATAGGAGAGAGTTTGGGGAGATGCTGATGCGATTTGCTATGATCCAGAGACTTTGGCCCTTTGCTTAGTGACTTGCTAATTTTACTTAGAATAATTTTTGCCCTTAGATTGCCCGTTTACTCTTTACCGCCTTATGAGGGAAGTGCCCCCTTTTACACAATTGCTGAATTCCTGATGGCGAATCAACTGATGTCCTGAGGACGAAGACCGAACCTGAATGCTGACCCCAAACGGAGGGTAACTATATGACAATGAAATTGTGACTGTCTGTTTGCTTTTCCTTTCAAGGTACCAACTGCTTATTTTGACAGAGACCATAGTTAGATGTTTTTCCAAATTGGTGTTACTAAATTGTTTTGCATGAAGCCCAACATGCCAATGCTAATTGGAGGTTAGTTGAGAGTGGTTCACTAAACTGACGCAAATAGACAAATGACCAAATCTATGCTTTGTTGAACAACGTGATGATGATACTCTGCTAGAATAGCTTATGCTGACGCCGTGTTATATTCTGATGTTTGTGATTCTTGCTTTGATGCAATCTTATCAGAGTTGCCATATTGTGACTATGCTAATGTGTTTCTTGGTTTTGAGACTAATAAACTTGCTAGTAGAATTGTAATCAAGAGGAAATAAATATCACAAAATTCATATTATTCTGGTGTGGTTATTCATGACTGAAAGGTCATGGTGTTTCTGAGTTTCATTAAATGTCATTGACTAAGGTGAATTGCATTGTTGTAATTATTGATGACGTTATTGACATATTGATTGACAAGTGAGTAAATTAATCATAAAGGGACGCGTTAAGACAGGTATGATCCATGTTTTACCATGACCAAAAGTCTTTACGAAGGATCTAGATATCACAGCTGCTGGGGCCTCAATGCAGGGGTGCATTTCTATTTGCATGCAAGGGACTTTTCTATCCCAGCACTGACATATTGTGAAATATTTGTGCAGTTCACATAACAAGTATTCACATTTTGTTATATATTAGAAAACATTGACATCCTACAGCCTTTCCTGTTATACTTTCTGGAAGGCAGCTAGGTTATTACTTGTCCCACATTACAAAATTCCCTCACTACAAAAAAGGAAAAGAAAAGTAAACATCAATCTTAATTTAAATAAGCAGTGGTTTGTCAGAAGATATGGCATTAACACTTGACCTCTGTCTTTGAACTCGCAGCAAATGTTTCAAGATAAAATTAAAATGTTAAGGCTGCTTTATTGCTTATTCCCCTTCTGAACTCCTCCAAGGTTACTTGGAGATGCTTCAGCACTACCCACTTCACTACTTCAAGTGTCACTGCTTCTCGGAAAGCTTTACAATCTGGAAATGGTGACTGTACTTGCCCAGCGGCAGACTTTACCCTGCTAACACCGATTTGGCCATCTGTTTTAAATGTTCTTGGACCCATTCTGCCACCTCCTCATTAGTACTTGTTTAATTGCAGGTGATCACATTCTTGGTTGCATCCATAATGGTAAATGTACTTCTAAAGCTGTGTTGTACAAATTCTGTGCTACAGTTCTTTGGTACCCACCTCCCTTTTAAACAAATACTCCCCACCCACAGGCACCGCTGCACAGTTCATTTTCGTTATGTGCTGGGCCACATAACGCACAGGCGTTTTGAGGTAATGTCTCTGCACCTGGCTTTTCCCATCATAAAATGGTAAATGGGCTTACATTATACCGCCAACATAGCACAACACATATTCCTGCAGTTGTTCCTCCCTCAAGGTGCTTCAATTAGTAACCAGAAGTAAGTCTTTCATACTGAAATTACCATGTCTGCAAGAATCTGTAGTGTTAGGGAGGGTGGACTTCAGTGTGAAAACTGGGCTCCTGATAATCACGCCCTAATCCTGTAATCTGCAAGGTAGAACTGAATTGATAATGGTTCCGAAAAACTGACAGCAGTTATTATTTTGCTAATTAAAGTATTATTTCACTGCCTCTCTTCTTCGAGTTTGTGTCTTTTTCCACTGAGACACAGTGGAACCCTTATAAACTTGAGATGATGTTGGTGATCATGATTTTGATTTCACCACATTTTTTAATGGGCGTGGAATTCAATTTACATGGGGAAATTGACTTGCATACTTTGGGACATTTTCGGTCCACTTACTTCTTTGTTGTACTTTTATCTCAATATCAGTAGAGGAGTAAATGAAACCAGAAAATCTTATGGTTACCAATATGTTATTAACAGTTGTATTTTCTTGATTACCTGCAATATTGCAGATGTGGGGGACCAGAACGAGGACCCTGAAAAGTACAAAATGTTGAGGGAACTTACAATCAATTGTTTTCAAGAAACATGGGCAAGCTTAAGTTCACATAGATGGATATGCAGCCTTCTGTATTATAGCACTAAGAATACTTAACGAGTGCTCATTGTGTGGTCATTTAATTCTTTGATTTTCTATATCATCATCAATTATTGCTGGTGAGACAAAATTGAATCATCTCAAATTTTTCAGATTTACTGTGCGAGATGTCTTTAAATTTCTTATATTTTATTTAAGTGATTCACAAAACAATTGCTCTGAGTAGCTGTGCCTCAATCATGTAGTATTTCTGGCCTACTCCTGAATTTCGGTAGTAAGTGAAGAGTGTTCCTAGTTCACTCCAGGCTTACTCCTGGATTTCCGAAATAAGCCATGAGTATTGTAAGAGTAAGTGCCATGAGTATTGTAAGAGTAAGTCACAGGAAAATGTTTGTTAATGAGGCCAAATTTGTGGAAATATCCTTGTACAAATATAGCAGAATTTTAACCCTGGTCATTGTTTTCTTCTCCTACTGACACAGTGAGGGACGTATTTATACGGCTCTAGTGCCACAGGAGCATCACTTTTTGTGACGCTCATGTGGCGCTAAGCACAGCGCCGTATTTACAAGGTGGCATTAAGCCACTTTTTGTGGCTTAACAACACCCTGTAAATACGGCCCCTTCCCACGCAGCACTGTGCGTGGAAGGGGTGTGCAATGGGTGTTGCTGTGGGTGTGCCACAGCAACACCCATTCCATTTTAACACTGCCTCAGATTTATGAAATCACGTAAACCTGTGGCATAGCCAAATTCTAATGCGTTAGGAGGGGGCAACAAGGAGGAATACTTTTATTCCTCCTTTTTTTAGTGCTTTTTTTATGCATGCTGCATTCTGATGCATGCATAGAAAAGGTAAAATGCCATAAATGATTGTTTATGTGTGGAAAGGTGTCCTTTACTGCACATAAACAATCATTTGAAAATGACGCTTTGGAACTTCTGTGTGAGCTGCATTGTGCAGCACACACAGAAGTGCCAAAGAGCCATTAGTTATTGTTTATGTGCAGGAAGGGACACCTTCCCGCACATAAACAATCACACCCTTCAAAACAGACATCCTTGCACAGTGGTGCAAGGATGCCTGCGTTGGCGCTGGCAGCTAAATTTAGCTCCAGCGCAGGGGGAAATGCGGGGGACGTGCCACATTCCCTTAAATACGGTGCATCCCAGCGTTTCTAAAGTGATGCATCACTGCATTGCCAATTTTGGCGCTGTACCCCACTGTACCACTTTTCTTTAAATGTGGCCCTTAGTTCTTTACATCCAGTAGTTGCTTAAAACTAGACATGAGGATCTCACAAAATGAATTTATAATATAAAGTTGCAAAATCAACCTAGGGGAATGCCTTAAATTGTAATTTCTTTACAAGAGAAGGCTTCCAAGAGTCCACTTTACTCATAAAACAGTCAACAAGTTGGTTTCTTGGTGATCATTTGATATACTGTACTTTTAGGGCCAGATTTACAAGGCCCTTGTGCCCCTTAGCGCCACTTTTGTGGCAATGTTTTTGCTGCAAATGTGATGCTAACAGGCCACCACCTTAGCGCCATCTTTATAAGGTGCTGCAAACTAGGTTTACGCCACCTTGTAAACCCCTTGTGCCACAAACTTGCATAATGCATGCATGATGTTTGCAAAGGGGGCGCTCCCTCATTAGAGGGTCACTAAACATGACACAATGGAATATACACGATTCCATTGTGCCATTTCTAGAATCACTTTCAACGCCTGCTTAAAGCAGGTGTTAAAATAAGGCTCCCATCGATTTCAATGGGCCTCTTAACACAATACTGGATTGGCGTATTTTTTTTTACGCTAGTCCAGTATAGCGTTACAATAGCTTTAAAAAAAATGACGGTATTGCCCCTAACATGTGCCATGGTGCGCTGTATTGTAAACAAGATGGGTGCAAGAAGAGTGGCACATCACCAGCGATGTACCACTTTCTTGTAAATATGGCCCTTAGTCTTAAATCCTTAAATTGGGCTATTGAGTATCATTTACCTCCTCAAAACAGTCTATTCCCATAGCTGGATCCCAGTGATGGAAAGAGCAGAGTTCAAACTGCTCTGTCTTGTCATAATGTATTGCATGGTCTATAACAGGACTGCTTGGCTTATTAGTTTTACCTTCTACCTAGAAGACTAAGACCAACAAATCAGAACTTACTGTTATAAAGAAGGGCCCATTATGTGCAAGGACCACCTCTGTGGAACTCCCACCCAGTGCTTCTAAGATATGAAAATTACTTTTTGTGATTTAGAAGGTTGCTAAATTCCTGCCAATTCAGGCAGTTAGATTAACAATTCCACTGCGTGATCCACTCGCCTTGTGAACAAGTCCGGACATGCTGGTTTCATTACTCAAACCAACTTTCTGCCCTCAGTGTCAATTCTCTGACTCTATTGAGTGCTCACCAAGGCTTTAACACAAAGTTATCAGCATACAAGGTACCTGCTCTGATGATCAGCTTTGTATGCCTTGAATTCATTCATATACAGGTGGATATGACCCTTTGTGCTCAGAAGTTACTGGCAGTGTAGCATTTTATATAACACCATATAACAACAATAATAATGCCAAGAAGTTAGAACTCTCATGGTCCACTGATGATTTCACTTAAACTTCCTGGAAATGGGGCTATAATTAAGACGGCCAGAGTGCAAATTCTAAGAGTGTGGGGGTGGGAAGCTTGCAATTCTGCAACTTTATGAAGTTGAGTAATTTATCAGCTTCATACAAATTTGCCTTCAGGTGAAATGTTGCAAAAAGGTATCTTCTTATTGATCCCAAACTATTGAAAATTTAAAAGAAACTTTCTGAAGTTTGTGATACAAGACCTCACTAAATAAGCACACCCCAAGCGATGATGTTTAATCAATTAACTTTCCCACACTTAATGGAATCTTCAACTGGGGATTCTCCTAATATGGATTACATGTTGGCATTTATGGCACATAGGGGGTTATTACAATTTTGGAGGAGGTGTTAATCCATCCCAAAAGTGACGGTAAAGTGACGGATATACCACCAGCCGTATTACGAGTCCATTATATCCTATGGAACTCGTAATACGGCTGGTGGTATATCCGTCACATTTGGGACGGATTAACACCTCCTCCAAAGTTGTATTAACCCCCATAGTTTTTCTGAGCGTAATACAGTGCTGCAAATGATTCTGTATATTTATGATTATTTGAAAATGGACATTGATATTTGTACAAACAAGTTGCCAAAAATAAAAATAATTATTTGATTTGGTTGATATCAAGCCACTGGTCTGTGGCTGGCTGTTGCAATCTGAAAGGGAACATAGGGGGTTATTCTGACCCTGGCGGTCGGCGGTGAAGCGGCGGTAAGACCGCCAACAGGCTGGCGGTCTTTTTTCATGTATTCTGACCATGGCGATTACCACCATGGTCAGCCGCCGCTTCACCGTTCCGACCGCCACGGCGGGAACGACCGCCGGACTGGAGACCTGGATCTCCAGCCCGGCGGTCGTCACATACCACCGGCGGTATTCCAACCCGCCTGACCCCGGCTTACCGCCATGGATTTCATGCGGTTGGGGACCGCCATGCGATCCATGGCGGTAAGCACTATCAGTGCCAGGGAATCCCTTCCCTGGCACTGATAGGGGTCTCCCCCACCCCCAACCCCCACCCCGACTCCCTCCCCTACCCCCCCACCACCCCTGCCACCCCCAAAAGGTTGCAGGAACTCCATCCCCCACCCCGATCCCCAACATATAGACACACATACACACATACAGGCACGCATTCATGCACATACACACACCCCCCCGCATTCATGCACATACACACACCCCCCGCATTCATGCACGCATTCACACGCCCCCTCAATATACACACACGCACACCCCCATGCACGCACACAACTCACAACACCCCCCCACCCCTAGCGGACGATCACCTTACCTGTTCCTGGTGATCCTCCGGGAGGGAACAGGCAGCTCCGCCGACACCGACACGCCAAAAGAACACCGCCACAGCGAATCACAGGTCGTGATTCGCTGGGCGGTGTTCTGTTGGCGTGGCGGTGGAGGTGGAGCTACCTCCACTTCCCCGCATGCCGCCAGTATGGCTGTTGGCGGCTCTTCGTCCGGAAACGGGCGGAGCGCTGCCAACAGTCAGAATGGCCCATGCGGAAGACCGCCAGCACTGGTGGTCTTCCGTACGGCGGTCCCTCGGCGGTCTATTGAAAAGACCGCCGAGGTCGTAATGACCCCCATAGGGTCTGACTTAATTCTTGGTAGTCAGGCCATTATCTGCCAGGGCAATGGAGTAAAATACCCTGTTGCCCTGGGCAAGGTCCCAACCACAAAATTTAGAAATGTCCTTTGGGTCGACGGACATTCCTAGCATTCACAGGGACTTTCATCAAGGCAGTTCCATGGCAGGTAGGTTGAAATTTTTTGTTTTTCACTGCCTCTTACCGACAAGGTTTGCCTGTTGGTGACGGGCAGTAAAACATGGCTATATTTCTGCCCATCCTAATTGGGTGGATGGACATATAGCCAATTCTCTGATGACCCTTAATCCGTCAGGCCATCAGAGAAGTTTGGCCACACTGAAGATGGAGTAGTCTTCCCTGTGGTCAAACTATGGACCACCCCCATAACCACCACCTTAAATTCAGAAGGTGGCCTATCACATTGGCGGTCAGCACACTCTGGCCCTCATTAGGACTTGGGCGGTCATTTCTGAAGATCGTTGTGGTGGTGAATGCCAAAAGACTGCCAGTGTTGGCAGTCTCACATCTGCAGTATTTCGAGTCACAGACAGAAGTTCATCCAAAACCAGTAAAAAAATCCAACATCGGCATGCAGGCTGAGGGCGGAAGAGAGGCGGTCCCACCACCAGCATCGCCACACCGACAACATACCGCCCTCCAAATAATGACCCACAAATCAGCACAGCGGCCCTTCCACGGCAGTAAACCATTGGCTGCGCGACCCTCCATGTTAAAAAATACACCTCCAGAAGAACCCAAAGCCACATTAGACAGTACGAACACCCCATACCTGGGACACATTCAGATATCAGACACACCCACACATACCACTAAAAAACACACCTCCACACATCCCACAACCCTTTGCAAAAGGAGCGTTTTGCACAGACCCAGAGATACTGCCATAGCCAATAGATAGCATATATACCCCATTGGCACACGTCAAACACAGCACAACTGCAAACAAACACCTCAACCCACCACCATACCAACCGAAACACCCCACACACCCCATCAGGCACCAAACACATCACCCTTGCGCACAACACTCCCCCCAATTGACTTCACTACCACCATGTCCCCTCAAAAGCACACACAAATCACAGACGAACAGTTGAGGGTGATGGTGGATGAAATTGTCAGTGTAGAGCCACAACTGTTCGGAGCACAGGTCCAGCGTATATCCAGCGCCAGGAAAATGGAGTTATGGCACAGGATTCTCAACAGTGTCAATTCAGTGGGCAACTATCCACCCACAAGTGAGGATGTCAGGAAGAGGTGGAGGGACCTATGAGGGAAGGTGTATTCCATGGCCTCACAACACCACATTGCCATCAACAAGACTGCTGGATGGGCCCCCACCTGCTCCCCCAGTTTTACATCATGGGAGGAGAAGGTCTTAGACACACTGCATCCAGAGGGCCTGACTAGAAGTCTGGTAAGTCACTAACACTCCCCTGCCACCAATAACTTCTGTACAGCATGCGTCCCCAACACCCTATCACTCTCTAATGCAACCCACCTCACACTCCTACACCCCACCCAATCACCCTATGCCCCTCCCCTGCATGCCACCCCACTCCACTGCCACTATCCCCACACCACACTCCACCCCAATTGCACGGGTAGCACACACAATGGCAATCACTACAATTCCCACAACGCATGACCTCACACATGAAAAGCTGCCAGTCCCACTTCACAGTGGAACACCTGCACCTAAAATCAACGCAACAGCTACAATATTTGGGTGCTCCGACTGCATACCACTACATGACAAGGACAGCTATTCTATCCACAATCCACAACCCTTCATGGAGCATGGTACCAATTCCACAATCCATCACCCTCTAACAATGTTTGTAGTGCTGCATCTGTCATTGCCATCACGAGGAAGCAAGTCATGCCACTGTATGCATCATACAATGATACAAACAAGTACACCTCCACAATGTAACTCTCCTCCTCTTCATCCACAGGTACTCCTGCCACTGCCACCCTTCAGAGGATGCCAGAGACAGACATCCCTCCCCAGGATGCAGGCCCTAGTGAGGACTACCGCTCTGGGTGTCTCGACATTGACGACTTACCTGCCCATCTGGGACATCTGGTTAGCCCACCACCACCAGCCTCACCCTGACCACATCTGAGCCCCCCAACCCTGTGGTAACTACAACACAGGCATCCCCTCAGCCCCAAACCTGTGCCCCAAGGACTGTTCAAACAGCAGAGTGCCCCACAGTCCAGGGACCTGAGTCTACCACTCATACCAAGATGATGATGGACCTGGTGTACCTGGGAGTGGGCACACTGTGCTAGGGGCACAGGCACAGGGGGGCACAGCCCGTGGGAGGGCACCTGTGGGCCAAGGGATGGGACCCACAAGGGATAGGACTGGGCAGGAGGCCATCCTCCAAGTCCTGGGAGCATACCAGCAATCCCAGGACAAGATGAGCCAGACTCTCTCCACCTTGCAGGAGAACCAGAGGCTGCAGAGGGAATACCACCTGGTGGCCATGCATCAGTGGCAAGCTCTCAATGCCATCATGGCCACCATTGCAGGGGTGCTAAAGGAACTCACATCCATCCAGCGTGCGTCCTCCTCTCACCAAAAAAACATCCCCTTTCCACTAGTCACATAACATCTGTGCCATCCACTTCCACCTCAGAAAGTGGAATGGAGGCCCTCTCAGAGGATCCACAGGCCACTAGCACCCCTCCCTCTGTAGCTGAGGAACCCCCTATAAATAAGGTCATCCATCTAGATATCCTGCAGGAACTGATGCCAAGACCAAGACCACTGCCAGAGTCTCCTGGATATTCTCCCTTGTGTGCCACTGACATACTCAGTTGACTGTCCACTGGCATCTCTCCATATTCCCATGGTCCTTGGATAGTGGACCTGTACTACCAACAGCTGGCTCAACTGCTCTGATGATTTCCACCACCATGACCCCACTCATCACCCATTGCACTTGTAAATAACAATAAACACCATTGAGCACAGCTACTGCTTACCCGTCTTCATTGTAACATGTATAAAGTAACTTTTGTACAATATGTCAGCTTACTTAAACCTTTGACCAGCAAAAGTCTGTAATTTGGACAGATGAGGGAGGCACATGTAGCAAGTTTGTTAGTAGAACAGAGTCATCCTCAAATCCTGTGTCAAGGGAGTCACCAATCAAGGCAGGAACCAGAGTAGCACCACCCAAATTACCTGCAAATACACCAAGACAGGGACAACCATCACAATAGGAGTCACTGTTGCCCAGTCAACACACATGCAGAACTTTATAGTCCTCCCTAGTGTGACTACCCAAGTGGCATTTGAACACAATTGTCCATAGCACATCCACATTGTCAAAACATCCATTCCCAATGGTCCATCACTCACAGATCACAGTACCCAACTAAAGCTGAGTTCTATTGTCAAAATTTGTTATCTACCATATCTGACCATTGTGTACAGTGAGGACAAGTTGTAAAACTGCTGAGACAATCTTAGTTGCCGGTCCCTTAGCAGTTTACACTTTATTACTGGGACCGTATGTCATGGCCATTTCCATGCAGATGTGATGGCAGCCAACAGCACAGTATACATAGCACTGACATATGAGAAGTGCCACCGTCCCTGATGGGCAATATGTTATTGCCACAAACACACCTAGAGGGATAGGTACATTTAACACCTCCACTGATTGCACACACCAGGATGAGCCATGTCACAGGCAGACAGGAGTACAGTTCACATACAAGACACTTGACACATACCTGTAGCTCACTGGAAGTATTGTTGGATCAACTTTGTCCTAGAGTCAGCTGCATCTTCATCATCTGCCTCATCATCAGTGTCTATGTCACCATCATCAGCCACAGGTCCAGCTGCCACCTCCTCAACATCCAGTACTGGTATGTGGCATCTCGAAGTCAAATTGTGCAGCATGCAGCAAGTAACTACTATCTGGCACACCGTCAGTGGTCTGTGAAGCAGGGCACCACCTGAGACATCTGGAAATCTGGCCTTTAGTAGCCCAAAAGGTCCTCTCGATGACACTCTTCGTCCTGCTGAGGACTTCATTGAAACAGTTTTCACCATCTGTTGTTGGATATCTCACTGGTGTCAGCAGCCACGGAAGTTAAGGATAGCCAGAGTCACCTGTGTGTACAAAGGTTTGACCTATCACAATACCGGTAGTGGCACAGTGTAGAATGTGAAGAGAGGTGACATAACAGTTGCACACATACTATTGTATACATACCAATGAGCTGGGCCCTCTCTGTAGATGTGCCATCATGTGTGGCACATTGCAGTTCCTCAGGATGTAGGAGTCGTGCACAGATCCAGGAAACTTGGCCGTTACTTGTGAGATGTACTTGTCAGCGAGACACACCACCTCGACATTGATGGAGTAAAGGTTTTTCCTGTTCTGTACACTTGTTCATTCACCCTGGGAGGTACCAAACCAATGTGGGTGCCATCCATGGCCCCTATCACACGAGGGACATGTGCCATAGCATAGAAGTCAGATTTAACACTAGCCAAATCCGCACATTGGAAGAATCTGATGTAGCTGTCTGGGTGTTTCACTAAAGCACACAGTATATCGTATGAACATTATACTGAACATAGGCTGCCAAGCTGACTGTCAACTGGAAAAACCTGAGGCAAGGAACTGCAGAATAAGATAAGACCTGTACTGTGGGAGGGATGGCATAGGGATTACTGATGGCTGGCATGAGATCCAGTTCCAACTGGGTACACAGTTCCATGATAGTCTGACAGTTCAGATGATAGGTCTAAATGATATCTCTCTTCCAGGGTAGCAAGGTTGACTAGGGGCCGGAATACTAGTGCATGTCTCATTCTCACCATTGCACGGTTTCTAGAAATAAGAAAGAGGAAAAGCCACACGTTGATGTCGGCAGTTCACATGCCACCTAATACTATATATGTGACTTGGTAACACACACATTTGGTTAGGCCATCTACGATGCAGCAAGTGACTGCACATGTTGTGTCATAGTGTTCAGTAAACACACTGGACTATCCCTGAATGCCACATGTGTGAACCTTGCTTTGATGTCTGAACATGGATGATGCATGCACATGTCACTATCATACATACATGTCGCACTTATAGTTCACCTACAATACACTAGCTACATGGAAAATGGCAGTCACCTGTCCTGCAAGCACAGGACAGATGGAAGTGACCTAATTCCATCAACGTTAGTCGTCATGGTGGTCTTAACCACAGTGCAACTCATCATTGGCTAACATTGTTGGCTATGGGGGACTGGGGCCTATGATGATCACTGCGTGTGGTGACGGCCATGTACGCAGCGGCCATGACCACCATTTTGTATTGCATAGCTCACTTGACTCCTGACAGTAGTGTAAGCAAGACCTCCCCTACTTGTGCTTCCGTGTTCTGTCTCTGAGAGCCATTATGCCATATCCTGCAGAAGACAGAGCCCCTGCCTTCACCCTGGAGGAACTGGAGATGCTCGTGGACGGGGTCCTACCCCTGAATGGACAGTTGTAGGGGGCACCAGAGCAGCAAGTGAGTCCAATGTTCCTGTCATGGCTGATGTTGATGTGTGTGGGATTGCAAGGTGTGTAGACAACACAAACGGAGTGGATGTATGCAGATGGCAAAGGAGTTGGTGCGGAAGTGCCATTAAGACACATTTCTTTGGTTATGAGATGTGTCTGATGTGTGAAGTTCACTGCTGTTGGTGTGATGCTACTCTATATGGCTTTCTCCTTCTGTCTGTGTCACCCATGCAGGTCATCGCCCATCAGAAGAAGAGAATTTGGCATGCTATCGCCAAGTAAGTGTGGACCCTAGGGGACCATGCCCAGCAGAGCACCCACTTCAGAAAGCGCTGGGAGGACCTAAGACACTGTGACAGGAAGACCGCGGAGGCCTAGCTGGGGACGTCCTCCCAATGAGGGAGAGGTGCCAGTTGGACCCTGACACACATAATGGCCCGCATTTTGGCAGTGGCCTACCCTTGGGTGGATGGGTGATTGAGGGCAACACAGCAGCCACAAAGGGGTAAGTACACACTCCCATCTCCCTAATGTTAGGCATGTATGGGTTTGGGGAGCCTATTAGTGCGTAGATGTTGTGTAGACTATTGGTAGTTGCACATCCGCTATGGCTATGTGTCATTTTGTCAGGAATTGTAATGGGTATGTGTGCCAATACCATGCAGACAGTGACTCATGCAGGTAGGAACTCAAATTCAGGATATTGTCTCCTGACATTTGTCATATTTTGGGTGACCAGCTCCTTCCATCAACATCGTTATACTTGCGGTGTCAGGGAATTGCCAACACTAATGGTCTGCCACTATGACAGAGGTAATTGGTGTGATCCAAATCAGCAGCCTCAGGCTGTAGGTGTAGATGGCTGCAGGGGACAAAATGTAACTGGCCACATTGTTGATGGATTTTTTGGCATGCTACCTTGCCATGCAGGAATCGGTAGAGCAAGGTGTACAGTGTATGTCTATGTAAACGACAATGGGTATGTGGCAAGTTCTGTACTACTGTGCTTTGTATGAACCGTCATGCAGTCAAAGGTGCCAATGTTTCCAAATTAGTTGGATTAGAGTGCAAAGCTTCTGTTTCCGTTCTGATTTCCAAAAGTTGAGCATTACAATGTAATGGTATGCAATGGCATGGCATACCAGCAGTTAATTAGGTTGTCAGTCTGTGTGCATGATGTGCAGGTATTGACCCACTGCACCCTTTCTATCTCTCTCACCTATCCTCCCTCCCTCGCCTTTTCTGTCTTTGTGTGCATCAGTATCATCAGGTAAAGAAGAAGGGGCACCGGTGAGTAGGGAAACTGCAGCCCATGGGACACAGGAGGCTGATACCAGCGGAGCTGAGGGGGCCAGTGAGATGGAGGGCGAAGAAAGTGCCCCTGGGGAGACCGGATCAACAACATCGTCTTCGGATTGCTCCTAATGGATGCTCTCTGGTGGTGGCAGACCCATCTGGGACTAGCCCAGCACCATTCTTGTCCACCACACCCTTACCATCACCACCCTCCCTGTAGCTCCCCACCCAGTTGCCCGTGCCCACTCACCCAGGAGGGTGGATATCTCCTTCACTGCAAGCACCTCTGCTGCTGCCCCTTTCAGCCCTTCTGCCCTCAATGAGGAGGCTATTGACCTCCTGAGTTCCATCTCTGTGGGTCAGTCAACCATTGTGCATTCCATCCAGGGTCTGGCATCACAGATGCAACAGACCAATGCCTTTCAGGAAGGCATACATAGTCCCCTGACTAGCCTGCAGAGATTCTTTCAGGCTCTGGCCTCCTCATTGATGGCAGTCAGTGTCCCTTCATTATCTGTCCCCACTCCAGCTGCCTGTGGCCAATCCCACATCCCTCTCTTCACACCCATCCAGAACACACAGTCAGATAAGCATTCAACCACCTCAACAGACACAGTTCACAAAGACAAACACAGGCACCACAAGCCCTATCACCGCCATGCACACAGCCAATATTCACATGCACACACAACATCCAGTCCCTACACAGACTACCCCACCTCCTCCCTTGCAGACACAACACCACTCACACTTTCTTTAACCACATCAACACTCCCAGATCCATCCACAAGTCCCATCATGCATACCCTCACCACAGTAGCAGACTCTCTTACATCCACCCCATTCACCACATGCTCACTTGCCACAACTACCCACACCCCACATGCAGCACATCCACCTTACCTGTAGGCACCACCCAAAAGACACTCACATATTCACCCTGTCATCTCCCTGCATCTCCTCCACCCACTTCCAAAGAGACCTAAACGCCCGCACTCACCGACCCAACAAACACCCAGCACACACATGGCTTCCACTCACGTACCTACACCCAAGGCACCTATCAAGACAAACCTCACAACCACTCCCTGGTCCCTCCCCTCCCACCCTTTTTTCCCATGATTCACCTTGTGTTCCTAAAAGACGTTTCTTCTATGAGTTTGCCCTGTTTCCTCCCACTGACCCTGTCCCTGTTTCCCCCAAGCGCCCTCATTCCCTACCCATTCCCAGTCCTTCCACCTCCCAGTCCTCCTATGGGTCCCCTGGTAGTGCCCATGCCCCTCCTCCTCCCCCTACTGGGACTACTCCAACACCAAAGGGCCACTGCCCTCCTCCTTAGGGCCATAGGAAGGGGAAAGCCTCCCCCTCAATATCAAAATCTGAAGCCCCCCTCCCAAACCTATGGACCCCCCACACAAACCCAAATCTAAGGACCCCCCTCCCAAACCCAAACGCCCACCTCGCCCCCCCATCACCCCTCAGGTGCCTGCCTGCCCCATTGATGCCCCTGCCATGTGGAGGCCACTTTGCAGTCAGGAATCAAGTCGGGCCAGGAATTCTGCCTAGTGTGTCTGGACATTAGACATCTGTGGACTGGCCCTTAGGCCTCTGTTGTACATAGTTATTTATTTACTGAGGACATGATTTTAATATATCTGCACCAGTCACCCGTTGGTGTCGATGTTTGCATACTTGTCCTGCCTTTCCTTCCAGATGTATGTGTTGTATATGTGTGATGTGGTGTGTGTCTCCAATGTATGTGATGTGCTTGTGTAGCAGCATGAGTTGTGTGGGTGAGTTGCGCTATGGACTTGTTCTGATGTGCAGTGTTGGTGTTGTGTGGAATTGTGTTGCAGTGGTGTATGTGTTGCGATGCACCTGTGTTGCACTTTGGGCCTCATTCTGACTTTGGCGGGCGGCGGAGGCCGCCCGCCAAAGTACCGCCATCAGAATACCGCTGCGCGGTCAAAAGACCGCCGCGGTAATTCTGAGTTTCCCGCTGGGCTGGCGGGTGACCGCCAGAAGGCCGCCCGCCAGCCCAGCGGGAAACTCCCTTCCACGAGGATGCCGGCTCCGAATGGAGCCGGCGGAGTGGAAAGGGTGCGACGGGTGCAGTTGCACCCGTCGCGATTTTCAGTGTCTGCTATGCAGACACTGAAAATCTAGGTGGGGCCCTGTTAGGGGGCCCCTGCAGTGCCCATGCCATTGGCATGGGCACTGCACGGGCCCCCAGGGGCCCCACGACACCAGTTACCCCCAACCAGGTTCTGGCGGTCAAAACCACCAGAACCAGGCTGGCGGTAAAGGGGTCGGAATCCCCATGGCGGCGCTGCCTGCAGCGCCGCCATGGAGGATTCCTCAGGCCAGGGGAAAACCGGCGGGAAACCGCCGGTTTCCCTTTTCTGACCGCGGCTTTACTGCCGCGGTCAGAATTGGCCTGGATGCACTGCAAGCCTGTTGGCGGTGCATCCGCGGTCCCGCCAGGGTCGTAATGACCCCCTTTTTGTGTTGGGTGAACGTGGCATGTGATGTGACACATTGTTTGGCAGTGTTATTGCTTGTATTGGTTGTTTGCTGTTGTTACATGTTGCCGGCAGTATGTGTTTTCCTGTGGAGATGTGCGTTGTGCCTCTCTGCCAATGCATTTGTGTGGTGATGATGGTGTTGTGGTTGTGTGACTCGGGCTGTTTTGTGTGGATGTGTCTGACAGTGGCAGTGGTGTCTGTATGCGGTGTGGTGTGTGAATGACACATGTGTGTTGGGACTGGTGTGTGTTTGTGTGTGTGTGTGTGTAGATGTGTTTGTGTGTTGGTATGGGTGTATGTTTGCATGTGTGTGTGGGCATGGCTAGCCGTCGCAGGGTTGTGTGTTGTGTGTGTGTGCGTACTAATGGCCTTCCCTCCAGTCTGTGCTAGGTGGGTGTACTTATGAGTGTTGTCTTTGTCGCCGTCGCTGGTTCTGAAGTTGTATGGTCAGGAGGAGCAGTGGGAAGACTTCCAGTTCAGGTTCCATGGCGGCTGCTGATGGGTCTGTGCTC
Source organism: Pleurodeles waltl (assembly GCF_031143425.1). Lineage (NCBI taxonomy): Eukaryota > Metazoa > Chordata > Amphibia > Caudata > Salamandridae > Pleurodeles > Pleurodeles waltl. The sequence goes on from NC_090439.1 coordinate 254,208,804, forward strand.
CTGAAGGTAAGTGTCTCCTTTTATGATGGTCATTTCCCACCAGCATTTTCGTGGCAGTGAGACCAGCCCTGAAATCATGGTTGTGTGCTGAGTCATAATATGGTTGGCGGAAACCTAGTCCCCGGCGGCCTGGAGATGTCTACCGTCGGCAGCAGCGGTCCACCCGCACTGGCGATACTTGTGGTGTTTTGGCTGTGTTTTGTTGGGAACACCGCCATGGTCATAATATGGTGGTCTTCACCGCCGGTCTGGCAACAGTGCAACTGCAATCGCCACTGTGGCGGTCCTCAGACCGCCAAAGTCTTAATGAGGGCCACTGTCACCATTGTGATGGAGTATGTTTACCACCATCATTTAAATTGGGCCCCCAGGCTTTTTTTCTCACATCAGCATTAACTGAAGGAAACTGATTTAATCCTCAGACTAGTGCTTTTCATAAAAGAATATTAAAGAAATGAAGGACAAGTATGTTGTTGACAAATGGCAAGCACTTGAGAAGGCTAATTAACAAAATTATAGTCACTAGATTCGCAGTCTAACGAGCTTAGGAGAAAACAAACAAAACTTCACTCTTAACTCTGAATGCATCTACCTAGGCTGAGACATAGAGATCACAAGCTGAGATCTTCCATGTGGGGAATCAGTCAGTAGAGTTATGATTAAAGAGGTAACAACCTGGATGTGAGGTGTGACAGAACTCCTGTACTGCCAAAAAGAAATGTCCCCAAACATTAACACAATTAAGTGGCGGGAGGCAAAACATGTTTCTTAGTCCTGGGTGAACTAAATCACCCCCATGCCAAATATTTGGGTAATGCATGGTTAAACAAACTCAAAATGCTTCATGATTAAAGATTGAAGGGTTTGAGTTGGAGACGGTGGCAGCAACAGATGCCCACTAGAACCAAATCTCCTCCAGCCCAATTACTTGTATTTTTTTGGTAATTAATGGTTCAACAAATTGAAACTGGTTAAAGTTTAAGGATTTGGGTTTACTGCTGGCATGGCTTTCTGTGTTTACCCTTTCTGCTCAGGGCTGTCAGTGACGGAAACATTGTACATGAATGATTATGGAGACTATGCTCATTTTGATGAGTTTGTGTGGGACTTTTTAGGTTTAAAGTCTGATTGGGCATTTCAATATACCCTTTGACTGTGGGACAGAACATATCTAAATAGTGATTGTGTTTTTTTTTAAAAAGGGTGCCCAATAGGTCTTCTGTGATGCACATGTTTAAAATATACTGTGAAGGCAAGTAATGTGTAAAATGTTTTGCCTTGTCCTAATTATTGCACTACAGTGGGTTTTACAGAAATCACTAGTAGTCACATGGGTCTCATAAATAGCACATAAAGAGTTGATGTTTACTTTGCATTCTGGGTCTCTGTATTTGTAATATGAAAATAAACTGCAAGAACAACAACACAAATGAATAAAAAATAAAAAAAAGTAACTGATGAATGTGTGACATCCAAATGTAGTACTGGCCTTTTTTAGACAACATCAGTTAGAATGCTGGCTGTTCGTGGCCATACTTCTAAACTGATCCATAAAAGTAGAAATCTCAGAATGCAAACTGACATTGCCTAAAAACACAGGAAATAGTGAAGATGACAACTCTGTCATGTGCTTGATTTTAATGTAACCAGTTATCAGTTGGTTCCATAGTATTCCCATAGATGTTCAATTGCATGTAACGTCAGACTTTTTTTCTTTCTTACCGAGACATCTTTCTGTTTGTTCCTTTCAAGATTAAGATTTACTTTTTGTACACTACTGCAATTTTCACATCATGCGTAGCTGCAGAACGCCATTCAAACATAGATTTTCAGTAAAGGTAAACTGCAAATAGGTAAATCACCCAATCAAGGGTAATTCGGAATATTAAATATATGGACCTACCACAAAACATACCACCGACACAATGTTTGCTGGGTGTTCATCTGAAATCATGATTGTACTCACTGAAATAGTGGTTTGAATCAGTTATGGTCAGTCTAGGGTGATTGGTGAAAACCTACTATTTGCTTGTTCGATGAAGATTTTAAACTACCACATATACTTTAAATGAGACAAAAGAAATCCAATGGTCTCTAGATTTAAGCTTTTCAGTATCTGGCTTTACCCTACCATTGTGGATCATAAATTAAAACTGGTTATGGGTAAAGGTGTTTTTTAATTTTTTTTATTTTACTTTTATCTTTTTTCTGAGTGTACAAAACTACGGCCATCTTTACATCCCTGGTGGTAAATCCCGCTTACCGCCGTGCCGACAGCTGCCAAGATACAGTGCCTGTGGTATTAATCCGCCACAGGTATTATGACCCACACAGAGAATACCACCACAATACAGACACCCACACAAGTCTGCCAGACCAAAGATCAGTGATAAACTGATGATAGCAAAACCCACACCGTCACGCCAACAGGAATACACCCACAGTATCACGACCCATGAATCAATGCAGAAGTCTTTCAAATGCGGAAAACCATTGGCGGTACACACTGCTGCGCTCAAAATACACTTACAAAACTACACCACATTGGACAATTCAAAATACACACACCTGACACACATACACACACCACACCCACACACCCAGTCCAATATAAAACACACACCCGCATTACTCACAACCCCTCACAACGAAAAAAAGATAGCTAACTGACAGAGACAAGCCAGGAGCACACACTCAATCAGAGGCACAGAACACCATCACCCATACACCATCCACGCACATCACAGTACAGACCCCAACACATGACCCCACACATTACCTCACACATATCACTCACACCACATCCATGGCACCCCAAAGACAACCCAGGTTTCCGAAGAGGAGCTAAGGGTCATGGTGGAGGAAATCATCCGGGTAGAGCTACAGCTATTCAGATCACAGGTGCAGCAGACATCCTTTGCAAGGAAGATGGAGCTATGGCGGAGAATCTTGGACAGGATCAACGCCGTGGGACAGCACCCAAGAACAAGGGATGACATCAGGAAGAGGTGGAACGACCTATGGGGGAAGGTGCGTTCCGTGGTTTCAAAACACTAGATTGCTGGACAGAGGACTGTTAGTGGACCTCCACCTCCTCTCCCACAACTAACAACATGGGAGGAGCAAGTCTTGGCGATCATGCATCCTAACTACATTCAACCCCCCTACCTGCATGCTATCACATACCCCACCCGTACCCTCACTCCCATCACTCCATCACCTCACATATACCCCACCATCACAACCCACGCATCCCACTACCAAGCCCTGCAAGCAACAACAATGCATGGACACCCATCACAGCGCTGCATGGACACCCATCACCACAGCATGCCCAGTAGAGAGACTCACCCAGCCCACACAGTCAGCAATCACACAAGGCCAAGGCAACAGGGAAAGCACAATTATACAAGGGAACCCCCCATTGCACAAGACGGCACACACAGATACAATAACAATGCATTTGCATCAAACATGACCCCTACCCAATGTCACCGGAGAGGAGGTGCCACCAACATTCAGTCCCCCCTCAGAATAGGCCCACAGTGATGACAGCAGCTCTGCACGCCTGGATCACGATGACCAACCTCGCCCATCACGGACCTCTGGACAGTCGGTTCACCTGCCACAGTCCCAACCCACCACAGAGCCTTCCCCCTCAGGAAACACAACCACAGCACCCACCCAGTGGGCCCATGCCACTGTCCCCAGGATATGTCAATCAGCAGTGTCTCCACCACTACAGGGACCCCAGGCAACCCCACTAGCACAGGACGATCAGGGACCTGGGGTCAGAGGCACTGGGCACACGGTTCAGGGGACAGAGGCAAAGGACAACCTTGAAGCTAGGAGGACTGCTGTGCGATAGGGGGAGTACAGGCCCAGGGAACCGACCCTCAAAGAGGCACTCTCCAACATCATGGGAGCATACCACCATTCCCAGGAGACCATGGGCAAGGTACTGCCCAAGTTACAGGAGACCCAGCGGCTGCAGGAGGGACAGTACCTGGGGATCAGGGAGGACCTCACAAAAATCTACACCATCCTGGTCACCATACCAGGGGTGCTGGCTGACATGGGCAAGACCATGAGGGAGGCAGTTGCACAACAAAGGGCCCCTGACAGTAGCCAAACCGAGGAACAGCCTTCCACCTCCGTAGGCGCCAGTGGGCAGGAGGCCCTGACACAGGACCAACCGGCCACCAGCACCCCATCCCCTGCAGAAGGAGAACCACCCCGCAAACGGTCCCTGCGATCCAGGCAGAAGACAGAGAACATTGCCAAGACCCCCGCCAGGAAATAGGACTCTCCTGATTGTCACCCTTCTGTCCCACTCTGATACCCTGTCCACCTTGAACTGCCATTACTCCCCTTCCTATGTCCCATGGGACAATGCACCTCTGATACCAAGAGACCGGACTCTACCATGGACCTTCCTCCACCATCATCCCAGCCCCTTGCACGTACCCCCATACTATTCACCACAAAAAATAAACACCACTGAAATATAAACCATACTGGAGTCAGTATAATGATTGGAAAGATGTATTCTTACTACATTCTCAAAGCATTGCAACGTCTATGTTCATTGAATTATACCAATGTATGACAGTTGGTAGGCAGCAGTACACATAGCAGGAGCCAGAATTGGGTACACAGATCTGAAAAAAGGAAACCCAAAGGGAACAGTCAGTGGCCATAGAGAGAGGGTAAGAGGCTGTGATGTACAATGGGGAAACATCCTTTTTTACGTCTTTTTTATTACGAAAGTCGTGGTTAACGAAAGCGTAACAACGCTTTTTTTAACCACGACTTTGTATTTTTGTGCCTTAACTACGTATGTTCTGAACAACGAACATGCGTGGTTAAGGTACAAAGAAGGGAGTTGGCGAAGGTAAGTGGTGGGTTTAGGTTTTGGGGTGGGGGTGGGGGGTCAGGGGGTTTTAGGTTTTGGGGTGGGGTTGGGGGGGTGGGGCGTTTTTGGTTTTGGGGAGGGGGTGGGGGTTAGGGGTTTTAGGTTTTGGGGTGGGGTTGGGGGGTGGGGCGTTTTTGGTTTTGGGGAGGGGTGGGGGGGTCAGGGGTTTTTAGGTTTTGGGGTGGGGTTGGGGGGGTGGGGTGTTTTTGGTTTTGGGGAGTGGGTGGGGGGTCAGGGGGTTTTAGGTTTTGGGGTGGGGTTGGGGGGGTGGGGTGTTTTTGGTTTTGGGGAGTGGGTGGGGGGTCAGGGGGTTTTAGGTTTTGGGGTGGGGTTGGGGGGTGGGGCGTTTTTGGTTTTGGGGAGGGGGTGGGGGGTCAGGGGTTTTTAGGTTTTGGGGTGGGGTTGGGGGGGTGGGGTGTTTTTGGTTTTGGGGAGTGGGTGGGGGGTCAGGGGGTTTTAGGTTTTGGGGTGGGGTTGGGGGGGTGGGGCGTTTTTGGTTTTGGGGAGGGGGTGGGGGGTCAGGGGTTTTTAGGTTTTGGGGTGGGGTTGGGGGGGTGGGGTGTTTTTGGTTTTGGGGAGTGGGTGGGGGGTCAGGGGGTTTTAGGTTTTTGGGTGGGGTTGGGGGGGTGGGGCGTTTTTGGTTTTGGGGAGGGGGTGGGGGGTCAGGGGTTTTTAGGTTTTGGGGTGGGGTTGGGGGGGTGGGGCGTTTTTGGTTTTGGGGAGTGGGTGGGGGGTCAGGGGGTTTTAGGTTTTAGGGTGGGGTTGGGGGGGTGGGGCGTTTTTGGTTTTGGGGAGTGGGTGGGGGGTCAGGGGGTTTTAGGTTTTGGGGTGGGGTTGGGGGGGTGGGGCGTTTTTGGTTTTGGGGAGGGGGTGGGGGGTCAGGGTTTTTTAGGTTTTGGGGTGGGGTGGGGCGTTTTTGGTTTTGGGGAGTGGGTGGGGGGTCAGGGGGTTTTAGGTTTTGGGGTGGGGTTGGGGGGTGGGGCGTTTTTGGTTTTGGGGAGGGGTGGGGGGGTCAGGGGTTTTTAGGTTTTGGGGTGGGGTTGGGGGGGTGGGGTGTTTTTGGTTTTGGGGAGTGGGTGGGGGGTCAGGGGGTTTTAGGTTTTGGGGTGGGGTTGGGGGGGGTGGGGCGTTTTTGGTTTTGGGGAGGGGGTGGGGGTCAGGGGTTTTTAGGTTTTGGGGTGGGGTTGGGGGGGTGGGGCGTTTTTGGTTTTGGGGAGGGGGTGGGGGTCAGGGGTTTTTAGGTTTTGGGGTGGGGTTGGGGGGGTGGGGCGTTTTTGGTTTTGGGGAGTGGGTGGGGGGTCAGGGGGTTTTAGGTTTTGGGGTGGGGTTGGGGGGGTGGGGCGTTTTTGGTTTTGGGGAGTGGGTGGGGGGTCAGGGGGTTTTAGGTTTTAGGGTGGGGTTGGGGGGTGGGGCGTTTTTGGTTTTGGGGAGTGGGTGGGGGGTCAGCGGGTTTAGGTTTTGGGGTGGGGTTGGGGGGGTGGGGTGAGGGATGTAGGGTGAATGGTGCCTATTGCTAATGATTTTATCAGGAATGCCTTTACAACGAAATATCGTTGTTAAGGCATTCGTGGTAAAATCATTAGTAGTAAGGACGAGGTCGGTGTTCCGAACTCGTTGTTAAGGTTAGTAGTTGTTTATAATTCAGTGTTCCGTCATATAATCTGTACAATGTCATAAAGTATACTGAAATGTGAAGAGGAGTTACAGTCTCTTACCGGTGTGTCACTGGAAGTACTGCTGTATAATGTTTGTTCTGTTGTCCACATCTTCTTCATCTGCCTCCTCTTCCTCACTGTCCACAGGCTCCACTGCTGCCACAAGACTATCACCAGGCTCATCCTCCAACAGAAAAGGCACCTGGTGTCTCAAGGCCAGGTTGTGCAGCATACAGTATGCCGCAATGATCTGGCACTCCTTCTTGGGTGAGTAGTCCACCTGTCAGATGGAGGCACAGGAACATGGCCTTCAGGAGGCCGAAGGTCCTCTCAATAATCCTCCTTGTTCGCCCATGTGCCTCATTTTAACATTCCTCTGCCCTTGGCCTGGGATTCCTCACTGGGGTCAGTAGCCATGAAAGGTTGGGGTAACCAGAGTCACCTGTAAATATCAAGGGGAAACTGTTAGATACACACTAACCCATAGGGACAACCCCATACCCAGCCACCTAGTTATACTGTGTGGGGACCTTGGGCTCACCTATTAGCCACACCGGTGCCTCTGGAGTTGGCCCATCACATAAGGGATTCTGCTATTCCTCAAGATATAGGCGTCATGCACAGAGCCAGGATATTTGGAATTCAAATGGGAGATGTACTAGTCTGCCAAACACACCATTTGCACATTCATCGAATGATAGCTTTTTCTATTCCTGTACACCTGTTCATTTCTGCAGGGGGGACAAATGCCACATGTGTACCATCAATGGCACCAATGATGTTGGGGATATGTCCCAGGGCATAGAAGTCAGCTTTCACCGTGGCCAAACCCTCCACCTGGTGGAAGACGATGTAGCTGTGCATGTGTTTCAGCAGGGTAGACAACACTCTGGTCAACACGTTGGAGAACATTGGCTGAGACATCTCTGATGCCATGGCCACTGTTGTTTGAAAGGAGCCACTTGCCAGGAAATGGAGCACTGACAGGACCTGCACTAGAGGGGGGTGCCAGTGGGCTGGCGGATAGCTGACATCAGGTCTGGCTCCAATTGGGCACACAGTTCTTGGATTGTGGCATGATTAAGTCTGTATGTGATGATAATGTGTCTGTCCTCCATTGTCGACAGGTCGACCAGGGGTATGTACACCGGAGGATGACACCATTTCATCATCTGCCTCAGCGGTTGTAGCCTATGGAGGAGAACGGTGAGCAGAAGGTCATTTACCATATAGAGAGCACAACTGTGTTTGAATAAATGTCACAGAAGCAGTGTGTGAATCGAGAGTCAGTATATGTGCCAACATGTGCTGTGATGCATTTAGGTGCCATGCCATGTGCCCCCCGGAAATGGCGTCTGTCTCACCGGTGAGGAAGAACAAGGGGAAATGAGGTTGTTCTGCGTCACGGTGGGTGATCGATGACCGCCGCGCAACTATGCATTGGTTATCATTGGGCCCTATGGGTCCCAGGAGCCAATGGCGATGTACGCCAGCGGTGACGGTATGTACCACTGTGGACGTCACCGCCATTTTCTACCTATTCACTCACTTGCTACCTGACCATCAACAGGAGAGGACCTACACTGCAAGTGCTGCTGTGACCTGAGTCTGGAAGTGGCAATGGCTAGAGTGTCTGGGGAAAGGGCCCCTGCCTTCACTGAAGAGGAGTTGGAGAAACTGGTGGATGGGGTCCTCCCCCAGTACACGTTACTCTACGGTCTTCCAGACAAACAGGTGAGTACAATGTGAGCATGATTCGTGGGCAATGCCGGTTTGGAGTGGTGTGGATGTAAGCCACATGTTGTGGGGTGCTAAGGCATCCTGGCCTGAATGTTGCATGAGAGGTGGTCACTGTATGAGCGTCAGGGCATGGGTGGGAACTGGTGGGCAATGAGTATGGTGGTCCGGACGGGTGAGTAATTACAAATTTTCCTCTGTCTTTTCCCTCTAGGTCAGCGGCCACCAGAAAAAAGGTATTTGGTGTGCCATCGCCAAGGAGGTGCGGACCCTGGGGGTCTATCACAGACGGAGCACCCACTGCTGCAAGAGTTGGGTGGACCTGTGCCGCTGGACCAGGAAGATGCCGGAGGCCCAGCTGGGGCTGGCCTCCAAATGTGGAAGGGGTGACCATCGCACCATGACCCCTGTGTGGTTACGCATCCTGGCGGTGGCCTATCCGGAGTTGGATGGGTGCTTGAGGGCATCACAACAGCCACAAGGGGGTGAGTATAGTTTCAGAAAGCTGAACTGGCGCGCTTTAGGAACTAGCTGGGTGGGGGTTGTAGGCTGTGGGGGCCCCTAGGCCAGGGCGACCATGGCAGGGTAGGTCCCTTGTTTGCAGGCTCTGAAGCACCCCTACCCCAATGGTACAAGTGGCCAACTACTACCACTCCAGTTCACTTTATCATGCACTGTGCTGCCCTAGCTATGAAAGAAAAAAAAAATCAATTCGAGAACCTCCTTTTCCACCAGATCCGCGGGACATCAATGGGAAGTACCTTTGCCCCTGGTCTCGCCTGCCTCTATCTGTTTAACTTTGAGTCACGGTTCATACTGCCAAATACGAATCCTTTTCACGGCAACATCAAATTATGGCGCAGATATATTGACGACATCTTGATAGTTTGGCAAGGCACTCTCGCTGGGGTCGACCAATTTACCACTTGGGTCAATACTTTGGATCCGTTTTTGAATTTCACGTCCTCTGTATCTAGCACACAGATACCTTTTCTGGATCTTCTGATCAATATAGAGGGTGGCAAACTGTACACACGCACCTACCAAAAAACCACTGACTGCAATAGTCTCTTGAGAGCCATCACCCAAAAGCACTGAGAGATAATCTACCTTATGGTCAGTTCCTTCGACTACGACGTAATTGCAGTAGTATGCATACATTCAATTCTCAAGCTAGAGACTTGTCTAACAAACTTGGCAATCGCCACTACCCAAACCCGGTGGTAAATGTAGCTTACAAGCGGGCAAAATCTTGCAATAGAGATACTTTGCTTTCCACCACTCTACTTACTTGTGTGTCCACTTTCACCCCCCTGTCTAATTCCATCAAGAAAGTTGTGAATAAGAGATGGTCCATTTTATGCAGTGGAGGAGAACAGATTCCAAAACCCCTTTTTGCTTTCAAACGAACCACTAATATTAAAGACCTATTAGTCCACACCAGACCCCGCTCTGCCTTTCTACCACCTAGACAGAAGTCGCTTTGGGACATTCCCCCCGTCGCTGGTCATTTCCCATGTGGCAATCGTAATGTTTGTGCCCTGACAAAATGGTTAAAATCCCTCGATCTTGAACCAATAGGCACGTGGCATCTTTTTAAACATACTAATTATAACACTCGGAATTGTGTATATCTGATCACATGCCCGTGTGGGTTACACTACGTGGGGATGACCACAAGAGCAGTGAAACTGCGAATTAACGAACATCGCAGCAATATTAGATGGGGTCGCGCCACCACCAGACTGAGCATCCACTTTCTAGAGGTTAAACACAGCCCAGATGACATGTGGTGGGTTGTTTTACAGACTAGCCCACACAACTACACTAGCTCCCTTTTTGAACTAGAACAACAGTGGGTGTTTAAATTGCGCACTCACACTAATGGACTCAATGATTATATCCCTTGGACCAGTCTGGCCCATTAGTTCCTTTGACTGGTGTTACATTCATGCACTCTCTGTCATTAACCTTGCAGCTTATATATTTGTATCCATTTGCTTCCTTACTTATACTCATCATTACCGAGTAGGAACATCATTTTCAATATAACATTTCTCTGGGAGGCTCTAACCTCCAGTAAACCCTTTGGACTCCTTATTATTCCTGAGTCCTTCTTCTGTTTCCTTCCTTTTGGCTCCCAATATAGAGTCCTTCCTTCCTTTTTACTCCCCCTCTGCTGCGTCCCGGAATACGTAACGCTGCATGACTCAGCAATTCTCGGAAGCACATGTGATTCATTTCCGGGCTGCGGTATTTTTAACCGGGTCGTTCCGCGTTTCCACTATCCATTCGGGAAACACGGACCCGGGTAGGTCACCTGCCGGTATTGGAAGCAGAATCAATTAAGTAATGATTATTTTTACCTGCCCTTGTTTTTTGACGACTGTTGTGACTCCCGTCTTCTAATTAAAGACCCGAGCCCTTCTTTACTTGATTAGCGGTTCCGTTTCACACAATCTCTACTCTCCGGATCAACTTCCCAGGAGAGTGAGATTGTTCCACCTGCGATGTGCCCTGTCTATACGCTCATTACTTTCTATACTAGTCACCCCATGAGCCAGTTTTATATCCGCATTTTACCAGTAGATCGCCATTGTTCTGGCATACTCTGTGTACCTGTCTATAGACCTTTACGTCCTTACCTTTATGAGATAATAGGATCTTCTGACCCTTGTTATACTGACCAGCGGGGATTCGATTATCCACCTTGTTCATAAAATAGATTTTTTGTATTCTGATAAAGATATCTGCACTATACCAGAAATTACAACATCAGTACCATGATATGCATATTTGGAATTATATACATGTACTTCCAGTATGTTTGACTGAGACATGTATCTTTTTACATCAACTAATTGTTGTATCACTTCTTAAATCTTTTGCACTCCGCCTCCAGATTAGTTTTGCGCCTGACCACTGGTATGTGTGGTCCCATGAAGCGCGCTCCCTAATGGGGACGGTAAGCCAGATTATTTCCATGTGCATGCACCCTTTTATCACGTGTTGACACTCTCACTGAGCCACACTACTGTTTTGACACCGTCTTTTTCCTAATTTTATATTGATGATTACGTCATTATGACGACACTCATTGACTTCATTTCCTTTGATTGACCTGATTGCAGGGCGACAGTTAGGAATAATATATCCTTCCCTGACTAATGTAAGTGATTGGATACTTTTTACTGATAATTTCAGGCTACAGCAATCCACACATTTTACGATTAGGAGATACACATAGTCATTTTGTCCTGAAGAAGCGTCACTGGATCCGTATGGACCACAGAGACGCGAAACATGTTGACCCTTGATAGGGATGGCTTGGAAATTCCCCACCCTCAGTTCTCTTTTGTTATAGAGTGATTGGCCATTACCTCTGTTTCACTTTTGTGACTACTTTTTAATTTTGGCCTCCATCCCTCATCTGGACTAATAAATTGATTACCCGCTATAGGTTTTGAGAGCCAATTTTAACCCCCCCTCCAATCTCCTAGTTCCCCTCTTTCTTTCATACTCACACTTGGGGTCGTGGCATCATCACTAAAAAGATCTCCGGCAAAGAGCCCCCCCCCGTTTGGGGTGGTGCCCGTCAGACATTGCAGTGCCGGTCTGACGAGGAGCAACTCCGATGATGAAGCATGACATCCTTCTGGATGTGTGAGGTTTTTTGCTCCTAAATTTTAGGACCCTCTCCTTGTATCCTTTCTCTCCCTCCAGCTGGAACAGTGTATTATATTTATTGACGTATCATTCGGGAGGCTATACACTGGACCATAACTCCTCCCTATCCCCTTGTTTAAGGGTCCTGTGGGTGTCATGTGTGCAGATGCTGGCATTAGGCATTGTACCCCATGGGCTGGTGACTACCTTAGTGAGTGGTTGGGCATGGCCTAGTGCATAGAGCAGCTCAGTGTGTGTTGTGTATGCCAACGGTAGTGGTGTTCCTGGCATTGACCATGTGTATCCTCTGTCTATCCCCCCTTCTTGTTTTGTCACCCTGTCCTTGTGTGCATTAGTATCATCTGGCAGAGGAGCAGAGGCACCGGCGACGGAGGGAGCTACATCCCACATGGCCCATGAGGGTGAATCCACTGAGGGTGAAGGCACCAGTGGGACGGAGGGCGAGGGGAGCTCCACGACGGGGACAGGAGGGGATACCAGTGACAGCGATTCCTCCTCTGATGGAAGCTACCTGGCGGTGGCGGACACCTCTGTACCCACCCTAACAACAGGTACAGCTGCCACCCCCCTACCAGCACCGCCCTCCCAGCAACCCCTCAGCGTGTTTAATGTGCCCGCTCTCCCGGGAGGGTGGGCATCTCCTTCACCCCAGGGACCTCAGGCCCTGCCCCAGTCTGCCCTGCTGCCCTCAGTGAGGAGGCGATGGCCCTCCAGAGACCCCTCACTGTTGGGCAGTCAACCATTCTGAATGCCATCCAGGGTGTCGAGAGGCATTTGCAACAAACAAATGCAGACCTGGAGGGCATTCATTAGGGTGTGGCTGCCCAAAAGACAGCATTTCAGGCTCTGGCCTCAGCACTGATGGCAGCCATTGTCCCTGTGTCCAGCCTCCCGCCTCCAACTTCCACTACCCAGACCCAATCCCCTCTACCTCATCCTATCACAAGCACACCTTTAGACCAGCATGCACACACATCAACACACAAAAGTGGCTCAGGAAAACATAAGCACCACACATCATCACACAGGCACACACACAAGCACCATACCCATGCACACATACCAACATCCACTTCCTCCACTGTGTCCCCTCCTCTTCTTCATCCACCACCCTCCAAGTAGCATCTCCACTCACACCTGCATGCACAACATCATTTTCCAATGCCTCCATCACCAGCACGCCCATCACAATACACCCCTCACGAGCAATCACCACCCCCACAACCATGCACACATCCCCTGTGTCCTCTCCCAGTGTGTCTGTGAGCCCTCCTCCCAAAGCACACAAACGCAGGCACACACCCACTCAAAAGCCATCCACCTCACAACAGCCTCGAGCCCATGCACCTTCACCCAAACTCAGCAGATGTACACCTCCTACAACCACTACATCTTCCTCCACTCCTACACCCCCTCCATCTTCCTGTCCCAGTGTGTCAAAAAAACCTTTCCTGGCTAACGTTGACCTCTTCCCTACACCCCCCCACCATCCTTCCCCTAGGGCCAGGATGTCTAGATCCCAGGCCAGCACCTCGGCCACCAAGTCGGCATCCTCTGTGGCCCCTGCAAGTCTGAGAGGATTGAAGGGGGCACCCGTCAGGGCTGGCAGTGTGCCACCTACAGATGCCAAAGACCACCTGATTCCATCACCTGCCAAGGTTAAGAAGGGGCCGGCATGCAGCATGGACAAGATGTACCACTCACCCAGCAAGGCCTCATCCAAAACAAAAGAGGACAGTGCCAAGGTCCAAGCAGCGTCTACTAAGGTGGGGAAGGGACACAAAAGCAAGGGCAAGTCACTTCAGGACTCAAAGCCTCCTGGTGAGGGACTGGTGACCACCATTAGTCCTGACAGGCCAGCAACTTGTACCACTGTAAGCACCGCCGCAATGACCACCACCTGCACCGCCACCTGCTCCGCCATCTGCACCGCCCCCTGCGCCACCACTGCCACAACGACAGTCACCAGCATCATCCCCAGTGGGCAGCCGTCCGAGGCCTGCTGGAGACGGCCTGGTGTCTCCATCCACTACTACAAGAACCTGCACCACGGGCAGCACTGACAGCATTTCCACTGCAGACACCGACGCAGGCACTGCCACCTGCACTGCCATATGCACCACCACATGCCCAGCTGGTGCCATTACAATGGACATCAGCAGCATCCCCAGTGGGCAGCTGTCCAAGGCTTCAGGAGACGTCCTGGACCCTGCACACACCACTTGAGGCACCAGCACTGTCACTACCAGCAGTTTGCAGCCTAAGTCGCCACAGGATGGAGTGTGGCTCTGCCTCCATGGAGCATCATGCTACCTGTTCCCTGCACATCTCGTGCCTCAGACACCCACGTGAGGAAATGGGAACTGGCACACCCCAGGTGCAGCATCACTGGGCACAAAGCCCCCTCCAGAACCAGTGGAGAGATGCATCCACTCACCCAATCCTTGGCAGGATGAAGCAGACTGGGCACAAAGCCCCCTCCAGAACCAGTGGAGAGATGCATCCACTCACCCAATCCTTGGCAGGATAAGGCAGACTGGGCACAAAGCACCCTCCAGAACCAGTGGAACATGTCACCCACTTGAGAGAGTGTGGCTTTGCACTCCCCAGGACCAAGCAGTGGGCAAACCACCCACTTGAGTGACTTGAGAGACTGTGGCTTTGCACTACCCAGAACCAAGCAGTGGACAAACCACCCACTTGAGAGACTTGAGAGACTGTGGCTTTGCTCTCCCCAGGACCAAGCAGTGGGCAAACCACCCACTTGAGAGACTGTGGCTTTGCACTCCCCAGGACCAAGCAGTGGGCAAACCACCCACTTGAGAAACTTGAGAGACTGTGGTTTTGCACTCCCCAGGAGTTGCCCCCTCAAGGAGCAGTGGTGTTGTACCTTCATCCGGCTGAGGTGCCCCCCCCTACCTGAAGTGCCTTTGTTTTTTTGACCTGATGCCCCTGCAGTGTTCTCTCTGTTTTGAGGCAGGAGTCAAGTGCGGGCTTCTCCCATGATTTTTTGGGCCACTGGTCCATGGACATTTACAAAGGACAGTGTACGACCTTCTGTACATATTGTGAATATTTGTATACACTATTCTTTTAAATTCGTTAGCTATATCTGCATGTTCCAAAATATTACTGTTTGAAATCAATTCCTTTTGTCCTTGCGTTCTTCCAAGGGGTAACGGGTGTATCTGTAATGTTGTTGGATGTGTTAGTGTGTATGGTGTTGTGGGTTAGGGTGGGAGATAGGGGTGTTGCGTGTTGCGTGTGTGTATGTGTCATTCTCTTTTTCATCCCCCACTCCCGTCTGTGCTAGGTGCAGTACTCACCGTTGTTGTCGCCGCCGCCTTCTTTCAAATTCTTGGTGTATTAGTAGATACACCAGCATGGGGAGGACCTGCAGTTCGGGCTCCATGGCATCCTGGTTCTTTGTTGAGTGTTGAAAGGTGAGTGGTTCCCCTTCAGTGTAGTGTTTCCACCGTTCTTTTGATGTCGTTGGTACCGCCCTGAAAAAGCTGGCGGACTGGCCTCTCATAATACAGTGGGCAGTTCATTGTCGTTCGCCTATCTGTTGGCGGTGACCGCCACGGTGTTTGTTGCTAACGCCCTGGCAGTCGGAGTGTTAAAGTGGCAGTCTATGATGGTGGTTTCTGTCATGGTCGTAATCCCATTTTTTTGTCCGCCAGCCTGTTGGCGGTATTATTGCCGCTTTATCTCCTACCGCCAGGATTGTAATGAGAGCCTATGTCCTTTACGTATGAATCACTGGACTTAAACTTTGGTACAATTTTGTGCTTACAGCCATGCTTAGAGACAACAAGAAATATATATATATTCTTCTTTGTGAAACTCCTTTCTTTTCTCCGCATCAGTTGAGGACGAAAAATGAATATTAGTGCACTTTCCTGCAATTATTGTACTTATACGTACATGCTTAGGATTGGGGAAAATAAGGCATTTGACAAATATGTTTTGGTTCCATGTTCTTTTCCTGTAAAATGCATTTCCCTAAAAATAGAGTAATTTTAAAACCATTCTTCCCATTTCTTTTATAAGGAAAATGCTTTTTCGTTAAAGACTTTCCTTCCACCAAACTTTATGTGAAAGTATAAACTCCTGAACTGACTTTCCGAAATCTGCTTTTCTAGGATTTCAGAACTCACAGAGCAGAGCTTGCCTTCAAGTAATACAGAAATGCTGGATTTTGATTGAGATAGGGGAGCTATCCATCATGGAGGACCACGGATTGTGGCAGTGGTTGTTTAGCTATCCAAAATGGAGGACCACAGATTGCGGCAGTGGATATTTAGCTATCCACCATGGAGGACCATATAAAGTGGCAGAGGATGTTTGATCTATCCAAACCATGAGACCAGAAGGAGCTCTTGCACCAACCAGAATATACCTTTTTCAGGGCTCGGGTGGCAGAGTTATTCCTCAGCTAATACATAACCTCAAATTCAAGACATGTCCTTCCTAAAGTGGATCCAAATAATCTAAATGCAGAGAACAGTGACAGCTGTGAAACTACATCTAAGCTCATCACTGCAACTGTGAAAAAATGAGGGATGTGAGAGCCAGTAGGTGTATAAGGAGGATACTTTACTGCACCTGCACTCCTCTCTTTAAGGTTTTAATACTTGCCGTACAAACCAAGCTGTTAGGCATTACCTGCAGTTTGGGGCAATTTATGAACACTCAGCAAATGAACTAGTCAGCAATCCACCATCTCTCCTCTGATAGTCCAGTTTAGTGAAGAGATTGGCAGCAAAGGTCTACATACTGATTGTTTGTTATTAGACCATGAGCCAAGACGCTAAATTTAGGCCATTGTTACCACTCGGAGTGATGGGTTCTAACATGATTTTTTTCAAGGTGTTGATGCCTAGAAATGGAAAATATGTATTAGCAAGTCATCTCTCTTTGCCTTTTGTCTGATATTATTGGATTAACAACCATAGCCATGGTTTTCATATTTTTGATAAATAGCATCCAAATGTATCATAATATGTGAAAAAATAAATGTAATTCCACTAGATTGGTTAAATTCAATATTATTAAAAAATAATTATTAATAATAATTGTAATAATAGCAATATAGTCATTAAAATAACAATAAAAGTTCATTGAATTTCTCATATATTGATATAGTTTATATGCATAATTTTCACTCACAATTTCAAATAATAATAGTCACATCTTACGTGGACAATGTATGTCATGAGTAAACATAAAAACAATTTGATCATTCCCATTCGTCGTAATTATCTTCTTCCTCTGCATAGGTGTCATCATTTTCTGCGTCTGTTGATTTTCACAGGCGGAATTCTGAATGTCAGTGCCCTTGAGGTCATTTAGACAGCAGACACATGTTGGCAGTTTGCAGTTCCTATTGCAGTTGCAAGCTAGTAGATCTGAATGGAGTAATAGTAGAATTCATACATTTGGAGTTTTGGTTTTATTGGACAAAGTGTGAACATACGCTTCATTTGACCAATGGGGAGTGGGGAAATAGTTTTAGTGGTTTTGATTTAACTTAACGGGACCGCACTGGGAAGAAAGCAGCATTTTAGCATTTTAGCCTTTAGCATTTTGAATTTTGCCACACCGTCTGCCCATTTTCTTGCTGGCCAAAAGGTCAAAATGTCTTGTTCGTCTTGACAGTAGATATACTTAACTTAAGTGCTTAAAGACTTTGCATTTTCTGAACTTTGATGCTGAATCCTGATGCCTTGCTGATCGACTGATGTCCTGAGGACAAAGACTGACTGTGCTTGCTGATCCACATTTGAGGATTGGTGAACCGGAGATATGAATTTTTAAATATTTTTTTTTTTTTTGCACCTAGAAACAAAAAGCGCCATTAGGGTCATCTGGTTGCACCTCGACCAGGGCAAAGTCAAAGTTTCTGGCCGACCGCAATGGAGCCATGCTCGGCTTCAGGCCGCGGGAGGCCTCGGTTAAAAGTTTACCTTCACACTTAGGGGGTCATTCCGACCCTGGCGGTCCAACACTGCCAGGGCCGGGGACCGCGGAAGCACCGCCAACAGGCTGGCGGTGCTTCCAGGGCTATTCTGACCGCGGCGGTAAAGCCGCGGTCAGAAAAGGGGAACCGGCGGTTTCCCGCCGGTTTTCCCCTGGCCTAGGGAATCCTCCATGGCGGTGCTGCTTGCAGCACCGCCATGGGGATTCCGACCCCCTTCCCGCCACCCTGTTTCTGGCGGTTTTCACCGCCAGAACCAGGATGGCGGGAACGGGTGTCGTGGGGCCCCTGGGGGCCCCTGCACTGCCCATGCCACTGGCATGGGCAGTGCAGGGGCCCCCTAACAGGGCCCCACAAAGATTTTCACTGTCTGCTTAGCAGACAGTGAAAATCGCGACGGGTGCCACTGCACCCGTCGCACCCCTGCAACTCCGCCGGCTCCATTCTGAGCCGGCTTCCTCGTTGCAGGGGCTTTCCCGCTGGGCCGGCCGGCGGCCTTTTGGCGGTCGCCCGCCGGCCCAGCGGGAAAGTTGGAATGGCCGCCGCGGTCTTTTGACCGCGGGGCGGTCATTCCGCGGTGCCCGCCTTAGTCTCTTTTTCGAAGATTTTCTTCAGCAAGACGAACCTGCCAGTCCAATCCGACCTCCTGGAGCCCTTCTCCGGATACGCGATGCTGGAATCATTGGGGGAATTTTTACCTTTGAGGTGAAAATCCTTTGACCGGGGTAAACCTGGATCTTGATCCCACGTCCATGGAGCCCTCCTCGGATACGCTGGCTGGGAGGTCCCGGTCAACTTTTTACCTTCGGACTTAGTCTCTTTTTCGGAGATTTTCTTTACCGAGACAAACCAGCAAATCAGGCTGGGTCGCGGTTGAGGCAAGCCGGCTAGAGTTGCCGCGGCGGGTCGGTCCCTCTACGGAGCTTTTTTACAAAAGTTGTCCAAACTTCTCCAAACTTCTGGGGCTTCTCCCAGATGTCCTTTTAAGGTTCTTTTGGGGTCCCCAAGGGTCCAGAAGTTCTGAGATGGTCCTTGGGGGGTGCGGACTACAACTCCCAGAATGCACCTGGCGCAAACTCCTTTTTGGCCACTGGACAGTGGTCAGCTGGTCGCTTTCTTCAGGAGTTGGTGCAGGGGACTCTGGTTAGCAATTTTTCACCTGTAGCAACCAGGGAGTCCCTCCTTGAACCAGTTAAAGCCAGGCAAAGTCCTTCTTGTGGTGAAGCCCAAGTGTGCAGCTGGTGCAGTCCTTCTGAGTGCAGGTTCCAGGTGCAGGCCAGGGGTCCAGCAGGGCAGTTCTTCTTCTTCTGTTGTTCTTCCTTGTTGGATGTGGTAGGGAACTGAGGTGTGGGTGCAGGTCTGCCAGTTTTATCCTTGCTCCTCGGTGAAAATCAGGGGGGTCCTGGTTCTCCAATCAGGTGCAGGGTCCTTCCCCCTATGATGACCACTTCCTGCGAAGTGTGGCAAAAATCAATCCCAGGAGACAACATCCTCCAAAAATCCATCATGGCTGAATCTGATTTTTGGAGGTTACATCTGGCTGAGCCCACCCACTGGTGTGGCTAAAAATCATAAACACACCCCTCTCCTGCCCTCTCCTAATCTAATCAAGGGGGCACCTAGTTGTCTGGGGTTGCAGGATGTGGGGGTGTTGCTGGTTGCTCCAAATGTCCTTCTCTGCCTTTGAAGACCAGTTTGTCAGCCCTCCCCCTTCCTCTCTCACCATCTGCTGAGGGGAGATTCCCTCCCACAGGCACATTCCTTTGTGTGAAGCCAGGCTACTTCACTCCTCATCAAGGTAGCTTGGCCAAGCTGCTAGAGGCTGGCCAATCAGAGCACAGCAGCAAAAACAATGCAGGGCTGAAATTGGCAACTTTTCAGGTACAGTTTAAAACTCTTTACCTGAACAAGTTATATTAAACCCAACAACTGGAAGTTGTGGGATTTATTACAACAATTAATTTGATACCAAATTCTTGGTATGCATCATTTAAGGAGACTTTAACAATTAAAATAAAGTCTCCCCATTCTAGCCTATGAAGGCCATTTACTACAATGAGGGAAAAACGAATTTGGCAGTTTTTACCTCACCAGGGCTTATACAACTATTTTTATAAAGTCCCTGCTTATAGTCACATGGCACCCAGCTCTAGGGGCACATAGGGCACACCTTAGGGGTGACTTATATGTAAAAATAAGGTAGTTTAAGACTTTGGAACTACTTTTAATTCCAAAGTCAAATTTGCATATAACTTTAATTTAAAAGCAGCCAGCAAGGCAGGCCTGCCTTTAAAATGACACTGGGCACCTCAGCAGTGCACCTATGGATGCACCACCTATGCTGTGGTCCCTAAACCTACATGCCCTACCATATACTAGGGACTTATAGGTAGGTTAACTTAGCCAATTATAATTAGCCTAATTCGCATATCCATTTTACACAGAGCACAGGCCCTGGGACTGGTTAGTAGTACCCAGGGCACCATGAGTGTCAGGAAAACACCAGCACAAAGTGGAACATGGGGGCAAAAAGTTAGGGAGCCTCTGCAATCAGCCCTGTTTTCTCACACACACACTCTTGAATCCTTTTGTCAATTCTAACCTCTGTGGCCTTGATTAATTTCTCATGCGTTGATGTTCCCTTGTCGCATTTTATCTTTCCACAAAATATACATTCTTCAGCATACACATTTGACTTCAATGATGTTTTTCTGTTTAAGCGTTTACTCATGCACTCACTCATTCCAGCATCATCACTGACACTTGCTTCAGATTTTCGCTTAATAGTCTGTAGTGAACAGGCTCCTGCACTTCCTGTGGTAAAATACTTGATGAACCATGTTGCTTTCCACATTTCTCACAAGGTCTAATGGTGGAATGTGATTCCTTACTTGAGCTGCCTCTAACAAAGTTTTCCATGATGAGTAGTCTTGTGGGCCTGTCAGCGTAACTCCATGAAATACATTTGACCATAAGTGAATTATACACTGAGGATCAGAAGGACAGGGTGTGTTTGTTTCAGTCTTCTTCGTGATGCACTACGGTCATTCACCACCAGCTCTGGAAAAATAAATTAATTTGAAAACTTTATAAATTTTACTTGGTGTACTCAATATAATCATAATTACTATTATAATTATTATCAATTTATATAATCACATTTACTGTAATTGTAATTTTTGAAAATAAAATTCACAATAACAAAAATCATGAAAAAAAAACATTTACATCAAGGTGTCTTTGGAGTGGAGTGGTAACTCATAAAGGCAAAGAGTTATGGCTTGCTATCACATATTTTTCATCTCTAGGCATCCATGCCTTGCCAATAAATCATATTAGATTGGCAGGATAGTGGTCTAAAATACACCTCGATTGTATTAGTAAGCATGTCTGTTCCCGTTTCTGTCTGGCTAGGCAATTTTATTTATTTATTTGAAGTTTTATAAAGCACTGCTGGACACCATTTGTTTACTTCATAATGCTTTAGAGAGCTTCATACACTTGATATGACTGGGTCACTTTGAATAGAGCACACAGTATTTTTACTTATAAATTGTATTGTATTGTATTGTAATCGTATTTATATAGTGCTTACTACCCCTTACGAGGCGTCGAAGCGCTTTTCGATGAGTAGCACGCTACTCTGGAACCCAACAGGAATTAGTGATGGATTAGTATCGGGAAATAATGAGTACAGTTTTAGTATTATTATGAGTTAATTTGAGCCGCTGATATGAGAGTTTGTTAGTTAGATTGACTGGAGTAATGGAGGGGTGGAGGAGGAAAGAAATCAGTATATCCTTCATTTACTCAACCCAAAGGCTTGGGATGAGTAAAGGGGGTGGAGGAGGGAAGAGTATGTGGAAGGGTTAGGGAGAGCATAGTAGCAGGGTGAGATAAATGCGGGAGAATTTAGTAGGGTTGTGTGGGAGGTCACACTAGTAGACTGAGGTTTGATGAGTTAGATGTGGAAGCGGAGGGAAGAGCTTAGGCAGAGTTATTTAGGAGATGAAAGTAGTAGAAGGGATTTGGGATGAGTCAGAGTGAGAATGGAGGATAGTTTGATAGAGACATGACATATGATGATGAGTAGATAAGTGTGATAAGAAGAGAGCAGGAATTCATAGATATCTAGTATAACAAGCCACCCAGGAGCCATGCAATGATCCACAAACATGCCAAGCACAGAAATAACATATACACATACATACATATATATATATATATATACACACACACACACGCACACACACACACACATGAATACACATACATATGCACATACAATACCTAATTAGAACCATGGGTAAAAAATACTTAGTCAAACAGGTTTAAAGTGTGTGTGTATTTTATTGTTATGACATAGTAGTGATACATATTTTCTAAAGAAACTATAAATAAATAGAAATATACACATAATCTGAAAAAATATTTATCAACATAGGCATATGCAGTTCATAGGTGTTTGAATATGGTGGTTATGAAGGAAAGAGTCAACTCTTGAGTAGTTTTCTGACGACAAGAAAGTTATCTGTGACTCTTATAGTTTGGGGTAATGAGTTCCATAGTTTGGCTGCTTGGACGGAGAAGGATGTACCACCTATAGTCTAAATATATTTGTGAAGGGACAGAGTTAGGCCTGACAGCCCTTGATGTGCTCTTACCTCAAATCTTTTGCCTCATCATCTCCTCTTTGCTGAAATTTGTTTTTGCTAGCTTCAGGACTCTGCATACTTTACCACTGCCAACAAATGCTAAGATGCTTGTTGTCACTCCTTTAAAAATGATAAAATTGTCTCAAACCCAATTGGCACACTTAATTTACTTAAAGTCTCCAGAAAAAGTGGTAAAACCTATACCCAGGGACTGTAAATTAAATTATACTAGTGGGTCTGCAGCACTTATTGGGCCACGCAATTAAGGAGCCCTTTAACCCTTTTGCTGCTAGGCCTTCATACCCCTTCCCCGACCCCCACACAAACAAGTCTGAAACTTGTGGGTGATGCAGGAAAGCTAAACATTTCTGCGATGTAGCATTGCTTCTGAATGCCCAAGGGGTCATATGTGTAGATACCTCAAAGTTTTTCTAAAGAAAGTAAGTTGAAATGAATAAATACTGACAACGAGTGGGAAAAAAACAGCCATTTGTGACAATGTTTTCATTTGTAATTTTGGTCACAATGGCTGTTTTACAAAAGCAGTACACTATTATGTTTTCTAGACCCTTTTGGTTATGGGGACATAGGGATTTTAAGTTCTTTAAAAACCCGAGGTACCCAGAGCGAACAACTGAGCTGCATCGTAGAATATATTTTCATTGTGTACTGAGTGTAGACCAATTCATATGGGGAAATACGTAGAGTGAAAAATAAGTATCAGGGTAACCTATATATTTTTTAAATGGGCACAATAAATGAGTTCAGGAGCAGTGGTTATTTGTGCATCTCTGAATTTGTGGTTACCTGTATGAGGATATGATTGAGAGAGTATGGGCCAGATGTAGGAAGCATTTTGCATGGTGCAAACTGCGAAAATCACAGTTTGCACCATGCAAAATGCTCATCGCGAAGCTCATTCACAATTTGCGAGTCGGTATCGACTCGCAAATTGTGAATGCTACTCGCATATAGTAAGGGGTGTCCCCTTTCTATTTGTGACTAGCATCACAATGCTAAATTGCTTTGTGAACGCGAATGCGGTCGCAAAGCAATTCGCAGTTACCACCAGTGTCACACTGGTGGTAACCAATTTGCAAAAGGGAAGGGGTCCCCATGGGACCCCTTCCTCTTTGTGAATGTTGCCCAAAATGTTTTTTCAGTGCAGGCAGTGGTCCAATGGACCACTGCCTACTCTGAAAAATGAAACAAAATGGTTTCGTTATTTTTTTTATTTTGCAGCTCATTTTCCTTTAAGGAAAACGGGCTGCAAAAAAAAAAAAAAAACTGCTTTACTTAAAAAGCAGTCACAGACATGGAGGTCTGCTGTCTTCAGCAGGCCACCATCCCTGTGAGTGCAGGGACTCGCTATGGGGTCGCAAAATGCGACCCACTTCCTTAATATTAATGAGGTGGGTCTTTGCGACCCCATAGCGAATCGCAGACGATGTCTGAGACACAGTTCTGCATCCGATTTTGAGAATTGGAAATTGTGAGTCGCACGACTCGCAATTTCCGATTCGCAAAATCGGAACTTCCTATATCTGGCCCTATGTTTTCAAAATGTGTTTCTTACACACTGGCTTACATTTGAAAGACAGAAATGCAATGAAATCCAACTAATAGTAGTAAATATCCTACTATTCTATACTCCCCTGAATCTTTTAATAAAAAAGGTACCTCACTTGTGGGGGTAGGCCTAGTTCCTGGGACAGGAAATGGCCCAAAATGCAACAGGGATACATCAGATTTTTCCACTCAAAACATACCCATTTTTGCAAAGTGGATAGCTGTGGATTTTGGGCCCTAGCTCAGCCAGCAGTTTGGGAACCCCAGCAAATCTGTAGATTTTCGAAAGCTAGACATGTAGGGAAATCCAAGATGGGGTGACTTGTATGGCTTTCACCAGTTTTTGTCTAACCCAGAGTCCCTTGAAAACCTCAAACATTGACTAAAAACACATTTTCCTCATTTCTGTGATGAAAAGTTCTGGAATACGTGGGGAGCCACACACATCCTTCTACCCAGCATTCCCCCAAGTCTTCTGATAACAATGGTACCTCACTTGTGTGGGCAGGCCTTGTGCCCATGACAGGAAACTGCCCAAAACACAACATGGATACATCACATTTTGCTACTCAAATATGACCCGTTTTTTTCAAAGAGGGTATCTTTGGAATTTGGTCCCTAGCTCAGCCGCACCTAATAAAACCTAGCAAACCTGTACATTTTTGTAAATTAGACACCTAGGGGAATCCAGGATGGGTACTTTCATGGATATCAACAGGTTGTTTTTCCCAGAAGTAACACAAATGGATGATGGACGGAATGCTGACAATGCAAACACTCACCCCCAGTCACAGATCTGAGTTTAATCCATCGTTCTTTTGCTCACCATGCCACCCCAGTTCGGACCCAGCCATATGCAAATCAGTCTTGACCCTGTTCCTCATGGGAACAGTCCAGCCCGAACCGCCAGGCCAGGTCCTCCCTGGACTGGAAACAAGCATCCTGGGACCGGTTTCAGGGTATCACCCTTCTTCAGCCAGGCTAGCTTGATTCCAGTGGCACAGTGAGCAAGGGACCCACGTCTGGGCATACCCTTCCCACTTAGGGCAACATTAGTAACACAAAAGGATGATGGACGGAGTGCTGACAATGCAAACACTCACCCCCAGTCACAGATCTGAGTTTAATCCATCGTTCTTTTGCTTCCCATGCCACTGGATTCAAGCTAGTCTGGCTGATGAGGGGTGAAACCCCGAAACCGGTCCCAGGATGCTTGTTTCCAGTCCAGGGAAGACCTGGCCTGGCAGTTCGGGCTGGACTGTTCCCCTGGGGAACAGGGTCAAGAATGATTTGCATATGGCTGGGTCCAAACTGGAATGGCATGGGCAGCAAAAAAATGATGAATTTAAGCCCAGATCTCTGTACTGGGAGTGAATGTTTGACATTGTTCTGCATTCCGTCCATCACTTGTTCTTTTTGCATTTGTCGCCCCAAGTAGGAAGGGTATGCCCAAACGTGGGTCCCGTGCTTCCCATGCCACTGGATTCCAGCTAGCCTGGCTGATGAGAGGTGAAACCCCGAAACCGGTCCTAGGATGCTTTTTTCCAGTTCAGGGAAGACCTGGCCTGGCAGTTCGGGCTGGACTGTTCCCCTGGGGAACAGGGTCAAGACTGATTTGCATATGGCTGGGTCGAAACTGGAATGGCATGGGCAGCAAAAAACTATGGATTTAGGCCCAGATCTCTGTACTGGGGGTGAATGTTTGACATTGTTCAGCATTCCGTCCATCACTTGTTCTTTTTGCATTTGTTTTTCCCAGAAAACATTGCAAATCTCAAACTTTGACAAAAAAAAGCACATTTTTCTCACATTTTGGTGATGAGAAGTTCAGGAATCTGCAGAAAGCAGCACACGTCCTTCTACCCAGCATTCCTCTAAGTCTTCTGATAAATATGCTACCTCATTTTTGTGGCTGGACCTAGTGCACATGACAGGCAAGCATCAAACCAAGGTCAACAGGAATTCTAGTGAGTGAAACTCATTGACACTCGTCCAATTTGTGCATGTCCAGGGCGCCAGGCCAAGTCACACATGTGGGGTACCACTTTTATCAGGACAAGTGGGAGAATGCTGGATAGCAGGAATTTTGTGGATTCCTGCTGATTCCAGAATTTTACATCACAGAAATGCAAGGACATTTTTCAATTTTAGGCAAAGTTTGTGGTTTGCAGGGCATTATGGATAAGAAAGCTTTGTGGGATCCACACAAGGCATACCACCCTGGACTCCCCTGGATGTCTAGTTTTCAGAAATGTCTGGGTTTGGTAGGTTTCCCCAGGTGACAGTTCACCCAAGCCTGAAAATACAGCCATTCACCATCCAAAATCTAAATTTCCCTTCTTGCCAAGAAGATGGGGCTCCCTTAGTCCCAAGAGGGGCAGAAAGACTGGTGGGATCATATAGGGGGTGGAGGCTAGGCCCGATATATGGGCAGGCCATCCTCGAACCTTGTAGCAATAAAAAAACTCCCTGGTGTCTAGAGGGCTTTCTGGCCCTCTCACTGGGACAGACTGATGTTAAATACCTCTTATCTGCTCCCTTGAAGGGCAGAAAGGCTGTTGTGGGTCATTTGAGGGGTCGGTCTGCCTGCATCCATTTCTCAACAAAAAAATCATCCCTGGTGTCTAGTGGGCTTTCTGCCCCCTCAGGGCAGATTGGAGGTAACAACCTCCAACTTGTCCCTGGGTGGGGCATCAGAAAGACATTTAAACCTGGGCCAGAGGGAGCACTAGCCTATTGCCAAGGGGGTGCCACTCCCGCTCCAAATGTAATCCCTGGTGGTCTAGTGGGCTTTCTGTCCCCCACCGGGGGCGGATTGGAGCAAAAACCCTCCCATCTGATCCCTACGGGTATAGAAAAACTGTTGGGGGTTATTTAGGGCAGGGTTGGGGCTAGGCCTAATGCCTGGGAGGGCCACCCCACCCATTTAGCAAAATAAATGGTGTCCACTGGGCATTCTGCCATGCCCCCCCATGAAAGCAGATTGGAGGTAAAACCTTTAATCTGCCCCTGTGGGTAGAAGGATTTTTGAGCTGAGTGGACACTAGACCATTGTCAGGGATGTTGCTCCCCCTAAATAAATTAACTGGTGGTGTTATGGGCTTTCTGCCCACCGCTGGGAGAAAATTGTAGGAAAAGACCTTCTATCTTCCAGTAATGGGGAGCAGAAAGACTGCTGGTGTTGATAAAGGTGGGTGGGGGCTAGGCCTGATGCCTCGGAGGGAGACCCTCACCCATTTAGCCTAAAGATACAATCCCTGGTGTCTGGTGGGCTTTCTGCCCCCCCCCGGCATATTTGAAGTAACAACCTCCAATCTGCATAGGGAACTAGAGATCCATTTCTTTGCACCCTGGAATGAGCAAGCTATTGGAGAATCATGTTAACCACTATCTTTCTGGGTTCACAGAAGCAAACAATGCCCTACCCCTGACCCAGATGGGTGCTCAACCAAAGGATAGTAGTGAAACCACTCTGTTGGTGGTAGTGAAGGAGCTGAAGCAGCCCTTGGATCAAAGAGGTACAACCACCCTTATACTCCTTGATCTCAATGCAGTGTTTGATACAGTCGACCATGTCATTTTTATTGACAGACTCAACAATGCAGAAATCATCCGAAGTGGCCTGAAATTGTTTACCTAATTTCTCAAATAGAGGACCTTTCAGGTGTTCAAAAAAAGCTGCTTCGGGCCACCTTTTCTCTGAAATGTGGAGTGCTGCAAGGCTCCTCAAGGAGCCCTATGCTTTTTAATTTGTACATGGGCCCTCTTGCAGTAACTATGCTGACTTTCGAGAAATCAATAGTGTCATATGGCGACCACACGCAATTGGAGTTCACACTTGTTCCCAAACACTGACATCAATCTTCATCCATGGCACTCTGCGTGAAGAAGGTAGCAGGTTGGATGGCCTGCTCCTGCCTTAAGCTAAATGGGGACAATACAGAAATTATGATACTAGGCAATGACCCCAATTTCCAGGTGATTTTAGTCTGGCTGGATTGCTTAGGCGCAACCCCTATCCCCAACATTTATTAAAATGTCTGGGGTATGGCTGGATAAACACTTTTCAATGGATGCCCAGGCAACAAAATTATCGGCCAGGTGATATTGCCTTCTTAGAATGTTGCAGAAAATTCTGCCCTTGCTCCCTCAGTTATTCAGAAGGCTCGTGGTTCAGGCATTATTTCTCTCTCGTCTGGTCTATGGGAACTCACTGTACCTGGGACAATATGGCTGCTTGCCTTCTGCTCAATATGCCAAGACATCAATAAGCTAAACAGGCCCTGGTCAATCTTCATTGGCTGCCTGTAGATCAGAGAGGGTCATTTAAGGCACTATGTATAGCAGATAGGGCACTTCAAGCAAAAGGCCATCTTTATTACAACCGCTAATTTCACTTTATACCCCAGGTAGAACACTAAAGTTAACCAAGGCTGGACTGGCGAGAGTCCCCTATGTCCGGAGAATGAGAAGTGGAGGGTGTTCCTTTGCTTACATGATCACCAAACTGTGGAACTCTCTGCCCAATACAGTGTGGCTTATTGATAACAAACCTTTATTCAGGATGCAAGTGAAAACTTGGCTGTTTGGCAATTAGCCTATTTTACTTTCTCCCCTGATGTCACACATTGTTGGTTTGTGTTGCAGATGTTAGTGCTGGGATGCCTTAGTATAGTCATGTTCTTTTCAAATGTGCATAGAATAGAAAAGAAAGATAAACACTGTGCCCTAGTGGGTGGATCCCTGCGTGGGGATTGCCCTCCAGCAGCAAAGAAGGGAAAGGTTCCATTGGAAAGGGTAGATTCTCTCCTTTCCAATGATATTTCACTTGTCTGAATCAGGGCTCGAGGAGGTTGAGCTATCTACTCAAGTACTGATGTAGTGAAAGTGAAATGAGCCAATTTGACTTTTGTTTTCATTTTAATGGAATCAGTGTGCCATGTGTGCTGGAAAAGCTCTTCCCCAGCCCTTGAGGCTGAAATAAGCAAATTCCTCCGCTGCTGGTATCATTTACTGCCTCGCATATGAGGACAGCCTGGAGATATCCCCTGAAAGTGAGGACATGTGCAGATGACGGCATGAGCCATCCTCTACACACAACTGGTTAAACATGTCTCAGGCTTGACATTGTAGCCTGGGTGCAGTTTTAAACTGCCAAATCGATCTGGCAAAATGACAGGTTTGCTAGGCCTAAACCTCCCTTCTTAATACATATAAGTTAGCCCTAAGGTATGCATTAAACACCACATAAGGAAGGAAGCACTGTAATTAAAATAAACTTTTATGTTTTGCCTGTCCTGGTAGTGAAACACTCCTGAATTTGTTTTTCAGGACCATTAAGCCTATGTCTTCTATAGTTTTAAATTGAGGTTTCTGGTTGACAGAGGTATGCAAGCTGTCCATGCAGAAACACCAGTCCTAGTTAGGGTAAGCCAGATACACATCATAAATTAACCTGTGCTCACCTTCTGGTAGCTTCGCACAGAGCAGGCAGGCTTAATTTACTAGGGAATGAGTAAAATATTTGTGCAACACTTAAAACAGTAACACAATGAAAACACCACAAAAAGACTCCACATCAATTTTGAAAAACAGATAATATCATTATGCATAAACCAAGACCAAGGCCACCAGTATAATGGAAGCCTCACCCCTGTGGGTTTGATGCTTCGACTGTCAGACTGCCAAACTCGCAAGGAGCCCCTAAGTGTTGAAACAAAGAAATATTGAAAACAACTCAGAAAAATACAGCCATCATTTTTGACAATGTTTTCATCTATAACATTTTGCTGCAATGGCTGATTTACAAAAGCAATGCACCATTACTTTCACTAGATTATTTTGGTTTTGAAGATACATAGGGTTTGTGGGTTCTCCAAGAACCGACGATACTCAGAACCAACAACTGCGCTGCACCATACAATGGTTTTTCATTGTGTACTGAGTATAGACCAATTCATAGGGTGAAACATGCAGAGTGAAAAATAGTTATCAAGATAATCTATGTACTTCTGAAAAGGGCACAAGATGTGAAATTTGGGAGCAGTGGTTATTTATACATCTCATCTATGTATTTCTGAACAGGGTACAAGATATAAAGTTTGAGAGCAGTGGTTATTTATACATCTCCAAATTTGCGGGTCCCCATAGGAGCAAATAATTTGAAGGGTGTTTTTCAAACTTTTCTTACACACCGGCCAACATTTGGAATGCACAAATGCAACAAAATCCAATTGGTAATGACAAATATCCTTCTATTCTATGCTCCCACATGTCATCTAATAAAAATGATACCTCATTTGTGTGGGTAGGACGTGTGCGTGCAACAGAAAATGTCTCAAAATGCAACATGGGCATATCAAATTTTTCCACTCAAAACTCACCTGTTTTTGCAACGTGGGTAGCTGTGCATTTTTGGCCCTAACTCAGTAGGCACCTAGAGAAACCTGGCACATCTGTACATTTTTTAAAACTAGAAACATAGGGGAATCCAGGATGTGGTGACTTGCATGGCTCTCACCAGATTGTTTTACCCAGAATCCCTTGCAAACCTTAACTTTTGACTAAAAAACATTTTCCTCATATGTCTGTGATGCAAAGTTATAGAATCTACAGGGAGCCACACACTTCACTTCCACCCAGCGTTCCCATAAGTCTTTCAATAAAAATTGTACTTCACTTGTGTTGGTAGTCCTAGTGCCCATGACATCAAACGGCCCAAACCGTACCATAGGCACCTCACATTTTTCCACTCACAATTTACCAATTTTTTGCAAAGATGGTAGCTGTGGATTTTGGGCCCTAGCTCAAGTGGCACTTAGTGAAACCTAGCACGCCTGCATATTTTTAAAGACTAGGCACATGGGGGAATCCAGGATGGGGTTACTTGTGTGGGGTGACGTGCAAAAATCCCATGAGGCTTTTTGCAAACCTTAAACATGACCTAAAATCAGGCATTTTCCTTAAAATTCTGTGATGGAAACTTCGAGAACCTGCAGGAATCCACAAAATTCCCATCACCCCGCATTACCCCACATATGTCGATAAAAACGCTTCCCCACATCCGTGGTTGGACCTATTGCCCATGACAGGAACAGATCAAACTCAGGTGAATTTGAGCGCCTGCATGGGGACTCCTATTGACATTGGCTTTATCTGATCCTGTCACTGGTACTAGGCCCAACCACACAATTGGTTTAGATTTTTTTGGCACACCCTTCAGCTCGTCTGACTTTCTTTTTACTTTACTTTCACTTTTATATGAAATGATGTCAGTGCTCTCTGTGCGTTGATCGTCATATCATACACAAGTAAAGGTGGCCCTTCCTAACCCTCTCCAGTGTCAACCACCGGCTGGCAAATGCACTGGAGAGGGAGTAAGGGGTTAATAATGATATTAATAATAATATAAGAAGGAAATGAATAGAATAATAGCAATGCCAATTGTAGCAATTGCAGTGATGAAAAAAAGAGAACAGAAGATAACAACTGCCCACTGATACAAATCAGCACTGCAACTGTTGAAGAACATTGAAATATCTGCTTCACAAATCAGTAAGATAAATTTCAGTGGCAGCAGACCTGTTTTAGTTGATCCCAGTGACAATATAGTGGGTAAAATATATGTTTCTGTATACTCTCTTTTAATGGCAGAGGACATAGTTCAGGGTTTACACCAACAACAGGAAGTGCTGATTCTGAGGTGGAAGCAGTACCTGGTAAGCAGGTTGTAACATACTCAATTTATACCACATTTCATGAATGATACCTACCTAAACCACTTTAGAAGATGTTTGTGTGCTTTCTCCTGCATCTCCCTAAGAATACTCCCCTTATTCTGATTTATTTGAATGTAGCAGTCAACAGGGTGGGCTGTATTGCCAGATGACAGCCTCTCCTATATTAGGTGTGGCTTTGGACCACAGAGGAACTTTTGCCTCATAGAAATGCTGTGAAGGAACTGCTAGTTCTTGACAAGAATATTTCCTTCTTGTGGTTTAAACACATTAAACAGTGCTTACTATGGTTGGGTCTTGGTTGCTTCGGGACCAATCCAGAAGAGTTAACACTTTCCTCTAAAAAGCAGCTTAAAGCCACCTTTTGGGATTACAATATAGCCAGTCTCTCCTATAATTGTACTTTGACTACAGAGACTCTCAGAAGAGTGTCTGGCCTTTAAGACCTTTCCCTTCTAGTAAACTTTTCTGGATTTGCTGCAACATCAATTGGAAAAAACTCTGGGCCTCATTTACAAGGCCATTGCTCTACTGTTGAGTCATATTGTTTTTTGATGCAAAAGGTGCAAGCAGTGCTCTACACTGCTCTACATTTACAAACTGACACATTGGGCCTAATGTGTCAGTTTGTAAAGCCTTCTGTCACATTATACCTGGGGCAGGTGTAATGTATGCAAGGTAGGGCTTCCCAAAGGAAAAAACATGCAGAACTGACGCAGTGAGATGTACATTTCACTGTGTCATTCTGTGACTTCACTACATCAGAATCTTACTGCCTGCCCAGAGCAGGTGTAAAACTGACACAGGGCTTTTATCTATGGGGGCCTCCTGGCACTGCTAGAGTAGCTTCATTTTTTGACGCTAGTCTAGCTATGTGTGCTTTTAGCGCCACAGATGCATCAGAACTTCTGCAGCATCTGTGAAAATGTGTGCATGGAGCTCTGTATTGTAAGTACCGCACATCCATGGTGTCGTTAAAAGGTCATAGGGCAGCACAAGAAATCCAACGCATCAGAGCTGATGCGTCAGTCTTGTAAATTAGGTCTTCTGTACCTTCATTTCTGTTATGGTACACTGGAAACAGGGTCCTTTACATCACATTGGACCACAGGAAGGCAAGAGACCACACTGAGAATTGCTTTGTGTGTGGCCCACCCCTTGATGAAAATATAAACTATGTTATGTTTTTCTGTCCAGCAAAGCTGTAAGCTAGGTGGATTAGTTCATTATGTAGTTGAATTGGCTTTAGATTATCGGGAAGCTTCACGGGTACTAAGAAGTGATACCTCACTTGACATTGTCTTTTCCCTGAGTAAATATTTATTCACAGTGGGACTTTTAAGGACACAGAAAGACCTAAAGTTATAGCCCTGCACAATCCAGTGTGTGAGATTCTTATCTAAGCTCATCATCATTGTATTAGAGTTACTGGGGAAGCATAATGATTCCAAATTTTTGTTTTATTGGACTTTATATTTTGGGTATTATGTTCTATTGCACTATTGCATATTTATCTCAGCAAGCTTCACTAGTATTTCAAAAATTGAAATCCTGTTTTATAGTACTTTACATTCAAACCCTAGAGAGACCAGCCCCTTTATATGCAAGTTGTTTTATTGATAAATTACATTTTGATGGAAAGGGTCACATTTAGCATTTGTTCATGTCTGTTTAAAATCGGCTCTTTTCAGAGTATAGGCTGTAATAATTATTTACGACAGTTATTAATTGGGTAACACATGCACTTTTATTCTGAACCCTATTACTTATGAAACTGTATGTCTTAATTATGTGTTACTATTATTCTCCTTTTAATATCTTTTATTCTTCGATTTTATGATCCAGCATTTTAGTTTGCATGTTATTGATTTTAATGATGCTAAATGCATTTAATATTTAGTACCCTATCTACAGATTAGGGGTCAGTTGAACTGCATTGAAACTGTAAGAACTATGATGCATACAATTAATCGAATATTGGTCACATGAGGCATGGCCTGTCTTTGGTGGACTTGCCTTATATTTTTATGTTGTATATTGTATTGCATTGCATTATTTGTTCTGTACACTCTCTTATCAAATAATATCAATGGTGTTCAAAGTGGCTCCTGCTCTGGGGGCAGCTTACTAGTGAAAGGCAAAGGGGCTGATCCCTTTCACAGGGGAGGTGGCAACCTGATGTTCTTTACCAGGGGGGCAGAGATCACACTGTTGGAATGTGCAATTAGTGACTGACACCACCAGCAGGGGATCAGAAGGGGGGGGGGCAAGGGTTTGCCCTTCTTTACTGAGGAGGTAAGATTTAAGGGGGCACACTAACTGTGTGCCACCTGTTCGTGGTGCACAGTCAGTTGGCTTCCTGATGGCCTCTTTGCCTATGCCTCCACATCCTTAGTACAGTGGGAGTGCAGTGATAGGGCAAAGTATTCAGATCATCAGCATGGTGCAAAGCACCATGCAAGTGAGGGACCATTCCCTTTGTGTCACGCCTGTGCTATATGTGGGCCAGAACTGTCTGTATTAAAGACGGGGCCATTTAAGCACCTGTGGCCTCTTCTGTAATAGTGCCCCAGGGTGAAGAAAGAGGATGCACACTGCCATTACATCCTTACGGCACTTTAGGTAATGTAGTTTTTTTACTGTATTTTGAGGTATTCAAATAATTTAAAAGTTTACATACCCTGACACCCTGCTTCAGCCTTTAAATTCTAAAATCCTCTCTCAAACTATGCACTCAACTCTCCAACTTCTTTGATAGTAAAATCCAAAACATCTTGAATTCCCTAAATCTCACAAATGCTGTTTTGATGAGGATTAGTGACCATACGGCACTGTGGGGGCAACAGCACCCCCTTGTGGCCAACTGCTACAGGAATGTGTCTCAAACTTTCTATAGGAGTCTGCTCATAGCTTCAGCATGAGACTACACTGCTGGAGATGGGCAGAGATGATCAGGTGAGCAATGTATTAGGGGACGCAGGTGACTCTTATTCTCCCTAATCTATCCTCAGCTTTTTATGTGATCTTGCATTTGACACTGCTGCAGCACCTCTGGACTATAAGTGTCTAGGATCCAGCCGTGGCATGAATCTGTTCCTTTCTGACTGACAGGTCCCAATCAGTCTGGATGGCCTTTACCTTTGATCTTCAGCCCCTGAGTTATTGGGCTCCTCAGGGGTCTGCACGTAACCCTACATTGTTCAATGTGTATATGACCCCCTGGACTCCCCTAATAGAATCTTTTGGATTACATATTGTATTCTATGCAGACAAAACACAATTGCTCTCCTCTTTCAACAGCAAAACACCCAACAGGGCTTACTTGACAACTGTGTTTCAGTGGATGAGCATCAGGGGCCTTCAATCCAACACCAGCAAGACAGAAATTCTGTTCCTTGGGGTCCCTTCGTCCTGCTCGGACAACAGCCATTGGCCCTACGGTGTCCCCTGCTACCTCTCCCTACCACGTTAGTGCACAATCCTGGAGTAAAATTCAATACAACTGCTTCTTTCTCCTCCCAGGTGGTGGGGGTAGTTGGCACCTGCTTTGGCCTACTAAAAATGTTCAAAATGTTTCTCTATTGCCTCCACCTCCTGCTACGAAAAAACAGTGACCCTGGCCCTGATCACTTCAAGGTTGGACTATGCAAACTCACTCTACAGGGGCTTGCCTGCTTACCTCCTGAAGAGATTACAGCTGGTGTGGAATGCTGCCACCAGGCTCCTGCTATGTCTCCCCAGGAGAGCCCACATCCAACCAGGCCTAAAAGAACTGCACTGGTTGCCCATCAAAGAACGTGTGAGGTTCAGAGATCTAGTTCTGACACACAGAGCTTTAAAAAACAAAGGCCCTCAGTATCTGTCCAACAGATTCACCCCATACCACCCAGCCAGGTCTTGACGGCCCTCTAACTTCTTGCTTGTAGTATTTCCTCAATTCAGAATTAAAAAGTAAGGTGGTAGCTCCTTCTCCTATTTGGCCACCAGGAAGTGGAAGGCCCTCCCAGTTCGGCTCCACACCACTGGGGATATTCAGAGCTTTAGGAGACTCTTCAAGACCTAGATCTTTGAGTCTCCCTTCTAGCACCTTTGTCAATTAGGGGTCAGACCCTGATACCTAGTGCTGGGACACTCAGGCCCATATTTATACTTTTTTTGCGCCACATTTGTGTCATTTTTTGATGCAAAAGCAGCGCAACTGTACAAAATATGATTGCATTTTGTAAGTTTGCACCGCTTTTGCTTCACAAAATGAAGCAAATACGGCCGGAAAAAAGCATAAATAGGGGCCTCAGTGAACAGCTGTGGCTCTATACAAACCACATTGTAATAATAACTGTATGAACTAATAATCTGTATTATTTTGGTACTGATTTATCTGGTTGTTGCTTCTCCTAAAAAAATTTGTGCACATTATATTCGGGGCATCTGAGATTGGGAAACAGAGGAATGCCAAATCATGAGGTAGGGTTCACTTAATTATGAAGCAAGTAAAGCGAGTTACGCTTCACATTCTGTGCGATATTGCTTGACTATTGGCATTTTCACACACATTAATTCTATTTGTGTAACAGGGTTTTCTCATTAGAACCAGATTAAGACCTGAGTGCTGCAATCAGCAACTACCGGGTGGCCAGTTAATCTTTGCAAAAGCACTGCCACTACACGTCACCATATTTGGCACGTTTACTTTTAGTAACTTCTGATTCTTTCAAGTTACAAAACTTTAATGCTTTGTTTGAAATGTGCAACCTATGCAGCAGATAATGAATTATATGATGGACTAGTAAACCTAAAACTGCGTGGGACGTGCAGAATTACTAATTTCCAGTGGCCGGGATTTTGTCATTTTTGCAACGACTGCATCTGAATAAAATGCAAGCACTCTAAGAATAAGAAAGCCTAGAAAAACAGCTCTCAGACCAGATTTTGTTTTTACATTGCTATGTAACTGATGAGTGATATTCAAGAAAAGGTATGCTAAATCTCTTCCTTTCTCTCTTTACACAGGAAATAGAAGACCATGTGGCGTTTTTAATAACGGTGCCAACAGCCCTTGCAATATTCTTTGCAATATTTATCCTTGTCTGCATAGAATCCGTCTTCAAGAAGTTACTTCGTGTGTTCTCTTTGGTGGTCTGGGTATGTCTCGTGGCCATGGGATACCTCTTCATGTGCTTTGGTGGCGTCATTTCACCATGGGATCAGGTAGGATTTTTTTGTTTTAATTTGCAGCACTTATATTTAATTTTCACTAGTAACTTAATGCTGCCATTGTTGGGAAGTTAAAAATAAGTGCCGTGTAATTGCCCGGGGGACTCAAATAAGGATACCATACTTTGAAATGTGCATGGGAGTAAATTAATCACTTAATAATGTGCATCATTTTTTTAATTTTGAGGAAATGAATAAATACTATAAAAACGTGAACAAATCAATGCACCTGCAGTGGTATTTTTGACATTGTGTAAATGTGAAAGTGGTTGCTATGACATATTTAATTGTACATTATTTAAACTGCCATAGGTTTTCTATAAGGATGAATAAATGTGTGTGGAGGTCCTATTTGACCATACAATTGAACAGTCTCTCCTTTGAGATTCTGGATGGCAACAAGGCATCATTAAATTAAGCTAATTATGAGAACTGGTTACATCACGCTGGCCTTGAGAACAATATTGATTATTATCTCACTTTCAAAGTTTTGTTTTGTATATTTACTTATTCACTATAGAGTTACACCGAAAACTACATACAAAGAAAAACGTGAAAAAAGATCTACACATTCAATGACGTGACATTCAAAAACACATCAAATTAAATATAATTTTACAAAAGATTTTAAAAATGTAAAAAGCCAAAGGCACACATTCATACTATCCGGACCATATTACAGGTCTATGGTACCAGTAAAAAAATCAACATATCTATTTATAACGTTTTTGTACTAATAAAACCCATTAACATTTTAAGAAACTAGCATGTCTTTGGACATGACCAATGATTAGTTTGTTTTGACACTGAAAATGTTGTAAAGGGTCTATGCCTTGGATTCATAAAATTTGTCCTAAGCCTCATTAGCATTCAAATCATGTACGAATGCTAACACCTCAGAAAATAGAATAATTCACATCAGAATAAGAAACATACAGATAGAGGTGGCAGGGACACAGTTTGAGACTTGGTGTTCAACACACTCACCTTTCACATTATTTGGTCTTTTTAAAATGTTACTGTAAATTGTGCTGAGTCTGACAGATTGACCTGCATTGAGGTCAAGGTGCAAAGAACTGTGAAATGACATTGCAGTACTACTATGAAATAGCAGCTGCATGTGCATCATTTATAGTATGTTCTATTGAGATTCATCAAATGACCATCAAAAGTGAGATTTTCCAGGATTAGCATTTAATGTTTTGTTTCATACGTGCTGTTGCATTCTTAATATGCTACTATACAAATAGTACTATTTTATTACACTGTGAGTTGTGATTGGTAGCAATTGTATTTTGTTTCCATAACAAACTGAAAACTCATTTGTAAACTATAACTCCTCACAGTTGTACTTGCTCCTCTTTATATTTTGCCTTCACTTGTTCCTGGATGGCAACTTCATTGTACTGTAAACTTACATGTGATATTTTATACTATGAAACTCAAGATTGCATAGTACCCAAAAACTATGTGTTGCCACATACACTTTTGCTTCTCTCACCATACATCATTCCGCTTAGTGCCACCAGGTGAGAAAATTAATTTACATAATGTGTGGCTATGTTGGTAAGAAATGTGTTTAGGGACGCCTTTCATTGGCCACCTTCACTGTTTTACAATTGAATACTTTAGTATTAATACCGAATGCTGTCATGCCAAGGTCACTGCAGGATTATGTTCACGAACACCTAAACTGCAACTGTACTTTATAATTATTCATTCAGTTCGTCTTTGTTAAGGAATGGTACTCCACAATTCTTTAGTCTGTTCTACCTTGGTCAAGCAACAGTATTACACAATTCTTTAGTTAGTTCCATCTTGCTGAAGGAGCTGCTCTGCCAAAATATTCATCCAGTTCTGAAGTTATGGCACCAGAGTATTAATACTAATATACTGTTTGATAGAAATATTGTGTTCTAAATAGTGTTTACACAAATATCGTCTCAGAGTTAAAAAAATGAATGCATGCAATTGGTTGATTTTTTTGTAAAGGATACTTTTGCTAATGATATTTTGATAGAAAACCATTCCAACTTGGCCAAGCAACAGTAGTATATGATTCTTTAGTTAGATTAATCATAATTACGGATGGTAAAGCATTCAACTTTAGTTGGATCCATCTTGGTTAAGGATTAGTACTGTATAAATATTTTGTTAGTTATGTTTGCCAAGTAACAGGATTGCATTATTAATTAGTTTGTTCTTGGTTAGGAAACTTTACTGCATAATTATTTATTTAATTCCATCTTGCTAAAAGAACACTGCTGTCTAACTCTTCAATTAGTTATTTCTTGGAAAAGGAGTTCTAATGCAAAGGTATTTAGTTAAGTGAAAATTTGTTAACAAACAAAAGTACATAATTCTTACGTAACTTCATCGAAGTTACCAGAATGTCCTACATAATTCCTTGTATAAGTAGAGTGTGAAGACAGTTGTTCTGAATCATTTAGAAATGTTTATTATAAACACAAAGTAGTGATTAATTTTGAGTTTAAGAATATAGATGTGTGTCCCAGTCCAGTGCTTTGATGCTGTACTAGTGTGTGGAACAAATGCTGAAAACTCTTTTCACAACAGAGGATATTATGTGATAGAGTATGTTGGAGGTCTGGAATATCTACTGAGAAATATTGCCTTAACATAGTTTCCTATGCAAAACAGAGGACAAAATATTGAAAAAAAAGCCTATACATTCAAGTACAGGTTTCTACATATGTTTACTTTGTTAAGATATATATTTATATTGTACGTACATGTGGAGTTAAGAATAGTAAATTTATACTTACCTAGGTTCGCTTACTTCCTCAATATTTAGGTCCTCATAATTTTACCTATCATTTTACAGTAGAACGATATTTCCTAGTCGATATTCCAAACTATGAACCTAGATTACAGAGAACAGTTCAAGAAATAAATGATTAAAAACTGTGCATATAATATATTTATTACTGCCTATATTAACAATTCATTTGCAGGTTATTAACATAGCCTATTAGGCATCCTCCAATCCATCATGTGCATATTGGCAGCATTCCTTTTAACAGAACTTCAGGGATTGTCTGTAGTGGATCTTAATACCAAACTAAACAAATGTGAAAACCGTTGGGGAGGCAGAAGGGGACCTTAAAGGGAGTTTATGATGAATACACATCTATTTCTGGTGGAAACGCAGGCAACAGAACTGGAAACAATGAAAATATTGATCACATATAAAGGATAAACAAGCATGGGCTGGTAAGTTCTCTGGTAGTTGGAGGAGAAGACCAGTTTTGTGGAGGAAGCTAAGAGGCACACGATCAGAATTAGCTGTTCATCTAATTTTTGTTTTTGACCTAGTCATTTGATGCTAATCTTGGACTGGACAAGTGAAGTGATGGATGAAGTTTTAGTTAAATGTGTAAAAAAGGAAAACTCTAAAATATGGTTGGAACAAAAGCATTTCTGCATGTGTGTTGGGATGGAAGTGTCCTCTGGGCAATGTACCCATTGTTCAAATTACCTGAACTGCATGTACCGGTGATCCTGATTTTGGATTTTTGGTAATGAAACACACTAATCATTTATTCAGGCATTGACTTAGACTCTGTCTTTGACTATGATATTTTTTTAACCTTATCCAGAACGTGGGGAGGGAGGCACAATAAGTGCACACTTTTAGCGATAGAGGACTACAATCCCTGTTGCAGGTTTCAGGCATGGAAAACTTTGGTGGCAGCATACCATATTTGGTCAATTATAAGGACAGGGCTTTTTATCTGTGAGACAGGAATGAGCTCTTACAGGCTAATTCATCTAAAGTTTCTACTGCTCCCCATTAACATTGGATCCTAAATGCTGACATCCCATGCATTGTACATGTGCATGTGTGCTATGATTAATAGTGTTCCCTACATGAGTGATACAGACCTGAGTCTTCTGTTTTGGAAGCCCACCGACTGGACTAGAGAACAATGTGGTTGCAAGGACAGAAAATGTGTATTACTGGCATCTCCTAGATGAGAAGGAAGAACACCAGACACTTAAATGAAGACACATGACACAGGCTTACTTTAGAAGTGCCAGAGCCCTTCCTGACACATTGGGCTGTCAATGACTCCGACTGCAGCTGCCATTAGGTAGACACCAGGACCTGCTGGATGAGGTATGCAGTATAATGGCATGGAAAATAGTTATTTGATGGTGCACACATTCTTGTCTTTCTTCCTAAAATCTCTGTGAGGAGGGGTTGTAAATAGACAGGTGCAACATACTCACACATCTTTTTACTTCTGTGGTGTGCTCTCCACTTGGAGACTGTCCTTCTGAACAGAGCATTATTGCATAAAAAGTCTAACCCTGAAAGGTGGCCTGTCGAGGACACTGATGAACTGATCCAAACCAGTTCAAGGAAGTAGGGCTGGAATACAAATCCTCTGCCTGCAAAATCAATACAAACATGGGAGCCCAAGG
Organism: Pleurodeles waltl; assembly: GCF_031143425.1. Classification (NCBI taxonomy): domain Eukaryota; kingdom Metazoa; phylum Chordata; class Amphibia; order Caudata; family Salamandridae; genus Pleurodeles; species Pleurodeles waltl. Next base: position 254,250,401 of record NC_090439.1, read on the forward strand.
TCCATTGGTGTTCGTTGTTGTAGTCTTTTCTACCAAGGAGGGAATACTCTACAGAGTACTCAGGGACTATTAAATAGTGAAGGGTTGCATTGACAGCCAACTCCCCAGAGGTGATGGAACATCAACTGGAGTCCTGTCTGAAGGAGAAATTACTGGACTGCCCTGGCTTCCAATATGTCCTGCTTATCAGTGAGACAAGAATGCACCAAACCTGCAGGAGGAGCTGATCATGCAAGGGGCAACTATATCTGACTCTGGCATAGGGTCTGTCCAAAGAACCTTGCTAAGGAGCTCCAAAGAAGGAATAGTGATTCAGAGAGAATGAATACTAATACCAAATAGGGATAGCATGAGCTGCACCCATAGGCAGTACCTCAAACTCAGGAGGGTAGCTGAGCTACCCAGTAAAGGCCCCTGAAAGCATAAAGACCTGCATCTGTGAGTGGGTATTCTTGCATTATTGTATGTGTATTAGATGCCTATGCTTTCTGTGTAATAAAGTATTCCTATTTTATACAAAGAGAGGTACTGGGCTGAATATTGTTCTTATTGCACAGCTGGGGGGGGTTGATTACTGAGCCTGAGTACCTTTACACTAACCTTCCTAAGAAGTCTGTGACTGCTCTCCCTTGCTACCACTGAGAGTCAAATCAAGTGCAGACAGTGTTGTACTTGGCTAAATTTCTGGATACACAGTAGGGTGGGCCTCTGGAACGCTAGTGATAAAAGTATGCAATGCCCACAGTTGCTCCTGCTTGCCCTGTGGCCTCCTGAACAAGGCCTCAAGTTAAAGCTGCAAACTTATAAGAGTGATGTTCATTTTAGGTTAGACCTAAAATGAGGCAAGCAGCAAAGTAAAGGAAGGTTAGTGGTTGAATGCTGGAAAGAGAGGCAGTGAAGAGAAATCAGAGTTAACTTAGAAATATAGAATGCGAAAGAAGGTTTGAAGAGGTCAGTATAATGTGTAAGGCATGTGTAAGAAGATTAATTAATGTTATTTGAGATAATTAAAAGTGGAAGTAAAAAGTGAAGAGAAAGGAATGTGAAAGTGAAGGTGACTTAAAAGGAAGATGTTAAGAGGATATTATGTCATTTTTTAAAGATTGATGATGATTGGTTTTGGTGATATTTAAAGAGGAAAAATGTTTTTTTTTAAAGAAAAAACAGTAGCGATTTAGACTGGTACAGTTTCACTGGGAGCAAGTTCCAAATCAATGTAGCAGCTCCTCAAAAGGATTGTGTAGTTGTTTTTCAATTGCTGAATTTTCTGGCTTGAAATGCAATATTCTGTAAGCTTCTAAAGTTGAGTCTGTTGCCAGAATAATTGATCATGGATCTCAGAGCACCTCATTGTTTTCTTTGTGATACAGGCCAGTTTGACTACGGCTTCATGGTGAAGCCGGACAATGCAGCTTTATCAGGACCAGGGCTGTGTGCTTGAATGTATGGAGACTGTTAATAGCAGCAATGGTATGACAGCTTTGATTGGGGGCAAGATTTGGGCAGGTTGACCAGTTTCAACCAAATTGCCATATTCCACTTTGAATAAGATCAAAGACTGCCCATGTGTGGAACGTTGTCGTGGGGAAGAATGAATTGAGCTGTTTAACAGCAAATGGACTGATGATACTCTTAAGTAGATCAGGGTATCATCTGCAAATTGATGATTGGTCACACCTTGTCTCTTCATGACGATTATTAGTTGCTGTATATACAGATTCAACAGTGTTAGAGAGAAACCATTGGGAGCTCAATGTGTCTCAGGTGATCCTGGATGATTGACCACCAGATTTAATGTACAAATTATTTTTCATTTGTTGCTAGCCTATTCAATCTATCTATCTATCTATCTATCTATCTATCTATCTATCTATCTATCTATCTATCTATCTATCTATCTATCTATCTATCTATCTATCCATCCATCTATCCTGAAAAAAACAGGTTACAGGGATATTATAGTTAGGAATTAGCATTTAAAAAACCTTTGAAATTCATTGGAAAAAACAAAGGTTATGGGACATTATAGTTAGGTTCTCAATTTACACGCAAAAAAATTCATCTGTTAGAGTTATTCCAAGTATCTATAACTAGTGCCCTAAGGGAATTATAACTCATGCCTCTACCATGCACAGTTTTCTCATCAATTATTTTGTTGCAAATGTTGCACTGATAATGTAAATGATGCCATAGAAGATGTCATGAATTATGTAATATGTGGGCTAATTACCTGTGCATTGCGAAGTCACAAGGTATAATTACCTTACGACACAAGTTATAGTTACTTGCAGTAACTCTAACTATAACAGACAAATTTCAAAGGTATTGTGCATATAAATTCAGTTGTATGAGGGAATAACGCATGTCATTACAATGCATGCGGTTATAACGCTGTCATTAGAGCGCATGTGTCTTTAGCATGCCTGCCTTTAAAACGAAAACCATTACCACGCATATGCCTTCAGCACGCAATTTCGTTGTAAAGGCATGCTCGGTAATGACATATGCCTGGCAAAATTTAATCTTAAGAGTTAATCTGCACTGGACTTTCTGATAATTTTTTCTAAAGGAAGTAGACCAGTTCAAAAACATACATCACTTTCAATAATAGTGCCAGCGCAGACCTAGTGCCGGGATAATTTCACACTTGAGTATGTGTCATCGCAGTGAAAGCTGAAGGCCGTCCTAACATAAATTGTGCTTACACTTGCTGACTGTGATTTGCATAATAGTAGCCAATGGGCGTCCTGCAGCACATACGTCAGCCAATCTCCGAAAACCAGCAAACGTCTGAAAATGCACATCAAAATTGCTGAACCGCTAAGCCTCGCATAGGGCACAACGCTACTCAACCAATTTCAAGGAGCACCAGCGCCGAAATACTGGTATGAAAGTTTGTTTATAGAGAGTCCGTACATTATGAAAGCGCCAGTGCAACCTTCACTTCTCCCCAACACCCTCCTACAGCCACAAAACCTTTATGAATGATACAAACACATGCCCTGAGCCATAAAACTCAGGAACCCTAACCCACAACAACCCTAAGCTGTAAAAACAAGCCCATAACCCGAAACGCTACCAATACTAATCCTAAAAATGAACCGTAAACACTATTTCTAAGCAAAAAAATTAACAGTTCTTTGCACATAGCCAATGAAATGATGTCACGCTCATAGAAAAAGCATGGCACATACTTGTTTAAAATGCATATTCCTTTATCATACATACATTTACAAAGAAATTTGGTGTTAAAGCATACTTGATAAAGGCATATACATTGTAAATTCAAGTAGATTAAGCCCTCGCCGTAAAAGCTAGATTGGGAGCCTTGTTGTACTGGCTGTTTCCCGTAAATTCAGAACCTAACTATAATGTTCCTGTAATTTTAAGGATTTTTAATTGCTCACTTCTAACTATAATGTCCCTGTAATCATTAGGTGTTTCAAAGAATTTCTATGTTTTTTAACGCAACATAGGCATCCAAATCTGTGGCTTTGGCTGTGTGCAGCAAGGGTTGGCCACAGGGCCCTGCCTGCAGCCAAGCTCTGTGGCTTACCCCCATAGGCATCTAACCCCACACCACACAGAGCCTTTGGTCAAACGGATGGAATTTCTAGGTCATTTTGCACATTTGTTTACTTGTAGTAGTAAAAAGGGAGACCAACAGGAGATGAAAAGAAAAAAAACTACTTGTCACAGTTACTACAAAAGATATTGCATATCGAAAGAGCAATAATGCATTCACCTCCATCAAGGAGTTCAGATAATGTTTCAAGGTGTAACACACTCTTGCTTTGCCTTGGCCAAGAGCAAGAATTTAGAATGATTTGAACTTTATGGAAATGGAGCTTCCACTGGGGCATCTGCTTTATTTATATTTGTCATTGCTTCCCATTCAGGTTTGATTTCTGTGAAATAAGCATCTGTGCCAGAATGCATTCTGACCTGCTTATTTATCCAAGAAGAGGCCACAGGTTTGTGCAGAATGTCTTCCCAAAAGGTGTACTTTCTACTGGCTAGTTACAAAGTGCTACCTCATTGGGTACATGTATAGTGCATATTCCACACTACAACTGCTTAAAGGACCCCGAGGTAATGTCTCCAGTGACTATAAAGAGTTGAATCTCCACAATACAAGGGTAATTGCTCCTCGTTATATGTAATAAGAGCTTCTTTGTTTGGTGGAGATGCGCTCACATTTATCTCTCCTAGGTCTGCAGAGGGAGCCTCAATGTTTCCACAGTCCCTGCCAACTCCCTGCCTCCAGCATGAGCCGGCATTGCTCCGGCACACAAGGAGCAGCTGAAAATGCAGAGGACAGGAAACAGATGAAAAGTCCACTCCCGGCAAGTGGGAGCAGTTTTCTCTTCATTGGTAGAAGCTGTCATAGCTCCTTGCAAGCAACAGCAAACTGCTATCTCCTGAGGGTGGGCATCTTGGGAGAAAGGGAGCCAGCCCTGGGAGGTGGCAGTCTCCAGGGCCATTAGCAGCTCCAGGGGGAGGAGTCTGCCCCACTCCTTTGTTCTTTAGGGCCAGCCCCAGGGAGGTGGTGGTCTCCAGGGCCAAAAACAGACCGGGAAGGTGGCCCTCCTTCCTCCTTCTTTCCTATTTCTGGGCCTAGGGTGGCAGTGGTTCCCGGTGCCCTTCAGGGTCAGGGGGGTCCACACAGCCCTCCTCAAATTTTCTATTTAAGCCCCGGAGAGGTGGCAGCCCCTGGGCCTAAGGGCCTGAGGACGGGGCATCTGCGCAGCCCCCTCCCATATACCACTAAAGCCCCTGGGAGGTGTAAGTCTCCAGGACTCTTAAGAGCCTGAGGAAGGAGGTCCACAGGGGCCCCTCAAATGTATTAATTAAGCCCCTGAAGGTGGTGGTACCTGGGACTCTTAGGAGCCTGAGGTAGTGGTCCCCCTCCAATTTATTACACATCAGCATGCACCTGGGACCTGCCCTACCCAGCGGCCTAATATTAAACAAGCGCAGGAAACAATGCCTGTTTTTTTCTTTTAATTTTCACAGAGATTCGCAGATCCTCCATGAGATTCTCCATGAAAATGTCCAAAAACCTTTTTAGCCTAGGTGGGGCCCTTGGGGGACCCCAGCACCTGGCCTAGGGGGTCAAGGTATGCATACCCTGTCCTCTTTTCTTTCGTTTTAACTTGTTTTTCTGTGACTTGTCTGAGTCCGGGTCTCAAAATGGCTGCCAACACTTCCTCGTTGAAGTACTGGCAGCCAATCAGATATCAACACAGGGACTGTTGGATCCATGTAGGATCCGCGTAACTAGATATCTATGTTTCTTTTTTCTTTAATATCTCAAAAACTGCTGAACATATTGTCACTAAATAACAAAAAGGCCTCTTCCTGGACCAAGAGCTACGTTTCTGTCAAATTTGCTGTAATTCTGTCCAGTGGTTCGGATGGTAGATGTGTTCAAAATCCCTATGGGAAATTGCACAGGGAAAACCCTTTTTCTGACCCCCTTTTCCTCAGCCCCCGCTTGATGAATCACCCCAAAACTTTCAAGACAGCAGCTTAAGTGAATGGCAAACTGGTTTTGAAAATTTCGTGAGGATTCGTCAAATATCACCAAAATTATTTGCAAAATTATTGGCAAAACAAAAAAAAAATTCCTATGGCAACTAGGCCATATATATAGAGATATATAGATAGATTGATAGATAGATAGATAGATAGATAGATAGATAGATAGATAGATAGATAGATAGATAGATAGATAGATGCCAGTTTTGTTACACTTGGTGTGTATAGCTCTTTCAGTAAAAAAAGTTACTGTTTCTATTTCCTATTCCTCTCTAAGGAGGATTCTGCATTTTTATTTAATTTCTAGGTCAACTTCGGTGTCACCTATACACTGTTCGTAATATGCAATGAATTTGTGTATCAATAGTTTTTCCTTCTACCTCTCTATTAGATCCATTTCCAGATCAATTTTAGTGAAAGTGCTTTCACACTTCTCTATTCCTGATCGAACATATTCAGAGTTGTCCGGAACACCTGCACTTACAGTTAAAATACAAACTTTTGATTTATTGTGTCAACCTCGCAATTATCTACTTCACAGGCAGGCAATTGCAGTTTGTGGCTGCCAGGTGCTGCCATATTAAAACAAACACTGGCTAAGCCAAAAACTCTGGATTTAATGTACCAATACATATAAAAACAGCAGTCACAAATGTTGTTTAAAACCATTGCATGCAAAATAATGTTTACCAAATGAAACCCTGCCTAATTGACTTTTCCAATGCGCAGAAAAAAAGTAGCAGCAACGGTAGCTTTCTGTTAGGAATGCATGTAGGAGATTAATTGCTGCATCTTACAAACAGAATGATTACTGAGTGTATTTTTCAGATGTAAAATAGTTCCCCATTTATACCAAGGGAAATGCTTTCCGGACAGTGGAATGAGCCACCAAAAAGCCAATAGCATTTGGTGGTAGCGTAATACTGCTCAGGTTGGAGCCAAAACCCGCTACACATATTTTTTAAAGAATTGTACGTCTTGAGCTGTCAATAAAAATGTCAATGTACAGCTTGCATATTCCCGCCACACAATAGCACAAATTGCAAGTGTAAAGAGTAATGTGTAAAGCAAAAAGGCTAATGGGCATTTACCATGTATTAAAACAGCTAATGACATCCTGCAGGTGAAGGACCCGTAAGCCAAAAATCACTTTTCAAATTAATGATTATCTCACAGCAATATGGTGTCTCCCAAGTTATGCAAATACTGACAGGCAAGTATCCGTGGATTCCTTATTAGAAAGCAAATATTGAATTGATGACAGTAAACTGTGAATCAAACGTTCCCTCCACTTTCGTAAAACATCAAATTCACCCGCTAACGGAAAAACAGAGAAAAGGCCAACGCTCCAAGTACCACAAACATAGCACAGCTTTCAAAATTCCTACCTAATCCAACTCCTTTGGAACTGCTTTTCAAAGAAAATTTTTGGAAGACACAATGAATAATGGGTGAGGTGATGAAACTTCGTGCTTACATTAAGCACTGCAATTTGCCACCAACAAATTTAAATACCACTTACAAAACATGTTCGCTTTAAAAAATCTAAGTGACATCACTGGTCTATTTTTAATCATGGAAAACAGACAAAAATGTAGAAAGAAATGACAAACAGATGCTGAGTATGTGTGAAGGAGAGAAAGTTCACAGTTTTTGTGGGTGATGTAACGTGACACCCAAAACAAGCAGGATAGAGATGGTAAATGGTGACCGAAACTAGAAAACGTGGGGCATACCTTGGATAATTGTGTGATGTTTCAGAGCAGTTGTATTCATTTGCACTGTCTAAAATGAAACGCGGACATATTTGTGGGAATTTATCAAAGTTAATTCAAGAACTCCAGATAGTACAGCTCGGAACAGAGAGAATTCCCGCTCTGTTCTTTTGACAGTGCAAACGCATAAACTCAGGATTATGGTGAGCAAGCACACCTATTGATGATACGGCCCCTGTAGTCAGTCCAAACGACCACTTGATATTTCAGATGTTATGCTGAAATGTGCCCGTCTGTTTGTTAGAGTGCTTCTTTGGGAGGGGCATAAGGCAAGTTAGCTTAGAGTGGTTTCTTGCCTTGCCTAATGTTAAGGGTACGTCTACAATTAAGTAATCATCCAGGCAGAAGTGGCCCGTTCCTAGAGGCTGAGGGGTTATGCTGAACAAAAGCCAGCCTGACAAATACTATTCTGGTTCAGGTCAGGAGCTGGACATGCGTTAAATATGCAGTCTCCGGGCTGCCTGAGTTGAACTTTGCTGGGCTGAAGAATTCACAGCGTTGTGGGTGTGACCTCTTCAGCCTGGCAAAGGTAGTTCAAGACCCTCCCTCTCATGACAAGGGGGAAGATCACTGATTTCTCTGAAGTTCCCTGGGTCCCGTGTCAATCAGCAAAACATTGTGAGTGAGGTGTATGTGTGCATGTGTATCCTCCCTCTCCCCCACCCGTTCCCTCATAAAATTATTGTCCGCCACTGCATCCAGAAAGAAATACGTTAGTCCCCTCATCAAAGGGGCATGAACAAACACTTTGACTGAAGTATCTCTCTTGAGTGATGAATGATTGTATGTACGGTTTGTTTCTTTAATCATGCAACAGCCAAGCAGAGTACTTTGGCAACATTTGTTCAGGGTATTTGTAGCTCTCATAATGTGGAGACTATCATGGTCCTTCATTGTATATCAGTGGTTCATCATCTTAATTTCTCTTCCCACCCCCCCACTTAGTCATTACTGGAACCCAAGGACCCTACTGAATCAATATTGGGATCGATGGACCCCCACTGAGTGATTACTAGAAGCCGGGGTTCCCCGGCCTAAGCATTTTCTATTATTTGAATCTCTAAACAAAGCACAAAAAGAATAGAGAAGCAAGCATTCATCAAACAAATACACACACTATGAAATATTTTATTTAATTCACAAACAAATATACAAATACTCTTCATTTTTTATTTAACTGTTGAGCTTGGAGCTTTTCTAAAATCACTTGAGGCCACTCTCCATCCATATTACATTCTGTTTGATGTACTTGCACTGCTCCTATGAATCAATCAAAGGAAACTGAATTCATTTTTAGCCTCCATTTTCAAATTACTTCCCTTTTACAGAACACTTTTAGGGCCTTATTTATACTTTTTGGTGCAAAACTGCACTAACGCAGTTTTGCACCAAAAAGTTTAGCACCGGCTTGCACCATTTTTTAGCACCAGCTAAGCACCATATTTATGGAATGGTGCAAGCCGGTGCAAACGGTAGGCTAGCGTAAAAAAAATGACATTAGGCAGGTTAGAGTCAAACTAAATGATTCTAACCAGATCACCGTCATTTTTTGACATTAAGCAGCATATTTATACTCTGTTTGCACTGAATTAGCATCATTTTATTTTATTCCAATTCAGTGCAAAACGAACTCCATATTTATACTTTGGTGCTAGACCCGTCTAGCGCCAAATTTATGGAGTTAAAGTCGTTTTTTGGAAGTGGAAACCTACCTTGCCTTAATGAGATGCAAGGTAGGCGTTCCTGTGCAAAAAAATGACTCTATGGCCTTAACGCCATATTTATACTGCCATGCAAAAATGGTCCAAGGAAGGGAGGAGGGGTCAAAAAATGGTGCAAAGTTTGCTTTGCCCCATTTTTTAAAGCCTGGGTCAGGACAGGCATTAGGGGACCTGTGAGCCTATTTCCATTGTGGGACACTATGGAATAGGCCCACAGGTGCCCTCCCCAGGCCCCAGGGGAACCCCCAGCCACCCCAGAAGGACTGCGGAGGATGGGGGACCCCATCCCAGGTAAGTACAGGTAAAATTGCATTTTATTTTTGAAGTGCCACAGGGGACCCTGAAATGGTCCCCCATACATGGCACAGGGTGCAATGGCCATGCTCAGGGGACCCTTGTCCTCTGTGCTGGCCATTAGGGTGGTGGGTATGACTCCTGCCTTTTTTACGGCAGGAGTCATGTGGCATGGTAGGATTAGCACCATAAAATGACGCTAATCTGGTTAGAGTCATTTTTTTACTCTAACCTGCCTAAAGTCATTTTTTGGTGCTAAACCCTCTTCTTCTATACTGCCAGCCCCACCCGACTAAAGTAATTTTTTTTACTCTAGCCTACCCTTTGCACCAGCTTGCACCATTCCATAAATATGCTACCCGGCTGGTGCACAGAAATGGTGCAAGCTGGTGCTAAAAGTTTTGGAGCAAAACTGAGTTAGTGCAGTTTTGCAGCAAAAAGTATAAATGAGGGCCAATATTTTGTACGTTTGCGCCACTTTTTCATCAAAAAATGATGTTAATGCGGTGCAAAAAAAGTATAAATCAGGGCATTGGTGCCAAAGTATAAATATGGAGTTAATTTTTCACCGAATTAGAGTAAACAAAATGGCGCTAATTTGATGCAAACAGAGTATAAATATGCCGCAGAGTATATATATGCCCCTAAATATGGCGTTAAGGCCATAGAGTCATTTTTTGCACAGGAGTGCCTACCTTTCATCTCATTAAGGCAAGGTAGGTCTCCACTTCCAAAAAATTACTTTAACTCCATAAATTTGGCGCTAGACGGGTCTAGCACCAAAGTATAAATATGGAGTTAGTTTTGCACCGAATTAGAGTAAAAAAAATGACGCTAATTCGGTGCAGAGTATAAATATGCCCCTTAATTTTTCAAGTTTAGCATTTTGTGTTTTTACACACACACACACACTTTATAACCTGCTATTATCATGTAATTTTCTAAGCTTCTAAGCAGTCATCAGCCCTCAGAATAGGCTTCCCGGACCCCCAGGGGTCCCTAGGTCACAAGGAAGAACCACTGGTTTGTTTCATTTAGGATACGGTCTGATTGCTGGACAAATGCAGGTATTGCTTGTACCTGCAATCATGCAGCATCCAAGAGGCACACTTTACCCAAATATTAATAATGTATTACATATATTCAGCAAAATAGGACTTAGACACAATATTTGAGCCAAGTCTCCTGACCACAATCTTCATCATTTGCATTTTGTTACCCAGGTTTTCCATGAAAATCAGAATTCATTCACAAAGTCTGCAATATTTACATTTGAAGCCGAAGATTTCCATGAACATCGGGATGCAATCACACACTGTACAGAATTTACATTTCTAAGCCAAGTATTTCCATGAAAATCGGAATTCAGTTGCACCCTGTACAGTATTTATATTTTGAAGCCCAGGTCTTCTTTGAACATCGTAATTCATTAGTTGCCAGAGCCTGATTGTTACAAAGTGGTTAACTACTTTTCAAGATAATGTTGACGTCAAAAATTGTCACACCTTACAGAGAGTTCATTTAGTGCTTTTATGAAATGGACAATGTACTCACTAACTTGCAATACATCGAAACACAGATTAAATGTTAAATTGAGTAAGTGAAGGGTCTAGATGTGGGCACACACCTCACAGCATACTCTCAGATCATCGCTCATACACCCACGCACACATTAAAGATTCTCTCTGCTTGTAAATAAAAAGGTACAATAAGCACTGGCAAATCAATTAGGTATGGCTTTAATCTGCGGTACCCGCACACACAAAGGTATGCCCCTCATGTTGCATGCACATATGAACATATGTCACCCTTCAATTATACAGTTAGATCACGGAGTTTACCTTGCACCATACAGACTCACCTGCACTCATACATGCATCCCATTCATCCTGCACTCACACGGGCACAAGACAAGGACATACCGCTCACTTTGCATTCACACAGGTAAATTGCTCCTCCACACAAAGTGGCCCACCCCTCATGCAACATGCATGCAGACATATCACTGAACTTATACAGGAACACCACTCACCATTCTTTAACATGAACACACCCCTCAAATAGTACTCACAAAAACACACTCCTACACCCAAAAAAACACTCAGTCTGCATTTAGAAAGGCACACTTCCAACTATGCAAATAAAATGTTAACCTGGCTTCAAGTGCACTCACATGGGTACTATTCTCACCCTGCACTCATACAAATACAACTCTCCTGCTACAGCACACATGCATCCTTTGTGCTATGTACTTACACAAGTACATTGCTCACCCTGCATTCAGATCACCACATACCTCACCATGTTCTCACATTGGCACACCTTTCGCCCTGCACTCACCACAACTTTCGCCTGCAACCACCACTTGTCCTGCTACCATAGAGGCACACTACTCACCCATCACTCACAAAGGCGTACCTTATGTCTTAAACTCACGGAGGCACACCACTCACATGGTCATACTGCTCACACTGCAGTCACATGGGCAACCTGCTCACCCTCACTAACCCAGGAACACTGATCCTACGGCACTCATGACACACCTCTTTCCAAGCACTCATGTAGGCATACTCTTCATCCGGCACACATACAAAACTACCCCTGCACTTACACAGGCACACCACTTACCCTGCAGTAACATAGGTACAGTGCAACGACACACCATTCACCCTACAGTCACACAGGCAGACTGCTCCTCCTACACTGACTTGGATACACATCCTAATGCAGTGCTCATATAGACATACCACAGGCAGTCAAACAGAAACGCCATTGATCCTGCATTCTCACAGGCAAAATCTTCATCCAATAGTCATAAAGACAGACTCCTGCACTTAAAAACACACCACTCACAAGAGCACACTTCCAACCACGCACTTAAACAGGCCCAAGTGGCAAACCTCTCATTGTGCACTCACACAGGCATGATTCTCATCCTGCATTCAGAAGGGCACATCTTTCAACCTGCATGCTTACAAACATAACCTGTTAGCTGCACACACACATGCTCTGCACTCACACAGGCAGACTACTTGCCCGACACTCTCTCAGGCACACTACATGCCTTATGTTCATATGGGCACATCATTCACATGGGCCTGCTGCTCATCTTGCATGCACACAGGCACACCACAATCCTTGCACACATATAAGCACACTGTTCAACCTTTGCTCACACAGACTTACTGATCACCCTGCACATACATGAGCACCATTCTCACACTGCAATTACATTAGCAGAACTCTCACCCTCCACTCATACAACTACAGCCCTCTATCTGCACCACACATGCATGCAGCTCACACCGCATTTACATGAGCACATGACTCACCCTGCATTCAAATGGAAACATTGCACATCATGTACTTACATGGGCACAGCTTTAATCCTGCACTCACAGGGGCACACCAACAGCACTGCAGTCACCCAGGCACACCGTTCACCTTGCACTTTCACAGAATTGCCAAATGCCCTGCACCTACACACGTACAATTCTTGACCTACACTGTCATGCTGGACTTCTATGTGTGCACCACTCCTCCAGTATTCACACAGGCACAATATCAGTATTCACTCACAGGGGTACATTCTCACTCACGCAAACCACACTGAACAATCACATCATTCATTCATCCTGCACTCATGCATTCACACCCCTCACACAGTTCTTATAAAGAAGCACTCTTGCACTCACACAGGACCACAGCTTACCCTGCACTCATACACTGCACTTACAAAAGTAAGTGATCATACAGTAACATCCAGTAATCACATATTCACCCCAGGAACTCACATATTCACACTGCTCACCATACACTCACAAGGGTATATTTACTCCTTTGGGCATAACTCTCAGTCACTCTGCAGTCCCACACCCCTAACCTTAGAACTGACTCTGATGTTAAGATAAAGGTATTCCAGACCTATGTCATGCAGGCCCTGCAGCTCTAACGATCTACTATTCTCTCATAATGTACCTGCAGGTGACATCGGGGAGAGGAAACAGAGTCTTAGAGTGTGTCCCAAGCACACCAGTCCCACAGAAGCCTCACCCTAAAGAGCTCAGCTGATTGTGGTCCGACCATCACTAACTCACCATCCAAGTTTAGCCCCACTACAATTTTCCATACTGTATCTGCAGCATCAACCCTTCTCCCTTCAATCCTTCCACCCAATCCAGAATCACAGGTGGCAGCAGCAGGATGTGCTTTAGTAAAGAAGAGCTGTCAGCTGTCACTGCCCCACAAAAGTTTATTGCCCAGTAGCAATAGCATCAGAAAGCTGGAATAAGTTATCTCCAATGCAGTTACACATTCCAAAGGTACAAGCAAATTCCACAGTCAATGAGCACTGAGTCACCTTATACTTTATGAGTCCCAGAAATGGTGAATAGCAAGAAATTGTAACATTACTGCTACACGCAGTAGTAAATTTGTACATGAATATACCTACATGTGTTATTTTACCTTTGTGAATAAGGTCTCAAGTGTGGAAACACTTTGTTTGTGTTAACGTATACTGTTTGAAGGCACTGCAGTTGACGAGATAGTAGAACCTGGATTTGGGCATCCAATTAGAAAAGGGTTGCAATGCTCAGAAAAACAGGAACAACATTATAGTGCCTATTGTATTTATTAAACAATATAAATTGGTATTTGAGTTTATGATAATTGTAAAGTTCTGAGTGTTGCAATATGTTGGAAGAGACACTTTTACTGTATTCCCCAGACTTTAAAAATAAGCTTTTAGTGGGCTCTTATGAGAAATTAGCAGAAATTGACATGGTATGTATCATCCAGCAACTAAATGCAAAGGATATAATTACACACATTAACCAAATAAAAGGTGAGATATTTGTGGGTCTCATACAGACATTTGTCTTTATCACTAGGCACATGCGCTAGAAGGATGGTCGTTGAACTGTGAATTTGTAAGTTGAAATATGTGATTTAGGTCATAGGTGTTAATTGTAAGTTGGATGCAAAGTTGTAAAGATGGATTATTTCTTTAGTATATTTCAGGACTTCTTTAAGGCTCTTTGTATGGTTGCAGGTGCAAACCATAAGGTAGTGAGTAAATATCCTTCACTTTAAAAACAAAACAGCAACAACAATATGGTTACATGTACCACTAGAAGATTAGTATAGCAAATGTTGCACATTGGTGTTATATTTACACATGTTCCAGGAATTGGTGGTTTGTAGAAGGGCAAGGGTATCATTTAAGGTGATCAAGTCAGGGCCAGCATGAGATAGAGAGTGCTCCCTTAAAGAGAGATTGAGGGGCTTATTTAAGAAAAGTGGCGTTGCACCCAGTGCAACACCACCTTCCTTGTGCCCCTTAGCACCCCCTACCACCACCATGTGTGCGCTGTATTTAAAATACACCACCATGGAGCAGGGTAGGGGGCAATAGCGCCAGAATAACTGACGGTATTCATGTACTCAGCAGTAGTGCCAACATTTTGGCGCTACTCCTGCAGAGTACGCAGGGGCCCATTGTATTGAATGGCATGCCCCCTTTTAACGCCTGCTGTGAGATCAGAACAGATTTGCCAAAGAAACAAATGTGGTTATGGCAAGAGATAAGTTTTATACTGAACCACAACTCAGTGCCGAGAATATAGATGAATTTGTTTCCAGATTAAGGAAAATATCTGTAAAATGTCAGTTTGGTGTAATGGATGATGAATTAATTTGCGATCAGTTAATGGTACATTGTAAAAGTCAGAAGATTCAAGATAGGTTATGGGAAGCAAAAAACCCAACCTTAAGATATGCTATTGAAATAGTAAAGGTAATGGAAGAATCAGAGTACTGCATGAGGGAAACGAATAACCGGGCGGTGGGCATATATTTAATGAGAAAGAAGAAGTAAATAATAATTTTGGGGCTGTAGGAAAGAACAAACAAACACAAAAGAATCACACACTCAAAAATTATGCTAACGGGTGTAATACATGTGGTAGCAATTGTCATGGAAGTGATTATAAATTGTGTTTTTCCATCAATAAAGAGTGTAGGTAAGGGGGGTGCAAAGGCCATTATGTATGTAAAGAATGGCCTAAGTCTAAAGTAACTGTGGTGGATGACTCAATTGTCTGCAATTCAGATTTTGGTCAAGATCTTATCTTGAGTGTAGGTTATGATGTTGAAAAAGAGAACAGAGAGAGTAGGCCTAAGGCATGGTTTAATGTTCATGGGAGAGATTTAGAACTAATGGTGGACACTGGCTAATGTTACATGATTATACCTAAAGACATTTTTTTCCAAAACCTGGCCACATGTTATGTTATTACCCTAAGATATATGCCCTGGTGGGTATCAAGGCGAATACATTGTTATTTTAGGTTGCTTTGTGTCTGGAATTGAATTTAAATCAAGGAAAACTCAAGGGAAACTATATGTGGCAGAGGCAGGGCCTCCCATTTTAGGCTGGATGCACCAGTATGATTTGAACATCATAGTGAATCCCAGCGCACATAAACAAGTAATGGTTGTTGAGGACAAGGATGTGAAGGAAATCTTGAATGAGATAGGAAAGGTGTTCAGGGAAGAGTTAGATGAACTGCAAGGGTATGTACACAAGATTAGGTTGAAGAGAAAGAGAAAAAAAGGAAGAAAAGTTCTTGTAATAGTTAGGAAGGAGGTGAAAGTAATGTTGGTAGAAATGGTCAGAGAAGGGGTAAATGAACCAGTTAAAGCCCCGATGTGGACCTCCCCAGTAATAATAACAAAGAAACCTGATAGTCGTTTGAGTTTTGTGTGGACTTGAGAAGTGTCAACCAAAATATTGTTACAGATAATTTTCCTTACCTGACATCAATGAGTTGTTATTATTGCTTAACGGTGGTAAGTTCTTTTCAAAGTTAGATTTGAGAATACGTCTGCATGATGAATCCAAAGGTCTCACAGCCTTTACTACTATGGAAGGAACGTTTCATTTTACCAGAATGCTATTTGTGTTGTCTTCAGCTGCTTTTGTTTTTCAACGGTTGATGGCACAAATATTTGAAGGATTCACAAATGTTATTTTTTTCCAAGACAATATTCTCATTTACGGGGCTACAATGGAACAACATAATGATGTACTAAAAAAGTTGTTGGAAAGGTATTAAATGTGGGGCTTACACTCAAAAGAGAGAAATGTGAATTTTTGTGTGAGGAGATTGAGTATTTAGGTCATACTATTTCTGGGAAGGGTGTTAAACATTAGAAAAATATATTATAGGCCATAAAATTGGCACCCCCACTGAAGGATAAAGATCATTTGAGATCATTTATGGGGTTGATTGAGTATTATTACAAGTTTGTTGAAAATGTTGTCACAAACACTGAAGATTTGAAAGTGTTACTGAAGAAAGGAAGGGTGTTTGATTGGATTGTGGAGCAACAAAAGTGTTTTGACTGTATGAAACAAGAGGTGTGCCAAGCAGATATTCTTGTACCCTTTGATGTTAATTTGAGTACTGTACTTACTGTAGATGCCAGTGCAATGGGAATTGGATCAGTTCTTTCCCAAATCCATAAAGGAGGGGAAGGCATCACGCACTTTAACTGATTCAGAGAAGAATTACTCAGTTTTAGAGCATGAAGTGCTAGCAGCAGCATGGGCTACAGAGTACTTCAGGACGTAATTGTGGGCATTACTTTAAAATTGAGAACAGATCATAAACCTCTGTTGAAGTGTAGAAGCCTAATTATTCAACACCCATCCAGATGCAAACGACCGTTAGCCAGCTCTTCTAGATAAACATAATGAATTTATTAGCGATAGAATAGAAAGACATGTACATGGAGGATGCTCTGTACTAGTGTACACGAACAGCCCAATACAAGGAAGTAATACACAATCTTTTATAGTATTTAACCACAAACATAATTCAACTTCTTATTGGTTCTTTGGCATTGACGTATGATTGACGTATGACTACTTCTCCATTATGGCTGAAGGTAGTTTTTCCTATCATACCATATATAGTAACAAAAAGCATAGAAAAGGATTTTACACAAGGTGGCCTACGTGCCTAATATCACATGGTCCATCTTGTGACAGAACTTGAGAACATCACCTACTCAGACTGGTACTTTCCAGAAGGGAGATTGCTTCAGCTAGCATGCAATGACAATGATATTTCATGATGGCTGTTCAGAGAGCAAGCCTTGCAACATAATGCGTTCCTGGCAGTAGCGAATTACATTTGTAGGCCTCTTTACTTAATGATAGGCCTGTGCAGAGATTGTCATTGTGTATCACAGGGGCCACTAGGCATAGCATATCTAAGAACAGTAAAATGCGATTCCACATTCCGCCCTCTGATACTCAATTACAAATCTAAGGGTCATGGTGTATTGCTCTCATTTATACCTCTTGCTCGTCCCTGTTGTCATCCTTAAATCTTTTTCTTCGATAATGTGTGTGTTTCTGGTGACAGTTTTTTTTTCAAGAGTAGGGCCAGGAAGGATGGACAAACTGGTATGAGCACACATATCGTTATCAGTGCCACGATCCCTATCGCTAGTACCTCTACCAACCAGGTACCCCAACCCCTGAACCATGCTGCTATTCGATCCAGCATTCCTCCAACGTCTGTCCCATCTGCCACTTTCCCGGCTCCTTCTTCTACCTTCTTTATTTCCTCTATTTCCTTTCTTATATTCCCACTGTTATATGGTGTATACACGCAGCATTCCTGATAGATCACGGCACCGACCCCTCCCTCTTTTGCCAGGATGGTGTCTAGCGCAAGCCTATTCTGGATTACAAGTGCCCTCATGTCTCTGAGTTCCTCAGTGATGTTCCCTAAGGCTGCTGCGGTGTTGCTGGCTAGCCCTTCCACTAATTCAGCCAATCTGTGAATTTCATATTGTGAGTGTGCTATCCCTAATCGCATCACTATGATCCCCTCTATTACTATTACCTCATCCAACCACGTTGGTGTCCTCTTTCTGCGCACCCCGCCAAGTGTTCTCTTTTCCCCCTTCGGTAATTCTGTTCTATGCGCCATTTTTGGTAGCACGAATGCTAGGTAGCAGGTACCTTGCCATCCTGCTGGCAATTAAAAAAATGCAGATGTCCCACATATAATAAATATTCCTTTGGGAGGTGTCAGGCCTATGGACAAGCCTGTTGTGTCATTTCTTTTTTAATCCAGGCTCAATGTTGTATTGCAAATACTATGTCTCACATCAATTCCGTTTTTGCTAGTGTCTGCGTTACCTCTTGAGTATTTGAAACACCATGGTGCCTTTATTTCTGTATCTATGGCCAGGCATGGTATTCGTTGTTCTGAGCCATGATCCCTTTCAGTGTAACCCTTCCCTCTTTCTGTTGTAAATGCATTTAATAAATTCTCTTCTTCTTTCTTCAGATCTAATCTCCTACACTTCTTTCTTCTCCTTCTATCTTCTTCCTTCAATTTATTTTACACTCTTCCAACCAATTTTCCTTGCATATCACCTACATAAGGTTCATCTTCCAAACTATAGTCATCCCTTTTTCTCCGCATTTCTCCTTTGTTTATATTTTCTCTTATTCTCTCGTTTTTTTCTTTTCCTTGCTCTCATTCCTTTTAAATTTCCCCCTAACATATTATCTAATATGTTACATGCCACGAATTCTGTGAGGGGCATTTGAGTGTAATTTCTTTTCTCCTGGCTAGTGGTTGGTAGGTGGGTACATATATAACAATCAGACACATTTGCTAGTTCTTTGTACATTGATACTATTTGCACAAATGTAGTGTCCTTATAATCTTCTCCATCTTCTTTCCATTTTGTATATTTCACCAATTTTGTTTTATCCTCCACCCTCTCATGTTGTTTTGAGATATTCTTGTTTTCACCATCAGTTGCTCTTTCACCTTGGCCACTTTTGGGGATGTAGTGTTCCTGGTCGAGCCATGGAATATGTATGTCGTCTTTATATACTATCAGGATTGTTGTTAGTACTATAGCTGCTACCGGGGTGAGTAATGCTGTGACCACCACGGGCCACTTCTTCTGCTTCTTTTTCTTATGTTGTAATCTGAAATCCATGTCGTCTTATAGGGTGTGGTCGGATGTGGCTAGCACTTGAAACCAGTTCTATTGGTATGTAACCTTTGGTACCTCCTTATTCCTGTAGGAGTGCCACACGAGTAGTCTATTCCTTCTGTGTATTTTTGGGGCGAGGTTGAATGCTATTTGACACTTGTAGTTATGCAGAGTATAAAGGGATGAATCCCAAAGTCCAGTTCTAAGGGAGTTGGGTGCGATAGTCCACTGACCCGAGGGATGGCCCTTTTGTCCTATTTTTGCTATATTCCTAATTGGAAGAGGCACCTCCCAATGGGGCTACAAGCCGCACTGATCCTAGTGACCAGCCGCTTCCGTAGGACTGGGATCTGTACCTCTTGGTGCAAATTATTCTAGCGGACTTTTAGTATTCTGTTCGTTTATATCCTGATGTCTTTAATACATAAGTGGCCTTGCTTGACTCTCTGTGGAGAGTAGCATGAGCAGTTCTGAAAGCGTATCCTGGTGTCTTGAAGGACCCGCTTGCACCCTCCGACTCCTGTGGGGTTGCAGCACGAGCAGTCCAAAAACAATGTTTTGGTGTACGTGGAACTCGCTGACACTCTCCGACTCCTGTGGGAGTGTAGCACGAGCAGTTCCGTCAGTGTTGGCTGGTGGAGCTTGTTGAACGAAGGTTGTACCGCTGTGGTGAAGTTGGCATTACTCTTGTTGGCAATTTTGTTGGTGGCTGGTCATCCTTTGTTCCAGTGGCCTTCTTGGTGTGTGAGGTATGGACCCAGGATGTGATGCCCTCACACTTGACTGCTGTGGCTGTTGTCAACAGGACTTGGTGTGGTCCCTTCCACCGTGGTTGAAGGCAGTGACGTCTGGTGTGGCCTTTACCCACACCCAGTCTCCAGGATGCAGTCATGTTCCGGTGGTCTACCTTCTTGGTGTAATAACTGTGGATCCAGGAGGTCAGTCCCTCCTACCTTTCAGGTGACCCAAGCCCAATCTCCCTGTTGGAGATCATGTCCAGGTAGTTTTGTCCAGCCAGGAAGGGCCTGCAGCACCTAATGCTGAAGGTAAGGCAAACTGCTGTCAAAATGTCTTATCAGATAATAACTTCTCAGCACCAGACATGTTCATAGACCAGTCAAACAGTATTTCAGTTGGTGCTCAGTTTGACAACTTTGTCAAGGGTGCCTTTCTTGACCAATGAAGCAAGCGGTAGTGCATCAATCTAGAACCGCTCAGCAGATGAACAACATCTTATAAAGGGACATATCTGACTGGTTTATGGGGTAACTTGCACACTCTTAAACTGAAATCAACACTCAAAAAATAAATAACAATTACACTCAGTAACAGTGGAATATTCACACAAACTATTTCACCAAACAAATGGTGATCCAAAGGTCAGGAGAAAACACATGTTACACTGGTATACAGCCAGTATTTTTGGGGGGGAACATAGCATTGTATCCTATTATTCTATTTCAACACCCAGAATATCTGCATCAATGCTGGAAGGGTTGGGACTTTGTAGGCATCACTGCCATCAGAAGTCACTTCCCCTTTCTCGTACAAGTGTGATGTTCTGAAATGCTGATGTTCCTTTAAGATATTATATTTATTTTATTTATTTATATTTGGCACCCTCATCATCAGAAGTATATTACTAATAGCTGTATTGCAGTACTACATAGCACATCCTAAGGTAGTAATAACTCTATCCTAATATAGGTATTTTCAATACCCAAAACCAGTTTGGAGAATATTTAGTTGCAATCTACCAACACATGAAGGCAATCCATGTCACTGCACACATTAAGATGTACCACGGAAGACTCCCATTAATTATGAAAACATAAAACGTAACATAGACAGACGGATACAGGAACCACATCTTCTCGTCCATGTTCTGAAACCTAGGAAAAAACATGGATAGAAAAATACTCCTCCTGCCGCCAATTATATGCACATATATATACGTAGATACATACATCCTGCGTCCAGGGTGTATATAAAAAAATCCTATAAACTTTAAAATTAACTGTAACATTCAGCTGTACATTTATTTTACAATTCTACTTGGTCCATCATGGTAACATATCGCAACAATCCGTGGCTTTGCCATTGGAGCCATGCCCAGAGTCTGTGGTTTCAGAAATGGGGAAGGTAATCTTAACTGCCACAATTTAATACAGGGACCTCGCAGATAAATGCATAAAATAAAATACAATAAAAATAAAACACATTTGTGACAAATGTGCTGCATTTTTACCCATTCATTGCCCTTTTTACACCCTGGTTGCACTCACATGACTTCAACATACTACATGTACTGCAGATGTTTAAACATCCACTTGTGTTATTTTCTTTTAGCCTCTTATTAAGTGAAATCGATCAGTCACTAACACGTCATGTGTAATTATTATTACTGCACTAATATGTTTATTTTAAATATCAATACACCTTAGTAGAAGTTTGTTATCACATAACTAACTCACTCTACACCCCAACAAGAACCCACATTTTTATATATCTATTATTTCCTTATATTATTTACAATTCAGCACATAGTAACTCTTCTTTTAATTTCTATATCTCTTCTGTCATTGAACATGACTAAATTATTAGTATGTACTCTATAGAGCTATGAAGAAATACACAACCAGGGGTATGGAATTACCGTAAACAAATGCCCAGCACAATTCTTCCAGAATGCTCTCTCATCAGAGGCAAATATCTGCAGAAGCTTGAAAGCAAAATTTGCTATTCCTTGCTTTCAAAATATCTTCACAAACAATTTAACTAGGAAAGAAACATTCTGCTGCTAAACTACCATGATATTTTAGGTGTCATTTCTTTGAAACATCATTTAGTAAAATGTGCGGATGCATGGTGGTATTTCCCAAATTTATATTCATAACGGAAAAATCAATGTAACCTTTTCATCAAAGTTACACATTGCCACAGTAGTTTCTGGCATGAACAAAACTACTTTGTGCCAAAACTACTTTGTGCCAATATGCTTCATATGGAAGAGCAGAATGGTGTCACTACCACTGAAGCCAGTCAATAAACAGAGAGACAGAATTCAAATAACAAAAGGTCTGTGATAACCAGTTTATTGCAGAATTCTTAAAGAAAATCACAAAGTGCACCCATGGTATCTGTTCCTGCATTAGTGCAGATTTACAGCTTTTATGCATGAGCTAGCATTTAATGAGGCAGACCAGGAAATCGAACTCCTAGACAATATTTGTAAACACCATTTTAGCAGGAGGAAAATATGCATGTGTTTTTACAGGACAAGTAGACTGATGACACAAACTGTCCCATGGACAAATAGACATTTTATAAAATTCCACACTCCTGACAACATATTGTTAACTGCTGCAAATGAATCCTCTGTTCCCTCAAGACTAAATTTGTTCACTGTAAAGAATTTTGGCAACCTTTGCATGGATCAAATATTTTTAAATATAATCCCTACATAAGAAAGTTCTTATTTGTTGTACACATGGGGTTCCTAACCTTTTTACTCCTGGGGACCACCAGTGAAACATTACTGGAAGCCAGGTACTCCCAAGCAATTTGCACAATTTAAATTTCAAACATGAAATAATTCTTTTATATTGAAAAAATATGCAAAAATCTAAACATTTGATTGGAAATGTTGGTGCTGCATCTCGGCGACTAACTTTTCAATTTTTAGTTTTATTTAGGAAAGGTGAATCCTTCGGGCAATTTTTTAAAATGATCTCCGGGGCTATTTCTGTTATTATTTTTAGGTACATACGATCTAAGAAAGCTTTTATACATACATATGTGGTGGGGAAAGGAAGTAAACCATAAGTGCCTCTCTTCTCTCCCTATCCTTTTGGTCACATGTAATTAATTTTTATTATAGCATCTCTCATACCAGTGTAGGTGTTGGAGCACTTTACAGGGGAGTACAAGGTGTAGGATTCACATGGCATCCACACTGGTAGGCATTTTTCTAAGAGTGCTTGGTCTGGAGAAGCACAAACTCAGCATTCAGAACACTACACAGTCATTAGCGTTGTCTTTAATGATAAGAATGTATTTCTACACAGGCAAACCCTTTTTTTTTTTTTTTGAGCAGCATAAGGAAAATGAAAGACTGGGAAAAAACATCTTTCTAATTTGTGCTATACAGTTGGCATGCTGCTCCTTATTTGCAGTTCGTAGCTCACTGTGCTAGATTACTATGATGAACTGTACAGTAACTAAAGAATCTCTGTGACAAAAGCAGTAACCCACTGTGCCATCCACATAAAATACTGTTCTTTTCATGATACACATCCTTTGCAGCCTGCATATTAACCATCTGCACTACCTTTCAGTCAAAACAGCCACTGTCCAAAACTCTCATTCCTCCCCAGCAGGTACATTAATCACTGGAGTTATCTTGACGCTTTTATTTTCGCTGTACAATGCTCTTTGCAGTGCTTTTAAGCCTGCTGAAGAAAGGAAGTAATAAATATAAAAACACTCACACATATGTTTCTAATGAGGCACCAGCTAGAGAAGTGACTTCCTCCCAGCTAGCCCTGGGGACCCCCTGGGAATGTGTCACGGACCCCAGTGGGTCCACGGACTATATGTTGGGAACCACTGTTGTACACTATCCACAGCTGTACAGTGAAATGCTCCCCTGAGGATCTTAACCTAAAGCCACTAACAAGTAATAAAGTCAGAATTTTGTGTCTTACTACGTGTGATAACTTAACAATTGAACTTAAATTTTCTACAGTGTGTAAGCATGTTACAGCCATCCCTTGTCTACTTGCAAACCTTTCCCATACTCAGTCTAGTGCCAAATGATAGTGTAGTAATTGGAGTAGTGGCCACATATTTCAGGCCAGTGTATCGCCTTCTTACAATCCTCCCACAAATCTCATGTTACAATAATGCTAAACAATGTATCCAGATTCTTCCAAAGCAGCCCTTCCCATGTCTATTATTCTGTTTAACTCTGTACATTTTTATGTACATCGAGAGACTGTGTCTTGTGATCTCCAGCTGTGTGTTTGTATTGCTGAGCACCTCCTTCCACATCTTGATGTTATGGATTGTGTGATGTGCATACGTGGACATATCCCATAGTAAATTGTGTGATCCCTCTCGCCCCTTGCCAATACACCTTTCCATTTAATTTGATATCTGTTCGTACTTCTGTTCATGTTTTCTAATTGCGTTAGCCACTTCCTCTTTACCCTGGCTATGGAATAACTGTCTAATTCATTCACAAGGTTTCCCACGTTTTGCTTTTATTTTTCACTTCCTCATCCATCAAACGCCATGCCAGGGTGCGGCTTTCACGTTCCGTCTCTGCCTGCTGTTGTAGAGGCAGCTCAGAGTGTTTGGTCCCTGTTGTGGTGCCCTCAGGCTGTAGTGTATTTCCCAAATGTCTTCAAACAAAATCGATGTTTTATTCCTGTGACTGTGCACTCGCCACAGGAAGAGAGCTTGACAAGCCCCTATTATCTCTATTTTTTTTTTCGTCCTCCAATCTTCCCTACCCTTGTCAGCCCCCCCACCATGTGGAGGAAATCATTCTTCAGTTCAGGCATTTCTTTTTTTTTTTAATCCTCCACATACAGGACAGCCCCACATTCAAGGGACATCCCATATGCTACTAGTATGTAGGCAACATTGTAAAGCACAACACATGTCCGCAAAGCCACAGAAACACTACTGTCACTTTCCTTGCAAAGTCAAAGTCTAAGTACAGTAGTGCATGTAGGCCTTCTTTCCCCGCTATTTGGTATGCTGGACTGTCCTTGGGGCTATGTTGATGTGTCTCTAGTTTGCCTTTACTAAGAGGGTTCCTCATGACTGTCTTACCCTAGCCTTTTGTTACATAACACAAAGACAATTACAATCGCTCCAGAAAACAGTAGGATGTCGGTGCATTCTTTACACCGCTCATACCCCGTGACACAGAAGGGACAACAATGGGTGCATTCACACACGGAGCCGATCTCTGCCAACCACAATCAGTTATTAGTAAAAGCAGGAAGCCGGTCTGCATTCACACCCCAATTTCAGCCAGCCATGTCCACCTTAGCTCACACAAAGTTTGAAATCAGACAGTACCCAAGGTGCTAGTGACGGCTTCCCCACTGGCGTCCTTTGGGGCGAATCAAGAGATGACAGAATAGTCAGGAGGGAAAGATAAAAAATATCACACCCTTGCTTTCCTGCCCTGGGGCAGGGTGCGGCTGTATGATATTGGAAACTGGACCAGATCCTTGGCCAGTGACACACAGATAATGCAATAGCGGTGAACAAGTCAGGCAACCACATGTGACGGCAGAACCATAGACAAGGGTCACAGTACAACTAGCCCTGTGGGGTGATCCTACTCCCACCCCTTGTATCAAATATGTAGTGAGTGCAGGGCGGTGTTTGTACTGTGTGATGTTTGCATATTAAATCAGTCAATTGTCATAAAAATCTGTATTATGTTGCCCAGGAGTCCACCCACCTAGTTTTACATTTTCTAAAAATTCATATCCTAAAGCGCAAATGCATGCAGTCAAAATAAATCACAGTACACCACCTTGTGGTGAACCCTTCCTTCATGAATCAAAAACCACTTTCGCACAAACACGTATTTATAGCTCAAAAACCATTTTCACACACACTCGTATTTATAGCTCCAAAACCACTTTCACACACACACGTAATCAAACCAGCATCTATATTTTACACCATTTCACATGAGTAGCCTATAGTTCAATATGCCATAAGCATTGTTCAAAGAGCTGCAATATCACAGGAAACAGAAAACATAACAATTGTTTAACACGACAAACAGAGCCTGCCTGCTCCACTGGAATGAACCACTATCATCCAGATACTGGAATGAACTACTATCACTCCTATACACACAAGGACGCTGACAACACCTGCCAGTTCCTCTTAAATGGACACATAGACCCTGGCACCACCTGCCAGTCGTTCTGGAATGGACCACTACCATTCCACATCTGGGCAACGCCCTTTTAACCTGGGGTTGGCTTGGCGCCCACAACACCCTCTCTAGCCAGAGTTATCCGCCCCAGCCCCTCCGGCTGGGGACTGCAAACAGCGACTCGCGCTGTGTTCTGAAGCAACACCGCTAATTGCCTCTATTCCTCGGACTTCGTTTTTAACAGTAACAAGCTACATGAAATACAGGAAGCTAAGTATACAGCTGCAGCGCAGGGAGGAAGGAAATGGTGTAATACAATGGAAGGACCAAATTAACACAGAATGCTAGCAGCCGGCGGACGGCTATAGTTAACTATCTGAATGTTTTCACGAGGTGCATTATCGGAGCCCGCAACAGAGGACAACAGAGGAAGAAATGCCCTTGGCATGTCACCGGAGACAGAGAAAAACATGTCATTATAAAGAGCAGGCTAAGGGGTACGGCAAATAGAAATATTAACCATAAATCCATAACCACTCTATGCAGGAAACATATTAACGAAACACCCCAGTTACCTCCTTGTTTCGCAATATTTACACCGAAAATACAGTAGAGCAAACAGTGAGAGCAGGACCACGAAGCAGCAAAAGATACTCACGACAGCTCCAGCCTCCGTCGCAGGAGGGGCCCTGTACAATGGGTCAGCTCTCGCCCCAACCGAAACAGGAGCCGGGCTGAAGGGAGCTATCCGCTGAACGAGACTGCAATTCTTCCACCAAATGTAGAAGCCTAATTATTCAACACCCATCCAGATACAAACGACCATTAGCCAGCTCTTCTAGATAAACATAATGAATTTATTAGCGATAGAATAGAAAGACATGTACATGGAGGATGCTCTGTACTAGTGTACACGAACAACCCAATACAAGGAAGTAATACACAATCTTTTATAGTATTAAACCACAAACATAATTCAACGTCTTATTGGTTCTTTGGCATTGACGTATGATTGACGTATGACTACTTCTCCATTATAGCTGAAGGTAGTTTTTCCTATCATACCATATTTAGTAACAAAAAGCATAGAAAAGGATTTTACACAAGGTGGCCTACGAGCCTAATATCACATGGTCCATCTTGTGACAGAACTTGAGAACATCACGTACTCAGACTGGTACTTTCCAGAAGGGAGATTGCTTCAGCTAGCATGCAATGACGATGATATTTCATGATGGCTGTTCAGAGAGCAAGCCTTGCAACATAATGCGTTCCTAGCAGTAGCGAATTACATTTGTAGGCCTCTTTACTTAATGATAGGCCTGTGCAGATCACAGGGGCCACTAGGCAGGGAAACCTGCCAGGGAAAGGCTGGCGGAGGGGGTGCCCCTGCACTGCAGGGGCCCCTGTGCAATGCCCCATCATGCAGGTCACTGCCCGATTTTCGCAGATGTTGGCGGCGACTCCATGTGGAGTCACCATCAATGTCCCGGCCAGGCATTCCTCTGGGCTGGCGGGCGGAAACAATGTTTCAGTAGTTTGACCGCCAGCATGAACACAGCGGTTTCGAAAGCCGTGTTCATAATGAGGGCCTATGTCTTTAAAGAAGTGTGCAAAATGATCAACAAGGGAGTAGAAGAGAAATTATGGTAGTTCCTGTGGTTAGACCATATTTGAAGGTTTTGGGTGAATTGTTGGTGAGTGAAGGGTATGTTTTGATAGAGGAGATAGATTTGTTCCACCCTAAAATCCCAGGAGAAGGACCATACAATTGTCATACAAGGGTAATTTACCGCAGAGTATGACCCAGAGGAGGGTGAAGGAAAACGTCTAGTGGCCATGTGTTGATGCACAGACAGTGCAGTTGGTGGAAAAGTGTTTAGATTGCAAAGAAGGCAAAAAGAGATTGAGGGTTTGTACACATTCCAATTTGTATCATATCCAGAGTCCTAACGAACCATGGCATAGTGTTTGTATTGATTTCATTGATCCTATTACGGGGATGAGACCGGATTTAAGATTTGCCATGGTAGTGCTTGATGTATACTCAAAATGGTTGGAGGTTAAATTTGTGAGGGAGGTATCTACTAAAAACACTATCAAGATTTTGAGGGAGCTGTTTAGGAGGGAAGGCTTTCAGCATACGTTAATGTGCCGACATCTCAAGAAATGAGAGAGTTTTTAGAGGCCTGTGGTATAAAACTCACCGCATGTCTCTCTACAATCCACAGGCTAATGGCATAGGAGAACGTATGAACCGCATACTGAAGGGGCCTGTACAATTAGCGGTTCGCAATAGATTGGAGGTGTGCAAGGTAGTGGAGAAGAGGTTGGAGGCGTATTGCACCACTGAGGGGAGAGGGACTGCCAAATCACCCTTTGAGTTAATGAAGGGGCAGAAACCACATTCAAAATTGATGCCTGGCTGGTTGAAAGAAAACAACAGGGATGAGTACCTAGGTTCAGGGAATGTTGTAGTTTGACTCTTGCTCTAGGCAAGACTGCTGGTTTGAGGATGACAGTACCTATGTTTGTAGGCGACTATGCCAGTCCTACAACAAGTCGCAACTGTCGCCCCAACATTCCCGGTTCACAAGCAGCACCTCACCAAAAACCCAAACAGTAAAAGGTGATTTGGGGCAGCCTTTACGCATGGACTCAAGAGTGCGACATCTCAGGGAGTGTTGTGGTTAAATGGAGGTTACCCCTTTCTCACATAAATAACATGTATCAATCAAACATAGGCAATGAAGGAGATGCAGTAAAGTTTTCAGTAGGTTTTAATTAACAAAACTGCAACCTCCGATAAGGTGCATGGGCTGCAATGATTAGGTTAATGAATAATGGAGGACACAAAATTGTGAACACGAGCGTCATTAGTACAAAGGCTCCCGCCATCTTGCAGTAACATAAAGCCTGGGTGAACTTTATAGAAAAATATTCATGCATATGCCTCCAAGAGACGTGGACGACGAGCCCCCTCCACATTAATGGTTATAAAACATTTCACTCACCAGCTGCCCCGTCTAGTCACGGCAGATCAAAAGGGGGTCTATGCACATACATCTCTAACAAGCTATGACTACAAAACTTAGAGATGAAATTCACGAGTCTATACTATCAAATGATAGAGGCCAACTTGGATCATAAGACTCACCTAGTCCTCATTAACTTTTATAATAATGCAATCCCAGGAGAGTTTGCCAATATTCTAATGGAGATGGGTAATGATCTTAAAAAAATAACAAGTACTAATAACAGCCGGGAGATCTTCATGATCTGGGGAGGAGACTTCAACGTCCACCCCTGTAAAGAAACTTCAGATAAGGTTTGTGGTTGGGATTCTGAGGGCGTTGGCTTAAGTCTCCATTTTGCACACAACACCCAAGGAGACGCATTGAACTTACTGGCACAAACCCATAATTTATCCTTTGCAAATTAATTACACACTGCTGAATCAAGGTTTAATCCAACATACAACGGAAGGGGTGCAAATACTGTGATTGATTATGTCTTAATGTCAACCCATTTTTCACACTACCTCAAGAAATATACCCTGCACGACATCGCAATTAGCGATCACTACCCCCAGAGCCTCAACCTCCTAGTAACCCCCACAACAGCTGATAGAGATGACAGGCCCACCCTGTTAGATGACACTGAGTTAACGCCGCGTAACGGATACATCCTGAAATGGTCACAGATTGACCTCGACTTCCTCCTCAAACAGCTACTAATTAACTGCAAGCACGCTTTTGCAGACTGTTTAAGTGAGAACATAGACCCAGGGCGTTGTTTGAACGCCTTTATATTGATCATGCAATCTATAAAGAAAGCCCTAACCACCAGAAGGGGTAACCAGGGAAAAAAAAGGGCCACTGGTTGGTATGATTATAATTGCTCACAAGCACATAGGAAGCTGAAAAAAGCTTTAAAACTCCCAAAAAGATCTCTAACCGAGATACGTAAGTGTAGACAAGAATATAAAGCAGCAATGAAGGGAAGGAAATTGTCCCTAAAAAGAACCTTGTGGGAAACTCTTCATACAGCTAGCCGCACAAAAGATAATATTCTTTTTTGGAAAACAATGAACTCACCTATGCTTGGGGATAGAGACCCCCCCAGAATGGAAATAGCGATCTCCGAAGAAGACTGGATCGCACACTTTTCCAAAACATATGCGCGAGTCAGCGTAGAGAACCCTACACTATCCGTATATGATCAAGCCCTACAGGAAGGCACACACCCGTTAATAACCCCACAATTTAGCCTTGAGGAGGTAGAGGAAGCCATATCTCTAAGCAAATCAGGAAAAGCTCCGGGCCCCGATGGCGTTCCAATAGATATATACAAGGCCAACATCCACCTATGGGGCCCTGTACTAACGCAGTCACTAAGGGCCATTTGCATACAAGGTCCCCCACCATCTTGGCGAGATTCCAATATAATTCCTATATATAAAAAAGGTGACCGTCTCAACCCAGCCTGTTATAGACCCATCTCTCTGCTGGACTCAACAGCCAAACTAGCAGGGAGAATTATCCTGAATAGATTGCAAACATGGGCAGAAGAAAATAGAGTTTTATCCCCTGTCCAATATGGATTTCGGAAAGGCATCGGGACAGTGGAACAAAGCCTGAATCTAAGTATTATTATAGGAAAATATACAAGGATCAAAGAAGGCAATCTGCACCTGGCTTTTATTGACCTATCATCAGCATTTGACTGTGTACTACATGACAAGTTATGGGACATTTTAACTAGCTTGGGGGTAGAACCAGCTATAATCCAGTTTATACGAGACATGTATTCAGGGTGCAGAGCAAGAGTGAGGTACGGCCTAAAGGGGGAGAGTACTCGCCCTTTTGGCATATTTAGAGGTGTGCGCCAGGGCTGTGTCCTCGCCCCATTCCTATTCTCGATGTATATAAACAACCTAGAAAATGTGTTGGTTACTAACTGCAACGATCTACCCCAAATAGGCAATCGCGCTGTCCCGGTCCTACTTTATGCAGATGATGCAGTTTTAATGGCCAGGACCCCGCTAGCCTTACAAAAATTATTAACTACTTGTATCACATTCATGTCACAACTGGGTCTCACTGTCAATCACTCAAAAACATTCATTATGAACTGTGGTGGGAAACGCGGCAAATCCTATAACATTACAACCGCGGAGGGGAGAGTTGAAACTGCGCGTTCCTTTTCCTACCTGGGCTTAATGTTTGACAATCAGGGCTCTTGGGCCAATTGTAGGAAGACAAAAAAAGCCCAGCTTATAAAAACAACGATGGCCTTAAGGTTTTTTTCTAAAAGAATAGGGGGGATTACCCCGCCAAACATGATAAAAATTTACAAAGCAAAGTGCATCCCAGCAGCCACGTACGGGTCTGGTATCTGGGGACATACCGATTGTAACCTGGTTCAGATGGTTGAAAACGACTTTTTTAAATATTTATTGATGGTTCCAAAAGGTACATCATCATACATAATTCATTCAGAACTGGGATCCCCTTTTATTACCGATTTGATAAAGATTCAACCCTTACTGTTATGGCACAAAATATGGACCTCGGAACATACTGAACTAAATAAGGCCATTTTGACCGACTGTATGGAATCTTTATACGCAACAAGGGTGCCTTGGCTAAAATACATTATGACTTTTTTTTTAAACATGGGCAATAAAGCTTATTACACAAATCCAGCTCTCCTGGAAACAATCTCTAGGAAGGACCTGAGCGCTTTGGCATTAAAATATTTAGAAGATTTACGATGGGAGGCTGAATCAAAAAAGCCCATAGCCATTCACAATCAAATAATCTTGTCAACGGAGGCTATCCAGCCTTACCTGACGAACGTGACAAACCCCCGCCATCGTTTTGTGCTCACCAGACTGAGGCTGGATACATTCCACCTACTAGTAACCTTCCCAACCACGAATGATTGGAGCACCACCTTGAAGGCCTGCCCCTGTGACGCAAAGGCACTACAAACCACAATCCACGTGGTTTTATTCTGCAAACTGTACGCCAAGCAAAGAAAGCGCCTAGTAGCCCCTCTCTTAAGGCTAATCAACCTCCCCCAGTGTCGTACTGCGTACGCTAGCCTCCAGGTTCTATCATCCATAGAGATGTGTGGAACCTTGGCCAATTTTTTATGCTCCGTACTAAGCACAAGAAAGCGCATGGGGGTAGCAACATAACCTGAACTATTTTAGACCTTTTATTATTGTAAATCATTAAGATTTTAGCCTATGTATTGTATTTATTTATTGTATATTGTATATTAAAATGTAAAATATCGTTACTTTTATGACTTGTTGAAAGTCGAATAAAGTCTTTGTACTACTAACATAAAGTGACATGAGATATGAATTATGTCCTAATACCGTGGCATGATTAACCTAATCCCTAACCTAAAAGAGAACTATGTGTGATAAACCTAATCTGCCAATGCCATGCCCATGAGAAGAGCACCCATCCCTCGTTATCTTGGAATGAGGTCTCTAGCTTAGACTTGGTAAGGACACGAAGACTGGGTCAGCGTCAAGGCGACATGCAGTTTCGATAGCAGCTATGGCAACTGGTGGGAATCCCTTTGATGATCTGTCTAAGTGAGGTGCATTTATACAGATCTGCTCGGACCCCTGGCATAGGTCTGTTCCCAACCAATAGATAACAAGACATGCGTGGGAAGGAAATTTAAGTAAACAATTCCCTCGAAGGCGTGAAGAGGGAAAATACCTAATGTGAATACCTACAGCTTATTTATCTTTGTCTCTTGATAGTGACACCATAACGCGGTGGCACTGATAACGTGAAACTAAAACATTGGCCTAGCTGGAAAAACTGCAGCTATCTTGGAAAGATATAATTAAATAATTGAGCTAAAACAGAGCAAGCTAAGTAGGGTAAAAGTCACAAGGTGACGCTGACACAGCTCTGCAAGCCAGAAGGCTAAGCTAACTCCTGTTTCCCATTTAAAACAAGATAGGATTCACTACAGGAACAAGACATCAAGTATTCAAGCAGGAGATTGGGTGAACATGAAAGATTTAGGGCTCATCACAAAGTCAAACAAGTTTTTGACTGATATGTAGTACTTGAGAATGGTGATAAGTGGAACAAATGGAAGGTAGCTCTATATTAAGGGAAAGGAAGGGATTGAGGTGTTAAAGTAGATAGTAACAAGCAATGTAGCGGATTCATGATGATGGATGACAATATAACATTGAAGAAGTTGGAAGAGGTATCCGAGATGAATTAAGGTGAACTTTGCATAACTTGGAACAGGTGCCTGCTCTTCGGGAAAATGAACAACAGGAAAATATAAATAATTTGAGAATTAAGGTATTTGAGAAATCAACTTGCAGAGTGCAGTGGAACAGGAAACCTCCATCATATTTACAAAATTATGTGGGAACAAGAACAGTAAAATAGTCTGTTTTACCTTATTGAAAGCTCATATGTTTCTGGTTGTTTTTCAGTTTTCCTTTTGTATATAGTGTAACAAATAAATATTGTTTAAAAAAAATATATTGGATATTTATAATTGTATTATTGGTTGTAGCACATATTAGCTTTCCTATTCTCGTAAATTATTTTCGATTTTTATTGTTGCTATTAAGGGAGAAGAATGTGTTGTAAGTATGATGTAGTAAGTGTTCGGTAGATTTCGAATGTAAAATGTAAACTTGGGTCAGTTGCAGTTAAGCTGGCGAAGGAGGATGTCACATTGGCAGGTTGAAATAAAAGTTACATAAAAGATTTCCATCGGTATCCAGAGTGATAACTTCGTTTTGTACAACAGAGTGGCACTAGGAAAGCGAGATTACTCTTAGGAAATGACAGCCTGAAAATGGGGACTTGGATGAACTTGCCAGGAGCCAGAACCTGAGGTTGTGGAAAGATCTTTGTTTTGGAACTCATCAACAGTGTAATGCATTCACATGGTTCTGACCACTGAGAAGATGCTGGACCTCTTATCCCTCTGGAGGGCAGCCAACAATCAAGGAACCCTGGACTCTTAAATCATACACAGCTCTCAAGGGAAAGGGGGTTGGGACAAAATAGAAAAAAATAGATGTTTGGCACCACTCCTGCTCTGCTACCTTGCAACCCTGTGTAAGAGGTTCTGCACTCCCTGGACCTGTTGTGTTGGTGTGGATGTAATGCGCTGGAAAAAACAAGAAGAATAGTTTACCAACAGTTCTTGGCATACAAAGATTACATGGTTATTCACAATATTGTACACTTACAGGCTTCACCCCAAGTACTGCATGAGAGAAGGCACAAGTCAAAATTTGAGATTGGAGTTTCTGGCACTCCCAAGAATCATTTTACATTCAGTTCCATGTACAAGTTTGTATACATATATAGTACGCTCTAATAAGTCCTCTCTCATTCTTATTACAAAAAATTGTCAAGAATTACTGCTGTGTGAATTTCAGTTCTGACATAATTAGGACTCCCTGTTTCAATTATTACTGATTTTACAGATAAATACAGAGAGAAAATAAAGTGTTTCCTGTCTGCATTTATTTTTAGAAATGGAAAAATACAGAAAATGTTGCCTACTTTTGAGTGACTTTCCATACTGTTTTCATCAGTTCCAAGCCAACCGATGGGCAAATAGGTGTCACAGAGAGTTAAAAACAAAATGACATTTCCTTGGATAACAACATATGTCAACATCCATTTATAGTATAATGCTAATATTTAGATGTGTCTGCTTAATTTGCTAAAACACGAAATGTGAAAATATACCATTTTATGGTTTCATTTATTCACAGAACACAAAATAAATATGGATAAATACTGATAAGATGGGCAAAAAATAAATCTAGACAAATACAGATGGAAATGTAAAAAAAAAAAAATACTATAAAACCAGAAGCGCTAGATATAATTCAAGTTCAGAGCACCCAGCCTGTAAAGGAGTTCCGAGCACTAAAGCTATTGAAACTATTTGCCTGAAGAATTATGCTTTTGAAATAACGTGGTATGTAATAATTACCAGTCATATTCTGGACTACCACTTTCCCACATTGCTATTTTTTCTCTTGCATGACTTTTATCAGCACTACTATACAGGCTTTTTTTGCTAATCATACATTTGGTGCCAGCACAACTAATATCATTAATAACACTTATCTGACCCACCTATGTATCTTCCTCTCTTCCTCCCTCATTTAGTCAGATTCTTGAAGCATGGAACAACTTTTCATATCTCTAAGTGCACTTTCTCTTCAACATAGAATACCAATAAGGAATGGAGCTATGTCTCACTATTAGACAGTACTATCTTTTCCTTTACAGATCACCTTTTATTCGGGGTAACATTCGTCCTGAAATAGAATACAGCAAATGAGGTGCATGGCCCGCCTTCACGCATCTTGGGTTTTCACCCTTCGGTGGTGTTTTTCTTCTACTTTGAGTACAATCCTTAGCCTCATGTTGCTTCTCTTTTGCAGCCTTGAGAAAGCCCTGGCGTATACGCCATGTGGGGCGAAACACGTGTTGGGTGGAACTGGCTGAAACTCTGCTGTTCTTTGTGACTCAGCCTTGTGTACCTGTATTCAGAATTATCCACCTCTCATCAATAAATTTTTGAACTGGGAACAAAACATCCCTATTGCAGTCCTTGCTAATGAACCATACCTTATTTTGCAATTGGTTGCTTGAAAAGACACGTCCTTTCAGTGGGACCTTACCAAAAATTTGTAGGAAACAAAGGCAGTGTCTGATATCAGAAAAATGAGCTTTCTCTATTCAGACTATTCAGAACTCAGTCTTACAGATAGTCTTAGGCTTAATCTAAGGATTAGTGTGAACTAACCTGTGATCAAGGAGTTAGCCTTGTCTCTCCTACTTAAAACTCGAATCCGGAGGAAGACTTCATAACTGTAGCGCAGGGAGCAGGACAGAACTAAGACAATGTCAGGGTCATTGGAAATGCAGCAAGGCTTGGGCTGAAGAAGACTAGAGTGCTGGATGGACCGTTTGTCTCAGGAGGTGAGTGCAAAATAATGTGCGCTCAGGGCAGAAACAAGGCCAAACACTGATTGGAGTTTTGGGTGTGGTTTAAACACTCTATGGGTGTGGCTGACTCCTGAAAGACAAGACACGTGGCTCTCATGGGATACAAGAAGTTTCCAATTAACCCTGGGAGAGAATACCTGTCAGCCTAATGGTTTTGACCTTTAATGCAAGCAGGTGCAATCAATTAACATTAGCAGGTGGAGCAAATAGGTTATGGCAGTTGGAATTAATAAAAAGGGAAAGCATCTCTGTTCCTCGCAAGTGTGCAAACCAAAAAGCAAATTGAATAACGGTACCAGAATGTTCTAAGGGTCCAGAAAGGGTCCTGCTAAGGAGTTAAGTGTAGTGGGATCATGGGGGCTGAGGGGTGTTTATCCTGGTGTCACAGGAGGCCATGATGTGCCACAGGGAAAATACAACATGAACCCTGTGTGCCAGACCCACTATACAGAGGTCACAGGAGGGGGTTGTGACAGTTCCCCCTGAAAGGAATGACCTACTGGAGGTGGTTTGTCTGGGTGAGGGACATGGAAGGAACGGACCAGGCGAGGGGCATGAACACTGCCAGCTGGTTCCCAATACTCTTCTTCAGGTCCATAGCCTTTCCAATCAAGTAAATAAAACAAACAACATTAACACATTTTGAGTCAAGGAGTTTCTGTACCTCAAATTCCAAATGGCCATCCAGTGATATAGGTGGTGGAGGTTGAGCAGGATGGGATTGTGCATCATGAGGTTCAGGAAGGATACATGAAACACTAGGTGAATGAGTAGATCTTCTGGCAGCTTTAATCTCACTGGTACTGGGTTACTGATTCATTCTTTTGGAAAGGGTCATACATATCTGGGTTGCAATTTAGACGGATCTTGTAGTGATAGGTTTTTTTGTGGCCAACCAAACCTGGTCTCCAATTATATAGTCCGGATGTTGTTGTCATTGTCTGTTAACATATATCTCCATTCTTGCTTGAGCCTGATGTAAGTGTGAACACCTGTTGTTGTGAGTTTGATAGATGCTGTACAAATTCTTGTAGGTTCAGTCCCGTCTTCAGAAGGTATGACCACATTTTCTATTAACATAAGTGGATGTGTGCCCGTTACACAATAAAAGCAGGATACCCCAGTGGCAGAATGCTATGAGTTATTGTACACAAATTCAGCAAATGGTAACAAGGATTCCCATCCCAGTGTGGTAGACATTGGAAGACATTACTGTGTTTGTTCCAATTTCTGATTCGCCCGTTCAGTCTGCCAATCACTTTGTGGGTGATAAGCTGGCAAGAGTCTAATGTCAATGTCCAAGGATGTGCAAAGACTGCACCAAAACCTGAAAATGAATTGAGGGCCTCCGTCTTAAAAGATGATATCCGGAAGACCATGTAACCACATAATGTGTTGGACAAATAACATGGATAGAGTCTTGGCAGTGGGTATCTGTTTAAGGGTGATAAAGCGTTCCATTTTGGAAAAGAGATGTACTACTACCCAAATAGTATTATAGTGATTAACGTTGGGTACGTCTGTGACAAAGTGCATGCTAACAGTATGGCAGGGATGTGGGGACACAGGCAAGGATTTTAAGTGACCTGCAGGGGCAGAATGAGATCCCTTGTTTTGTGAAAATATGGGGTAGGTCTGGACATAATCTTGCACATCTTTGGACAGTGTTGGCCACCCAAACCATTGTTGGCAGCTAGCTAGAGTTTTGTGAATTCCAGGGTGTCCAGCTAGAATTATATCATGACACCAGGTTAATGCTTCTTGTTCCAATTCTTCTGTGGGGGCATATAAGGTGGTTCCATGGTAGGGAAGATCGTTATGTGCATGATTACCCTTTCTGGCCACTTACGAGGCCATGTCTACCTGGCTCATGCTCTGTTTAACTCTGTTGAGGAATTATTCTTGTTTGAAAGTCCTTCAATATGTTCTGGGGTTCTGAAGGACTGTGGTATCTGTTCATGAGAGTCCTGACATGTGCAACCCCACTTAGATAGGATATCAGTTTTGGTCTGTTGTGTGCCTGGTCAATAGGTGAAGTTGAAATTGTATTCACTGAAAAACAAGCCACCTTATTTGTCTGAGGGGGTGGGTCAATGCTTTTAATGACCTAAGGAATTGTAGATTCTAAACATCAGTGTATATTGTTATGCTGTGTTGAGTGCCTAGTAAACATTGCCGCCACTCTTGGAAACATAATATGATAGCCAATAATTCTTATTTTGCAACTATATACTTCTGCTCAGCTGACAGTTTTTGGGAAAAAATGAGGCAACTGTGTGCATGTGCCCAGTTGTGCTGTTGCTTTGTGGCAGAATACCTCCAACTGCTACCCGAGAAGCATCTGCCTCCACAAAGTAATGCTACATGGAATCTGGATGTCTGAGTATTGGGAGATGGTCAATCTTTCCTTAAGTAGATTGAATGCATCATTGGCTTCCTGGGACCACACAAAGGGTACCTTTTTTCTTAGAAGCCCAGTAATTGGACTTCCAAAGTCAGAAAAATTGGGTGACCCATGAAACGTTCATCTCTTTAACTGTGGTTGGTGCAGCAAGTCTAATAGTGCCTCAACCTTCTTTCTATCCATGGTTAACCCTTCTGAAGACCAGATGTCTCCAATGAATTCAACAGATAGAGTATGAAACAGGCTTTGGTCCAATTTAGCAAAAAGGGCATGTTTTCAGAGTCTTTGTAGTACTTCCCTGATGTGACCTATATCTTCTGTCATGTTTTGTGAATAAATGAGGATGTCATTAATATATAGAACCACACAAACATCTAGTAGATCTCACAGAACTTCTGTGGGGCACTACATAACACAAATGGCATGACTTTGTACTCAAATGGTCTGAACTTGGTTCGGAGGCCATTTTCCACTCATCACTCTCTTTTCTGTGAATAAGATGGTATGCACCATGCTGGTTCAATTTAGTGTACAAAGTGGATGTCCACACCCGGTCATGCAAGACCGGGATGACAGGCAATGGATATCTATTTTTAACAGTCACTTTATTTAATGTTCTAAAGTCAATGCATGTCTGCATCTCACCATTCTTCTTTGGGACAAAGAAGAGCAACAATGATGCAAGAGTGGTGGAGTGATGACTGAACCTTAGGCCTAAAAGCTTATGTAGGTATTTCTTTAGGTGCTTTTGTTCTGGTCCAGAGAGAACGTAGGCATGACTGCAAGGGAGTGCTGCACCCAGAATGAAGTCAATGCAGCAATCATATTCCCGATGGTGAGGTAATTAGATAGCCTTTTTCTGGTAAATGACGCCTCAAAATCCTGATATTCTACAAGAAGTTGCGTCATTGATTCTTGTTTTAAGGGTGCACATGTCAGGGGAGATAGAACTTCCTTTGTCTCTTTATAACAATTGGTTTGACAGTAGTGAGAACCCAGGGTGACCAGGCGGAGAGCCCAGTTGATGATAGGATTGTCAAGGTGAAGCCAAGGTACCCCTAATGTTGCACCAATGGTGGGTGTATCAATGAGGTCCCAGTATGCACATTCTCACATGCTAGAGTAATTCGGGCAGTTTGATATGTGATATATTCCAGAAGAGAGCTCTGAGCTCTAAGCCATCCACAGCTCTAATCTGTTAATTTTTGCTTTTCTTAACGCTTGGAATAAGTAAGAACTGGCCAAGGCTAGGTCTAGGAACTTTCCCATAGCCCCGGAATCTACGAGTATAGGTAACACCTTTCGCTGGTGGGATGAAAGTATAACGATGGCTAGTATTGTAAACCCCTATGTGAGGTGTTTACAAAGAAGTGTGGAGTCTGTTCTAGGTCCACCCCTTTGTCAGCTGGGCTCTCTAGTATT
The DNA here is from genome assembly GCF_031143425.1 of Pleurodeles waltl. Classification (NCBI taxonomy): domain Eukaryota; kingdom Metazoa; phylum Chordata; class Amphibia; order Caudata; family Salamandridae; genus Pleurodeles; species Pleurodeles waltl. The sequence goes on from NC_090439.1 coordinate 254,290,549, forward strand.
CCTGCAACAAATCAGATGGCATGGCAGCATACTTTGAATTCCTTTGGTTTGACAGTACACTGTCAAGCAAAATGCTCTGCCTTACCACAATACAAACACAAATGTAACTTTTTTTTATGTACCTTATCCTCTGCGGTCAGAGGGTTGTGCAGGTCCTCGATCTGCATTGACTCTGCATTACCCTGATCCTTGGACTCTGACACTTTTCACTCATTTGTACAAGAAATAATTTGGGCCCCCCCGGGGACATTCCCTCTTTCGTTCAATTAACCTATGATCCAACCGTGCAACTAAGTCAATTAATTATTAACAATCTGAAGGGGGATCCAGTATATGCACCAAGCAAACTTTTGAGTCATCTCGTAGAGAGGGAGGTTCTCTTCTCTTCTGGACCCTGGGTTTCTGTAACCAGTTACAAAAGGTGGTAATGTAAGTCAGGAGATTTTTGTTGCCCAGAAGTAAGTTTAAAAACTCATTGTCACTAACTGAAACAAATGAGTGTTTGGCAAGGATACGACTCATCATCTCTTTAAGCCTTCCAAAATCATGTACCATTGCATCATTATTTCCAATGAGTGGAATAGCCCAGTTAGCAGCTGTGCCCCTGTGATAGGATACGATAAAGGCAATTTTAGCTGTGTGTGAAGAAAAGGCTCCTGGTGTTAGAAAAATTTCAATTGACACTAACTCCAGAATACATGAAAGTTAGGGGCATACTTGCAAGGAACTCTTGCATCGGCTCCGATGTGCCAGTTTTCTTGTGTCACCCTGCGCCCCCCTAACAACACCATGGTAACAATATATTTACAATACAGCACACCATGGTGCATGTTAGGACTAGTGGGCCAAAATTGTTTATGCTATTGTGAAGCTTTGCTAGACTAGCACCAAAAATGTTGGTGCTAGTCCAGCAAAGCACAGGGAAGCCCATAGGCTAATGCACTAGTGTCACTTTAATGCCTGCCCTGAACAGGCATTTAAAAAATGACACTAGAATGGTGCAGTGAAATATTGTAATTTTCAATGCCCCATTTGTTTGGGCCTCCCTGCACGCAAACGCCCCCTTGCATACATTATGCCTGTTGCAGGTATAATGTGGAGCAAGAGGTTACAAAGTGGTGCAATGCTTGCATTGCAGCACTTTGTAAATATTGCGCAGGGTCAGGGACTGGTTAGCACCACCTTAGCGCAGAAAAAAATGATGCTTTGGATGCAATAGGTGCTTGTAAATATGCCCCTTATTACCATCCCCAAAAAACCTTTCTGTCGGAGTCAAGGGCGAAGAGACTGAAGTGGTTACAGTGACATGAACTGGATTAAAAGTTCCAGTGAGAGAAGTACCTGTTTGATTCCCTAAATTGTCAAAATGCATGGGTTGGACAACAGGACTGTCACGCCCCAGCATCAGATAACCAGGGTGAATGGCGGTGGTGATATCGCACTGGTTAATTTGTGAGCAAAATATTTTCGTGTCGTAATGACTGAACTTCATTTTGCTTGTCAGATAGTGCCCTTGCTAATTCTAACACACTTGGTGTGTCCTCTGACAGTACCTGAGCTAGGTCTTGAACACGTAATTGGTCGTCCATATCGTCTGGGCTTCTGTCATGCACTCACCTGGTGCCGACCGCGGAGGCAATGCTGGACAATGCTGGATGTCTTATCCTCCAGGAGGGCAGCCCACAATCAAGGAACCCTAAACCCTTAAATCATACACTGCCCTTTAGGAGAAGGGGGTTGGGACAAAATAAGAAAAGATAAGCTTGCAGCGCTGGTCCTGCTCTGCTGCCTTGTTATGCTGCGTAAGAGGTCCTGCACTCCGTGGACCTTTTGTGTTGGTGTGAATGTAGTGCGCTGGAAATAACAAGAAGGATAGTTTACCTGGTTATTCAAAAGTCTACCGTCCTGTTGAATCAGTGACAAATACATTTTCTTTTTCAATATGAAGTGCATTATATCCCTGCTAGAATTTACAAAATTGCCTCAGAAAATAGTAATCCTTATATTAAATGTCACATTGCTATGTGGACCTGGATATATGTAATTTGGGAGTGAGCAAAACTACAACCATTATGTGGCCACATATTTAAGGATATAAAAATCATTTTAGGATGGGCCAAAAATATGAGTATTGAGTGAATTGTACAAGTTATAGAGAGGCTCTGGTGAAGGGATAGTCTTGCAAAACACTTGTTTGCCTATATTCTTTGAGAAATAAATCACAAAAATAAACTGTCTTTTGTACCTTGGATAAAGAAACGTGTGCCTTACTTTCTTTATGAACCTGTTAAATATATTGTGTTGAGATGCTCTGTCTGAGATGCATATTTACTAAGTCATTAAGGCTGAAATGGAATTATGAACTTTTGGAATATTCATATACAGTTCTTTGTGAATAAGAATGTAAGAGATTTGTATGCAGTCATGCATGCAACAATACACTTTGGTTACCCCTATCTAAAGGAAAAAAAGATTTGTAATGCAACTTTTCTAGATTTCCACTTCAAACTTCATTACATTTCTAAATTGTTCTGCTGCTATAGTAGAATAAAAAGATCCTTCTCATCCAAATCTTTTCCTTTGAAAGATTCAGAATGTTGTGGAAACCTTTCCCTGAACTTCTTATTCTCTTAATCACATGTAGAATAAACTAAGTAATAGATGATTAAATAAATAGATAATTGACTTCAGTTTATTGCAACATGGATGCACAGCATATTTTGCTTAATATTGCATTGAACTGTGCTGATTTTCACATATCTCTCTGTCTTCATCATCATCATGTTTCAGTCAGAAAATTCACAGTCTCCATCAAATACAATACATTGATGTGCATTTCAAGGACCATCATCATAAATGTTAAAATACATTTACAGCTTTTGTGTCTGTACAGGTAGCCCTAACAAAGACGGCCATGAAAGTAAAATCAATTGTGTTTTCAATTGCAGGTTATGAAGCTTAAGTTTGATCTTTAGAAAAAGAATTTTCCTCCAGGAAAGTTTGCTATATATAGCAGGCACTCCTCTTTAGTGCCATAGAAATGTAGGTCAAGAACAAATACATAAGTATAGCAAAACTATGGAAACATTAAAAGCATTGCTTTAGTTCATCCCTCAAGGTGCACTCTTGAACTTGACATGAACAGTTCCTGTATTCCATTCCTAAACTATTTATTTGCCTTATTAATAAACAGTTTCACTACCAGCAAGCACAATTCCAAGAAAATATAAAAACTTAAGCTCCGACAGACACTGTCTTTTCTTAACTCATCACTTTCTCTGTCCCATTCTAATGTCTAGAAAAAAGTATGATAATCTGGGAGTATCAGTCAATGGCGACAAGAACAACAGGATTTTGCAATCACAAACCCTGAGACTCATAAAATAAAGGATCAGTAACACCAAAATTCCTTTTTAATTTTTAATAATCCCATTTTATGATTTAGTAAGGCCTTTTTGAATCACAAAATGTGATTAACGACTCATACCACTTTGCAATTTAGATGGGGCATAAAAGGGGTGTTCCTTCCAAATTGATAATCGGTTTGAAATGTATCTATGGTGTGTTACCACAGTTCTGGTCAGAAATCACTGATCAGTTAGTGACTCCCATGTTGGGATAGTAAGTGATTCACAAAGGGAAAGGGATATCAACGGGACCTCTTTCTTTTTTTAATCATGTTGGTAACTGTGGGAGAACAAGGCGGTGCTCCAGATTGTCATTGACTGCTCACCTGAAGCTTTCCAAAAATTACAACTTTTTCTTTTTTTGAAACTGCACCATTCCCTTTGAGGAACAAGGGCTGCTTTAAAAAATGTTTTGGAATGCAAATACAATGATATCCCTTGAAAACCCTTGGAAACCACCATCCATTGCTGTCCCTTGAAAACCACTATCTTTGGCTTTGCATCCAATTACACAGGGTTCACAAATTTCAAACTGCCTAATAAATATTAAAGGATTGTTCTGTGACTCCCTTCAATTATTTATTGTATAAACAGACCCATTAGTAGATAAATCAGGTACAAAATCAGACTCCATCCACAAAGAGGCAGTGCATAATTTGTGACCACTCTATGCAAGTGGAATCTTGGTACATTTGGCTGTACATGATTTAGTGGTAAATAGACAATAGGAATAGTCTGTTACTGAGTAGTACACATTTAAGATATATTGTAAAGATCCCAACTGTCTTAGTTTGAAACCATTAAACTACTTATTATTTCTGTTGCTTATTTTTCTACTACCGAGGACTAAGCTCTAATGTGCTTCTGTTTCCATGTACTGGGAGTAGTAGTGCAAGATTTCCAAGTGCCATAGAGCTCTGCAGGTCTGTATACAAAGACACTATGGTGGTCATTCTGACCGCGGCGGTCGGCGGTCGCCGCACGCCAAGCGGTTCCTGCCAAAAGACCGCGGCGGCCATTCTGGCTTTCCCGCTGGGCCGACGGGCGACCGCCAGAAGAGCGCCGGCCGGCCCAGCGGGACAGCCCCTTCAACAATGAAGCCGGCACGGAATGGAGCCGGCGGAGTTGAAGGGGAGCGACGGGTGCAGTGGCACCCGTCGCGATTTTCACTGTCTGCACAGCAGACAGTGAAAATCTTTGTGGGGCCCTGTTAGGGGGCCCCTGCACTGCCCATGCCAGTGGCATGGGCAGTGCAGGGGCCCCCAGGGGCCCCACGGCACCCGTTCCCGCCATCCTGGTTCTGGCGGTGGACACCGCCAGAAACAGGCTGGCGGGAAGGCGGTCGGAATCCCCATGGCGGTGCTGCAAGCAGCGCCGCCATGGCGGATTCCCTGGGCCAGCGGGAAACCGGCGGGAAACCTCCGGCTCCCCTTTTCTGACCGTGGCTTTACCGCCGCGGTCAGAATCGCCCAGGAAGCACCGCCAGCCTGTTGGCGGTGCTTCCGCCGCCCTCCGCCATGGCGGTCATGGACCGCCAAGGTCAGAATGACCCCCTATGTTTAAAAACAAGAGTTCCATGGAAAGTATTTCTGTGTATGTGGAATCTAAGGGCCTAATTTAGATCTCAGCGGAGGTGTTACTCTGTCACAAATGTGACGGATATCCTGTCCACCATATTACGATTCCAATAGGCTATAATGGGATGGTAATACGTTGGACAGGATATCTGTCACACTTGTGATGGAGTAACTCCTCGATCGAGATCTAAATCAGGTCCTAAGGCCTATATTCTCCTCACTATATAAACAACCCTAGCTGATGCCGCTAAGGTTGTACTCACTCAACCACACCATTTATGTACATCCCATTTTGCCAGGCAACCTACATGAACCTCCTTTTGTATTTAAACTCACTCTTCATCCCATAGACACTTGTCTGACACCAAAATCTGTCCTTTATTTTGAAGTTATAGCATGCTCACTGTCTGGTTCTCTCCAGTGACTGTGTGCCCTCATGTCTTTCAGTGATGTATGGTTCTTGAACTGGTTGGCACTCCAGATGTATGGTGGTTGACTGTGGCTGCTCTGGCATCCACTCATTCCTTACTGGTTTTGTTTCTTTCAGCATAATCTTCACTCTCATAATGGCAGGCACCACATCTTTCCAGGTTGCTCTAGAGACTTTGGGGGTCATTCTGACCTTGGCGGTCCATGACCGCCATGGCGGAGGGCGGCGGAAGCACCGCCAACAGGCTGGCGGTGCTTCCTGGGCGATTCTGACCGCGGCGGTAAAGCTGCGGTCAGAAAAGGGGAGCCGGCGGTTTCCCGACGGTTTCCCGCTGGCCCAGGGAATCCGCCATGCCGGCGCTGCTTGCAGCACCGCCATGGGGATTCCGACCGCCTTCCCGCCAGCCTGTTTCTGGCGGTGTCCACCGCCAGAACTAGGATGGCGGGAACGGGTGCCGTGGGGCCCCTGGGGGCCCCTGCACTGCCCATGCCACTGGCATGCCCCCTAACAGGGCCCCACAAAGATTTTCACTGTCTGCTGTGCAGACAGTGAAAATCGCGACGGGTGCCACTGCACCCGTCGCACCCCTTCAACTCCGCCGGCTCCATTCCGAGCCGGCTTCAATGTTGAAGGGGCTGTCCCGCTGGGCCGGCCGGCGGTCTTCTGGCGGTCGCCCGCCGGCCCAGCGGGAAAGCCGGAATGGGTGTCGCGGTCTTTCGGCGGGAACCGCTTGGTGGGCGCCGACCGCCAACCGCCGCGGTCAGAATGACCGCCTTTGTGTTCCATTGATGTTTGTGTCCTTTTGATTTCTTACTCTCTTCTAAAATGATGGTGCTTGGTGTCTTCCTGGTTGTTTGAGTGTCCTGGTATTCCTCTGCAGCTTATGTCTTTTCATCATCCATTGTCCTCCTATTAAATGCTGCTCAATTATTAAGGAGGGAGCTTGAATGTTTCTGGGGCAAGTCCTCTTTCTTTAGGTCTGGTCTTCCTAAAACTAGTATTCCTGTCTTCTATTTAGTGTCTCCTGATCTTGTATGACCCTGATAGAATAAGTATGATCATGGTTAGTCACACTTGTGCAGGAATCGTCATGTGTGCCTCACGCTCCAAGCTAAATTTGTTAATATTTGGATATGCCAAACTGTTTTAAAATGAAATGTAGGCTAGTGTGGTCATTGCTTAGCTTTGGTTCTGTGATTCCTTGAAATTTGCAGAAATATGGCCATACCTCTCCCTTATAAACATACCAAGCTGGGCCGGAAATGTATATGTCGAAGTAGTTGGATGAGGAAATGATTTCTCAAATCCCTCAATTGAGAAACCTTGAAGGGTTCCTTTAACCTCACGTCCGTGCAGAAATAACTTACGCACAAGATTTGGTTACCCAGTTCGTGACAATATCTTGGGGCAGTGAACATTATGCTTACTGCTACTGCCCCGATTATCTGATATGGGAGTCTTGAGTGACAGTGTGCCAGTTTAGGTTTGTAGCTGTAATGTCAAAGGAGAGTAGCAGATTTAGAGACCCTTGTGGGTGTTTGCATAGGGAAAGAGACAGAGACAGACAGGGAGAGAGAGAGAAGGAAGAGAGATAGAGAATGAGAGAGAGAGGAAGAGAGCAAGAGATAGCCGTACATACTTAGTATTCTGCTGAGCTGTGTCTCCGCAGTTGAGGATTTCTTTTTTCTTCATTCTACTTCACTACAATGTCCTAAGTGGCTTATGTAATTCCATTTAGACCTTATCAAATGAATCATCAAGAACCCTACTTAATCATTACTGGAACCTGGCCATCCCCCTGAACTAGGGACCCCACGGAGTCATTACTGAAAGCCAGAGACCCCACCCTAAGTATTTTTTATGATTTACACCACAAAGCAATACACAACAAATATAGTAACAGGCGTTGACCAAACAGCGATGCAAATGAAGCCTTTTATTTAAAACATAAATAGATATGAAAATCAAAATGTTATATTTAATAGGAAGGTTGGAGCTTTTCTAAATTCCAGTGAGGCCACTCGTCGTGTGTACTTTATTCCATTTGAAGCACTTACACAGCTCACATGAATCAATCAAATTGATACTGATTGGATTTTTAGCCTTCAATCTCAAGTCATTCATATTTACAGATCATTTTGCAATTGCACATGTTGCTTCTTTATTTATATGCACTTCATTATTCTATTGACATTATTTAAGTTTCTAACAGTCGCGGACCCCTGAGTAGGCTTCGTGGATGCCTATAGGTCCCAGGATCACAAGTTAAGAACCTGCCATAAACAAGCAAGCACACTTAAGCATAGAAATGATTTGTTAAGTTTTACATTTACAAAAGATAGGTGGTCATTCTGACCCTGGCGGTCTTTGACCGCCAGGGCGGAGGACCGCGGGAGCACCGCCGACAGGCCGGCGGTGCTCCAATGGGGATTCCGACCGCGGCGGTAAAGCCGCGGTCGGACCGGCACCACTGGCGGGGTCCCGCCAGTGTACCGCGGCCCCATTGAATCCTCCGCGGCGGCGCAGCTTGCTGCACCGCCGCGGGGATTCCGACCCCCCCTACCGCCATCCAGATCCCGGCGGTCGGACCGCCGAGATCCGGATGGCGGTAGGGGGGGGTCGCGGGGCCCCTGGGGGCCCCTGCAGTGCCCATGCCACTGGCATGGGCATTGCAGGGGCCCCCGTAAGAGGGCCCCTAAATGTATTTCACTGTCTGCTGCGCAGACAGTGAAATACGCGACGGGTGCAACTGCACCCGTCGCACAGCTTCCACTCCGCCGGCTCGATTCCGAGCCGGCTTCATCGTGGAAGCCTCTTTCCCGCTGGGCTGGCTGGCGGTCTGAAGGCGACCGCCCGCCAGCCCAGCGGGAAAGTCAGAATTACCGCCGCGGTCTTTCGACCGCGGAACGGTAACCTGACGGCGGGACTTTGGCGGTCGGCCTCCGCCGCCCGCCAAGGTCAGAATGAGGGCCATAGTGTTTTATTCTATTGACGTGTCAATGGTTGCTGCCTCTGACTTTCATTGAAACATTCAGGCCTATTTTACCTGTTTACGATTTGTTGTCCTTACTTTTACCAGCCCCCATTAGCTCCCTGAGACTAAGGGCCTGATTTTAGGAACTTTCCTTGCACCCCTTAGTGTCCCCCTAATGCCACCATGTGTGCGCTGTATCTAAGATACGGTGCACCATGGTGGTAGTTAGGGAAACTAAAGTCAAAATTTGTGACTCTAATTTGGAGCTTTGCAAGACTAGCATAAAAAATGTTGACTCTAATCCTGCAAAGTCCATTGAGGGCCATTGAAAACAATGGTGTGCCTCCTTTTAACTCCTGCCCTGACCAGGCGGTAAAAGTGCTGAACAAAAATGATCCCAAAAAATCTCTTAGATTTCATTGTACCATATTTTCACCCCCCACCCAACATAACGGGGGCCCTTTACATACATTATGCCTGCCGCAGGCATAATGAAGCACAAAGGGTTACAATGTGGCGCAATGCATGCATTGTGCCACATTGTAAATCTGGCCCAGCGATTTTGGTCTCGTTGGGCCAAATTAGCGTTAAAAAAAATTACACTTATGTGGCACAAGGAGGCACTAGGGACTCTTAAATCAGCCCCTAAATCTTTATCCTGCCTCTTTATCCACCAGGGTGCGAGAATACTCCTCTAAGGGATCTTTGTCTTTCCATTATTAGATCACAAATCCCCCAAAATGTGGGTGCTTGTTTGATTGATTTAATTTTCCTAAAGTACTATGTTACCCATCTGGATGTTCTAGTACAGTCAAGCACAAGGAACAAAGTCAAAACCCTGGCAAACTAGAGAATAAAATGTGTTTTCAAGTGCTTCCTGACCTCAGAATGAGAAAAAAACATCAAACACATAAATATTTAAGGCATTCCAGGAAGTTGCAGGGTCCTAGCCAAATGGTTTACCCCTTAGCCTGCATTTTCTGATGCAAGAAATACTGAGTAAATGTGTAGTCACTGATCAGAAAGGCAGCAAAGGATAAGAATTGGGCAAATGAGTAAAAACTGCAATGGCATATTACAGAGATTTGAACAGATACCATTTTTCAAAAGACGCCAACACAAATGTCTCAAAGGGGCAGATATAGGGCAGGATGTACAATTTTCTGGCTGAAAATTGTGACCAGTATTTTTCAGACTAGTAAAGAATTTTTAAAAACAAGTATATACTAATAAGTTGGTTCTTAATGTTCCCAATTGTAGTGGGTCGCAATCCAACCTACCTTTCTGAATATTAATGAAGTAGGTCTGAAATTGCAACTTACTAAGATTGGAGGCAATCACTGTAATAGTGACCTGATGGGTTCAGTGGGCCACCTTGTATATGGTGGCTTTCAAAAAGCTTAAATTTAACAACAAAAAATAACTCTTGTTTTTCTTACAGGAAACTGAGTATGTTTAAAAAGTAAAAAAATTATCTTTTTTTAAAGTTTGCTTGAGAGTTGGCTGTTGGCAGAGTCAGGAGTTGGCAGAGAGTCAGGAGTTGGCAGAGGCGGATTTAGAGACCAACAGTGGAAACTTTCTGTAGTGAAGTGTTTGCACACTCTAACCCTTGTTGGTGTTTGCCTAGAGAAAGAGACAAAGACAGACAGGGGGAGAGAGAGAGACACGGGGAATAGGCCTGAGCTAAATTTATAGTATACTGGTGTACCTCAAATAATTTGGGGAATTTCCTGTTATGCTTATGACATGAAATTCCCAAAATTATGCTATTACAATGTGTCACATTTAGACACCACTGTATGCAGCAAAATTATAGCCCCAATTTAAGGGTGGCCTTGCGGCATCTAACAACACATTAGTTTCATTTGTTTACACTAATGTGGCCTTAGATTGCCAAATGTGCCACATTATATGCACCAAATGCAAAAACAAGAGATGATGGAGGGAATGCAAAACAAATCAAACATTCACCCCCAGTCACAGATCTGGGATTAATCCATCAGTTTTTTTGCTTGCCATGCCAGTCCAGTTTGACACAGCCATATTCAAATCAAGTCCAGCCCGAACTGCTAGACCAGGTCCTCCTTGAACCAGAAACAAGCATTCTGGGACGGTTTCAGAGCATCACCCTTCATCAAGCAGGCTTGCTTGAATCTGGTGGCATAGTAAGCACGGGACCCACGTCTAGGTGTACTCTTCCCACTTGGGATGACAAATGCAAAAACAACAGATGATGGACGGAATGCAGAACAAATCAAACATTCAAACCCGGTAACAGATCTGTGTTTAATACATCAGTTTTTTTTTTTGCTTGCCATGCCATTGCATGGATCCAGCCATATGCAAATTAGTATATGCACCATGTATGCAAAGGGGTGTTCCGGCGCAAGGAGACCCACAAAAATAGGGCAATGAAATCTACATGATCTCATTGCACCGTTTTGGGCGTCTTTTTGAACACCTGCTGAAAGCAGGCGTTAAGAGGATGCACCCATTAGAATCAATGGGTCTCCTTGCACTTTGTTCTACTAGCATCAGAATTTTTGATGCTAGTAGAGCAAAGCAACACAATAGCTTAAACAATTGTGAGGCTATTGTTCCTAATACTGTCATGGTGCACCGTATCTTAAATACGGCGCACACAGGATGGTGTTAAGGGGGCACAGGGAGGCGCAAGATAAGTGGCGCTTCACAATGTGAAGCAACACTTTTCTTAAATCTGGATCAAAATGTGGGAGCAGCACTAACAACCATAACGTGAATGCTTTTGTTTGAAGCAATTAGGATTTCACACTTTTTTGTAGAGCAAAATGCATCATTACATCAAAAACTGATGTGGTGACATCTTTTGTTCTAAAATATAGAGCTAAATAGTGAATTTGCAAACTTATGGATGACATTTTCAATTCTGCATACTTTTACTGAACTTTTATGTAACAATATGAAAGCACATTATACAAATTTGCCATAACTTGAGTTGCAAGGGTATTAGCACATCCTTTGTGGCTTTGGTACATTTTTGTCAATTTCTGGTTTCGGTCATAAAATATTGATATATATGTGTTAGACTTGGCATCCTTGGTGTGGTCTCCCCTAACTTTTTGCCTTTGCTTCCCAGGTTGTTGATGTGTGCTGGACTCTGTTTTTGGTGTGTCTGATACAATGGGCACGTTACCACTGCTAACCAGTGCTAAAGTGCAAGTGATCCTATGTAAAATGTATGTGCAATTGGCTTATCCATGGTTGGCATATTTGATTTACTAGTAAGTCCCTAGTAAAGTGCACTATAGGTGACCAGGGCCTGTAAATCAAATGCTACTAGTGGGCCTGCAGCACTGGTTCTGCCACCCACATTAGTAGCCCCTTAACCCCTTCGCTGCCAGGCCTTTTCCCCCTCCTGTGCCGAGCCTTTTTTTGGCTATTTGGGGCAGGTCGCGCTTAGGCACTCATTACTTTTTGTTCATATAAGCTACCCACGCCAAATTTGCATCCTTTTTTCCAACATCCTAGGGATTCTAGAGGTACCCATACTTTGTGGGTTCCCGAGAAGGAGGCCAAGAAATTAGACAAAATACAGTGAAAATTTCGTTTTTTAAACAAAATGGGAAAAAGGGGCTGCAGAAGAAGGCTTGTGTTTTTTTTTCCCTGAAAATGGCATCAACAAAGGGTTTGCGGTGCTAAAATCTCCAGCTTCCCAGCTTTCAGGAACAGGCAGACTTGAATCAGAAAACCAAATATTTCAACACAGTTTTGGCATTTTACTGGGACGTACCCCATTTTTACGATTTTTTGTGCTTTCAGCCTCCTTCGAGTCAGTGACAGAAATGGGTGTGAAACCAATGCTGGATCCCAGAAACCGAAACATTTCTGAAAAGTAGACAAAATTCTGAATTCAGCAAGGGGTAATTTATGTAGATCCTACGAGGGCTTCAGAAAATAACAACTGAAAAAAAAATATTGAAATTGAGGTGAAATAAAATGCAATTTTTCTCTACGTTTTACTCTGTAACTTTTTCCTGCAATGTCAGATTTTTTAAAGTAATAGACCGTTACGTCTGCTGGACTCTTCTGGTTGCGGGGATGTATAGGACTTGTAGGTTCATCAAGAACTCTATGTACCCAGAGCCAATAAATGAGCTGCACCCTGCAGTGGGTTTTCATTCTATACCGGGTATACAGCAATTCATTTGCTGAAATATAAAGAGTAACAAATAGCTATCAAGAAAACCTTTGTATTTCCAAATTGGGCACAAGATAAGGTGTTGAGGAGCAGTGGTTATTTGCATATCTCTGAATTCCGGGGTGCCCATACTAGCATGTGAATTACAGGGCATTTCTCAAATAGACGTCTTTTTTACACACTCTCTTATATTTGGAAGGAAAAAATGTAGAGAAAGACAAGGGGCAATAACACTTGTTTTGCTATTCTATGTTCCCCCAAGTCTCCCGATAAAAATGGGGCCTCACTTGTGTGGGTAGGCCTAGCGCCCGCGACAGGAAATGCCCCAAAACACAATGTAGACACATCCCATTTTTTGACAGAAAACAGAGGTGTTTTTTTCAAAGTGCCTACCTGTAGATTTTGGCCTCTAGCTCAGCCGGCACCTAGGGAAACCTACCAAACCTATGCATTTTTTTAAACTAGAGACCTAGGGGAATCCAAGATGGGATGACCTGTGGGGCTCTGACAAGGTTCTGTTACCCAGAATCATTTGCAAACCTCAACATTTGGCAAAAAAAACACATTTTCCTCACATCTGGAATCTGAGAGGAGCCACACATTTCCTTCCACCCAGCGTTCCCCCAAGTCTCCCAATAAAAATGATACCTCACTTGTGTGGGTAGGCCTAGCGCCCGCAACAGGAAATGCCCCAAAACACAACGTGGACTTGTATAGATAGAGGGGATAGCACAGCGAGTTGATAAGGACATATTCTTCTTTTATACATCTTTAGGCTGACTCTGCTTTACAAGTGAGGTGTCATTTTACTTGGAAACTGAGCAGAACGCTGGGGAGTAGAAATTTTGTGCTGGAGCGGTGATCGTACAAAGAAAACTCAGGAAAATATGCTTTTTTAAGCACATTTTGAGGTTTACAGAGGAGTCTGGGTAAGAAAATGTTGGGGGATCCATGCACTCCACACCTCCCTGGACTCCTTGGGGTGTCTAGTTTTAAAAAATATCTGGTTTTGGTAGGTTTCCCTAGATGAAGGGCGCACCCAGGACCAAAAACTTAGGTGCCCCCTCCCCAAACACAGATAGTTTTGTAATATATCATTTTGATGTGTCCACATACGTCTGTGATGTGCCAAACACTAAAATTGTGAAAAGAAACGCACTTAGGTTATGTGAAAAATACCCCTCACCCACCAACCAAGTTGGTGGCATGCTTCATCATCGGGGTCCCACCCGAGGCACCTAGCGTGTCACAGGTGTGCTGCGACGCCTGATTACAGCGGAGCAGGTTTTGTCATTTTTACCACACATACTGGTTGGATTTGGCACGAGGGTGAGTGATGGTTCAGTGGATCAAATTTTATTAACAAGAGATTTCACAAAAATGAAATGCACTGTTAATAACTGAAAGGCAAAAAACTGAACCAATGACTCAGAGCTCGTGAGCTGTAAAGCCGCAACAAGGCACCAAACGCTTTACAGTCCATTCACACACCTTTCATACATGACACGCACAAGACCATTCACACCGCCAGCCACGGGCCCAGCACATTACAACACTCACATCGACAGACAGCGCCACTCAAGGGCCCATCACTTACACATGCCCACATGCCTTATACAACAATCACACCAGCTGATGCGAGAGTGTGGACTGGTGTTTGGCTGGCAGTGTGTTGCAGTAGCCAACAGCAAGTCAATATGTGCACTTTGTACACCCTTAGCCAAGCCCCACTCCACACACAATGGCATAACTTTTTTTTTTTTTTTAAACAAAGAAACCCCTAACTAATTGGAAATAATCACAAAACTACAAACACAAAAGCTCTAACTAAGTACATGACAGAAATGCTAATCATGAAACTGAACACATGAAAATACAAAACAGATATGAGTTTACACTCATGGTTGTTCCCAGTAATTCTTCTGGGTGTGGTAATTCTTAAAACAACCACCTACACACAGCCCAGGCTTTGAAGGACAATCTGGGCAGTACATTCGAGTCTCCCTCCGGATACCTCTTCGAAAACACACTCTACATTTCTTAGCTGGAAAGTTTTTTTTGGGTGTGGGAGGAATGTGCTCAGCAAAGTGGCGAACTTTCAATCTAGCCACATCCTCCACCACTGCTTCTCTAGGAACTCTGGCCTGTTCCACCACAATAAGGCTCTCTATCACTGACTCCTGAAATTTCACAAATGTCATCTTTGACTCTGTAGACCTATCCTTAAACACAATAAAAGCATTAAAAGTTGCTAAGTGGAGGAGGTGAATTACTAACTTCTTATACCAAACGTAAGACTTACGAATAGCAGTATAAGGTTCCAACCTCCGATCAACTCTATCTACACCTCCCATGTGCTTGTTTTAATCTAAAATGCACACATATTTGAGCACTTCAGCAACCTGTCACGGGGGAAGTACTCTCATCATGGATGGTACTTAGCATGTAGACATCCCTCCTGTCTGAAAACTTCAAAGCTAGCAGCTCATCATTCTGCAAGGAACTGCACTGTCTTTTTACAGACAAGCTCCCTTGGATAGCCTTTCCGGTTACAACAAATTGTGCCACAAGCAACAGTGTCCACTCTAAACAATTCCTTGAACAACTGCACTCCAGTGTAAAAGTTATCTACATACAAATGGTGACCTTTGTTGAACAGTCGTCTACCAAGTTCCCACACTATTTTCTCAGTAACTCCAAAAGTGGGAGGACAACCAGGGGGGTCAATACCAGAATCCCTAACAGTGTAGACATGGAAATTATACACATATCCTGTACTACTTTCAGACAGCATATACAATTTAAATCCACATTGTGCCCTCTTGCTAGGAATGTACTGCCTAAAAACCAAACAACCCTTGAAGAGGACCAAAGACTCGTCCACAGCTATTTCTTTGCCTGGAACATAGACCTCTGAAAACCGATCTACAAAATGATCAAGGATCTTAAAAAGACGGTCAGAATCAGGGTGATCCCGTGGCAAGGCTAATGCATTGTCAATAAAATACAGTATCCTAAGAAGAAGCAAATACCGATTACGACTCATTGTTGCAGGAAATATACCTGTTGCCATCAAGGGACTAGTAGACCAATAAGAGGCCAGTGACGGCTTCCTTATCAACCCCATCAAAAGAGTCAAACCTAAAAACCTTTTCATCTCCTCCAAATTTGTGGGAATCCACTGGGCAGCTCTAGAGTGCAGCCTCTGTCTGGCAGCGTTGTCCTTCAAATACTGCTCTGCATACAAATTAGTCTGCTCAACAATCTCTTCCAAAAACACATCATCCACAAATAACTCAAAGAAATTGGCAGGCAAAAAGTTCTCAGTATTGACTCTACACCCCGGGAGACCAGTAAAGGCAGGCAACTCTGGCTGTTCCATGTTTGGGGCAACCCAGAGTTCAGGTCTTCTGACAGGAAACCTTTCAGCCCCAGGTTGCTGCACTAATGGCACATCAGTGTCCTCCTCTTAAACAGGCCCATCATCGGCACTGAGTGTGGCTTCCTCATCAGAAGATTCCTCTCCAACAGAAACTTCACTACCAGATTCCCTCACTTCCTCCTCTGCCTCAGATGCAGAGTCCGTCTCATAATCACGATCAGACAATGACTCAAAAAGCATACCAACCACCTGCTGAGCGGTCATCCTGCGGCTAGCCATGATCTTTCCTACGAAAATTAACTGGACAAATGCACCACCAACAACCAGCACTGTGTAGGATAAGTAATAAAGTGTAGCTTTATTAGTAAGAGTTATAAACTCAAAAAATATACTGCTCACTTGCCTGAAAAAGCTTGAATCACCAGCAACTACTCTGCACAGACACAGCAATCACCAATGATATCCCACCAAAAAGAAAGAACGAAAAGCAAATTAGAAATAAGACAACACAAATATAATTGTACACAAATCTAAGGACAATTTCTCACAAACCTGCATTTGGTACACCACCTACAAAAATGTCATTCATGCATGGCAATAATACTCCTTTGGAGTAAATAGTTTTTACTTACCTAAAACATGCAACTATGCAAACCGCAGGTCAACCACCACCAAAACCGCAAGGAGCCACAGCAAAGAAAGCAAAAGCTTTGAACTAGAACAAAAAGGAGGAAAAAAATTATCACAAATGCAAATACTTCATCAGTTGACAAACATCCCACCATCAAGCATTTAGAAATTGGTGCCTAAGTAGATTCTGCCATAGGGGCAGATGGGCCTACTAAAAAATAGGCCTATCTGCCCCAAGAAGGGCAGAAAATACCTTTAGTAGTGTGTCCCCTGTGGGAGCGACCCTTGCCCAAGGCCCACCCCCAAACAAAAAAGCAAACCACACACACACTATCCCTGGTGCCTATGTGAACTTGGCAAGAGCTGAAAATCCACGCACGGAACGCCATGCGGGAACATTTTCGATGCACCATCTGCAAAGTGGCTGATAAACGACATGCTGCCAGCTTTGCAGCTAAAATCGAGGCTCCACCTGCATCACAGCAGGGAAATCGACGCATCGTGGCTGGAGACATGTCGTGCAGTACCCACTTGCGGCTGCTGATAACTACGCAAACCCCACGCAGTGCGGTTTTCTAACACTCTGTGACTGGATTTTCCACGCATTGTCCCTGGGAATCAAAGTCAATCCAACTCTGTGTGGATCCGATGTGCCCGTCCGGAAATTGACACATAGCTCTCTTGCGAGGGAGAAAAACAATACATCACCGACCAGACCGGAGAAGAAATGACACACAGCCTCCCTTGCGAGGAAGGAATCAACGCATCGCTGCCTTTTCCGATGCACACTCGCCTTGCAACTTTATTTTTTACGCTAACCAGGTACTTTGTGCAAAATCTACATTTCCATTGTTTTCAGTGGAGTAAAAGTCTTATTCTTTTGAAAATTCATATTTTAACTTGTGTATGTTGGATTTTTGTTGTTTTGGTCTTGTTTGATTTAGATAAATATTACCTATTATTCTAAACTAGTGTGGTGTCCATTGTGTAGTGTTTTCACTGTATTACTGTGTGTGGTGGTACAAATAGTTTACAAATTGCTTTTGGGTTAAGCCTTTCTGTTCATGCCAAGCTACCAATGGGATGAGTGGGGGTTAACCAGGTGTGTTTCTCCTTTACCCTGACTAGAGTGAGGGTCTTTGCTTGGACATGGGGTAATCTGACTGCCAACCAACAATCCCCATTTCTAAAAATATGATACCAATTCGATACTTGGAAGGGATGCCTTCAGGTACCAAATCGGTATGAACCTTAGGAGTGAGACAAACGTTTTCAAGACTCCTATAGAGGGATTTGTACATAAGAAAAAGCATTTTAACAGTCATATACGCTGAACTGAAATGTCTGTGAATGTTAAAATGCTTAGTGCCTCTGACCACAAAGGCTCACATTTTCTGTTTTCAAGCAGAAGATGGACAGTCCAATTTTCATCTATAACCAATTAATTTGTTTCTTAGGGGCACCAAGGAAAACAGAACTGCAATAATCATGTTTTGTCACAATATTTTCTTATACATGGTTTTCCTACAATTAATATATATAAAGGGAAACCCCTTTTCCTACAGTTTTGACAGGAACAAGCAATTGCCAATAGTTTTAGAAATTAATCCATACATGGTAAAATTACTATCAAATATAAATCAAGATTTGTTTCCTGTCAGTGCTGGTGCAAGAGCAGGAACAATCTCCTCAGACCACCCAATAGATGGTTTACTGAACAGTTACATTTTAGTTTTTTAAGAGGTAAATATAAGGGAATTACAGGTCTTCCATGAAGCTACTGAGATCATGCATTGTTTAAACCTTGACGGAATGGATGTGGGAACCCCAAAGGCTTAACAGTAATGTGTATATCATCAGCCTATGAATAATAGATTATTATGCAAAACCAAGAACTGATTGCTGATCCTCGGGGAACCCCATATTTTATATCTTTGAAATCAAATCTGAAAGAAAGTAATGAGATGGCTTAAAACCAATCTCTAAAAAAAGATTGAATCTAATATAGGGCAAAATTTCCCACTGAAATATTCTTTTCTCAATCACAACACCAAACGGTTGCCTTTTGCAAGTTCTCTTTGTAATAACAGATTGGCTGGCTGAGAATATAACTGGGAAAACACTTAAAGTTAGCCTAAGCTGCAGCTTATTCCTAATGGATGAATTAATTGTTTATGTACTTTAGCTGCTATTTGCCATATATACATTTAACAATGTGCAATGTATTTGTATTGCAAAGCCTATGTGTACGATTTGTTGTGCTATGTTTTGGTACCTTTGTCTTTCAATGAAATTAATACAAATACCTTGTCATCTATGGTACATTCAGACAGTCCTGACCTTTATGCCAATAGCACTTTGTATATTTGCACATACCATTTCTTACTTTCCCTCATATCGATTCACCTTAAGGCCAAGGGTGGCAGAAGTGACATCACAATCCTTTTGACCTCACCAGTCATGTGACACCACAGGAAATGACATCACATAACCTTTACATCCTGATGACATCATAGGAAGTAACACCACTTGGTATTTTGAGCTGAAAGCACAAGGTGCAAAATAACACACAGGCATATGAAAACATTTCGGAATTCAGACAGGTAATGGAAAGAGCATACATTGTTCCAAAAAGTATATACTCTCCAAAAGAAAGGGTTACTTTACTTCCTTCCTGAAATTGTTATAGCAGCTTGCAAAGAAAGCAGGTTCATTGTTTAAAATGTGACTGTCAAAATATTCTGCTTTCTCCCAAAAATATCTACACTGGGCACACCACGACAGGAATTTCTTGATTTAATTTATAATAAGTTTATATAATTAACATTATCATGCTAATAATTCCCTTTTGGATTTCACATAGATGGACATGCTTGGAAATGGAATAGGTCCATTCTCCATGGGCTTAAGAGCACTTTCCTTATTTTTCACATCACATTTTGAACATTCAAATAAGCATTAATTAATCACACATTATTTGTAAAAAATGAGCTTTAAAAGTCCTTGACTGATTGATTACCAAGCACAAAGACACATCTTTATTGCATTTCCTCTTCAAAATCTACATCCCTTAGTCTGTATTCTTCTAATGTGACACACACATGCAGTTTCTCCTAGCTATTAGTGAATATTATGAATTAGAGAATGAGGTGACTATTATGCAGTCTCTTTCCCTACTGTTAAGTCATAACACATTCAAAGAACACTACAGTTTCTACAATCCCACATCTTTAGGCAGAATGCCACAACAAAAAATAAAGGCACAAAACAATATAAATAGATGTGGCTACACAGAAACCTCCTCTTTTCTGATGTGCATTGTTCTGTAATACATGATGAAACTGAAAGAATACAAATAGCAACAATAATTCAAACAGTAGTCACAACAGTTCTGTTTTTTACCCCTAGTCATCAGAACTATTATACTCCAATCAAGTGGTACCCTTTCTTTTCATTACGGTTAAGTTTGGAGTTCTACAAGGTCATCTGAGGAAAAATTGGCACTAGGAATAACCAAAGAACTTGGTAGCATGCAACGTTGGATAAGAAATTGTAGTGTTAGGATAATATTCACATCCTTTGTTCTTACTAAAATCACAATTCTTCTTCATTATCTGATAGGAGAATCTCAACTTAGTACAAAACAAGTTCAAATAGTTCTTACCATATGAATTGCAGCATGCTGTACAGGGTTGAAATAAAAAGGTTTTAATATATAGGCGATTGAGCAATTTTCATAGTTGATAATCAACCCCAGTTATTGGAGTAGAGAGACAGTGAATTCAAAATCCCTGATAAGCAGGTTGAATTCTGATGAGAGACTGAAGCACAGGGCTACTAATTTGTAGGGCTGACCTTTCCACAGCAACTAAACAAACCTTGTGTGTGGTCTGAAAACTGGGACTGAAAGGTGTGCATCCTTTATGTCATGTCTCACCGTCCAGTCATTGGGAAGGAGTATGTCCCTGAGTAGGTGAATGCACTCCACATTGAAATTATCGTATACAACCCAAAAACGAAACACTTCTGAGTTGATAACTGGTCTATGACCTTTGTCCTTTTTTTCAACAGGAAAATGTTGCTGACTAAGCCTTTGAGATGTAAAGTGGTCTGAATTTGCTAAGGAGAGCTTGAATCTCTTTGTCAATCATGGCTTGTTCTACCTATGAAAATAATAAGAGACAGGTTCGCCTGTTTTGCACTGGGGTCCCAAGAAGTCCAAATAAATGTCCTGTATTGTCTGCAACACCTGTGCATCCCTCATAATTTTTACCCACTCGTGTAAGAAACCCACCAAACTTCCCCCTACTTTTATGTGGGAAAGATAGATAGTCCTTCCCTGTGGGTCCACACGGAGCATTGATTGTACCTCTGTAAGCTCCTATGTCACCTTGATCTCTGCCAGTGACTCAAATGGGGAAGAAGCCACCAAATCTTCTTTGATCCTGCCACTGCAACCTAAATTGTGACCTTTGGCAGCTGGGAAGAAGCTTCCGCCAGTTGAGCGCCCGCTGCCTCCCCTAGCTACTCTAAAATCCTTGTGTCAGAAGACACATTTCCTTGATTGCTGGGCTTCATCTAGCAAAGAAAAAGTTAGGACACATTTACTAAACTCTTTTATTAACTGGATAAAGGCCCCTTTCTGCAGTAGATCCCACTAACTTCCCCCAGGTGGACCAATCTAAATGAGGAAAGAACAGTGTCTCTCCTTTTTCAAGGCACCATTGGTATTTCCCTGAAAACAACCTGCTGTCTGTGCCCATCCCGACAAGATGTCCAGGGATGTGAGATTACCAGATGCTTTTTCCTCTTCCACCATGTCCAAGATCTTTGAATAAATTAATACAACTAGATGTACTCCCATCCAATGCATAACAATAAACTCTTCAATAGTATGATTTGTTAGTGACTTGATTTATAAATATTTTTACACTAGTAGATGCCATTTGTGGGAGTTTGTAAAGGTGAAAAACCGATTTGAAGATCCATGGCTTCCAAGTTGAACTGCATTTACTTAGGCAGAAAATACTGCCTGGTAAGTGGACTTTTTATTTTGTAAGTGTGCCATTCATTCAAATGGAGTTTATTAATAAGCCTAACCTCTCATTCAATTCACCTCTTGAATTCTTCCAAAAATTGGAATAGACACCTTACCCACTAAATAGTGGCATGCTTCACATTGGCTTTCTATACACACCCCTGTAAGATGATATTACTGGGGCGCACTCAACCAAGAACTTTTGTAAACTGGACAATAGCAGGGATCCAGATCATACTTAAAAAATCCTATTGGTACATCCCAAGAATTCTTCTTTATTATAGGGTACCAAAGTATAGAGAAAACCAAGTTATTTGTTGATTCCTATAAGTGATCATTGTTCCTTGGAAACATTATTCCAAAGTCAACATGTTTTGGCCCTCTCAAAGACCCCAATCGGGTCTAGGGCCCTTTGTCAGGGCCAATTACCACTTTCCCTGCCTTGCACACCAAGGTTTCATTCATACATGTGAGGCCTATTGCTCTCTCCTGATTTTAAGATGCCTTCACTTTTTGAAGAACCCTGCCAGTGGGCTAGTCATAAATTATGCGTGTCTGGCAGAGGTACGGTCCTGTAGTCACACAATCATCAAGGATCATGCACTGCCATCGAACCTATAGCCACCATCACAGAAAAGAGTCCCACCCGCTGCCATTTACAAGGTGTCAAGGATAGAAGAGTTAAATTTCCACAGGGAAATTATTTTTGACTGAAAACATGGAAAAAAGGTTATAATGCAATTTTACACTACCCCAAAATGTAGCGTTGAGGTTACTAAGCATACTACTGCATTCATACTTTCCAGGACTTCCACAATAAGAAAAAGTATTGTGAATTCCCAAAATATCCAAAATGTACGATACTGATGCACAGCTTTTATTGTGCAACTTGTGGAACTTTCACATAATTCTGATCTGATTCCAGGATTCTGATTCAGAAAATCAGGATCAGTGGACAATTCTGCCTGTAATGTATGACTGCACTGTATACAAGCCTCTGACCCGGGGCAAGAAAGATGGAGGTTTTGGCCTCCAGCAAAACGTTGAGAAACATTCAGAAGCCTTTGCAGTTATGGGAATTTACAAATATGTTTAGCTTTTTACCACTTTGTGAAAGGAATGGGTGCATCCCCATATTTCAAAGATGTATGGGGAAAGAAGATGCCTTCTCAAAGTCAGGAACAAATAGATCTGTTTGCTGTGGAAGAGGCTGTGAGAAAAAGTGTCATGGATGGTCATCATTGTAGTGCGAATAGTTGGCCAGATGGTGTGGGCTGTCCTCGATGTAGTGCCAAGAGTTGCTGGGTGTCTCAGGCATGCATTTCTAGAGTTTCACATTGGCGGCCCCCACTGCCTGTCATTACTGTAGTTCAAAGTGCAGATCTCATATTGCCAGTCATTGCAGGTGGTCATTGTAGCACGAGGAGTCACCGGAGCTTTGCATTGGCGATTGGTGACGGCAACCGAGCATTGGTGCGAATGGCAGGGCACAGGCAGGTCCAGGTGCAGGTCCAGGTGCAGGTCCAGGGCGCGTCAGCTGGGCAGCTGCAGGGAGGGCTCTGGAGCTGTTGTGTCCCTATAGCTCAGACAGGAGGTCAGCCAACTGACTCTTGAATAACTCAGGGTAGCCTGGGATGAAGAGAACAGGTCCAGTCTTCCTTCTCAGAGAGCACTGCAGCCCTCAAGTATCAGGGCAGTCCTCTGGTAGCAGCAGAGCAGTCCTTAAGGTGGAGCAAAATAGTCCTTCGTTTGTAATGTTCACAGGTCTAGGAGTGTAGAGAAGAGTTATTCTGAGGGTTTAATACTATACCTGGAGCCAGCCTTGGTGTGTGGGGGAACACCCTGTCGTACCCCTATATCTGGTTGAAGAAAGCTCTTCTTTTCACCTTCAAAGGCTTCAAGGGTCTGGGGTGGCAAAAAGCTGGTGTCAGGTTCCTTTGTGCGCACTGGAGGCAAGTCCTTTGAAGTGCAAGTGGAGAAAGGGCCAGCTCTGCCCCCAGGCGTCCAGGCAGGATGGCCCATCCTACCCATACTTAGGCCCTCATTCCGACTTCGGCAATCTTTTTCAAAGACCACCGAAGCCGCGGGTGCCAACATACCGCCAGTGCTGGAGATATGTTTGGCGCCCTATTATGACTTTTCTGCTGGCCCAGTAGAAAACTCACCACAACATTGAAGCCGACTCGTAATCGAGCCGGCAGCAATGTTGAGGTGCGTAGGGTGCACCAGCACCCGTCTCGCATTCCACTGCCCATAATTCGGGCAGTGGAATGCATGATGGGGCTGTGCATGGAGGCCCCTGCAGTGCCCATGCCAAGTGCATTGGCACTGCAGCGGCCCTCAGGGGCCCCTGAGTCTTCCATACCATCAGCCTTTCCATGGTGCTGTTTACCGCCATGGGCAGGCTGGCGGATGGGGACTCGTAATCCCCAGGGCAGCGCTGCTTGCAGCTCTGCCCTAGCAGATTACAACCGCCAGGCTGTAGGCTGGCAGCAGGCTCGTGGCAGCCTGGCGGTATCGGCGGTATTACCGTTGCGGCTCCTCCATGGACATAATGTGGCAGTAAGTACCACCAGACTGTTAGCGGTTCTACCGCCACATTATCGCCTTCCTCCGGGGTCATAATGACCCCCTTAGTCCTCTTTATGTCACTGTCTGGGAGGACTATGCAAATTCCAAAAGCAAAGACCCAGAGCACTGGCAGAAGGCACAAACAGGATATGAAAACACTAACTTTCTAAAAGTGTAATTTTAAGAATTGTGACCTAAAATGTGACTTTACCATTCAAGAGAATTTTTAAACTATAATTCATTTGAGTCTAAACAGCATATCTCTATTTGCTCCCAATCCAAAGTTAGTACTTAACAATTGTAATGAGGTAATCCACTGTTTGCCAGTTGGAGATATAGGCCTCACAGTAGTGAAAATCCCCTTTAGGAGGTTTTCACTGCCATAACATGTGAAACTTGAACCCACATGTCCTACTTTTTAAATACAGTGTACCGTGCCCTACAGGCATTTAGGGTTTACCTTGGGGGTTATTTGCACGTAATAAAAAGGAAGGTTTATGCTTGACAAAAGGGTTATTTTGCCACATAGGAATGTCAGTTTAAAACTGCACGACAAGCTGCAGTGGCAGGCCTGAGAAAAGTTTAAAGTACTACTTTAGTGGGTCACACAAGGAGTGCTGCAGGCCCACTAGTAACATTTAATGTACAGGCACTTTGTACATGTACTACCACATAATAGGGACTTACAAGTAAACTAAATGTGTCAGTCAGGTGTAGGCCAATTTTATCATGCTTTAGAGAGCGACAACAAGCACTTTAGCACTGGTTAGCAGTGGTGAAGGGCAGATTTCCTGAAGCCAACAAAAATGAATTCAGAAAAACAGGAAGAGTGAAGACAAAACATTTGGTAGTGTCCCTATGGAGAGGTCTATGTCCAACAATTGAAATAAGCTTTTGATGATTATATTTACATATTTCCCATGAAATGGGCCCTAGGTGTTGACATAATTCTCATCTTTCAAGGCCTGGTTTACACAGCTCAGCTGTAAAATGTCACAAGTTTTCACTTCCAGGGTTCTTCCTATTTTTAGAGCGATCATCTGCTTTTTCAACAATTCACAAGTACAGTCTGAAGTAGTCCTAATGATCTATGGCAATTATGCATTTATGAGAGTTATCATTTCCCAAAATGTACTGACACATATTTTCCGATTGGCTTACATTTGCATGAGTAAATTATGCAGAATATTTAACTTTTTTCCTCCACAGAGAAATATGTTTTCTCTGTGGAGAAACAACATCTTCTGCACTCCATTGGGTATGAGGGTGTGCTCCTCCCTTTTCCAACCTGGAGAGATACTTGTGCCTTCCTTTGACAAAAGTATTTATGTGTGGGTTTCCAAGGCAGAAACTACATGCACAATGTTTGTGAATACCCATGCTTGTCTGGATGCTCAATGCATTTTGAATGGCTATCCCACTGCAATACTCTTTTCATATTTCAGACCATATAAATGATGATGGTAGTAAATTGGCCCCAGGAGACTCATTATTTCCACATGCTTTACTGTAAAGCAGTGGTACACAATTGTGGCTCGCTGCACTGTAAAGGGGAGGGTGGCATACGGCAGGGGGTTGGGGGAAACAAAAACGTTTAATTTAATAAATAAATAAATAAAAACTTACCTGCTCTGCCACCGCAATGCTCCTCTTTCTTGGTCACTGCAGGCAGGCAAGGGCTACCAGCCTGCCCTGCGGCCAATCGTGATGCTTCTCAGAGCAGCGATAGGATTGGCCTGAGCATCCAGGGAGGGTGCTCCACAGCAGAGTGGGAGCTTGTGCCTCCTCTTCCCATGTTGGCAACTCAGGGCCGAGTTGGAGGGAGCACAGTGCGCATGTATGTTTGGCCAGCCCAAGATGGCCGGCCAAACACACATGTGCACTGAGTGGAGAGCACAGTTCACTCCACCTCATCATCCCTCATGGTCCCCACCCCTTTAACAAAGTTTAATATCATTTCATTGTTAAGGATTGCAGCTGCTGCTGCTCGCAGAGAGGTGGGGGTTTTACGCTCTTCCACCATAGCGGATGAGCCACCACTGGTGGTACACCATTTTCCTCAAGGCCACACGTGGTTGAGCATTAAACTAAATATCACTCATAACAAAGGTTTAACACCAATATACGTCCACTTAAAATTCTCAAGCAGAATATTTCTAAATGCTGCTATGTTTATTTTTGCTGCTAGGAAACCTTGTATGTGGAACAAAATAGAGTAGAAAACTGCATTGAATAAATCGTCTTAGTTGATAGTAATGCACTAATTCTGCCTTCATTTGTGTTTTTATCCTTCATGAACCTCAAACAATTGCTTCTTGGTGTTAAGGTGTATGAATTGAGAGTAATGTACAGAAACCTTTCAAAGATCAAGTTCACATCTTCAAGAAGAAAGGGGCAAAGAAGAGAACATATCGGGTTGGCCATAGTCTCCTAACTATTGAGTCTTAAAATCACTATTTTTTGCAACCGGAGTGATCAGTGATCTGTGCACACAAAGTATAGATATTAATTCCCAGAAGTACGATCTGGAAACGTTTTCAGGCACAGATGGCACTTAATGTCATTTGTTTTGTATTTCAGCAGTCGTACGTGAAGGTGTAGGTGGGATAGAATGAGTTTCTTTCATGACAGTAACAGTTGCAAAATGTAGAGAAACCATAAAGCCACATTAGTGTATTGACTGTCATATCTAAACGCATAAGCTTATTTGGAAAAATGGTTAGCCTTGATGATGTATTTATTGGTGGGAAAAATTATGCAATACCACCTTAGTTTGTAGGAGTGCATGCAAAGATATTTCTTTGTTTTAAAAACGTTTTCCCTATGGAGAAAAAGGAGGGGAAAAGGAGGAAATAAAGGACCATATTCTGCCAGGTATTTTGAGCCAGAAATATATGTTGGTATGCATATTGTATTTACACATGCCAGGAATTGACAAAAGGATGTCTGTCAAGTGAAAAAGTATTTATCAATGTGAATATCTCCATAAATGTGGAAAATCCACAGTAGTAACTCCCATGCAAGATGTGGGATGTAGGTTTTAAAAGACGTTAGCCGTGTAAGTTTGTGAAAACATGCAAACCTTCTTTTGTGGGCATTTTGAAACTCTGATCTGAAATAGCAGGAGGTTGGTTCAGCTCAGGGCTGAAGTTATTCCCCTTTCAGGTTGGGTAGGGGAACAGATCATCCATAGATTTGGTGTGACAATTCCAGAACCACACAGATTTCTAGGCATACTTCTGACAATGTTGTTAAGTGAAAAAAGGGATAAAAGCGTGTTGAGTGAAAAATGTAAATTCACTCACATACCTTATTCTTCTTTGGTGTCGAGGACCCAAAATGTGCATTTTCATGGTGACAATGACGCCAGGGTTAAGCATTGTCACTACTGTGGAGAAACTGTTGGAGTGTGTCTTTTAAAAGCAATATTAACATGAAAAGCTTGCAATATATTCTGTAATGAAGCTGCATAGAAAATGTGTTAAGGTAGAAAATAATGCACAAGTTTGAAATGTGCCCACGGGGAGTGGCTAACAATGTATACGAAGACTAATGGAACTTATTAGTAATGAATTAATTATGTACTAATGTTTTGAATTTGTATTAGCATGTCATAATTAGAATCATGTATTAGGAGTTTGTTAACTAAATTACTAGGCCTTAGTTTAGCGAGGGTCTAGGCCTAGGTGCCTAGTTTCATATTAAACTGTGTTTTCCTAAAGTGCAATGTGCTGTTCTCCTGAAGGACACGAAACTGTACTTTTCCAGAAGCTGGATGTTTGTGTAGCTGTAGTAAATTCTTTCTCGTGGGACCCGACTTGCTCAAGGAGACATTCTTGCTGAATGCAATAGTGTAATTCGTAACAGGTGCAAGGCTGCCTAGAGTAGGAGAAAACAATAGAGCTACTGACTGAAGCGTAAAGTGTAACTTTTCTTACCTGACATTCCAACCGATGAAGACGTCAATAACATGGGCCAATCAACAACATGAGAACTGTGGTTTATGGAAAATTCTAGTGAAATGCGTGGAGAATTCTTGGACAGAGATAATGATGCGCAAATTATTATCCAATGAGGAATTAGGAACAAATTAGGCAGTATTGATTTAACCGCATGACCCGAGGAGAAATCAGCCATTATTGAACATTCCACTCTAAGCCATACTTTGCCATTTTACTGTGGCATTTAGGCCATTCTTTTGAGACTTTGCCGTTTATTCTTCTTGATACTTTGACTATCCTCTATCATTCTTACCTGATACTTACTTTTCCTCCATATGAGGGAAGAGCCTTATTCCTTAGCTATGCCATACTGAGACTTTGCCCTGTCCTATCTTTGCTGATGGTGAATCGCTTTTGCCCTGTCCTGTCCTTGCTGATGGTGAATCGCCTGATGTCCTGAGGACGAAGACTGACGCTGTTTGCTGATTCGTTGGATGGGTAACTATCTGATGAAAATTGTAATTGTCTGTTTGCCTTTCTCTCTAGGTACCAACTGCACTTTTGATAGAGGCCATAGTTAGACGCTTTCCAAATTTGTGTTTGCTAAATTGTTTTGCATGAAGCCCAACATGCTGATGCTAATTCAAGGTTAGTTAAGGTGTTCACTAATATCGGATGCAAATAGACAAATGACTGAGTTCTTGCTTTGTTGAATCATGCACTACTGAGACTTTTGCTAAGTTTCTTTCATTAATGACGTGTTAACACTGAATGATTATTCACTATGTATTGATTAATTGTGTTCTAATTAAAATCTGAGGAGTTACTAATGAGATGAATTGCTAATGAGAGTAACGGAAATTACTTTAGATTGTAATTAATAGGGAAATAAATATCCTAACACTTAACTAAAATTGGTGTGGTTATTCATGACTGAAAGGTCATGGTGTGTTCACTTTATTGATTGCTATTAAATGTTATTGATTAACTTGTTGATTAGTTGCTGTGAATATCGTTTGGGTTATTGATCTATTGGTTTTGTGATGCCAAAAAGATATCTCGTACTGGGAAGTCCCCGAACCTGGTCCAAAGGTTCATCGACCTAGGCTGTCTCCTTGTAAGTTTACTTACCAAGGCTCTGACGCACTAACAAAACCAGTGATGTGACCACTAGACATACTCACCCTGGCAAAGTTTTGTCAGTTTTTAGAATGCTAAAGATTCAGTACTTTTACTCAAGCACCTACAGGTTCCTGTGGTTCCTCTAAATCTTGCGCATCTGACGGTTTTAAGCACTATTGACAAAATGTACCATGTAATTAAAAGTATGTGCGCAAATGCTGGTATGTCTAAACATCAACCTAATGATTCTG
Organism: Pleurodeles waltl; assembly: GCF_031143425.1. Lineage (NCBI taxonomy): Eukaryota > Metazoa > Chordata > Amphibia > Caudata > Salamandridae > Pleurodeles > Pleurodeles waltl. The sequence goes on from NC_090439.1 coordinate 254,320,052, forward strand.
TTTTTAGAATTCGTTTACCAATTTTAAGAAAAATATATGCAACTTGAGCGACAAACAAACAAGAATATAAAATGAAAAGCAACAGTATAGAAAAATGTGGCAGCCTGATTCCTTGCACTATTTAACAACTCATGCGGCTATTTTTAGAAATGGTTTGTTTACAGGGAAATCCAAGACAGAGATACTGCAGGTCTTCATCAGAATATAGCTTAAGCATTGCAATTGAAGCGGAAACATGGAACACTTCAATCGACATTTCATAACTGTTTTTCTCATTGGTTTGTGCTTCTCCCCGTGGAGAGTTCTTTATAGGAAACACACCACTGCTTAGAACCCAGAGTGTAAAACGGCTGCAAGCAGACGAGTAATTGTGTATTTTTTCAAGAGTGTACAGTATCTCTTAAAATACCATTGTTCGGTGTTGTAATTCATAAAATGCTGTAAAGGAATATTAAGAGATCTTCTTACAAATCTTACAGGGGCTATTAAACAGTTCGGGGGGAGCAGTATTTGAATTAGTTGGTGGTATAATATGCCGGTGGGATTTTAATTTGTTGTTCAAAATATTATTACACATAATGCAATATTGAATGAACCTCAAGCACCATGCAGTTAGGTGCTATAAATTATAACATTGCTACACACGTCTACCACTGAAAAATTCAAATACCGCCCACGTGAATCGATTTACGTAATATGACAAATGCAATGAACCCATTCCCATAAACCACATAGAAATCGTGTTATATTATAAGGCTATAGATGTCTTCATTATCTGCTGAATAATACATTGTTGTTATAGACACTAGAAAAATTCTTTAGGTGCTGGGCAGAAGTATCTATTTAATCGTTTAAATGTACTTTGCAATTGAACAAAGCCAAATAAATCAAACTGACCCTTGCATGACACAATCTATATTAGCCCATTGGTTCATAGTAGTTGAATTATGTTCAATCATGCAGAAACGACAACAACCCAGGAATAAATCCAAGTTCCTGTTTTCTTTCCAGTATCCCCACACTTAATCAAATTTCCTGGGACAGCCCCTCACTTTCTACACTGTTTGTTTGGCCTGCATACGCCAATCCAGACCCATCCTCCACTGCGACAGGGACGGAAGCCTACCTCTGCCCCACATCCGTTCAATGTCGCTTCAATATAATGTTGCAGCTAGGCACGTGTTTTTAGTTATACATACCTTATTGGAGGGTGACCTGGGCTACAGAGTGAACCATTCATGCAAGGGTCCAGAAGTGGTAAAATTAAATGTTAGATGGTTCAGTATTGCTCAACCACCGACTACCCGTTTTGTGGATGTTTATGGTCAGTTCAGAAGACTAATTCAAGTTCGTTTCCACAATTAATGGCCTCATCATAACTCATTTAGTGTTGAAGGTGTTGTATTCTTTTTGAGAGTGTCATTCTAAGTGTTTAGGCCCTTATTTATACTTTTTTAGCGCCGCATTTGCGTCTTTTTTTGACGCAAAATCGGCGCAAACTTACAAAATGCCATTGTATTTAGAAAGTTTGCGCCAATTTTGCGTCAAAAAACGACGCAAATGCGGCGCTAAAAAAGTATAAATAAGGGCCTTAGGGCCAGATGTAGCAAAGGTTTTTACCTATTCTGTGTCTATGGGAAAAAGTGTTCGTACATATGGCCCTTAATGTCTGAGATACACTGAATAAGGACAATTCTGTAGTAATAGTGGAATATCACTGACTTTCTTCAACTGTAAAGGTGTCGGAAATGCTTGGGCTTCACATGGGTACTTGAACAGAAACCCACACACATGCTTTAACACAGGGAAAGGGGGGAGAAAGACATATCAATGGATTCACAATTATTGTCAGTTGAATATCTTTCACTGGTGTCAATGCTTGAGAACATTTACGGTGTAGCTTCGACAAAGCAAGACAGTGAATCCAAAGAAGACATTCGAAATAAGAGTTATTTTTGCAGAAGTGGCCTGTCTGTGCATACCTGACCAAGCTCAGAAGACCTCCAGTGTTTTACTCACTGTCACATGTAAACGCCTACGAGTATATGGAATTATTGTCAAGTGCATTACAGCAGAAATTATAAAAAAATACTTTAGCAGATAGCCTAGCAAAGTAGGCAACTGGTGACAATAAATTGATGTATTGTCTAATGAGTGTCTAAATCCAAAGAATATATTTATCGACTCATGAAAACAGTTTTCAATTTTAGGAAACCTAACCAGGAAGTACAAACAATCTTCTAACAGCTCATGCCCTGCTTACTGTATACTGTATACTCGGTTCTTTTCAAATAAAGCCAGAGAGTGTGCTAAGAGAGGGAAGTTCTAGTGCCAAGAACAAAGACAGAACAGGACACACATAAAACAATATGCGGAAATAGAGTCTAGCATAAAATCATGTCTAATTAACTCAAAGGGAGCACATTGCCTTAATTCACAGTCAACTTAGATTGGCAGTAGGATTCAGCATGGTGGTATTTCATACCATGGAAAGCTTTTAATAATAGTGTGATTAAAAATTCACCATGATTCTTGTTAAAATATGAATGATAACATCATATTATTTTGACAAACCGATCTTGATTCTGAGTCTACTACTGAAGTCCACAATTGTTTGTTAATTTGTACAAATGTATGTTCTTGTACTACAGACAACCTAATATATATATTTTTATGAGCTTAAACAATATGAAGCCAGGGGTCTAACACAGGGCTTGACATGTGCCACAAATCATATGACTATTTGTGCATCACTTTATCCCCATTGCCTTACATTGTAAGAATGTGTACTAAGTATATCTCAATAGATGCAGTCTACCTTCATATGTAATATACTGCCCAAGCAAGTCCCCTTGTTACCATTAATCCTTCCCCTTTCTCTATGTAACCATTCTGCAGCTAATACACAGTACTCTCACGTTACTATATAACACTTTCTGTTAGAAATTCTTCAAAACAAATCAATACATTTAAAAAATGTCTAAACACTATTAAACTCGACTCATTGAGCTTGGGGCTCTTGTTTATCCATGGGCATGTGACAAAAGATTGACATAAAAAGAGTAGTTGGTCACAAGGAGCACTACGTATTATAATTTAGGTAACAGGTGAGAAATGTGTTACTTGTGTAAGTGAAGAATGCATTAAATAGAGTGAATATAGTAATACATTCTTATTAATGCCTAATTTGAGATGGTGCTCGTAGGTGGAGCCCACCGGCACTCATTTTTGGGATCTAGCACTTATTTTTCATCATCAGACTTTCACCCACAGCAAGAGAGAGAAAAAACATAAAGGGTGGAACGAAAAAGGACGAGAAAAAGCCTGCAAGAGAGAGGTAAAGAGGCAGGGAGTGTCTGGTGGTATCATAGGACTCTTTCTATAGGGGTAAGACTGCTGTTTTTTTGGTGGTAGCACTGCCATGTGTGGAGGGCTTAGTCGTTCTCTCATTGGTTGGAAATTGTCGGCCTAACCATTTTGGCTGGCTAACAGTACCTCACTCAAACCTAGGAAGTAAAGGCAATTTGTAGCAGCCTAGAACACATGACACTCTAACTTCTCAGGGAAGTCATGGTTGGCAGATCTTGCCCTTTTCTCTCATTAGCACAAGTCTCAAAACAAGCAAAGGCAGACAAAAAGATGCAGGACAGTTTTCAATTAATTAAATGAAAGGACTACATTCAATGATAAAAATTATGAGCTGCAATTATTAGGAAGATGAAACATATCACAGTGCTGATTGTGACCATTAGAGAGAAACAAATAAGCCATCCCAGCATCCTGTCATTAACATGTACTTAAGGATTCCTACTTACGCTTCTTAGCATCTACGTGAGAGCATAGTAGTGATAGACCTTTCTGCCCACAGCAGTCCCTGGAAGGAACTCCTGCCCCCAAACCTGAAAACAGGGCTCTGCCCCTCACCTCCTCAGTTGGCTGCAGAGATAGGGCTGAGGTCAGCAAAGTTGCAATGACGTGGCACATAGCATAGGATGGCTCCTCTGGCTGGAATGACCTCAATAATATCCTTTGGCCTGTGTTATAACAAAACATTGTGGCCCTCATTTCAACATTGGTGGTCGGCCAAGGCCGACTGCTAATATTGGACCGACAGTCGGCTGCCTATGTGGCCAGGAACCTGCCGGCTGCATTTGGACATCCCCGCTGGGCCATAACATTGCAGCCTAATGGAGCCGGCGGCAGTGCGGCGGGTGCAGCACCACCTGTCGCGCTTTCCACTGTCTTCCAAGCAGACAGTGGAAATCGTGATGGGCCTGTGCCTGGTGGCCCGTGCACTGCCCATGTCAAGTGCATGGGCAGTGCAGGGGACCCCAGGGCCCCCCGAGTCCCCTTACTGCCAGCCTTTCCATGGCGGTGTTTACCGCCACGGACAGGCTGGCAGTAAGGGGAGTCAAAATCCCCAGGGCAGCGCTGCTTGCAGCACCGCCCTAGCGGATTGCGACCGCTGGGACCGCCATGGCGGTATATCGGCGGTCCTGGCGGTATGACCGTGGCGCTTCCGCCACGGACATGATATGGCTGGAAGTACCGCCAGCCTGTTGGCGGTACTTCCACCACTTTAACCCTGGCGGTCACCGACCGCCAGGGTTAAAATGAGGGCCTGTGTGTTTTGAGAACAGGCCTGACGTGATAATGCGTCTAAGTGTAGAAGGCTGGATCCATACTCTTGTGGCAGCTATACTAGGTAAACTTCCGGGTACAGTCTTGAGCAGGGGCACAGTGTGAAATGTTGTGAAAAAGAACTAACAACAATGTTTTTGCAGCTGCAGAATAGCAGCTGATTAGCAAAAAAAGCATCTCCATTAAAAGCAAGTCATGCTAAAATGAATTAAAATGAACAAATTAAATAAATGGTTGTCATGCATGTTTTGTAAGCTCCTCACTGGACTTTAGAGCAAGCAGACCTGACCCTTGTTACGTCACCACACAACACTCAGGAATGTCACAACATACAGCATAGCTAAACTGTGATCAGCCTTATCTAGTATTGCCACCACAAAAGTGGAGAGCCGGCTTTCGACAGTTAGGCACATTATCATGTCCAAACTGTTCTTAGAACACAGGGCACAGTGTGAAATGTAGTACAAAAGAACTAACAACAACACTTTTGCAGAAGAGCAGCTGATTAGGAAAATGAAACATCCCCACTAAAAGCAAGTCATGCTAAAATGAATTGAAATGAATAAGTGAAATAAAAGTATGTAATTAGGTAAAAGGGCACAGGTTTAAGGTAAAGTAAGTGTGTCCAAGCAAGGTGCTAAAATGAACCCAGAACACCCTCCCCATTGTTGGGACAAGAGTGCAGGGTCCAAGACCTAAACTAAACTACATCTAACACTACAACACTAAATGCCCACTAAAATATATGTAAATGAGACAAAAATGTCAAAGTTCACAAGCAAATTAGGCTGGAAGACAGGCCAAATTAAAGGGCAATTTTGAATTTGTAGAAAAATCCCAAAGGTCATATTTAACAGTAATCATGATCCTGTAGGAAGGCTCAATTGTAATCAAAGGAGATGTAAGACAGGAAGGGCCCTAGTTTGGCAGGCGATAAAGTGGCCAGCTTGTTACAGATAAGATCCAGGGAGCACAAATGTGCAGGTGCCTCAGCAATAGGGCCAGCCAAGGAAACAGCATTCCAAGTAGAGCCAGATGTAGAAGCACAAGGATCCATGACATACAAAAGGATGCTCATAGGATGCCTTGAGAAATAACCGCAATCTCAATGAGCATGTCCATGAATGAACCCTTATCGAGAACATTAACAGATCCATGTCCAAAGAAGACACAAGCTGCACAGCAAGACACACCTCCAGTACACATTTTAAAAGACACCATGAGCAATGGAAAGTTGGCTGCACACAGGTGAGAACCGGTCTGAATGACAGTGACCAATTCAATTCAAGTTCTTCCATTAGCAATGCTCCAAAATACTTCACCATACATTCACAACACAGTTTGGCTGGTGGGAGCTCCGTCACTCCACTCTATTGTGATGGGACAGCCATTGAGAATCAAGAATAAGAAATAGCATAATACTGCCAATTAGTGCCAAAGTTATTGGGAATCCACCATAGACACTCAAAAAAAGTGGGTGGATGGCTGAAGGTATAACTTCGAACATGGTCTTGAAAGTGTTGACAAACTCAGAACCAAAAGCCTTAAAAAAGTGCACATTTCCAGCAGTATTAGATACATTAAAAATCCTGCTCACCAATTCTTGAAAATGTTTGGGGAAGTTGGCATTTAATAGAGACTGTATTTCTGCAGATGACCTTCCCACTTGGAGGTCATGGGTCTCTCTGGCAGATGTAAGAGCCACATGTTTTTGAAACAGACGAGCCTTCAGTCTGCTCAGCTTCTCAAAATTACACTTGAAGTAGTAGTTTGAGACCACAATTGTGCTTCTTTTATCTCATGCGTAGGGGGCAGAGTAATACATTGCTGCAGCAAGTTACAATTTGAGAAAACAAAATCTCATAGACGATTCCCTGTTTCATACCACAGCAGCTTTCATTGCTCAATATTATATAACTACCATTCGGAAGTATTTGAAACACCGGGTGAATCAAAGAAAATGGAGTACCCTTCAGATAACAAGCATATTTTTTCACTGCTACATTACATGTGCATGTAAGGACACTGGTTTACAAATCATAGAACCACTTACATAAGTCTCACATTCACTTCCACTGAGAAAGACTTCTGTCTCATCATCCAGACATCTGTTATTGAAAGGTAACTCCCACACCTCATTGATGTAACTGTCTCCTACTCTCTCAAATCTGCCTGCAGGAAAATGTTTTAAACACAAAGTGAATTAGAAAGTTGAAATTGGCAGATTAATTACTCCATGTGTTAACCATACTGATAATGGTATTTCCGTCATAGTAAAAGGCAACGTTTCTAGCTTTTTGATGTTAGGCAAGATGTAACTAGCTTCTTTCTTAGCCATTATCTATTGTTGTTGTGTCAAAATAAATGTGACAAATAACTCTTTAGAGTTAACATGCTGCCAAGGCATGCCGTCGCTTTCTCAAGAACCTGTAGCATCCAACCCAACTGCATGATGGAACTAAGCTGACTCTGTCCATATTGTAAATATGACATGTTGTTTTGAATGATGTCAATTAAAGATGACAAGATGTTATTTATTGTGTAAATGTGATTGGACAATGTGTTCATACCATTATTGAGAACAGCTAGAGCCATCTCCATGTTTTCTTTATCAATCTGCCTTAACTGGGCTACAGCTTTCATTTGTGAAACCTTATGTATTTCATTATACATTGCATATAAGAAACGTTTTGCATGTGGCTTTCTAGGACCTAGCAAAAAATCTTGTAAGTTTACATCATCTGAAAGGAGACTAAGGTGTTCTTTTACAACTGGTAATGTTGAGGATGGTAACCATTACCTTTGTAAAAAAAAAACTGTAAACTTAACACTTGTATAGCGCACTACTCACCCGTTAGGGTCTCAAGGCGCTGTACTCATACCACTATGGAACCCCTCCTGGCTTTTTCCTGTGAGGTGCCCACTCCTGGGCACCCCCCAGGGTGAAGCCAGGCATCCAAGCGCTGTTGGGGCCGTTGTGGAGATTAAGCAAGCTATTGCCCAGAGTGCATTTTTTTGCTGTGAATGCAAAACTTTTTCATGATCTGTTCCTGCCTCCCTGTGATTCAGGAACAAAATAACCTCTTCCTTTCTAATTCCACAAAAACATACAATCCTTTCCTTTAAAATCCTAGATTCTTCTTTACAGTTACTGGTCTCCTGAAGCACTATAATATTTATGTTGTCATCTCTTGCTATTCAGAGGTGTTCAAACTCTATTCAACAATTGTACATACTCTCCTCTCACTGTACTCAATCGTATTTTCTCTTTGATATCATCCATGTTTATTCTTTTGCTTGAAAAATTGCTACCAGTCTGTGGCAACTGTGTTCACTGTCAAGTGTGTCAATGCCCTTGGGCCACATTTGTGCTACATAAATATGAATAGATAAATACATATATACATAAATACATGCATAATAAATGAATAGATTAATACATAAATGCAAAATGTTAATTTGCTAAACTGGTAGCAAAAAAACATTTCCACATCAGTAATGATGGTGAAGAGAAATAAAGTAATAGCATAAATGCATGTCGAAATCAAAAAGGTACAATAGGTCACTTAGCAAGGACATTGCAAAATACTACGGGTCATATTTAAGAAAAGTGGTGTTGCACACAGTGCAGCACCACATTTCTTGTGCGCCTCAGAGCCAAACTAATGCCACCATGTGTGCGCCGTCTTGAAAATACATGGCGGTAGTTAGGAGACTAGCGTCAGAATTTGTGACGCTAGTCCGGAGCTTTGCAGGATTAGCGTCAACATTTTTTATTCTAATCTTGCAAAGCGCATTGAGACCCATTGTAATCAGTGGTGTGTCTCCTTTTAATGCCTGCCCTGAGCAGGTGTTAAAAGTGCTGAAAAAAATGATGCAAAGAAATCTGTTACATTTGTGGGCACCATTTTTCAGCAACCCTAATGGGGGAAGGCCCCCTTTGCATACATTATGCCTTGTTCAGGCATAATGTAGCACAAAGGGTTATAAAGTGGTGCAATGCAAGCATTTCACCACTTTGTAAATATGGCGCGGGGATATTGGGCTCTTTGGGTCACGTTAGCATAAAAAAAATGATACTAATGTGGCACAAGGAGGCGCTAAGGGCTCTTAAATCAGCCCCTAAGTATGATAGACACATTTAAACATTAGTACCCATCACAGAGAAAGCAGAGATAAAAACTGGTTATTTGCAACTTATGATATTTCAAAGGAGTAAGTTAGAAAAATATATAGGTTGAATGTCAACAACAACCAAGTCTTGCACAACACTTCTTAGCAGCCATACTACTGTTGGTCAAACATGTCCGCTAATAGCACATTTGTGCTCCTGTTTTTATTTAGAAAAAACCTGATAGTGTTCTCAGGTGATTTGGTGGAGAGAAATATTTTCCTCCACTTATACACGTGCAGAACCGTCCTGCTATGTATTTGTAAGAACAGGTAGTCCAGCGTAGAGGAAACCAAGATAAGTAAGGGTTCCACACATTTAAGCTACAGCAGCAATTATAGAAGGGTAATTAGTCCACACTGAGGATTTCACCCTGCGTGGAATTTAAAAGACTACAGAGAATCAAGAAATCATCTTCTGTCTTCCCCACCAACACCTACATTGTTGCAGTGTTGATAATATTTGGAACAAACATTTCAACATATCAAAACATTTGCCCAATGAAACCAAGGTTTATATTAGTCATCTTTTGCAATCAATGATCAAATTGGCTACGAGAATGTCATTGACTTTAACATCAGTTCACCAAATCACCAGTTTCTGAAACTTGATGGCATGACGCCACTGAAATGGTGTGAAAACTCTTTCCCATACCTACCACCCAAATCAGACGCCTACACAGAGTTGCCCTTTATGCAAGCTTACCTTCTAATACGAGGACAGAGCAGTGGCCTTCTTCTTCAAATGGACTCCTAATTCTGATGGTACTGGTACCAGCCCCATTGAAGTTATAAGATCCACAATAACTCCACCGATCTGGTATCTCTATCCATGGACTTGGAGTCTCTGAGTGAAATTACACGCAAAAATAAATAATAGCTAAGGGAATCAGGCTCAATATTTCTGATTCCCCCAGTACTTCCTCATTTCTACAGGGACCTTACAATGTCACTTATGATACTCTGTGACTCTTCACTTCTGAATTAGGTATCTCTAGAGGGTTGAGTAACTTACCCAAGCCCTGGAGCACTTAACATGAAGATCTTAGTGCACATATCCATTTTCAGCCTAAGTTATGGATAGGTAATTGGAAGTGTGTAAGTTTAGGGCAGTTGTATGGCCACTGTGTGAGTGGTAGTATTATGTAGTAAGCAGATCTAACTCAAAGAATGCACCATGAACTAAATGTGATGAACATTATGCAGCACATATGTCATGATTAAGGGACTGATTTAGAGTTGGGTTGAGGGATACTCCATCAAAAATATGGTGGATGTCCCTTCTGACCATAGGCTACAATGCACTTGCAATGTGGCGGACAGGATATATGTCAAGTTTTGGAGTGTCCCATCCACCAAACTCTAAGTTGGGTCTTGCCTCTCTTATGTAAATAAATATAAAAGTGCACGGGCACCATCAAACTCTTGAGGAACATGCCAACAGTATTTGAAATGCGGTCTATTGATGCAACCACACATTAGTCTCCAATGAGCAGTTACTCATGAGGGCAATGCTCTAAAAACTAATGTGTAAAAGAGTTATTCAAATGGATCATCTTGCTATTTTAATTATTTCCTCAAACAATTAAACATGATTATGCGTATTTGGGGTGTTTTTTTTTTATGCGTTGCTATTGTTGCATGTCTAAATGGGTATCTCAGGCCTGGCCTGCAAAGATTTTGCCAGTTTTGTGCTAAAATATTTCTTGGCTTCTCTCGATTTGGGTTTTGATTCTAGTCCTTTGCAAAACCCTGCCACAGTGTGGGCTGGTCTACTGCTCAACATAAGACTTTTGTTTTACACCACACCACACTACTGAATACTTCTTGTCTGGAAATATGTATCTTCACATCAAAGGTACTATCTCTGCAGTAAATCAGATTGTTTAGCTATTTCAGGAAGAGGCAACAGAATTAATGTGAGATGTACCTGAGGTCTCACAAAGACAAAACTATTGAATTACTATTAGTTGAAGGTGTTTAACTGAGGAATCCTTGATACAACCTTGGTAGCGTAGCACACATAACTCAACCTCCATCAGAGATACCTGAATGTGGGACATGTGCAGCAACATTGACAAAGCACATTGCAGTTAGTAAAGGATTTACAATCCCAAACCAATTTAGTCAAAAATTAAATTTCTTGAAAGAAAATAGCTTCAAAGTTATGGAAAAAATATGTAGGGCACAGAGGTTAGATTCACAAACAAATATCTCCTCATAGAAACCAATAAAAACTCAAAATTAATGTAATTAGTGGGTTGCATTTCACAAGGCTCTTGGCAATGTCTGTGATTGGCAGTTGATAGAATAATGTAAGATGCAAGCTGTTAGTTAAACTTTATGGAGGACCAAAGAATATGCATCTTTTGCCTGAATGCTGTAGCTGAAAAAAGCTCCATGAAGTTGGATACAGATTTTTTATTATCACATTTTTTTTAACTATGCCTTCAAAATTTCAGAGTGAGGTAATCCTCCAAAAGATATATGGTGAAGTTGCATTATATTCAGATAACTTCTTCTGGTCTTCCAGATATGGAATGTTTCAAAATCATAAACTAACCGTTATGAAATGCTAAGTTCAGCAACATCTTCCCTAGTTTCCAAACTTTCAGAAAAGTCTTCTTAGTCAACAGCCTATGAATATGAATTGTGTAAAGACTCCCCACAACCCGCAGGCAGAAGCTCAGCAAATATCTAATTTCAATTAGTTCCTGAGTTTCCAACATCACAGCTCTATTTGTTTTTGGAATTTCAATGCAATGGCCAAAGAATTGCCAGCTGTCCTTTGTGTACTTGCTGTGGTCACAGAATCCTTTATCTCCATGACCTGCAGCATTCTCTCTTTTTAAGAGAAAAGTTCTAGCAGGCAAGTAGGCATCATTGGAGATCATCTGCTTCCTTTGTCCTTATGGGTCAGCAAGAGGCTAGATTCATTAGCCCTTGGAACAGCTCTCCATTCCAAGATACTAAAGATGAAGCTAAAGATAATTCTTTTCACAGTTCTCTATCAGGCATTTGATAATTCTTACAGGACACAGCAAGCAGTCATCTTTCCTTCTCCTGACATACCATGTTGACTGGAGGATGTGACTTGGTTGTGGGGAAGTTCCTTGATGAGGCCCATTAGACTCTACACCTTAGAAGCGAATTAGTTTTTCACAGCACCTCAGCAAATAGGTGTGAAGCTGGACAATCAGGTGTGAACCTCAAAGGTGCTACATGAAAAGCTATTCAATTTTTTGTTAATGCTAATTTAAAAGTAGACAGGAAAAATGGAATCCTGTATTTCAACAAGTGTGAATGAAGATACACAGCTTCAGATGCTGTTGTCATACTTAAATATAAACAAACTACAAATTTGGTGTTTCTATTATTGCCCAAGCAAAAGTAACAACATAGAGTTAAGCCAAAATGCCATACATTCCACACTGTACAAATACAGGCTAGTGTTCCTGGGCAAAAAAGGATATTTCCCTGTACATATGGAAAACATCGTCAAGCACACATTTCAGATTTTAACACTAGGGAGAAATGTAAATATGTGCGTCCTTTACAGCTGACTTGGCAATGTGTCAAATCTATCTATCTAATCATATCTATTTTTTTCAACAGAGCAGAGGCTTGCAGTCTGTTGCACCAACCTGTTTTTCTATGCCTATAACTTTTTTTCTGAATTATGCTTTTTAAATGACTGAGTCTTTCTTCTGCACAAGCCTTTCAGTTTAGTTAACTAAGCGGAAAAATGGACAAATTGATCAAACACATTTCAGCCGTAAGATAGTACACTGAACTACATCTGATTAGCAGACCTAAACCTGCAGTGAAGGTCAAAGTGTTGTTTATCCAGATTCTCAACAGCAAAACTAAAATCAGAGAGAACATAATAGAATTATGGATTTCTCGCTATAAGTTGTCTTGATAAAGACTACGGCCTTTTTTGTAGTCATCTCATTTCCTTATTTGCTTTCTCTATGCATGTTTATTTTATTTGCCTGACACATTTAGCGTTTGCAATACATTACTGGTCAGGAAACCACACAACTGCTTGTTGGCTTTTTTACAATTGCTGTTTTTTCAGTTTGTTTTTGTAATGGGAAACAGATCAATTAACTATGTTTTTCTATAAACTTTTCTGTTGTACCATTTTCTAAATATATTTTTGATTCATAAAAAAACATAAACCAAAAGGAGGTCACATTGGCCCTCATTATGCCATGGTGGTAAATCCCACTTACCGCCATGCCAACTGCCACCAACATACCACCAGCCTGGCGGGTATCTGCCAACCATAATATGACACACACATGCCAATCCATCACAATACGGCCACACACACAAGTCCGCCAGCCAAAAGGTCAGTTATAAAGTTGCGGTATCCAAAGCCACACCGTTATGCCAACAAGACAACACCCACAAACATTATGGCCCACGAATCACTGCGGGGGACATTCATTGGCGGTAAACCATTGGCGGCACATACTGCTGTGCTCAAAATACACATACACACATACAAAACAACACCACATTGTACAATTCAAACTACACACACCACACCCACACCACTATAAAACACACTCCCACATTACCCACAACCCTTTACGAATACAAACAATTGCCACCAGAGAGAGACAGCAAGACCACTCACACAACCTAAGCCACAGACCGCTCACACCTATATACCACCCACGCACCTCGCAACACACACAACCTCACCCACACCACTCACACCACACTCATGGCACCACAACGACACCCCAGGTTCTCTGAAGAGGAGCTAAGGGTCATGGTGGAGGAAATCATCCGGGTAGAGCCACAGCTATTTGGATCACAGGTGCAGCAGATATCCATTGCAAGGAAGATGGAGCTATGGCGGAGGATCGTGGACAGGATCAACACTGTGGGACAGCACACCAGAACAAGGGATGACATCAGGAAGTGGTGGAACGACCTACTGGGGAAGGTGCGTTCCATAGCAGAAAAGACACCAACTCGCTGTACAGAGGACTGGTGGTGGACCCCCACCTCCTCCCCCACAACTAACAACATGGGAGGGGGACGTCTTGGCAATCATGCATCCTGAGGGACTGGCAGGAGTAGGAGAAGGACTGGACTCTGGAAAGTCAGTTCCCTATTACTGCCACCCCCTACCTGCATGCCATCACATACCCCACCCTCACTCCCATTACTCCACCACCTCCCACACACCCCACCATCATAACCCACTCATCCCAATGTCAAGCCCTGCATGCAACACCAATGCATGGACACCACTCACAGACCTGCACAGATACCTATCACCACAGAATGCACACTAGAGAGAATCACCTAGCCCACCAAATAACAACTCACACAAGGCAAAGCTGCCAGGGCGATAACAACCATAGAGGGCAACACACCCATGCACAATATGTGACACACAGAAACAATAACACTGCATTAACATCCCCACAGGTAACCCAGCCAATGTTACCAGAGTAGAGGTGCAGCAACATCCAGTCCCCCCCACAGAAGAGGCCCACAGTGATGACAGCAGTTCTGGTCGCCTGAATCTGGATGACCAACCTGGCCCATCAGGGACCTCCGGACAGTCGGTTACCTAGGCACACTCTCCTACCACCACAGAGCCTCCACCCTCAGGAAACACCACCACTGCTCCTACCCAGCGGGCCCATACCTCTGTCCCCAGGACACGTCAATCAGCAGTGTGTCCACCACTACAGGGACCACAGTCAACCCCACTAACACAGGGCAATCAGGGACCTGGGGTAAGTGGCAGTAGGCACACGATTCAGGGGACAGAGGCACAGGACAACAGGGGAACTGGGAGGACTGCTGTGCACCAGGGGGAGGACATGCCCGGGGAACGAACCCTCCAGGAGGCACTCACAACAATCCTGGGAGCATACCAACATTCCCAGGATACGTTGGGCCATATCATGGACAAGTTGCAGGAGAACATGCAGCTGCAGGAGGGACAGTACCTGGGGATCAGGGAGGACTTGAAGGCCATCAACACCACCCTGGTCTCCGATGCAGGGGTGCTGGCAGACATGGCCAACAGTATAAGGGAGGCAGTGGCACACCAGCGGGCCCCTGACACTAGCAAGACTACTGAACAGCTCTCCACCTCCACTGCCACTAGTGGACAGGAGCCCCCGCCACAGGACTAACAGGCCACCAGCACCCCTCCCCCTGCAGAAGGAGAGCCACCACGCAACCGTTCCCTTCGATCCAGACAGAAGCCAGAGACTATTGTCAAGACCCCGCCAGGAAATAAGACTCTCCTGATTGTCACCCTTGTGTCCCTCTCTGTCACCTGTCCACCTTGAACTGCCATTGCTCCCCTTGAACAATGCACCTGTGATACAAATAGACTGGACTCTAACCTGGACTTTCCTCCATCATCACCCCAGCCGAATGCACTTGCCCCTCTACTTCAGAGCACTGCAATAAACACACTTTGATAAAATACAATTATGGTGTATGTCAAATGTTTTTAAAATGTATTCGTTTAACCAGGTTCAAACATTGCAATTCAACTGTTCAGTAATGTTTACATAGGAAAGACCTGTAGTTGGCTGCACTGAACACACCACGAGCAATAGTGGGGCACCAACACATGCAAAAAGAGATGCCAAAGGGCACAGTGAGTGGGCATAGACGTAGGAATACACAGCCTGCCAGTGACAGTGTCACACATCAAACTGTCAATTATATGTGTATTAACACTGTCTTACCTGTGTCTCATTGGACGTATTGACGAATAATTGCACTTCTGTTGTCCTCATCCTCATCCTCTGTCTCCTCATCTTCACTGTCCACAGGATCCACTGCTGCCACATGGCCATCTCCAGCCTCCTCCTCCTCCAGAAAAGGCACCTGGTGATGCAAGGCAAGGTTGTGCAACATACAGCATGCCATGATGATCTGGCAGACCTTCTTGGGTGAGTAGCACAGGGATCTACCTGTTAGATGGAGGCAACGAAACCTGGCCTTCAAGAGGCTGAATGTCCTTTCTATAATCCTTCTTGTTCGCCTATGTGCCTCATTGTAACGTTCCTCTGCCCTTGTCCTGACATTCCTTACAGGGGTCAGTAGCCATGAGAGGCTGAGGTAACCAGAGTCTCCTGCAAATATCAAGGGACAACTGTTAGCCACACACTCACCCTTAGGGCCCACACCATACCCATACACCAACATCCACTGGGCGGGAACCAGAGCTCACCTATTAGCCACACCCTGTTCCTCTGGAGTTGGGCCATCACATTTGCGATGCTGCTGTTCCTCAGGATAAAGGCATCATGCACAGACCTGGGATACTTTGCATTGACGAGGGAGATGTACTGGTCCGTCAGGCACACTGTCTGGACATTCATAGAGTGAAAACTCTTTTGATTGCCCCAGTGATGTTGGTGATATGTCCCATTGCATAAAAGTCAGCTTTCACTGTGGCCAAATCCTCCACCTGGGGGAAAACGAAGTAGCTGCACATGGGTTTAATCAGGGCAGACAACACTCTGGTCAGCACTATTGAGAACATTTGTTGTGACATTCCTGCTGCCAAGCCCACTGCCACTTAGAAAGTGTGAGTTGCCAGGAAATGGAGCAATGATAGAACATGCACAAGAGGGAGGATCCCTGTGGGGTGATGGATAGCAGATATTAGATCAGGCTCCAACTGCGCACATAGCTCTGTGATTGTGGCCCTGTCAAGTCTATAGGTGAGGATAATGTGCCTGTCCTCCAGTGTTGCCAAGCCCACCAGGGGTCTGCACACAGAGGGATGTCTCCATCTCCTATTCATCCTCAGCGGTTGCAATCTAAGGGGCAAAAGATTGAGCAGTTGGTCATTATCTGTACATTCCAACCACTACAGTTCAATGCATATTGTGATTGTAACATTATTTTGTTGGAGATGTCCAACTAGTGCATTTGTGTACTGTGACGCAGTTAGGATCCATGGCCTGCACCTCCCCCTGAAATGGCGTATGCCTGTCCTGTATGGAGAGACAGGTGGAAATGAGGTAATTCCACTGACGTTGTGCGCCGTTGCTGGAGGCGATCGAGAACCGCCGTGCAACTCCTCATTGGGTCATATCGTCCCTATGGGGTACAGTGGCCAATGGTGATGTATGCCGGTGGTCAAGGTAAACAGCGCCGCAGACGTGACCGTCATTTCCTATCTCTTCACTCACTTGCTACCTGACCTTCAACAGGAGAGGATCTACACTGCAAGTGCTGTTGTGACCTGTGTCTGGAACTAACCATGGCTCATGTTATTGGGGAAAGGGCCACTGCCTTCACCTCGGCAGAGGTGATTGGTGGATGGGGTTCTACCCCATTACCAACTGCTGTATTGGCCTCCAGACCAACAGGTGAGTACACCGTGAGCACAATGCATGGGGCATGAATGCATGGAGTGCTGTGTGTGAAGGCCTTATGTAGGGGGGTGTTGGTGGATGGGCCCTGGGCAGCATGTATGCTGGGCCATGTCTCTGGTAATGGGGATGGGAAGGGGCATGGTGGGCCATGAATGTAACAGTTGGGACGGTCGGACTAATGCCCTTCCCTATGTCAATTTCCCTGGAGGTCAGCTCCCATTAAAAGAAGAGTATATGGCGAACCATCGCCAAGGAAGTGCAGACTCTAGGGGTCTACAGGCAGGCAGAGCACCCACTGTCGGAAACGGTGGGAGGACCTGAGACACTGGGCACAGATGATGGGGAGGCACAGCTGGAGATGGCCTCCCAATGAGGAAGGGGTGCCCGTTGAACACTGAATCCCCTGATGGCCCGCATACTGGTGGTGGCCTATCCGGAGCTGGATGGTGTAGGAAAGTACCATCTTGCCTGGCATGTTACCCCTCATTTTTTAGTTGTGTGTCAATTTGTTTTTACCTTTCTCACTGGAATCCTGCTAGCCAGGACCCCAGTGTTCATAGTTGTGGCCTGAATGTGTTCCCTGTGTGGTGCCTAACTGTGTCACTGAGACTCTGCTAACCAGAACCTCAGTGCTTATGCTCTCTCTGTCTTTAAAATTGTTACTGCAGGCAAGTGACCATATTTACCAATCCTAATTGGCACACTGGAACACCCTTATAATTCCCTACTATATGGTACCTAGGTACCCAGGGTATTGGGTTTCTAGGAGATCCCTATGGGCTGCAGCATTTCTTTTGCCACCCATAGGGAGCTCAGACAATTCTTGCACAGGACTGCCACTGCAGCCTGAGTGAAATAACATCCACGTTATTTCACAGCCATTTTACACTGCACATAAGGAACTTATAAGTCACCTATATGTCTAACCCTCACTTAGTGAAGGTTAGGTGCAAAGTTACTAAGTGTGATGGCACCCTGGCACTAGCCAAGGTGCCCCCACATAGTTCAGGGCAATTTCCCTGGACTTTGTGAGTGCGGGGACACCATTACACCCGTGCACTACATATAGGTTAATACCTATATGTAGCTTCACAATGGTAACTCCAAATATGGCCATGTAACATGTCTAAGATCACGGAATTGTTCCCCCATGCCAAATCTGGTATTGGGATGCCAATCCCATGCATCCCCGGAGCTCCAGCATGGACCCCGGATACTGCCAAACCAGCTCTCTGGGGTTTTCACTGCAGCTACCGCTACTGCCAACCTACAGACAGGCTTCTGCCTTCCTGGGGTCTGGGCAACCCAGTCCCCGGAAGGCAGAACAAAGGATTTCCTCTGAGCGAGGGTATTACACCCTCTCCCTTTGGAAATAGGTGTTAAGGGCTGGGGACGAGTAGCCTCCCCCAGCCTCTGGAAATGCTTTGAAGGGCACAGATGGTGCCCTCCTTGCATAATCCAGTCCACACCGGTTCAGGGATCCCCCAGCCCCTGCTTTGGCACGAAACTGGACAAAGGAAACAGGAGTGACCACTCCCCTGTCCATCACCACCCCGGGGGTGATGCCCAGAGCTCCTCCAGTGAGTCCCAGACCACGCCATCTTGAATGCAGAGGTGTGAGGGCACAATGGAGGCCTCTAAGTGGCCAGTGCCAGCAGGTGACGTCAGAGACCACTCCTGATAGGTGCTTACCTGTCTAGGTGGCCAATCCTCTTCTGAGAGCTATTTAGGGTCTCTCCTGTGGGTTTCTCTTCAGATAACAAAGGCAAGAACTCACCAGAGTTCCTCTGCATCTCCCTCTTCGACTTCTGCTGAGGATTGACCGCTGACTGCTCCAAGGCACCTGCAAAACTGCAACAAAGTAGCAAGAAGACTACCCGCGACATTGTAGTGCCTCATCCTGCTGGCTTTCTCAACTGTTTACTGGTGGTGCATGATCTGGGGGTTGTCTGCCTTCACCCTGCACTGTAAGCCAAAAAGAAATCTCCTGTGGGTCGACGGATTCTTCCCCCTGTTAACGCAGGCACCAAACTTCTGCTTCACGGGTCTTCTGGGTCCCCTCTTATCTTGACGAGCGTGGTCCGTGGAACACAGCAGCTGGATCCAAGTAACCCCAACAGTCCAGTGGTCTATCTGTCCAGATTTGGTGGAGGTAAGTCCTTGCCTCCCCACGCCAGACAGTAATCCTGTGTACTGTATTAACTGCAGCTTCTAGGGCTTATGTGCACTTTTGCAAGGAATCCTTTGTGCACAGTACAGCTCAGGTCCCCAGCACTCCGTTCTGCCTTGCTTAACTCGCTGAGTTCACCACCAGCTTCATGGGACCCTCCTTTGTATTGTTGAGATGACCGCTGTGCTCAGTTTTCTTAAACCTGTGTTCAAGTGCTTCTGCGGGTGATGCCTGTTTCTGCATGGGCTATCTGTGTTGCTGAGCATCCCTTCTGTCTCCTCCTCCAATGGGCTACCTCCTGGTCCTTCCTGGGCCCTGGCACCACCCATTTTCTTCAACTGTGACCTTTGCAGCTAGCAAGGCTTGTTTGCAGTCTTTCTGTGTGGAAACAACTCTGCATCCTCCAGCACACCATGGGGCATCTTCTGTGCAAAGGAGACGTTCCTGGCATCTTCTGTTGTTGCAGAATATTCAGCTTCTTCCACCCACAGGCAGCCATTTAGCACCTTCAACCAGGGTTTAGTGGGCTCCTGCCCCCCCGGACACCTTCGTGACTCTTGGACTTGGTCCCCTTCCTTTGCAGGTCCTCAGGTCCAGGAATCCATCTTCAGTGCTTTGCAGTCAGTTGTGGTCTTTGCAGAATCTCCTATCACGACTTTAATGTGTTTCTGGGGAAGTAGGGTAACATTACTCCTACTTTTCAGGGTCTCCGCGTGGGGTATCTTGGACACCCTTAGTGTTTTCTTACACTCCCAGCAACCCTCTACACACTACACTTGGCCTGGGGTCCCTAAGTGGTTCGCATTCCACTTTCTTAGTATATGGTTTGTGTTGCCTCTAGGCCTATTGCATCCTATTGTATTCTACAGTGTTTGCACTGCTTTTCTAACTATTTACTTACCTGATTTTGGTTTGTGTGTATATTTTGTTTTGTGTATTTTACTTACCTCCTAAGGGAGCATATCCTGTGAGATATTTTTGGCACATTGTCACTAAAATAAAGTACCTTTATTTTTAGTAACTCTGAGTATTGTGATTCTTATGATATAGTGCTCTATGATATTAGTGGTATAGTAGGAGCTTTGCATATCTCCTAGTTCAGCCTAGGCTGCTCTGCTATAGTTACCTCTATCACCCTAAGCTGCTAGAACACTACTAATCTACTAATAAGGGATAACTGGACCTGGCACAATGTGTAAGTACCATCAGGTACCCACTCTAAGCCATGCCAGCCTCCTACAGATGGGCTCTTGTGGGCATCACAGCAGTCACAAGAGGGTGAGTACAGTGCCCTAATTTACAACTTATGCCTGGTGGGGTGGTATCCGGGTGGGGGTAGTGGGACCTGTGGGTGCCCTTAGGCCAGGTGTGACATTGCAGAGTAGGTCCCTTGTTGGGCAGGATTCTGATGTGAAAGTCCTTCAACCAAGCTAGTAGGCATCCACTACTGAGCAGGGGTCTGTGAGTCTCAGGTATACTGCAATTTGTGTTAGGTGTCCCTATCCATGGGCTCGTGACTAGCATTGTGATTGGTAGTGCATTGCCTAATGGGTAGGGCTGTTCCCTGTGTGTGAGTGTGTTGTGTACGTCAATTGTGGTGTTGTTGCGCCATTGACCAAGTGTATCCTTTGTCTCTGCCCCCCCTTTTTGTTTTGTCACCCTGTCCTTATGTGCACTAGCATCTTCTGGCGGAGGAGCAGAGGCACCGGCGACGGAGGAAGCTGGATCCCACAGGACCCAGGAGGCTGAATCCACCGATGGTGAGGCCACCAGTGGACGGAGGGTGAGGGGAGCAACACAGCGGAGACTGGAGGGGACAGTTAGGACACGTATACCCCCTCCGATGGAAGCTCCCTGGTGGTGGAGGACACCTCTGTGGCCACCCCAACTACAGATACAGCTGACACCCCCGTATCAGCACGGCCCCACAGCAGCGCCTAACGAGTTTCCTGTGCCTGCTTACCCAGGAGGGTGGGCATCTCCTTTGCCCCAGGCACATCAGGCCCTGCCCCAGTTTGACCTGCTGCCCTGAGTGAGGAGGCTATTTACCTCCTGCAATCCATCTCTGTTGGGCAGTCAACCATTGTGAATGCCATTGATGGGCTGGCAGCCCAAATGCAGCAGTTCAATGCATTTCTGGAGGGCATTCACCCTGGCTTGGTGGCCCAACAGAGATCAATCCAGGCTCTGGCCTCCTCTCAGAGGGCAGCCATTGTCCCTGTTTCCACCCTCTCCCCTCCAACTTCCTCTTCCCAATCCCATTCCCCTCAACCCCAACCTATCCCAAGCACACAGTCAGATGAGCAGGCACCCAGGACAACACACAAGAGAGGACACGGCAAACACAAGCACCACACTTCATCCCACAGGCACTCACACAAACACCATCCAGAATCAGACATACCAACATCCACTGACTCCACTGTGTTCCACTCCTCCTTGTCCTCCACCTCACTCCCAGTTGCGTCTACACTCACACATGCATGCACTACATCCTCATTGATTACCACCATCACCAGCACACCTATCAGTACACACCCCTCACTGGCGGTCACCACCCCCACATCCATGCACACGTCCCCTGAGTCCTCTCCCACTGTGTCTGTGCCCCCTACTCCAAAAGTACACAAACGCAAGTACTCAGACACCCAACAGCCATCCACCTCACAACAGCATCCAGCCCATGCACCTTCACCCAAACACAGCAGACTGACACCTCCTACAACCACTCCCTCTTCCTCCACTTCCAAACCATCTCTCTTTTCCCACCCCAATGTCCCTAAGAAGCTTTTCCTCACCACCATTGACCTCTTCCCTAGCCCTCCTCCATCCCTCATGTCAGGTCAGTGTGGTCAAAACCCAGGCAAGCACCTCAGCCACCCAGTCCAAGGGCACAGTAGTGTCCCCAGCTACTCCAGGTGGGAAAGGATCCCGGCCACCAGCCAGACAGACAGAAAGGGTGCCTGCCCCAAGTGCATCAAGGAAGGGCAAGGAGGCAGCCCCAGCTGCAGGAAAGAAGGACAAGGAGGCAGGCCCAGCTGCTGCAAGGAAGGGCAAGGAGCCAGCCCCAGCTGCTGGAAGGAAGGACAAGGAGCCAGCCACAGCTGCTAGAAGGAAGGGCAAGGGGCCTGCAACAGAAGGCAGTAGAGACAAGGGGCCTGGTGGTGGGACTCAGTCGGAGCCCCCACCACCAACCATGGTGGTGCAGCCATCCGAGGCTGCAGGGGATGGGCTGGAGCCTCCCCTCACCACTGCCAGCACCGCCACCAGCAGCAGCAGCCCCAGTGGGCAGCTCTCCAAGGCTGCAGGAGATGGTCTGGAGCCTCCCCCCACCACTGCCAGCACCGCCACCAGCAGCAGAACCCCAGTGGGCAGCCGTCTGAGGCTGCAGGGGATGGGCTGGAGCCTCCCCCAACCACTGCCAGCACCGCCACCAGCAGCAGCAGCACCAGTGGGCAGCCATCCGAGACTGCAGGGGATGGGCTGGAGCCTCTCCCCACCACTGCCAGCCCCACCAGCAGCACCACCACTGCCACCACTGAGCAGCCATCACCGCCGGGGACAGTGTGTAGTCCTGCGTCCATGGACTGTTGTGCGGCCTGGCCCCTGCAAATCCTGTGGGTCTGACACCCAGGTGAGAGACTGTGACTCTGCACTCCCCAAGATCTGCTTTACAGGGCACGGTGCCCCCTCCAGAACCAGTGGAGAAGCCATCCACTCACCCCATCCTCCCCAGGATGAAGCTCATTAAGCACAAAGCCCCCTCCAGAACCAGTGGAGAAGCCATCCACTCACCCCATCCTCCCCAGTATGAAGCTCACTGGGCACCATGCCCCCTATTGAACCAGTGGGCAAGTCACCCACTTGAGAGACTGTGGCCTTGCATTCCCCAGGACCAAGTAAGGGGCATGTTGCCCCCTCCAGAACCAGTGGCCAAATCACCCACTTGAGAGACTGTGGCCTTGCACTCCCCAGGACCATGTAATGGGCACGTTGCCCCCTCCAGGACCAGTGGTGATGTCCCATCTTCTGGCTGAGGTGCCCCACCAATTACCCGTTCCCCTGATGTGCCTGGCTATTTTCGACCTGATGCCCATGCAGTGTTCTCTCTGTGTTGCTGCGGGAGTGAGAAAGGGCCTTGGACCTTATGATGTGGCCCTGTGGCCCACAAACATTGAGGACTGGGCATTGTCCCTTGATTTGTGAATATGTATATACTTTTTGATTTGGATGCACATATTACTACTGTATTTGTCTTATTACACTCTTTTTACTCTATTGCAGTTGTCCTTGCATTATTCCTGAGGGGTACGGGTGAATATGTTATGTTACTGCATCTGCTTGTGTGTATGGTGTTGGGGTGGGGGTGATGTGTTTTGTGTGTGTGTGTGTGACTCACTTTCCCCCCCCCCCATATGTGCTAGACAGCAGTACTCACCGTGGTCGTCTTCGCCGGCGGTGGTGCTCGTAATGGAGCAGCACGTAGAAGAGCATGGAGAAGACATGCAACTTGGGCCCCATGGTGGCGTGGTTCTTCCTTGAGTCTCCAGACGTGAGTTGTTTCCCTTCTGTGCAGTGTTTCCACCAGGCTTTTGATGTTGTTGATACTGCCCCGGAAAAGGTGGCGGATTGGTGTGTCATTATACAGTGGACGGAACATCGTCTTCCGCCTGGCTGTAAGCGGTTACCATTGTGGTGCCTGTTAATTGTGCCCTGGCGGTTGGTGTGTTAAAGTGGCTGTCTGTCTGAGTGGTTTCCGCCATGGTCATAATTTCAAAGTTATTACCGCTGGCCTGTTGGCGGTATTACCGCCACTTTATCACCAACCTCCAGGGTTGTAATGAGGTCCATAGTCTTGTGCAGTTGACATGTTTGTCAATAAACAGAGAATGAAAGTACACAGTATACAAAAAGGAGTGTACATTACACTTTAAAATCCACAGAAACATTAAGGCAATATGCTACAATACCGTAAGGACTTTGTACTATACTCTTCCAGTGGTCATAAAACTATCAATCAATAGGGCCAGACGATGCTTCGGGGCCATCTTGTGTGGTTCCCACTCCATAGTATGCCCTTCACCATCCCCAGATCTTATAGAACTTATGGGGGCAGTTTCTACTTCGGTATCCACCCATCTCCACTACCATATAAATGTCCATCCCTTTTCTCCAGTCATGTATAGTGGGTACTTCTGGCACTCTCCAGTATCTTGCCGCATTCCTTTTTCCCACCACTAGGCCCAGGGCACTGAAGAGTAGTTTAAGCGTGGAAATGATTGTTGGAATTCCTAACTCAACATATTTTGGGTCCCATAGGAGGGAGACCTCCAGTATTGCGGGGAGCCTTTGAAAGGTTACATTCCAGTAACTTTGTATATGGTGGTATACCCATATTGCATGCATAAAGGATCCTACTGCTTCCTACACTGTGAAAAAAACAGTGAGGCCTCTCAGCCTACAGTATGCAGCTTGTGTCTGTCATAGTAGGCCCTGTGGAGAATTTTGAAATGGATCAGGCAGAGGTGTGACTTTATTGCAACCTCCAATAAGTGTATCAGCACCGCTGCCCAGTCTAAGTCTTTGAGGTCACCCACATCCTGCACCCATCTCTCTCAAAGTGGGCCCAGAGTGACTGGCATATAGTTGTTTATTGTGCTAAATGTATGGGAGACTGTGCCCCTACCCAGTTCATCCAGTAGTATGCACCCCTCAAGAGAGGCATACTCTAGGATCTCCATTGCCCCCAAAACCTCAGCCTACCACACATGGCACGGTTGCATATTTTTTTTAGAATTTATTTAGTTGCAGTTAGTATTCTCACTGTGCTGAGGAGAAAGACTTGAAGTCCCCATGTTCAAGGCCATTGCCCATCATTGTTATGTCTCTGTTGTCCCACCTCTCAAACCCCTGCAATTTTGCGATCTCTCTCAGTCATTCCCAATTCCAGAGGGGTGTGGCCTTGGTGATCATGCATGCCCACCCCAGTCTACTTGTAGCCTTATCCCAGGCTGCCAACGCAGCCTGAGATGCCAGTGGCAAGCTCTGGGACCCTTTTCCTCTGTGCAAATAGCGTAGGTAGGTTTTCCATTCTGACAGTGCCTGATCTAGCCTGAATGTTAGATGATCTCAGAGTGCATAGGTCCAGTTGCTGATGTTTATCTGGTGGGCCACCCAGTAATATCCTTCAATATCCAGAAGTGACACCCCATCATTATAGTTGTTGCACTGCAGTGTTCTAAGAGATATTCTAGGGTGTCTCCCATCCCATACCAGAGTCTTCAGTTCTCCATTAATCTTGGTAAATACCATCTGAGAGACTGGGTAATGTGTGTTTTGAAGTACATATAATAGTTTGTGGAGTGTGATCATCTTGAAAAGGGCAGCTCGTCCCATCAAAGAAAGAGGCTGTCCCTTCCATTGTCCGTCATCGGCCTGGAAGTTCAACAACACCCTACCAATATTACAAATGTCACAGAGCTCCCTTTGTGATGTTACAAAGATCCCCAGATATATAAAGTCATCTCCAGCCATCCGGAGTCCCGGTGGTAATGATGACAGGACTCACCACCCCGAATATAGAGCACCGACTCAAACCAGTTGATCCTACATCCAGAGTAGGTGACATAGTTGCCAAGTGTTTGAAAAAGTACTGGGATAGTGGTCTCCAGGTTGGTGATGTATAGGTGGATATCTCCAGCATCAAGTGATATCTTTTCCTCTGTCTCATCTGCCACTAAGACACAGAACCCCTCTACACCAGGGTGTAACCTCACCTTGTACACCAGCAATTCTACTGTGAAGGTAAATAGGAGTGAGAACTGAAGACACACCTGTCTGGTTCCCCTTTCTTAGGGAATTCAGAGGACTTCTGTCCATTTACTCTAACCGCCGCGTTGGGTTTTTAAATAGCACTGCCACCCACTTTCTGATCTGTAGATCAAAGTCAAACTGTAATAGTGTCTGGCAAGGAAAGGCCAGTGGACGGCATCAAACACCTTTTCAACATTGAGAGACAGGAGGACATGTGATGTTTGTTGAACCTGCACGGTCGTTAGCCAGTTATGACTGTGTCTCAGATTCAGGCGCATTGACCTACCAGGCAAAAAGCCAGACTGATTGCAATGTATTAAAGGAGAAATAACTTGTAGGAGATGGTTATCCAGAATGATGGCCAGCAGCTTAGTCTTGACATTGAGTAATGAGATTGGCCAGTAGGATATAAACCAATCCCTGGGTTTCCCTTCTTTGGGGAGCACTATGATAGTTGTTTTTCAGAGGTCTGGGAGAGTTCTCCTTGTTCCCTAACCTCTTGGAACATATTCAATACATGAGGTCCGACTAAATTAGCATAACGCTTATAGAACTTGGCTGGAATGCCATATGGCCGGGTGTTCTCCCAGTTTGTAATTTAACTATAGCGACATGTATCTAAATTTGAGTTAGGTCTTCCTCTAGGGCCTCCTGCACCTCCTCGTCTAATTCCGGGGTGGGGACCTCAGCCACATAGTCCACTATAAATTTTGGTTGCAGAGAGTGGCCTGGCCTTGTGAAACCGTTTGTAGTAATGAGCGAACACATTCACTATTGATGTATCGGTGTCACAATTGACCACTGCCTGCCAAGTTGTGATCTGTCTATATATCAAGGGGTCCAACACTGACCCTGGGGACCCTTCTAACTGCTGAATTTGATATTCCAGCTCTTCAAGCTTCACTTCTTCCCTCCGCTTTTTCTCTGCAATCAGATTTTGGGCCCTCTTGCCGGATACTGTTTTGAAGTCTCCCACAATGCCACCTTGGACACCACTGATTCCTCATTCTCAGTGAAATATAGCTCTGTGTCCACCTCAAAACAGTGTGCCACTCCCAGTTCTTCAGGTCCCATGCATTTCGCTTCCACCCTGTAGCCCACCTGTCCCACTTGGACCAGTTAGGGTGAATGAACAGAGAGTCCCCTTCCCTGATAGCCCACTTGGACAATCTCCACATCCTCCCTTGAGGTATAAAGACATAGTCGAGCCTTGAATAAAAACCCTATGGGCTCCTGAGTAGTTTGAATATTGCAGCACAGTGGGGTGTATGATATGCTATAAATCAGCTAGTTCAAACACTTCTGCAATTTGTGACAGTTTCGTCACCTAGGGGTGTCATTTGATTCCCATACTTTTCCAGTCCCATGGCCATGACATAATTGAAAGCCCCCCTCAACATGCAGCAAGTGAGTTGACTCCAGGAGAATGTTAGTTATTTTTGCCAAGGTAGGTGTCTGTTAGCGAAGTGGGCCATAAACGCGGTCATCTTAGTCTGCCCCTGGTGGCCCTGTACACCCAGAATGAAGGGTTTTCCCTTGAAAGTCAGGCCACCCCCATGGCCCCACGTGTGGCTCCAACATGTGCGAGTGTGGTAAACGCCCCACTCCCCAAAAATCAACAATGAGTCCCTCTGACTTGTGTCTCCTGTAGAAGAACCACATTGGGCTGCAGTCGTTTGATGTATTGTGTCCCCAGGCCCATCTTTATTTTATTGCCCATACCATTTACATTCCAGGTAAGTATCTTAAGGGGTGGGTCAGCAAAGGAACTTGATTGTGCCATCCAGTACAATACCTCAGTCATATGTCTGGGAGTTTGTCTATGTGTCTACCAAGCCTTAATTCTGACCTTGTGCCTCCATGAACAAGAAAGCAAATACCAGCAAAACTCAACACCAACGCCTCCTGCAACTATCCCCCACCCCCTCATTGTCTCTTCACATCACTGTACCACTTTTCCTGGTCCATACCATGTGTGAAGTTATATGAGAGGTCTGTAGCCCTGCATCCACTGACAATCTCTAACTTCAAATGTTTGCAAAAAACAAAATGAAAAACAACTAAGAACATTTGGAAAGAAGAAACACTCCCAGTGTCTCTAAGAGTCTAGGGGGAGAGAAAATAGAATATCTTATCCTTGTCTGCCCATCCATCATTGCTCACTATCGCCCTTTAACTGCCAATTCCTTCCTGCTCCAGATCCCCAGCAGTCACAGGAGAAACACCAAGCATGAGTTCATCTTCCAGGTTCGCTATACCAGCCATTGAAGGATGTACTCAGTCAGAGTCCCATGACTTGTCCCCCTCTGACACTTCTGAGGTAACATCTTCTTGTGTTTTGTCATGTTTAGTTTTTTTGGACCTTGCCCCTTCCACCTGAGAGGTACACTGGCCAGAACGTCCCTCTCTATCCATTCTCTGAGGTAGGTGCTCCTCTAGCCAAAACCAAACCATCTTGGGCAAGTGGAAGTGCAGTGATTTGACCTTGTAAATGACTTTCAGCTCTGCTGGAAACAACAACAAGTATTGCAGTTGGAGGGTGCACAGTTTTGTTTTGACAGGGTCAAAGGTTCGTCACTGCCTCTGCACCTCTCTTGTGAAGTCCAGAAATCCCAATATTTTAGAATTTTCTTACTGAATTTCAGCAATACGGCAGATTTCCCTCAGTATCTTATCCCTGTCCAGAAAGTTCAGTAATCTTGCAATCACTGGATGTGAAGGGGCTCCTGTGGGCGGATCTGCGCTCAGAGCCCGATGTGCTAATTCGATCACAAAGCAGAATGAGAACTAGTCAGCCAGAGAGTGGCCCCTCAGTCATCTGTCAAGTAAAGTGCCCATGTTGGACCACTCAACACCCTCTGAGAAGCCCACGTAGTACAGGTTATTTCTTCTTGCATGATTTTCTGCATCTCCCACTCGCCAGACAGTCTATTTCGTCACACCCCAAAGCTCAGTCTCTTCTTTGAAAAGA
Organism: Pleurodeles waltl; assembly: GCF_031143425.1. Lineage (NCBI taxonomy): Eukaryota > Metazoa > Chordata > Amphibia > Caudata > Salamandridae > Pleurodeles > Pleurodeles waltl. The sequence goes on from NC_090439.1 coordinate 254,349,201, forward strand.
TTCTGGACAGTATCTTCTACCTCAGATATTCCGGTCTCAGGTGTCATGACTGTTTCAGATGCGTTCTGCAGGTCTTGCTTCAGGAGGGGGGCCTCTGAGCACACCTCACCAATTTGTCCCTCCAGAACCTCCCAGGAGTGGATTGCCACTAGGAGTGCTGCATTGTCCAGCACGGCCAGCATGTCCACATCTGCTCCAGCTTGCTCAATCAGTGCCCTAGTGTAGAGGTCAATTTTCTCGTGTTTGGGGGTTTTGGGATCTTTATCTTTGGCCACGGTGCAGGTTGTGGTTGCACTGTGTAATGTGACAGGGTGAAAGTCCCCAGTACGAGGTTGAGACCTCCAGGACAGTCCTCTGCCCCATAGTGGTTCTAGGCCCTTCTTATGTTTACTCATGTCATGCCCTCCGGTAGTGTCTCATTAGTGCATCATTTAGTGGCTGAGAAACATCAGGAAAACCGATTCGCCCTCACTGCACTCGTGACCCCCTCCTAGTGGGGAGACATAGCCTGCTCCATGACTCTGGGCTGCGCCGCGGTTATGCTACATGTGCTCTGCCCCCCTGCCACCCAGGCCTCTTCTTGTCTGGGAGAGAGTCTTATAAGAGTCGGCAGGTTGGGGCGAGGGAGGAAAGAGGAGTTTTGAGGGTTCTGAGGGTCCACCTCCCCCACTTCTGGTCAAGCATGATGGGGTCTATCATGTGAGTGCTCACCTTGTTCCAGTATGCCTCTGTTATTTGACCAGGGGAGGGGTGGAGGGGCCCTCCTGTGCAGGCCTCCCGGCCCCTAGATGTTGAAGGCTACTGCACTCCCAAAAATGCTAATGTTTGATCTCTGGTGCTGGCCAGAAAAAAAGGGGAAGCAGGAGGTGTTAGAAGCTGCTCCAAAAAGTGTAGCTCCCAGTAGTTTCAAACAAATCTGTGGCTTTGGCCATGACAGTTTAAGTTCACTGTTAGGCTCAGATTCCCCCACAGGCTCCAGGCACTTTCTGCCTTTGGCACCTCTCGCTGCTAAGCCGAGTCAGTGCCGAGCCAGTGCTGAGCAGGAAGAAAGCTATTCGCTACTCCACCCTATCACCCTTGGTGCTGACGGGCATTCAATTCAGGGGTGGAGGAGGAGAGCGAGCTCTCTCCCCAGTTGTGTATTTGGCTGTGTTTCCGCAGGTGGATGCTATCAAAACCCATGTGCCTTCCTGCTTCGGACTTGCTCGAGCTCCTCCCTCTCACAGCTTTGCTGAAGTTGCACCGCTCACAGTTGCTAATTCTAATTTATCCACATGCCGCTCCCAACGGGACCTTCAATAGCTCGGGTAGTGGGCCTGGACTCAAAGCAGCCCCAGTGTGCTTTATCAGCATTCTCCTTGGCTGCCCTCGCCAAGCCCCTCTGGTTGCTGCACTGGCTGCCTGCCATCATCTTCTCGAGGATCGGACTCACAGCCACCTTCCTCGCGCTTTGTTTCTGGGCCTTTCTCAGTGGAAATAGCAGGTCCCCTCACCTTCAATGGGGCCCACACGTCGGCGGGTGTCACAATCCCGGCTGGATAGCAGGTTAAAGGTAGGATGTTTGCAGGATCGATTGCGAGCCAGCGGGGCTCCCAGAAAACACTATTATTTTGCTATCTCGTTGGCCAAGCACACCTTTTCTGTTATACTTAATAACTTTTTTCTTTTTGGTTCTAGCAGTGTTTTTTTCTTTTTGAGTGGTTCTACACCCTACTATTACACTGTATACATACATTTAGGACGCAGTGCGGCTCTGTGTTCCTAAAGTCACCCCCAAATTACTATAACCCATCTAATTTCTTACAGATGCTTGTGCTATAGGCTGGAGTTGTCAGGCGCCCAGGTGGTGATGAGTAGTGTGGTGGACATTTGTCTGGCATCAAGAGTAAGTAATTGATAATCCACTTGTGTCTAAACCAAGGCTTCAGCAAACTGAAGAGGGACACAAAGAGGGCAGTTTTGCAGATGCAAATGCAGCGCTTTTACTCGGTTAGGGATGATACAGTCATAATACATTTATTTGCCTGTGAAGACAAACACCTCTTTATTCATGGTCAAAACCATACATCAACCCAGTGCATTCTGCATCATGAAGCCAGACTTCACTATGTATGAAAAGCACCATTCTCCGGAGCCAGTGGTATCTCCACTAGCAATCAATCAGCCATTCCACTACCTCTAAATGAGGTCAATCATGAATTAATTTGGAGCCTAATTCTAAATATTCATTATGACCTTCCACAACCAACGATGTAGTCCTACGTGCTTTAATAGGTGGAAATTGTGATATATTTGTGTATGTTGATAGATTATTTTCTGTCATTAAATGGGGTGTTAACGATATGAATGATTTGGGTGATTACCCATAAAGTATTTGTCAGGTTCACAATCTCTACCCCTTACTCCACATGCCCACGGGATAGGGGGTGATCAGCGACAAACCCTAATAAAAACCATAAACCTGCTGGAAATGCATCCAGATTTCTGGTTCTAGGCATCACAGTGAGTCGCTGGCACCTCCAGTTGACACCTTTCATGTGCCTAAGTAAAACCTGGATCAGAAAAAGGGTTTTTTGTCAGGGTAGAAGAAGTTTACCTCTTCCTTCGACTACAATTTCAGAACATTTCAGAGCATGCAGATTGGTAATATATAGGAATCAGTATTACCCAACCCTACCGCAACACTTTGATCTTTACTTTTAGAAGCATGCTCCATATTATTATAAATATAATATCTGACTATGAATAGCAAAGTAAATATAAGTCCATTTCTGAACTGGAACTGAGGCATTCTTTATACCTTTACATCAGTATAGAGACACTGTAAGTCGTTTTGCACAAGAGGCTTTGAGAGTTTTTGAATGTGAGCTTACCCCTCATTTATTAATGTATATAATGGGAAAAGGGCAGCAGTCAAACTTTACTCCATTATTTGACTTGACCTGAGACTGCTATTGATCCTTCTATATTTGCTCCATAGACAATTGCATTCAATGCCTTTCACCACTTTCAAATATGTCAAATGCTATGTCTGGCACTAGTTCATGTCCTTGCTGGTAAATTAAGGTATTGTCTGCTCTCAGCAACTTTCAATACTGTATTATAAATACATGATTCTAGCACTGCCAGTATGCTTCAAGAATGTTTGTGCGCATTTGCTGTGTGGAATTTTGTTCTGGAGGTGATGTATTCTGTCGTGCTGTGTTTGGGCCGACTGGTGCTTTAAGTAGTTGAAGAACTGGAGCAGCACTATTTTAACACTCAGACAGTGGTATATTTTTGCTTGTCCCAGTCATTTTCAATTTATGAGCTGCTTTTGACGAAAAATGTTACAGAGTGTTGCAATATCTTTAGTAAGCAACACAATATAGCAGCACTCCATACAGAGAGCAACATAACACAATTGTTACATGATACATTACAGCACATTGCAGTAACACAGCACCAGAACCCGTTACCTCCCCACCAAAATGCCACACAACAATTAAGCACAAACGCTCTTCTCACACATTACCTCCAGAATCCTGTTTTTATTGTATGGTGGTAAAAGGTGTTTTGAGCAAGCACTGCTTTAACCTATCACCAAAGACCAAAGGATACCTATTGTGCCTTAACGTAACACTCCCATAACACAATCTTGGCCACCCGGAACAGGAAGGAAGACATTTAAATTAATAACTGAGGATTCTGGTACTCAAATACAAATGCTAAAAATCACAGATATACCATGTAAGTATCTATCATAGTGAGGTGCTGAGGAGGTGATACGTGCCACCACTAATGCTTTTAGAATTGTTAATGTAAGTAGAATAGTGAATCATGATTTAAGTGGCTTATGTGTGTCTCCATGGTACTGGAGAGGGAGCATAGTTATTTTACTAGTGTGTGTATTATAGCAAATAATTAATTTATATTTGAATGTGTAAGCTGCCTAAAAACTCTCTTTAATCAGAGTTCAAAAGTTCAGCTCTGGCGCTTACATTAAACATGGAAATGAAGCAAATGAAGCGTGTCTGTTGCTGTGCCAAGTTTATCTACACTTAAATAATGATCTTACCCCAGTATCAGAGTATGTCACAAGTGATAATCTTTTTAAATATTTGCATCTATATTTTATCATGAGAGCAGCAGATATGGTGTATAATTTGATAGCAAATTATGGTACAGACTTTGACATCCCAAAGTACCCCCACCTAGTCCTGGAATATGTTATTTCTACATAGTTGTGAATGAACGCTAATACGTTATTTTGAAAAGGCTATGGCCGCATAGGCATGCATTATGTATTTATCTATTTGCACATTTAGTGCCAGATTTACAACAAACTGGCTCAGTGCGGTGCTGCACCAAAATCAGCAGCAGCAGGCCAGTTTTGAAACACAGGGATGTGCCGTATTTACAAGAATATGGCGCACCCCTGCGTTTCCCCTTGCACCGGTGCTAAATGTATCTGCCAACGCAGGAATCCTTTCGCCATAGTGTAAGGGTGTCCGCTTTGAGGTTATTGATTGTTTATGTGCAGGAAGGTATGCCTTCCTGCACATAAACAATCTACAATGGCGATTTGGCACTTCTATGTGTGCTATATAAAGCAGCACACATAGAAGTACCAAACGTCACTTCTGAATGATTGTTTATGTGCAGGAAGGGACATCTTCCAGCACATAAACAACCATTCATGGCGGTTTTGCTCTCTCTATGTCTGCTGCAGAATGAAGGAGAAATGAAAGCATTTATCCTCGTTGCGCCATGCTAATGCCGCACCCAGGGTGGCGTTCGTTTTTTGGCGCTGCCACAGCTTTACAGATCCTTGTAACTCTGGGGCAGCATCAAAAGCAATGGGTGTTGCAGTGGAACACCCAGAACAACACCCATTGCATGCCCCTCTGCTGCAGAAACTGCATCAGGGGCATTTTTACAAGGTGCCTTAAGCCACAAAAGTGGCTTAGCGCCGCTGTAGGAGGATGGCCTGGTTTGTAGTGGGTACCTTGGGTACTTACACCTTACACCAGGTCCAGTTATCCCTTGTTAGTGAAGGTAGTAGTGTTCTAGCAGCTTAGGCTGATAGAGGTAGCTATAGCAGAGCAGCTTAGGCTGAACTAGGAGACATGCAAATCTCATGCAATACCACTTGTAGTTACAACGTACTTATACACAAATAAAGCCAATACTCAGTGGTACCAAAAATAAAGGTATTTATTTGGGTGACACAGTACCAAAAATATCTTAGAGACAATGCTCCTTCTGGAGGTAAGTATTATACACAATATATACAGTAGATACCAAAATTAGACAAGTAAATAGTCATAGAACAATGCAAACAGTAGGAAATCCTATAGAATGCAATGGGAGAAAATAGGTCTAGGGGCAACACAAACGATATACAAAAAAACTGGAATGTGAATCACGAATTTCCCCCTAGACAAGTTTAATTTCTGCAGAATCTCTGGGAGAGTAAGAATACAGTAAAAGTAAGTAAATTACCCCACCCTAGAGCCCAGAAAAGCAGGAGTACAGTGCTGCAAGTTTCCTTAGGACACACTACACCTCATTTTTGGGATTTTGCAGCAGCCAACCAAGTCTGCAAAGAACAACTGCTGGATTATTGGACCTGAAGACCTGCAAAGGAAGGGGACAAAATCCAGAAGTCAAAAGAAGTTCCAGAAAGAAAAATGGGCCCCTGCCAACCTAGAAGAGGGTGCAAAGAAGAGTCCACAGTTAGTAGAAGACTGCAGAAATGCACCCTAGGAAGATGCCAGTGGGTTCCTGTATGATGCAAAAGATGTCCCATGGCATCAAGATCGCTGCAGATGAGATTTCGTGTTGGAAGGCACCAACAAGCCTTGGCTACGACAAAAGTGCATTTTTCATCAAAATGGCGCTGGATGGGCCCAGGAGGGACCTTGTGGCCACAACTCTATCTGAAGACAAAGAGTTGGCTCTCAGCACTTTAGTGAGTCCTCAGGATGCCAGCCAGCACCCCCAGAAGCCACAGGATCCGGGTTCAAAGGAGGTGCAAAACACGGTTGATGCAGCACAACAAAAGAAGGTCCCATACAGCCAGAGAACAACTCAGTGAGTTGAGCGTCACAGGGTGGATTGCTGGGAACCTGGCCCAGGCTGTGTACGAAGGAATGTTGCAAAGAGTGCACAGAGGCCTCAGGAGGCGAAGAAGACATAATACACAGGGATACCGTCGTTCTCAGGGAAGGCAAGGTCTTACCTCCTCCAAATTGCGTCAGCAGGACCTCAGGATAGTCTATGTTGATGATGTTCACCCTCTGTGTCTTAGGAGCACGCTCATCATTCTGAGAGGAGTCCCAGGGTACCGGTCGTCATCTTGGAAGGTGCCTGCTTGGAGCAGAGGAGTGACTCCATCACTCCACTGGAGATTTCTTCGGTTCTTCTGGTGCAGGATGATGACAGGGAGTCCCCAGAGCATGCACACCTTGGAAACTGTTGCTTTAAATGAGTGCCATTATACCTTACCTGTATTTGTTTGTGTAACTGTTGCACACCTTTAACATGAACTTTGTCAGAGGAACAACTGACTGTTCAGCCTATCTATTGAGAGACCAATACGAATTCCTTGCTGACTCCAGGGTGGTTAGAATATTTTAGTGCTGACATCAAGATTGTGGCTTCTCCCTCCCATAAGATAACATTCCAATTCTATATTTAGTTCTAATTATGCCCAGAAGAAAAATTATCTTTCAGATGCACAAATAGATTGGGGAGAAAATTTAAATATTTGTACAGCTCTGCACACTGACCAGGAAGGGGTATACATGGAGATAGTAATCTTTCTTGAACGAGGTTCTAATGCTCTCAAATTACCAAACACATGCCCAAGAAGACACAATATAATATAATAATATATAATTTAATAAGGTCAGAACTGGCAACCAGATGCTTTTCAAGGAAAAGGTGTTTCACCTTAGCATTCCATTAGAAACATATAAAGCCATTTTGAGCTGCAAATAATACAAATATTTAAAGCAGTGCTACACAGACCATGCTTGCCAATAATTATTTTTATAATCGGAGGACAGACCAGGACATATTTTCTGGCTTTCTCGTGCCATTTATTTCATTATGTCTTCATGCACTTACCTCTTGAATATGTTTCCTCGTCAACATCTTTATTTTATATTACACCACATTCACTTTCTCCATTCCATTATCTCACTTCGTGTTTCTGTTTAAGTTTAGGTTTCTGCGGTAATCAATCTCGAAGTATAATTTACTTTCTTCTCCTACACTTTGCTTACATTGATGATTGTTCCTACTGTTTGGTCCTTTGATTCAAAGTTCTTAAAAAAATTATTTATCTTATAGGAAATACCATTATCCTATTGACTCTCGAAAAAAATCACATTGTCTTCAATTATACTATTACTGATCAATCAATGGTTAAACAAAAGGGGTAATAAGTTTCAAAGTGAAGTGCAGAATAAAAGTGAACCGCCAAGGGTCCTGATTATGAGTGGCCCGATGTGATAGGTGTGATTTATTGCATCCTAGACATTTTGATTTCCTGGGATTACACCTATTCCATGTTTCTGGTGAATAACATGCAGGTTTGGTCATTTCACAGTAAGTATCCTACACTTTTCCAGTGTTAAACTCTGTCAGGTTTCACCTGCTTAAACTTAATGAGGCGTGTGGACTTTCTCACACACAATACTTACCACATGCAGTATAATCAGCACAATTTGCAATTCTAACGCTTGTGGCAAGTAGGGTTTGTACTGGGGTAAAAACATCTGTCCCACTCATAATCAGAGAAAATATATCCGACTTTACATTACAAATCAAGCACAGTGAATGTTTTATTGTTACCAAATGTGACTTCTACAAGTACAGTTCCAATCAGGTATTAAGATCTGAAGTAATTGGCCAGCAGGGATAAGTAATTTACTGATCTGCCTTTCCTGGGAGTCTGTGTTCTGAATCTAGCATCATCATTTTTAACTGAAGCATCCATTCATCTATGTATAGTTGAATCCATCAACTTAAACAGCAAAAATAGATGCTACATTTTAATCATCACAAAACCAATTATGAATACCTAGAAATTGCTGACTCACAGGTTGGACATAAACATGATAAAGGATTAATGAAAGGGGTAATGGTTCAACTAAGACCTGCCATTAATCCTAAGCTGCTATATCTCTTTCCATAAATATACCAAGCTGTTGATGGTACCAACAAGTGTTTCGTGACAATTATGAGATATTGTCACTTCTTCGGGGAATAAGAAATATATTTTACCATACTCTGTAATTTCATTTTAGTTGGATTGGGATCATTTGAAATAGCCATTTAGTTAGAAAGGGACTTTTTATTACCATTTTGCATAGACAAACATAAACATTCCAACATCAAAATGGTTTCCTAATCTATCTATCTATCTATCTATCTATCTATCTATCTATCTATCTATCTATCTATCTATCTATCTATCTATCTATCTATCTATCTATCTATCTATCTATCTATCTATCTATTCATCGTTATGCAGAAATGTATACTCACCAAAAAAGCAACTGTTAAAGTGACATAATAGTTAGGTGGGGGCATGGCTTGTCTCTGAATGTGAAAGGATGATGGGTGGCAGTGCTCAGGCCCAGGGGGGCTCAATCTACAATACTCCTGATAGCCAGGAGGCATAAAACTCCCTGCAGATGGCCTAGACTGCCCACAGAAACACACACTGGTTTAAATTAGAGCGAAAGGAACACATCCTGTACTTTGGAGACAGTGGACCGGCAGCCGGTTGTACAAAATAGCAGCCACAATGAAGACAAGTCTGTCAATGCGTATTGGGGATCTGTAGGCAAAACAAGAGGTCTCAGGAGTACCCCAACAAGTTTTAGAAGAAAGGATTGGTTCTTGACTGGGGCTGAGGCTCTGCTAAACAATGAAGGCCGCACACAGAAAATCCACACTAAACTCTGCTGCAGCAGCATATGGCAGTTACCGGACTGGTATGGTTGTGTCACTGGGACCAGAAGGCTGCTCAATAGGAAAGGGAGACTGTGCAGCACTGGGGTGCCCCCTGGAGGACACAGGGATGTAGCATACCCCTGTAAACATCCCCACGGACATGGAAGCACCGGAGCTGGCAAGGAGAGTGAGTGGTGCATAGGAGAGAGTTGTTATCCGGGAGAGAGAAGTTGAAAATCCTGAGGAAGAAACAACATCTTGAGTCAAGATTGCTCCCCCTAGAAGGAATGGACAGGAGACACACCCAAAGTTTAGGGTTGGGCGGAACTCAAGGAATTTGTATCTCTGTGGAATTCTGTGGAGTTGCATAAATATTCTGTGAGAATCAACAGAGTTCCGGCAATGGGCAGAAATAGGCATGCTGAGCTGATCAGGCTGTGTTTAGCGTCAGTCGCCCAAATAGCACTGTGCGTGCCACCAGAGGGTGCAGCTTCTGGAGCTGATTTTGCTACTGCTTGAGTGGATTTTATACTCAAGCGGCATCCTTTTGACTGCGAACAGTTGTCACCGTTCATTACCGTTCACAATAGAAACATCTCACCAGATGTCCTCCTAGTGACCAGGAATTCCAATAGGAATGCCAAATCTCACTTTTGCTCCCCAACTTACCATTCTGCAGCTGAGCGCAAGAAAACATTCAGCCTTGCAGCAATTGGTAGAATGTGTCCAGAACTCCATGTTACAAGAATAATGCCTATTGTAATGCAGCATTGCCAAAATATTGCAAATTTTGCAGGCAGAGAATAATTTTCTACCCAGCCCTACTGAACACCTAACAGCCTGGATTGCGGAGAGTGGAATATGTATATAGGACACTTTATCCTAACTGAAGATTGAACTAAAATTGTAGCCAACAAAACACAACATTATGGCAGCCTCTGGCGACACATAGGCATGTTGAAACTAGAGGAGTGATGCATCCCCGGCAAACTACCCTCCATCCTTATGGGTGTATTATGACCAAATTGCAAAGGTACCACTAACCAACATGATGAGTCACGACCATTAGGGTTGACCACAAACTCACAGCGATAGTGACGAACATCTGACACACTTTCGAAAGAGAACAGAAACCATCTGAATACACTGCACATATAACTCTGAACCTATTTGAGACTGACCACGTGGACTCCTCCAGCTTCATTACAATGGGAAAGCATACTAAATTCAAGGAAGCTGGGACCAAAGGGGAATAGAACAAGTCAGCTTCACTGTCACAACCCTCCAGAGACACAAAATGAGACAGTCTCACAGAACTACAAGCAAACTTAATACTGTCAACATCACTGCAACAAAGGGAACCCTGGAACAAAAGATAGACTCAATGTGGTAGAATTAAGTCTACTGAGAGATAATCAAATGAAACAGGGGAAAGGGTAAAAAATATAAAGACAGTTCTCAGTGAGCTGTAGCCCCTATTGGCAACTCCTGACAAACAGCTACAAGATCTTATGAATGGCCCATTTAGCTTACAGGAAGGAAGATGCTGAGGGACGAGTGAGAAATAAAAATATCTGCATGGTCAGGCTGCCAAAGAAAACAGATGGCAAGGACATGGTGACTTTTTTAAAACTTGTTTACAAAGAGACTTGGTAGAGGAAGATCCCTCCTATTTCTTTGCCATGGAAGGAGCTTATTGAGATCCGGCTTGACCCCCTCCGCAAAGAATAGAGATACAAGCTCATCATTGCTTGTAGAATGGGAAGTCCTAAAACAATAATTAGACAACACTGTTTACAAAATATAACTTAGGTACTCCAGACTGAATAGAGCAATTGACAAGCAAGAAAAAAAAGTAAAGGAGGCAGAGAGGGAGAGAGAATCTTATCCTTCCCAACATAGGCCCATATTTATATTTTTTTAGTGCCGCATTTGCGTCATTTTTTGACGCAAAAGTGGCGCAAACTTACAAAATACAATTGTATTTTGCAAGTTTGTGCCGCTTTTGCATCAAAAAGTGGCACAAATGCGGCACTAAAAAAGTATAAATATGGGCCATAATGTGCTATTGGATGTGAAAGAGAAGTTGTCACAGTCTTTTCAAAAAATTAGGTGCTGATTTTGGAGCATTCAAGACAAAAATGCAAAATCAAGAAGATAAAGTGGGCTGCCTGTTGGCATGGATAATTAATCCCCAAAATATGGCTCCCTGTTTTTCCCAATGATGACAGCTGTACGGACTGTACTCTACTCCTGGGTCAAAATTAACACTGTTTTTAAAGTCTTCTATGAGTGACTGCATAAGAGGAGCACTAGCCCAGTAGAGGCAGAGCTTCAGAAGTATCAGTTAGATGCTCACACAAGGAGAGTCACCCCAGACGTAGCTGATGCACTGGGTGTGAAACGGGGGTTGGGGTGGGGGATTGGAATTCAGAGTACCTGAACTCAGATGGGTTCTGAAAGAAATGACCAGGAAAAACCCCAGTTCTGATGGCCTTCCGTGAGTTTTATCACGACTAGGACAAAATTGTGTTTCCAGAATTATATAATTAAGCAAGGTGACAGCAGAGCCTTCCTCAGCCAATGCGTGAAGCAATAGTAGCAGCCATCTGCAAAGAAGAAAGGGATGCTCTAAATATAGCCTCCTATCAACCACTGTCAATGCTAGCTAATGATTAAAAAACACCCTGTAGGGCTCTGGCAAAAGACTGCTTATAACTCTGCAGGACATAATCCATTTGGACCATTGTGTTTTTACCTGGATAGAAAACAGCTCTGAACATGAAACATCTACTGGGAATCATGGGGGGCTTTACTAGCCTACACCTACAAATGGCAAATAATGTCATATATATAGAAAAAAAACATTTGGTACCCCAAATTGACCCTGTCTCTACATGGTATTTAGGACTCCCTGTTTCCAATTTTTACTGAATTTTACAGAAAATACAGATAGAAAACATTATGGCACAGATTTAAGAGGCAACACAAAAGGATGATGGACAGAGTGCTGAACAATGCAAACACTCAACCGAAGTCACAGATCTGGGTCTAATCCATTGTTCTTTTGCTCACCATGCCACCCCAGTTTGGACCCAGCCATATGAAAATCAGTCTTGACCCTGTCCCTCATAGGAACAGTCCAGCCCAAACTACCAGGCCTTCCTTGGACCGTAAACAAGCATCCTGGGAACTGTTTCAGGTTATCACCCATCATCAGCCAGGCTAGCTTGAATCCAGGTGCTCAGTGAGCAAGGGACCCACATCTGGGCATACCCTTCCCACTTAGGGCAACTTTAGCATTACAAAAGGATGATGGATGGAGTGCTGAACAATGCAAACACTTATCCCCAGTCAAAGAAATGGGTTTAATCCATTGTTCTTTTGCTCACCATGCCACCCCACTTTGGACTCAGCCATACGCAAATCAGTCTTGACCCTGTTCCTCATGGGAACAGTCCAGCCCAAACTGCTAGGCCAAGTCCTCCCTGGACCGGAAACAAGCATCCTGGGACCGGTTTCAGGTTATCACCCATCATCAGCCAGGCTAGCTTGAATCCAGCTGCACAGTGAGCAAGGGACCCACATCTGGGCGTACCCTTCCCACTTAGGGCAACTTTAGCAATACAAAAGGATGATGGACGGAGTGCTGAACAATGCAAACACTCACCCCCAGTCACAGATCTGAGTTTAATCCATCGTTCTTTTGCTCACCATACCACCCCACTTTTGACCAAGCCATATGCAAATCAGTCTTGACCCTGTTTCTCATGAGAACAGTCCAGCCCAAACTGCTAGGCCAAGTCCTCCCTGGACCAGAAACAAGCATCCTGGGACTGGTTTCATGGAATCACCCTTCATCAGCCAGGCAAGCTTGAATCCAGCTGCACAGTGAGCAAGGGACCACATCTGGGCATACCCTTCCCACTTAGGGCAACTTTAGCAATACAAAAGGATGATGGACGAAGTGCTGAACAATGCAAACACTCATCCCCAGTCACAGAACTGGGTTTAACCCATCGTTCTTTTGCTCACCATGCCACCCCACTTTGGACTCAGCCATATGCAATTCAGTCTTGACCCTGTTCCTCATGGGAACAGTCCAGCCCAAACTGCTAGGCCAAGTCCTCACTGGACCGGAAACAAGCATCCTGGGACCGGTTTCAGGTTATCATCCATCATCAGCTAGGCTAGCTTGAATCCAGCTGCACAGTGAGCAAGGGACACACATCTGGGCATACCCTTCCCACTTAGGGCAACTTTAGCAATACAAAAGGATGATGGATGGAGTGCTGAACAATGCAAACACTCACCCCCAGTCACAGATCTGGGTTTAATCCATCGTTCTGTTGCTCACCATACCACCCCACTTTTGACCCAGCCATATGCAAATCAGTCTTGACCCTGTTCCTCGTGGGAACAGTCCAGCCTGAACTGCCAGGCCAGGTCCTCCCTGGACCGGAAAAAAGCATCCTGGTACTGGTTTCATGGTATCACCCTTCATCAGCCAGGCTAGCTTGAATCCAATGACACAGTGAGCAAGGGACCCACGTCTGGGCACAACCTTCCCATTTAGGGCAACTGTAGCAACAAAAAAGGATGATAGACGGAGTGGTAAACAATGCAAACACTCACCCTCAGTCACAGATCTGTGCCACATTATGCCTGTGTAAAGCATAATGTGTGCAAGAGTGTGTCCCCCTGTTAGGGGGACTGCAAAAATGGCACAATGGAATTTAAGAAATTCCACTGTGCCATTTTTAGCAGGAAATTTTAACATTAATGCTTGCTTAGAGCAGGCACTAAAAGGGAGCATACCATTGCTTTCAGTGGCCCCGTATGTACTCTGCAGGATTAGCGCCAAAATGTTGTCACTAATCCTGCACAGTAAATCAATAGCGTCAAAAATTATGACGCTATTGCCCCTACCCTGCGTCATGGTGGGCTGTATATTAAATATGTCTCACACATAGTGGAGGTAGGGGGGCACCAGGGGACAAAAAAAGTGCAGCTTTTCTTAAATTCGGGGCTGTGTTTTCTGTCTGTATTTATTTTTAAAAGTGGCAAAATTCTGATAATGTGACTTCTTTTGAGTGACTCTCCATGCTGAAATTGATTGCTTTCAGGCAAATAGCTTTACTTATTTGCGGTGTTATAAAAACCCAATGAGATTTGCTTAAATTACTGCATATCTATTATGCTCATTTTTTAAATGTGGGCTTATTATTTTATTATTTGTGTCTGTGTAATGTGCTAAAACCTAACCAAATCAAAAAATTAGGGCATGTTTATCTGTTAAATAAATATGAAATTATCCGCATTAACACCTCACCTGTTCACAAAACACAACATAAATATGGATAAATACAATTAGTATAGTCACAAAATAAACAGGGATAAATACAGACAGAAATGCTAAAAAAAATAAATACTATAAAACTGGGAGCCCTAATGGTAATGGACTTGATGGAGCTGGCTATTGAATTTCACCCTTGGGAAATTGCTGCTTTGCACTAATGCAACAGCCAGGGTGCAGCCGATTTCAAGTCAATACTAAGCGGGGGGCTCCTCCGCTATGGCGGGGGAGTGTTGCCCCCCCGCCAGAAGCAGCAGGAGCTGCAAACTTTTAGAAATAAAACAATAATAACCAGTGTTTATTTTTGTTTTATTTTTAAAGGGATGGGAAATGGGGATGACGAGCAATGAGGGGAGTACACAGAGCACTCCCCTCAGTGTACCTGTATGTTTGGCCAGGCATCTCAGGCCGACCAAACACACACGTGCACAAGGGCTCTCTCCTGCCCGGCACTGTGTTGTCGAGTTGGAGAGAGCTGGCCCAGGCTCCCAGTCTGCATTGGAGCACCCAGCCAGGGTGCAACAGCAATCATAAGGCTGCTCTGAGCAGCGTCATCATTGGCGCAGGTCAGGCTGAGAGCCTGTGCCTGGAGTGCGGTGACCAGGTAAGTTTCATTTTTTATATATATATTTTATTTTCATTTTTGTTTTGCTCCCCCTGCCCCCTCTCCACCTCTTTGCTCAGTCACCAGCCGTGACTGATACCAAGTAGCAAGTGGGGGCACGCCAAAGATGTCCACTCTTCCCACTCAGTTTTGCTATAGCATTGGAGCCATTTGCCAGCACTCTTCAACAAGATACTCAGGGCCATATTTATACTTTTTGACGCAAAACTGCGCTAACGCAGTTTTGCGTCAAAAAAATTAGCGCCGGCTAACGCCATTCTGAAGCGCCATGCGGGCGCCATATTTATTCAATGACGTTAGCCGCCGTTAGCCGCCGGCGCTGCCTGGTGTGCGTGAAAAAAAACGACGTACACCAGGCAGTGCCGGTGTAGGGGGATATGGAGCTTGGGCGCCAAAAAATGGGGCAAGTCAGGCTGAGGCAAATTTTTCGCCTAAACCCGATTTGCGCCATTTTTTTCGACTCCCAACCCCCATTGAAATTACTCCTGTCTTAGCAAAGACAGGAGTCATGCCCCCTTGCCCAATGGCCATGCCCAGGGGACTTCTGTCCCCTGGGCATTGTCATTGGGCATAGTGGCATGTAGGGGGGCACAAATCAGGCCTCCCTATGCCCTTTTTTTTTTTTTTTTTTTAAACTTACCTGAACTTACCTTAATGTCCCTGGGATGGGTCCCTCCAGCCTTGGGTGTCCTCCTGGGGTGGGGAAGGGTGGCAGGGGGTGTCCCTGGGGGCTTGGGAGGGCACCTCTGGGCTCCTTCCGAGCCCACAGGTCCCTTAACGCCTGCCCTGACCAGGTGCTAAAAAACGGCGCAAAAGCCGCTGTACGTCATTTTTTTTGACCCGCCCACTCCCGGGCATGAATTTTGCCTGGGAGTGTAAATACGGCGCACATGCCTCGGACTCAGTTTTTTAGACGGGAACGCCTACCTTGCATCTCATTAACGCAAAGTAGGTGTCCACGCTAAAAAATGACGCAAACTCCATGGACTTTGGCGCTAGACGCGTCTAACGCCAAAGTATAAATATGGAGTTAGTTTTGCGTCAGAATTGCGTAAAAAAAAAAACGACGCAATTCCGGCGCA
Source organism: Pleurodeles waltl (assembly GCF_031143425.1). NCBI lineage: Eukaryota > Metazoa > Chordata > Amphibia > Caudata > Salamandridae > Pleurodeles > Pleurodeles waltl. Next base: position 254,365,213 of record NC_090439.1, read on the forward strand.
AACAGAGTATAAAAACGCCCCTCAGTTTAAAGGAATCACTGTTAGCATTTTTACTTCACGGAAAACAGGAAAAATGGAGCAGGCTAAAAAACATTCATAGACCATAGTTAGGGTAGGGCATTACAGAAAATGAATACCAGTGTTCACATGCTCCAGAGCTTCCTATTGAGGGTCTTAACAAATCACAGAGGAGGAATCTTACAGAGGGCCTATGAGATTGGAAAAACGAGGGAATACATGAGATAGGTGACCAATAAGAGAGTAGTACACTTTAGTAATTTATTGAATTAAGAGACAAATCTGGCATTCCAAGCGAACACTTTTTGCTACATGCAGCTGTTACTTACTTTATCCGCAAGATCTGGGGCACTACAAAGAGGTAACCTCCAATATAGGAGACACTTCAACTAGTGTGCACAATAACAGGTAGGAGGAAAGTGGTTACAAGGACCCACAAGGCATTAACCCAGCAATCAAAGAGGTCCTTGGTTAAGCTCAGGAACAGATGGGAAGATGACCTAGGTAGACAAGGGCGATGCATTATGAGACAGAATTGTGTTCAGTGCACCAAAAATCTTCTGTTGTCCTCAGTTCAAATATATTCTAATGACTCACACATAACCAAAATTACTCTAGAGCAGGTCAATAAATATTAATGTAACATGAGAGTAGTATGCCCAAGATGTCAATTGAAAGAGGCACATTTTTCACACATGGTCAGGTACTGACTGACCTTTGGAAGTATTGGTACAAAACCCCATACCCAATCAACAGAAACTTTGGGTGTTCTGCACATATGTGTGTGTTGTGAGCCTACCATCACCACAAAGATAAAAGTCCACTAGCAAGTTTATTGATGTGGCACACATTATAGGTAAGAGACAGAAAGCCATGAGTTGAAGAGTGGAAGGACACCCATTGTCACCACACGGAAGTAAGAAGTCCTGAAGCAGGCTGTATATGAAAGTACTCTGATACATATGGATACATGAAGGAAGAGTTCAACAAGTCTGAGCTCTCGGAGGCTTGGGAAATTATTCTATCAGATTTTGGGGGTGAAGGAGATATAGATCTAGATATACAGTTTCACTAAGCAAAATGTGTTTGGAGCACCTCAGAGACATATTTGGTTAGAGTGGAGATTTGTACTGAACCATCAGCCAACTATCCACCGATCGGCAGGAAACCAAAAATAAACTACAGGCCAGAGATGCTTGGGAAAGGACAGCAATGCAGATCTTTATGACTGGGTGTTGAAGTTGGAGTTCAACTAGTGAAATGTTTTGGCAGAGTTGTAACGCTGATGTTCTTTCCTGTTGCAATTTTGCATGTTTTGATAAATCCATTCACAATGGCTGTTTGATAGTGACTAATGGGTTGCTAACAGGAACAGTTGGCTGAATGTGATAGCCCGTCAGAACCTACAACCTTTCGTATGCAAGATGAAAATCTGTGCTTTCTCGAATGGACTGAGTTGTAAATGATGATCACATTTGAAATAAGTTGTACACAAAGCTAAATATCCATGTTAACTATGTAAACAATAAGAATATGGTTTCCCCCCTAAAAATAGGTGTTCAAAGGAACCCAAGGAATCTTAAAAAATAGAAAAACCACTGAAATATGCTGGTTATATTTTAGTGAACGAAGTAACATTTGTGTTCTCGTCATGCACTGCTTATAACATAATGTATTACATCACTCATGCCACATTAGATGACATCACTGAATATTTTTACATAAGAACAATCTTGAGATTATTAATTAGATCAACCAATGAATCTGGCAGCATGCAATAGCTTTCTGAACCAGGAGTAAAACAACAACCTAAATCAATGGTTGTGCACGTATAAATTTGTATACACACTTTCAAAAGATGATAAATAAATTGGATATTTCAGTAGCAAAGTTATTTTTATAGATGCCATTCTCTTTTTGATTGTTTTCACAAAAGGATGGGTGTAGTGTGGATAGGTGTCTTGCAGAGAGCTGGCAATTGAACATCATTGAACAATAGGTACTACGATGAACCTTTGCTGTGAAGGGCTACCAGTTGAGTAAGTAGGGTGCTAGGTGGTCATAGACGGGTGGGTACAGAGCCTGGCAGCATGTGAAGCCTTTCAAAGGCCATGCACAGCTGGGATTGACCACATATGAACTGTTAAGTGCATGGTCTGGCCATAGGTTAAGCTCACCTATCAACCCCTATTGCATGTTTGAAGCAGGGTCTGTGGTGACACCAGACCTTGCAAACAACCTCCACTGTATACATCCAAAGTCCACGCATAGTGGGAGTTGGCCAATTGTGAAGGAATGAGTACAGACTAAGCCCTGTGTCAAACACGTACAGCATATGGCTGAAGATAGTGTGCAGTGGAGGTATGATGCTTGCAGAGGCTTGGGTACAGGGCTTAGACAGATCATAGGCACCAAGTCCAAGTATTGTTTTGAACTGGATGCAGAATCTGGCCAGAGGCTATGTCTGAGATGTCATGAGTGATGTCATCAATGATGTAATTTAATATTTAATGAGTGATGTAATATGTAACGTCACTAGCAGCGGGTGATGAAGGCGCAACTTATATTTAGTTCCCTAAAAAAAGTTTTCTCTCAAACATGGTTCATCAAATCCTAGTACAAGGTCACCATTTTTCACAGGTTAAATCACCTGAGAACTCACAAGAATTTCTAAAATGAGATTAATTGTACCAAAAGAATTATTTATATTGTGACAAAATGGAATCAGTTGTAACTCTAATTTTGTGCTTCTTTTGTGACCCTCAACACATGGCATTCACTACAATGTATTTCAATGGGGACCATCTCACTGAGCCTGTAATGGCTGACACAACATATTGTGGCTAGCCATTCAGAGGGTGATCACTTGAGAACTCCCCCCACCATCCATTACCCTGGGGGTAAGCGTGTACACACACCACCCCCTTATATGATTTTTTTTTAATCAACTTTCATAATGCAGGCACCATGATCCTGAGAGCTGTAATGGCTGCCACAACCTTGTGTTCATGTTGCGGCTAGCCAGCCCGAGCAAATCTACTCATTAACAGTCCAGGTATATCTTACTTTTTAACCTCTTCATACCAAACCTGAGCAAGTCTTTCAATGGTAATTTCTGGAAAATGGTTGAATGTATTTACACTAAGGGTCAAAAAGGCACTTCTATGCATGGAAGCTAGAACCCTCGCACATCCACTGGATGTCATGCTTCATCATCAGGTCTGCTCCTTGTCGGGCTGGCGCTGTAATGTCCCACTGCGGTGAGTGCTGCCTTCTCAAAGGATTGCATTAAAAATGCCATGCCTTATGTGTAAAGAGTATTATCTGATTTATGAGGGGTAGTGTAGGCGTGTTTAGTATGGTTGTGAAGGTGATAATAAATGCTGCTTACTGGTGTAGGTGTATTTTTTATTACCATGACAGAAACGCCACTTCTAGAAAGTGCACATTTCTCTGTGCTTATGACTCTGGTGTTTTGCAGCTTGTCTCCAATCCATGTCTGGGCAGAGTGACACTTGGGGCTTTGTGCATACTTTTCAGACAGCCTGTTCACAGGGAGGGTGGAGGTGTCACAGAGGTGCATCTGCATACTGAACAGTCTTCCTGGGCTGAGAGAAGGGAGTGGCGGGCACACCTACATTTGTTAAGACTGTGCCCTGGCCTCACACAATAGGGTTGTTTACCCCCCACTGATGTTTGGAGCCTGTGCTGGAAGAGAGAATGGCACTCCCAGAACCAGTTGTAACTGGTTGGAACCTCCTCTCCCCACCATTGTAAAACACTGTAAGGACTGAGTATAAGTACAGGGGAATTTTCCCCACAATTTGGAGACTCTTGGAATTATCTGGGAACTGGACACAAAGGACTGGAAGGACTCACCAGGAACGCCAAGGACTGCTGCTGTTGTGCTGACCTGTGACCTGCTTGGTCACAGTAAAGGACTTTCCACCTGCTTGGCCTGTTGCTGGGCCCCTCCCCTTGTGGGCCTTTTTCTAGGACTTTTGTCCCCAGGCACCCTGCAATGATCTTCAAGACACGAAGAGTGCTTCAATATATATCTGTGATCAGCGTTGTGGAAAGAGCTGCGCTGTAATGTTGACAGCGCTTGAAAAGCACTTTTTTCAGATGGTGGCCTGAACTTCACCACCGTGACACAGGCTTAATTTAATGCCCAAGCACGAGTGAAAAGTGTGTCGCTGTGCCTGGAATCACCGCCGCAGCCCGGGGAGGCTGTGTATCCCAAGCGTGAGTGGAGCGCGCTTCACAGTGCCCCCAGGGCATGAAGGAAATCTCTTTGTGGAAGATCGGAGCAAGCGTGCTCCTATTGGTGCCCCCGGGACAAGGTCCCCTCCATAGAGCGCCCCTGGGGCACCAGAAGGCCCTGATTCAGGCCTGAAACCTCACCGAATGGCAGGAAGGAGAGGAGGACGCCTCTCCTTAGCCTGACGAGGGCTCTTTGTCAATCTGTGGGCGGGGCGGCAGCCTCACTGGAGGCTCACCCGTGCTGCAGGCCCCTTGATGGCCCCTCGTGGGCCAGTGCCAGTTCTGTGGTCCCACCCGACTTGGATGGCCAGTGCAAGCCCGAGGGGGACTCCGAGAGATCGTGGGCCCCTGGAGGGGCCAGTCCATAGCACGGAGGAGGTGTGTGCCACCCCCTCTGCCTCAAAGGTTACCAGTGGCCCCCGTTTGCCGCAGATGAGCACCGGGGGCCCCATTTTCTGTTCTCCAGGCACTGGAGGTGCCTTCATCTTTTACAGGTACTCCCTAAAGGAACAATATTTATACTCTAAGTTCTTTCTAAAGACTTAGCTAATTTATATGTTGTCTACCTGTTTATGATGCCTTCATATGTGTATGCAAATGTTCCTTTTATGGCATACCATGCTAATATGTTTTTATAACTTGCCATACGTTTTCTAATGTTCCTAATATGGGCGTTTATGATATTCTTATGACAAGTGCTTTGGTGTAATAACGTGTTTCCTGACTACTGCTTATTTTGCAGACTACTGAGTAACCTGTGTGTTATATGTGACTACTGCTAGTTTGCAGAGTAACTAATGTGTAACGTTCTGACAACTGCTAAGGTAGCAGGACACTGCTGATATGTGATGTTTGGTCTAATAATTGCATTGTGTACAATACAGTATATTTTCATATAACTTGGTGATGTGTTTCCTTCGTGGTGGGGATAGTGCATCACGTGTGTTGTGTGTGTTATGAAAATGCTTTACACATTGCCTCTGGGATAGGCCTGACTGCTCGTGCCAAGCTACCAAGGGGGTGAGCAGGGGTTATCTTGGACGTATAACTCTCTTGCCCTGACTAGAGTGGGTGAGTTCTGCCTGGCTGAGGTGCATACCCTAGCCAAACAGAAACCCCATTTCTAACAATTTCCATGGTCAGAGACCATGGAAATTTCCCACAGGTGCCCTTCCCTGTCTCCAGGGACATCCCCACCAACCCCTACCCATACCAAGAGGTCACCAACGGATGGGGAACCCATCCGAAGGTAAGTCTGGGTAGGTATTTTTTTTCTTCTAACCAACGCCGCTCAGGGGCATTAACTTGTGGCCCCCTGCACAGCGCTGGCCCAGGGCCATCCCCAGGGGACATTCGTCACCTGGGCATGGCCATGTGGGTGGTGGGCATGGCTCCTGCCTTTATGAGGACAGGAGCCATGTCCATGGGGCTTGTGCACCAGAAAATGGTGTTACACTTATCACCGGCTAGTGCCATTCCTTAAATATGGCACCCAGCCGGCATCCAGGAATGGCGCTAGCCGGGGCTAACACAGGTTTGCGGCAAAAAGTATAAATCAGCCCCATAGTGTTATATTTCCAAATTTTCATCTTTTAAGCCCTGTAGGTGTAAAACCCCAGGGTGTCAGTCTCACCCTTATCAATTTTCCAGCACTCACACAGAATATATTAATTCTTATGGACTGCTACAGAGGTTTGATTGGATCCTGAGAATGTATTTCTCCACTTTCTAACTAGGAGTATTTGAACACGTTGCAGACTTTCTTTTGGCATAATTTCATGAAATTGTTCAAAAATTTATAAAAGTACATATAACTAAGCGACATAAATCTCCAGCACCACACATCAGAAGGTAATGCGCTGCCACACTTTCAGTGAATTGGAGGTGCAGCGCTCATTTTTTCCATGCAGTGCCACCTCTCCCCCATTTTGCCAGCAGGAGGGAGCCTGGGAAGAGCTACAGCCTGGCAGAGTGCAAGCTACAGCGGGAAAGAGCAGGAGCACCATGGAGTTTTCTTGCAGAACAGAAGGGCTGTGGGATGCAAAAAGAAAATTACATTATCGGAGAGTCAATGTAAATATGGTGCATGTGGAGACACATAGCAGAGCATAGGCTGATATAGAGCTGTGCCATTAAATAAGAACCGATCCCATACCAAATTCAACCAACCGAACAGTTTGCTGCATGTATCTGGCTGTTGATGAGTCAAACAACAGGATAGTAGATGTGCAGTATTTGGGATGCTATATCTCTGATTACTCTCCCTTGATGCTTACATATTCCCTTAGAACACGTTGTGCCAAGGTGCCATTATGGAGACTGCACCCAGAAACTCTGCTGGATCTGGCATTCTGGGCCATCCATAATGAGGCCCTATCAGATTATTCTGATCATAATTGGGATAGTACAGATAGCAGGGCGATGGAATGAAATGCATTGAAAGTGGTGCTCCGAGGAGTGTGCATGGCCTCCTCGGTTGCTACATGCCATGTCTTGGAAGATGACTTGACTCGGCAAGAGACATCTTTGGAGAAGCTGGAGGTGGTACTGTCTCTCGACTCAAATGTTTTGGGGGCCTGGGATAGGCAACGCCATAAGGTCTGCAAAATACGGGATAAATTCCGCCACACAATAGGAGGTGATGGTATATGGAAGGGGACAAAGTGGGCTCACTTTTGGCACACCTGTTTTGGTTGGAGGGCGCCAATACACTTCATATCTTCAGAACATACAAGGACAAATAGTACATGCTCAACATGCAGTCAATGAAGTCTTTGAAGCTCACATCAAAAACCTGTGAGCTGAACTGACTTACCAGTTGGAGACGCACAGCATCCCTGAATACCTGGATGGCCTGAAGCTTCCAAGCCTGACCACAGAAGATAGGGACTCACTGTGACCCCCCACTGTCTTGCCAGGAATTATTTGGTGGAATGACAGCAATGAAGGCAGCTAAGTCCCCTTGTGGTGTCCGATTTCTTGGGGAATTTTATAGGGTGTTCCCAAGGACTCTGGCAGATAAACTGCTAGAAGTTTATGATGAGGCACTACAAAAAGGGTGCCTCCCGCATTCTACGTGTGAGGCCCATGCTGTATTAATTCCAAAACCCGGCAAAGATCCTCTTGCACTTGTTTCATATCACTCAATTTCAATGCTTAACGTGGACCAGAAACTTCTTATCCACATTTTAGCGGCAAGGCTATTACCCTTTCTTTCCTGTTTGGTCCATACAGACCAATCAGGATTTATACTGCACAGGAACACTCTGCATAATATATGATGCCTGAGCCACTTTTACATGCCCCTGAACTGGTCGATAATCCAGTCTTTGGCCTTCTTAGATGTCTGTCAGGGTCTAGGAAAAGATGGGTCTGGGTCCTGCTTTTATCCGATGGGTCAAGTTGTTGTATGATGCCCCGATGGCCAGGGTACATATGGGATGTTACATGTCATCAGAGATCCTATTACACAGGAGTACGCATCAGGGGTGCCCTTTGTCACCATTAATATTTACTCTGGCAATAGAGCCACTGGCATGCCATCTATGCCAGGTGCTGCACAGATGGGGGGTGTAGATAGGGACAACAGTACATGTGGTCTCTTTAGACACGGATGACGCAATGGTTTACTTGCGCAAGCCGGATATCTCCGCCCCACTAACACTTAATATCCTTCGGGAATGTTTTGAGTTCTGGGCCTGTGGGTCAATAATACTAAATCAGTCCTCGTCCTTGGGGTGCTTGAAGAACTTACCATTGAAACATCTACCACCTGCAGGTTTATCGTGGTGGATGGGTCATGTTAAGTATCTTTCAATTCATGTTGGTCATGGGGATCAATGAACGTACAATTACAATTTTGGCTCAGTTGTTGCAGACCAACTCTCTCAATTGCCTTTTGGAACACATTGAAACTTTCATTGAAATTGATGGGGAAAATTGCCCTTATTAAAATAGTTATCTTACCTCGAAGCTTATATACCATGCAGGGGGCCATGTATGATAACCGTCATCAATCAATAAATCAATAAGGGATTTGTAAAGCACACTTCTCACCCGTGAGGGTCTCAAGGTGCTGAGGAGGGGAGAGGGGGAAGGGTGCTGCTACTGCCCACACAGCCAGGTCTTGAGAAGTTTTCTGAAGGTAAGGAGGTCGTTGATCTGGCGCAGGTGAGTGGAACGAGTGTTCCAAGTTTTGCTGGCTAGGTGCAAGAATGATCTACCATCGGTTGTGGTTCTGTGGACCCGTGGGATGGTTGTGAGGGCGAGGTTGGAGGATTGGAGATGCCGGGTTGGGGTGTAGAAGGAGAGTTGTCTATTGAGGTATTCTGGTCTGGTGTTGTACAGTGCTTTGTGAGCATGGGTGAGGAGTTTGAAGGTAATTCTCTTGTTGGCTGGGAGCCAGTGCAGGTTTTTCAGGTGGTCTGTGATGTGGCAGTGGCAGGGGATGTCCAGGATTTCAGAGCATGCAGAGGGTGATGAAGCAGGAGGAGGAGATGGAGTTGACTTGCTGGGTCATGGATAGTGAGGGTCCCAGTATGAATCCTAGGGTGCGGCAATGGTCAGTCGGAGTCAGAGCGGTTCCAAGAGTGGCAGGCCACCAGGAGTCATCCCATGCGGAGAGGGTGGAGCCGAAGATGAGGACTTTCGTCTTGTCAAAATTGAGTTTGAGGCAGCTGCTCTTCATCCATTCGGCGTTAGCCTTCATTCCTTCGTGGAGGTAGGCATTGGTGGAGTCCTTGGTGAGGGAGAGGATCAGCTGGGTGTTGTCAGCATATGAGATGATGTTGAGGTTGTGGGATCGGGCGATGTTAGCGAGCGGGGCAATGTAGACGTTGAAGAGGGTCGGGCTGAGAGACGAACCCTGGGGTACGCTGCAGATGATTTGGGTGGCCTCTGAGCGCAATGGGGGGAGGCGGACTCTCTGTTCTTCCGGTAAGAAATGAGCTGACCCAGCACAGCGCTCTGTCGCAGATTCCAGCATTGCTGAGGCGTGAGCATAGGGTGTGGTGGCAGGCGGTGTTGAATGCGGGCAAGAGGTCCAGGAGGATGAGGGCCGCGGTTTTGCCGCTGTTCAGTATGGTTCTGATGTCATCAGTGGCTGCGATGAGGGTGGTTTCGGTGCTCTGGTTGCTGCGGAGTCCAGGTTGGGAAGGGCCTGGGTGTGGTTCTCCTCTAGGAAGTGGGTTATTTGTCTGTTGACAGCCTTCTTGATGACTTTTGCCAGGAAGGGGATCAGGGAGATAGGCGGGAAGTCCTTGAGGTCCTTTGGGACGGCCTTGGGTTTTTTGAGGAGGACGTTGATCTCGCCGTGTTTCCAGCTCTCTGGGAAGGTGGCAAACTCGAAGGAGCTGTTGATGATCTTCCGTAGTTGGGGAGCGATGACGGAGCCTGCTTTGCTGAGGATGTGGTGAGGGCAGGGGTCTGATGGAGAACCGGAGTGGAAGGTGTTCATGATTTTGATGGTTTAGTTGTCATTGACGGGGGTCCAGGAGAGCAGGAGGTTGGTCAGAGGTGAATCTGTGGTGATGGTGGTTGGTTGGGGGGCTCTGGGTGCTGAAGCTATCATGGATGTCTACAATCCTGCAGTGGAAGTAGGAGGCTAGGGAGTCATAGAGGTCTCGGGATGGCGGGATGTTTTTGGAGCTGGGGTTGGAGAGTTCATTCACGACGTTGAAGAGCTCCTGGTGGTGGTGTGCAATGTTGTTGATTTGGTCTGTGAAGGTGGTTCTTTTGGCGGCTCAGATGAGATGGTGATGTCTGCAGATGGTGTTTTTGAAGGCTGTCATCAGGTATTCATCAGGCTGTCATCAGGTATTCAGAGAGATTGATCGCCTATTGTTAGAACTCTTATTATGGTCCACGTTCATGGAGGTACCTGACTCCACACAGACATTGCTGACCATGCTTTCAGTGGCCAGGAACAATAAATGTATAGCCCATCTATATCGTGCTATACGAGTGGACAGACGCTGCGCGCCCTCCTGTTTGACAACACCTGGCAACAGGTGTGTGAGGAACCCTTTCCTATAAAGACTGATACAAAATACATGTGGGGGTATGGACAGTAGCACTATGTGTGAAATTCAAACTTACACAGTATTACATGGTACACATGTCATACCTCTCTCTCTGAAAACTCCATCCTATATATCCAGATCAATCACATGGCTGTGTTTGGTGCCCGTCATCAATGGCAGATTTTATACATATGATATGGCAGTGCCAGTTGTGGAGGAATATTGGAAGGCTGTTCTAGAACTTATTGAAACACTTGTCAGGCTGGGCGTCTTTCATAAGATTAAACAATGCATTTGGGGCCTCCTCCCTAACAACCCCAAGAAGAAACTGAGCAGGCGCTTCACAATGATGGAGCTTGTGGTAGCCAAACGTCATAGTGCAATTGGTTGGCTGAGCACTAGAGCCCTTGCATTGACAGATTGGAAGAAAGATATGCTAGAATGGGCTGGTATTGTGGAGGCACATATGCAGAGGTTTCAGTGGAGTGAGAGGGCTTGGGATGATTTGATGGCCTGGAGTGATATGAATCAAACCTTAACAGACTCCACAGAATATGACCACTCCAACTTAGAGATACAAGGTTCACAAAACTGGCTAAACGAGGGGAGAGTACTGTGTGGGAAAGGTGAGGGAGACTCCTACCTGTAGACTAAAGGGTCTAATCCTCCTGTAGGGGGCTCTCCGAGCTGCGGAACTGGAGAGTTAGGTGATGATCCACACTAATATGTTGACCGGATGAATGATCCCTAATGCACTATTGAAGCTTAAGGGGGGGAGGAATGGAAAGGGGGCTTACATATGGAGCGAACTACTAATGTATTCTATACAAATGTGGGATCCTACAGAAAAGAAGGCTTATTGTCCATGATTGTTGTTGTGTTGGAATGTTAATAAAAACAACAAAAAAAATATCTGTTATGTTGCTATATATTTATTTAGTTTGGAAAGTAGATGTTTTCCTTATACTCAAGTTGGTTGCCATGGAGGATCATCAATTGCCACACTTGAGAATTCAGATAGACTTCCCTCATCCACGGTTGTGTCTTTACGAGCATCAGAATTTGCCTGCACCTGTGCACTTTACTTAACTCATGCCATATGAAATCAACGGACTGCAGAGTTTGGCAGTGAACCTAAAGCTGTTGTTGCTGATGTTTTTATAAATTGTGCTAATGTTGGTGGCTGTGGCAAAAACTGAGAACCAACAACACTGCTTTAGAGGTTCAAGGTTGCGCTTCAGATCTGACCTGATCTTCAATTTGCAGGTGTTCTTCTTCTGGATCATCCACTTTTATGATTTCCAAGTCTTTTGAACTGAGACACCCAATTATGGTAAAGGAATGAAAGTGGCCAACACTCTTTTGTACTGTGGATCCAGTACTGTGGCATAGGAGCACTCTTGGAAGGACACAATCTCAGCCTTTGATTAGTGTTCAAGCAAACATTCCTGCAGAAGGTGCAGCAATGGAATCACTTAGCTCATTGTACTCTACTCCTTGCTGGCTTCCCGTATCATAATCTCAAAATGGAGTATCATTTGGACCAGGCACTTCACTAGCCCAATTTGTCCACCTCATGATCATGGCTTTGGCTGTTGTATCTCCTCTCCTTCGGGATTTGGATAAATGACTAAAATAAATACAAATTACCAGCAGCTATGTTATTTGAGGTGCTCTTCCTACTTGATTGTGAGTTTATTTTTCAGTTGGACCATTTGGCCTTCGATACCATAATGTCCATCCGGCTTACCCCGGCAAAATATTTTTTTGCAAATTGATGAATCTGCAATTTGTTTCTCCTATTGCTTGAGCATAAAAGATTAGACACTGGGGAGGAGGACTTTCTTATTGTGCTAAAGCCTGAAGAAATTGTTGAGGTAGAACAACGCAGTTGTGGTGGACTTCCTCTGGAGTGGGCTATCTGTGGAAGGGGTGGTGGTTGCTGCAGGTTCTTGGGGTCTTCTTGAAAAGATGGAATCAGGCGGTGTTGGTGGAACTATATGACTAAGAACTGGTTGTAAAGAGGTGAGCTGGCCTTATTCTGTGCTACCCTCCACAATAATGATCACAGATTCATCATCAACTTCTTAACTTCTGGGGTTTTGGGGAACCTTTTTTCCGTTGTCTCACATGGCAGGTCTCGGTTTGGTTCCAGTTCTTATCTAAATCATTAGAAAGGGGGTCTGGACAAGATGGGGGAGTGCTTTTTCTTTCCTTGCCAGAGAAAGTGAAGTTGATGTGTCCAGTGGAAAAACAGTTACAGCAACAAGCTCAACTTTCTGTTCTGCTTCTTGTACTGGAATATAAGGTGTTGCAGTCTGTGGATCCTGTTTATGACTTTCTTGTGAAGATCCAGTTTGCTGCAGGGGGAATTTGATTTCACTCACTGTTCTCCATGACTGCAGTCATTGGAGTGTTGACAGATATGGGTCTTGGTTTAGTGGTGTTGCCATTGATCCACAGGTGATGCTTTTCCCAGCTTCTTCCTGGGGAGGTATGTTGCATTTTCATAAAATTGAACAGGGCATCATACTGATAGTGGCACTAGCAAAATATTTCATCTTCTCCTCCCTGTCCTCTTTCTGGACAGGAACCTTCGTCCTGGGGCCATCTTCTTTATTATTCATATTAGTTAGCACTTAGCACAAGCAGAAACTTTTAGATGAGAATTATGATGTAATTGTCAGCTAATTTGAAGGCTTCTCTCCGTCTCAATTTTATACATTACATTTTGTGCACCTGAAGGCTACAAAAATGAAGAAAGAAGTCAGTGAGACTTGGGCAATTTAGCCAATGCAATCCAAGTCATCCTCCTCCTCCTCCTTCTCATCATTGAATGCTTAACATTAGTATACCAATCCATAAATTAACTATTTTTTGTGAGACATCAGACATGAAAAGTTAATATTGTGTACCTCCAGGACTGATGGAGGCCATTAGGGATGCAGGGGGTAGGTAAAAATTAAACAAATCAATTAAGCATGTATTAGTGTCCCACCTACTGCCCATGTGGATCCTATCTGATGTGAGGGCAGGCAAAAATTAAATAAATTAATTTAATAATTGCCTCCGCCCCTCCAGGTATAGTGGAGTCCCTAGGTGAGGCTGGCTTCAGGCAAAAATCAAATAAGCAAATAAATAATTGTTTGTGCTCTTCCAGGTTCCATGGGATCCCTAGATGAGGCTGGTGGCAGGTACAAATGAAATAAACAAATAAATATTTGCTGATGCCCCTAAGGGCCCATGGGAAACCTATTAAGTAATAGCTGGTGCTTCTCAGGCGCCCATGGGATCTTATGGGAGGTGGAGGGCAAGCACAAATTGAATAAATGGTGTACCTACGGGAATTAAATAATGTTTGGTGCCTCTTCAGGCTCCATTGGGTTCTAAGAGAGGGAGGGGCAGCAAAAATCGAATAATTTAAACAAAAACAACATCTGTGTACTGCAATCAAACACAAGTCAAAATAACCATAGAGCAGAAACAATGGCTTTGTGAAGAGCAATAAAGGAATTGAAATAAACACTGGCTGCAAACAATGGTGGTAGTGAGCTCATCCACAATAGAGCCAGTGAAGGAGGAGGCATGGAAAACAAAGACAATATGGCTACCACATACACACTAACTGGCTCCACAGAATGGTGGCCACCATATGACCGGAAAATAAGCTGACATAGAGAACAGAGACAAAATAGCCATCATACACATACTCACAGGTTACACAAAATGGCTCTCACCACATGGCCAGCAAATATCAATGCACGGAGAGCAAAAACAATGGTGGTCTATAACAAACCCACACACTGCATATGCAAAATGGTCACTGCGACATAGTCAGCAAAGGAGACACATGGAACAAAGAACATGATTGTCCTAATCTGCCTGGAGGCCCTTCCTCCTGCAGGTAAAGGACTGCATAGATATATATTATTTACCCAAAATACTTCCAACATGGGATTGCCTTTTGACCACCACCAGTAAATCAACAATGTCAGAAAACTAACTAAAAATTCCCCAAACACAAACAGCCGAAGGGACCATCAAATTACCCTGCAAAATATTTTTAAATGCTGCAGAAAAAAAGTAAATAACAATATCAACCATGTCACTCATACACAAACTCTCAAAAATGATGGGCATGTACATGGAGAAGATAGCTGAGAACAAAGGAATATATCTCGCTCTTTGGGTCTGGCCTCCAGGAGCCACTTCGACTCTGTGGTGCTGGCCTCCAGGACCCACCTCAGGCACATGCAGACAAAAAAAGTAACTACATTTTTTATTGAATAAAATGCCGTCCACAACCCCCTAAAATGATTTTTTTTGTAAAGCATTAGACAAAGCAGCAGGGACAATGTGAAAAAAACATTAAAAGTACACCCGAGACCTAGTGCAGGGCAGACTATGCCCTAAATAGTAAAACAGCACAGCAAAATGATTAGCAAATATATACAAAATTCACAAAAAATCAAATGGAGAAAATATATGTATAACCCCAGGCCTCCTTCATTAAAAAATATCATGCATGTACCTTTAAAAAAATAATCACAAATTGGCCCCAACTCCGAACGTCAAGCAAATCAACAACGAACAAAGCAAAAACAAAATGAACCAAAACAATAATGCCTGCCCTCCAACAAACAACAAACGCTTTGCAAAGTAATGCATTGAACTTAGTTGATTTTTGTAAAAAATAAATAAATAAGACTTGCAGTGGTGTGGATGCAGCAGAAATTGCAGGAAGGAAGAGATTGAAATCCAAAATGACCATGGACTGGACAAAGGAGAGAAAGTAGTCTCCAGGACAGGAACATAAAGCTGCTACTGTATTTATAGTAGCCCCCACAAGTTTCCAGGATACTTTCTTCCTAATAAAAAAGACAAATGCATTTTGTACTCTACAATTTACTTAAATGGTTATTTCCTGTAACAAATTCAAAACATTATTTTCAAGCTGATTTTCCATCTGCTCGCATCACCAACCGCCAGGGGGTTAACACCATGGACCACAGCAGTAGCTATCAACAGCCACCATATCATGACATAGCAAACCACCAGGATTTCCGGGGTGGTACCAATGCCATCAAAAGCCTGGCAGGAACAGAAAACAGAAAACAAAAGACTCACCAACAAGTACACAGAGGACTCCGCCACCGCCATGGAACCAGAACTTCAAGTCTTCCCGATGCTCTTCTACGCCATGACCCACCTGGAACGCCAACACCGATGAAGAGGATGACGGTGAGTACAGCCACCTAGCACACAAAGGAGGGAGGGAGGAAAAGGAGAGTGACAAATACACACGCACAACACACATCATTAACACACACACCATACACAGAACCAGCTGCAGAGTTAAACCAATGCTACAGGACACACAGTAAAATAAAACAAGGACCACAATGAGAATTAGCAAACACTGGAATTTGATGCCAACAGCCACTATATTGTCCATTCGAATCCAAGTGCAGGCGACAATGTTCATAATGGGCCAATGGCCAGTACAAAGTACAAAATGGCCACATGGCCACAGGGCAAAGTCCAAGGCCCAACTTGACCCCTGACACAATCCGGAATCCACTGTTCAGGGACATCATGTTGTAACTAGGCAGGCACCTCAGGGGGAAGGGAGCTGAGAGTGGATACCTCAGCTGAAGTGGTGAACTTACCCACTGGTTCTGGAGGGAGCTTCATGCCCATTTGTCTTTGGTGGGGAGTGCAAGGCCACAGTCTCTGAAGTGGGGAACGTGCCAACGGGTTCTGGAGGGGGGTCCATGCTCATTTGTCTTGGGTGGGGAGTGCAAGGCCACAGTCTCTGAAGTGGGGACCTTGCCCACTATTTCTGGAGGGGGTTCCATGCTCATTTGTCTTTGGTGGGGAGTGCAAGGTCACAGTCTCTGAAGTGGGGAACTTGCCCACTGGTTCTGGAGGGGGCTCCTTGTACAACAGTCCGTGGAGGGTGGCCTCCATGCCCTCTGCTGGAGGTGAGGGCTGCTGTGCCTCAGCTGGAGGTGAGGGCTGATGTGCCCCAGCTGGAGGTGAGGGCTGCTGTGCCTCTGCTGGAGGTGAGAGCTGCTGTGCCTCTGCTGGAGGTGAAGGCTGCTGTGCCTCAGCTGGAGGTGAGGGCTACTGTGCCTCTGCTGGAGGTGAGGGTTGCTGTGTCTCAGCTGGAGGTGAGGGCTAATGTGTCTCTGTTGGAGGTGAGGGCTGCTGTGCCTCTGCTGGAGGTGAGGGCTGCTGTGCCTCTGCTAGAGATGTGGCTCCTTGCCCTCTGCTGGTGGAGTAGGGCTCTTGCCTTTAATTGGTGGTTGAGTGGGAACCTGTCCTTTCATTGGTGGTTGAGTGGGCCTCTTGCCTTTCATTGGTGGTTGAGTGGGAACCTTCCCTTTCATTGGTGGTTGAATGGGAACCTTCCCATTCATTGGTGGTTGAGTGGAAACCTTCCCTTGCATTGGTGGTTGAGTGGGCCTCTTCCCTTTCATTGGCGGTTGAGTGGAAACCTTCTCTTTCTTTGCTGGTGGAGGGGGATCTTTGGCAATCTTTGGTGGTGGAGAGAGATTCATGTGTCCCCTCTTGTGACGGGTCCGTTTGGCCTTTGACATGTCACTTTTGTCCTTGCCTCCAGGACTAGGAGTTGCCTTCACTGTCCCTGTCACCTGTCCCTTGCTTTTCACCACCCTAGTCCTCCCTTTCAGAGCCGGAGGTGTGCTCTCAGTAAGAGTGGCAGCTGTCACACTCTGGGGCCCTTTTGTCCCAGCAGCTGATGATTCGATGGGAGCAGTGGCAGACTGGCTGAGGTGCTGTGCTGGGCCATTGGGCCCCTGCTCTTATGGGCAGGAAGGAGGGAAGTATGGGAAGGGAAGAGGTCAAGTTGGGCAAGGAAAAGCTTCTTAGGGGCGTTGGGGTGGGATGTGGGAGGAGGGATGGGAGTGGAGGTTGAGGGAGTGGTTGCCGGAGGTGTAAATCTGCTGGACTTGGGTGCAGGTGCATGGACAGTGTGCGTATGTGAGGTGGATGGCTTTTGGGTGTCTGAGTGCATGTGTTTGTGTCTCTGGGGGGCAGACAGGTTAGGAGAGGAAAAAGGGGACACATAGATAGATGTTGTGGAGGTGTCTGCAAGTGAGGTGTGTGTGCTGCTTGAATGGTGATGGTGGTGGTGGCTGTTGATGCAGTGCATGTAGGTGTGAGTGTGGATGTGACTGTGAGGGAGGAGGAGGAAGAGGAGGAGGGAAAGACAGTGGAGGCAGTGGATGTGGTTGTGTGTGCAACTGTCTGTTGTTTGTGTGAGTGCTTGTGGCCTGAAGTGTGCTGCCTGTGTTTGACTGTGCTACTCTTGTGTGATGGTTTGTGTGTTCATGCTTGTCTGTATGTGTGCCTGGGATGGGCTGATGTTGAGGAGACTGGGACTGGGAGGTGGTAGTTGGGATACTGGCTGCCATCAGAGAGGAGGCCAGAGCCTGAAGCGATCTCTGTCGGGCCGCCAACCCACCGTGGATGCCCTCCAGGTATGCATTGCATTGCTGCATCTGGGATGCAAGCCCCTGAATGGCATTCACAATGGTTGACTGCCCTACAGAGATGGATCTCAGGAGGTCAATAGCCTCCTCACTGAGGGCAGCAGGGCTCACTGGGGCAGGGCCTGAGGGGCCTGGGGATGCAGGAGATGCCCACACTCCTGGATGAGCGGGCACAGGCAACTCAGTGGGGGGCTACTGGGAGGGCGATGCTCGTACGAGGGGTGGCGGATGTACCTGTAGCTGGGGTGGTACCAGAGGTGTCCACCACCACCAGGGAGCTTCCATCGGAGGAGGAATCTGAGTCAGTGTTGTCACCTCCTGTCTCCTCCGTCCCACTGGTCCCCTCGGCATTGGTGGACTCTACCTCCTGGGTCCTGTGGGATGCAGCTCCCTCAGTCGCTGGTGCCCCTGCTCCTCTGCCAGATGATGCTAATGCACATGTATGACAGAAGAAAAAAGGGGTGGGGAGAGAGAGAAAGGGCACACTGGATCAAATACAGCACCAACACCACAGTTGGCATACACAGTACCTTCACACACAGGGATTAGGATTGAGCACTATGCATCGCACTGGCATTCCATTGGCTAGGTGCCACTGGAAGATGAGAGCCAACCACCACCAATTGCACCTCTCCTGGGACCCACTAAGCCCTGTCTGACATGGAATGCATCCTAGCTATGTTACTAGATTTTGCTATACACCCATTTACCTTGAGCTAGATCACGCAGCAATGGCTGAGCTTGCATTAAGGGACACCCACTAACTGAAACCCACTGCCAGGATCCCATGCCACCCAATAAAAATGGTTGTCAAGCTCACTGTACTCACCCCTTTGTGGCTGCTGTGGTGCCGTCAAGTGCCCATACAGCTCTGGGTAGGCCACCGCCAGTATGCAGGCCATCAGGGGGTTCAGGTTCTGACAGTCACCCTGCCCTCGTTGGGAGGCCATCCCAAGCCGTGCCTCTGGGGTCTTTCGGGCCCAGCGTTTCAGGACCTTCCACCTTTTCTTACAGTGGGTGCTCCACCTGCTATAGACCCCTCGGGTCCTCACGTCCTTGGCGATGGCAAGCCACAATCCCTCCTTCTGATGGGCACTCACCTGCAGAGTTAATACAGACAGGAGGACACCATTAACCATACAATCCAGCCTATCACACATATGGCCCACAAATACCATTTCAATCTCCAATGGCACACACATCACCCGGAGCCCTGCATGTACACTACCACCATACATATGCCCCACCCAAATGACAAACTGCTAGTACACACATCTCCATGCAACCTTGTCACATGCATCGTACCCATGGTGTACTCACCTGTTGGTCTGGAGGCCCATACAGCTGTCCATACAAGGGTAAGATTCCATCCACCAGGCACCCTAAATCCTCCGAAGTGAAGACAGGAACCCTTTCTCCTGTCACACAGGTCATGGCACGATCCAGACACAGGTCACAGCAGCACACGCAGTGGAGGTGTTGTCCTGTGGAAAGTCAGGAATCAAGTGAGGTTTTAGACAGAAAATGGTGGTCATGTCCACGGCGATGTACTCCATCATCGTCGCCGGTAATTCCCATTGAACACTGTACTCCATAGAGCCCCATTTTAGCCAATGAGGAACAGCACGCCGGTGCAAGACTGCCTTCCACCATGACGCCCAATGTTGGCAGAGTTACATCATTTCCACCTGTCCATACTTACGGGACAGGTGGTCGCAATTTACAGTGGCGTAGAACATTCAAGAAAAATGGAAACTGCATCATTGCTGTAAATAACACATACATTGGCATTCACATTGTCCGATTACATAAGTGCTCTATGTACCCTGAGGTGGTAGTTCATTGTTCAGTTTGTGACACCCTACTCACTCTTGTGTCCCTTAGATACCTACCAATGTGGAGGAATAAGAGGAGGAGGAGGAGACAAGACCCTATGTAGAGACTGTTAGAAATTGAGTCTTTGGATGGCAGTCAGGTACCCCTGTCCAAGAAAGGAGACTCACTCTAGTGAGGGTAAGTCACACACAATCCAAACGATCTTGTGCCCACCCTCATGTAGCTTGGAACTGAGCAGTCAGGCTTAACTCAAAAGGCAATGTGTAAAGTATGTGTGCAATAAATCATGCAATAACACAGAAGAACACAACAAAAATACACCACACAGTGTTTAGAAAAATATATAATATTTATCTGATAAGATGCAGGTCAAAACGATTTAAAATGCAATAAGTATATTTAGGAATATCACTGTAAAAATTATATAAAGTGTCTTTAGTCTTTTAAAAGCGATAAATGTCTCTTGCAAGTACAAAGTACTTGGTTTGCGTTCAAAATCTCTGCAAGGAACCGCAGAGGAGGAGATGCGTGGAAAACAGGGAGGTGTGCGTTGATTCCTCGGGCAGCACATTGTGATGCATCATTTATTTTTTCACGCAGGGAAGGCTTTGCGTCGATTCCTGGTGCTCGGTCTCGGATCCTCCTCTGGTTGTAGGTTTTTCAGACGCCCTGGGGATGATGCGTTGAATTCCGGCGCTGACAGGATGAAGTCACAGAGGCTGCGTCGATCCGGTGGGCATTGCGTGGAAATGTTTACCGCACGGCAGACGCTGCATCAGTTCCTCTCTGGAAGTCGGGCTGCGTCATTCCGGCTCGGCTGTACATCGATCCAGTGGGCCGATAGTCGAATTTCTGGTCGCTACGATGGCGCTGCATTGATCTTCTTATTGCGAAGTCGGGCTGCGTCGTTCGAGTTTGGCGTGCGGTGAATTTTTCACTGCAATGCAGGCTGTGCATTGATTTCCGCCGCACAGGGAGTGCTTCTTGCAGGAATGAAGTCTTTTTAGTCCTGAGCCTTCAGGGAACAGGAGGCAAGCTCTATCCAAGCCCTTGGAGAGCACTTCTCGCCAGAGAGCAGCAAGGCAGCAGGTCAACAGCAAGGCAGCAGTCCTTCACAGAAAGCAGTCAGGTGAGTCCTTTGGGCAGCCAGGCAGTTCGTCTTGGCAGGTTCCAGGTTCTGGTTCAGGTTCTCTTCTCCAGGAAGTGTCTGAGTTGGTAGGGGCAGAGGCCCTGTTTAAATACCCAAATGTGCCTTTGAAGTGGGGGAGACTTCAAAGAGTGCTCAAGGTCCCCTTTCAGTTCAATCCTGTCTGCCAGGGTCCCAGTACGGGTGCGGCTGTCCTTTGTGGGAGGGCAGGCTACTGTCCTTTGACATGTAAGTGTCAGGCCCTCCACCCTCCCAGCCCAGGAAGACCCATTAAAAATGCAGATGTATGCAAGTGAGGCTGAGCATCCTGTGTTTGGGGTTTGTCTGAGTGAATGCACAAGGGAGCTGGCAACTGAACCTAGCCAGACGTGGAACACAGAAGTATTTAAGCGCAGAGAAATGCACACTTTCTAGAACTGGCATTTCTAAAATAGTAATATTAAATCCAACTTCATCAGTCAGCAGAATTTTGTATTACCATTCTGGCCATACTAAATATGACCTTCCTACTCCTTTCAGATCAGCATCTACCACTCAAATAGTATATGAGGGTAGCCCTAATGTTAGCCTATGAAAGGAGCAGGCCTCACAGCAGTACATAAACAAATGTAGGAGTTGTACACTACCAGGACACGTAAACTACACAGGTACATGTCCTGCCTTTTGTCTACAGAGCACCCTGCCCTACCTTAGAGGTGACTTATGGGTAGAAAAAGGGAAGTTTTAGGCTTGGCGAGTACTCTTACATGCCAAGTCGAATTGGCAGTGAAACTGCACACACGGGCCTTGCAATGGCAGGCCTGAGACATGGTTAAGGGGCTACTTAAGTGAGTGGCACAATCAGTGCTGCAGGTCCACTAGTACCATTTAATCTACAGACCCTGAGCACATATAGTTACTAGGGACTTATAAGTAAATTAAATAATCCAATTGGGTATGATCCAATGTTACCATGTTTAAAGAAAGAGAGCATGTGCACTTTAGCACTGGTTTGCAGTGGTAAAGTGCGCAGAGTCCTAAAACCAGCAAAAACAGTATCCAAAAGGTGGAGGGAGGCAGTTACAAAGTTAGGGGTGACCACCCTAAGGCTGTCAGGTCTAACACAGACCCCTTGTAGACTTGGCTTCACTGAAGGACAGGCACATAATACTCACCTGTAGACTGGACAGGGCCACAATCACAGAGCTGTGTACTCAATTGGAGCCTGATCTGATATCAGCTCTCCGTCATCCCACTGGTATCCCTCCTCTTGTGCAAGTTCTATCAGTGCTTCATTTCCTGGCAACTGGTTCTTTCCAAGTGACGTTGGGCTTGGCAGCAGGTGTGTCATAGTCAATGTTCACAATTGTGCTGGCAAGGGTTTTGTCTTCCTTGGTCAAATATATGTGCAGCTACATCAGTTTCCCACAAGTTGAAGATCTGGCCACTGTGAAGGCTAGATTCTATGCAATGGGACATATACCAAATATTATTGGGGCGATTGACGGAACGCATATTGCATTTGTTCCCCCCGGCACAATGAACAGGTGTTTAGGAATAGGAAGAGTTTCCACTCACTCAATGTCCAGATGGTGTGCCTTGCTGACCAGTACATCTCCCACATCACTGCCAAGTATCCGGGTCAGTGCAGGACGCCTTCGTCCTGAAGAATAGCAGCATCCCAAATGTGATGGCACAACAGAGGAGCAGGGTGTGGCCAATAGGTGAGCTAGAGTCCCCACCCAATGTATGTTAGTGTATGCCTTCAGGAGTCATCCCCTGTACCATTGTGTAAGGCTAATGTTTGTCCCGCAATTCTTGCAGGTGACATTGGCTACCCAAACCTATTGTGGCTCCTGACCCCTGTGAGTAATGCCAGAAAAGGGGCTAGGAATTTGTATAAACATGCACATGGGTGAACCAGGCAGATCAAGAACGTACCTCAAGCCAGCCTCCTGGAGGCCAGGATCAGATGCCTCCATCTGACAGCTGGATCCCTGTGCTACCCCCTTGTTTGCCATATAATCGTAGCATGCTGCATGTTGCACAACCTGGTCCTCAGACGACATGTGCCTTATCTGCAGGAGGAGGAGATTGGAAATGCCCCTGTGGCAGCAGTGGACCCTGAGGACCGTGAGGATGAGGAGGCAGAGGATGAGGATGTCGACAACAGAACATCAGTTATGCAGCAGTACTTCAAATGACACACAGGTGAGACAGCGGAACTGACCATTGCTCTGATTATTTATCTTCTAAGTGTGGCTGTAGCAGGATGGCAGTCACTTCGTTTGCATCTCAACTGACTGTCACCTATACCTTCTCATTTTGCAGATGTTGCTGTTATAACAACTGTGTATTGATGTGATGACTATAGACATCTACAGGACATTATTTGTATACTATCACAGAGTTTAGGTCAATTGCACAAGATGTAACTGTTACCATATGTGCACATTTTCATCACATAAAGCACTATCACTCAAGTTGTGTTCAAGGGTGTTTATTGTGGTGAAAATTATAGATGTAATAGTGCAGTGGAATGGGGTGATGATAGAGGTAAGTCCAGGGTATTGGTCCAATCTGTTTGTAGCACGGGTCCAGTGTCCAAGGGGCCATAGGAAGGTGAGCAAAGGCAGTTCAAAGTGGACAAGGTGACAGAGTGGGACACAAGGGGGACATTCAGGAGGGTCTCATTTCCTGGCGGTGCTCTTGGTCTTGGCAAGTGTCTCTGACATCTGACTGGATCACAGGGAACGTTTGCGGGTGGTTCACCTTCTGCAGAGGGAGGGGTGCTGGTGGCCTGTGGGTCCTGTGGCAGGGTCTCCTGTCCACTAGCTTCAGCAGATGTGGTGGGTTGTTTAGTTGACTGGCCAGGGGAAGGGATCCGCTAGTGTGCTGTATATTCCCGCATGATGTTGGCCATGTCAGCCAGCACCGCTCCTATGGAGACCAGGGTGGTGTTGAGGGCCTGCAAATCTTTCCTGATCTCCTGGTGGTGTACCTCCTGAAGCCACTGGTTCTCCTGCATGATGTCAAAAATCTGGCACATTTTGTCCTGGGATTGTTGGTAAGCCCCCAGGACATTAGTGAGTTCCTCCAGGACAGTGACTTCCCTGAGCCTGTCCTCCTCCTGGTGCACAACTGTCCTCCCAGTGTCCGCGTCCCCCTGTGCCTGCATCCCCTGAATGGTGTGCCCACTGCCACTGACCCCAGGACCCTGATTGTCTTGACTGCGAGGTGTTGACGGGGGTCCCTGTAGAGGTGGGCACAATGCTGATTGATGTGTCCTGGGGACAGAGGTGTGGGGACGTTGAGTGGGTGCTGTGGTGTTGTATACTGAGTGGGGAAGCTCTGTGGTGGACTGGGATTGGGCTGGGGTGGCTGACTGACTAGTGGCCCCATATCCAGATGTCCAGAGTTACTGTCATTACTGGGTGCATCTTCTGTTGGGGGACTGGA
The DNA here is from genome assembly GCF_031143425.1 of Pleurodeles waltl. Taxonomy (NCBI): domain Eukaryota; kingdom Metazoa; phylum Chordata; class Amphibia; order Caudata; family Salamandridae; genus Pleurodeles; species Pleurodeles waltl. Next base: position 254,389,452 of record NC_090439.1, read on the forward strand.
TAGCCGTGGCACCGCCTCGCCGATGGGATTGGCTGGGGCACCTGCAGGGATGTAAGTGATATATTATGCTTAATGTCTGTGACACATTCTACATCCCTAGCTTCCCCTTTATCGCTGTTTTTGCCCTGCCACCTTTGTTTGTGTATGGTGATGGCTTGAGGGATTGTTAGTTCTCCATGCTGTGCATGCATAGTTGGTGGGTGTACATGTAGGGCTGGGAGGGCCGTAGATGCAGTGGGTATGGCATGCAGGTTTTGGCATTGGGGTTAGTCATGTGTGTAGGTGCACTGTGTGGGATGGAGTGGACTGATGGGAGTCAGGGTGAGGGGGTGAGAAGGCATGCAGGTATGGGGAGGTGATAGGTCATAAATGTTGACTCACCAGTGTCCAGTTCTCCGGGTACTCCAGTGAGTCCCTCAGGATGCAATATTGCCAAGACTTGCTCCTCCCATGCTGTCAGCTGTGGAGGAGGAGGTGGGGGTCCATCGTCAGTTCTCTGGATGGGGAGCTGGTCCCTTGCTGCCATGGAATGTACCTTCCCCCGTAGATCGTTTCACCTCTTAATGATGTCATCCCTTGTTCTTGGGTGTTGTCCCACGGCGTTCTTCTGGTCCACAATTCCTCGCCATAACTCCATATTCCTTGCAATGGATATTTGCTGTACCTGTGCTCCAAACAACTGTGGCTCTACCCTGACTATTTCCTCCGCCATGACCCGCAACTCCTCATCAGTGAAACGGGAGTACCTTTGTGGGGACATGGGTGTTGTGTGGTGTGTGTTGTGCAGTGGGTGATGAAAAATGTGGGGGGGTGGGGTGCGTGATGCATAGATCGGTGTTTGTGTTGTGTGTAGTTGTGTCCGCCGTGGTGATTTGTGGGTCATAATGTGGAGGGTGTTGTTTTGTTGGCGTGACAGTGTGGGTGTTTGTACCGACAGTTTAACACTTACCTTTGGTCTGGCAGATTTGTGTTTGTGGCATTATTCTGTTGATTTAGTGTGTGTGTGTCATAATATGGCAAATGGATGTTCGCCTCCGCGACAGTATGTTGGCGGCCGTCACCGTGGCAGTAAACGAGATTTACCGCCCATGTCATAATGAGGGCCTTAGTCAAAAGAAATTTAGAAAACATCTAACTAAGGCTCTAACAAAATAGCGGTTGGTACCTAGAAACAAAAGCAAGAATGACATAGCAAACAAAATCAGTGATAGTACACCTCTACTCAATTAGATCAGTAAGCTAAGATGGTCTTCGTCATCAGGACATCAGTCTGGTCATCAAGGCATCAGGATTCAGCCTCAAAGTTCAGAATAAGCATAGTTTTTAAGCAATAAAGATTAAGCCCATCTCTTTTCAAGATGGAAAATGGGTGAAAATGGGCTAAGCTCTCAAGAGGAATGGAAAGAATGGCAAGTGGCAAATGGTGTCTTCTTCTCAGTGCAGTCTGCCTAAGTTTGATTTCCTAAAACTACCTCCCAAATCCTAATTGGTCAGGGGAACGCATGTTCACATTTTGTCCAATAAAACTAAAACTTCAAGTCTACACTTCTACTAGGACATGGTTCTCATGTCGGTGATTGTCTCCTGTTCTCCCGCTCCGTCATTCGGCTCATCAGGTAACAATATTGTTGCAGCTTATACTCCAGTCAGCATGGTCTTTGTCTTCTCCTGGGAAAGTTAGTCTCACAAACATTATATTAAACATTGTTGCGCTAGCGAATACATCATCTCCTAGCAAGCAGTTCTCATGAGAAAGACTTTTAGCTACAAGCACTTGGTCAGCACAGTGGAAAATCACAATTTAATTCTATAAACAGCCATTTTATAAAACACAAAAGAAATGCAGCTTGACGTGAGGCCCTGCAACCAGGCCAAGACATCGCTAAGTTAAGGCCTATGATTAATAAAGCTCATACATAATACATAATCTTTAATATGACATATTTCTTCATTAATCAAGCATAAGCTCAACATTTCATATTAATAAGCCATTAATAAGAACACTTCCTGAACATTAGTGGCTACACTGGTGGGCACACCTTCAAACGCGTGCATTATTTTTCCCTACATTATTACATTTTCTACGCTAATTCAACACTCAAATTACATGAATATTCATTAGTAATATCATTAAAACTTCTGCGTTAACAATATAGAATGGGTAAAATACTTAAATAAATCTGGCCCAGGGTGTAAGAGCTCTGCAGAATGTGGGCGACCCCAGACAACTTTAATTTATTTGTCAGTTAGTAATAATTATCCAGATTTAATTTAAGAAATCGTGCACATTTGTGAGTTTGAATGTCAGTCTGGTCCCAAATAAATTTGACATATTTCTTAATGAGTGAGGGTGAGTGAGAATTTGTGCACAAGGCATCAACCTTTGAATGTCTGTCTGCTATGGAAAGGGAGCCAACATAGCGAGCAAAGTACACAGGATAATGTGATCAGAGCTGTCAACTTTAGAAATCAAGGGGCATTTTTAAGAGCCCCTAGCACCAACGGAGCATCCCTTTTCTTGATGCTTCGGTGGGGCTAAGCACTGCTCCATAATTAAAGGATGGAACACCTTCCTGCACATAAACAATCTATCTTCTCAATGCAGACACCCTTGCACTGTGGTGTTGAGGATTTAAGCGTTGGTGCTAGGCAGCTTAATTCAGTGCCAACGCGGGGAAACCCAGGGGTGTGCCGTATTCCTCTAAATACGGTCACCCCTGCAATTCAAAAGTGGCACAGGATGGCGCTGATGTTTTTGGGGCAGCACAACACTGCACCACTTTAGTATAAATCTGGGCCCAAGTGTGTTGCAGCCCTACAGAGAGGCTTTGGGTGGAACAAGGAGATATTTGGGAATTTCTGTTAGGATTGCATTGTCATAGCTACTTTTCAGTAGTACCAGTTGTTGAGTCACATTTTCTAAATCTTGTTCTCAGAGGAGGGTTTTAATTTCACAAATTAAACTAAGCTGTGGGTGGGAACTGCTGGCAATAGTGTTAATGTGTTTTGAAAAGTTAAGAAAGGAATCACCGGTGAACTCCAGTAACTTGGCACTGTCAATAGAGGTCAATTTGTAGTCTAGGATGTTGATGGTGATGAACTAATCGATTCCTGGAGAAGGTTGGAGCACAGTTGTAAGGAAATAAGAAGGGAGTCTGTTTTTTTGGTCTTGAACATGAGATGAAGCAAAGTCATCTATGTTGAATATTCTTGAGAGTTTTTGCAACTAGAGATTGGATATTTGAATGTTAATGATTTTTATTTGAATATTCATTTCAAACCGTTACAAAAATACATAACTTTACATTTCTGCCAGGTTGAAATCATTTTCTTATTCATACCATAAAACCTATAAAACTAACCCCTGATTAGGGCCTGAAAACGCAATAGAAAAGCAGATAAATCTGTAACCCCAGCCCTACTGTACGCAAATGAAAATGTAATTAGTCATGAGACATCAAACTTAAATACAGTACATTGGGCAATACAATTTAGTCTCCTTAGTCTCCAGTGTATGTTGATTTTTGCAATTAATTACAGGTGCTTCTCTGTTCTATGCCCTCAAAGCAAGCAGTTTCTTTGTAACTTGCATAAATGTAGCAAATGTAGTTGCAATCTGTGGATAATCACCATTGAAGCAGAGGCTGATGTCCTCAGGTGTAGTGACCCTCATGTAAAGCTATATTTCAACATCATATTGGTAATATGATACGTCTGGTTTTCTGATAACTTTGCCCAATGAATCAAGATAGAGACTGAACAGTGCACAGGCTAAAGCTGATCACTGAGAGACACCCTGGGCAATAAAAGCTGGAATGGAAAAGGATCTAGCTATGTTGATGTTTTGAGACTGATTAGTTGAACACGCTGATAATCCTGTCTTCAAAGCTAATGTGATCCTCCAGTATCTGGATAAGAATGTCATGATTCACAGTTTCAAAGGTGGGTCACAATTCTTGTAGAACAGGCAAGAATCAACTTTGGCTAGGATAAGTAAGGTGTGATCAATAATTTATAGGATGGAAATTTCAGTACTGTTGCCAGTTCAAAAGCCATATTGGAAGCCATTAAGAAAGTTGTTATTCACAAATGGTATCAATTGATTAGTTATTCAGCTTTTCAGCAGTTGGGCATTGAATGGTAGATAAGGGATAGAATGAATTCAGATTATCCGGACTGGCAGATTTGTTTTTTAACAATGGCGTCATTTACAAGCCCCTTGTGCCACCGTAGCGTTAATTTTTTTGAGGCTTCAGCAGCGCAAAACAGTCCCCTGCACTGTAGTTACAAACTAGCGCAACGTCACCATTGAGTCAGTTGGTAAAGCCTGCACCATATTATACCTGCAAGATACCACTGCACAATTCTAGTGTCATTTTTTAACACCTCCCCAGGACAGGCGTTAAACTGACGCTAGTCTCTTTTCAATGGTTCTCCCCAAGCTTTGCTGGACTAAGTCAAAATATTTGTTGCTAGTCCAGCAAAGCCTCACAACTGCATCACAAAGTTTGACACAGGTGTGCTAACGGGCACCATGGTATGCTGTATTATAAATACAGTGCTACCATGTTGTTGTTAGGGGGGTGCAGAGCAATGCAAGAAAACCTGTGCATCAGATCCAATGTGCCAATTCCTTGTAAAAGAGGCCTAATGTTACTAGATTTAGACAATCAGAAAAAACGTAATCAATGAGAGATTATTGTGTTTGAAATGTAGGGGACAAGGCAATCACCTGTTTTCTTAGTTAGGCTGGCAGGGAGATAGTCAGCTGCATGATTCAAAGGCTTGATTTTGGTGATAACGTGGAGGAGTTCTGTTTCTGAAATTGTTTTGAACTTAGACCAGTTGTTAGCAGATTTCTGCACAAAGCAGTGGGTCTGGAGCTGAGAGCCGAAGGATGGGATGGGTTTAGTAGTGTTGATCTTAGGCCTGAATTTAAGAAAACTGCACTGCATCAAATGCAGTAACAATGCAGTCAGAGCAACGACCTAGTTGTTTCCATGCATTCCTTTACCATGCATGCCTTTACAATGAATGTTCGCTGTAAAAGCATGCCTAGTAAAGGCATGTGTGGAAACGGCATGCGAAACAGCATGCTTGGTTCTATCATACCACCCCCCACTCCTAATACCTCAACTACCCCGACCCCTAAAAACTAAAACTAAATGACACTGACATGCTCCACCCACCCTAAGCCGTAAACCTGCCACACCGCTAAAAGCTACCCACCAACCCTACATCAACTCCACTTACCTCACTTCATCCTCTCCTGATCCTTCCTCCTCTTCTCTCCACCCTCCCTTCCTTAAACCTTCCCCACCCATTTAAAAATTAACTTCCTCATCCGTCACCCTAAATAAAAAATACCCAAACCCCCACTTCCGTCCCTAAAAAATAATAAACCAAAGCCCACCCTAAGTCATTTAAAAAAATACCTAAACCCCCAACCCTGCCCTTAAAAAAAAATAGCCTAGCCCTGCCCCCTCCCACCCCAATACCTTAATCCACCACCGACCCCAGACCTAGCCACACTCACCTCACCACGTCACTATTGCCCCTAGCCCAACCCCCACCCTAATTCCTTAAAAAAATACCCAAACTCCCCAACCCACCACTTAAAATAAATAGCCCCCACCCCAATCCCTTAATCCACCCTCCACCCCTGCCCCAGCCCTATTTCACTCATCATGTCACACCCGTCCCTAGCTCAACCCTCCACCCTAATTCCTTAAACAAATACCCAAACACCCGACCCCCGTCCCTTAAAAAAAAATCCTTCCGCCACCCCCACCAATCCCAAACTCTTAATCCACCACCCACCCCAGCCCCACTTACCTCACCGCGTCCTCTCCCGAACAAAGCACTGGTGTTTCTGAGCCTTAACCATGCATATTCGTAGTTCAGTACATGTGTGGCTAAGGCACAGAAACAACCATACATTGTTAAGGCAAGGACATTTCCCCTTTGCTTCTGCCCCTACCACCACCACCATGTGTGCACCATATTTAATATAGGGCGCACCATTGCGCAGGGTAGGGGCAATAGCATCAAACTTTTTGACGCTATTGATGTACTGTGCAGGATTAGCACCAAATTTGTGGCACTAATCCTGCAGTTTACATAGGGGCCCATTGAAAACAATGGTATGCCCCCTTTTAATGCCTGCTCTGTGCAGGTGTTGAAAACAGCTGCTAAAAATGGCGCAGTGTAATCTCTTAGATTCCACTGCCCCGTTTTTGCGATCCCCCTAACGGGGGAATACCCATCTTGCATACATTATGCCTGGTGCAAGCATAAGGGGTTATAAAGTGCCACAATGCATGCATTGCGCCACCTTGAAAATATGGTGCAGCGAATTTGGCCTCATTGGGCCCCATTAGCGTCATAAAAAATGATGCTAATGTGGTGCAAGGAGGCACTAGGCACTCTTAAATCTGAGCTTTAGTGTTAAAGAAATGACTCAGTTCTTCATATCTCTTTTTAGGCTTAGCAAGGCAAACAAGAGGTAAAGGATAGGTAACAGATTTAAAAATCTCAAAATGCCCTTTGGCGTTTTGATGGTGGAATTAGTTTGGGGTTTAGTGAATGAGGATTTTGATTTTAAGATATGTTTTGGCATGATCCTCTGGCTACATATAGGTCGTACAGGCTGATGTTAATTCAGAAATGTAACACATAACATTTTACTTACCAAAAGACTGCCAATTAACTCACACTATGTAAGTATTGCCATGCACCTACTAAAATCAGAACTGCTGCACTGTACATATGAAGAGAAAAGACAACAAAAGCGAAATGATTTAAGATGAATGGAACGTTATAGTGCATATTGCAGAGTTCATTGCATGGCCATTTTCCAAAGAAAAAAAAAACAAGGGGGCATTACTAATTTTGGAACCAGAAAATGGTGCCATCAAAAATGTTGTGAAGCATTGTACACTGATGTTTGGCTTGTGTTTCAACTGCCTGCACAAGATGAGAGCTCGAGATCTTTGAAGGATTGTAAACCGTTAAAAAGAAAGGCTTCGATAAAAATGTAATGGAGATATTCCCTCCAGAAGCTTGGAGTCCTTGGCTAATTTTTCAAATTTTAAAATACTTAGTGAGGAATCTTCTAAAAATGTTCCTTCGTAAAGGACCATGGCAACATAATCAGCTCTGGCTATCTGTGAATGCTTAACTTCAGCATATGCCCATGTGGTTATGTAACTTCACTGTACATTTGCACTCAAGAAAATCACCTTGTAACCCAGAAAGTTAACAGATACGTTGTTGAGCATGGTCTGTTCTACTGGACAGCTGAATAATGCTTCCTAAGCACATTAGAGTGAAACCCTTCTTCAATTTGGAGAAGGAGCACCATTTTATAATAACCCTGCATATATTGTATGCTATCTGCTATAACAGATACATCAACTGGAGAAGTGTGTAACATTTAGGTTACGGGTTCGAATCTCAGCAAGGTCACCCTTGTCACTTGCTCATTTGAGGGCTATGTTCCACACGGATCCACCCAATAGTAGATGATGCCAGTCCATGCCTGACTACCATACCTGCTTGGAAGCACCGGGTACTCTGACCTGGCCCAGCCCTTTAGGACCTTTGCTAACTTTGCTTGCCTGAGGCCCCCGTCTCAGTTGCCTTCTGACATTTCCTGACTCCTTCCTACACTCTTGAACTCGCTATCCTCTAATCTCTCTACTGTTTCTGCCTACGGTGTTTGGCACCCATTCTCTGTATTTTCTCTTTTGCACCGCTTTCACTATTGTTCTTCACTTTTGCCTCTTCTTCTGCTCTTTTTCACTTTTGCCCCATTTTTGTGATCCATTTTTATTTGGGTTGTGTCTTATCCTCCCACAAGTGCTTTGTTTGCCTCATGCTTGTTTTCTCTTTTTGGTCTTTTTTCACCATCTTGTACTTACTTTCTCCTGTTCTCCCTTCCTGACTCTCATGCCTGCTCCAGCCTTCCTTTTCCCACCTGTGCTAGCCCTCTTACCAGCACAGGACCATCTTCATGGCAGCCGCAATGCAGACATGCAGCAGATGCATGCAGTGGGGGTGTGCCGAACGCACCCCCGAAGACAAGCCAGTCTGCGCCTGTCCACCCTGGACACCCCTCACTGCTCTGCACCCAGGCCGAACCTAAAGTGCATTCACCTGTAACTCCTGCCTCTTCTTCAGCCTGCACTCACCAACTGCCCCACCACCACTCACCACACACACAGCCTCACTCTGCCTGATACCACCATGCACAATGCGCATTCCACTTTCATCTACCTACTCTTCAACACCTGCTTGCTCACAAAACATACCAGAGAAACTTGGGACTTCCTGCACACCCTTTCTCCAGATATAATATTTCTCACTGGAATCTGGATTAACTCAACCTCAGCACCAGAAATATATAACCAACAAACTAAAGAAGGACTTGCTATCATGTACTGATAGAAAATCTGATAGAAAATCAGCTGCTCCTTCACCTCTGCTAAGACCAGTGACCTCCTGGAACACATCACCTCAGGCCCTTGAGCAACACTCCAGTGGAAGGAAGCTTACTGTGCCAGACCGGTATCCAACTTCAGTGCCAATCTCACAGACCTCATTGATCCTGTGGCATCGCAGCCCGCCCCTTCGATTTACTCGTGTGCCACAACGTTTACCTAGAGGACCAGACTGTCTCTGACACCATCAATGTCCTGGAAGACTTGAGTATCCTAGGACTCACCCAGCAAGTTAGCGACCACATCCACTCAGCAGAACACATCCTTAGCCTAATTTTCACCAACGTTCACAACATCATGGTGGGCAAGCCAGCTCCACTTATCTGTACTGGCACTAACTTGTCAGCTTTGGCCAGCACCTGCCCAACCAGTCTAGAACCATTCATACTCAGAATTCCCAGTGCAGCTAGAACAAGATTCCTGAAGGTATTTGAATTACCAAGATTCAGTTATAATGCCCTCTCCACCACAACAACCTCAACGGTTCCATCAAGAACAGCAACACATGGACTACCATCTGCACACACTCCCTGGCTCCCCTTAAAATCTCCCCAACACATCCTGGGCCAAGCCACAAGTAAACTGGCACCCAGAAGACCCCAGACTCATCAAGCGCCACTGCAAATGGATGGATTGGCAGTGGAGCCACACACACACCAACATCGATAGAGGCACCTGAGGAAAAGTCCTTCAAATTTGCTACTAATCAGTCAGAACCACAAAGTTCCTAGCCCTCACTGATCAGTTCCAAGACAGCTTCAATGCATCAAACCTCAAAGGAAATGTTCACCATAGTGAAATAATTCTCATGCCCTTTTGCTAGCTCCAAACCCATCTCCTCATCACAGGAACTCTGCTTTAAACTATCTAATTTCTTCTTCAAAAAAATCAACACCTTCCACAACAATTTGTCCCCCAACTGGACACTACACCTTCTACATCATCATCTCTGAGCAGCAGAACTGCCTGGACTCCACCCTGACCTGCTTGTCAGCTGTCACTCCTACAGAAATGGCCAACACCACGCGCTGTATCTATTTGAGAACCCCTTTTCAGCCTTTTTCATACTTCATCTTTGCCAAAGTACTAGGGCTCTTCTTGCCCAATCTCAATGCCTCTTTCTATACCACAAACTTCCTGGACTCTTGAAACAAGCTACCATCCTACTCCTACTGATGAAACCCTTGCCAGACTCCATGACAATGGCCAACTACAGACCCATCTCCCTCCTCTCTACCCACCCAAAGTCATAGACAAAATCAACAACACTAGGCTACCCAACCACCCCAGCACCAACCAACTCCTTGACTCTTTCCAATCTAAATTCAGACCGAACCAAAGCACAGGCACATAGGCAGGCTTCCTCAAGAGGAAAGAGCCTTAGGTTCAACTAGACCTCTTGACAGCATGTGACACCATCTACCACCCCATCCTCATCCAATGCCTCCACAAGACTGGATCAGCACCCAGTCAGATTAGCTCCTTGCTTGTTTGCCACCTCCACCCTGATCTATGGTGTCTCTCAAGGCTCCTGCCTGAGCCCACACCTTTCAAAATATATGTATGACTCCTTTCACCAGCCTCATCCATGCACACAGACTCATCTCATACAGCAACAGCATCCAGCTTGTCTTCTCCCTATCTGAAGACACCTCAAATGCCCAAACAAACTTCATCAGCTGTATGTCTGTGGACAGATGAGAATCAACTGCCTGAAACTCAACAGTAATAAAATTGAAGTGGTCCTTTTCGGTAAATACACCTCTGTCTAGTCTTTGGGCTCATGTCCCACAGAGCTAGGACTAACTCCACACCCATCTGATTAGGTCAGGGACTTAGGAATCTTGATTCATTGACAACCAAATCTTGATGACCAAACAAGTCAACATGGTTACATCCACTTGCTTCCACACCATTAAGATACTTAGGAAAGTCCTTAATGGCTCCTGGTAAGCACCCACATTTCAGTCACTTGAGCTCTAATTACTAGCAGTCTGGCCTACAAAATGCTCTCTATGTCAGTAGCACTAGGTCCTACAGAATGCAGACATAGGCCCTCATTACAATACCGCCAGTGCTGGCGGTATGTCTGGCTCCCTATTATGACTTTTCCGCTGGGCCAGCAGACAGTAACAGTATTACCGTCTGCTGGCCCAGCAGAAAAGTCACCTCAACATTGCTGCCGGCTCGTAATAGGGCCGGCGGCAATGCTGATGTGCAGCGGGTGCAGTAGCACCCATCGAGCATTTCACTGCCCGCAATTTGGGCAGTGAGATGCGTGATGGGGCTATGCCTGGGGGCCCCTGCACTGCCCATGCCAAGTCCATGGGCAGTGCAGGGGCCCCCAGGGGCACCCCGAGTCCCCTTACCGCCAGCCTTTCCATTGCAGTAGACACCACCATGGAAAGGCTGGCGATAAGGGGAGTCGAAATCCCCAGGGCAGCACTGCCCTAGCGGATTACGCCCGCCGGGACCTACATGACGGTATACCGCCGGTCCTGGTGGTGTTACTGCGGTGGTAATATGGTGACTAGTACCACCAGCCTATTGGCGGTGCTAGCGCCACTATAGCCCAGGCGGTCACCGACCGCCAGGGTTATAATGAGGGCCATTATGTAATGAAAGCACATTAGGGCCTGCTTAGATACTCCATTTTTAAATGTTTGTTTTTAACTTAGCACTTCTTTTCTGTTGATAACCTTTTACATGGCTTTTCGTTTATCTGATGACATTAAGGAATCATTGTACATGTTGCTTGTTCCTAGCAAGCCATCTAATCTGTAATCTCTGTGCAAGGCTGAAAAAACAGAACACAATGCCTGAACATTGTGATTGCCCATGATGACAGCTCTAAGTTTGTAGACATATCACAGCATTGAGTTTTCACCTCTAACACAGTGTGACATGAATAGTGCTTGTATTATAAAAACTGACTCTGCGTCATATGCGACAGAGTAGCACTTTTGCTGGGCTTATCCCGGAACAGGGCACATCTTACCCAGGCATGGGGATTCAGGTTTTCCCAATAGATCTGCAGAGGGTGCTTCCACTATGCTCTCATCAGTGTAGGTAGTGCCAGCTAGGAGTTTACCAACACATCTTTGTAATGCTGGTTACCATGCTCTGTCTCGTTACATTTTCACATTTCTTCTTGTGACTAATCTTGGGTAGTCTAAGAGACAACAAAAGGGTAGGTCTGTTTCTACGATTTCCTTGGAAATCTGAGTAGTCATGTTTGAGGTTACAGAACCCATTTGGTACCCTGGTGTGTTTAGGAATTCTGATGGGGCACTGTGAGCTAGCTAGGAATAGTGTTAACATTTACCAATGGTATATGTGGACTGAGTCCCTATACACTGACGTTTATTTTGACCAAATACACAGTCATACTTTATTTGTAGGAATCCTCACCTACACACATTCAAATGCCTCAAGGACATCCACTGGCTCCCAAAGCACAATCATGACCCCTTCAAAGTCCTCACACACATCAAGAAAGCACTACATGAGGCCCAGTAGATCTCAACAGCTGCTTCCAGCATCACACACTGGCCAGACACATCCACTCTGCCAACTTTTGCCTCTCCCACATATGCTGTAACTGTTGAAGAGCCAGAGGTTGTGCCTTTTGCTGTCTGACCTCCAAGCCCTAGAACAATATCCCCCTCCATATCAGAGTCTGCGGCTCTGTCCTAGAGTTCAGTAAGAAACTAAAAACTTGGCTCTTCCAGTATGCCAGAAACAGTCCTGAACCTGTGTCTTCTAGTGTGAAGTTGTCAGTCACCCATCTACAATAAGTCTATAATCCACTCCACTATTATGGAATCAACTCTTGGGTTACGGCTCATCCGTATTCTTTATTGTACTCTGCTTCTTCAAGCAATACTAGCACTAAACAAAGAGTTTTAAAAAAAAGTTCAAAAAGATTAAATGAACATTGATTATAATTATTTCCATAACTAAGGCAATGCTAAAACCAAAAGAGGTCTTATTTTGCAGTGTGTGTTTTGTAAAATGCCAGTATAACAAATATATAAGGTATTTGAAGTAGTTAAAAAATGAATCAAGTTTTTTTCAAATCATATTTTCTTAGCCTTGCTCACTTTTCTTAATTTATTTGGTTTTCTCTAATGCACTTTGTATGGTACTGGTAACATTTTTGTATCACACTGGTAATAGTAAACAGAAAAAAAACATAAAAAAGGAGAACAAAAGCACACTTTACAATTCAATAAATAATATGAATCTAGAGTAAGTGGTTATAATGCTAAATTGATATTAAGGTAGAGGTCACACATTTCTCAGTTGTATGGTCAGAAGAGAGAAAAAGCGATGCCATAAATTGGAAAATGGACTATGGGATGAGCAAATCACAAGTGCCCGATTAAACAAGACATTTGATACACCGGAAGCAAGCAGTAAAAAAACAAACAGTGCAAATGAAAATTAGATAACTAATGAAAAGAAAAAGAAAGCCATAGAACTGGGAAAATAAAGTTGATGTTTGAGAATTAATGGTACAGAAAAGGATGAACTGTTGAAAAAAGCACACTAATGAAGAATAAGAAAGGTTAAAGAAATAGTACACTTTTCGTAAGAGAAAGAACAAGGGGTCAAAGGCACTGAGGCATTTTGAAGATAAAAATGATCTGATTTTGAAAATCAGACCCTTTGCGATTTCAAAACTGCCCTTTGGTATGCACCAAACCCAAGCTGCATTTCACTAACACATTAGCGAATCATAACTTAGCGTTGCTGCTACATATCGAATCACTGTTTTGAAGAGATGTTCTCAGGGCATAACTTCCAAAATGTTTCTCGCAAAAAGATGTACTAATGTTTTGCAACCAAAACCTGGAAGCAAAACATTAATATTTTACCATCTACTGAAAGGTAATGGTAACCCCTCACAAATGGGAAGGGACCTCTAAGGGACTCCATCCCCTTTGTGAATGTTTTTGGGGTGGAAATTGGTCCATGGGACCACTGCTTACTCCTAATAAATGTTTGCACTTGTTTTCTTTTTTTCAAACACAGCCCGTTTTCCTTTTAGGAAAATGTTAGGTGGCTAAGAAAGAGATTGTTTTATTGAAAAGCTGTCACAGATATGGTGGTCTGTTGATCCCAGCTGTCCCCAGCAGACTACCATCCCACTGACTGTAGCCAATCATAGCAGGTCGCAATTTGCGACCTACCTCTTGCATATTAATGTGTTAGATCAGATGACAACCCACAAGAAATTGTGATTTTGCAAATGAAGATATGAATTTGAACCACTTCTGTAGATGTCGGTGAACAATTTGCACCACTTTCACTGAAATAATTCTAAGTACACCTAGCCCATACTCAGAAATTAATAAAAGGAAGAACAATATTTATAGAGTTCTAAGCTGGACAATTGCATCAGAAATGTAATGACAGAAGGCAATAAAAATAAATATTTATTATATCTCAAATTGAAGGCGAAGGCCAGTATAGATAGATGTGAACATGCGTAAATTATTTGTAGGAATTATATGTAGATGTGCAATAAGAATGAAAAGATACTGTATCTTCAAAGAAAAAAGAGATACCAGTTTACAAATGAGGTCACGTCTAGCTCTCAGATACAAGATGACAGATAATAAGTCTGTTATGAATATGAGAAGGTGTAGGAAAGAAATAAAAGGAACATTTATGAATTACAAACACACACGAATGGAAAAGAAATCCAAATGGTGCTATAAAAGGTGTCAGAGTAAAAAGGTAACAATCATGTGATATGCAAGCATATATGAGAGTGATTTGCCATTTGCGTTTGCACAGCCATGACGGAGAATTCTGATTTCCAAGGAACAGCATTTATAACACAATAGATGCAAGAATTAAAGAATGTTTGGAGCACATCTGGAAACCTGAAACATTGCATAGTAGCATTGCATAATTTCTGAGACTTTGAAACCAGTAGTGGCCCACCGAATCTCATTGCAGCATGCCCAGATACATATACTAGCTATTTTCCAACGCACTCATACTCACAATGCAGCTTGCTACTCACAAAGTGTATCACAAGTACCACACTGAATCCCACCATATTCCTACTGCACCCATCTGATTTCAGCCATGCCTCTTTACTGCAAAGCAAACACACTTACCCCACCGGAATTTACAATAAACACATAATGTAAGATGAAGCATTCAAACCACACCAAACAACAAGCACACAGCACTTTACTACAGTCGTATCGAATCCTTGCACTGCCCCTCACTGACATCAAAATGCACCATACATCACTCACGTTGCACCTGCAGAGTTCATTCTACGTTTCATCATGTTCACACTGTATCCTTTAGTTCAGTCTATGCTTTCCATAGTCTATAGTCTCCACCTAATCGTTAATTGCTGTGTTGCTTATTCTCAGCGCGTTAATCCAAGCAACTCAGTTATGTGACCTCAAAGGGACATCATTGAGTACATTAAAATGCATCTCCGGCGAATAGTTGTGCTGCAGGGACTGAATTCAGACAAACCAGTCAGCACTGTGTGAAATTGCTCACTGTTGGAGACTGTGCTTACAGACCCAAACAAAAGATTAAATATAGAAAATAAAACGCTTGGAAAATATGACAGGCCAGTTCCACAGCTAAGGTATGCAGAAGTGAAAAGAAAAGTGCTGACTACTCTCTTTCTATAGGATTCCCTACAATTAGTTAACTATCTAGCCTTTCTAAGGAACAGAGAGCAAACACTTTGTTGCAGGTTTATTAAGACTTTGCGCTGCTGCATTGTCATGCAAAATGATGCAAAGTGGTGCACAATCTTGGCAGGGTATTTAGCTTCCAGTGCAAAACTTTTTTTGCACTAGAAAAGTGTCCTTTTTAGAGGAAATATAGCCTGTTGCTCCTTTACATTACATTGCGTCAAGGGGGTGTTCCATGGCTTGTAATTGAGGCCATATGTACAAACACTTTTTTTCCGTAGACACAGAATGGGTAAAAACCTTTGCTACATCTGGCCCTTGATGTATCAGTGGAATCACCACGGTTTGTGACACAAAAGCCTATCTTCTAAAATTGTTAAGCGGGGCTTTGCTTAAAAAAATAATGCCCCCTTGAGGTAGGTGCAAAGTTGTAGAAATATTTCAATTTCTCCAATGTGTGCTCTGCTGTATAGGACAATTCGATGTGTGAAATATTTAACTGTTTATCAAGCCTATGGATACTCATGAACATTTTCCCAGGGGCTAGTAAGTTTGGTCTGCGGTGTGACCAAGGGCTGCACTGTTGCAAGCAGGGTGATTTTCAGGGCTTGTGGGTGGGCACTTAGGCATGGTGAAGTGAAGATTGTAGGTCTAGTGGCTAAATTGAATTGCGCAATGTGGACAGAAAATACCTTGACTTCCCCATGTGACCAAAGTTTGTAATCCTAGGTAATTCTTTTGCTTCACTTTTCCTTCTTTTTCTTCATTATCACATATAAGGCGACCTCAAAATACATGATTTCAGGATGTAGGGCATACAAACCCCCATCCTACGTTTGATTTAATAAACTATAATGTTCACGATAATAGGAACCCCAGCAGCCCAAAGGGTGCACATAACAACTTACTTGCCTCGAGTTTACTATTAACATTGTTGTCAGGGTGGGAGGGAAGCATAAATGTTTCTTAAATCATATTTAAAAACTATCAGTTTAAAAGAAATACTCAATAAACTGACATTATCTGTTTCACTAAAAGTGAGAATGTTATTCAAATGCACTTTTTAATTTTTGAAGAGACCTTTTCATATTCTTACATGTTTGTTGCGAGATGTCTTTAACAAATGAAGTTGTTCCTAAAGTTAAGCAGTGCAGGACACCCTAATGACTTCCTTGCTTTAAATGCAATTATCCTCTAAATAAATGCCTTCTCACTTCTTTAACATCCTTGTATTATTAGTGGTGATTTGGATAAACAACACCCAGTGTTACTATTGACCAGAGGGCCACATGTAGAGGTCAGCAAGGCCACATGCAGTCCCCGGGCCTTACTTTGAGTATCATTGGTCTAGTCAGAGGACTTTGTACTGAAATAGTACCCTTCCACTACAAAATATATGCTAGACATAATGCATATATGTCTTTGTACTCTGTACATGGCACTATGCAGCCTGTGTGTGCACCAACGTAGGGGAAGACTGCGGCAGCAGCACCATGTTTAGTAAATATGGCTCTGTACTGCTGTCCCACCCATGCAACACAGCACACCAACTTCGGTTGCTGTGCTTTCTTGTGTGAAACATTAGTGAATGTGCCCCTTTGTTTCTACATCTTGTACTATTCCAAGCAAAAAGGGTAACAACCTTGTGGCATAAGGGATATATGGCTCCATCTCCTAGCAACCTGGAATAGAGTAGTTGAGCAACGGGTGGGGCCAGAAAATGTCACAGCAGTGGAACAAAATTCTTCAAGCATTTATTACCAGAAGTAGAAATGGTGATACATCCTATAAACCCTAATCAGGCTGTCAATGAAACAATTTTAACCACTGTGTTTCTTTAGCTAACAGTTAACTATGAAAATCCAATAGGCTGAATAATGGGTGGGTTAAGAAGAAAAGTCATTTTAAGTGATGGTGTCCCTCTACTGTTTCGTAACTTTTAGTAACAGGAATATATAGGGACAATTGAAGTCATTCTCCTGAATATTTTGGTTTGCAGATTTAGGATTGTTGGTATAAAAGTAAATGGCTGATTACAGAAGGAAAGTATCATTCATTAGAACATATGCCACAGTATGGGTAGAATTTACCCCCACTATATGCAAGCATATCAGACATTCATGATAAATAATCAATGTACAGGTGATGGATACTGGTAAAATGAGGGTATAGGCAAAATGTTAAGGGATTAAATTGGCAACAGTGATGCTGATATGAACAGTTAAATAATGTTTATGTTGAACTGCAACCGATAAAGATTATTTTAAAAAATGTGACAAGTTCAATAATAAACCATGGCCCAGATTTATCAAGGGTTTGTGTTGCTATTGCCTCACATGGCATAGTAAGTCTGGAGTAACGCTAGTCACTGCAATCCACTGCCTGGTATTACTCTGCATTGGGAGGGTGCTCCATGGATGGAGCGTGGGTGTTCCCACGCATTCACCCATAATGTTTTGTCCATTACCAGGTTTACAAATACTAGTAAACCTGAGATTGCATCAAAATGCAACACTTTCCAAGGTGGGATGTAAAAAGAAGAAATATGTTTATTTCTCCTCGCTATTTCCTCTTTCTACGTGTGCTGCATTTTGCAGCACACAAAGAAAGAGAAAAAAGCCTCTGAGGATTGTTTTTGTGCAGAAAGTTCTCAATTTCCTGTAACGTAAGCACTCTTGCACCATGATACAAGTGAGTCAGCGCAGAGAGAGTGAATGGATGTGGCATATGTTAGCAATTATGATGCATTCCTGCTCTCTCTATTTGACACAGGACAGTGCAGCAGGTTGTCTTGCTGCATTGCACCTAATGTTGATAAATCCGGGCCCTAGTGTTTGAAGAGATGGCACAGCTCATCCTCCACATCTTTATCATTTAATTATTAAAGAGGATGAAAGTAAAATATGCAATGCCCAAGAATGACAAATAGGTAATAAAAATCCTGTAAATTTGGGCTTTGGGAAGGCATTTGGGGAATATTTTTTAAACCGAAGGGGGGCGAAATAAGCTGTCTCTCAAAGAAAGGGTCCTCCACCAGGTTATATATATTGTTTTTTTTAAAGAAAAAGAAAAGAAAAAAAGAGACTTTATGTTAATGAAAAAGGATGTTATGCTTTCTTTATTGTATCTGAAACACACTTAAAAAACACGTTGCATATATTTTTCCACAAAAGAGAGATTTGCATTAAAGAATTCACTCATGTATTATCCACCATCATTTTCTCGGTGCATAGTGAGTGTCTCTTCCAATAAACGTACACATATAGGCGTATTTAAAAAAAAATACATAAAACAATTGGTTGGTATAAAGGCACAACTGTCTCTTTGGGCAACGAAAAGAGGTAATAAAGAATGCAGCTTGTGAGTTTTATTGTTCAAGTGTTTCCTACATGGTCATATTTGAACTTACAGTGGTCAGCTGGGGTAACTAGATCTCAAAACCATTTCTTTCAGTGATTGTCCTGATAAATTAATATTTTCAGTTAAATTTGACTGCATCCTTACATGGAATGCCAATGTGTTTTGGAATACAATTGCATATTTTAAAGGGATCTTCTTCAAAACTATGACTAAATCTGCATGTTCAACTAGATGTGGTGCATGATCCATCATCTGTTCTTTTTGCTTTTGTTGCCCTAAGTGCATCAGGTATGCCTAGACTTGGATCCCGGGCACACTATGCCACTGGATTCCAGCTAGGCTGGCTGATGAAGGGTGATACCCTGACACTGGTCCCAGGATACTTGTTTTCGGTCCAGGGAGGAACTGGCCTGGAAGTTTGGGCTAGACTGTTCCCATGGGGAACAGGGTCAAGACTGATCTGCATATTGCATGGTCCAAACTGGATTGTGTAGTGGGCAAAAAAACGATGGATTAAACCCAGATCTATGTGACTGCAGGTGAATGTTTGCATTGTTCAGTATTCTGTCCATCATCTGTTCCTTTTGCTTTTGTTGCCCTAAGTGCGGCGGGTATGCTCAGACGTGGGTTCCAGGCTCACTGTGCCACTGGATTCAAGGAAGTTTGGCTGATGAATGATGATACCCTGAAACTTGTCCCGGGATGCTTGGTTCCGGTCGAGGGGGACCTGGTGTGGCAGTTTAGGTTAGACTGTTCTCAGATGGAACAGGGTCAAGACTTTTTTGCAAATGGCTGGGTATAAACTGGGGTGGCGTGGTGGGCAAAAAAAAACAATGGGTTAAACCCAGATCTTTGTGATTGGGGGTGAATGTTTGCGTTGTTCAGCATTCTGTCCATCATCTGTTCTTTTTGCATGATCCAGTTAGCCATGTCTTTTGTTTCAAATAAACTTGTCAGCATAGTCATCTCACTTTGTTTATTTACAGTTCATAGACTTCTTTTTGATAAAAGAAAGTGTCAAAAAATTGTTTTCTGAGGTGGAAAATGTGGCAGGTGCAAGACACATCCCTGGCTCATCACAGGCAGCACCTTTAATGATGATTCACAAGTGTTTCTATCTGCACTAATTCATAACTTGTAAAATATTATTGAAAATGTTGGTGAATCACTTTAAAAATGAAGACCTGATTCTCAAAAGTGATCTTACACTTTTGTGTCAGTCTACAATAGTTTACTATTTACAAAGGGATTTACAAGCAATATCTTTGCAAGTGTGGAATCACTATTTGGAATTTGCTGAATGCAATGTAACAACTCACTCACAAAATACTTTGAGATTACCTCAAATTCACAATCGCAATTAGAGAATACTAAATAGAGATTCGGTTAAATAGTGAAATGTTATTTGTTAATTGCAATTTGTGATTTTTGTATTTTGGAGCAGCTTGATGACCTCACAACAAGAAAGTGAGTCAGTCCATGCTGTTTCCAGAGCCTGAGGTAGACACAGTGAGCTGCGCATCAGGGAGCCAGTCAGGAGTGACAGCCAGGACCAAAACACACAATGGCCACTGAAGGAAATGCCAAGGATACTGGAGGCAGAAAGAGGAAGCTGATGTTTAGTGAGCAGGAAGTGAAAGTGCTCACTGAAGAGGTGGTTAAGAGCTATGACAAGCTTTTCTGGAAAAACCCACTCCATGTCCCAGAGAGTGAGGACATGGAGTGAAATTGAGGTGAAGATCAGTGCATTGGGTGCGGCGCGGTGCTCCATTGAGGAGATACACAAGTGCTGGTACAATTAACGTACACGTGCAACAGCAGATGGTAGCAACCAGACTTAAGGAGGCAAGGAGCACAGGCGGAGGACCATCCTCCCAGATACCATCCACCCCTTTGGTGGACTGGGTGGAGGCATCTCTGCAGACTGAAGCCATGTTGGGGTCACCGACATAGGCACCTCAGCCACACCAGGCACCAGCAAAGGTAAGGAAAACAATTATTTGAATCACCATATGTGCAGGCAAAATTGTCCCCTAGAGGAAATCAATGTCAGTACTTACTGATCAAATAATCCGTGGCACACATTCCATTCAGCCCAACAATGACTTATCCGAGTGGTAGTCCATACTCCAACTGTGAACCTAGAACAATCATTATAGCATTGTGCATCCCCACTCAAATAGACAAGACAAATGACAAGCAGAACACTATGTCAGGGGAACTGTTTACTTCAAAATGAAACTGTGATCTGAGACATGCAAAAGTAATACTTTACTGAAATTCTGCTAATTGATGTTGCAGATTTCCCTGCACCACATGCAGCAGAAACAGAAAGTAGGGAGAATGAGGCAAGCCAGTCTTTCCTGAGGTCGACAATATTGTGTCCATAACACCTGCACAACCTAGATGCAGAGCAACAGTGGAAATGCTCCCTGAGTTTAAGCTTGAGTTTGATGACTTGATGACTTGAAAGAAGACCTGCATACACCACCTTCTGATGATAGTCACACCTGCAGATGTCAGTCTCTTTTCCAGTACCAATACAGTTCCCTCAGGAGATGTAGAGCAGATGTCAGACAGAGCTCAGAGGAAGGTGAGGGCCCATTTATGTTTGGAGGTCTGGTACATCAATGTTAAAGGTGCAGTGTCTACAATGTAAGCATATGAAGGCAGTTGGTGTCTCTCATTCACAACATGTGCCAGCTGAATGTAACAGTGTTGGAAGGACAGAAAGCAATAACAGACAATTAAAAGGAGTTGATGAATGGCATTCAGGAACTTTGCAAAGTAATGCATCAAGACCACGTCACCCACTGTAGGCACCATCACCAATTGATGGGTAGATTGCATGGGTTTAGCAGATCTGTCCATCGCCTCACAAATGCAACTGCGTTACTGTCACAACATGCCGTGGGCATGCAATTGGAGATGACATTGCTGTGTAGACATTGCACGGGGATTGTTGCAGGTTACCAATGCACTGGATAACATGCAGACAGCTCGGATCGCTGGGAACAGCAAAGTAGGTGGGGTGGATAGTGAGGAGCTCTCTAGCCTCAGTCGTGTGACTGTC
This sequence comes from Pleurodeles waltl, assembly GCF_031143425.1. Taxonomy (NCBI): domain Eukaryota; kingdom Metazoa; phylum Chordata; class Amphibia; order Caudata; family Salamandridae; genus Pleurodeles; species Pleurodeles waltl. The sequence continues at coordinate 254,411,066 of NC_090439.1, forward strand.
CCTGTGTTGGAGTATAGGCATCTCAGTTCCAGACACAGTGCTGTCTGAGAAGTCTCAATAAGAGAAGCTGCTGAGCCCACTAACCGTTCCAGTGGAGTGCATGGATGCAAAATGTAATGGAGACATGTTGTGCGCTTGTTGTTTTGTGACATTGCACTACTTATATGATGTTTATGTTGAAGCACTTGATTTAAGTACAGATAGTGCTTTTGGACAAATTATGTTGTATGCACCCGTTTGAACTGAAGTTAAAGCAATAAGGCCCAAATTTGTTATTTTTTTGTGCAGCATTTGTGTCATTTTTTTATGCAAAAGCAGCGCAAACGTACAAAATATAATTGTATTGTGTAAGTTTGTGCTGCTTTTGCATCAATAAACGACACAAATGCGGTGCAAAAAAGTATAACTATGGGCCTGAATTTGATACCTGTATCAATATCAAAACAATACGTGGTCTCTTCATTATTTATATAAAAATTTATTCTGCATGATCTCTGCACGTCTGCCTTCTGCTGCTCTCGTTCCAACTACTAGATGACAGGGTGATAATGGGTCATCATCCTCATCAGACTCCGTATCTGAGAGTTACAGGTGTATACCCCTTGATGTTGCGTTGTTGTGCAACATTGCACATGTAGCCACAATCTTGCAGCAGTTCTCAGGTCTGTATTTTAGTGCCCCACCACTTTTGTGCAGGCATTGAAAGCGACTCTTCAGCAGACCAAAGGACCTCTCAATAACACTTTGTATCCTCGATGTATAGCATTGCAATGTAATTCATTAGGTGTAGCAGGATTGTGGTATAGTGTGAGGATGAGGGACCTCACTGCATATGCACTGTTTCCTACAATGACAAAAGTGAATATTGAGTCTTTGTCAACTCTAACCTCACCTGCACACTATGCTACATTGTTCTTTTATATAACCAAGTAGGTATCCTTTTCCGAACTTTTCACCAAGTAGCTGTGTGTAGATTCCACTATGCCTGAATATATAGGAGTCATCTGTGCTACCAGGAAATCTGGACACTAAATCTGTGATGACGTGTGAGGCATTGCAGATGACCTGTATATTCATGGAATGGCTACATTTCCTATTTCAATAGATATACTCATTGTCAAATGGTGGACAGATTGCAACATGTGTCCCATCAATGCAGCCAATGACGTGTGGAAATTGGGCTACCTGCTAGAATTTTAATTTTGTGAGCTGCAAGTCCTGTGGGGTGTTGAGGAATTTGATGTGCACTTTGATTTTAGTTAACATTCCATTCAGGAATGCATGGAAGAAGCTTGAGAGCGCACTTTGGGACAAACCTTCAGCTGCTGCAATTATCCCCTTATAGCTTACTGAGGCTAAGAGGTGGAGAGAGCATAACACCTGCACAGGAACGGGTATTGCATTGGTTCTGTGTGTGTCGCTGCAGTTGTAGTTGCAAATCTGCTATGAGGTCTAATATCATGGTAGAATTCAACCTATACTTCTCATAAATCTCCTCCTCTGTTCAGTCAAACAATGTTATGCGCACTCTGAAAATGTGCTCCTGTCTCCTTCTCCTCACACCTGCCAGAATCATCATCCTCCTCGCCACGACGTAGAGTGCGGCCATTGTTGAAAAGGGCTGATGGATTCTGGTCCTCTTTAAATAGGTTGCACCTGCTTACACCTGATTTGAGTTGGTGGTAAATTGCACACATGCAAAATCCCAGTTTTGCGTCCATTAGCAATTTGCAATTGACCTATTTGTGAATCACAATTTGCGATTTGCAAACTGAGTCACAATTTTAGGGAACCGCTATTTTTGTGATTCCTTAAAATTTCCATACGAATGCCTTTCATATATTCGGAAAGGCTATTTTGCATTCGCAAATGGTGACATTTTGTGATTTGCACTGTTTCAGAATGCAAAATACTTTGATACATCTGGCCTGGGGTCTTTTAATGTGCAGGGACGCCACACTTGTAAAGATACTACTTGTAAATCCATTTATGAATAGCAAAGAATCGTAATCTTACATGAAAATGTAAGTTTATCTTTTTGAGTCAGGCCCTAAGCCTTTTATCAACTAATACAGTTGCAAATCTTGAGTGGTGAGCATGTTCATGGCACAGTGCTATATAAAAGCCATAAGGGATCCTTTCACATGGCAAACATGAAACAAAGTGGAGAAAAGATTCTTCAGTTAGATAATGCTAAACCTGACACATAATTTACATCAGATTCAGTTCCATTCCTGGTGCACAATACCCATTTGTCCTTACTTTCCTTACCATCCAAACAACAGTTTTATTTTACATTTCCTATTATTCTCTTGTTGGCCTATGTGATGTCACAATACCCACTGATTGTCCAATGTACCAGATGTTTGCCTGACCTCATATACAAAATGTATGTTTTAAATGTTACTTGTGTAGTGTAGAAAATAAATAAATGTGTAAATTAACAAAAACATGAATTTGTAAACCTGGCTAGATTTTAGAAAATCATGTGTTTCGGATTTGAGGATGAACAAACCTCATTGTGTAATCTGATTTTGTATTTGTAAAACTCATTTCCATTTCCTGACCTTGGCTATTCCTTCTCTACTGCTACTCTGCCCATATAAACAATTGATTTTGCATTCTGAGTTCCAGATTATTATGTAAATCATTTTCATCAACCTGGTTTCTAGAACTTGGTAGTTTGTATGCGATGTAACTATACCACACTATAACTCAGTTACCCATATCTAGCATGATTTGTGCATGCACATCTGTTCCTTTTGTGCTATTGAGAATTGCCCTACTCAATGATTTTACAGGTGCAAATGTACTTTCTTCATACAAAAAAGCTTTGTTATTCAGACTCAAGCATTACTTCTATGTGCACCACCACCCAGGTATCTTAGATCCTGCTGCCAGTATTAGACACGTACACACTGTTATATGTAATTGTACATTCACACACTTCATGTCATTGCTAATGATTTGCATTTCTGCCCCTGCATTATATAATACATTAAGTCCATTCAGCTCCTTCTCAGATAAAAAGGGTCATTATCCGGAACCTCCTTCATTTCTTATACACCAACTGATTTTCCCTCTTGATTGTACTTAACCTTTCACCTGCATTAGACACTGATAGATCACAAGGCACTCTTTCATGCATTGGATTTAGAGGGCAGGGTTGTAGACCAAGATACTGAAAGAATCATATCATATCCTCACAACCAGCGTTCAGGCCTAGAAAATGTATAATTTTACCCTTCCAGCTGTAAATTGATGGGAAGGCCTTTGAAGCTTTGCTCTGTAAGAAGTGTAGCTCAAGACCTACATTTTCCCCATGAGACAGGTATTGAAAACTTCAATTTTTGCATACCATTTGTAGGAAAGTCCTCCTTTTTACTCTGGTCACCCCCAAACATTTTGGACAGGTGCTGGTGGCCACTGACTCTTGGCTGTGCCCTGTTTACCAGTCCCATGGCCAGTGCTCTGTGTAAAGTGGATATGCAAACTAGGCTAATAATAATTGGCAAAGTTAACCTACCTATAAGTGCCTAGTATATGGTAGGGCATGGAGTTATAGGGAGCCCAGCACATGTAGTGCCCCCATAAGTGCACTGCTGAGGTGCCCAGTATCATTTTAAAGGCAGGCCTGCCTAGCTGGCTGCTTTTAAAGTAAAGTTACATGCAAAATCGACTTTGGAATTAAAAGTAGTTCCAAAGTCTTAAACTACCTTATTTTTACATATAAGTCACCCCTAAGGTGTGCCCTACATGCCCTTAGGGCTGGCTGCCATGTAACTATAAGCAGGGACCTTATAAAAATAGTTTTATAGACCCTGGTGAGGTAAAACAGCCAAATTAGTTTTTCCCTCATTGTAGTGAATGGCCTCCAAAGGCTAGAATGGGGAGACTCTTATTTTAATTTTAAAAGTCCCCTTAAGTAACAGATACCAGAAGTTTGGTATTGAATTAATTGTTATAATAAATCCCACAACTTCCAGTTGTGGGATTTAATATAACTTTTTTAGGCAAAGAGTTTTAAACTTTATCTGAAAAGTTTCCAACTTCAGCCATGCAGTGCTTTTGCTGCTGTGCTCTGGTTGGCCAGCCTGCCTTGATGAGGTGTGAAGTGGCCTGGCTCCACACAAAGAGATGTGCCTGTGGGAGGAGATCTCCCCTCAGCAGATAGTGAAACAGGAAGGGGGAGGGCTGCCAAACCGGTCTTAAAAAGGAAGAGAAGGACATTTGGAGCAACCCTGCAACACCCTCACATCCTGCAAACCCAGACAATTAGATGCCCCCTTGATTAGATTAGGAGAGGGCAGGAGAGGGGTGTGTTTAGGATGTTTAGCCACACCAATGGGTGGGCTCAGCCAGATGTAACCTCCAAAAATCACTTTCAGCCATGATGGATTTTTGAGGAATGTTGCTCCCTGTGATTGGTTTTTGCCTCACTTCCCAGGAAGTGGTCATCACAGGGGGAAGGACCCTGCACCTGACTGGAGACCCAGGACCCCCCTGTTTTTCACCCAGGAGCAAGGATAAAACTGGCAGTCCTGCACCCACACCTCAGAACCCACCAGATTCCAACAAGGAAAAACTACAGGAGAAGAAGGACTGCCCTGCTGGACCCCTGGCCTGCACCTGGATCCTGCACTCTGAAAGACTGCACCAGCTGCACACTTGGGCTTCACGACAAGAAGGACTTTGCCTGGATTCAACTGGTTCAAGGAGGGACTCCCTGTTTGCTACAGGTGAAAACTTGCTAACCAGAGTCCCCTGCACCAACTCCTGAAGAAACCAACCAGCTGACCACTGTCCAGTGGCCAAAAAGGAGTTTGCACCAGGTGCATTCTGGGAGTTGTAGTCCACCCCCCAAGGAGCATCTCAGAGCTTCTGGAACCTTGGGGTGAGCTGTGGACCCCAAAAGAACCTTAAAAGAAGATCTGCAAGAAGATCTAGAAGTTTGGAGAACTTTGGAGAACTTTTGGAAAAAAACTCCATAGAGAGACCAACCCGCCGCAGCACCTCTAGCCTGCTTGCCTCAACCGCGACCCGGCCTGACTTGCAGGTTCATCCCGGTGAAGAAAATCTCCAAAAAAAGAGACTAAATTAGAACGTAGGAAGTTGACCGGGACCTCCCAGCCAGCGTATCCGAGGAGGGCTCCAAGGACGTCAGATCAAGATTCAGGTTTGCCCCGGTCGAAGGATTTTCGAAGGATTTTCACCTTTGAAAAAATGACTAAGTTCAAAGGTCAAAATCTCCACCAAGGGCTCCCACCCGTTCCAGGAGGTAGGATTGGATTGGCAGGTTCGTCCCGCTGAAGAAAATCTTCTGAAAAACAACAAAGTCCTAAGGTAAACTTTTGACCGAGGCCTCCCGCAGGCTGTAGCCGAGCCGGGCTCCATCGCGGTCAGCCTTAAACTTTGACTTTGCCCCGGTCGAGGTGTGACCAGATGACCAAATTGGCGCTATTTTTTTTTTTATGCGCTGGAAAGCAATAATTCTTTAAACATTCATATCTCCGGTTCCCCTTTCTGATTTTATTCATTTTTGTGTCATTTTAAAGCTAAAAATATTTCCTATTTTTATAAATTGATTTTGGATTTTTAAACTGTTTCCTGTGTTTTATTTAATTACTGTTTTGTGATATTTGAATGTTTTACACTCTGTCTTCTAAGTTAAGCCTTGTCGCTCGTTGCCAAGCTACCAAGGGTTGAGCTAGGTTTAATTTACTGAGACCTGACTGGACCTAAGTGGAGGTTAGTGGCCTATTGCTAAGTGTAGGTACTTACCTGCCCTTACCAATAACACATTTTCCAACACCATTGGACATTGACAATGTTTTGCTCTATAAGGTTCTTAGACCAACTCATCCAAATCTCCTGTACTTTAACCCACAACGAATTTTGTGAAATTATAATATGTGTTATCTTGATGATCAGAAAATAGATTGATCAATGTTGGATATTCTAAAGCGCAGATCACATTTCAATCAATTTGTTTTAAGTCTGCTGTTCTTGGCAATATCATTTTAAACATAAAACAGTAAGATACCTTGGAGTTATTCTGAATCCAAAGTTTTCCTGCAAATTTCCCATTAACACTCAAATAGCTTCCAGAAACTTTGAGCTGAACTGAATTTGATGCATAATATGACTTGCCTAAAAGTATAATTGCAGAACAGTTAACCAGACATCACTCACCTGATATCTAGACTAACACAATGTTAACCTAGAAGGCTGTTAATAATACCCCCATCACAAACTACAGGTCTTCCAGAACTTATGCCAAAATAAATGTGGGTTATTAATTTTCTGTGGAGTGTAATTAATTTTCCATTTACAAGGTCACAGTCCATGGTCAAATATGCAGCTCTGTTATGAGGACTGGGGAGTGTGTAACAGTGTTGTGAGATCATGGCATTACGTCTGAGTGAAATTTAGCAGTCAGAGTGGTCTAGTATCTACAATAAATAAGATATAGCCTTTCCCACTCACTCCCTTTTGACATCAGCAGTTTATACAAAAGGTTAAACACACTTTCTCTAGCAATTGGAAGAGATCTCAACTGTACCTGTACAGCCTCATATAGTCTCACTAATAGTCCCACTGAGAACTATGGGGGTCATTCCGACGCTGGCGGTAAATACCGCCAGGGCCGGGGACCGTGGGAGCACCGCCAAAAGGCTGGCGGTGCTCCCTTGGGCATTCTGACCGCGGCGGTTCGGCTGCGGTCAGAAGAGGAAAACCGGCGGTCTCCCGCCGGTTTTCCGCTGCCCTGGGAATCCCCCATGGCGGCGCAGCTTGCTGCGCCGCCATGGGGGATTCCGACCCCCTCACCGCCATCCTGTTCCTGGCGGTTCCACCCGCCAGGAACAGGATGGCGGTGAGGGGTGTCGTGGGGCCCCTGGGGGCCCCACTTTGTATTTCAGTGTCTGCATTGCAGACACTGAAATACGCGACGGGTGCCACTGCACCCGTCGCACACCCTCTACTCCGCCGGCTCCATTCGGAGCCGGCCTCCTCATGGAGGGCTGTTTCCCACTGGGCTGGCGGGCGGCCTTTTGGCGGTCGCCCGCCAGCCCAGTGGGAAACCCAGAATGACCGCCGCTGTCTTTTGACCGCGGTACGGTCTTCTGGCGGTTCCCTCCAGGCGGGCGGCTCCCGCCGCCCGCCGGGGTCAGAATGACCCCCTATATGTTTCTTAAACTCCCTATTCAGAACGTCTGTGACTGGAACATCACTACTACAAATCTAAGCAAAAATAAAGATACAAGTCCTTTTTGAATCAAAGCTTCATATCTTACAGAGAAGATAAACTTGAAGATTATCCAAAAAATGAATGTGTCTCATCTATCTTTGACAACATAGCAAAACTACATTATCATGTTCATATGTCTTAATTATTGCTCTTACTATATTTCAAAAGCTAGAAAGAGCATACACAATCAAAAGACTTAACTGAGAGTGCAGTTCTCTATTATCCAATTATCAGCAAAATTAAAGCACCCTAATGATGTATCTTACATAATAGGCAGCCAAACACTAAACTGACATAGCAGTCACTAAATTACTTGAAACCTAAGTCTTATAACCTTTACCTAAACTTGTCTGTATGAAACTTCTTAATCATATTGAACCTACTACTACCACCTGATTACTCAAATATCTACCTCAGCAGACAAGGCGAGTTAGGAGCTCTGGCACATATAAATACTATCTCCTTAATACATTAAAATCAGAATCTTTCTCTACTTTGCACTGTGTCTGGCCACCATAGTGATCAAGTAAGCATAAGGAGTGACAAAATGATGCAGTGCAAATATATCTGTTAGATTTCCTACAGCCAAATAATCCAAGAGGGTTCATTGATAGAATGGATTATTCTTATTTTGTAAGTAGATTCAATACAGTTTTGCTTTGAAAAAATAAGAATGTGATGGAGACTACCATGAAGTCAGAAAATAGACTATCAACATGCAATGGAAGTAATGTATTCTTTAAGGATTGGGAAAAAGGGGTAAGCAATATTATTGCCAAACAACTGGAACCATGCCAGGTGGTTTAGATTGACTTAGAATCAGAAATTGACCAGGCATCTTGTTTGCAATACATTTTAGCTTACATATAGGTTGTTTGAAGAGAGGCTAACAATAATGTGGTTATTGAATGAAAGTTTTGTTAATATTTTATTTATTGAGATATGATTATCAGGAAATTTCTTCCTCCAATTGTGGATAACAATTTTCCAAAAGAAGGGCAAAGAGTCTAAAATGCTTTGGTTTGGTTTGAAGAACTAATTAATCTTTACATGTTATGAGAAAAATCAATTGATCAAAAGAGAATACTTACGAATTTGAAGCATAAACAACACAAATTAAAAACTATCTTTCTGGGTATTACAAGTCCCATTTCATTGAGTGATAGTCTAGCAGCACCCACATTCATTTCTACCCCAGATGTAACGTGGAATCATCTCTTCAGTCTCAAAACAATACAAATGGAGATGGATAATCCAAAGAGAGGGGCTGGTTCATTCTATACCAAATTGAGTACCGGGACAGTTATTGATTCAGATGTGGTGCATTCTTATTTTAGCCCTTGGACCTCCTTGTTTGGTCAACTACAGAGAATTGTGCAAAAGAAATAACCCAACGTTTGACACATTTATCTCAAATGATCCAACAGTGACAAAACAACTGCTAAACGGAATTGTCAATTAACAAACAGGATTTCTGCTTCGAAATATCTGCTGCTTGTCTATTTCTTTGAAAACTTTTAATGACCAGGGATATTTTCTCTTCTTAAAAGCACTTGCACTCAGCAGATCTAAACCTGATTTAATGAACTCAGGCCCATATTTATACTTCTTTTGTGCCAAATGTGCATATTTTTTTAACACAAATTTGGCGCAAACTTAATTCCATATTAATATTTTGACATTAGATACGTCTAACATAAAAATATTGGGGTTTGCACAATTTTTTGGATGAATGAACCTATCTTGCGTCAATGAGATGCAAGGTAGGCGTTCCCATCCAAAAAATGGTTCTATCCCCATAGCCCCATATTCATCCCCGTGCTAAAATGACACACAGGTGGGAGGAAGGATTAAATAATGGTGCTAAGCCTGCTTGCACCATTATTTAACACCTAGGTTAGAACAGGCGTTAGGGGACCTGTGGACCCATTTCCATGGTTAAACACCATGGAATGGGTCCACAGGTGCCCTCCCCAAGCCCCAGGAACACACCCACCCCCACGTGAGGGACACCTGAGGATGGGGGACCCCAACCTAGTTAAGTCGAGGTAAGTATTTTTAAAATATTTTTTTATTTGCCATCGAGGGCCCTATCATGGGACCCTCTGCACAGCACAGGGTGCAATGGCCATGCCCAGGGGACACTCATCCCCTGTGCTACCCATTGGGGTGGTGGGCATGTCTCCTGTCTTTCCTAAAACAGGAGTCATGTTTTTTGTGGTTGTGTTCCAGGAAATTGGGCTAATCTGGTTATTTGGCTCTAACCAGGCTAGCTTCATTTTTTTACACACAACCCCCTCCTTGCCTACTGCCACCCCCACCCCCACCCGGCTAGTGTCTTTTTCAAGACGCTAGCACAATTTTAGTGCTGGCTTGCATCATTCTATTGATACAGTGGCCAGCTGGTGTTGTAAAATTACGCAAGCCGGGGCTATTCTTTTTGGTGCAAAACTGAGTCCCCACAGATTTGCACCAAAAAGTATAAATTAGGGCCTCAATGACCAGCTTGTCTGTTCATGGAGGTATGATGTGGCATTTCAGCTGACAGCACACATATAGTGCATTATGCGTTTTTAGCTAGGCTATGTGGAAAATTTAAGACTTCTGTTTAGTCTGCAAAATTCATGAAGGAGTTCGGGAAAGCTCTTGGAGGAGCTTACACTTTGTAGGACAGATGCAACAGAGGCTGCTCCTTGTGCACAGATTTAATCTGCAATCTTATTGCATTCAGCTCATTCAAATCAAAATGCCTTTTTGGTTGTCATTAAGTAGATTTATTATTCACATTATTGTAATTGTAGTTGTAAATTGTATTTGTATAGTGCATACGAGCCCTGACAAAGCATTTAATTACTTTTTGGTGAATAACACACAACCCCGGAACCCAAGATTAGAGTACAATACTTAGTAGATTAGCAATATGTGCTCTGTTGTTTACTTGTGGATTAGTTGTGGTAAATTTGTGCTCTTGAATTCTTGTGTGTTTATTAGTGTTGTGAATGGGGACAGAATGCTGGAAATAGATTAGAAAAGTGAAAGTTGTAAATTGTTCTTGGGAATTGAGAACGTGTGAGCCTGTTAGTGAGGTCAATTGGCTATAATGGAGAATGAAGGTTGAAAAGGATATTCAGGAGTAATAAATATCTGTGCCTGTTAGTTGCGTGATTTGGCTGAAATGAAGGGGGGATTTGAAAAGGATATTTGGGAGTTCATAGTAGTCAGAAAGGTTTGGGATGGGTCTGAGAGAGGAAAGATGTGACAAAGGTTTATAGGAATAGGGTTTTCTTAAAGTAACTTATACATAAATATATATAAATATATATATATATATATATATATATATATACACATGACAGTTTTAGTGTCAGGCATAAACCCCTGCATATACACTCATATATTCATAAAAACAGCAATATTTACATTGTCTGATATACACATGTGTTTTCTGGTGAATTATGGCAGTTTTTTTTCTAACAAATAACTGAAATTAACTTCTAAATACATAAATACAAATGGCACTTAGTAAAGGTTTAGTAGCAGACATAAACCTCTCTCTCTATCTATACCCATATGCACACAGAGCCAGAAATCTTTACATGGTCTTACACATATAGCTTGTGGTGAAGTATACGAAGAGCCTTATAATTAGTTTGGTGGTCGAACCACCAGACTGCCATCTTGGCGGTCCTGAAAAGACTGCCATTTTGGCTATCTTTCTGACTGCTCTATTACAATTTATACAAGCAGGGCCACTGACCCCAAAACAAAAACAGGCAGACCACCAATGGCGCAGCAGCCTGGAAATAGGTGGTTTGACTTCTAGCACCGTCAGCACCGCGCCCAACCACCAAGCATATTACAAGCACATAGTCGCCGTGGTGGTCCCCCATGGCGGTCAGCCAATGGTGGTCCGAACCACAGCAGTTCGCGGTCAGCAAAGCAATACACAACTTCACATTGTATTAATTTTAAAACAACACAGCTGACACATGTTGCCACACTGGACACACCTGCTAAGGCACTATAAAACACAAGCTTCACAGACCTCAATCTTTTCCATTTTCTACTCAAAACACAGAAGCCAGAACACCTTTTGTCCACAGAGTCCACATATTAGTCACCCCTTTTTTTCACAATCCCATTGAACACCCTGCACACACGTTTGTCCATTCACACCCTTTTGCACTTTCCTTGTTTAGTAAGT